>NC_086250.1:9105357-10467142 GCF_021018805.1 Prinia subflava | reverse complement strand
GCTCCTCTGAAGTATTTTCATATTTGGAATAGATTTTTTTAATAGCTGTCCTTTTACAGGATTGTATTTTCAGAAGTACAAATTTGGGAGCCTTATCTAACTAAACGTGAAGTTCACTGTGGAAGAGGTTGAGGGAGCTGAGTCATTAGACTCTCTGCTTGCCCGAGTAACATTTAAATTCCTTTATTGCTAGAATGGCATTTACTGGAATAGGTTACTAAAGCCAAATAACATTCAGGTAATTCTTATCTAGTTTTCAGATGGGGTTATCTTACTTCTCTTAATTGGACAACTAGAGGGTTACTTTCTGAATTTAAGGAATTTCTTCCTGACTCCGGCCAGCACCATGGAGATGGTAAGTTGTTATGTATTTATTTAGAGCCTGAGCCATCAAACTGTGTGTTCTGCCTCTTGCTTCCACTGCTCCTGCTGTGTGTGAAGTCCCATGCCCACGGTGTTTGCAGGAGGGGGGTTTGGGACACTGCCAACACAGGCTCTCAGTGCTGTCAAAATATCTCAGAACAGGTCGGTGTCCTCTTCAAAATTAGCATCTCATGGGAGGCAAACACCTGTTACTTGCATTTGTTTGGCATGGCCATGCTTCTGCAGCCTTATGGTGAGATCCAGGGCTCTGTGTGGGGGGGAATGGGTGTGTTCTCTTCTACCAGTCTGTCCTGCAAACAGGATCTGAAGAGGATGACACCTCTTCCGTAGCAGAACTGGATCCATGTGAGTTTCTTTATGCTGCCCTAAAAATATACCTTAATGAAGACATGGCCAGAACATTTTGAAGGCCCTTTCTCTGTTTGGGCAGCTCTTGAGAGTTTACATCCTTTCCTCCCCCAAAGCTGGGGGCTGTTACATACTCAGCCAGACCTGCTTGGCACTTTTTCCACCTCTACCAGGCAGATTTCATCTGTGCTTTAAAAGTAAAAGCTGTCACCAGCCAGAAGAAAGTGTGTGCTGGGCTGCTTCCTCCACAGGTCTGGAATGTTGATATATTTTGAGATATTTGAGGTATTTTCAGATTGTCTCTGGTGTGGGTAGGTTTTCTTTTCATTTGGGCCACTGAGTAGCTCTAAAAATCTTGAAACTGTAGCTGTTTTTCCTGGTTTGTGCTCAAATCTCTGGAAGTGAAATGCATAAGATCTTTTTTGCTTGAGAGCTGCCAGAGAAGAAAATCTCTCCTCTGGCATGGTTTGCAGTACGGCTTCCCCGCACAGATGAATCTTTCATCTAGTTCCCACCCTTAGCACAGTTAATGCCCCTGGGCAATATTTATTTGTAATGAAAATTCTCCACGGTCCCATATTAACAGATAAATATTCCCATGGAGCTTTTCATCAGGAAGTTAAAAGCACAATTGTTTGATGCCTAGGTTCAAATGTTGTCAAAATTTCATTGCTGTCAGTTGGTAACTGTTTAAAGTATTGGGAAAAAAATGTGGGTTTTTTTTTAAATCTAAGAACAGGGAAAAATATATTTTGAAGGGTTGAATCAGACATAATCAAAGCATTTCCCTAGAGTTGTTTTTCTTCCCTTTCTCTTCCAATCAGTTTTCAAAGTTGTTTGGTGTGCTCCCGTTGAGTTGGACAGAAATTTTTAACATTTCCATTGGCTTTATTCGGAAGAAGACACTGAATATTTTCTTATTTAAAATCTCATAAATAACCATTTTCTTTTTGGTTCAGCCCTATTCTAGCATCACAGATGTCTCTCTGGAAATGAGATAGCCCTAAAATTCTGGTACAAATCAAAGCTCAGACTTCCTAGTTCTTACCCTGCCCATCACTGGCTTCAGAGAAGAATAGAATGGGGTTGGGTACTGCTTCAGTACAGTTCTTTACATAAAATGTATTACATTTACAAAATGTAGCAATTTCATTTTAGCAAAGTTATGCCCAAGGACTGGACCTGCTGTTGAACAGCTTGCCAAAGTGGTATTTCCCATTTGTTTCTCCTCTGATGCTCATTACAAAATGAAAAGTGGGATGACACTACAACTAAAAATATCGATCAACCAGAGTTCAGCTGTCATTTGTACACAAAACATGTCTTTCAATTCCCCTGTGCTTTCTAACTCCCTGTCATTTTAGACATTAATTGGTGCAGTAAAGTACAAAGATGTAGCCTTTGCTGGCATTTAAAAGATCTCATTTGTTATTGGAACGGTGACAACCACAGGCTCTGTTGGGGCCAGTGTGGTGCATCCTCCTAACCAAAGCCATTCCATGAGTGAAATTCAGGAGGTGATCGATTTTGAGGTGCAAGAAGACAACACTGCATGTGGGTGGGTTTGCTGCAGGGTTTTTTGGGGAGTTTACTGCCAAAAAAAGGGCGTTAACAGGTAACCATACAGAAGTGCAGCTCTGGATGCTCGTGAGTGTAGAAAGGTGTGCATTTTCTGTGACAAAGAATATAATCACAAAATAGTTCAGGCTGAAAGTAGGGATGTTATCTGTAGAGTCCAGAGATGATGATGATGGAGGGCTCATATGCTTATCAAAGCTGTGTGAATTCAGTACTTTTGCCAAAACAGGCCCAGAGCTGATAACACCCCAGATATCCTGGCTGCTGTGCAGTAGTAAATTCTAGAAACGTGTCCAGCTCTTTTGAGTCAGGAAGCACAGCTGGACAAAGCACCTTATTTTCAAGGCTTCCCTTTCTTGAGTAATTATTGGTATTTCTGTCTGAAGATGCTTTTTTGCAATGTGCCTGTTGCCATTCCTTGAAAATCCCCAACGCATTAAAGAGAGGGAAATGTGGGTTTTTTTGCCTGTGCTGGTTCACTAAGGAAATATTTGATTTATTCATTCCGATCGGCAAATTGTGTAGAACTGCATGGTCTTAAGCTCCCCTCTCAGTATCAGAGGAAGAAAACAAACCTGAATCCCAGCAGGCAGTCTCAGTTACTTGTAAACCAGAGAATCAGGTGAAACACAAATCTGTTTCTTCACTTCAGAGCACAGGGGCTTTGCTTGGCTTATGCAGGAGGGACTCCTGTGCTTGTTGTCACAATATAACTGGGAACAGCAGCCTCCCAAAGGATAAATTGCCCAGTAGCTCAAGGAAGGCAGGAAGAGACAATCTGAAGTTCATTCAGGTCTTGTTACTCCTTTAGAGGAAGGGAATTTGTTAATTACCAGCCAAGCAAACAACTGCACTTGAACTATTAGAAGGGGATATTACTTTTAAAAAATCAATTACAGCTACTGCTTATGTGTGTGATGCTGCTTTTGTGTCAGGAAGGGAGACAAAAAGCAGTGAAGAAAAATGAGAAAAACCCCTCAGCCTTCATGCATAGATGTGTGCCCAATTTTTGATGAGTGTTATTAAAGATGTCATCACTACTATTAATGTGAATAGACATTTTAGAAGCACAGCAGAAACTTCTAGCTAACAAGCATACCTGACCTTTGCAATTCTGAATGAAATATGGAGAAATTTTTCCTTTTTGTTTGTTCCAAGTGTGGTGAGCACACGGGCATTGTTTAAATATACCCAGAAATAACTCCTTGCATCCATTAGATCTAGTTAGGAATCTAGCTTGTTTTCCCTATTAAACAACTCTTCACATGCAAGATCTATTTTTAAATAAATGGGTTCTTCTGCCCACCTAATGGGATAGGTTTTGCTGGAGATGGATCTAATTTTATATGATAATTGGTAAAAATTCTGAAGTGCACTTGATCAAAACTAAGGCGAGGGATAAGAGTACATATTTATGAATCAGTACCTTCAGCTACTAGAGGGATACTTTTAAGAACCTTCTGTTGGTTAGAAAATATTGTGAGCTATATTAATATCTCTCTCTCTCCTACAGCTCCACAACGTTAACCTTGCATTGGAGTTGCTAGCAGAGGCAGGACTTCTGAATTTTCCTGTGAACTCTGAAGGTGAGTCATGACATGCAAACTTACCTGGAATAGAATTGCTAACATCCCAGCTCAGCAAAAGTTTGGGTAATTGCAGGAAGCAGGTTCTGGAAATGATAGTGACACATTTCATTATATGGCTGCCCTACAGCTCCTCATGCAGAATGAATGGTAGAGGTAATAAGATTTTTTTATTTTTTTTAAAAAATCATTATTTCTTATAATAAAAAAGTTGGATTGTTATAAGTTCAGTGACTTTATACTAAACTTAAGCTGTTTAGTAATTCAGTATTTGTTAAAGATTTAAACCAGTGACAGCTCCTAGGGAAATTACAGCAGCTGAGCTGGAGGCAAAGCTATTTTCCTGTCTCATAAAAACTTCCAGTGCATTAAAAGCAAGGTTGTTTCTGTGGGAAGATACCTTGAGGAATAGGTCTGGAAAATCAGAAACACTGATCAGTCCATTCAGACTCAGAGGAGTGGTGGGTCAGTCTGAATATGAAAGCCACAGGTTTTTAGTCACTGTTGTGCTTGGTTCAGACCTGGGAGATGAATATTGATCTCAGTCATCCAAGCAAATGCTTCCATCACTGAATCAATGTACATGCATACTCCTCTTTCCTTCTCCACCACAAAAACAAACAAACAAACAAGCTCTATTTGGATGAGTCCAGCTTTCCAATTAAAATATTCCACCAAAAAATTTGGTGCCAGCTCCTGGTGGGATGAGGGATGTGGTTAATTAATGGGTGGTGCTGTGGTTGCAAAGTCTGACCTCTTATAGGGCTTATAATCCCAGCATTCCCCTATAAGCTTGTTGCTGAATAAGGAAGTTTTCATTAAAAATAAAAAATCTTTATTAAAAATAAAAAGCATTATTCCAGTTCTAGCTCCCTGTTAGTTATTTGTGAGTGGGTGCATGTGTTGGGTATGTAACACATGGCATTGTGGAGAGGGAAAGAGAGGATTTAGGGCTTCCTTTGTTTTTCCTTTTGTTCTCTTTTTCCCACTACTGCTTTGGTGATATCAGCAGTTTGCATGCTGGGCATTCATGAATTGTGGGTATTCTGCTGTGCTGCACAGAGCCAGGAGCCTGGAAAGCTAAAGAGCTTTTATTTATGTTAACATTAACAGAGTAATTGGTGTGGGCTCAGGTCTCCATGCTGAGATCCACCTTTTGTGCAAAAAGAGATAAATGTATGCTTTCCTTCCTCCCCTCTGGCTGCTCTGCACTGCCTCAAACACAGAGATGACCAGTGTAAGAAATACTGGTTTTAACATCTGCAAGTCCTTTAGCTTCACTGGGGAAATCCTCAGCTAGTGAGTGAAGTTAATATGATTTAGGGGTCCTTGCTACAGCTACACTATTTAGAATCTTCAAGGATCTCAGTTTACTAGTGTTTCTTTGTTAGTCTTTCTCCAAGTGATTTACAGCAGCATAAGAACAGTAAACCCTCTGAATCCATTATCCTCTCCCACTGCAACTTTTAAATACAAGAGCAGTTTCTATAGCCAAGAAAACAGAAGCTGAAAATGAAATTAAAAAAACAAAAACAAAACACCAAAACAAAAAAAATCAACCCAAAACCCCAACAAAAAACAACACATCAAATGGCAGCAAAATATAATGGAAATACTACAACAAAAAATTGAAGTGTCAGGTAATTCCAACATGATTCCTGACACAGAATAATCATGAAAAATCTCAAGATATAAAGCCCTATTAAATTATCTACTCTGTTCTTTGCTAGTGAAATTCTTAGTCTGCATTATTTGCCCTTATTTGCCTTCCAGCAATAGAGAGCAGCTGAAATCCCTTTTTTTTCAAGTTAATTTAATAAATTATTAATTTCTACCTCCGTCGTTCCTATTTTTGTAATTCTGCCTGTTGCAATTCAATTGTCCAAGTTCACATTAGAGTTGGGGAAAAGTGGGAGATTGTCTTTGGCAGGTGCAGTCTCCTCCTGTTCCAGGGGTTGCTAATATTTCCCATCTGGTTTTGTTGTTTCTGGTTTGTGTATCCACAGATATTGTGAACGGAGATACGAAGGCTATAATGAGAGTACTGTATTGCTTGTACTCCAAATACAGACCCAAAGAAGCATGAAGAACAAGGCCAAGAGCTTGAGCTGCCTTTTTTGTGTGTGTGTGGTTTTATTTGTTTGTTTGAAATATATATATATATATATTTTCCTCTATCTCTAGCAGGCCATGGTGTGATTTTTGGATTCCCAGCTCTGTTTGCCACTGTTCCTGGGCATGCACTGGTGTTTGATACTTGCTGTGTTAACATTGTATAGCAAATGTGTCATTCATGCAAGGTTTCACATACACAGCCTGAGCAACTGTAAATGTGTGTCCACAGCTGGAGTACTGTGTAATTCTAGGGCTCTAGCTCTTGTTCCAGATCCTGCCTTCTGTTTCCTCTGAACCCCTCCAATGTTTCAAAGAAATTAAATGTGTGTTTGTTTATTCTGGGCTCTGCGTTCTTTGCTCCTGAAGGTGACTTTGAAAGTTGTTGCATTCTCCCCATTTTCCTGCTTTGGGAAGTCATTTGGGAAACTAGAGAGAAGAAGTGGGAAGGCTGAGACACACTTGAAGTTCAAAATCTGCTTTAGAGAGGTGGCCAGTACTGTCAGACAGGAGGGTATGAACTGGATGCCAAATGACATCAAAAATGAAACCTGAACTTACCAAGTGCTTGATAAGAATTTCAGTGCTCATTTGCTCCAATATAGAAAAGGCACTTAGCACAATATGCTGGTGTGAGCTGTGCAGGAACGGGGAGTTCTCCTGCACAGCTGTAGAAAGATGCCATTATTTCCTTGCCAAGCCAGTGCCAAACCATGTCCAGCTCCATTTGCAGCCCTGGCACAAGCTCTGGCTAGCAGGGATGCCAAACCCTGTCAGGCATGTTGTGAGAGGGAGTCACACGTTTACACTTTGTCTGCAATGAAAGGTGGGCAGATGCTGGCTGAATTCAGCTTCCCACCACTCCTGACAGCTGCATCTTCTCAAACTCCTCAGGCTCTCCTAGGTGAATTTAACCAGCCTCTACTCAGAGCCTCTCAGCAGTTTCCTCTGGATTCATCAAGATTATTGATTAGTTATTAGTGGCCACCCTTGGTCTTGGTCTTTCTTGGGGGATTTAAATCAGAACTTCAGAACTCCTTTCAAAACCTCCATCTGCTCTCTTGACCTTCAACTTATGTCATGTTGCATAAAACTAGAGATATAATTAGGAAGAAAAAAAGCTGCTTTTTTTTTTTTTTTTTTTTTTTTTTTTTTTTTTTTTTTTTTTTTTTCTTCCATCTAAACATTTAATTTCCTATGGTTGGTAACTCTGACATTTGATCTCTGGTCTGATCCTCCATCTGTGTGTTAATGGGAAACCAGAGCTCGCCCAGTGCGAGTGCTGACATTTACAGAGGAGAATTTGTTGTGTCTACCTCTGGATCATGCAGCCCAGGGAAGATCCTTAGACAGCAATGCTGATAAGTCTTTTGAAAATGGTAATACTGCATAGCTGCTGGGGGACAGAGCTGTGCAAACTGCCCTGAGACCAATCCCTTCTACACCAAGCATTAGCTTGTGATATTTCTACAGAGAAAAATACAATGTGTGGTGCCAACGAGCTACCAAGATCACTTGATTCCCCAGCAAATGTGTGCTATGTGTGATGATCTGGACAGTTTAGGTAAAAAATACGTGGTTCTTTCATTTGCAAGTCCCCATAGGAAACTTGCTTGATTCCTTAATGGGCTTCCAAGAATCAACTGGGAGACCTGAGAAGTTCATTCTTGCATGGCAGAATTTTAGGTTGCTGTAACACTGCACACAGAACATGCATTCGTTGGAGAATGAATTGAGCAGATAAACCCAGGCTGTGGCTTGTGCAGAGCAGGTGTGCAGGGACAGGAGGGGTTGGGCAGGGATTTGGTAGCAGTGTGGCCTTTTCCTCCTGGGAAGCCATCCTGAACCTCTTGCCTTGTGCTGGTGATTAGAATTCAGTTCCAGTGTGTGTGACACCAGGCATACGACCTGGGCTAGGAAAATGCCACCAGTGCTGGGAGCATTAGCTGGTGCTGCCCTGGTTAGATGGTTATTACTGCTCAAGGAAACTGCTGGGTTTTTTTCTGTGTGCTCTGAGTTTTGTGTTCCACTCCTCTGGCATAAATAAATCCAGTGCTTGTTATTTCCAGCAGGGGAAGTCTAGGTCTTGATATTTAATAAAAGAAAGGGTCGTGTTCCCTTTCCAGCACCAGCTTGCCTAAACCTGTTATAAACAAGTCATTCTTTTGAAAACATACAGGGAAAACAAAGATGGTTCATGTGCTTGAATCAAAAACATGCTGAGACCAAAAATTAATGTTTTAATCTGCTTTTCATGCTGAGAGCAAATTTATAATACACTTGACGTGTCTGAAGACTTTGATAAAGGGTCTGTGTTTGATTCCTAAAACATGCTGTGGAATTTTACTAATCCATCATACAGACACCTACTCCATAAACTGGTGTAGTATACAAGTGCACTATTTACATTTGAGATGTAGCCACAGCCTTGGCACAGTTTTAATAATGAATATAAAGTGACAGAGCTAAAAAGAACATTCCAACAACTGGTTTAGTGGAAGGTGTCCCTGCCCACAGAAGGGCTGTAGGAAATGGATGGTCATTAAGGTCCCTTCCAAAGCCCTCAGGAGCTTCTGGTGCTTTCCCTGTCCCACAGGTCAGTGGTGCAGTGGCTTTGGGTCACAGCAGTAGGCAGGAAGGGGGACAGATCTGAAGGGTTCCCAACTCCTGCTGGCTGTCATCTTTCCATGATCTGTTCTTTCCAAAATACCCAGACTCATCCATAAAAATGCATATTTCTGGAGGTGGAGAGGCAGGGCTGTGTGGAGATAAATGCATGTGGAAGGGGCAGAGTTACCAGGGTGATTTTAAAGGAATACAGATGCACAGAAGTTTTCATTAACAGGATCAAGCCACCAGCTGAGATTGGTACTGCCTGTAAAAGCTGAGACAGGGAATTGGAGAGCTGTCCCTGCTTGTCAAACCTCCTTCTCCGCCATGGGAACTGGTCCTGTCAGGATTACACTGACATTTTTGTGACCCCCATCATGTGGCCTCAGCCCCAGAGCCAGGTCCTTGCTGCTTTGCAATGGGGCAGGGGAACTCCAGATGGAAAATGCTGGCAGCTTCCACCTGCTTGATGGGTGGGAGTGCCAATTCTTAGTGTTTATCCTTTCCTTTCTTCTCATTTTCCCCTTCCTTTATTCTTTTCCAATGGTTTCTATTGTGTTATTTCTTGCAGGGAGCCATCTTCACAGTGGCTGCTGTAAGTCTCTTTGGCAATTAGGCTTTCAAACCATGGAAAAAGCAGCTCATTCAAATTCTTCCTCTCCATGAGCTCTCCATGAGCTGTGTTTGTGTCTGTATGAATGCTGTTCTTTCTCCTACAGGCTGCTAAAATTTCCCCAGATAGTAAAAGCCATCGTCAGTTTTTCTCAAGTGATTTTTTTCCCTAGTCAATTAATATTTGAATAAAGACTAGATGAAAGTGTTACTTTGGAGGAAACAAATTAGTGTCTATGGACCTTTCTGCTCACTGTGGAGATGGATGGGTTTCCTCTGCCATTCAAAATTTTTCTAGGATGGTGAGACTGTGAATAGGATGTAAAGACTGAGGTATGCAGAGATGAGTTTTGAGACAAGTGATAATGAAATCAAGACAGCAGCACTGCAGACTGGCACATTTCTGGCGTCCCATCTTCTCTATCAACAAACTATACTTTCTAGAACTTAAAAATGAGGAAAAAATCCCAAACACAGTGAACCACCTCTGGGCTTTTTGCATTTTGATTTGACCAAAGTGCATCAGGGTGCCTTTGCCATGCATTCCCCCCTTTAGTTTTCTAAGCCTTTTCCCCCATGTCATTCTTTTACAACCAGAATCCCCAAAGTCATTCTGCTCTAGCCATTGGCTAAAATTAAAGTTACTAAGGATTTTTTCCACTGATGCCCTCTCTTAGGCTGCACATAACTCATTTCACACACCTCAGCAAGTAGCCAATAAAATAATCCAGAATAGCAACTAAATATTAGAGGAGAATGGAGTAGCTTGGTTAAAAACTCTTTAGTTTTATCTGTAGAACTGTAACTGGATGCTTAGATGGGAGCTCCCCAAATCTGCTGTCATGAAATGCTGGGGAATTGTAGTTGGAGTCCTTCATGCTGCTCTGTATTGCAGCTGCCATTGGGATTCACCTTCTCCAGAGAGCTGCAGCCTGCCCCGAGCTCATCCTCGGGCTGCAGGGAGCACACACCCCATGGCAGTGGGGAGCTTCAGTTTCCTCTGGGAAATGGAGCCCAGTTACAGGGTTGTGCCCATGTTAAATGGGAAGTTGAAATATATGATCTGAAATGGCAGTGGTATAATGAAAATATGTTCTTTTTCCTTTTTATATTTTTTCCATTTTTTCCTGCAGGTTATGAGGTCTGGTTTGTCCCCAGGGTTAGATGTCTTTCAAGACCACCTATCACATAATCCATTTGCCAGCCCCAAGAGAACATAAAAAATATTTTCAAGTCTGTAAACACAGCACTAGTCAGGTTTTCAAGGATCAAAAGCCAGGAAAAACAAAGTGCACGGTATAAAAAAGCCACAAGTACCAAAGTAGTTCTTGTCATGGATGTTTCTACTAGAAATACTATTGCAGGTGTGTGATCTGACCCTGAACACAACTGAAGAACACAATTCTGTTATAAAATAGGAAAACATCTGGATAGTTTGGGCCACATTAAATTATACTAGTGTCATAGTAAGATAAATACTCCTAGTGGAGTCAGATATTTGTAATTTTGTCAGCTATTCTGCAGACACACTGACTAAAATTATGAAAGAAATTAATAAACCTCAATTTACAGCCTCATTCTAGCATCTAATTTTATGTGTGCTTCCTCCTACATAGTTCATTATTTTAGCATTCTGAATCCTTGTTCACCCCAATTTTTCTCCCTTTTTTGCCCCCCTTGTCCAGTTGATACAGGTGGTGCAACAGCTCCTTCTCCTCTGCATACTCAGAGCTGCCAGGGTGTCACTGGGAGGGTATCTGGTAGAGAAACTGTATTTTAAATGCAAAAAGCTGTGTAAAGACTCTGGAAACACCAGCTGGCTTCTCTATGTAAGAATTTAAAATGTTTCTCAGTGGTGCAAGAATAATTTTTTATCCTTCCTCCAACATGAAAAAATTATCAAAGATAGCAGATAACATTTTAACTGAGCCAGTGTGTTGGGGATGCAGAAGTACAGCCAGATCCAGTAATGAGCTAATTTTCCTTCCCCCTTTTACCTTTTGATGCAGGGCAGCTGGGATGTGTGTGTGTCTGCGCTTAGTTTTCCTGGCTGTATTCCCTTTTTGGCAGGAAAATGTTGAATAGGGAGGCTTAGAAATTTTTGGAGTGTTTGAGAGCTCCAACAGGTCAGCCTCCTCTGGTGCAGTTTTTGTATCCTGGGGTTTTTTGCCATTGTACAGGGGATTTCTAGATGCCCACAGGTAGGAACTGTGTGTGCAGCAGTGTAGCTTCTCCTGAGTGTGTCAGGTTGGCAGTGAACAGGTGGAAAAAGGCTGGGGAAAGGGATTTTCCTGGATCTCAGACGCCAAGCCAAGAGGGCAAGAGCTGTTGATAGAATTTCTTGTAGGGGATCCCCACTGTGGAAATGTTGACTCTGGCTCGCTGCTAAGTTTAGAACCATGTAAAACACGTACCCTGGACTTTATGCAGAGCAGATGGTCCAACAGGCTTTACTGGTTGGAGTGTGTCAAATAACAGATTGTCTGGAAAAGTTTGCTTGCTTTTGGCAGACAATTTAATTCAGCTCATGGCATGTTACTGAGGTTCACTGTGCATCTCTGCAGAAGTGGGCAGCTAACACATTTTGTGTCATCTGCTATACCAAAAGTTTTTTAAATAATAAAAAAAAAACAAAGTAGAAGTTGTGTCCCTACTTGTTCTCTTGGGTGGAGGTGGGAAAAGGCAGCTCTAGTGTGTGAGTAGAAAATGAAATCCAGAAAATTGATTCATATTCCAAAGCAACCATTTTCTTCCAGCTGGTACAATTTTTTTTTCATTCTCTTTTAATATACTGTTTGAAATAATTCCTCCCTTTATTTTAGAATCAGGAAAACACAAAAATATCAGGCTTTGTTGCAAAAAAACCAAAAACAGATTCCGCAAACTTTTAACATCTACACAGAGTAGGCTATCAAGTGTAGTGCCAGCTATCACCAGGTTCAATAAACCCAAGCAGTGTTTAATAAGAGGTGAACATACACAAACATGAATGTTAAAGTACTAATGAAGCAACCAGCTTGATTATATTAAAGATGATCATCTTGTGAAAGCTTTCTCAGAGAAACTGAGTTCTTCAGGTCCCTTTAGGAAAGTAATTGCATATTTTTCTCTTTTTTGAAGCAGCTTATTGAAAACATTGTAGTGTAATCCAGGCAAAAGTACCCTGTTGAGCTGTCTCACCTGGATTGGTCTGTCATGCTTAGCAGGCAGGGCAAGGTTTTACACCCAAGTGACTTACTAATGCAATGCTCCTTTAGCTTTATCAGAAGTGTGACAGTGTGAAACTACTGCCCAGGTGCCTCCTTGCTATTTAGCTGAGCTGATGCATTGAGCACCCCAAAGACCTGGCCCAAGAGAATGTTTACAGGTGATATCTGAAGAGCATAAAGTCCTGCAGACTGTGCTTGCATGTGATCCCAAGGCGTGGCCATGTCTTTAAAATGGCCCTTTTCTCTAATAAATATCAGATCTGTAGCTGTGAATCCCTGTGTGTTTTATGTGTCAGTGCCTTGTTGCACATCTTGCACATGAAATCCCTTTCCCAAGGTGTGTCTTCTGTGAACCCATCTGTGCCAGCTCAGGGTGGGAGTCAGTAAGATCAGGGAGTTCTTCAGTGTGAGCCCTAAAACCCAGTTTTTCCTCCTGCAGACCATTAATCCAGTGACTGCCTTGCCCAAAGGGGTGGCCAGCATGGCCAGCAGTGTGTCAGGGGCTGTGACTGGTCTGTAGGTGCAGGGTGGGACTTTTGTTGACAGGCACCAGTATGGGGGGACACCCTCACTCTCCACAATTCCTGCGGGGCTCTGCATTTTTCCAGACCCAGACGACAGCAGGCTCCCTCCGCGCAAATCCAGCCCTGCTGACAGACGCTGCTGTTGCCAGCTGGCACGGCTTTATTATGACTTTATTATTGATCAGGGTTTGTCAGTTTTCTGTTGCTCAGCCTGTCTGGTTCTCAGCAGCGGAGCTGCCAGAGCCCCCAGTGGGGTGAGGGGAATATCATTTTCTGCACCTCTTTTTCCACAGCCATTTGCCATCTCCTGAGGAGACCAAAACCTACCCAGAGCCTCCAGCTCCATGGATGAGGGGATGTGGCAGTATCTCTGAGGAAGTGACCTGTGAGGAGGAGCAGCAAATACCCCATGACTGTTGTGAGCCATGGCAGGGCAAGTAGGGAAGTGGATTTGAGTTTTACTTGGAGGAGGACAGCAAGCAGGCACAGGCAGCTGGAGGAGAAAGAAACTTGGCTGATACTGGAGGGACAGCTGGAGGATGCACAGGGAAGGTTTATATTGTCTCAACAGCCTCACTGTTTTCCTTTTCTTACCTTCCAAGAAGATGCTGCCAGTAGAAGGACAGAGTAACATGGGCAAGAAAACACAGTCCTGACGGATGGATGGGAACCTTCTGATCTGTGTCCCTTAGAGGAAAGGGCTCAGTGACCAGCAGGCTAAGTGGTGTGCTTTAATGCCAGCTCTGAGGTCCCGCCTTTTGCTGCTTCTGCTGGTGCAGAGCCTGAGATAGGTGGCCTGAGTCTTTGCTTGAGCCCAGCTGCATATGAGCTGTCACATAAATGCTCAGGACAATACCCACTGGGGAAATGCTGGCGGGCAGACAAGACTTTCAAAGAGATTTTTAATGGCTTGGTAATCAAGTGTATGAAAATCCATCAACAAATATCCTCACTGAGCATGCTGGAAAATTCTCTTTTCTCTGACTTCTCACCACCTTGTTCCTTGTGAGGTTATTCCTACAAAACTGAGTATGAAATACTGCCAGCACTGGTGGTAATACACAGGTGGAAGGGACCACACAGCTCTGAGGACAGAAGAATAAATGTCTCTCAGAGGTGACTGTGTGCAAGGAGAGATAGAATGTGTACCAGGCAGGCAATGCTTTCCCTCCTACCTACTCTACCCAGAGGAGGCATTGATACTGTCCAAAAACGGTGCTTTGTGTGGCTCGTGGGTGTTCTTTTTTCAAGACTCCCACCACTGACTTAGCTGTGAATTCAGTGGGTGTTAAACCAAATTAAAGCATGTCGGAAAATCCTTTTCAAAATACATAGTCTGCCGTTGTGGGGATGCTGCATGGATGCCTTCCAGAGCAAATCCTAGACCAAGCAGGATTGTCACAGAGTGCTCGTGAGAGTGGCAGACTCCACCCATGGGACACAAATGGAAGGCAGGGTGGGAGGAGTGTGGGCAGCTGGGTGCTGACCTGTTATGGGGAGAACCACGGACATGCGTCTGGAAGGTGATCCCACCTCCTCCTCCTCCTCACAACTTTCCCCTGAAACAAAATCTACCACAAACTTGGTGGCTCCTGAAAATCCATTTGTTGCTGGCTTGGAGCCAGTCCAATCAAGAAAGACTCCTTTGCAATCCTAGTAGCAGCATGAAATGCTCATTCCAGTTTTGCTCATAAACTGTTTTGGATTAGCTGCAGATAATTGTGCTGAGTGTTCAGCGGCAGCCTCTCTGCATACTTAGCCATATTTGCATGTAGCAAAGAGTATTGGACCATGAAGAAGGATATTTCCTTATGACTTTCCAATATCTCTGATTTACTCTCATCCAAGCACTGAAGCAAATCCAACATGAATGGTTTAAGAATTAATTGTCTATCAGGGAGTGGAAGCAAGCTGATTATGGAAATCCTGCTTGCATTATCTTTGGAAAAATGGCTGTGGACAACCAGTAATTTCCAAGCAAAGCTTTTAACCGATTGGTAATCAGACATGGCAAAATCCATCAGCAAATAGCCTGAATTAGCGTACTGGAAAATTAACTAATAGTTGGAGATATGCTCCTCTCTGAAATTATTTTTTATTTATTCTGTGATTTGACAGCTCTAGTAATCCAATTGCTGTGAGCTGAATTTCATATTTATTTTTCTGTGAGGATGTGTTTTAATGCTTGTTTTAACTTGTTGCCTTCCAATGAAGATTATTTATTAAAAAAAAAAAAAAAAAAAAAAAAAAAAAGGAGGGTGCTTTGCAAACTAGATTAACTAGATTTATTTCCTAGCAAGGAAAGCCAGGGTGAGGTACTCCTCATGCCATGTGCTGGAGGTAGGGGTGGCCAAGGGTGATCTCCACAGAAAAACATCCCACCGTGTACCTATGGCAGGGGCAGGCACTAGTCCTGCAGAGGGAAGGGAGTTCTGGGGAAGTGCTGCTGCATAACCTGTTTTTCAGGTTTTTTTAGGCCCTGGTACTTTTCATTTTATAATGTTGTTTCTCAGCTCACTGTAGTTTCTGACAGTGTATAAGGAAGGGGTGCATGTGTATTCATCTGCCTTCCTGTATGAGAGAATCTATTTAAAATTCATTTTTGAGGTGCTTAAATGAACATAATGACTAAATGGTGAATAATCCAGTAAATGAGAAATTTCAGGAATCATTTTATGATATGAGAATTTGAAAATCTGAACAAACACATGCTGAATTAAAGAACTTTCCATGAGGGTGGGGTGTAGCCAGAAAGACTATAGTTAGTCACAAATCTGCATTTCTCTGATTACAAATCAAGGCAGAGATATCCTTTACTTTACAAAGGGAAAGAAAGAAGCACTGATGTAAACCAGCACCTCTGACAGAGCTGCTCTGTGCTAGACACTTGGAGGATGGCTCTGCTTGGGTAGAATCTCCTGCCTGGCAGTGATGAGATAGCTGTGCACTGGGACATGAGACCAGCTTACGAAGACTCTTACTTTTTTAGGCACAGTGGTCACACATACAGCCTATTTTGATGTTTTGCAGATTCCAGGGTCTGAAGTATATTCCTGGTAATTACCATGGGAAGAGGCATGGTGGTAGTGGTGCTGTTGTATTCTCTTGGGGAAAAAAAACCCACAAAAAAAGTGGTGAAGCAGTGACTGAGTTGCTATTTTTTAATTCTTCAATGATTGCCTGAAGTAGGTGAGAGCAAATCTCAGATAATGGGTCTAGAAAAATAATACCATTAAGGGCGTGCTCTCTATAATTCCTAATAAAAATAATCCAGGTTTATCTGCTTTCAAAGGATGCTCCCCTGTCTTGCTATTTAAAAAATGGAACAAAAAACAGAGGTGTGGAGCTGCCAACCTTTATTTCCCACTCAGATTCTAATACCATTATCAGGTATTTGTATGCAATTTAACTCCTTACAATATTTTTCCATTTTTCCTTGGAAAGAGAAGATTCAGCTGCAGGACTTTTGCACTTTAAAATCTAGGAAGAAACCTTGCCATGAGATGAAAATGGTGTCAGGGCTGAGATTCCATTCTTCTGCCAAATGGTTGTCAATTCAAACAGGCAAAGACAGCTTACAAGGAAGCAGTCTTTTTGAGAGGGAAATGTATATTCACGTTACGTTCTTTGCCCCATGCTGAGCATGCCCAGAGAAGAGGACAGTGCCCAACACTTTCTGCATGGCCCCAGAGACAGAGCTTGTTGCTGTGGCAATTTTGCTGGCAGGCAGTTGGACGGCACCTGGGAGTGATAAAAACCCTGAGACAGAGGGTGCAGCGTGGGATTAATGATTGCTTGTAGGAAAGTGCCTGACAAAGGGATCCAAAATTCAAGCAGAACAGAAGCAGCCCAACACACCTTGGCCTTGCAGCCCTCTCCCCATGTGCCTTCATTTGTTTTTGACCTCCTGTGGAATTCAGGGCTTGCCCAAACTGGGGCCTTGCAGAAGGCAAAGGCCAAGGCAGGGCTCTCCCTTGTGCTGCCAGTGGCATGGAAGGCCTCAGAGCAAGAGGGCATTTCTTGGGTGCAGGGATCCCATCTTCACAGTGTGGCCTTGCAGGTTAGCAAAATGCACACGGACATCCTGGCACCTGGGGAGAGGGTTTGGAATGAAAGTCAGTGACTGGAGTGAAATCTAAATGAAACTGAGCAGGGCAGGAGTGTTGATGTGTGTGAGGGTAGGAAGGTTCTACTCAGGGATCTGGACAGGTGGAATTGATGGCTCAAGTCCGCCTGTGTGAGACAGAAGGCGGCAGAAGGCTGGGTGCTGCACTTTGGCCTCTCGCAGGCCATGCAGTGCTCCGGGCTGGGACAAGAGAAGCTGCAATTGGCAAGAAGCCCATGGCATGCCAGCCTCTGTCAGAAGCAGTGTGGCCAGCAGGAGCAGAGCAGTGAGTGTCATCCCCACAGGGCACCGGTGGGCCTGTCCCTCACATCCTGCATTCACTTTTGGTCTCCTTATGACCAGAAAGATGTGCAGGTGCTTGAGTGTGTGCACAGCAGGGGAATGGAGCTGGGGAATGGTGTGGAGCACAAGTGTGATGAAGGAGGGCAGAGGGACGTGGGGCTGTTTAGCAAAGTGCAGAAGTGTCTCATGGGAACATTGCAGTTCTCTATGGCTCCCTGAAGGGAGGCTGTGGCCAGGTCAGGGTCATTATATTCCCCACAGAACAAAGAGTATGAGCAGAGGAAATTAGCACAAGTTGTGCCCCAGGAGCTTTCAAGTGGACTCTTTCAACAAAATGCATCTCCCTCTTGGGAACAGGCTGCCCAGGGCAATGGCTGAGTGGCCACCCTCAGAGAGACTGGAAAGTCATGTGGATGTGGCATTTGGGGATGCAGCTAATTGGTGGAGTAGGCAGTGTGAAGTTTGCAGTTGCACTGTGTGATCTGCAGGGTCTTTTCCAAGCTCAGCAATCAGAGATGTAAGTGTAGCTCAGCATGGATTAGAGTCAAGGCTTAGAGGCAATGATCCTCAAGGCTGCCTTCCAACATGGATATCTATGGGACTGGCAAGGGAGGGCAGCTGAGAAGCAAGACAAAGGAAGGAGCAAGAGAAGTTCTTGGAAGAAGATTCACTCAAAGGCTGCCTTCAGCAGTCCACCAGGGCCCCTGGGACTGGCTGAGCTGGGCTGGGGACAAAGGGTGGGGCTGGCCTGGCTGTGGTGTACTGTGACATGTGTGACATCACGGGGCACAGGTCACAATGGGGGCAGCTGTAAAAGGCCCCAGCATGTAACGTTGGCTCTGTGTTGCTTGGGCAAGCGGTGAGTGCACATGTGGCGGGGAGGCTGGGCTGGGGACAAGGGCCGGGGCAGAAAGGCTGCAGCCAGGGTTGGCTTCTCCCCCTGCATGCAGGGACAGCGCCTGATGGCACAGCCTTGGGCAGGGCACCGTGATGCTGCTGCTGTTGCTGGTGGTGCTTGGGAAGCAGGACAGGCCTCGCTGCTTGCCAGCTGTCTGGGGCCCTATCCTTCCTGTCCCCACATTCCTGGCACTGCCATCCCTGCTGTCCCCACTGCCTGCTGCCTCCCTCCCAGCACCACTGAAGGCCTTCTCTCCCTCCTCTTGCAGACCATGGATACCTGGGTATTGTGGTTCTTGCTCTTGCAAATTTTACACCAATACCCAAAGCCCGTGGGTGATGGCTTGGACAAGGCGACACGTCTGCGAATGGAGGCACGTGCAAGGTTCCAGGAAGAGGTGAAGATGCGTCTGGAGATGGAGGTGGAGCAGCTGGCTCTGGAGCAGGAGTTGGAGCAGCTGGCCCTGGAGCAGGATTTCTGGGCCCAGAGAGACCTGCCGTGGTCTGCCTTGCAGCACTGGCAGGTCTGGGCTCCTGCTGCGCGGGTGCTCCTTGTCTTGGCCCTGTGGTATATCTGGGGGAAAAGGAGCCAGAGGAGAGAGGAGCGTGAAGAGGACAACGATGTGAATGGGGAGGAAAATGGCAATGATGCTGGACATGGCCAGGAAGTGGGCAACATTGCTGCAAATGAAGAAGGAGCTGGTGGAAATGAAGTTGGCAATGAGGCTGCAAATGCAGCTGTTGGAAATGAAGCTGATAACCATGATGAGGATGATGAGATTGGAAGAATGTTACTGCAGCGCATCCAGTGGCCTGTGCAGGACCTGGAGAGAGGGTGCCGGTGGACAGCTGCCCTGATGGAGAGTTTGGCATTTTACTTTCCACACGTCTTGTCCACCACTTTCTACCCGGTCCTGCATGAAGCCATTGCGGTGGGCAGTGCCTTTGAGGGTTGGAGTCCCCGTGAGCAGGATGTTGTGTACCAGGTGCTCATACCCATGACTCCTCCCCGAGGGCACAGCTTCCACCTGGAGACGGACACTGAAGGGCAGAGGAGCGAGCTGAACTTCCGCATCCGTGTGGAGCAGGTGTGCACCTGCGGGAGGGAGCAGCAGGACGAGCAGGTGCTGTGCCTCCTGCACCACCCCGACGAGGAACTGGAGGGCGACGAGCATCCCAACGTCCTTCAGTCCCTGTGCAGAGACTCCTACCTGGATGTGGAGAAAACGGCCCGCTGGTTCTGCCAGCTGATGAGAGCAATCTGGCCAGCCTTGCCTCAGGCACACAATTGGCATTTAGTGCTGCTGCCCTCCAGGCGCTCCTGCCAATTCAAGGTGAGCAATGGCCAAGAAAGCTTCCGGATTGAGATGCTGTTTGGGGTGCGGGAAGACAACACCGACATCTTTGCAAGCAGCGAGCCAAGGCAAGGCTACACCCCAAGCACAATCTGGCCAGAGAGCTACGCCGTGGCAGAGATTAAGTTCTTCAGGTACATCACCAGGCGGGCTCCCCCGGACAGCTTGCACCTCAAATGCCTGCAGTTCTTCACCCGTCTTCAGCTGGGCTTAGGCATTGACACCTATACCATGAAGACCATTGTCATGCACATCCTCAGCATCTTGCCTGCGTCATCTTGGACCACCAGGCATTTTGTGAGGCGACTGATGGATATCAGCGAGAACCTGCGCATATGTATAGAAGTGAGACGCCTCAACCACTTCATTATTGGCAACCAGAGGCTTCCCCAGGGGATCAATTTGCCCCTACATGTCCTGCTGGCCAGGCAATACAATCTTTTCCATCACCTGCAGCTGGATCCGGTTGCCCACTCACAGGCAATGAGTCAGTACATGGATCTGCGCGAGTCGCTCCACCGGATCCTGAACGACGAAGACTGAAAGAGGTTCTCGTGCACAGAGCTGTGCTTGTGAGGCTCACACCTGGTGGCAGAGAAGCAGCTGACAGGACACGGGAGAAGAGGGCAGAATGTGGGCGGCAGAGAGGGAAGGGAAAGCGCTTCCTAGCAGCACTGTGCCATCAGCAGCAGCAGTGTTGTCTCAACAGTCTCCCCAGCACTGCATCCAGTGATGTCCAGGTTGGCTCCAAAGAATGAGGACAACACAAGTGAAAATGCTATGATTTCTGCTTTTGCTCTCAGGGGTCTGTGTGGAGAATCTCCAGCTCAGGGAGAAGCTGACACAGGCCTGAGCGTGCGGGCATGCACAAGGCACTGCTCCATGGGCAGTGGCAGTGTCTGCCACGCCTTTCCTCTAGAGCAAAAGCACCCTCAGGGAGTCCAAGCAGATGGAGCTGAAGAGGCTGTGGCCAGGGCACTTGTGTGACACAGCCCCATTGCCACCAGAACTGGGACTGCTCCCACCTCCTTCTCAGAGTCCATCTTCCCTCTGAGAGCTTCACCGTGTGCAAAGTTGCCCATCTCCGGATCCCAGACGAGTGAAGGTTGGAAAGGAGCAGCAGTGGGATCATCTGGTTGAGGGCTGCTCCAGCAGGGTCTTCCTGAAGAGCCTTGCAAAGGATTGCCTCCACCTGGGTGTTGATTATCTCCAGCGAGGAAGATTCCACAATCTGTGGGCAATGCCCGGGATCTGTCAACGCAGCGTGTTTCTCCTTGTCCTGGGAAGGGAAACCGTTTGGTCAGCATTGTACCAACTGTGTTGGAGCTGACCTGAAAATTTGTAGATATAGGAATCTTAGAATTTTGTTTCATATAGATATATCTATTGTATATTGATATTGTATATTATAAAGCCTCTCAATTAACATATCAAAAAGTAATGTAAGGAAGCCAATACAGTAATAGAAACAATAACAAAGATATGAAATATGATGTCACGAGAAAAATATTAGAAAAGAAGACATATTTTTATATATCGTGATCTATTTATAGGATGATATAAAATTCTTCTATCATGATGTAAATTAGATTACAATGAGTTGAATATGTAATTCTGTTTAACCAATATGATATAGCACATATTTAGTATGACTATCTGTTGTGTATATCTATGTATATGTATACATTAATGCTCTTCGGGCATTTATAGCTGGAAAGATTTTGATGAAATGGATCTATTTCTACCACAGAGAACATGTTTATTACATAGGTTACATTTATATGGAATATATTACATATAGGATAGTATTTTTTTCTATACAAGTAAAGCCCTAGGCTGTGTCTTTGTCTTTTGGGGACACAGGATGATGTTCTATAGTAAGTGCATGTGAAAAATATGGGATGTTAATTCGTGTTCTTATGGGTAATGGCATGTTAGAAAATAGAAAAACCACTGTATATATGTTATATGAGAATATAGTCTTAAGTTTCAGTCTGCCTTGGAATTCACGGAGACGGAGGCAGGCACCAGCCTGGAATTTCCATTTAGAAAGGAGACCAAGGATTTATGGGAAAGCCTGGCCTTCTCTTCGGCATCAGAAAGAAGGACACATTAAGATAAGCAATCAGTTCTTCCCCCATGGACGGCAGAGCCATCAGAGCACTATCATCAGCCATCAGAGCACCGTCATCAGAGCACCATCATGGTCAAAATCTCCAGAAATGAACTCTTTCCATTCATAAACTTTGGTGCCTATTGACTCACAGGAACCAAAGACTGACGTTTTAAAAGGGAGGAGGAAACTCTTTTCAGCTCAGCGGCGAAGACTATGAATTCGAATAACCAGCCTAAAAACAAAAGGACTATGACGGAATTATTGCCAGAGGCGGAATAAAGTGTATAAAATGCTAACCCAGAACAAGGCCAATTGGTGAACTCAGGAGGGAGAGCAGATGTCCCAGTTCACCATTGACGATTCCCCGGGTCAATCATCAGTGTAACTCCCCTGGGGGAAGGTTTGCCGAAATTCTGTAATTCGATCCTTTTTAATAAACCAAAAATTATATTTCTAATTGGACTACTGTATTGGCATTTATAACAGCGCATTTATGAGCGCCAGGCTGGAAAGTGCTGTGCCCTTGATTCAATAAACTTCAGTATGGCAGAATCTGGATGGTGCTAGACTTTGTTGATCTCAAGCAGCCCTAGAGCATTGGTAAATCTGACAAGCTGTCAGTCTGGGCTTGTGGGGCGTCTCCTTGAACTGAGCCAAACTTTCAGCGCTGACTGGGTTGTGATCAGAAATTGAGGCCAGCTGTCCGTGGCCCCTGTGATGACAGAATGCCAGAAGAGCTTGGCATGGGAGAGTCCTTAGAAATGGTCTTGTTGCAGCCGTGCTGCCAAGGGCAGGGACAGCTGCCACTAGGCCGTGTTGCCCCAAGCCCCGTCCAAGGGGGCCTGGAAGAGTGGCAGGGATCCAGGGCAGGCACAGCTGCTGTGGGCAGCGTGGGCCAGGGCCTGAGCAGCCGCAGCAGCAGGAATTTGTTGCACATCTGCAGCCTGAGGCTGCCCTGTGTCCGTGGGCAGCCCTGGCCCTGGTGCTGTCCCTGCAGGCCTTGTGCACAGCCCCTCTGCAGGTGTGTGCTGGGGCTGGGGCAGGGCCTGCAGGGCCGCAGGAAGGGGCCCCCGCAGAAGGCCTTGGAGAGCCCTGGGGCCAGCAGTGCCAGCTGAGGGCAGCCAGCGGGGCCTGCTGTGGCTGTGGGGGCGGGAGGGCACAGGGCGGGCGCTGAGGCCCTGCAGCTGGAGCTGGGAGCTCTGGAGCGCGGCTGGCACAGCCGTGGGAGATGCGTGCAGCAGCAAGGACACTCAAGGGCTTCTTGGTGTGTTAGCACGCAGAGAGGAGCTGGAGAACGGGCACTGAGGGCTTAGGGCGTCTCCCTGTGTGTAAAACCTTCACAACACAAGAGGTTTATGTCCGGAAAAGACACAGAGGAGTCCTGGAATGTTATTTGAATAAAGGGGGAGGCCGTGGGACATTTCCCGTGGGGTGTCTGGAATTGTTGAGATCCAGGACAAGGGTGCAACCTCCTTTTTTATCCAAATTCCTACGTGCATCACCCTCATCCTTCCCTCACTGCCTGAGGCACTCAGAAGGTACAGACATCCCAAATTGCCTACTCTATGGCAGTATGGTCAAATTCACCCTCTGTTATGATTTACCTGTAACGCTGCTGTAGGATCAGGCAAGGAAGGAAAGCGGCTGGGGTCACCATCTCGGTAAGGAGGGCTTGCCACTGTCTAAAGCTGAATGCTGCTGCAGATGGGCTGGAGTGTTTGTGGGCAGGCATGAGAAGGAAGGCCAGCAGCACCAGCCTGTGACTGTTAGAAGGCCGTTCCTCACTGCAGTCTGTGTAGCTGTGCCTGTTGATGCACTAGAAGACAGACCAATCTATGTGGAACTACTCACACAAAATACATCTTTCTAATGCAGAACATCTTGTCATTGTGCTGGGAAACTCTCTCTGGAGCAGAAAAACTTAGTGTTCCCCAGAGGCCTGGTACACAAGTGGTTGTGGGGAAGCAAGAGGACGTTGTCATGCTCATCCTTCAGAAAAGCAGCAAGCCTGAAACCCAAGTGCACCTTTTACAGCTGCTAATAGGCAAGACTGCCATTTTATAGCATGGGTGGAAGGATATTCTTGTCTTTCTGGGTGCATATCCAATGGTTTCTTCAGCTTCTTTCTAGGATCACTTCCTTCTTTGGCTCTCATGGTACAATTTGCTTTAGAGATTAGGTAATGCCAGAGCTAGAAAGCACAAAGAAATGAAGGCATAATTCAGTTTAATCAAGTATAACAAACTGAACTGCGATATCACAAATAACTACCTAGAAACCATTGGAAAAGAAAAGAACCCCTACGTCTATGTAGTCTTTTAGAGACAGAAATGGCAGTGTTGTTAATGAAAGACTTCTGATGGAAGACTTAATTTGAAATGTGGTGTTTGCCTATTAAAGGAAAATTAACATAAAACCATGCAAAATATCCGTGCTTTTATCTTTGCTCCCTTGTCTACTTCCTTTGCTTTTTTCCCTGTGTTCTTCCAATTCCTTTCCCTGAAGAAAAAGACCCCTCTTTATTGCCTGTTTCCTTCATGAGGCAAGTGTTGAATAAAGGGAATTGAAATTTTCCATCTTCAGGCCCATGTCCTCCATGAATTGAGAATGACTGAGGAGGATAAAATTTTCCTTTTTTTAGAGGCAGTTACATGCCTGGGCAAAAGTCTTTCTCCAAGAGAATTTTTAGAGGGGAAAAGAAAACGTCTGGGCCAGTTACAGTAGTGAAAGGGCAGTTTGGAGGGGACACATTTGATTTCTCAATATCTCTGGGTGGATTTGGAGATGAGAGCTCTTGATGGGGAGCAGAAGCATCAGGGATGTCTGAGGAAGGGCTGTGAGGCTGCTGCTCATGGAAGGGGCGATGCAGAAGGCAGCAAATGCACAACTGAGCTGATCTCAGTAAACACGCAGTTGATGGATGACAAAAGGTGTAGAATGGGGCTGGACACCTTGTTGGACAGAGGGAAAAAGCCCAAGAAACCGTGAGCTCCAAGAAGGGATTGTAGAATCTCTTCCTCTGGGCCACTTTACTGCCAGAGGGACTCAAAGAGCTTCTCCCCCCAGTCCAGATCCTACATGTGGAATGAGAGCCACCTCTTCATTACTGAGCAATATTCTTGTTTTTGTGGGGCACGCAGCTGCTCCTGCCAGAGTATGAGGCCGATTTTCCAGCCATGGTGTGTCAGCCACCGAGCCTCACATCAGCCCTCCACTCTTCCGTTCCAAGTGTGTTCATTCACTCTGCTATCTACAAGCCCTGTTTCCAGGATGCAAACGGCAAGGACGGAGGACTCCTCAGGAGTGTTTAAGCACTGCCAAGCTCCCCATGGCCATTTATACTTGTTTGGTAATTCCCAAGAACAAGCACTTTCCATAAGAAATCCATTGGTTTGTTTTATGTTTTTTGTTTTTTTCCCTGAGGCAACTCAAGTGCTTCAGAAATGCCAGTTAGCTGATGCACACAGTTTTTCTGTAAGGTACGTGTGCACTGGTTTGGGCTGAGGTAGTTTTCTTCACTGTAGCTCATGCATGTTCTGTCCATGTTAGGTTTTGGCAACCAATTGAAGAGGAAGGGTTGTTGTACGTTCTTGTCCCTTTACCTTTTATCCAAGTCACACTGAATTTCTAAGCTACCCCTATGAGAACACCTGCCTTCTGCTCACTGAGCTTATTCCAGGGCTTTCCACCTGTGATCAGGGCCTGCTTAGAGGATTGGACCACACAACAAAATTATACAACACACATCCCTCCTATTTATATTTCTGTATATTATACCCTGCAATGAGAATTGTTTTCTGACACAGCCTGTGGAGTTGCTCTGAACTAGAGTTTGCAGCAGAGGGGGCAGAGCCATTCCATGGAACAAATGGCACCAGTGCTCTGTTCTGAATGGATCTTTTATGAAAATTTTCTTCTACTCAATTCCATTCCATGTGCTCCTGTGGTATTCCTGCTTTACAGTCCTCCAGTTTACCTCGCAAGTTTTTTTGACATGGTTTTTAGTTTGTCTTGGGCCAAGTCCAACAGATGCAGCTAGGCTCACTTTTCTTCATCAACCAGTCCCTTTCCCCATCACTTTGTGGCTGTGATATCCCAGATACTTCACAGGCAACTTAGTACATCTCACTTGAGCCTTCTAAGAGGTGTGAAGCAACTATGAAGTACAAACTTATTTAACCATGTAAGCCAAGTGCTGCCAAAGCAGGAGAGGGTTGTCCTTTTCTGTTCTATTTTAGTTCTTATCCTATAGGAGAATTTCCACCTCCCTTCATACAGATTTGTCTGACTGTGTTTCCTGACCTCTTTGCCATGAGATGAAAATGGTGTCAGGGCTGAGATTCCATTCTTCTGCCAAATGGTTGTCAATTCAAACAGGCAAAGACAGCTTACAAGGAAGCAGTCTTTTTGAGAGGGAAATGTATATTCACGTTACGTTCTTTGCGCCATGCTGAGCATGCCCAGAGAAGAGGACAGTGCCCAACACTTTCTGCATGGCCCCAGAGACAGAGCTTGTTGCTGTGGCAATTTTGCTGGCAGGCAGTTGGACGGCACCTGGGAGTGATAAAAAACCCTGAGACAGAGGGTTCAGCGTGGGATTAATGCTTGCTTGTAGGAAAGTGCCAGACAGAGAGACCCAAAATTGAAGCAGAATATAAGCAGCCCAGCACACCTTGGCCTAGCAACCCTCTCCCCATGTGCCTTCATTTGTTTTTGACCTCCTAGGGAATTCAGGGCTTGCCCAAACTGGGGCCTTGCAGAAGGCAAAGGCCAAGGCAGGGCTCTCCCTTGTGCTGCCAGTGGCATGGAAGGCCTCAGAGCAAGAGGGCATTTCTTGGGTGCAGGGATCCCATCTTCACAGTGTGGCCTTGCAGGTTAGCAAAATGCACACGGACATCCTGGCACCTGGGGAGAGGGTTTGGAATGAAAGTCAGTGACTGGAGTGAAATGTAAATGAAAATGAGCAGGGCAGGAGTGTTGATGTGCCTGAGGGTAGGAAGGCTCTACTCAGGGATCTGGACAGGTGGAATTGATGGCTCAAGTCCGCCTATGTGAGACAGAAGGCGCAGAAGGCTGAGTGCTGCACTTTGGCCTCTCGCAGGCCGTGCAGTGCTCCGGGCTGGGACAAGAGAAGCTGCAATTGGCAAGAAGCCCATGGCATGCCAGCCTCTGTCAGAAGCAGTGTGGCCAGCAGGAGCAGAGCAGTGAGGGTCACCCCCACAGGGCACCGGTGGGCCTGTCCCTCACATCCTGCATTCACTTTTGGTCTCCTTATGACCAGAAAGATGTGCAGGTGCTTGAGTGTGTGCACAGCAGGGGATTGGAGCTGGGGAATGGTGTGGAGCACAAGTGTGATGAAGGAGGGCAGATGGAAGTGGGGCTGTTTAGCAAAGTGCAGAAGTGCCTCATGGGAACATTGCAGTTCTCCAGGGCTCCCTGAAGGGAGGCCGTGGCCAGGTCAGGGTCGTTATATTCCCCACAGAATAAAGAGTATGAGCAGAGGAAATTAGCACAAGTTGTGCCCCAGGAGTTTTCAAGTGGACTCTTTCAACAAAACGCATCTCCCTCTTGGGAACAGGCTGCCCAGGGCAATGGCTGAGTGGCCACCCTCAGAGAGACTGGAAAGTCATGTGGATGTGGCATTTGGGGATGCAGCTGATTGGTGGAGTAGGCAGTGTGAAGTTTGCAGTTGCACTGTGTGATCTGCAGGGTCTTTTCCAAGCTCAGCAATCAGAGATGTAAGTGTAGCTCAGCATGGATTAGAGTCAAGGCTTAGAGGCAATGATCCTCAAGGCTGCCTTCCAACA
Organism: Prinia subflava; assembly: GCF_021018805.1. NCBI lineage: Eukaryota > Metazoa > Chordata > Aves > Passeriformes > Cisticolidae > Prinia > Prinia subflava. Next base: position 10,439,596 of record NC_086250.1, on the reverse strand, counting down.
TGGATATCTATGGGACTGGCAAGGGAGGGCAGCTGAGAAGCAAGACAAAGGAAGGAGCAAGAGAAATTCTTGGAAGAAGATTCACTCAAAGGCTGCCTTCAGCAGTCCACCAGGGCCCCTGGGACTGGCTGAGCTGGGCTGGGGACAAAGGGCAGGGCTGGCCTGACTGTGGTGTACTGTGACATGTGTGACATCACGGGGCACAGGTCACAATGGGGGCAGCTGTAAAAGGCCCCAGCATGTAACGTTGGCTCTGTGTTGCTTGGGCAAGCGGTGAGTGCACACGTGGTGGGGAGGCTGGGCTGGGGACAAGGGCCGGGGCAGAAAGGCTGCAGCCAGGGTTGGCTTCTCCCCCTGCATGCAGGGACAGCGCCTGATGGCACAGCCTTGGGCAGGGCACCGTGATGCTGCTGTTGCTGTTGCTGGTGCTTGGGAAGCAGGACAGGCCTCACTGCTTGCCAGCTGTCTGGGGCCCTATCCTTCCTGTCCCCACATTCCTGGCATTGCCATCCCTGCTGTCCCCACTGCCTGCTGCCTCCCTCCCAGCACCACTGAAGGCCTTCTCTCCCTCCTCTTGCAGACCATGGATACCTGGGTATTGTGGTTCTTGCTCTTGCAAAGCGTACTGCATTACCCACAGCCCGTGGGTGATGGCTTGGACAAGGCGACACGTCTGCGAATGGAGGCACGTGCAAGGTTCCAGGAAGAGGTGAAGATGCGTCTGGAGATGGAGGTGGAGCAGCTGGCTCTGGAGCAGGAGTTGGAGCAGCTGGCCCTGGAGCAGAGTGTCTGGGCCCGGAGAGACCTGCCGTGGTCTGCCTTGCAGCACTGGCAGGTCTGGGCTCCTGCTGGACGGGTGCTCCTTGTCTTGGCCCTGTGGTATATCTGGAGTAAAAGGAGCCTGAGGAGAGAAGAGCGTGAAGAGGACAACGATGTGAATGGGGAGGAAAACGGCAATGATGCTGGACATGGCCAGGAAGTGGACAACATTGCTGCAAATGAAGAAGGTGCTGGTGGAAATGAAGTTGGCAATGAGGCTGCAAATGCAGCTGTTGGAAATGAAGCTGATAACCGTGATGAGGATGATGAGATTGGAAGAATGTTACTGCAGCGCATCCAGTGGCCTGTGCAGGACCTGGAGAGAGGGTGCCGGTGGACAGCTATCTTGATGGAGAGTTTGGCATTTTACTTTCACCACATCTTGTCCTCCACTTTCTACCCGGTCCTGCATGAAGCCATTGCGGTGGGCAGTGCCTTTGAGGGTTGGAGTCCCCGTGAGCAGGATGTTGTGTACCAGGTGCTTATACCCATGACTCCTCCCCGAGGGCACAGCTTCCACCTGGAGACGGACACTGAAGGGCAGAGGAGCGAGCTGAACTTCCGCATCCGTGTGGAGCAGGTGTGCACCTGCGGGAGGGAGCAGCAGGACGAGCAGGTGCTGTGCCTCCTGCACCACCCCGACGAGGAACTGGAGGGCGACGAGCATCCCAACGTCCTTCAGTCCCTGTGCAGAGACTCCTACCTGGATGTGGAGAAAACCGCCCGCTGGTTCTGCCAGCTGATGAGAGCAATCTGGCCAGCCTTGCCTCAGGCACACAATTGGCATTTAGTGCTGCTGCCCTCCAGGCGCTCCTGCCAATTCAAGGTGAGCAATGGCCAAGAAAGCTTCCGGATTGAGATGCTGTTTGGGGTGCGGGAAGACAACACCGACATCTTTGCAAGCAGCGAGCCAAGGCAAGGCTACACCCCAAGCACAATCTGGCCAGAGAGCTATGCCGTGGCAGAGATTAAGTTCTTCAGGTACATCACCAGGCGGGCTCCCCCGGACAGCTTGCACCTCAAATGCCTGCAGTTCTTCACCCGTCTTCAGCTGGGCTTAGGCATTGACACCTATACCATGAAGACCATTGTCATGCACATCCTCAGCACCTTGCCTGCGTCATCTTGGACCACCAGGCATTTTGTGAGGCGACTGATGGATATCAGCGAGAACCTGCACGTATGTATAGGAATGAGACGCCTCAACCACTTCATTATTGGCAACCAGAGGCTTCCCCAGGGGATCAATTTGCCCCTACATGTCCTGCTGGCCAGGCAATACAATCTTTTCCATCACCTGCAGCTGGATCCGGTTGCCCACTCACAGGCAATGAGTCAGTACATGGATCTGCGCGAGTCGCTCCACCGGATCCTGAACGACGAAGACTGAAAGAGGTTCTCGTGCACAGAGCTGTGCTTGTGAGGCTCACACCTGGTGGCAGAGAAGCAGCTGACAGGACACGGGAGAAGAGGGCAGAATGTGGGTGACAGAGAGGGAAGGGAAAGCGCTTCCTAGCAGCACTGTGCCATCAGCAGCAGCAGTGTTGTCTCAACAGTCTCCCCAGCACTGCATCCAGTGATGTCCAGGTTGGCTCCAAAGAATGAGGAAAGACAAGTGGAAATGCTATGATTTCTGCTTTTGCTCTCAGGGCAGTGTGTGGAGAATCTCCAGCTCGGGGAGAAGCTGACACAGGCCTGAGCGTGCGGGCACGCACAAGGCACTGCTCCATGGGCAGTGGCAGTGTCTGCCACGCCTTTCCTCTAGAGCAAAAGCACCCTCGGGGAGTCCAAGCAGATGGAGCTGAAGAGGCCGTGGCCAGGGCACTTGTGTGACACAGTCCCATTGCCACCAGAACTGGGACTGCTCCCACCTCCTTCTCAGAGTCCATCTTCCCTCTGAGAGCTTCACCGTGTGCAAAGTTGCCCATCTCCGGATCCCAGACGAGTGAAGGTTGGAAAGGAGCAGCAGTGGGATCAACTGGTTGAGGGCTGCTCCAGCAGGGTCTTCCTGAAGAGCCTTGCAAAGGATTGCCTCCACCTGGGTGTTGATTATCTCCAGCGAGGAAGATTCCACAATCTGTGGGCAATGCCCGGGATCTGTCAACGCAGCGTGTTTCTCCTTGTCCTGGGAAGGGAAACCGTTTGGTCAGCATTGTACCAACCGTGTTGGAGCTGACCTGAAAATTTGTAGATATAGGAATCTTAGATTTTTGTTTCATATAGATATATCTATTGTATATTGATATGGTATATTATAAACTTCTCAATTAACATATCAAAAAGTAATGTAAGGAAGCCAATACAGTAATAGAAACAATAACAAAGATATGAAATATGATGTCACGAGAAAAATATTAGAAAAGAAGACATATTTTTATATATCGTGATCTATTTATAGGATGATATAAAATTCTTCTATCATGATGTAAATCAGATTACAATGAGTTGAATATGTAATTCTGTTTAACCAATATGATATAGCACATATTTAGTATGACTATCTGTTGTGTATATCTATGTATATGTATACATTAATGCTCTTTGGGCATTTATAGCTGGAAAGATTTTGATGAAATGGATCTATTTCTACCACATAGAACATGTTTATTACATAGGTTACATTTATATGGAATATATTACATATAGGATAGTATTTTTTTCTATACAAGTAAAGCCCTAGGCTTTGTCTCTGTCTTTTGGGGACACAGGATGATGTTCTATAGTAAGTGCATGTGAAAAATATGGGATGTTAATTTGTGTTCTTATGGGTAATGGCATGTTAGAAAATAGAAAAACCACTGTATATATGTTATACGAGAATATAGTCTTAAGTTTCAGTCTGCCTTGGAATTCACGGAGACGGAGGCAGGCACCAGCCTGGAATTTCCATTTAGGAAGGAGACCAAGGATTTATGGGAAAGCCTGGCCTTCTCTTTGGCATCAGAAAGAAGGACACATTAAGATAAGCAATCAGTTCTTCCACCATGGATGGCAGAGTCATCAGAGCACTATCATCAGCCATCAGAGCACCGTCATCAGAGCACCATCATGGTCAAAATCTCCAGAAATGAACTCTTTCCATTCATAAACTTTGGTGCCTATTGACTCACAGGAAACCAAAGACTGACGTTTTAAAAGGGAGGAGGAAACTCTTTTCAGCTCAGCGGCGAAGACTATGAATTCGAATAACCAGCCTAAAAACAAAAGGACTATGAGGGAATTATTGCCAGAGGCGGAATAAAGTGTATAAAATCCTAACCCAGAACAAGGCCAATTGGTGAACTCAGGGGGGAGAGCAGATGTCCCAGTTCACCACTGACGATTCCCCGGGTCAATCATCAGTGTAACTCCCCTGGGGGAGGGTTTGCCGAAATTCTGTAATTCGATCCTTTTTAATAAACCAAAAATTATATTTCTAATTGGACTACTGTATTGGCATTTATAACAGCGCATTTATGAGCGCCAGGCTGGAAAGTGCTGTGCCCTTGATTCAATAAACTTCAGTATGGCAGAATCTGGATGGTGCTAGACTTTGTTGATCTCAAGCAGCCCTAGAGCATTGGTAAATCTGACAAGCTGTCAGTCTGGGCTTGTGGGGCGTCTCCTTGAACTGAGCCAAACTTTCAGCGCTGACTGGGTTGTGATCAGAAATTGAGGCCAGCTGTCCGTGGCCCCTGTGATGACAGAATGCCAGAAGAGCTTGGCCTGGGAGGGTGACGCGGCCTGGGGGTGTGCGGCCGAAGCCCGCTGACCACCTGAGGTCAGTTCTGTTGAGTCTTCGGCGGGCCGCGCCCTTCTGTGGCAAGTTGTCTTTAAAAAGACACTCTCTGCCTCAGAGGCACAGGCTCGCTACAGTGATTCAGCTCTTTTGTGAAAGGGTCGCCTAGGCAACCCCAGCAGCTCTGTGCCAGCAGAGGGAGAGGGAGCTGGTAAGCTAGTAAGCAGTTTTGCCCACAGATCCAGAGCCCAGGCGGCGCAGAAAGGAGAGGCGGGAGCCAGGAGATCTCCGGGGCTTCTTTATTTGGAGGCTGGAACTGGCGACATCAGAAGGACCGAAGACCCCAGGGGTCTAAAACACTGTGCTTTTATGGGGTTGGAAAGGGGTGTGGTTTTCTCTTAGGGCCAATCGCAGGGCGGATTGAGAAGTTCTCCAATCAGAGAGAGGATTGAAAAGTTCACCAATCAAGGAGCGAGGATGAGGAACTCTCCAATCACGGAGGGGATTGTGAAACGGCCCAATCAGGGGAGGGATTGAAAATGCACCAACCACGGTGCGAGAACAGGGTGAAGTAACTTTTTAGCCAATGTCTGCGGGACAGTAACTTTGAACCAATAGGGGAGGACTATCAAACTTTTGGCCAATGAGGGAGGGGAGAACAACTAACTTTGAAGTAACCGGGAAAACAGTTACCTTTATGGGAAAACCTAACTGTGGAATTGCTGTTACAACACACTCTCCCTCCAAGGGAGAGTGTCGCTCTCTTCTTGGATTTCCCACCTCCCACAACTCCCCCTTTTTTATTTATTAAAAAAATTTCTGCAGCTGCTTTTCTGAAGCCCCTAACTAAACAGGTAAACATTAATAACACGATAACTATGACAATAACAAACCAAAGTAACTGATTTAAAACTGCAGCAACCCATCCTTCTAATCAGAAGTGTCCAAACAAGTTCTGGAACCATTCTGGGTCTTTCTCAGTTTTTAGTTCTTTGACTTCTTCTTTCAGTAGCTGAATTTTCTTCAGAATAGACTCGCTATGGCTTGATAAATTAAAGCAGCATAGTCCATCAAATTCTTCGCAGCCGTGTCCGTGTAGCAAAAGGAGATAATCAATGGCTGCTCGGTTCTGCAGCGTGGCGTGCCTGGTGGTCTCTTCGTCTTCTAAAAGCTCACTCAATGCCTGTGATGTCTTGTTGGCCTGCTTACTGAGCCAGCACCCCAAATGTTCAATCTCCCCTAAACTCTTTGCCGCTGCCACCCACGGCAGGAAGATTGAGACTGCAATTCTTTTTGATTTGGGCCAAGAGTAGAATGTGGCATCACAATTTTCGTCAAATGGATGGTACGATCTCTTTTGGCGCGCCAATCTGGTGCTATTTCTTTTCCATTCTTGCAGCATGGTGGTGTTTGGGGTGAGGGTGGTAAGCCGACCAAAAGTACATGGACCCCCTCGTATTCTGGAAGGGAGACCTGCCCACGCCCTATCTCCGCAAATGAGGAAGACACCCTTAGGGAGAGCTCTGGGATGAAGAAATCCTGATGTATCAAATGCGACTTTTGCTGTGTGGTTGCACCAGGCGGCCGAGTTATACTTTTTGTTTAAGGGGGTCAAATCAAATTTGTAACTGACGCTCGGATTTTGGAGATAAAAATTAAAACAATTGCTTGCTCTAGCTGACCCTAGTAGGTCTAGTTCTTGGGGCTCTAGACTTTTGTCTGGTCTTTCCGAATTAAAATGTTCTGGTGCAACTTTTGGTAATTGCGCTACCCACTTTTCCCAGGCCTCCCTAGCTGGCCACTTAGGTGCTGTGGGCGGAGCGGGCCACCTTCCAGCGAGGGGATGTGGCGGTCTTAGATCTTGGATGTTAAACGGCATTCCTACCAGGCATGAGGACAGAGGGCTGGTGACTGAGCCCATTGACAAACATAGGTTGTCCTGTTGTAGTGTCTTTGCTAATGTCACCCAGACGTTTTCGGGTGGTTGTCCGACTTGCCACGCTTTAATTCCTGCTATCAGGCAGAACAGGAAGAGTACCAGCATGTTTTCACGTTGCAACTAGATTTCACCTGAAACGGTTCCCTTGGGTTGCTGCTAAATAAACATAAAACACAAATTAGAACTTTTGTACAACGTTAAGTCAACAACTGCAATGACTAGGGTTGGTATAACTTGGAAGGTGGGTTCAGGAACATGGGGTTCAGGGAATTAAACTTCTGTGTCCTGTAAATAATTGTCCTTGTCCCCCCCTTCACTTTGGTCCTCTCCCTCCTCCTCCCCCATTTGAAAAACTGAGAAGACGGCATTAATAGCTCGTCTGCGGTAATATAGATATAAAATATGGAAAACTAAAGGCAAGGAGACTCCTATGACTATAGCGATATAGAAAAAGGGGGAACGAAAAATGTGTGTAACAGAGGCATCTGATTTTGCTTCTCGATTGGTTTGTTGCTGTGGTGTAATAGTAGATAAAGTGGAGATGGTGCTTGTGTGCGGAGCCTTGGATGTAGTGCTTTTAATTAGCAAATTTACATCTTTGCACTTGTCTTGCTGCATTTGTAGAGAATTTTTCCATGGTACTGAGTGTACTACAAAGCTACACAATTCGTGGTGTTGTTCATTCTGTTTGATTTCCACGTCCATCACATAGGTGACTCCAGCGCGAATCTGTTTTTCTGCTCTTAAAATCCTCACAATCTGGCTTGGAGACTTGTGACGGTGGTTCAGGTCATGCTGCTGCAGGGCAAATTGCAACACCTTTTGTGCGGTAACATCTGACTCTGGATGAGTTATCTCACGAGTTTTGCTGTGCACTGCGGACACACAGATGAGTGCAGTGAAAGCAAGCACCAGTTTCATGGTTGCAGGTTGTAAGGAGCCTCTGCATTTAAAGAGCAATAAAAAACAGTGTTAGTGATAATTCAACACAACTTTAGCAAAATAAAATTCTTAAAATTGGAGGGAAGAGGGAAAGGATCAGGACAAACAGGGGAGGGACTAAAGGAGAATAGTTCTCTTGATGAAGTGGTCGTTGTTTTCAGCATGTGTGATGTCTCTTGCTCATCGAGCGTGTCACTGGTTGATGCCTTGCTTGATCTTGTATGTTCTTTTTCTTTCTTATCTTCCAGCTGACAGTTCTTTGTTCTTCGTCTTGTTCTGTGCGTGACTCAGGAGAAACTACATTAGGCTCATGGGGTTCAAGGTACGGTTTAACACATTTGGCTGGGACCCACTTTGGTCCTGAGGGCATGGACACACAAGCGTATCCACATCCCCAAGTTACTAATTGATGTGGCCCTGTAATTTGTTGTGTTTGTGGGTCTTTCACTAATACTGGGGGTTTCTCTTGTAGTTTAGCTTGTGTGGTGTTACTAAAGTGCCTTATCACTGGGGGGTTCGGTTCAGCCTCTGAGCAATTAAGAAAATTGATCACATAAAGTGCCTTACAGAGTCTTTCTATAGGGGAAAGTGCTTTTGTGCTCTCTTGTTGTTGGTGGAGTACCTTTTTTATGCTCTGGTGCATTCTCTCCACTATAGATTGCCCTGTAGGTGAATGAGGGATGCCTGTAGTGTGTTGAATTCCCCATTCTTGAAAAAATGTCTCAAGATGTTTAGATATGTAAGCAGGTCCATTGTCAGTTTTTATTTTCTGTGGGACCCCTAAAGTGGCGAACGCCATCATGAGGTGTCTTTTAACAAATTTGGCGTTTTCTCCTGAATGTACGGAGGCAAAAACCGCTCCAGAAAAAGTGTCCACAGACACATGTACATATTTAAGTCGTCCAAAAGACGTAACATGTGTTACGTCCATTTGCCACAGGTCATTGCTGTTGAGGCCTCTTGGATTCACCCCTCTGTCCAAGAAGGGTACCTGATATGTTTGACATTGAGGGCAAGTCGCTACTATGGACTTTGCTTGTTCTTTTGTTAAGTGAAACATCTTCATTAGTGATGGTGTATTTTGGTGATAGAACTGGTGAGATAATTTTGCTTGTTGAAATGTATCTGGCAATGTAGGTGTTTGTGCTGCCATAGCAAGCGCGTCAGCTCTATTGTTTCCCTCTGTGATGGCTCCTGGGAGGTCAGTGTGTGACCTAACGTGCATGACATGGAATGGTTGCTTTCTGTGGGAGATAAGAAATATTAATTGAGAAAGCAACTGGAAAAGTTTTTTATTTGACACCTCTCTCAAAATAGCGTGTTCTGCCCTCATGGCTACTCCTGCTACGTATGCCGAATCTGTGACCAAATTAAAAGGTTGGTTTTTGAATTTCTTGAAGGCCCTGACAACGGCTGCTAATTCTGCAATTTGTGGAGAACCCTCCACAACTTGAACGTCGGACTCCCACTTCCGCGTTCTGGGGTCTTCCCAAGTCATAACTGACTTGTGTGAAGACCCTGAGCCGTCTGTAAGAACTGTCACGGCATCGAGAGGGACCTTACTTTGGATGAATTTGGGAACCAAACATAACTCTGCTTTAAACAACTTGTGGCCAGGATAGTGAATTGATATTTTTCCTGAGTAGCTATCGAGGGCAAACTGGAGGTTGTCATTGTTCCGGAGCAGAAACTCAAGCTCTTCGGAAGTGGCCAAAGGCATGTAGATGCACGCAAAGTCACACCCTGCAAGAGAGCGGAGGCGGGCGCTCCCTTTTCTAATGACAGAGGGTATGAACTCTTGGGGGGTGGTGACAGTTTTTGTGGACCTGGCATGTAGGAAGATCCATTCAAGGATCAACAGTGGATCTTTTAACTGGGGATCCCATTGAAATATCACACCACTGATATGAGGAGCTCTACCCAGCACTGCGAGGAGGAAAGGTAAGGATGGGTCATACCTGTGCGCCTGCCGTTCAGAGAGAGTGTCTTGCACGACTGCGATGGCTTGCCTGGCCTCTGGTGTTAAAGATCTCGGCGAGTTCAGGTTGTTGTCTCCCCTTAATAGGTTGAATAGAGGCGCGAGGTCCTCTGAGGAGATGCCGAGAAGAGGCCGGACCCAGTTGATCGATCCACATAGTTGTTGCAAGTCGTGCAGCGTCTTAGGATTGGTGTTGATGACAAGCGGCTGGGGCACGATGGTCTGCTCCCGCACTCGCAGTCCGAGGTAGCTCCATGGGCTTGTAAGTTGTATTTTCTCCTGTTGGATCTCAAATCCAGCGCTTTCTACTGTGGTAATAGTCGTTGTCAGTAGAGTCTGTAAAGTCTGTGAGTCTTTGGCACATAATAATAGGTCATCCATATAGTGTAATAAAATACAATCTGGGAACTGTTCACGAATAGGTGATAAAATGCGAGCCACATACCATTGGCAAATTGAAGGACTTGCTTTCATTCCTTGCGGTAACACCAGCCAATGATATCTCTGGAGAGGAGCTTGTCGATTGGGGGAAGGAACTGAAAAAGCAAATCTGGGTGCATCTGCGGGATGGAGGGGGATGTTAAAGAAACAGTCTTTGATATCAATGACCGCGAGGGGCCAATTCCTGGGGAGCATCATTGGCGATGGCATGCCTGGTTGGAGAGGGCCAAAGTCTTCAATAATATCATTAACTTTCCGGAGATCCTGTAAAAGTCTCCATTTATCTTTTCCAGGCTTTTTAATGACAAACAATGGGGTATTCCAGGGGCTGTTAGACGGTGTAATGTGGCCTTTTGCAAGCTGTTCATCGACCAACAATCTCAATGCGCGCAACTTTTCTTCTGAGAGGGGCCACTGATCAACCCACACGGGGTCGTCTTTCTTCCATGTGAGCTGCGGGATGTTACAAGCGCGCTCATCAGTGGCCCCAACTAAAAATCCCTGCAGTTAATCTGCAGTGATGCGCCCCACTGGGATAGGACATCCCGTCCCCACAGAGTGATTGGAGCTCTTACTACAAAAGGTCTGATGGTTGCGACCTTGCCTTCCGGCCCACTTACGACTACATTACGTTTGGAGCGCCATGAGGTTGCAACGCCCCCAATACCTGAAATCATGCCTGCCACGGGTTCTAGCTCCCAGTCGGCAGGCCATTCTGATCTTGCGATGATGGTCACGTCCGCTCCCGTGTCTGCCATCCCGAGTCTTTTTACCTTTTCACCTTTGGAAACTAGTGTACATTTAATGATGGGTTTGTTTGCCCCAATGACTTTCACCCAAAAAGCGGTAGGATTTACTGGAACTACATCAGGGAGATTTCGGGGAAGTAAAAATGCTTGAGCCAAGGGAACTCCAGCGGGTAAAAAATAAGGATAATCTAAACACAAAATTGAAATAAAAATTTCCTCTCCGGGCTCTAGCGTTTGCACTTCTGGGATAACTGCGATTTCTGGTGGTTTGTGTAAAGGGTCTCCAATAACTAAAATGTCCCAGGGACCGTTAAGAGGTGCCCGTTTCCCAGTGGTAATTTTATACACAGAGTCATTTTCAAGTTGAATAGAGAGGTCACTCACCAGCTCCCGTCTGGTCCCCACCTGTACCGCGGCGTAAACTGAGTCTTCTTCATCTCCGCTGGTATCTTTTCCTTGGGGGTCTGTGGCCCGTGGGGGAACTGGTCGGAGTCGGTGTGTCCAGGGACGCGAACGGTGCGAGGAGGACGAGACGGCTGGGAATTTGGTGTCTTCGCGTGGCGCCGGTCCGCGCTCAGCCGGGAGTTTCCCGGCTGCCAGCTTCTCCTAGGGTTGCTGCGCAACCAATTATGATCTTTTGTATGGTCCAACACCATGTTCTTTTCCGGACAGTCCTTCATAAAATGTCCAATATTTCCACAATTAAAACATCTGGAGTTTTCTTTTGATGATACTACGGCAAAAGCTCCAGAGACACCTTGGGCAATTCCCTGTGCAACTGCTTGGGCCACTGTGTTCTCGGTGGAATTATGTTTGACACAGGCTTCTATCATTTGATCTACGGTTGGAGGTGGGTCAAGGGGCAAGGATCTGAGTACCGCCTTGGTGCTCGCATTAGCATTAATCATCGCTAATTTAGTTAGCATTTCTTTTTGCACCTCTTTGCTCTCTAGTTGTTTTTCTAGAGCAACTTTTAGTCTGCCTATGAATTTTATAAATGATTCTTCAGGACCTTGCGTGATATGTGTGAAGCTCTGTGTTGGAATGGAATCATCAGGTGTAAGCAAGAGTGCTGATTTTGCGGCCATCGTGATGTCAAGCATTGCAGTTTCTGGGATATTAGTTTTATCTTGTGGCTTAAAGAAGTTCCCTTCGCCAGCAATCTGCTCTAAGTTTAATTGAGGTTTGTTCGGATCGTTTTGATATGTAGTGACCAATGTTCCTAATTGCCGTTTCCAATTTCTTTCCCATAACATGTACTCCGCTGGGGAGAGCAGACATCCCATAATGTTTTTGATGTCGTGCGGGATTAATGTGTGAGCGGCGAAGGTAGCTTCCAATAAGTTCTTAAAATTATGGGATCCTCTGCCATGTTCCTTGGCAGCCTTGCACAATTCTTTTAATTGATTGTATGGTAGGGGCTCCCAGGTAACAGTCCTCCCAGAACGCCTGCTAGTTTTAACGGTAATAGGAAAGGCTGATATCTTGTTTACCATTTCCCAGTCCCCTTCCTTGGCTGCGTCCCCTCGTGTTTTAGCCCAGTGATCTTCGTAATCCGAAAGCGAAGACTCACTGCTTTCATCGTCTGTTGTTGGGGGCTTAAAACGCAGGCGTGTTTTGGTGCTGTGTGCCGGAGGTGTGTGATGCGGGGTTGCAGTGGGAGCCAAGATGGCTTCCTTCCGGCTGCCTGGACCCCCACTTCCGGAAGTGGAGGGGTACACAGGGGGAGGGTTTTGTGGAAAGTGGCAGGCGTCTGGGGTGGAGCCAGTGTTTGGGGTGGTATTTGTGCTGGGGGAGTGGTCAAGGGTGGGGCCCGCAACGGTATTGGTGAGCTCGCCGCAAGGGGTAGGGGTGATTTTTATTTCGGGGGAGGGGCCCGACGCAACCACACCAATCGAAGCGCAAGGAGAGTGGCAAGAGGGTGATGTAATTATGTGGTGGCCATTTTGTGTGGACAGGGTGGGTAAACTTGGATCGCAAGGGGGCAAAATGGCGGGGCTGGCCACGTTGCCGGCGCCATTTTAAGAACCGGGGAAAAGAGAACTACAAACTGGGGAGGAAGGAAAACTGGGATAGAGGGATGTGGAAACCGGGTTGAGGAAAGGATCCAAGACAGTGTGGCCAGCACTGTCCTGGCAGGGGTAGAAAGGAGGTCGGGAGGGGTCCGGGGGTCGGTGGCATCCCGGTGCGTCACCGCGCATTACGCCTGCTGACCTACACTCAGGAAGGGAAGGGGGTTTTGGATCACAAGGAGGGGGGCAGGGGGAAGGGGTTTTCAACTGGGGCCCTCCCCCATCCCTCTTACTACAACTTCCCTTGGTCTCCCCTGCTTTGATAATTAACTTAAATAAAGGAAAAAACTCTGCAACTGAAAGGTCCCCGTCTAATTGAGCTACATTAAACCTTTTTCCCACCTTGTCCCAGAAAGAATCAACGAAAACAGGGTCTAAAGAAGTGTTAGGAAAAGACTTAAAAATCCAATGCACAAAACGTTTTAAAAGGCTGGAACTGAACTGAAATTTTCCCACAACAAGGGATTGTTTAACTTGGAGATAAAACTCCCGCTCAGATGGAGAGAGTGATGGGCGGCTGATATTGTTGCCCATCCTCCTTTCTGTGTCCCACCCACGGAGAAAATGAAGAACTGAAGAAAAGGACCCCTTATATTAACAACTCACTGTCTCTCTTCACCCGACGGCGTTGGTCAACAAAAGCTCGGTGGGTGGTGACCGCCTGGATCGATCGGCTGCCGTCTGCTGGTGCTGGCAGGTCCCGGTCGGTGCCTCTCCGGTAGCCTCTGCTAGAACGCAGAGGTGTCCCTTCGAGGAAGTGGCAGCCCGAGGTTGTACGAACCAGTGGCCGAAACCAGCTAGACACAACTTGCCGCAGGGTGGCCGGAGCCGGTCCCTGTTCGGGTGCCACTTGACGCATCCTGGGGGTGTGCGGCCGAAGCCCGCTGACCACCTGAGGTCAGTTCTGTTGAGTCTTCGGCGGGCCGCGCCCTTCTGCGGCAAGTTGTCTTTAAAAAGACACTCTCTGCCTCAGAGGCACAGGCTCGCTACAGTGATTCAGCTCTTTTGTGAAAGGGTCGCCTAGGCAACCCCAGCAGCTCTGTGCCAGCAGAGGGAGAGGGAGCTGGTAAGCTAGTAAGCAGTTTTGCCCACAGATCCAGAGCCCAGGCGGCGCAGAAAGGAGCGGCGGGAGCCAGGAGATCTCCGGAGCTTCTTCATTCGGAGGCTGGAACCGGCGACATCAGAAGGACCGAAGACCCCAGGGGTCTAAAACACTGTGCTTTTATGGGGTTGGAAAGGGGTGTGGTTTTCTCTTAGGGCCAATCGCAGGGCGGATTGAGAAGTTCTCCAATCAGAGAGAGGATTGAAAAGTTCACCAATCAAGGAGCGAGGATGAGGAACTCTCCAATCACGGAGGGGATTGTGAAACGGCCCAATCAGGCGAGGGATTGAAAATGCACCAACAACGGTGCGAGAACAGGGTGAAGTAACTTTTTAGCCAATGTCTGCGGGACAGCAACTTTGAACCAATAGGGGAGGACTATCAAACTTTTGGCCAATGAGGGAGGGGAGAACAACTAACTTTGAAGTAACTGGGAAAACAGTTACCTTTATGGGAAAACCTAACTGTGGAATTGCTGTTACAACACACTCTCCCTCCAAGGGAGAGTGTCGCTCTCTTCTTGGATTTCCCCACCTCCCACAGGAGGGTCCTTAGAAATGGTCTTGTTGCAGCCGTGCTGCCAAGGGCAGGGACAGCTGCCACTAGGCCGTGTTACCCCAAGCCCCGTCCAAGGGGGCCTGGAAGAGTGGCAGCAATCCAGGGCAGGCACAGCTGCTGTGGGCAGCGTGGGCCAGGGGCTGAGCAGCCGCAGCAGCAGGAATTTGTTGCACATCTGCAGCCTGAGGCTGCCCTGTGTCCGTGGGCAGCCCCTGGCCCTGGTGCTGTCCCTGCAGGCCTTGTGCACAGCCCCTCTGCAGGTGTGTGCTGGGGCTGGGGCAGGGCCTGCAGGGCTTCAGGAAGGGGCCCCCGCAGAAGGCCTTGGAGAGCCCTGGGGCCAGCAGTGCCAGCTGAGGGCAGCCAGCGGGGCCTGCTGTGGCTGTGGGGGCGGGAGGGCACAGGGCGGGCGCTGAGGCCCTGCAGCTGGAGCTGGGAGCTCTGGAGCGCGGCTGGCAGAGCCGTGGGAGATGCGTGCAGCAGCAAGGACACTCAAGGGCTTCTTGGTGTGTTAGCAAGCAGAGAGGAGCTGGAGAACGGGCACTGAGGGCTTAGGGCGTCTCCCTGTGTGTAAAACCTTCACAACACAAGAGGTTTATGTCCGGAAAAGACACAGAGGAGTCCTGGAATGTTATTTGAATAAAGGGGGAGGCCGTGGGACATTTCCCGTGGGATGTCTGGAATTGTTGAGATCCAGGACAAGGGTGCAGCCTCCTTTTTTATCCTAATTCCTACGTGCATCACCCTCATCCTTCCCTCACTGCCTGAGGCACTCAGAAGGTACAGACATCCCAAATTACCTACTCTATGGCAGTATGGTCAAATTCACCCTCTGTTTGATAGACCTGTAACGCTGCTGTAGGATCAGCTGTGGGATTAATGATTGCTTGTAGGAAAGTGCCTGACAAAGGGATCCAAAATTCAAACAGAACAGAAGCAGCCCAACACACCTTGGCCTAGCAGCCCTCTCCCCATGTGCCTTCATTTGTTTTTGACCTCCTGTGGAATTCAGGGCTTGCCCAAACTGGGGCCTTGCAGAAGGCAAAGGCCAAGGCAGGGCTCTCCCTTGTGCTGCCAGTGGCATGGAAGGCCTCAGAGCAAGAGGGCATTTCTTGGGTGCAGGGATCCCATCTTCACAGTGTGGCCTTGCAGGTTAGCAAAATGCACACGGACATCCTGGCACCTGGGGAGAGGGTTTGGAATGAAAGCCATTGAATGGAGTGAAATGTAAATGAAACTGAGCAGGGCAGGAGTGTTGATGTGTGTGAGGGTAGGAAGGTTCTACTCAGGGATCTGGACAGGTGGAATTGATGGCTCAAGTCCGCCTGTGTGAGACAGAAGGCACAGAAGGCTGAGTGCTGCACTTTGGCCTCTCGCAGGCCATGCAGTGCTCCGGGCTGGGACAAGAGAAGCTGCAATTGGCAAGAAGCCCATGGCATGCCAGCCTCTGTCAGAAGCAGTGTGGCCAGCAGGAGCAGAGCAGTGAGTGTCATCCCCACAGGGCACCGGTGGGCCTGTCCCTCACATCCTGCATTCACTTTTGGTCTCCTTATGACCAGAAAGATGTGCAGGTGCTTGAGTGTGTGCACAGCAGGGGATTGGAGCTGGGGAATGGTGTGGAGCACAAGTGTGATGAAGGAGGGCAGATGGAAGTGGGGCTGTTTAGCAAAGTGCAGAAGTGCCTCACGGGGACATTGCAGTTCTCTACGGCTCCCTGAAGGGAGGCCGTGGCCAGGTCAGGGTCGTTATATTCCCCACAGAACAAAGAGTATGAGCAGAGGAAATTAGCACAAGTTGTGCCCCAGGAGTTTTCAAGTGGACTCTTTCAACAAAATGCATCTCCCTCTTGGGAACAGGCTGCCCAGGGCAATGGCTGAGTGGCCACCCTCAGAGAGACTGGAAAGTCATGTGGATGTGGCATTTGGGGATGCAGCTAATTGGTGGAGTAGGCAGTGTGAAGTTTGCAGTTGATCTGTGTGATCTGCAGGGTCTTTTCCAAGCTCAGCAATCAGAGATGTAAGTGTAGCTCAGCATGGATTAGAGTCAAGGCTTAGAGGCAATGATCCTCAAGGCTGCCTTCCAACATGGATATCTATGGGATTGGCAAGGGAGGGCAGCTGAGAAGCAAGACAAAGGAAGGAGCAAGAGAAGTTCTTGGAAGAAGATTCACTCAAAGGCTGCCTTCAGCAGTCCACCAGGGCCCCTGGGACTGGCTGAGCTGGGCTGGGGACAAAGGGCAGGGCTGGCCTGACTGTGGTGTACTGTGACATGTGTGACATCACGGGGCACAGGTCACAATGGGGGCAGCTGTAAAAGGCCCCAGCATGTAACAGTGGCTCTGTGTTGCTTGGGCAAGCGGTGAGTGCACACGTGGTGGGGAGGCTGGGCTGGGGACAAGGGCCGGGGCAGAAAGGCTGCAGCCAGGGTTGGCTTCTCCCCCTGCATGCAGGGACAGCGCCTGATGGCACAGCCTTGGGCATGGTACCGTGATGCTGCTGCTGTTGCTGGTGCTTGGGAAGCAGGACAGGCCTCGCTGCTTGCCAGCTATCTGGGGCTCTATCCTTCCTGTCCCCACATTCTTGGCATTGCCCTCCCTGCTGTCCCCACTGCCTGCTGCCTCCCTCCCAGCACCACTGAAGGCCTTCTCTCCCTCCTCTTGCAGACCATGGATACCTGGGTATTGTGGTTCTTGCTCTTGCAAATTTTACACCAATACCCAAAGCCCGTGGGTGATGGCTTGGACAAGGCGACACGTCTGCGAATGGAGGCACGTGCAAGGTTCCAGGAAGAGGTGAAGATGCGTCTGGAGATGGAGGTGGAGCAGCTGGCTCTGGAGCAGGAGTTGGAGCAGCTGGCCCTGGAGCAGGATGTCTGGGCCCAGAGAGACCTGCCGTGGTCTGCCTTGCAGCACTGGCAGGTCTGGGCTCCTGCTGCGCGGGTGCTCCTTGTCTTGGCCCTGTGGTATATCTGGAGTAAAAGGAGCCTGAGGAGAGAAGAGCGTGAAGAGGACAACGATGTGAATGGGGAGGAAAATGGCAATGATGCTGGACATGGCCAGGAAGTGGACAACATTGCTGCAAATGAAGAAGGTGCTGGTGGAAATGAAGTTGGCAATGAGGCTGCAAATGCAGCTGTTGGAAATGAAGCTGATAACCATGATGAGGATGATGAGATTGGAAGAATGTTACTGCAGCGCATCCAGTGGCCTGTGCAGGACCTGGAGAGAGGGTGCCGGTGGACAGCTGCCCTGATGGAGAGTTTGGCATTTTACTTTCCACACGTCTTGTCCACAACTTTCTACCCAGTCCTGCATGAAGCCATTGCGGTGGGCAGTGCCTTTGAGGGTTGGAGTCCCCGTGAGCAGGATGTTGTGTACCAGGTGCTCATACCCATGACTCCTCCCCGAGGGCACAGCTTCCACCTGGAGACGGACACTGAAGGGCAGAGGAGCGAGCTGAACTTCCGCATCCGTGTGGAGCAGGTGTGCACCTGCGGGAGGGAGCAGCAGGACGAGCAGGTGCTGTGCCTCCTGCACCACCCCGACGAGGAACTGGAGGGCGACGAGCATCCCAACGTCCTTCAGTCCCTGTGCAGAGACTCCTACCTGGATGTGGAGAAAACGGCCCGCTGGTTCTGCCAGCTGATGAGAGCAATCTGGCCAGCCTTGCCTCAGGCACACAATTGGCATTTAGTGCTGCTGCCCTCCAGGCGCTCCTGCCAATTCAAGGTGAGCAATGGCCAAGAAAGCTTCCGGATTGAGATGCTGTTTGGGGTGCGGGAAGACAACACCGACATCTTTGCAAGCAGCGAGCCAAGGCAAGGCTACACCCCAAGCACAATCTGGCCAGAGAGCTACGCCGTGGCAGAGATTAAGTTCTTCAGGTACATCGCCAGGCGGGCTCCCCCTGACAGCTTGCACCTCAAATGCCTGCAGTTCTTCACCCGTCTTCAGCTGGGCTTAGGCATTGACACCTATACCATGAAGACCATTGTCATGCACATCCTCAGCATCTTGCCTGCATCATCTTGGACCACCAGGCATTTTGTGAGGCGACTGATGGATATCAGCGAGAACCTGCGCATATGTATAGAAGTGAGACACCTCAACCACTTCATTATTGGCAACCAGAGGCTTCCCCAGGGGATCAATTTGCCCCTACGTGTCGTACTGGCCAGGCAATACAATCTTTTCCATCACCTGCAGCTGGATCCGGTTGCCCACTCGCAGGCAATGAGTCAGTACATGGATCTGCGCGAGTCGCTCCAACGAATCCTGAACGATGAAGACTGAAAGAGGTTCTCGTGCACAGAGCTGTGCTTGTGAGGCTCACACCTGGTGGCAGAGAAGCAGCTGACAGGACACGGGAGAAGAGGGCAGAATGTGGGTGACAGAGAGGGAAGGGAAAGCGCTTCCTAGCAGCAATGTGCCATCAGCAGCAGTGTTGTCTCAACAGTCTCCCCAGCACTGCATCCAGTGATGTTCAGGTTGGCTCCAAAGAATGAGGAAAGACAAGTGGAAATGCTATGATTTCTGCTTTTGCTCTCTGGGGTCTGTGTGGAGAATCTCCAGCTCGGGGAGAAGCTGACACAGGCCTGAGCGTGCGGGCACGCACAAGGCACTGCTCCATGGGCAGTGGCAGTGTCTGCCACGCCTTTCCTCTAGAGCAAAAGCACCCTCGGGGAGTCCAAGCAGATGGAGCTGAAGAGGCCAGGGCACTTGTGTGACACAGTCCCATTGCCACCAGAACTGTGACTGCTCCCACCTCCTTCTCAGAGTCCATCTTCCCTCTGAGAGCTTCACCGTGTGCAAAGTTGCCCATCTCCGGATCCCAGACGAGTGAAGGTTGGAAAGGAGCAGCAGTGGGATCATCTGGTTGAGAGCTGCTCCAGCAGGGTCTTCCTGAAGAGCCTTGCAAAGGATTGCCTCCACCTGGGTGTTGATTATCTCCAGCGAGGAAGATTCCACAATCTGTGGGCAATGCCCGGGATCTGTCAACGCAGCGTGTTTCTCCTTGTCCTGGGAAGGGAAACCGTTTGGTCAGCATTGTACCAACTGTGTTGGAGCTGACCTGAAAATTTGTAGATATAGGAATCTTAGATTTTTGTTTCATATAGATATACCTCTTGTATATTGATATTGCATATTATAAAGCTTCTCAATTATCATATCAAAAAGTAATGTAAAGAAGCCAATACAGTAATAGAAACAATATCAAAGATATGAAATATGATGTCATGATAAAAATTTTAGAAAAGAAGACATATTTTTATATATCGTGATCTATTTATAGGATGATATAAAATTCTTCTATCATGATGTAAATCAGATTACAATGAGTTGAATATGTAATTCTGTTTAACCAATATGATATAGCACATATTTAGTATGACTATCTGTTGTGTATATCTATGTCTATCTATACATTAATGCTCTTCGGGCATTTATAGCTGGAAAGATTTTGATGAAATGGATCTATTTCTACCACAGAGAACATGTTTATTACATAGGTTACATTTATATGGAATATATTACATATAGGATAGTATTTTTTTCTATACAAGTAAAGCCCTAGGCTGTGTCTCTGTCTTTTGGGGACACAGGATGATGTTCTATAGTTAGTTAATGTGAAAAATATGGGATGTTAATTCGTGTTCTTATGGGTAATGGCATGTTAGAAAATAGAAAAACCACTGTATATATGTTATATGAGAATATAGTCTTAAGTTTCAGTCTGCCTTGGAATTCACGGAGACGGAGGCAGGCACCAGCCTGGAATTTCCATTTAGAAAGGAGACCAAGGATTTATGGGAAAGCCTGGCCTTCTCTTTGGCATCAGAAAGAAGGACACATTAAGATAAGCAATCAGTTCTTCCCCCATGGACGGCAGAGCCATCAGAGCACTATCATCAGCCATCAGAGCACCGTCATCAGAGCACCATCATGGTCAAAATCTCCAGAAATGAACTCTTTCCATTCATAAACTTTGGTGCCTATTGACTCACAGGAAACCAAAGACTGACGTTTTAAAAGGGAGGAGGAAACTCTTTTCAGCTCAGCGGCGAAGACTATGAATTCGAATAACCAGCCTAAAAACAAAAGGACTATGAGGGAATTATTGCCAGAGGCAGAATAAAGTGTATAAAATCCTAACCCAGAACAAGGCCAATTGGTGAACTCGGGGGGGAGAGCAGATGTCCCAGTTCACCACTGACGATTCCCCGGGTCAATCATTGTTGTTGTTTAAATTTATGGGGGGTCCCCGGGGAGTGCCCCCCGGAGACCCCCGGGGTCTTTTGGGGTCGTGGTGTTCCCGCGCTGGCAGGCAAGGAGACTCAGATGCCGGTGGGGTGCTGATGAGGTGAGGGTTTATTCACTGAGGGAGAGGGGAAGGGAAAGGGGGGAGGGGGAAGGGGGGGGAGAGGAGAGAGGAGCTTACGGACTCCTCCAGGGGTAGAGGGGCAAGAGGGGCAGAGCCTTCTGCCTTAGCATTCTTATCACAGAGGTTCAAAGGGGCGCGGTAACATTCTCCAGCCAATGAGGTTACAGATACAGGATACTGCAGGGAGGGTACAGACTTGGGATAAACCATACATTTTCCAGGGGTGAGCCAGAGCAAACCATTTCCATAAAATGCAATCCCACAAGTCACCCTTTTTTTCTTTAAAATGTGAGAAGAGAAATATGACATATGACAATTAACAATTTAAGAAATGAAACAGTAATTACAGTTTTGCAGCATGAAACCAAATACAATTGCAGTAAGGATTATGTTATAAGGTGAACAGTTGATCTGACCTTGTAATTGCAGTAGACGGGTTATGTGAGTTTATATTGCAAGATTTGAAACAAGTTAAGAAATTTGTTTGAGCCTTTCCAGCGTGACTGGCCTAATAGTGTCTAGTCTTTTCCAACTGGCTTTTCAGACCACCACAGCCCCCAGCTTAGGCTGAGGTGCTGACCTCTGCTCCCACTCTAGGGACAGGAAAACACGTGGAGTTCCCCGGGCTCCACACACGGCCTCAGATTCTCACCCAAGGATCTGAGCCAAATCACTCCTTTCACTTTCCAACTGGTTCAACCGCCTAATAAAAGACCCCCAGTTTTAGGTCATCAAAAGAAAAACAAAAGAAAAAAACTACAAAAACCGTCAAATACTTTCTCAGACACTCTATCAGGTTATCAATCACCCTCAGAACTAACTGAGTACAGTATAAACCCAAAAAGCATTATCGATTCAGTAGTCTACTACTGGTTCGCGCTTTACAAGAAGACAATCTAAAAACTGCTTCCCTTGGATCCACACTTGTGACCTGAAAAGGCCTCTGCTTTCTAAATTAGAAAACAGGGGAATCTGCAATATGAACACACACAAAAGCTAGAATGGCATAATTGTAAAAACTACTTCATGGGGATGGGAAGGAAATGGAGGGGTTTGGGACACCCTGCTGTTTGGCCAGAACAGCAAGGGACAGGGGCAGAAAAACAGGGAAAGGGAATCAAAGTAGCATTAACAATTATACAAGGCTGCAAAACTGGTATTACAAATTCACTTTAGCTTTGGGGTTTGGTTTCTTAGCGTTTACCTTGTGGGACTTGAAAAGCGGAAGATGGGACTGAGAGCACGTGGCCATGGTGGCCATGCGGTCACAGCGCAGCACGTGGTGTTAGCTGTGCCGTGCCGGGTTTAGCAGGAAAGGGTTAACTCTCGGGGGTTTGTTAAGGGAAAAGGGGTTAGGGAGAAGGAGCAGCGAGGGGAGGAGGGGGTAAGGGTAAGGAAGGAGGTTACACAATTTACAAAACCGAGTTTTGGAAGGTGCGGGGCTCGGGCGCAACTGAAGACTGCTTTTTCCTTCTCTGATGGCTGTCTGGCTGAGTTCCTTTCGCTGCTGTCCAGGGCTGCTTCGCCGCTGTTGCCGGGCGGGGGGAGGGCCGCTTGTCCGCGCGGCTTCTCCCGGTGCTGGGGCCCGCGCGCGCTGCGGCGGGGCTGGGGCCACGTGTTGGCTCGCTCCGGGACTGCCCCGCGCCGCGGCCGCTGGGCTGGGGCCGCTCCTCCGCCGGGGCCGTGCCGGGCCGGGGCCGCTCCACCGCCGGGGCCGTGCCGGGCCGGGGCCGCTCCACCGCCGGTTCGCCGCCCGCGCCGCGGCTGCCGTGGGCCGGAGGGTGCCGCGCCGCTGCCGCGCAGCTGGCGCCACCGAGCCGAGGCGGGCCGGGGCCGCGCCGCAGCCACGCGCCGCGGCCACGCACCGCAGCAGCAGTCCCGCCGCGCCGGGGCTCACGCCGGAGCCTCGCTGTGGCAGAGCCGCGCCGCCCGGGCCGCGCCGTCCGGCGGGGCTGCGCAGCCCGCGCATCGCCGAGGCGGGCCGGGGCCCCAAGGGGCCGGGACCCGGGCCCGCGCCGGGCTGGTCGGCGGTGGTGGGACGGCCGCGTGGTGGCTCACGAGGTCTCTGCGCGGTGGGGGAGGGGCCGCCCCGGGCCGCGATGGCCCAGAACGGCCGCTCCACCGGAGACGGCACAGAAACGGAGTTACCATGGTCCATCTTGTCTCAGGGTCGCTGATGCTGTTGCCCGACGTTGGTGCGTCATCTGTTGTTGTTTAAATTTATGGGGGGTCCCCGGGGAGTGCCCCCCGGAGACCCCCGGGGTCTTTTGGGGTCGTGGTGTTCCCGCGCTGGCAGGCAAGGAGACTCAGATGCCGGTGGGGTGCTGATGAGGTGAGGGTTTATTCACTGAGGGAGAGGGGAAGGGAAAGGGGGGAGGGGGAAGGGGGGGGAGAGGAGAGAGGAGCTTACGGACGCCTCCAGGGGTAGAGGGGCAAGAGGGGCAGAGCCTTCTGCCTTAGCATTCTTATCACAGAGGTTCAAAGGGGCACGGTAACATTCTCCAGCCAATGAGGTTACAGATACAGGATACTGCAGGGAGGGTACAGACTTGGGATAAACCATACATTTTCCAGGGGTGAGCCAGAGCAAACCATTTCCATAAAATGCAATCCCACAAATCATCAGTGTAACTCCCCTGGGGGAGGGTTTGCCGAAATTCTGTGATTCGATCCTTTTTAATAAACCAAAAATTATATTTCTAATTGGACTACTGTATTGGCATTTATAACAGCGCATTTATGAGCGGCAGGCTGGAAAGTGCTGTGCCCTTGATTCAATAAACTTCAGTATGGCAGAATCTGGATGGTGCTAGACTTTGTTGATCTCAAGCAGCCCTAGAGCATTGGTAAATCTGACAAGCTGTCAGTCTGGGCTTGTGGGGCGTCTCCTTGAACTGAGCCAAACTTTCAGCGCTGACTGGGTTGTGATCAGAAATTGAGGCCAGCTGTCCGTGGCCCCTGTGAGGACAGAATGCCAGAAGAGCTTGGCCTGGGAGGGTCCTTAGAAATGGTCTTGTTGCAGCCGTGCTGCCAAGGGCAGGGACAGCTGCCACTAGGCCGTGTTGCCCCAAGCCCCGTCCAAGGGGGCCTGGAAGAGTGGCAGGGATCCAGGGGCAGGCACAGCTGCTGTGGGCAGCGTGGGCCAGGGCCTGAGCAGCCGCAGCAGCAGGAATTTGTTGCACATCTGCAGCCTGAGGCTGCCCTGTGTCCGTGGGCAGCCCCTGGCCCTGGTGCTGTCCCTGCAGGCCTTGTGCACAGCCCCTCTGCAGGTGTGTGCTGGGGCTGGGGCAGGGCCTGCAGGGCCGCAGGAAGGGGCCCCCGCAGAAGGCCTTGGAGAGCCCTGGGGCCAGCAGTGCCAGCTGAGGGCAGCCAGCGGGGCCTGCTGTGGCTGTGGGGGCGGGAGGGCACAGGGCGGGCGCTGAGGCCCTGCAGCTGGAGCTGGGAGCTCTGGAGCGCGGCTGGCAGAGCCGTGGGAGATGCGTGCAGCAGCAAGGACACTCAAGGGCTTCTTGGTGTGTTAGCAAGCAGAGAGGAGCTGGAGAACGGGCACTGAGGGCTTAGGACGTCTCCCTGTGTGTAAAACCTTCACAACACAAGAGGTTTATGTCCGGAAAAGAAACAGAGGAGTCCTGGAATGTTATTTGAATAAAGGGGGAGGCCGTGGGACATTTCCCGTGGGGTGTCTGGAATTGTTGAGATCCAGGATGAGGGTGCAGCCTCCTTTTTTATCCTAATTCCTACGTGCATCACCCTCATCCTTCCCTCACTGCCTGAGGCACTCAGAAGGTACAGACATCCCCAATTGCCTACTCTATGGCAGTATGGTCAAATTCACCCTCTGTTTGATTGACCTGTAACGCTGCTGTAGGATCAGGCAAGGAAGGAAAGGGGCTGGGGTCACCATCTCTGTAAGGAGGGCTTGCCACTGTCTAAAGCTGAATGCTGCTGCAGATGGGCTGGAGTGTTTGTGGGCAGGGATGAGAAGGAAGGCCAGCAGCACCAGCCTATGACTCTTAGAAAGCCGTTCCTCAGTCTGTGTAGCTGTGCCTGTTGATGCACTAGAAGACAGACCAATCTATGTGGAACTACTCACACAAAATACATCTTTCTAATGCAGAACATCTTGTCATTGTGCTGGGAAACTCTCTCTGGAGCAGAAAAAACTTAGTGTTCCCCAGAGGCCTGGTACACAAGTGGTTGTGGGGAAGCAAGAGGACGTTGTCATGCTCATCCTTCAGAAAAGCAGCAAGCCTGAAACCCAAGTGCACCTTTTACAGCTGCTAATAGGCAAGACTGCCATTTTATAGCATGGGTGGAAGGATATTCTTGTCTTTCTGGGTGCATATGCAATGGTTTCTTCAGCTTCTTTCTAGGATCACTTCCTTCTTTGGCTCTCGTGTTACAATTTGCTTTAGAGATTAGGTAATGCCAGAGCTAGAAAGCACAAAGAAATGAAGGCATAATTCAGTTTAATCAAGTATAACAAACTGAACTGCGATATCACAAATAACTACCTAGAAACCACTGGAAAAGAAAAGAACCCCTACGTCTATGTAGTCTTTTAGAGACAGAAATGGCAGTGTTGTTAATGAAAGACTTCTGATGGAAGACTTAATTTTAAATGTGGTGTTTGCCTATTAAAGGAAAATTAACATAAAATCATGCAAAATATCCGTGCTTTTATCTTTGCTCCCTTGTCTACTTCCTTTGCTTTTTTCCCTGTGTTCTTCCAATTCCTTTCCCTGAAGAAAAAGACCCCTCTTTATTGCCTGTTTCCTTCATGAGGCAAGTGTTGAATAAAGGGAATTGAAGTTTTCCATCTTCAGGCCCATGTCCTCCATGAATGGAGAATGACTGAGGAGGATAAAATTTTCCTTGTTTTAGAGGCAGTTACATGCCTGGGCAAAAGTCTTTCTCCAAGGGAATTTTTAGAGGGGAAAAGAAAACCTCTGGGCCAGTTACAGTAGTGAAAGGGCAGTTTGGAGGGGACACATTTGATTTCTCAATATCTCTGGGGGGATTTAGAGATGAGAGCTCTTGATGGGGAGCAGAAGCATCAGGGATGTCTGAGGAAGGGCTGTGAGGCTGCTGCTCATGGAAGGGGCGATGCAGAAGGCAGCAAATGCACGACTGAGCTGATCTCCGTAAACACGCAGTTGATGGATGACAAAAGGTGTAGAATGGGGCTGGACACCTTGTTGGACAGAGGGAAAAAGCCCAAGAAACCGTGAGCTCCAAGAAGGGATTCTAGAATCTCTTCCTCTGGGCCACTTCACTGCCAGGGGGACTCAAAGAGCTTCTCCCCCCAGTCCAGATCCTGCATGTGGAATGAGAGCCACCTCTTCATTACTGAGCAATATTCTTGTTTTTGTGGGGCACGCAGCTGCTCCTGCCAGAGTATGAGGCCGATTTTCCAGCCATGCTGTGTCAGCCACCGAGCCTCACATCAGCCCTCCACTCTTCCGTTCCAAGTGAGTTCATTCACTCTGCTATCTACAAGCCCTGTTTCCAGGATGCAAAGGGCAAGGACGGAGGACTCCTCAGGAGTGTTTAAGCACTGCCAAGCTCCCCATGGCCATTTATACTTGTTTGGTAATTCTCAAGAATAAGCACTTTCCATAAGAAATCCATTGGTTTGTTTTATGTTTTTTGTTTTTTTCCCTGAGGCCCCTCAAGTGCTTCAGAAATGCCAGTTAGCTGATGCACACAGTTTTTCTGTAAGGTAGGTGTGCACTGGTTTGGGCTGAGGTAGTTTTCTTCACTGTAGCTCATGCATGTTCTGTCCATGTTAGGTTTTGGCAACCAATTGAAGAGGAAGGGTTGTTGTACCTTCTTGTCCCTTTACCTTTTATCCAAGTCACACTGAATTTCTAAGCTACCCCTATGAGAACACCTGCCTTCTGCTCACTGAGCTTCTTCCAGGGCTTTCCACCTGTGATCAGGGCCTGCTTAGAGGATTGGACCACACAACAAAATTATACAACACACATCCCTCCTATTTATATTTCTGTATATTATACCCTGCAATGAGAATTGTTTTCTGACACAGCCTGTGGAGTTGCTCTGAACTAGAGTTTGCAGCAGAGGGGGCAGAGCCATTCCATGGAACAAATGGCACCAGTGCTCTGTTCTGAATGGATCTTTTATGAAAATTTTCTTCTACTCAATTCCATTCCATGTGCTCCTGTGGTATTCCTGCTTTACAGTCCTCCAGTTTATCTCGCAAGTTTTTTTGACATGGTTTTTAGTTTGTCTTGGGCCAATTCCAACAGATGCAGCTAGGCTCACTTTTCTTCATCAACCAGCCCCTTTCCCCATCACTTTGTTGCTGTGATATCCCAGATACTTCACAGACAACATACTACACCTCACTTGAGCCTTCTAAGAGGTGAGAAGCAACTATGAAGTACAAACTTATTTAACCATGTAAGCCAAGGGTTGCCAAAGCAGGAGAGGGTTGTCCTTTTCTGTTCTATTTTAGTTCTTATCCTATAGGAGAATTTATACCTCCCTTCATACAGACTTGTCTGACTGTGTTTCCTTACCTCTTTGCCATGAGATGAAAATGGTGTCAGGGCTGAGATTCCATTCTTCTGCCAAATGGTTGTCAATTCAAACAGGCAAAGACAGCTTACAAGGAAGCAGTCTTTTTGAGAGGGAAATGTATATTCACGTTACGTTCTTTGCGCCATGATGAGCATGCCCAGAGAAGAGGACAGTGCCCAACACTTTCTGCATGGCCCCAGAGACAGAGCTTGTTGCTGTGCAATTTTGCTGGCAGGCAGTTGGACGGCACCTGGGAGTGATAAAAACCCTGAGACAGAGGGTGCAGCATGGGATTAATGATTGCTTGTAGGAAAGTGCCTGACAAAGGGATCCAAAATTCAAGCAGAACAGAAGCAGCCCAACACACCTTGGCCTAGCAACCCTCTCCCCATGTGCCTTCATTTGTTTTTGACCTCCTGTGGAATTCAGGGTTTGCCCAAACTGGGGCCTTGCAGAAGGCAAAGGCCAAGGCAGGGCTCTCCCTTGTGCTGCCAGTGGCATGGAAGGCCTCAGAGCAAGAGGGCATTTCTTGGGTGCAGGGATCCCATCTTCACAGTGTGGCCTTGCAGGTTAGCAAAATGCACATGGACATCCTGGCACCTGGGGAGAGGGTTTGGAGTGAAAGTCATTGAATGGAGTGAAATGTAAATGAAACTGAGCAGGGCAGGAGTGTTGATGTGCCTGAGGGTAGGAAGGCTCTACTCAGGGATCTGGACAGGTGGAATTGATGGCTCAAGTCCGCCTGTGTGAGACAGAAGGCGCAGAAGGCTGGGTGCTGCACTTTGGCCTCTCGCAGGCCATGCAGTGCTCCGAGCTGGGACAAGAGGGGCTGCAATTGGCAAGAAGCCCATGGCATGCCAGCCTCTGTCAGAAGCAGTGTGGCCAGCAGGAGCAGAGCAGTGAGTGTCACCCCCACAGGGCACCGGTGGGCCTGTCCCTCACATCCTGCATTCACTTTTGGTCTCCTTATGACCAGAAAGATGTGCAGGTGCTTGAGTGTGTGCACAGCAGGGGAATGGAGCTGGGGAATGGTGTGGAGCACAAGTGTGATGAAGGAGGGCAGAGGGAGGTGGGGCTGTTTAGCAAAGTGCAGAAGTGCCTCATGGGGACATTGCAGTTCTCTACGGCTCCCTGAAGGGAGGTCGTGGCCAGGTCGGGGTCATTATATTCCCCACAGAACAAAGAGTATGAGCAGAGGAAATTAGCACAAGTTGTGCCTCAGGAGTTTTCAAGTGGACTCTTTCAACAAAACGCATCTCCAACTTGGGAACAGGCTGCCCAGGGCAATGGCTGAGTGGCCACCCTCAGAGAGACTGGAAAGTCATGTGGATGTGGCATTTGGGGATGCAGCTGATTGGTGGAGTAGGCAGTGTGAAGTTTGCAGTTGCACTGTGTGATCTTCAGGGTCTTTTCCAAGCTCAGCAATCAGAGATGTAAGTGTAGCTCAGCATGGATTAGAGTCAAGGCTTAGAGTCAATGATCCTCAAGGCTGCCTTCCAACATGGATATCTATGGGATTGGCAAGGGAGAGCAGCTGAGAAGCAAGACAAAGGAAGGAGCAAGAGAAGTTCTTGGAAGAAGATTCACTCAAAGGCTGCCTTCAGCAGTCCACCAGGGCCCCTGGGACTGGCTGAGCTGGGCTGGGGACAAAGGGTGGGGCTGGCCTGGCTGTGGTGTACTGTGACATGTGTGACATCACGGGGCACAGGTCACAATGGGGGCAGCTGTAAAAGGCCCCAGCATGTAACGTTGGCTCTGTGTTGCTTGGGCAAGCGGTGAGTGCACACGTGGCAGGGAGGCTGGGCTGGGGACAAGGGCCAGGGCAGAAAGGCTGCAGCCAGGGTTGGCTTCTCCCCCTGCATGCAGGGATAGCGCCTGATGGCACAGTCTTGGGCAGGGCACCGTGATGCTGCTGCTGTTGCTGGTGCTTGGGAAGCAGGACAGGCCTCGCTGCTTGCCAGCTGTCTGGGGCCCTATCCTTCCTGTCCCCACATTCCTGGCATTGCCCTCCCTGCTGTCCCCACTGCCTTCTGCCGCCCACCCAGCACCACTCAAGGCCTTCTCTCCCTCCTCTTGCAGACCATGGATACCTGGGTATTGTGGTTCTTGCTCTTGCAAATTTTACACCAATACCCAAAGCCCGTGGGTGATGGCTTGGACAAGGCGACACGTCTGCGAATGGAGGCACGTGCAAGGTTCCAGGAAGAGGTGAAGATGCGTCTGGAGATGGAGGTGGAGCAGCTGGCTCTGGAGCAGGAGTTGGAGCAGCTGGCCCTGGAGCAGGGTGTCTGGGCCCGGAGAGACCTGCCGTGGTCTGCCTTGCAGCACTGGCAGGTCTGGGCTCCTGCTGGACGGGTGCTCCTTGTCTTGGCCCTGTGGTATATCTGGAGTAAAAGGAGCCTGAGGAGAGAAGAGCGTGAAGAGGACAACGATGTGAATGGGGAGGAAAATGGCAATGATGCTGGACATGGCCAGGAAGTGGACAACATTGCTGCAAATGAAGAAGATGCTGGTGGAAATGAAGTTGGCAATGAGGCTGCAAATGCAGCTGTTGGAAATGAAGCTGATAACCATGATGAGGATGATGAGATTGGAAGAATGTTACTGCAGCGCATCCAGTGGCCTGTGCAGGACCTGGAGAGAGGGTGCCGGTGGACAGCTATCTTGATGGAGAATTTGGCATTTTACTTTCCAAACGTCTTGTCCACCACTTTCTACCCGGTCCTGCATGAAGCCATTGCGGTGGGCAGTGCCTTTGAGGGTTGGAGTCCCCGTGAGCAGGATGTTGTGTACCAGGTGCTCATACCCATGACTCCTCCCCGAGGGCACAGGTTCCACCTGGAGACGGACACTGAAGGGCAGAGGAGCGAGCTGAACTTCCGCATCCGTGTGGAGCAGGTGTGTACCTGCGGGAGGGAGCAGCAGGACGAGCAGGTGCTGTGTCTCCTGCACCATCCCGACGAGGAACTGGAGGGCGACGAGCATCCCAACGTCCTTCAGTCCCTGTGCAGAGACTCCTACCTGGATGTGGAGAAAACCGCCCGCTGGTTCTGCCAGCTGATGAGAGCAATCTGGCCAGCCTTGCCTCAGGCACACAATTGGCATTTAGTGCTGCTGCCCTCCAGGCGCTCCTGCCAATTCAAGGTGAGCAATGGCCAAGAAAGCTTCCGGATTGAGATGCTGTTTGGGGTGCGGGAAGACAACACCGACATCTTTGCAAGCAGCGAGCCAAGGCAAGGCTACACCCCAAGCACAATCTGGCCAGAGAGCTACGCCGTGGCAGAGATTAAGTTCTTCAGGTACATTGCCAGGCGGGCTCCCCCGGACAGCTTGCACCTCAAATGCCTGCAGTTCTTCACCCGTCTTCAGCTGGGCTTAGGCATTGACACCTATACCATGAAGACCATTGTCATGCACATCCTCAGCAACTTGCCTGCGTCATCTTGGACCACCAGGCATTTTGTGAGGCGACTGATGGATATCAGCGAGAACCTGCGCATATGTATAGGAATGAGACGCCTCAACCACTTCATTATTGGCAACCAGAGGCTTCCCCAGGGGATCAATTTGCCCCTACATGTCCTGCTGGCCAGGCAATACAATCTTTTCCATCACCTGCAGCTGGATCCGGTTGCCCACTCGCAGGCAATGAGTCAGTACATGGATCTGCGCGAGTCGCTCCAACGGATCCTGAACAATGAAGACTGAAAGAGGTTCTCGTGCACAGAGCTGTGCTTGTGAGGCTCACACCTGGTGGCAGAGAAGCAGGTGACAGGACACGGGAGAAGAGGGCAGAATGTGGGTGACAGAGAGGGAAGAGAAAGCGCTGCCTAGCAGCACTGTGCCATCAGCAGCAGCAGTGTTGTCTCAACAGTCTCCCCAGCACTGCATCCAGTGATGTCCAGGTTGGCTCCAAAGAATGAGGAAAGACAAGTGGAAATGCTATGATTTCTGCTTTTGCTCTCAGGGGTCTGTGTGGAGAATCTCCAACTCAGGGAGAAGCTGACACAGGCCTGAGCGTGCGGGCACGCACAAGGCACTGCTCCATGGGCAGTGGCAGTGTCTGCCACGCCTTTCCTCTAGAGCAAAAGCACCCTCAGGGAGTCCAAGCAGATGGAGCTGAAGAGGCTGTGGCCAGGGCACTTGTGTGACACAGTCCCATTGCCACCAGAACTGGGACTGCTCCCACCTCCTTCTCAGAGTCCATCTTCCCTCTGAGAGCTTCACCGTGTGCAAAGTTGCCCATCTCCGGATCCCAGACGAGTGAAGGTTGGAAAGGAGCAGCAGTGGGATCATCTGGTTGAGGGCTGCTCCAGCAGGGTCTTCCTGAAGAGCCTTGCAAAGGATTGCCTCCACCTGGATGTTGATTATCTCCAGCGAGGAAGATTCCACAATCTGTGGGCAATGCCCGGGATCTGTCAACGCAGCGTGTTTCTCCTTGTCCTGGGAAGGGAAACCGTTTGGTCAGCATTGTACCAACTGTGTTGGAGCTGACCTGAAAATTTGTAGATATAGGAATCTTAGAATTTTGTTTCATATAGATATACCTCTTGTATATTGATATTGCATATTATAAAGCCTCTCAATTATCATAACCAAAAGTAATGTAAAGAAGCCAATACAGTAATAGAAACAATATCAAAGATATGAAATATGATGTCATGATAAAAATTTTAGAAAAGAAGACATATTTTTATATATCGTGATCTATTTATAGGATGATATAAAATTCTTCTATCATGATGTAAATCACATTACAATGAGTTGAATATGTAATTCTGTTTAACCAATATGATATAGCACATATTTAGTATGACTATCTGTTGTGTATATCTATGTCTATCTATACATTAATGCTCTTCGGGCATTTATAGCTGGAAAGATTTTGATGAAATGGATCTATTTCTACCACATAGAACATGTTTATTACATATGTTACATTTATATGGAATATATTACATATAGGATAGTATTTTTTTCTATACAAGTAAAGCCCTAGGCTGTGTCTCTGTCTTTTGGGGACACAGGATGATGTTCTATAGTTAGTGCATGTGAAAAATATGGGATGTTAATTCGTGTTCTTATGGGTAATGGCATGTTAGAAAATAGAAAAACCACTGTATATATGTTATATGAGAATACAGTCTTAAGTTTCAGTCTGCCTTGGAATTCACGGAGATGGAGGCAGGCACCAGCCTGGAATTTTCATTTAGAAAGGAGACCAAGGATTTATGGGAAAGCCTGGCCTTCTCTTTGGCATCAGAAAGAAGGACACATAAAGATAAGCAATCAGTTCTTCCTCCAGGGCTATCACAGCACTATCATCAGCCATCAGAGCACCGTCATCAGAGCACCATCATGGTCAAAATCTCCAGAAATGAACTCTTTCCATTCATAAACTTTGATGCCTATTCACTCACAGAAAACTAAAGTTGACATCTTAAAAAGGAGGAGGAAACTCTTTTCAGTTCAGCCGGAGACGACTATGAATTCGAATAACCAGCCTAAAAACAAAAGGACTATGAGGGAATTTAAGCCAGAGGCGCAATAAAGTGTATAAAATCTAAGCCCCCAACAAGGCCAATTTGGTGAACTCAGTGTGCCAGATACTGCGTCCCAGTATCACTCTTGACGATTCCCCGGGTCAATCATCAGTGTAACTCGCCTGGGGGAGGGTTTGCCGAAATTCTGTAATTCGATCCTTTTTAATAAACCAAAAATTATATTTCTAATTGGACTACTGTATTGGCATTTATAACAGCGCATTTATGAGCAGCAGGCTGGAAAGTGCTGTGCCCTTGATTCAATAAACTTCAGTATGGCAGAATCCGGATGGTGCTAGACTTTGTTGATCTCAAGCAGCCCTAGAGCACTGGTAAATCTGACAAGCTGTCAGTCTGGGCTTGTGGGGCGTCTCCTTGAACTGAGCCAAACTTTCAGCGCTGACTGGGCTGTGATCAGAAATTGAGGCCAGCTGTCCGTGGCCCCTGTGATGACAGAATGCCAGAAGAGCTTGGCCTGGGAGGGTCCTTAGAAATGGTCTTGTTGCAGCCGTGCTGCCAAGGGCAGGGACAGCTGCCACTAGGCCGTGTTACCCCAAGCCCCGTCCAAGGGGGCCTGGAAGAGTGGCAGGGATCCAGGGGCAGGCACAGCTGCTGTGGGCAGCGTGGGCCAGGGCCTGAGCAGCCGCAGCAGCAGGAATTTGTTGCACATCTGCAGCCTGAGGCTGCCCTGTGTCCGTGGGCAGCCCCTGGCCCTGGTGCTGTCCCTGCAGGCCTTGTGCACAGCCCTCTGCAGGTGTGTGCTGGGGCTGGGGCAGGGCCTGCAGGGCCGCAGGAAGGGGCCCCCGCAGAAGGCCTTGGAGAGCCCTGGGGCCAGCAGTGCCAGCTGAGGGCAGCCAGCGGGGCCTGCTGTGGCTGTGGGGGCGGGAGGGCACAGGGCGGGCGCTGAGGCCCTGCAGCTGGAGCTGGGAGCTCTGGAGCGCGGCTGGCAGAGCCGTGGGAGATGCGTGCAGCAGCAAGGACACTCAAGGGCTTCTTGGTGTGTTAGCAAGCAGAGAGGAGCTGGAGAACGGGCACTGAGGGCTTAGGGCGTCTCCCTGTGTGTAAAACCTTCACAACACAAGAGGTTTATGTCCGGAAAAGACACAGAGGAGTCCTGGAATGTTATTTGAATAAAGGGGGAGGCCGTGGGACATTTCCCGTGGGGTGTCTGGAATTGTTGAGATCCAGGACAAGGGTGCAGCCTCCTTTTTTATCCTAATTCCTACGTGCATCACCCTCATCCTTCCCTCACTGCCTGAGGCACTCAGAAGGTACAGACATCCCAAATTGCCTACTCTATGGCAGTATGGTCAAATTCACCCTCTGTTTGATTGACCTGTAACGCTGCTGTAGGATCAGGCAAGGAAGGAAAGGGGCTGGGGTCACCATCTCTGTAAGGAGGGCTTGCCACTGTCTAAAGCTGAATGCTGCTGCAGATGGGCTGGAGTGTTTGTGGGCAGGGATGAGAAGGAAGGCCAGCAGCACCAGCCTGTGACTCTTAGAAGGCCGTTCCTCAGTCTGTGTAGCTGTGCCTGTTGATGCACTAGAAGACAGACCAATCTATGTGGAACTACTCACACAAAATACATCTTTCTAATGCAGAACATCTTGTCATTGTGCTGGGAAACTCTCTCTGGAGCAGAAAAAACTTAGTGTTCCCCAGAGGCCTGGTACACAAGTGGTTGTGGGGAAGCAAGAGGACGTTGTCATGCTCATCCTTCAGAAAAGCAGCAAGCCTGAAACCCAAGTGCACCTTTTACAGCTGCTAATAGGCATGACTGCCATTTTATAGCATGGGTGGAAGGATATTCTTGTCTTCCTGGGTGCATATGCAATGGTTTCTTCAGCTTCTTTCTAGGATCACGTCCTTCTTTGGCTCTCGTGTTACAATTTGCTTTAGAGATTAGGTAATGCCAGAGCTAGAAAGCACAAAGAAATGAAGGCATAATTCAGTTTAATCAAGTATAACAAACTGAACTGCGATATCACAAATAACTACCTAGAAACCACTGGAAAAGAAAAGAACCCCTACGTCTATGTAGTCTTTTAGAGACAGAAATGGCAGTGTTGTTAATGAAAGACTTCTGATGGAAGACTTAATTTTAAATGTGGTGTTTGCCTATTAAAGGAAAATTAACATAAAATCATGCAAAATATCCTTGCTTTTATCTTTGCTCCCTTGTCTACTTCCTTTGCTTTTTTTCCCTGTGTTCTTCCAATTCCTTTCCCTGAAGAAAAAGACCCCTCTTTATTGCCTGTTTCCTTCATGAGGCAAGTGTTGAATAAAGGGAATTGAAGTTTTCCATCTTCAGGCCCATGTCCTCCATGAATGGAGAATGACTGAGAAGGATAAAATTTTACTTTTTTTAGAGGCAGTTACATGCCTGGGCAAAAGTCTTTCTCCAAGGGAATTTTTAGAGGGGAAAAGAAAACCTCTGGGCCAGTTACAGTAGTGAAAGGGCAGTTTGGAGGGGACACATTTGATTTCTCAATATCTCTGGGGGGATTTAGAGATGAGAGTTCTTGATGGGGAGCAGAAGCATCAGGGATGTCTGAGGAAGGGCTGTGAGGCTGCTGCTCATGGAAGGGGCGATGCAGAAGGCAGCAAATGCACAACTGAGCTGATCTCAGTAAACACGCAGTTGATGGATGACAAAAGGTGTAGAATGGGGCTGGACACCTTGTTGGACAGAGGGAAAAAGCCCAAGAAACCGTGAGCTCCAAGAAGGGATTGTAGAATCTCTTCCTCTGGGCCACTTTACTGCCAGAGGGACTCAAAGAGCTTCTCCCCCCAGTCCAGATCCTACATGTGGAATAAGAGCCACCTCTTCATTACTGAGCAATATTCTTGTTTTTGTGGGGCACGCAGCTGCTCCTGCCAGAGTATGAGGCCGATTTTCCAGCCATGCTGTGTCAGCCACCGAGCCTCACATCAGCCCTCCACTCTTCCGTTCCAAGGGTGTTCATGCACTCTGGTATCTACAAGCCCTGTTTCCAGGATGCAAATGGCAAGGACGGAGGACTCCTCAGGAGTGTTTAAGCACTGCCAAGCTCCCCATGGCCATTTATACTTGTTTGGTAATTCTCAAGAATAAGCACTTTCCATAAGAAATCCATTGGTTTGTTTTATGTTTTTTGTTTTTTTCCCTGAGGCCCCTCAAGTGCTTCAGAAATGCCAGTTAGCTGATGCACACAGTTTTTCTGTAAGGTACGTGTGCACTGGTTTGGGCTGAGGATGTTTTCTTCACTGTAACTCGTGCATGTTCTGTCCATGTTAGGTTTTGGCAACCAATTGAAGAGGAAGGGTTGTTGTACCTTCTTGTCCCTTTACCTTTTATCCAAGTCACACTGAATTTCTAAGCTACCCCAATGAGAACACCTGCCTTCTGCTCACTGAGCTTCTTCCAGGGCTTTCCACCTGTGATCAGGGCCTGCTTAGAGGATTTGACCACAGAACAAAATTATACAGCACACATCTCCCATACCTATATTTCTATATTTAATATACCCTACAATGAGTCTTGTTTTCTGACAAGGCCTGTGGAGTTGCTCTGAACTAGAGTTTGCAGCAGAGGGGGCAGAGCCATTCCATGGAACAAATGGCACCAGTGCTCTGTTCTGAATGGATATTTTATTTAAACAAAACCTTCTACTCAATTCCCTTCCATGTGCTCCAGTGGTATTCCTGCTTTGCAGTTCTTCAGTGTTCTGAAGTTTACTTTGACATGCTTTTTTGTTTTTCTTGGTCCAACAGATGCAGCTAGGCTAACTCTTCTTCATCAACAATCTGTTGCAGTTGGGATGGAAGTTATGATAGAACACTCCATGTTCATACAAGTGTAGCGAAATTTTATTACATGTTTTTCTCCTTGTATAGCTTTGAAAGTCTTCATTGTTAGTTCTGATTGGCTATATTAGTTGCCACCTGACCATGTGGCCAATTGCTGCCCATGTTCCCAATGGCCCAGACTGGTTATGTTATGTTATTAAAGTAGTTTTTACATTTCAGTTGTAAAATTGTAGTTAGGATTAATTATATTTTAAGGCCTCCAGGCCAGCTGCTAGCCACTATACCCAGCCCCTTTCCCCAAAAACCTTGTTGTTGTGATTTCATGGATAGTTCACAGGCGACTTTGTACTTCTGTTGAGCAGTCTAAGGGGTGACAAACTGTAGCACTTGTACTCTCAGGACAGGGAATATTAAATTACACCACAGGGCAAGAATCACTCTGGACACATGACAGAACTGTCATTACTGAGGTGTTGCAACACACACCTCAGAGAACACTGTGCTGAGTATTTGTGTGCCCATGGGAGGGGTACATGTGTGGTTGTTTGCCCACAACTTGGGATATGAACTGGTGGGGAGTGTGGGATCTGCAAACAGATGTGGCCCAGAAATTGAAATCCTTAATGTGTTATTGTCTCCTGCCAGCTAATGGAGAAGGAGTGACTGGGAGTCTTAAAAAAATGAAGAAAAAGATAATAGGGGCTTGTTTCTTTTTAATGAAATTCTGTGATTGACTATTTAATTAAGAAATAAAAACTAATTTAGCTGGAAATGGGATTTTTAAGTGAATTGCTGTAAGACACCATTTTACAATGGATTAATCTTTTACTTATTTTTATTCTGGATTTCTTTCATTTTGTTAGTGCAACAGAAAAATACATCTCTTCTTTAGAGAAAAATCACTGACAGTGAGGTTGAAATGTGCCTGGAATCACAATCCCCTATTATATCTGAGCTGACTGTGATACTTTATCAAATTTCTCATGCAAACAGATATTTTCTTCAATATCTGTTTGAAACAGGCTTTTTTGCTGATTGGCTACACTATTAAGAGAGGCAAAGGTAAATGGGATACAGATGTAACCAAAGCCTATTCTACCTGTTTGATCTGGTTTTCTCTGATGCTCAGCCTCTGAAATGAAAAAGGTGTAATAAAAGGTCTTTTTCAAAACCTGTTCAGTCTTAAGGGCTTAGGCACTGAGTTCTGTCCAGGTCTTTTCCTAATTTTCAGTAAAATAGTGAATAAAAATCCAAGTGCATCTGTTTCCTTAGCTTGTAAACAGATGAACTTAAAGGCCTTTCAAAAGGTGTTAGCAATTGGAGTTGATGCTTCTGAATTTTTTGAGATTTTCCAGGTAACATCAGAAGCTGTTTACATTTAGTTCACTTTTGTTGGTTTGTAGGT
The DNA here is from genome assembly GCF_021018805.1 of Prinia subflava. Lineage (NCBI taxonomy): Eukaryota > Metazoa > Chordata > Aves > Passeriformes > Cisticolidae > Prinia > Prinia subflava. The sequence goes on along the minus strand of NC_086250.1, from coordinate 10,401,617 downwards.
TTCTAATTTCCACATAACTTGAATAACAGTGAGAGGCATCATTGGCATTCAACAAATGATTCCTTCCTCTCACTGCAGGGCTATCTCTCCATCTCCAAAAGGACTCCCTTCTGAGTAGATTTAGGCAGAAACCTGTGCTAAAGCACAGCTTTGGATGCCTCAAACTCTTCACTCCCATGCTATGGAACCCTTCCAGCTTGCTGGCGTATGTTCAGTTGTAATCCAGGGAAATCACTGCAACAGCCAAAGGCATTTTTCCACAATGATGCTTTATGCCTGAACAAGGACAATCCTTTGGAGTGCTCTCTGAATCTGCTGTCTTATGGAACTGAGTATTTATAAACCTGCCACGGAAATAATATCTCGATTTGGCTCTCTCTTCTAACTCACTTCTTCAAAATGGCTGGGAAGGAAGAATGAAATGTTTGCATGCTGGCAAATTTTGCAATCTAAGAAGCTCCAACCTGGGAGCCCCAGGCTTTTCTCCCACTAAATTCTCAGGATCTCCTCAGTGCTGTAATGACTGGTAGAAATCTCAGGCACTTGTGATCAGCACAGCAGTCATTCTGTGAATCCTGACAGCCATCCAGATGACCCCATTCCTAATCTAGAAATTGGGGCAAACAGGACCCTGAATCCATGGCATGCCCTTTATACAATCTGTGTGTGACCAAACATGGATTTTTAAAATTTATTTATTTATTATTTATGCAGGTGTTTTACCATACATATACATACTTTCATACCAATACTTCAGATTGACCTTTTATATCTAAAATCAAAGTAAATTTTTTTTCCCCTTGAAAAATAATCGTGAAAACAGTGAAATTTTGGAACACGTAGAACATGTTGAGCTGTGGAGGTTCAAAGTGAGGCAATGATATTCAACTTTGTAGGAAAGCATGGGCTTTTTAACTTCAGCTTTTAGAGTCGTATATAGCTGTTCTTTCCCTGCCTTTCTTCACACTGAGTCTGTGGTTGCCTGAGGCACAGAACAAACTCTCAGTACCAGAAACCTGTGCTGCAGGATGAGGAGGATACTTTGATAGAAACATCAAGATATAATGCCTTCTTCTTTTGCAATTTTGTTGAAAAATGATAATTTATTTTTTTAACGTCCTGAGAGTTTCTCATTTAACTTTCCCCATAAAAATTACCACTTACTTCAAAATCAAACTAGCCAAGACCCTTTATTAGAAATTACAGAGTTCATCAAGAAACTGCAACTAATTGCAGAAAACAATGTATGCACCAAATTAGATTTAAAACCAAAACCTCCTAAATCTTCAAGGTCAGGGAGTACTATAGTTTAGAAAACTTTCTCAGTTAACACACTGGCTTTTGCATACAAACTACAGAAAGCTGCCACCATCACATCAGCATTTTTCCACTTTTTGTAAAATGTATAGATTCTGGCCTTTTCCATGCCAAAACTCTGAAAGAGCTTGGTTTTCATGGGTTATGAAATTAAACCTGGTCGCTCATTAGTGTGAAATTATATTTTTATTTAAAAATTGAGCTAGTCTTACAGGCATTTAAAATGTCTCTAAATTAATTGTACTGTTATAAAATTAAACGTGGGGTTTTTTTCCCATCTGAAAGAAATGGTGCAGGTTGACTGGAAAATCCTTTTCGTATTGTTGAAAAATTTTACACAGCTTTTTTGTGGTTAAACCAGCCACTCTGTGCATAGAAAACCTAGCTCTGCCCACTAAGTTGCAATAATAGTAATAATAACAATACACAAATCGCTTTCCTTGCCCATGTGTGTTCCTATCTGGTCCCTGGTCCTGTAAAATCAGCTTTTCAGTCGTGATCACTAATTACATCCTCACCTGAGGCTTGGGTATCTGGACTTGCAGATACACTGAGCACAACTGGAATTGAGCTAGGCTGTCTGTGTATTAATTTTTTGATTTGTTCACTGGACAGAGGGTATTTATTTAAAAATGGTACAGTACCATTGGTAATAATGTCATGGAGGCCCTATGTGAAAAGCTAACTGCTCTGGTTTCAGAAGAAGTGTGAGCAGCAGGCAGTAAAGAGAAATGGGGGCAGAGGGAGCAGAAGGAGGAGGGCTGTCCATGAGGAGTGTCCTGTGTGCAGAGGCCTTCCAAGGCACTCTGTGGAAAACCTGCCTGAGATCAGATGTTTAAAAAGTGTGTCTTCATGTATGTGTGTAAGGGAAATGAATTCAGATCCCCCTCTATGCTTTCAATTCTACACATCTCAGCTGCTGGCTGCCTGCTGCTCTGCTTTGGATATGCTCTGACTTTTGGTATGTTTGTGTGTGTTTCTTGAAGCCGAGAGAAAGAAAATCAAACTCTAGAATCACAGAATCAGCTGAGATGGAAGAGATGCACAAGGATCATTGGGTACTCCTGGCCCTGCCCAGGACACCCCAACAATCCCACCCTGTGCCTCCCTTGGAGCGTTGTCCAAACTCTCCTGGAGCTCTGGCAGCCTCGGGGCAGTGACCATTCCCTGGGGAGCCTGGGCAGTGCCCCAAACCCTCTGGGGGAAGAACTTTTTCTGATATCCACCCTAACCCTCCCCTGACACAGCTCCAGCCATTCCCTGGGTCCTGTCCCTGGTCACACAGAGCAGAGCTCAGGGCCTGCCCCTCCTCTTCCCTCATGAGGGTGTTGAAGAGCACAGTGAGCTCTGGCCTCAGTCTTCTCCAGCTGAAAACACAAAGTGCCCTCAGCTGCTCCTCATGTGGCCTCCCCTCCAGACCCTTCACCATGCTCGTGGCCTCCTTTGGATGCTTTCTAACAGTTTAATGTCTTTTTTTACATCATGGTACCCAAGGCTGCTCCAGAACTTGAGGTGAGGTTGCCCCAGTGGAGAGCAGAGTGGGACAATCCTCTTCCCACTGACTGACTCATTCTTATCTAGCCCAACACAGTCTCCAAACCCCAACTTCAGATTCGGGATGTACACAGCCTGGCTGTCCTCCGCCAACAGGCGTGAAGCCTTCCCGAGGTGGGAACACACTTGGTGGCAACAAGCAGATGGTGAATTTGTTGGCAGTTCAGCCCTGGCAACTCCAGGAGACAAAATGAGGCTGAGGCTTTGGTGGTTTTTCAGTTCTCATGTCGTAACTCTTCTGCTGATGGCAAAAACAATATGGGATCATGAAAAGCACCTACTGCCCTCTTCAAGCTGCCACCCTCACACAGAAAGTAGCAGCTTTTCAAAAAGATTAGCAGAGAAAAACACATTCCTGTTCACAAGCCCACATTTTTTGAACCAAGTAAATTATCCTGTCAGAAGGTTTTAATCTGAAAAAACATAATCTCCTGTAAGGAAGACATCTAGCATCTATCTAGATGGCTAAAGTGAGGCATGGCTCCTAAAGCAACCACAAGCAGGGCTCTGTGCAGGCATTACTGAGCAATTTCAATAATTTTTGGTATTATCAGCCCTGCCTCCAAAAGAATTGAATACATAATGTGACACTACAGAACAGCTCTGTTACTCAGTTGCTGCTGAGACATGGAGAGAGACGAGTGTTATTATGCATTTAAATTATGGGGCAGGAAGATTAATGATGTGCAAATTAGCTTCATTCTATTACAAGTAATTTTTGCTTTCATTTGCCACTATCATCCCCCAATGCCAACATTGCCTTGCATTTATGATGTTCAAATGGTATATTAAATACCAAATTACATATTGACTCACCTAATTTTCCATGCTGAAAGGCATTGAATACAGAGAAAGTTTTTGCTTCTGTGAACCACTACTGCCCCTTTGTCAACTACTGCCATCAGAAAACATTCACAACATGCAGCTTGCTTTAAATTGCAGGGCTTTGGGACCATCCATTATTTTTTAGCTTTTCAGTTAGAAACAAAGTATTAACTCAGTCTGCAGGTTGCTTTGCCTTCTTGGTAATTCTCACTGTATCACTATCATAGAATCATTTTCTGTTTGCTGCATTCCTTGTAGCAAAGGGATTTTTTTCCTGGGGGATTGTTAAAGAGATTTACTGCTTTGACTGTCACAATGCAATATTTCTTCCACCAGGCACTTTTTACCTTGTAGTGCATCTACAAAGCGTCAGCAGTCACCTCCTTCACTCTTCGGTTATGTTGTCTGTGGCAAACACATTTTCTCATTATCTCACTATTAAACCATTTTTTTTCTTTTAACATCATGTCAGATAATGTGAGTCCATGTATACAAAGTTTGAAAATTCCTTAGTTTTTTGATTCTAACTTTTCTTTGAAAATAAATGTCTTGCTCTTTGAAAATAATAATTAATTTCACTGGGACCACATAGGCAAAAGGACAACTCAACCCAGGTGCGGTTAGCAACCTCTGCTTCCTTATGCTATCAGTTTTAAGACAAATAAAAAGAGTTAGCTGATGTATATCCTTCATGGCATAAGAGAAAAGAGAACACTTTAGATGTTAGTGTGTTTTTCTCAGCTCTGATATTTTGTCCTGAGCATTTTTCTACCCTGCAGCCAGAATTACCTGGGCGCTGGCAGTGGGTGAGCCCCTCTTAGCTCCAGCTTGCTTTGGATGCAGCACGCCTGCTGCACAGCATCTCTCCTCACCTCTGGAGCTGGCAGGATTCCATGATGGATCTTTGAATTTCCTTTGCCTCTGCTCTCTCTGATTCAACGTCTCTCTCACAAAACCTGTGTGCAGCCACTTGGCCCCTGGCTGGGTTTGTCCCTGCGCTCCTCGTCCCTGCCTGCCCTGCCATGGTGTCAGGAGCTGCTGGGATGGGGCTGCATCTCCCCGGGGTAAATAACAGCCCAGGGAGCACAGGAGCATGGAACAACGTGGGTGTTCTGTCCCTCAGCCCACCCTTGGACTGGGACGCTGCACTGGTTTGGTGGGCTTTAAAATGGCACAGTTGCAGCACAGATCAGAATGTGTACACATCAGAGCTCAGGAATTCTCACAGGACTCAAAGTACGAAGATGCTGAGCTAAAACAGCATCTTCTGTAATTAGAGGTAATCACTTTTAAAACACTATGACCAAGTTTAAAGGCCTCCTTCAACCCAGCTGTCTGTGGGTAGTGCAGCTTTTTAAACAGCTCTGATTTGTCTAAAAGTCACACTTCTTAGGGGCAACAAAGGAGAAGAATAATATCTCCTGGTACTTCTTTTATGCATTAGACTTAAGACTATCATTAAGGCAGGGAAGTGTTAGCTCAGGGAAATATGGGACTTAGTTAAGGAGATTTTTTAGTGGAAATGGTTTTAAGCTGTGAACAGTCCAGGAGTATCTATGTGAAACACTGAATCAGAAGTGATAGTGAACTTAATATTTTCTTTAAAAAAAATCTGGATTTAATACTTAATTTCAACTTTATGGAATGCAAAAAATTGTATTTTTTTGCCCTGACTATAGTAAGTTCTGTACTAGGATTTTGCTAAATGATCTGCTAAAGAAGCATTCATAAGACATGCTGCTGCCACGGTACTTTGGTTATAGTTGCCAGTTTGGAATCTCATTTACAATGTGCTGTGATGATCTGAACTACCTGTTGTTTCTGAGTGTACATTTTACCTAAAGAATGGTTTGCTGCAGCTGTTTGTATGATAGGAGAGGGTGATGGCTGAAAATGTGTGTAACCTCTGAATTCAAGAGCAAAGAGTGTAAAATCTTTAGTAATAACATCTTGAAGTTGCTTGCAAAAAAACAAAGAATGAAAACTCTCAACATGCACATTTCCTTTAGTCGTCTGCTGGACAAACTTTTTCTCCTTTGGTTTTCACCTGAGGCTGGATGTGAGCATTATCATACTGCCTATTAATCTGAAGTAAGCAGCAGCTGGCTGCCAGTCAGGTGTTATAATTCAATACTTGTAGAATTTAATTTTTGTTTCCACTTTAAGTTCAGCCAGTGTTTAAAAGTCCTACAGGCTGCATGGTGATAAATGACATTCCCTTCATCTATGGATGTCGTGTTGTCAGAGCTGTGTCTTCTCGTGTCAGTAATGGAAACTCATTTTTGTTTCTGCTGCTTGTTTCTTTGGGCCCTGAGGAACCAAACCAATTGAAGAAAGTGAGTTACATGATGTATTTATGAGTTTTAGCTGCAGCCTAATTATGAGTGGATATAGGGTAGATTTAGTTTTATGAGTAGTATAGTCTAAAAAGAAATTGAGTGAGCCTCAGATCACAACTTTTGTCCAACAGTGCTGATACCCCAAATCTCGACAATTGGGCAGACTAAAGAGAAAACAGATTGTGGTGGTCAGAGAGAGGGTTGCTGTTTTGGACAATGTTAGGATGGGCTGCGGTCCTGTATGTTGCTGTTTTTAAAAATAACTTCTAAAATGTGTCCAATAAAGAAAAATCCAGAGTGAACCTGGGCAGCCAGACCTGAGGGCTTCCTAAGAGTGATGTTTTTTTTTAATATACAGATCCCTGAGAGGGAAAAGCTTGTGCCAGTCAGGCTTGTAGGATGCGAAGTCCAAAAGTTGCCACTTCAGCAGCACTCTGGAGAAACCAAGCAGCTTCTCTGAAATTAGGGTAAATTACTGAGATAATACTCCTCTGTAATGTTTGAATTAGCTTTGGTATATATGTCAGTGTTTCTGTCAGCTTCAGAAGGAACAGGATCAGTGTGTATGGAAGTATTTTTGGCAGTTGCTTTGTCATGCTATGTTTTTTTTACTTCTAATCTGTGATTTTATTTCTACTTACACCACTGGAATCCTGTGTTATCTGTTTGAGTAAGGGTGAGTATACCCTTAGCAGAGGTGTACCTGCTGAATTAATAAATCAAGGAGGGTAAAACAGAGACATAATTTGAAACAATCCTGTATGAAAGACCAGTGAGAGCACCAGCCCAAACCCTGGCCTGGAGCCTTTGCACCATCCTGCCTGGGACAGAGCTGGAGATTTATGGATACACAAACACACAAAAAAAGCCTCTAGCTTGACATAGGGAAGGGGTTGATTTTGACCGAAATATTCTTCCTTTGGAGAAGTGATGGTGATATTCTGCATAAGAGAGTGAAATGGCCATGGGTTTGGAGCAGTTCCTCCCATCAAGGATTTGCTCCCTCTGTTGAGCTGTGGGTGTTGCCAGGGGATGCATCTGTGGTTCCTCCTCAGAGGTGTAAGAAGGATCTAAGCTGTATCTCATGGTTTCTACACGATTAATGCTTTAATCTCCTGTAAATCTGCACTAATGAGTATATCTGCACTCCCCCCACCACTATACATTCAAATATCACGCAGGATAAACAAGCCAAATACAGTTATTATCATTTTAATTTTGACCATATTGTAGAAATGTCAAAATATTAGCTGGGAAAATTAATTCCTACAATTTAGCATATGGTTTTCCTGAAATGAAATCAAGGGTATCACTCATTCCCTTCAAGTCCTCCCACAACATTTCTAGGGAAATCTTTTCCAAAAAATTCATTTGAAACACCCTTGTGCATTTCGCTGGCAGGAAGTCAGAAAACAGTTGTATTTCTACATCCCTTTCCTACTTTCCTTCCTAGTGGAAGGTCAAATAGGCAGGAGGATGTCTGGATTGATGGTGGCACCTCAGCATTGGCTGGATGATGCCCTCAGACACCTAAAAGCATTTCACAAACCATAATATTCAATTTTGCTGTATTTTTTGCCATTGTAGCATTAGGAACAGTCTGCTTCTTTCAAGGCTTTGTTTCAGGACTTGGGGAGCTGAAGGTGAGGGGGGATCCAAAGAGGGTTTCTGCCCCCTCCAGGGATTGGTTCATTTCTGGAGGGTATATGTGGTGTCGGAGGGGAGACGGACGCTTTTTCCTCCCAGTCAGGAGCATGAGTGGGAGTGTTAGGTGTGAGGAGTTTCTCTGCCTTCCACTGGCTCAAGCCACTGCACACACCCACGCCTGGGACTGTGGGACTAAACAGCTCCTGCCACGGCACTGCTGTGCAGCCTGATGGGGCATTGAAAGAAAGAATTGGGCCTCATTACTTTTTCATACTGATGCCCTTGGCAGTTCTTAGAGAGCGTTTTTCTCAGAATACAGAATTTCTTTTTGGGTCAAATCACAAATGCTTTTAAAACTGTGTATGTGTTTGTTTCTTTTCTGTGCAAATATCACATCTATTTCAAGGTCCTGAAGGTGTCATAAACGTGAATTTTCCTGTGTGTGCCTATCATTTAGTTTGAGGAGTCAGTACTTTGAGAGGTTGTATCTTGGACAATGCATTAACATATCACAATATTTAAAATTATTGCAGGATTTATGCACAATTTAGGACAATGCTTGTTGCAGGGGACACTTGGTGCATAACCCTTATTAGAACTGGCACAACTGAACATGTTATGTGGCAGCAGCATTGCCACATGTACAAGCACAGAGGCGTCCCTGTGAGGGGAATAACACGGTGCCAGCTCCATGACAGCTCTCTGGCACATGCTTTTTTGCTTGAGCAATGAGCAGAGACAGGGCTCTCACTGATGCTGAAAGGTGTTTTTTTTGTCCCTCAGCTGCCCTGTTTTCAGGTGTATATGATATCAAGGGTCTCTTAACAGCTGGTGGTTCTCATGTGTAGGAGGCTTTCTGGTGCAGTCGTGTTTTTATGACTAAGGCTCTTGAGGTGTGTGGTAAACATGTCCATGGGGCCATTCCAGTGAAAACAAAATAAATTATCAGAATCTCTTTCAGGAAACACTTCATCACTCTGCCTTCCTGGATTATTTTTAGCCTCATCTGTATGTAAGCACAGCTGAAAATAGGGTGTTCCATGGAGGCTTGCTGTGAGCATCAGAGCAGTCCTAATTGTTGCAGGTAAAAAAGGAAAAGACTGAGGGCTGTTTTGGGGAATGGAGTGAGAGAGGTGAAGCAAGCTGTATCCAGGCAGGAAATTGGTGACATCTCACACCTGTGAGATGCAGAGCTCAGCCTCTGTCAAACTGAATTTACCAGGACTAAAAGCAAAATCATATAAATGAGTGATTTTTATATTGGTACCTAAACATTTATATTCAGTGTGAGTATAGTCTTTGTGCCTCTAGATTCCCTTAATGCCCAGGACTATTACACAGCACCATGCACCTGCTCTTCTGCCCCTGAGAATGAAATGTCCATCCATTTCCCCATAGAACTTTAAAAAATCTACATTTGTTGGTTGCAAACAGCAGGAGCTTTAGGTTGTCTCCTCTTAAAATACAGATAATGTTGACAGTAACATGCCTACTTTTTCCCACTCCTCTTTTTGTGCTTCTTTTTGTAGATTTTTCAAGCTTTCTTTTAGCTTTTCTGGGAGGGAGTGATAAGTTAAAGGGTCCAGTACTGCCATACAGGGTGACAAACTGGAAGGCAGAAAGCTGCAGATCCATGCAAAGTTTGAATTAATGACACTTAATTTCAACTACTGGAAGAAGAGAGTAAAGAATGTCAACATTCTGCTGCTTCTCTGCCTTTGCAGGAAGCAAAGGCTTTTACATCTCTGCTGTAGCTCTGAAACTTTGCCTCCAGAAATCAGGTACTGTTTTCACTGGAGAGACAGGCAATGATAAGGAAAGTACAAAAGTCCAATCAAAACTAAACCACTGCTTGAATGCAAATCATGGCAAAAAAGCATCTGGGCAAATTTTTAAATACAATGCTTTGGTTTTTTAATAACCAGTCAAGGGCAAGGGATGAAAAATTACTGATTAAAAGAGGTTTGTTTTTTTTTTTTTTGGCATTTTCTCCTCAGTGTGCACAGGAACATCTGCTGCTGCAGGGTTCACTGTACTGCAGTTCCCCCAAGAAGCTTTCCTGTGTCCAAGGTCTCTTGGACATGGATTTTCTCATATTCCTCTTTCTCCTGTATTGTAACAAGTGATACAGATCTTAATTCCTGAAGGAAGATATTTACACAAAATTCAGTGATATCACCTGAGATATTTCTTTTGAGGAACTTTCTTATGGCAAGTGTTGAAAGCTCCCTGAGAACAGGTAGCTGAAGAATAAAGAACTCAAACTCCAAACTAATTGGAGCTAATCAACTGATTGTGTGTCTGATCAGCACAAATTACCTGACCCTGTGATTTTCATGGTTCACAAATTATTTATCTCTAAGGAATGGTTTGCACTTGAGAAAAGATGTACATGCCTTTCCAAAGACATTACAGTTCATCAGCAAAATTGTTCAGTGGAGTCAGTGGCTGCTCAAAATCTTTGTATAACACTGAGCACCATTGTGTAACTTCACTGCTGGGGAAGAACCCCCAGGATGCAGAGGTCCTGAATATTGGTTCTCAGGTGCAAGGGAGAAGGAAATGTGGGTGTGTTCCTGGGGTGTTGTTCCAGAGAGAACAGGAGTGGGGGCGCAAGAAGGGGTTTTGAAAAAAAATATGCTAGTTGGGCTTCATTTGTTGATTCTGTTGTTATTTAGCATTTCCTTTAGTGCTATAGCCATAAAAAGCAAGAATGCATGAATGGAATTGCCTCTGACACAAAGCTGAGAGCATTTCTCCATGTGGGGATAGAAGAGTAGCAGGCATCAGGAAGGAGAAGAGCTGTTTGCTCTGATAGAGCAGTAATGCAAAAAGTAACAGGTGTTTGTAGCCTGGCTGAAAATTCCAAGGTATCCAGCTGCCAAAAAAATAAGATTCTGAAGTAAGCCTTGTTTAAGGGTAGTGGAGGAAGAACTGTTCTTGAGACAGAGGTTGTAGAGCAACAAAATTATTTATACCATTTTCTGGTAGCAACAGCCTTGATGATTCTGGAAGCACTCTCAACATTTTTACATTGTCTCAGCTCCACATGTGAACACTGCACTTTGAAGAAGAAATGCAGGTAAGAAAGCTGGATTTTCCTTTGCAGGCCTGTGACAAGAGTAAGCGAAGAGTAAATGATATACTTAGAGAATGTGGCTGTTGAACTCTCTCTCTCTCAAGCACGTTTAAATTACTGTATTCTGAGATGTGTTATTAGCCAAGTTAGTATTGTGTTTTGTCAGAGGGGCAAAGGCATGGCCAAATACTAAAATAACCTCTGAAAATTCATAAAATCATCCTTCAATGAACGTGTGATGTCATGGAATCCCGATGATTTCTCAGGAAAACAGTTTTCCAAAGTTTTAAATAGCAAAGCAATGTCGTGTCTGTCTCCCCACCCTGTCTGTGCTAAAGAGCATTATTGTTTTTGCTGCATTCCTAAAGCAGTCCAGAAGTTCACTCTCTAGTGCTCTTCATTAAATGAATTTGTTCATCAGGGAAAGCCTTTTAATAAGGTGAGTCTGGCATTGCTGCTACTTGATAGAAAGAGGAGGAATTTTTGTCATATATTTATTTACCAGTCATCATCTTTTATCAACTTTATGTCATTAACAAGGAAAAATGTTAAGCTCCTACTGCCCATCTAACACTTTCCAAAGGTACTGAGACCTACAGGACTTAGGCAAAACCTTCATGTCAAATATCTCTCACTGCTTGGTTAAATAGGGATAGAAAGGGAGATAAGCATAGATGTTATACTGGTTTGAAGATCAAAGCACTAATAGAAAAACTTGAAAACGTTGACTTGCTGAAAATGAGAAGGGAAAATCAGAAGTAAAAAGATTTGAGGTAAGATTAGTTTTATTTTATTATTTCCTCTTATGGGCCACTGTTGCAGAAGATGGGATCTATTCCTCTTTGCAATTATAGCAGCTATGTGCTAAATATTGGGAAAACCAGTCTGAAATTGCTGTACTGGACAGGTCTGAGGAGAAGAAAACGTGCATAACGTGGTGCTCAGCTCAGGGACTCTCTAAGTAACTGCAGTTCAGGTGGGTCAGAAATGTCTGAAAACTGAACTGCAGTTTTGTCACGTAGCACTGAGTCTTGTTTGAAGATTCTTGAAAATGTTAACTTGCTCTAGGGGGCTGGTTCTGTATGTCTTGGACCTTTGGTTCCCTGGCTACAAAATTAGATGATTTATTTATCTTTCCTGCTTTCCTATATTTAGACTATAGCAAGGAATATTTTTAACTTTGTGGATTGCTGTGATTGCTGCACTGAGGCCTTGATTGAAGCTGTGATTTTTTGCATGCCATTATACTCCAATACTGTAATAATTCCAGAGAATTATGGGAGTGATGAGGGGGAATTCCCACATGCTCAGTGTGGAAAGGAAACTGATTTTGGGGGAAAAACATTGAAATGTGCAAGATACTGAAGGCTGTGTGCTAATTTTTAAACCAAAACATCTTTTTCAATAGCCAGGCAGATTTAATAATCAAAAGCATAATCCACCAAATCTCTTTTATATGGGCAGATGCCACAGACTGGTTCTCTGTGTCAATTTGAATAATTTGAATATCTTATTTAAGACAGGAACCTCCCCCGAAGGAGTAAACATCTGATCATGGTATTAAAACTAGTTGCATCTAGTTAGAAAGAAAATATTAAAAAGGGCGGGGGGAGAGGGGGAAGAAGAGAAATTAAAAAAAAGACAACCCTTGGCTTCTCTGAGCTAAAGACATGAACTCTAAAATCATAATAACTAGGAAAGGTAGAAGACATTCAAATGTTTGTCAAGACCTAGACCTCTGGTTTTCAGCTTGGTAGTGGTGCACCAATCAATCTTTCCAGACTCACTAGCACAGGAGACCACCTGGTGTTGTAGTGCCCACTAGAGACCACCGTCTCTAGCCCCGGCCAGCCCAGGCACTGGAGCAGACGTGGTTGAGGGTCAGCCTGAAAGAAACTCAAGCAGGGCTGACTCTTGTGGATCCTTGTCCTGAAAGGGTCAAGCAGGCAATGTAGAAGGACGACAAGGTGCAGAAAGGAGGAGACAGTTGTGGAACACAAGAGGGGTTTATTGAGCAAACCACCCCAGCCCACAACTGGCCACAACTGCCTGTGGTCTGAGTTGTTACACTGAGTTTTGTTCTGGGCTAGCAGGGAGGAGCAAAGGGAGTGGTCAGCCAACAGTGACCAACCAGGGCCAGTTTCTAAGGGGTCTCAGGGGAGGGGAGATAACATGGACCAATCAAGGAGGAATAGGAGGGGAGTTACAAAGGCGGGAAGGATAACTGATACATAACTGAATTGATACATAACAGAACAGGTGCACGCAGAAATTAAGTCTTCTGAGGGAGACAAAGGAATATTAATCGGGGGGGTAGGGTACATAAAACTGAACCAGTACATAGAACTGAACTAATACAGCAAACATGAGAAGTCTAATAAACCAATTTTAACACACTGCCACAATCTGGTCTCCACAAAAGAATGTTCTACTGAACTTCCTTGAAGAATGTTCTACTGAACTTCCTTGACAGCCAGACCCTTTCTGTGTTTTTTCTCTAAACTGTGATATAAATTCTTGTCTGTTAGGACTTTTTAGTTCTTTTTCTGAATGCTGAGTGTCACTATGTGTCAATTTTTCCTCCTTCACAAGGAGATGATATAGGGACTAGAGCTATTAGGGCTCTCTGCACAGCTAAGCTTTCTAAATCTATGACTTTCATCACATTTTTATATGACTTCTGCATTTTTTCATCCTTAATAGAGCAGCCTAAATGCTATGTCATCATTTTACAACACTGGCCAATAGACTATTCTTAACGATGGTTGTTTTTGGTTTTTTTTTTTTTGGGGGGGGGGGGGGGGGGTTCTTTTGGGTGGTTTGGTTTTGTTTTTGTTTTTGTTTTTTTTTATTTTTTTGAGCTGTATCTGCAGGTTAGGACCATTTTTTAGTTTAAATAGGACATTCTAGCATGGATGCACTGGTTAAAGTATTATATATCAAGGATGCCTGAATATGAGCTCTCCTAAGGAACACAGATTTTAAAGCTACTGGGGGAGCAATTTCACAAATTTTCTGTAAGAAACATGAAACCCTCAGTAATTAAGCCCAAAACAGAGGTTTTGTGTGAATGTGTGGGCAAACCCACGTGGGCTTGGGTGCCTCCTCTGGGCTGTTGTCACTGTGACCAAGAAAGGACAAATCCTGGTAACCACCCAGCCCCTTGGAGATGAGAAGGAGCACAAAAACTCCCACAGGGCCTTTGGACAGTCCTGAGAGGAAAGAGTTGTAGTCTTTGTGTTAAAGACTCTATTTTATTTAACATTAATGCTCTGCAAACACTGTGACTGACCTCTTGTTTTTAAAAATACATTGAGATTGTTTGTCCTGTGTAATGGAACACAGACATGACAAATTTTCATGGAGTGCAGAGTTAGGAGTTCCTGCTGGTGCTGAGCTGGGAGAAAACTTTCCCCTCTCCTTGTGAGCAGCAAGAAAACTCCTCCTCAACTCTGCTGGGGATTCTCGACCTCTCACCCTCTCCAACTCAGTGGATAATCTCACCCCTCACACAACTGCTTATCTATAATTGTTCATGCCAGAAGCAAAAGGAAAAGATCCTGCCACCACAGAGTTTAACCTGCTGTCAACTTGACCACTGGCAGCTAAGGCAGTTTATCTCCTCCTGGCCTGAATGAAGGGAGGGACATTTCAAAGCAAACTGGTTCCACTTCTGCTGCTGGCAGGGGAATTACCCCATCGTTTGCACCAAGCTGGTGGAGGTTTGCAAGACCCAACTCCTTTAAAGTGTGCTTGGATTGCTCTGTACAGTGCTGCAGCTTTCAGCATTAATATATAGAATATGTCATCTACCTGCCTTTTTTCCCTTATCTAACTGAAGACTACTAATATATGTGTTCTACAGTGCATTTGTTCTGCTTTGTCTGCTCATGTCATTTTAATTGTCTTTCATAAGAAGACTAGTAGATGAAAAATAATGGAAATTTTCTTTTTTTTTTTTTTAATTATGAAAAGTTGGGCAACACCTGTTGACAAAGGAAACCTGGCTAAAGATTATGCCTGTGTATCTGGAAAAGGGGTAATAGTATAAGAATTTTGCACCCACCGTACAACAGTGTGGGAAGTTTGCATGAAATGCTTACCTAGGTCAAGGAAGCTCATGAGAATTTCTTCTGAGAGCATGTCTGGCATTTCCCTTGACAGGGAGAGGTGGTTTTCAAGTACATCAGGTTGCATGTTATACAGATTGTATCTGCTGGTGTTGACAGTCCTCCCACTGCCTTCTGTCTTCTGCCCTGTCCCATTCATGTGCTGCAGCTCACCGTGGAGACAGGATCTGCTGTGATAACACCTACAGCCTTGGTTGTTTTCTCCCATGGCTCTTCTGCAGCAACTCTTCTTGCTCTTCAATAAAAAATGTCTTTAGGATTTTCCTCTAGTCATCAAGCCATCTGCTGCTTTTTAAATGTCCTATTGTCTTTGGATGTCATTGTTTTCATGTGACAGTAACGTTGTTATGTTCTGGCTCTGTACTGCTCTCTGCCTGTGGAGTGACAAATACCACTGGCCCCCCGAAGATTTTACCTGAAAATAACCAAAATGAAACAAAGAGCTGAAGTTTGACGTGTGTCATCCCTCAAGGGACATTTCAGCTGGGATCAGGACCTATTTCTGACCTCCAGCCCGAGGTACCAAGTCAAGTCTCACAGAAGCATTCTTCCACTGGGCTGAAGTCTGTAAGGGCCCAGAGTTTTTGTTACCTGTCTGGTTTGTCCTAGTTCCTACTATCTCTTCACAAAAAATCAAATTCAGTTTCCTTGACAGCAGTTTGTCCTTTCCTCATGTGATCAGGAAATGAAACAATGATTGCAGTGCAGTCTTCAGTCTCTGCTTCAGTTTTAACTGTGCTGTTTTCCCCTCTGCTTCTCTGGGGATGCTTCCACCTGCCTCATCTCAAAGGCACTTTTATATATTACTTTTTCCTTTACTCTTGGTTGCCCTTTGCTTTTTTTATTTTTCCAAATTGACCATGGTATAGAGCCACCCACCACTATTGGTCTATACCCGTTCATCCCCATTTAGCAATGGAAAAGTAAATGTCAAACACTGTGCTGTGGCAAGGCAGCAGGCTAGTGCTGTTGTCAGTGGATGTATTTAGAAGTAGATCTGAGATTTTTTTCAAAGGAAGAAACTGTCTCTTGAAGCTGGGCACCCTGTCTCTCTTCTGTAAATACCTGAGCCTATTAATCTCTTACCATGAAATATCTTCTTGTTGGTGCTCTTTGCTGTTTTCCTTTCCATGGCAAAGCCTTTCTGTCCTGCTGTGGTTAATTTGAAGCTCAGTAACAGAATTCAGATCTTTTGGATCTAAATCTGCAGGGAACCAGTAGCCTTTAGCTTGCTGAAGGTCCTTAGTTTGCAGATTAGGAGGCGTGTTTAGTCTGGCAAATATTGTCAAAGATAGTGATGTGGAAAAGAGAAGCAACTAGAGTCACACTTGGAAATGATTCTAAATATGTCGGGGGAAAAAACCCAGCAATGTGTTCTATGTGATTAAAATAAAAAAGAACAGGATGTCATGAAAATGGGATGTGACTGTATAGTCCTCCTGGGGAAAAGAGGCTCTGGTGGAAGGACAGGAGGATTTGAGATCATGTCTGGACACCAGAGCAGTGTGGCTGCACAGGCTGTTTGCAGGAGCTTACAGCAGGGAAGGGCCCTGAGTTACACAGTGCTTTCAGTGCCCATGGAGACAGGCTGCACCTTGGGTTATTCCAGACACAACTGGGTAAGAGTTGGCAGATGTAGTTTTGTTGTAGTATGGACAGAACTTTACTGATTTTGCAATTCTGCTGGAGCATAAATGGAGTGAAGGAATTCTCTTGTCATGAGTCTCTCTGCTGTTATGTTGAATGGCTCTAATCTCATCCAAAATCAGATTGCCTAAACTGTTTGTGGACATCCTCTCCATGTTTTGGGTTGTTTTTTAACCTAGCCTTGATTTATCATCAAACTGTATTTTTTCCTTAATATTTTTGGAGGAGGAATGAGGGTGAAGATTAGCGTGGATTTTGAAGCTCAGCTACATACAAAGCTAAATTTTCCCTGCCACGTGCTTGAACACTTCTTACAGTTCCCATAGGGATTTATTTTATCCAATTACCAGAGCTGCTGGCCAGAGCTAATTTTGAGACAGGCTCTTGGACTGGGGAGAAAATGCCTCCCATTGCAACCTTGAAAATCTCTTGGAAGATAAAGACTGATAGTCCTGCCAGACCTTGTCTCAGTCCTGATTAGACCCTGCCTCACTTTATCATCTTGTTTGCAGTGAGATATTCCTTAGAAGGAAGACTAAATCAAACAGCTGCTTTTCTATCAATTTTCATTTGGGAAAGGTAGTGCTGGACACAGATATTTTCAGAAGTAAGACCAGAAGATCTTCTTTCTGCTTTGAGTTCCCAGTTCTGCTTTTCATTCCTTCTGAACTCAGGGAAATTACACATTCTCCTGCTTTTTTTTTTTTTTTTTTTTTTTTTTTTTTTTTTTTTTTTGAGTTTCTGATCTTATCTTTCCCCAGCTTTCTGTTTTATCTGTTTAGGTGCTCTTTTAAACAGTGTGCAGTCAATCCTGTTTTGCAGTGAAAGAGCCGAAGCACTGATGCTCCCCAAGTCATGGATTGTAAAGCAATTTAATTCCCAGTATGATTGAGAGGGGTTTCAAGATGTGTTAAGGCAGCTGGCTCCTCCTGTAATCAGGGGAACCTGTTGGTAACCACACCTAATGGGAGCTGAAGAATGACAGTGTGTGAATTGGGTAGAAAGATATATTCCCAAATCCTAATACCTCAATTCAAAATTACCTTCAAGGCAGCATGATGGATTGCCAGCAGAATTTAATCTTTAATGAGCTTTTGTCTCTGACTTCATAAAGCTTAATGTGGCTTAATACTTTTTATTATCTTTGGTTACAGCACAGCAACCCCTTGAATGAAATTAATATTCAAGATAAGAAGCTAAGGTTCTTTAATTCAAAGTGGTGAAGAAAAGGGGTTTGTGTTTTGTGTTTTTTAGGTTTTTTTTTTTTATTTCACTAGAGGTGTAAAACAATACATGAAACAAATTCTTATTAAAGCAGTAATTTTTTATTTCAATGCACTCTCTCCAAATTTAGTTCAATTCATCCCACAACTACCACATTAATTTCTATGACCCTTACATTTGCTGTTGCTACTAGATTATCAATATTACTTCAAATGAAATGAATATGACATTTTGACCTGCTAGATTGGAAACTCTTTTCTCACCCTTTTAATTCTTTCCATTTCTAGGGTTTCTAGAAGGGACTTGTGCATGTGGGAGGGTGGGGGGAGGAGGAAAATGGCAGCAAATAACCAAGAAACAGAGTGTTTTCTAAAATTCTTCTAAAAATACTAATCAGCCATATTGAAAGGTCTCTGAGAGGAGAAATATTAATCAGTGGCTTAAAGGATCAGCCATATACTGCAAATAGCTGACAGAAGGTGATGCACCACAGCAGTGGCTGGTGAGAGTGTGGGGGGTGTGTGTGGAAATATCTGACACAAAGCAAACTAGCAAAGCCCTAGGTGCCACATGTATTCAGCAGCCCAGGACTCAGTGTATCAGTGCAATTGTGAGGAGAGGTAATTTGTCATGTAGACAAAGAGAGATTTTTTTTGAAAGCTTTGCTTCTTGCAGTATGTTCAACAGCTCATATTATATTCATAAGCTGCTGTTCTAATCAGAGTACCTGGTCTGTGAGCTGTTTTGTTATTGCTAATGGAGAACTGTGACAGAAGGAGAGAGAATTGTAAAGCTAACACATTTTCAATAAGTATTGTAATTAAATTCTCCTCTATCCCTGTCTTTGTGATGAGGAAATTTTGCTGAAATACTTTTGTCCCTAATTAAATGTTAGAATGTGCACGGCTTTTTTCATGATAATGTTCTTTATTGTCAAGATGAATAATACTTGGGTTTTGATGGGAAAGGAAACCCTCTTTTGAAGTCCAGCCCTTTACTCTTCGAAATCTATTAAACTTTGTCTCCTAGGGAGTGGATGACATCCTGACTGTTGCTGATGTGCTACAAGGCACAGAGGCAATTTAAGTGGTGACCTTTTAGCCATTCATGCCTTGCAGGAGCAGCCATTTCAGACTAACACACATTTATCACTTTGATGCTAATTTGAATACTAGCAGAGATAATTTTGGTCTTCAGTAGCTTTTTTGATAACATCTGATGGATGTGACTCTAATGTTTTATACCTATAAGATGTTGAGTAAATTAATATTTTAGATGGGGAAAGAAGAATGAGAGTATGTATGAACATAAAAAGGAAAAGAGAGGTTTTTTTGCATGAGCATACTTTATAAACAAGTAAAGGGAAAGAGGATTAATTATTCTGCATATCATTTCTCACTCTAAGACAATCTTCTTTCTGATCCAGCTTTACCAAAAGCAGCTGGTGGAAGCAGACCAGATAGGTAGATCTTATTTGTATAAACATATCAGCATGTGAATGACTCAGTCTGGGTTTTCCACTCTAATTCTCACGAGTTCTGTAAGAATAATGGCCATTCCAAGTGCTTCATTAGTGCTGTGACACAGTGCTGGTATTGTGAGGGCTTCCCTGATTGCTGGACATCCCCAGAAAAGCAGAGCATGTGCAGAAAAAATCACTGAGATTTTGTGCCTCACTTGACACCTTCTGCACCAGCCTGTCCACCCAAGCAGGTAGGGAGGAAACCTGCCACCATCACCTTCTCCAATGCCACTTGCAAAGGGAGTGACAGTGGCTGAGATTTTTTGCAAACTGGCAAACCTGTTGCATCACAACTACAATTTTTAAAAATATTTCATGAAACGTAGTAAAATTTCCTATTTGGGAGCCTAAGGGAGCAAACGATTCTTCATTAACAGTGACAGAGTAGATGCTGGTGAATTCATTTACAGGAATTCCTAAGGGCTTTTAGAGATGCAGCTCTCATGTCAAAGACCTCAGAAAGCTCCATTGACACCAACCCTTGAATCAGACTCATTGTAATCCTGCTGATAATCAAAAATGACAGCATTTACTTCACCATTGCACCTCACAGGAGCCCAGATTTTGTAAATGTTCTGCTTAGTGCCTGCTAAGTGTGTGGTGAAGATGGATAGAACAGTTTGGTACAGAAGAAGCTGCTTTTAGGAGCCATCTGTGGTTTTATTGATGGGAATGAATTTTAACTAACGAAAATTTCAGTGGTGAATGTTGAGCATATTGAAGAAACTCTACTCAGTGTGATTAGATTTTATGTGATAAGGTAAAAAGAGAGGTGGGAATCCTGCAGACCATGTGCTTTGAAGTGCAAGTGGCCTTTTTTTTTTCTGCCCTCAGTTCGGAATTGATATTTGCAAAATTTTCAGATAAGTTTTGCAAAACAGAAAAAATATGCTTGAAGGTATGGGTGGTCATATCCTTGCCAGAAGTGAAGTGATCTGTGATAATTAAGGCCAGGATTGGCAATTATGTCCTCAAAATCTAACGACTTAGATTTCTTTTTACAGTGCTGTTTACAAGAGCCTGGTTGGTGGTGTTTTTTTTTTTTTTTAATGTGGAAAAAAGAAAACCTAATGGTGATTCTCCTGTACATGAATAACTGTTCTGGAATGCTTGGAGGAAAAAAAATCCAAAACATCAGGAAAAGTTTAGGTTTCATAATCTTTGTTTTCCGTGACGGGGATGATGTTTTGATCAGATGCTGGGGATTCTAGTTCTTCAAACAGATTTGGCTTCACTTTCCAAACACAGAGTTTGTGAAAATATCTGCCAGGTACTGACAACCTGTGCCCACAGCCTGGAAAGCTCCACAGGTGGGATCTCAGCTAGGTTAGAGACCCCAGGTACACACAGCCTTGAGCTACCCTTCTGCAGGAAATGCATCTCTGCCTTCTCCTGTGGGCATCCAAAATTCTGCCAGGACATGGCAGACTGCAATCCCTGATTTCCCTGCATTAACTGTCAAGGGATATGGGTTTTAGACCAGAATCCCATCTTGCCTTCTACCCCCAGTATGGGATGATCTGGCTGCCTTTATTTTCCTGGAAATGAAAAAGGAGATCCTTTAATTCCTTTCTTAACCTGGATGTGATTTGACAGGAGAGATTAGAGGAAGCTATTTCCCCTCCTCCTCCCCACCATGACATTGTTTAATCTCATCTATGATGGCACAACATTGTAGAAATAGTAGCAAGTGCCTATAACTTATTTCAGTTTGTTTATGCCACGTTCTTTTGGTTCCTGGTGATGTGACTACAATAAACTCTTTTCTTGTTCTATGTAACCTTTTGTAGTTTCTTGCTTTACATAAAAAACCCCCAACTAACTGGTCTGTTCAGTGTGTTTTTGGATAACTGCTGCTTGTCTGAACGGGAGGCAGAAAGGAGTGAAATAAATGTGATTTTCAGCCCTGAACACCTAGAAAAGACTGGATGTTTAAGAAACAAATATCAGGAAGTCTTGATTCTTCCTCTGAGCTTTTGAGCATGTGCATTATTTTAATTTCTCTGTTTGAGAACTACTAGAGGGAATTATTAGATGTCTTTTTTTTTTTTTTTTCCATTTGAAGGAATGCAAGTCTAAGACATGGCATTTAGGAAAGACAGCAGATATACTGAGATAGCTACATGAGGGTGCAGGTTTGCTCCATCACATGAGGGATGTCTGGGTTACAGCCCTTGTGCTCACAGCTCTGTTGCACTGTTCTTCTGAGGTGCTGACCACCATCATAGGAGCCAAGAGTTGCATCTGTTTTCATAGCAACTGGCTATCCTGAATGTCTTAATTTCCAGTGTGCAAGTATATATGTAATTGGTATAGCAAATTCAGTCTTTCTACTTTCTACAGCCTACAGCTGCTGTTTTCTGTCACACTAATTTGATGTGGTCTTTCACAAGAGACCTTTCCTGAAAGAAGACAAAAATAAAGCTGGAAAGGGAGGAAGGCCAGCAGATACAGCTTTTACTTTCCTTGGCTCTAAATGATAGGGGAAGATCTGTGGAGAGGAAAGAAGTCAATATGTTGAATTAAAATAAATGTGCTTGCACCAGGACCTGGCCATGGATATCTAAACCCCAGGACTTGGATAATTTAGACTTAAGGGTTTGGGTAAACACAATTACCTCCACAAGGCTTACAAATTATTAGTATTTTGCAAGGGGATTATAACACATCATTAAAGATGAAAGGTTATTTCCAGAGCTAAGTTTTAAATTGCATCCTTAGAGACCAAGAATGACCTTTCAGTGAGCTTTGGGCAGGCAGTGGTATCCGAAATGTGGATCAGCATGAGGCTGCTGAGCAATGATGGCTCTCACGGAGGGGCAGTAGATTATTACAGGGATAAGTTAGAGTTTCATGTTACTCAACTTTGAAATGATTTTCAATAGTCTCATTATCTTGCTTATTCTTCAAAAAGAAAGGAATACAAAAAGGCTTCTGTTACAAAACATTATGAAGTTGTTAGAGACTGAATATCTGCACTTTTGTTAAACTAGGTGTTTGGTCTGAAGGGACCTGTGCAGCTAATTCTAAATAGTGCCCAGAGCTCTTGGTTTTAATTAAATGGCATTTGTATTTCCAACACCTGTTTTATTACTTTTTCTCCTTAGCAGGAGGCATCTCCTGCCAGCACTATTACCCCCAGTAAATCTTTCAGCTTTTCAATTTGTAAATGCCCTTTGCACCACTACCGAAATCTACAGACACGTTGCTTTTGTGTAACTCCACTTCATAGCTCCCAGACTTACTCAAACACTTCAACCCTTCCTCCACACCTTTGCCCACTGCTGCTGGCACTTCTCCTGTATGAGAAACCCGGGGCTGCCTGGGTTGTGCCAGGCTGTGCTGCAGCGTGGGCTGTGCACTGGCACCCCTGAGCACCAGGCACAGCTCCCAGGCACACGAGGGAGGCACGGAATTCCAGCCCTCTGACTTCTTACTGGCACCCAAAATGTTTTTCCCACCTCACAGCATTGAGTTCCTCCCAGGGAAAGCTGGACTAACTGCATCTGACTGTGCTCTTCTGCATTTTTCATGCACCTAAAGGGTGTCAGGGTTCTGTGATGGAAGAGATTCTACCTAATTTCCACCATTACAGCTGTTGACTCACTCACCACAGGAATTCTGTTGTAGAAATATTTTGTGGGATGACTGGGAAATTTAGGACATGGCAAGGAAACAGAACTACCCTCTTCTAATATTTTGTCATGCAAGTATGATTTCCTAGACCTTTAACATGGAGGGATTTTCAATAACTCTTTTTCTAATTCTGCCTTTACAAATAGCTAAGTTTTCTGCTGTTATAAATTTCCAGAACTCTGGGGAAGACAATGGCATACTATAAATTCTCATGAAGAAACTATCCCTTAGTTTCCCTTATTCACAATCCCTTAGTATCCCCTCCCGCAATTCAGGAGTAGAATGATAAATAATTATGGGGAAAATCATGCTCTATAGGATAAGGATACTACAGTTTTTCAAGCTTTTCTAACATTTTATACTGAATTTTACAAAGAAAGAGCATGTCTGGGAAGGGGAACCTCCTTACTCGTGTATTAGGATGTTCTGAAATCATTACATTGTAAAACCTTGTCTTTATTTTGTGAGTTGTGGATTTAAGTTGGGGATTGTTGATGTGAACAGAGTTGTCAAAATAAAAAGTCCTCACGTGCTCATTTTCAGAGCTGACACTGTGCACTGGCTGAGCTTTGTCTCTAGAGCTTTAGGGCAGTACCTTGACATTTTCAAAGAGGCATCGTGAGTGTGGAGAACCTGTTTCCCCCATGTGAACCCTGCATCTCTGTGTGAAGACCACTTAGCTGGCTGTTGAACTGTCTCATTTGTGCCCAATAATGGTGCTTATAATTAGGAGGCATAAATAGAGATGCCCTTTGAAAAATGTGCTTTTCAACATCAAAGCAATGTGACAAATGGATCCTTTTTTTTTGCTGTTGCCAAAATGGGCCTGAATCTGGTTGTGCTTGCTTGTCATGATGCTTTGTGAGTGCATTTTGCCCAGGTGTATGTGTGGCACCTGAGTACCTGGAATCCAGGAGATGTGATATATGCCAATATGCTGCAATGTTACAGGAAAATAAAGTCAGGGAGCAAAGGTATCTTTCTAAACAGAAATTGTATAAAGTGATTCACAAGGGGCAGTGGAGGGGGAAATAGTCAAAATAGAGGCAAAGCAGAAAACTATATAGTCCTGTTTTAAGAAGGTTGCCAGGGGATCTTAACTACCACATGAGGACAGGATCTTGATTTTTCTGTCTTATCAAAACAATTCCCTATCACTGCTGCCTGCTCCAGAGGGGTTTTGGGTTTTTTTGTTTGGTGATCTCTGGCCATGATTTAGAAATGCTGACTCTTTATAAGCCTTTATATGGGTCTGTTGAATGTGAGCAGTTTCACATAATTTATACTTGCATCCACCTGACTTCAGCATCTGGTTTCTCACAGGCTCCTACAGTTAAGGATTAACCCTGTGTGCTTTTTCCTGAGGACTGGCTTTTCTTGTATTTTTCAAAGGAAAAAAGCCTAAATTTTCCATACTTAGGAAATCCTAATTCCTAAAAGTGTCATAACAGAGTGTTTACAAAAGCCTAATAAAACGAGAATAAAATTTTAAGGCTTAGTATTTTTTAGGATGAATCCTGCTTAGGCAAAGGAGGCCAGTTCCTTATTTGTAACCATCTCCATTTTTATAGTATCCTGGGATGTACTGCAGCCATGCAATCCAAGGGGTTCTGTTCCACCCCTGCCTTTTGTTATTGGAAAGAGTCAAAGCATTTGATGGCCTGTGTTGCTGGAAAACATGCTGTGTGAGATAGTCACTGAGGGGAGTAATTTATTCAAATACTGAACATATAAGGGAAAAAAATTGGGTAGACATAAACAGATTTCCAAGGTCACTTACATGTCTGCAAAATAGAAAAATGTTCATCATCCAGTGTCATGGGCCAAATGTCATAGAATCATAGAATATGCTGAGTTGGAAGGCACCTGCCAGGATCATCAGGTCAAGCTCCTGGCCCTGCACAGACACCCAGCAATCCCACCCTGACCTGAGAGCGTTGTCCAAACACTCCTGGAGCTCTGGCAGCCTTGGGGCTGTGACCATTCCCTGGGGAGCCTGGGCAGTGCCCCAGCACCCTCTGGGGAAGAACCTTTTCTGATATCCACCCTAACCCTCCCCTGACACAGCTCCAGCCGTTCCCTGGGTCCTGTCCCTGGTCAGGACAGTGAAGAGATCAGTGCTTCCCCTCGTGAGGGTGTTGAAGAGCACAGTGAGCTCTGGCCCAGGACAGGGCTGTCCCTCCTGGCCCCAGGGCACTGCTGCCTCATGTGCAGCTGGCCCCAGCCCAGAGCCCCCAGGTCCCTTTCTGCAGCCTCTCCCTCCCCAGTCTGTCTGTCCAGCCGGGCTGCCCCGTCCCAGGGGCAGAATCCATCACCTTCCCCTACGGAACCTCAGGGACTGGGGACTGCCCAGCCCTGCCCTTCCTGCAGGGCTCTCTGCAGGGCCTCTCTGTCCTCAGGGAGCCAACAGCTCCTCCCAGTTTGGTGTCATTGGCAAAGCTACTGAATGTTCCTTCAGATCACTAATGAGGATGTTGGACAGCACAGGGCAGAGGAGGGAGCCCTGTGGGACCCCAGCAGTCACGGGTGCCAGTCTGCTGTCACCCCAGTCACTGTCACCTTTGTGCCTGAGCCCTGAGCCAGCCCACACCCATCACAGGATGTGTTTATCCAGCTCTCGCTGGACAGTTTGTCCAGAAGCTTTGCTGAGGAACAAAAAGGTTACATCTCCTGGCTTTCCTAGATCAGCCAGGCTGTAGAAGGAAACCAGGTTTGCTGGTGACTTTGCAGTAAGCTTTGCACAAGTTATGTGGGGAAAAGGTCTATTATGCAACTTCAAAATCCCCTTCTCTTCCTTTGGTCAGTGTTGGAAGGGTCTGGTCCTTGCTCTGAAGACTGTCCATCAGATTCAAAAGAATTGTGGAAAAATGGTAAAATATGACTCTGACAGTCATGTTTTTCCCTCACATTGGTCCTCTTCCTTAGGTAAATGGTGGATGCATTTGTTGTCCTGGTCACAGCCAGTAGCTCTTCACTGTGAGAGCTGCTATTTTCTGCCTGTGCCTGACTGAATCTCTGTCCTTGACAGCACCTCTGCCTGCACGGCCTTGCTCCCTGCTAATTTCAGCCCCTGTGTACAAAGTAATTTCATCTAAGTGATCTTCTGTCATGTTCAGTCGACCTGATTGTCCATTCCTAAATGCCTTTGCCTCTTCAGACTGCCAGTGACTTTGTCAGGTAGCTTCAAATACAGCTGAAATTTGGATCTCAGTGTTAGCCATACTGCTCTGCTTCTCATGCTTGTAACTGCACTGCTTATAGCCATAGACTCTGGAGGAGTGATTCTTTCATCCTTTATGCATGGTCATGCTGAGTCATTTCCAAATTAATGCTAATTGCATTACACTGCTATTCCCACAACAGTAATTAGTTATGTGATGCTGATGTGCTCCAGTTGGCTAAAAAAATCTTATTTGAGAACAAAACTCTGTTTTTTTTTACCTCCTAACAGTGATGTTCTGTGTCTTCTTGGTGTATATTTAATGTGTGTTGTTTTCGCAGCAACTGGGGAAAGTGTTTATTCTAAGATATTAAAATTTCGATATACTCCTCCAGTGCCAGGGGCTGAGCCTTGGAACAATGTTCCTGACCTCTGCATCCTACAATACACTGTTCCCTAATTTTGGTGCCTGTTTCTGGAACATTCTAGAAGTGCACAAATAACCCTGTGACCTCCTTGGTACCCTTTCCCCTTCATCCCTTTCACTCTGGAAAAGATGCCTTTATGGTTTATTCATTTTAGTTATTGATCTCTTTCCCTTCTTTCTACAAAGGTTATGCTAAAGTGTATCTTTAAAAAGAAATTAAGTACATCCAGCACATTGAAGGAGAAGAGTACTTGCTTTCACTGGAAAAAAAAAATCTGCAGGAAATATTACCTACTTGTCTAGTGGCCAAAATAAGGTGTAGGAGCTGTCACCACCTGGAGAGCCAAAACAGGAGAGAGGAAAAGGAATGGAAAGTAGCTGCTCCCTACGGTAAACAAAACTTACACAAAGGCTGGAGCTATTGAGAAGAGACAGCCCTATGAGGAAAGAAAAGCAACTTTCTATTGGGACACCTAAAGGAAGGATAAAAGGATAAATTACAAACCCACAGTGCCTGGGACGGGTTAGGGGAGTGACAAAATAGATTAAGCTTGGCTCTGGTCCTCAGGAGAGACACTGCCATTTGATGCTTTGACATTGGGCAACAGAGTAATGCTGCCTCACACAGAATTGCTGTGTAGTCCTGAAAGAAAAAGGTTTGCTCCAGTTTCACTAAATAGATGCTAAAAAAAAAAAAAAAAGGCTGCTGCTCAGCACAGAAATGCTCTGAGAGGGCCTTCCTGAGTGAAACACTTGGCCCAGGAGTGAGGTCTGAAGAGCTGTAGGGATCCAAGGTTGGAAGGTGCAGTGTTGTGATAAAATCCAGGTTCTACCATAGGGAAGTTCTAGTGTTAAAAGCAAAGCAAAAGTCTTTTTTTGCTGTTCACAAGGCATGGTTGAACTTGAAGGCTTAGGAAACAAAGCTGAGGATGTTAATTCCTAGACCCCCATGGACCATTTGGTGTTGCCCACCAGGCAATGCCTGCAGGCTGTTCTCATTTTGAAGCTGTGAAGGTGCTGTCCCAGCTTCTCCCCTGTCCTGGGAAATGTGTTGTCACACTTTGCTCCCGACAGTCCCTGTGCCAAGAGCTCTGCAGGGACACCTTTTAGAGCTCTTTGGAAACTTAGCCTCAGCCTCCAGTCTGGTGCTGGTACTGTTGAGTGGGGAGCAGCAGAGCTTATGAAGTGGTGCTTGGCTGTGTAATAACTCCCTGAGAGTCAGTGCTCAGATCTCCAGCAGATTAATTTTTGTACCCACCAACGTCCTACTTGTTTGTGAATAAAGTCCCTGATCTACTTGCTGTCACTAGAACTTCACTGAACTTGCACATTGGTGACCTTTTTGTCACCAGACAGATGGGAAAGAGTAGTACAAAATACATCTGATAGACATGTTTCGTGATCTGAGAAAGCTGTGGTTGAACATAGCTGTCATTGACTCAGACATCCTGGAGGTTATTTTCCTCATGAGACAATTACAGAAGTTACAAATGGAGAGAAGCTGTTGAAGTAATTTTGTCCCTTCTCTGGCAACACAGTGCTCCTACATCACTCTTTCCTGGTTCTCTGCACATCCACAAGCACTTAGCCATGGGATATTACTTAGCTAAAATTAATCCTCAACTTTATCCAATCCTTCTGAATGAGGATAAACAACATTTAGCTTTCTAATGATTTTGGAAATAGATGGAGTCTGATATCATAGAGAGTGGAGGTAGTCTGTTATCAAAAAGGAGGGAGCTCTGCCATCACAAATGGTGGAGGGAATGTGGCACCATAGCACAAAGAAGGAGTCTGGAATCACCGAGCTTGGAGCTAATCTCACATCACAGAGGAAAGATGGAGTCTGGCTTCGTAGAGGGTGGAGGTAATCAAAGAGGATGAAGACAAGTCTGGCACTGTTGAAGGGGGAAGGGATTCTGTCCCCACAGAGGTAAGAGGGCTCCTGCCATCCCAGATGTTCATCAGAGAGGAGGAAAAGAGTCTGGCATCATAAAAGTAGTAGGAATTTGGGAATAGCTGAGGAAGGAAGAAGTCTCATCAGCAGTAAGAGGAGGGATGGCATCATAAACAAGATGGAAAATGTAGAGTGAAATTGGGTTGCTTTTTGGTTTGTGCACACATTCCCTGGAGATAGAAGAATAATACCACTCAGTGGGAAACTGAGCCATTATTTTGTTTAAAAAAAAACCCAACAACCCACCTGCAATCCTCTCCTGCAGGTGGTGGTGATCCGTGGTGAGCCTCTTTAAAGTCTCTGTTCTTGAAAGGGATTGAGGGACAATCCAGCTGGCTCTGCTGTAAGTTCCTGCCCAAATTTAGGAGAGAGAGCAGGTGAAGAAGAGGATTGCCAGAAAGGCCAGAGCTGTGCCCAGGGGTCTAGGATGCAGCCCTGCACCTGGGGAGTGGAGTGGGCAGAGAGCCTGTGTGAATCTGTGAAGATAGACAAAGACAGTCACTCTCCCTGTGTTCATGGCCCACCTTTGCACAGCTGATGTCCTGTGGGACTCAGGAGTGCCTCTGCAGTGTTTTTGGATAGACAGGAGGGGCTGTTCATAGCCACTGAAAAGCAGGGAGCCAGGGGAAATTTTTGTTCTCTCTCTCTGACCTGCCCTTCGTGCTTCTCCTGTTGATTCTTTGTCTGTCCTAGTCCTAATACAGTGAAATAAAACTGGTTTTCCTTTTGTTTCTAGCAGCTTTATATCTCTTCTTCTCACAATGCTGCAAAATCTGGACTGCAAGTCAAGCAAGGATTGGGCTTTGTAAATGGGAAATTAGATCTATTTTGCTTTAAAAAAGAGAGTGATAACTGACCTAAAAAATGCTTAGATAAAATTCTCTGAGATCAATGCTTTTAGTAGACAGTGATTTCAACTTTCAAGAGTGCTCTTCATCCCAAGTATGGGCTAAATGGAAAATACAGATGAAAGAATTTTATAAATATATTTTAAATCTTACATTCATTTCCTAATTTTTAACTGGTGCTAAAGCAAAATTTGGTCAACTGCTTTAGCACTAGATTTTCCAATCACTTTTTAAATAACACCTTTAACATGGAGTATTATTTAGCACAAACTGGTATCACAGAACATCAATTTCATTTTTCCACTGTTTGCTTTCAGTACACAAACACAGATGACATGTGACACAGTAGTTTTTATTAACACAGTTTAATAAAAAGTGATTTCATTTGTGGTTTCTCCTGCATATCCAGCTTGAGATGAGAGAAAAAAAAAGCTTGAATAAAGAAGAAGGTGAATTTCATGGAGGAGAAGGTCTGCCAAGCTTCAGGCTGGCTTGGCTGAAGAATGGTGCCCATGTAGGCAACCAAAAATTTAGCTCAGCTTCATGCTGGAATTCAAAAGTCTCCCAAGCTTGCGTGGACACTTCATCCCTGAGCTGTCAGGGCTTCAGTGGCAGGCTACCCTGCTGCCAAGGTTTGTGCTTTGCAGTCCCTCAGGACTCTTTTGATGGAGAGGAGATGAAGAGAAGTTTGGGAGAAGCGAGCTGTGCTGAGGTGATGGTGACAACACCCGTGCTTCCCCCTCCACTCACCTTGGCAGCAGCTGATGGCCAATTAGCAAATCCTCCTGGTGCTTCGTCTGCCAGCTCTTGTTGCTTTCCTACTCACCCTCAGCTTCCTTTTAATGTATGCCATCCTTCACTTTTCACACGCATACCCTCTTCCCAAAACGAGTTAGAAACTTGCCTCCTTTTGCTCATGGCAGGAGCAGTGCATGACCAGCTGTGTGTCCCTGCCTTTTCAGCCATTTCTCTGGAAAAAGTCACAGCCCCAAGGATTCTTTCCTAAGCCAGCCATAAGAGGGTGTTTGGAACATACTGAACCTCTCTGGTGCCTACACAGCACAACAGGGGATGGTTTCTCTCTTGCTTCGTGAGTTGTTTAATTCAAAAAGATGATAGATAGGTTGGTGGGTCTGGATGTATTGGTTGACCAGAGATTGATGTAGCTGATTCTACTGAAAAAGATACAGGGAACGGGGAAATGTTTGTATTCTCCTTCAGGACTGTGCTGTTTTTTTCTGGGATAGAGTTAAGATTCTTCATAGTAGCTAGTATGGGGTTTTGTTTTAAATTTCTTTTGGGAACTGTGTTGACAACACAGGGATATCTCAGTTTTTGCTGCTATTATAGGAATTTCAAATGTCACTTTTTTTTTTTTTTTTTTTTTTAGCTGTGCAGTTGACTTTTAAGGCTTTTAAGCCTCCCTAGCAAGCTATTGATTAAATTTCTGCTATTTGCAGTAGTCAGTAAATGAATCATAAACAGCTTTATAGCTGTGTTTGCCTCTTATTGTAATTGTACTACTTTATTTTGATCCCTCTGACCAAGTGGTTTTGATTTAGTTTAGGGAGTGGCTGTTATTTGGGATTCTGCTGCTTGTTCCTGTTTTCTTTACTAGCAGAGGTGAAAGAAGCTGGCCACCACCCATCTGGAATTTTAAGATTACTAAAGTCTGCTGAATTAAAAAAGTAACAATTGAAGGAGTACTACTGGCACAGAACAAACTGCTTTGACTCATGTGCCACCAGTTTGCAGAGTAGAAGGTTTCCAGCCATCTCAAAAATGAAGTTCAAGGGAACTGGGAGACACAACACACAACCCTGCAAATTGCTGAGGAAAAGGACTTGAAATCTATAATACAACTTCTCAGATTTATACCAGGAATTTTATAACACAACAGAATAATCCATGTAAATAGAAAATAGAACTTTGGTTCATGTGTAAGTATTTTTGAGGGGCTGCAAAAGCAGAGTGGTTTGGTGTTTGCATCATATTGAAATTGTACTAATCCATGCTTCAGGCTCCAGCTGGTTGCTTGCTGGAACTAAAAAGGAATTTATTTTTCTTTGGGCTATAACTGAACCCAGGAGATAGCGGTGCTTGTGTGTTCTAATCACTGTGACTCAGAGTGAAAGACATCACCACATTTGGAGACCAAAACCACAATTTCCTTGAGACTGGCAAAGACCACACCAGTTCCCTTCTAGCTTTCTGTACTGAAATGGAGTGTGGCTAGTCTAGGTTATCCTGTGCATTAAATCAGACTTGTTGTTACTGTTACAGACACTCAGGACCCTGGCAATGTTCTTGAGGTCCCCCAATCTCCTTCACATCCATTCCTTATAGATTGGTGGCTCTAACCTTCTCCTAAAGCTGGCTGTTGGTGCACTGGAGGTGCTTTTTTGGGTTGGCTCTGGCTGGGCTCCAGGCACCCACCAAAGCCCCTCTCTCACTGCCCTCCACAGCTGGGCAGGGGAAAGAAATACAACCAAGGGTTCATGAGATAAGGTCTGGGAGAGAGATCCCTCATCAAATACTCTCACAGGCAAAACAGGCTTGAAGTAGAGATATTAACTGAATTTATTACATTGACACAATCAGAGCAGAATAATGAGAAGTAAAATAAAATCTTAGCAACACCTTCCCTCCACCCTTCCCTCCTTCCCAGCTTTACCTCCTCCCCCAGGGGTGCAGGGAGACAGGGAATGAGATCTGGAATACTTAGCATGACAGACTTAGACCCACACTGATGCAAGGAGCAAAAAAGATGACTGTGAAAGAACAGATTCCCTCTGCTCTCAAAACATGGCCATCTTTTTTTATAATCATCCAATTGTAACATTTTCAAAAGGAAAACTCTACTGATCAACACAGAAACCTTCTGAAAAGCTTTGAGGCAGACACAGATGCAGCACACGAGTCTGACAAAGGAAAAAGATGCTAATGCATAAGGCTTGTCAGCTGTTGCTGATGTGCAGAACAGAAGTAATTAACTCTCCATGAATAGTTAAATTTGAGGAGTTAAGAAGTGACTCTTTTCCACAGCCAGCTTAGCAAAATAACTGCATCCTGTGGGTTTTGCCATGGATTTGGAAATTTTATCTGAATTTGGAAAGCTGGTCCCATAGTTCTAGTCAAGCTGTGCAAATACTCTGAGCACATTTAATATATGTAAATTAAATTAATGTTAAATCACCGTGTCTCTGTGGTAGTGAATAATACAGAAAAAGCAAATGGGATGCACAGCAAAAGGAAGTGATTCAGCTGTCAGTCTGTGTGCATGAATATTTCTCCAAACTCTTTGACTGGAGAGATTACAAAAGTACAGATTTACTTTCAAGAGAAAATATTTAATAAATTATAAATGGTGATGTTATTGTGTCTCTGCTTAATCTTATACTGCTTCAGTTTAAGATTTAATATTAAATGTTGATAATTTAGTTTTCTAAAATTAGCCTGCCAGGATATGCCTTACATTTTGCTATTTAGGAATACTTTTTTAGATATTCCAGGCTATAAAAATCAGCCCCCAAACTCATACTCTAAAGCAAATATTGTTCCTTCCTTGGGCAGATGAATTACTAATCAAGGTTGGACTATTTTGGTGAAGGAAGTTCCACAAATGGACTTGTAATGGGAGTGGGTAAAAAGACAAGACCATGAATAGAAAAATCATTCTCTTTTGCTGCATCTTGGAAAAAGCACATTAAACCTGTGTTGAATGAAAAATAAAGTTGTGTTTAGGATAATTTTTAAAATAATGCTTCTTATCAATATTTTACACAAGTTGGGAGGGAACTACTGAAGTGTGGAAATGCTGTTCTAACTGAAGAGCCTCAATAATCAAGCACTGAGGGACTTCTTTTTCTAGAGACCTAATTTTGTGGTATTCTCTGTTTTAAAGAAAAACTGATTGACAACAAAAAACCTAGATAAGAACGAAATCTTTTTCAATAACTCAGAGTGTTTAGTTTAAAAATGTTCATTAGTAGAAGGACATGCTGTGAAGTACAAACATTTAGTATTAAAGGAACAATGAGTATCTTGTATTTCAGTACACACAAAGGGAAAAAATGGGGGCTCTACACTTTCTTTATTCCATTTCCCACCTTCTGCCTCCAAACTGTCCTTTTCCCAGCAGAAACCCTGTCCTGTCTCACGATGTTTTCTCTCTGCCTGAGCTTGAATAGTATTTTCTCTTCAATCCTATCAAGTGGAAATGTTTTTTTTAAATATTATCTTACAGCAGTACCTGTACTCTGCCACAGGAAACAAACCCCAAACCTGAGCACCAGCCTGGGTCCCAGAAGTCACTTGTTGTTTGCCAATTATTTATCAGGTACCAATGTACATAAAGGAAGGGCTTATGAGAACATATCCAGTCTGAATTTATGCTGGAATGATTGGTGTGACAATAATTGGCAGGGGGCTTGAACGGAGCTGGGAGCTCCACTGAAGTCAAGTACAACCTCAGAAAATAGCAGATGCCTCAGAGTGGTTTATTTAAATGAGTAAGAGATAATATATGAGGGAAAAGGGGCTAAAATGAACTGTTTGATCTGGTAGCACAGCAGAGATTGCCAGAGGAGCTGTCTTCTCTCTGGAGGTGCAGCATCAAGGAGTTCAGGTTTCTGTGGTGATGTCTTGGCTATGGTTAGCAGGAATAGAGGAATTAATTCCAATGGTTCTGGCACATTTCCCTTTAATGTGCTTCCTAATGTTCACCTTCCATTCAGGAACAATCACACCAAAAACTCCTGGCATGCAACCATCCAATTACATGGAAATTTCTGTTTCACATGGACATCCTGTATATTTCAAACCTGACACTGAAAAACAAATTAGAATCTAAACCCTTTCACTTTTTCTCTTGGGTTTTGAAAGTTTCCTGCACATTGGGTTGTTGGTAAAACAAAAATATGAGCCCAGGTGTTGTGAAGATCAGTCCTTCCCCTGGGAACACAAAGGCTTTGAATGCTCAGCTTTGCAGAGTGTCCATTAGTCACTGATGATGTGCTGGTGCTGCTTCTGGCATTTTCTCCTGAGGCTGGGAGATGAGCCTGGACCCACTTCTGGCATGGGGTAGAGGGAGAGGGGGAAAATCAACAACTCCTTCAGCCTGGCATGCATCACAGAAACTCTGCTGCTCCCTGGTTTTGGCATGACAGTCTCCAGTGTCATGTG
Organism: Prinia subflava; assembly: GCF_021018805.1. Lineage (NCBI taxonomy): Eukaryota > Metazoa > Chordata > Aves > Passeriformes > Cisticolidae > Prinia > Prinia subflava. The sequence goes on along the minus strand of NC_086250.1, from coordinate 10,367,121 downwards.
GCCTTAAGAGATAAGATAGTAGGCAAATGGTGTTTGAGACTTTAAAAGCCAAAGGGAAAATTTCTAGGTATTTCTTTTGATTTGTCTTTGTCTGAATAGTAAAATATCACTTCCCTCCACCCCCTTTTTTTTTTTTTTTTTTTTTTTTTTCCCCTCAAGCAGTGACAATACTTCCTTTTCCCTGGGGCCCAAAAGTCTATTCCTAGATAGGGATGCTGCAGGACTCCAGTGTGGGGATCTCTTTTGCTCACCTGAGCATCAGCAGCAGACCTGGAGGCAGCTTTCTCCTTGCAGAGCTGCTCATGTGTCAGAGGGTGAGAGGCTGGAGGCACTTTTCCTTTCTCAGACTCTGAGGTCAGTTTGTCTGGGTGGAAAACCACCTCTTTCTATGTGCTACCACCACCTGCTCATCAAGCCCTCCCTGAGCCTCTTGCTCCAGCTGAATTCAAGGGATCAGGAAGCCCCATGGGGGTGAGTGCTGCCTTCCCTGGGAGATGGTGGTGGGACATTTTTTGTCTCACAGATCCACTTTGTGACTGTGGAGGGGAAATGTGTGGGGCATGCAGTGCTGATCTGGCTGCTGAAGAACCTTTGCTTTGAGCTGGTAATGGTCAGGAGACCCTGTTTTGACACTCTCCTTGCTTAGGTGGAATGGAAAATGCTCTGGGATTTGATTATTTATTTTGTAGATTATACATAACATGAATGGGAAAGCAGTGAGATCCCACGAGAATCCTCTTTCATGATGATTAAAGCAAAATAGACAAAATTTGAGGTGCTCTGTTACTTTTTTTTTTCTTTTCAGGAACCTAAGTATAGCTGCACTTGAAAGGATTGTGTGATATGAGGGCAAACAACAAATTCTTCCTTTCAGAAATGGGGAAAGATACTTCTTTATTTATATAGTTGGGGCCAGATTAATTCCTTTGATCATGAATTGCAGCCTGTCTGTTACCAGCATTATTTCATACTTCATTTTTTCTCATGAGTTTCTTTTCCTTTTGATCTTGCTCTGTTACTTCTGCCAGTTGTGCTACGTGAGGAGAATAAGCAAACTTAAGACCTGAATTGGCACTAGAAAAACACATCCCTCTAGCTGGTAAGTTGCTCTTGTTGGATGCCTTGCAAGTTTGACCAGGAAGCAAAAGCTTAGTGGTTGGCCTGGACAGAAAAATGAAGAGTTTTTCTGGCACCATCTGCAGAGAGTTACCCTTGCACTTGGCTCCTTGTATCCTAGTGCGATCCAGGCACACAAACTTGCAGTTTCTAAGCTCTCAGGAGCAAATCCCAGGGAAGACTGGTGAACTCAGAGGCCTTTTTCCCATCAGGAGCTCTGCAAGGCTGGAGGCTGCACTGTAGATTTTCCTTTAACTTCGAGGTTAGGGCAAAATTCTTAAATGTACCCTTTGTGAAATCCTGGGGGGCAAGAAGCTACAGAGACTCCTCTTCCTCCACCCTGCTGTGGCAGGTAAAACAAAATACACTGATGTTATATTGTTTTCCTATTTTTTTTTGTCTGTAGCTGGCTGCATTGCTGAATCAGATCCCATCTTTTAGCTGTAAAAAGCTCCTTCTTAATTTTTTCCAATAAAGATGAATTCCAGGACACAGCTACAAAGCATTCCCAGCTGAATATGTAAGTATACTGAACACCTTGATTTTTAGAATTTTACACCTCTTTTTTGTTTCCCCCTTTCTTTTAATCTCAAACCCCCTGAAAATCCTGTCTGGAGAAGACTTCTTTCCTTCCCACCCAATTACATTTTACCTCTGTAAGTGACATCAGTAATTTCATTCTAAACAAAACGAAGAGTTTTTGTTTTGCCCAGCTCATTGAAATGCAGCAATCACCCTGTTTCTGTTGTGAGCATCTGTGTCCTGCCTGTGTCCCTGTGCCCCTGCAGCTGTGGGATGCCCCACGGCTGCTGGGAGCCTTCTGTGACAATATTTTCTAACACAGCATTAGGAAAACAGTGACACTCATTGCAGGTGACCCCGAGGAGGCACCAGACTGTGACCAAAGCTGTCCAAGGGCCCTGGTGGGGAGCCTTCTAGAAATTTTCTCACTCACATTTGGCCTTTTTTTTGTCTTCAAACTTCAGGTTAGGCTCAGCTTCCAAGTAACTTATTCCCAGCTTCCTAATTTTGCACCTTTGAGGAAAATTTTGTGTAGTTTGACTGTTCTTGTGCATGTCTTTGTGGCTGTCTCTTCTCCCTGTGATAGTGACTTTCAAAAGGCTTCTCCCAGCCTGTAAGGAGATTTGATGGACAGCACCAGGTCTGGGCAGCACAGTGGGGATGTGAGGAGTGGGGAGAGCAGGTTGGCACAGACAGCACCAGCAAACACAAACTGTGTTTCTGAAACTAGCAGGGCATTTGAATTGAGGCTCCTCTTTAATGTGAATTTATACTTCTAGACAAAACCAGTATGGGATGACATTTCCCAACCATTCTATTGATTATTTGGCTTGGCACAGATGTTGTTTGGTGTCTGCTGGGGGGAACTTCCATCCCCTATGCAGAATGTTTCCCTCCTGTTTGGTGACTGGCTGATAAGCATGGATGGGTAGATGGATTCTCTGCACCTGGGCAGAGGGATTAGGTGGTTTGGAAAGATGGGATGTGGCAGGATTTCACTTCTTGAAAGGTGAACCCTGGATGGTGGCCACTCAGTGATGTTTAAAAACTGTTTAGTGAGACTGTGTAAAGAGCCAGTGTTAATATATGAAGGCTATTGCTCTCTTTTTACTGCACAAGCCCTGTTAACATCCTGAGTGAAAACATGGCAAGTTCCTTGATGGTGAAGTGCCAGGCAGTGGGATTGTGTCATCCCCAGGCTGTCAGGGAGACCAACTTAGTGATGTTGTATAAAAAGGGAATAAGTTAGCTGTCCTTCCTTATCCCAGGTACAGAGCTGGGGAGTGGTACACGACTTTCTGAAGAATCTCAGAGGGCCTAAAGAACATCCCTGAGCAGTGTGTGCTGGGCTGGGGGCATGGAGGCTTCTCCCTGGCTGGGGTTTGGTCTGTGTGGGTCAGGCTGACCTGTTGGGCTGGGCTTGGTCCTGTCCTGTGCCCTGGGTGCAGATGAGGTGACCCACCAAGGTTCCTGCCACCACCGTGGGTCTGGAGCTGCCTGCATTTACACTTCAGCTTGTCTGCTGTATGGAGTGTATTTCAGTCCAAGGCTTTATTTGTTCCATTTTGCTTTCTGGTGGAAAATTGTTTGTAAGAAGGACTTTTTTTTTTTGTTTGCTTGCTTTTAGTTCTTGTATTTATTTGCCTTTGGGAGTGAAATGCTCTTTAAAGGTGATATTCTGCTTTCCACTCATACTATACCTGCATTAAAATTTTGGAAAGTATGGGCAGAAGTGTGTTTGACTTTGAGCTGTATTTAATAAATTACTCCATAGCCCTCATGAAGTTATGCTGTTACAGCAAGTCCTGAGCTCAGAACTCATTAATGCTCCAGGTAATCTGGGCATGCACAGTGGATGGACAGAGGGACAGAGCAGGGAGTTTTGTCTGTGGCCCTTTGGGTACACAAGCATTTTGGGATCTGTTTTACAGTGGAAACAAAAGAAAGCCAACAAGCCACAATGGGGGTATGAAATTCTCCTTAAATGCTGTTAGAGGAAAAACCCATCCTTTTTGGGGAAATGTTTTAGAAGCTGCAGCTGATCTGTATTTTGTCATTACTGTTATCATGAGACAGCAGTAATTGATAAATCTTTAGCCTGCTGCCTTGCTTTTCTTTATACATGTAATTTAATCTTTAAAGAGTTTGAAATATTGATGCAGTTACACAGTTGAGAAAAGAAGTCAATAAAGGGAGGGAATAGAAAAAGACTAAGTGAAAATAAAAAGTGAGTGAAAAATTAAGTGGGTAGCAAATAGAGGTTACCATTTCCTAATACTGTCAGCAATCTGGTATGGAAAGATGAAGAAGCTGAGAAGGTGGTGATGATAATGAGTTTGCCACTAATGGAAGTCCTGGGGCCAAGTGGAGGATGCTGGACAGCAGCAGACTGCAGGGTATCTCTCCCAGGTTTTGGGAATCCCATTGATCTGGGGTGCTGCTTCCCATCCAAGCGATTCCAGCGTGCCTCCATGCCACCAGTAAGCCCTTGGTGGATAGACAGGATGGAATCATACCCTGTCAGCTCTGCAGACATGGACAGTCTCAACCCCTTGCCTGCTTGCCAGCATCTCATTTTCATGATTTGTTGTTTTAACTTTGCAAGTGAGCACCAAATCCCACTCCAAAGCAAGCTGCAGAAGGCTCTGTGTGTTGCTGGGAAAAAAGCCTGATAAAAAGAGACAGATGCTGTCATAAAAAATAAAGCAGAAAGTCTGTTACATAGAGCTTCCCTTGAAGAAAAGGCAAGAATCTGATGCAGCACATATTGAATTTTCTGTGGTTTATTGTGTTTATTTTGACCTGTGAAGCTGCTGAAGCCTCAGCTGGGTGTGCGTGTTGCCGTGAGGTCGCGTGTACCCAGCGCTGAGAAATGGCAGAAGCTGAATTTTTTCAAGCAATACTTCAACATCTGCACTCTGGCTTTTTAGAAGAGCCAATTGTTGAGTTTTCCATGCAAAGAAAAACAGTTGAGGAGTATTTGTTTGAACTCAGAGGACCCCAACTATTTTTTTCTTATAAAGATGTGTTTTTAGGAGAACAAGTCTGCTTCTTGCAGTCTGCTTCCTTGCAGAAAACCTGCCAAGACAAAATTGCTAGAAGATGTTGTGAGGAGTAGGCCAGTTGCAGGGGAGGGTGCTGCAATGGAAACCCCACAGCTTCAGGGTAGGCTCAGATTTCTGGAAGTAAGAAAAGATGAACCATCCGCCTGGAATCCTTCCTGAGGATAAATTTTACAGCACTTTAGAGAGTGCAGAAGAGCCTTGACAGGTTTGGGAGCAGTGTCTTGAGAAAGGCTAGAAGATAATGAATACTCTTTTTTCAGTGGTCTGCTGATGCTTGGCCAGACTTTGGCATTGCTGAGAAGACATTCAATGATTTAATCCATATTAAACACTCAGGGGTTTGGATACGTGTGTCTGATATGTTGCTAAATTGCTGCATTCTCCAGCAAAAGAAACAGCAACTACTAATAATCAGAAAAGGAGGAGGTAGAAGTGGTATTGTAGCAGTGATCCAAGAGTAGCACCAATATCTGAGCCTCTTTTCAACCTGGGTGTCTGTGAGAAAGGGCTTTTTGTGTTTGCTTTTTGGTTCTTGTATTTATTTCCCTTTAGAAGTGAAATGCTATTTAAAGGTGACTTGCTGCTTTCCACATACACTGTACCTGCATTAAAATTCAAACAATAACATGTCATTACTAATTTTAGCTATGCTGACATGTTATTTTGTCCAAGACATTCACATTTCAATATCCTTCCCTCTGTTGTTGTCTTTATTTTTTTTTTAATTGGATTTTTTGGTACTGTCTAAAACACATCGGTTATCACTTAGCCCTAGTGCGTTTACCAGGCCATTTGGAAATGCTTGAATATTGCAGTGCCTTGGCACATTTGAGAATGTTTCCCTCTTTGTGCACCATTTTTCAATTGTTCCTTAGGGCTGATTGGTTTGGATGTGGCAAGGCTTGTGTTTTCACAGGGAAACACCATCAGCCCCCCCAAAAGTAAACAGATTCATGTTTTAGAGTTGCTCTCTTTTTACACATTAGGGGAATATTTCCACAGCTTCTATGATGTTTGAATTTCCTGTTCTTTGTCAGCCTTTACATCTCTTTAGAACTGATCATCCTGAAAATTTTCCTTATCAGTTGATGTCAAAAAAAATCTTTCCTATCTTTATTTAGAAAAAACACTAGTAAAAGTTTTGTGTGTGATAACATTGAAGACTGATCTTTTTACAGCTCCAGAAAAGAAGGTGATGGGAAATACTCATTCATCCTGGTTCTTGCACTAGCTGCTGACATGAGGAACACCCACCCTGAAAACTTCTTCAGCTCCAATTAAACTTCCCTTTTACTGTAACAGATGCACATTTTCTGTGGATCACCACAGACAAGGACTTTATATCTAAAGTTATGTATCTGCTTGCAGTGATGATCAGAGAACAGCTTGGTTTACTCTGAAAAAGCTGAGATCTGGGGAGAGCTCCCCCTCCTCACACTGAGTTCAGAATTTGCAGAGACTGTGCAAGAATCTATTTTATTTCCATTTTAAGCTTTAGAGGAAAAATTTAATGTGGCACATACAGCCTGAAAGATGGGAAGTTTTTTTTTTTAATCCATTTTTGGATGTGTCTTTCTGAAACATTTGTGATAGAATAAGGTCCAGCTTCATTTTCATGAGACTCTTTTCTTCCAATTTTGGTAGAATTGAAGCAGCATTTTTCTCTGAAAAAACTCAGTTAAAAAGTTGAATCCTCTTTGGCCCCTATGGCCTTGATCTGCTCCTCTGCAAAGTTAACCTTGTCTCTGTGTTTTTCCATGGAGTTGGAAAGGAGTCCCTCATAATCTCAGCAAGAAAACATCACAGGGCCTGTTGTTGGTGTTTAACTAAATGTAGAGGAACAATAAAGGTGCTTTAAAAAGCACAGTTTGGTTGTGGGTTTTTTTTTGTTTTGGTTTTTTTTTTTTTTTTTTTTGTTTTTGGTTTTTTTTGTTTTGTTTTGTTTTGGTTTTTTTGGTGGTTTTTTTTTGTGTGTGTGTTTGTTTTTTTTTAAGGGAGGGTGATACAGTGTCAGCTGTGAAATGACAGCAACTTTCCCCTGAAAAAAATCCCAGTTGGTGACTAAGGAAATGGAAAGCTGTAAGTGAAAAATAGTAAGCCAAATAGACACAGGTTTAATTTTAAAGTGTATCAAGCAATCTAGCAGAACTTGACCTTAAAAGATCCTTAAGATACCTTAAGATACCTTAAGATACTTTAAAAGCTGGCATGTTGAGGCCAGGTCACAGAATGCTGGCTGGTGCAGTCTTGGTTGGTTTCTTCTCTCTGTTCTGGTTATGGATGTTCATTCTGAGCTGCTCAGCTTTGCTGTGTGCATTCCCATGGTGGCTCGTTTTTTGTTCTGTGGTGTTTTGGTGATGAACTTCTTCAGCAAAACTGGCTGCTAAGAGGGTCATAATCCATCAAAGACCCCCAGGCTGATTCCTGAGGCCTTGCAGCAGGAGACTGCATGTGATGCAGAGTGATGCAACAGATCCAGGGTCATGCAGGCAGTGTCAAACCTGAGCCCCTGGGGACATATCTGGGTGTTCCCACCTGGCCCAAATGTATATTAATCCACTGAACTCTATGCTTTCTTGGGGGACCCTCACCAGCAAGAAGACAAGATGGAGAGGATCAGTGGGATACTGTTGGGATCCAGAGACAGGTGATATTTTCTTTTTATTCTGTCTCTATCCCCCTCTCTTCCCCCACCTCTTTTCTCTTTCTCTCTCTCCCCCTCGGATTTATTGGTAAATAAAATCCAAACTATTGAATTTGGCATATGGTCTCATTTGCACTTTAATTCAGGCAGAGGCATCTCTAAAAATTTTAGTAACTAGATCTTAACAGCTACGTGGAGGCAACAATTGCCTAATGAACCTCCTGCACAGGAGAAGAGGAATTGGCTGGGGAAACAAGGAGTGATTGAACACATTGAAGTGAAGGTTGTGCTCTTCTGCAGAAGGTTTTAAGGGGTTGGCTGGTATGAGGTGAAACCATTGTGGCATTGGTAGCCCCAGTTTCCCCACTGGTGTTATCTCTACATGGGCCATGCAGGCAATCAGCAAACTCCGAGGTCTTAATTCCTTTAATCTCCTTGTCTTCTGAGCAATGCTATGAATTAGCAGAGCACTTTTTTCATTCCATCTCATTTTTTTCCCTTTAGAAAAAAAAATTCAATTTGCTGTATTCTTCCAAAATGAAAGGCAACGTTGTGGGCATTGTGTTTGAATTGGAATGTTCCTTTTCTTGCTAATATGTTATTGCCAATATTTGTTTGTTTGTTTGCTGTGTGTTAATTTTTGGATAAAACAGAAATATTCAGAGACAGCTGGATATACATTAATCTTAGCTAAAAGCTTTTCAGCAGATTAACCCTGGAAGGCAAAAAGGATGTGAACACAGCTGGAATAAATGATTGTTTTCTATTTCAAAGAATAAAGCTCTTTATTTTGGGGATTCACACTGAGAATTACAAAATTATCTCCTCCTGCTTTTTTTCAGACTTGCCTTTCTAAGTGTCACGAGAGTAACTTACTGTATACCTCTGTTTCTGTCGAGCTGATGAAATATATTGCCCAAATCCTTCCTGTCCCTCTCCTGGACCACCACTGATTTCTTAGGGGTTTATCTGTTTATGGCAAATTTGCTGGGAATTCATTAGATGAATAAGGCTAAAATCAGGGAGTATGGGATGTATGTATGGTTTGGTGTTTGTGTCACACAATGCTCCTGTTGTGTCCTGTAGTTTCCATCTATTACTGTTTGGTCCTGGAGCACAAAGCTCTCATGGGGGTATGAGGGGTAACTACTGAGCATCCAGCACCTAAAGAACGAGAAATAGAGAGCCAGAGTTTGATTTTTGAGGCAGAAACTGAAAACAGGAAGAGTAAAGTGACTAAAAACCACTTTTCATCTTGGATTCAGCTCAGTCTTTTGCTCTCACGGTGTGTGCAGGTGTGCCAGTAACTCCTCTGCCACAGAGGAACTCCTTTGGGCACAAATCCTTTGGGCATTTCACAACTCTGACTCTGGCACTGAAATTGCAGCATGGCCAGGGCTAGTAACAAGCAGAGACCTGTGGGGGACAGGTGAACAATGTGCTTGAGTAAAATCGATGGGCACAAGGGAGTTTGCAGCTCTGCCATGACTGCCACGTACTCCAACCTCCCCCTGTCCTGGCACTTGGGACCTTGGCCAACTCTTTTGCCTTTGTACCACACCAGACAGACCCCACTGTCCGTGTGCTGCTCAAAATCCAAAGCAGAACAAAGCAAAACCTCAGGGACGCCTCTGACTCCGAACTTAAAAGCAAACAACCCCCCTTTGCCCATTGCTTTGATCCTGAATGTTTCCACCTCCTCTTTTATATATTTGTGACTTCTGCACTTCAGTCAGAGAAGCTGGTTGCAGAGGAGGCTGTTACAGCAATTCCTGCTGCCTAGAAAAGGCAGTTTTCACATGCCAGCTGAGGATTCCATGTTCCAGCTGCTGTGGTGCAGGCAAGGAGCAGCGTCTGCAGTGACTGATGGGTGCAGCACAGGAATGTCACAGCTGGCCTTGGGGGATTTTGCCTGTGGATAGGAAGCTGACACTCAAAAAGGGCACATCAAATACAGAGATGACTTAATGACTCCTTCCAAAACTTCCTGATGTGGTGCAAGGGGCAGATTTGTTTCCATAGTGTGTGGAGGAGAGGTCTGGACAAACATATTTAAATTACTGCAATACTTTTGTTTATTTTTAATCCAGTATCTGACTGCAAATCCATATGGACTCTTTCTTTCTCTGTCATCTTCATCAGAGCACTTGAAAACTTCATAAAGGTTTCCAGGTTGTTTCCTTGCAATGTCAGATTTGGAAATATGACTCTTTTTAGGGACCTGTGCTGGAGTTAGTTCCATTCCCAGGGGCTTGGATGGGGCTGTGGTTTGGATTTGTGCTGCACACAGGGCTGATAACACAGAGATGTTGTTATTGCTGAGCGGGGGCTGCACAGAGCCAAGGCCTTTCCTGCCCCTCCAGGGCCCTGCTGGGAGGGGCTGGGGGTGCCTGGGAATTTGGGAGGAGGCAGGACAGGTGACCCAAGAGATGCTCCAGACTCTGGGATATCGTGCTCAGTGTGTAAAGGGTGAGGAAGGAGGAAAGACAGGAACATTTGGGATGATGGTGTTTGTATTCCCAAGTCATTTTTCCATGGGACAGGGCCCTGCTCTCCTGGAGGTGCTGAACACCTGCCTGCCCATGGGAAGCAGGGAATGAATTCCTTGTTTTGCTTTGCTTGTGTGTGCAGCCTTTGCTTTCCCTATTAAACTGTCTTTATTGCCACCCACGAGTATCCTGGTTTTTATCCCTCCAATTCTCTCCTCGATCACACTGGTGGGAGTGACTTTGTGGTGTTTGGTTGCTGGCTGGGGTTAGACCACAACAGGACCTGAGGTGGAGAAAGCTGAACTGTGCAGCCCAAGGGCTCAGGGAAAGCTTCTGGCAGACAAAATCCCACACGACCTCCAGTTGTGGTCTGGTGTTGGGGTCATAAAATGTGTCTGGCACATTCTCGATGACAGATTGACTTCTCAGAACATATTGCCAGGCAGATTTGGAGAGAGAATATTTTAGATAAAAGAACTATTCCGGGATGAACATCCAGGGATGCTCTGTAGTTTGTTTCCCAACAGTTCATTGAAACACAAAGGATAATGACAAGGAATTAAAACTTTTACTGTCTGTATGACACTGTATTTCCTGTTGAGCTAAATGTTTTGATGAGAAATACTGCAACTGAATTTTAGCACATCCTTTAGCATGTTTTGGTGGGGACTAGCTGCTGCTGCTGGCTGGGGCTGCATGTTCCTGAGCTCCCACTGCTTCCTGCTGGAGCTGTGGCCGCAGAGACCGGCAGGGGAGGAAATGTTCCCCTGCTTGACAGACAGTTTATAAAAACTGAATAAGTCTCCACTGTTTTAGAAGCCTTCCCCATTGTTCCTCTATCACCATTATAAGAAATCACTTGAGCTCCTTGGGGAGGGGCATTTCAAGACATTCCTGTAATAACATAAGTTCACAGCAAAATTCTGGCTTTGGTTTCACCATAGGCATTTATTTCCTTTGTGTGTTTCAGTTTATGGAAAACAGGGAAGACAAATTTAGACCATCCATTTTATTCTTTCCTGGGGTTTATTAATCACAAGACAGCAAGCAATACTTCCTGTAGAGTGTGGTTATTATTGCTTTGTTCTTGCGTCTAATATAAATATTTTCGAGATGTCTTTCTAACTGGATATGTTTGCGTTAAATCAGCAGTTCTGTTCTGTTTATTAAAACCAAACTTTTCCTTATTGAGTATTGTTGCAGAATTAATTACCAGCCTGTTACTGAGTTCCTTTCTTTTCCAACGAGGGAGGATTAAAGCAGCAGATGCTGGGAATGCATCAGCCACAGCAGTTTTCATAAAGCTCTCCTCGAGGACTAGAATTTGATGTTCTGTTATGTTGGTCTCTTGACCCAGAGCTCAGATTAGAAGAAACCTCTCACATTTACACCCTCTCAAGAAGTCTCTAGTAGGAGGGCTTGAAGAGAAGACTGTGCAGTACTGTGCAGGTGGGGCAATTTCCTGCTGTCCTCTCTCTGATACAGTCTACGGTAAGAAATAGCCCAACCTTTTGCTTTATACTCTCTTCCCTGGATGCCCTGCAAGCTCCAGGTGTGATGCTGACCTGCTAAGACCTGGCTGCCACCAAATGTATCCCACCCAACCTCTCTGATCTGTACCTTGGAGCTACAAAGCACATGGAAACCCATGAGTTGTTCACCTAAAACCAATGGCTTCGGGTATGCCAGGGTGGGTTTTCTTGGATGAGAAACTTCTGGCAGAAATGGCAAAAAATTAAAATAAAATCCTGCAGTTGTTTTGGCAAAAGCTTCATGTTTTTGCAGACTCCCCCTGCCACCCAGTTTTATATTTTCCTGTTGGTTCTGAAGTTTTCTATGTGTTTTTCGGTGAGTAGCCATTTGTAGCACTCCTTTTCCTACGGAAGCACTGGAGGAATTAATGATGTGAGTTAGACAGGCTTGAAGGGGATGGCCAAGCCAGTCCCTCAGTGGGACATGGCACAGAGAAGGAGAGCCAGGGTCTCTCAGCCAAGCAGGCTGAAAGTCTCTGGGTCTGGGCCAGACCATTCTTCATGCTTGCAGACACATCCTTGGTATGGTCTCACATGCCCTGGGCCAGTGGCGGCTCCCTTTGATCCCAGGTGATCTCTGGATGTTTGACTTTGCCTGGGAAAGGAGCCTGGCTGAGGCATGAGGCTGCTGCTTGGCTATGTGCAAACAGGGGGGTTGGGGTTCCCCCTGGCTTAGGGGCTCACAGTAACCAGGCACACAGCTTGGCCTTCCTTCAGACCCTGCTGTTTTTACTCCACTCTGCTCCGAATTTATTTGCTGCTTGCCAGCTCCCCGAGGTTTGTCTCCCCAATTCACCTCAGCAGCAAAGCCAAAGCCCAGCCCTGTGGTGCTAACTGGGTAGCACTGGGGGAGCAGAGTGTGGGTTTGAATCACAGATGCAAAGCTCACACTTAGAAGTGTTTTTAAAAACTGCTTCCTTCCCTTAGGGCATGCAGATGCTCCTGGCTCCCTGGGAAACAGAGGGAAACGCCTCATTGCCTGGTGATGGAGTGAGGCAGAGAGTGGTGGGGCTGGAAAGCCACACCTGCAACATGGGGAGACCTGGCAAAGGGAAAGGCAGTGCTCCAGGGATTGTGCCCTGGAGGAGAGGATAGCAAAAGGGACCCTGGGTCAAACCTTGGGAAGTGGCCATGCAAAAATCTGCCCATAACATCAGGCTGCAAGTTTTACACAGCTCCAACAGAGGCTTTTCAGGAACAAGGCTTGGTCCAGAGCACGCTGGACCTCCAGTGTGGGCTGGTGTTAGAAATGTATTTGGGAGCTTCTATTGACTACACAGGTTTGGGCTGCAGCAGGGAATGGCATTTTGCAGCTGGTTAGGAAAGAGCATAGTCCAGCCAAGATATTCTTTAAGTATTGCGAAGAAAAAGTGAAACAGAACACTGGATTTTCCCAAATAGCATTCCTGCCAGCTAGGAATGTGTGTCTCTGCAAAAGGTCGCTGGAAGCCTCAGTGCTTACAATCCTTGAGAAGAAAGGTTGAGAAGAAGGGAGATTCCTTAATACCAGTGGTTCTCCCATGGCATGCTTTCCTGTTGTCTGAACACTGCAGATTGGGAGGAGGAGCTGGAAGTGTGTTCAAGTAGTCCAAATATTCCTGTTTTATTTCTGTCCTGAAACACTTCCAGTCCTGGGCGCTCTTTCCGAATGTTTGTGGCTCCCCTTTTGTTGGTGCAGTGCTGAAGGACCCGAGGCAAAGGAGCAGGAATTACTGAACATCCAGCCAAGGGCAGCAGTCAGTGATGCCTGGCTGGGAGGGCAATGCTTTAGAAGATGGAGCTCGTGGTCCTTGCAGAAAAGCCTTTGCTTGACAAGGGCCATGAGAGCACCTCCAGCAGTGCTACAGCATCTCCTGCCATGCTTAGGGTGCTCCCTGTTCATGGGCAGTGTGGGGAGGAGGTCAGAAAATCAGGAATGATGACTGCAGAGCACAAACAGGAGTCACCTCCTGTGCCGCTGAGCTACAGCCTAGAAACTCCATAAAAATGCAGCTGTGGCTTAAGCAGTGCCTTTTATTTATGTGGCATTTCTGGCAGTAGCGTAACAAAACAAAATCTGTGAGATTCACAGTGTTGCATGATTTCTTTCCTTAGGGTTTGGAGCTTTTAAAGCTTTTTATTAGCTGGAGATGATTTCATTAACAAACATCCATGCAGCAAGCAAAGAAAAGAGGGAGAGGTTGGGAAATGTCTTTGAGCTCTTCTATCTGCATAATAATAGCAGATCCAGCAGAGGGATGCTGTGTCTCCCTGCTAGATAAATTCCCCACTGGCTTTTTCTGGTGGCTGCTGGGAGCACATTCACTCGGGGAAATAGGAGGTGGACTGTGTGGTTAAAATGATAATGGAGTTTATACAGCAAACCCCAGCTATCACTGGCTCACTGGAGGCACTTCCTACTGTGCTTCCACCCACCCCAGCAGCATTTTGCAATATAAATTCTTCCTACAAAAGCCAGACATGCTTGAGGAAAGTAGCTTTGCAAGGAACAGTTTGGTACTGCACAGTAATACTACTATTACTGGAGTAGTAATAACAGTAACATTATTAATGATGCAATATTCTTAATTCTCAGGACAGCAAATAGTGGAGAGCAGAGGAGGTAGGCCTTATGCTGGGGAGCAAAAACCTTGAGGTAAAATGGAATACAGCTTTTCTGATGTTTCAAAGGTTTCAACTGTTTTCAGTAGCCCTACATGTAAAAATAGCATTTTTAAGCAGCAACTGTGAGGCAGTAAAAACAAACAAAAACCACGTAATTCACAAAAATGCCTTAAATTAATTTGTGTAGCTGGCTAAGGGAGAGTGTTCTCAATTGTTACCTAGAGCAAGCTTTTTTTGTTTGTATGTTGTCAAAGCCAAGGATTTAAACCCAATTGTCACTGCTAATTCTCACTACAGCAAAGCAGCATCTGTAGCTGTTCATACCTAATGTATTGGTATGTTTCCCCCTTATCCCTCCAATAATGGTTTTTTTTTTTAAATTTTCCAAATTAAATTAATTGTTGGGAATAGCTTGAGTGAGTGACAGAGTTTTGTTTTCTTGGAAATAAAAATCAAATCTTAGCTCTCTTTTTTCTCCTTGTCCCTCTTTATGTGTGAACAACCAGCAAATCAACAAAGACCCTGCTTTCTAGCAAGGATAAACAGTTTAAAGGAACTGGCTGTGATGCTCCTGTTTGTTTTTGACTTGGTAATAATGTCAGCCTGTAAGTCACTCTCAGCGTTTTAACATCTTCCATGGAAATTCCAGAGGTATTTAATTTGCTGCTTGGTATATAAAAGCTGTTCCTGCTGAGCAAAATGTACTGAATATAATCCTTACTCAATTACTAGAAACACATCATAAAAATTGTTGAAACTTGTTGAGGGAGCTGTAACACACCCAGTCCATGGATTTGTCTTGTATATTTAACTGTTTTCACAATTGCAGGTGCAGTTTGAGAAGGGGACTGGGTTGCAATTATATGTAATTTTACATAGCTGTGTACTTTTAAAGCTGCTTTTTGTTCTCTTTCTTTCTGCAACATGTTCCATAAATTTTAGCACAATGGAGTGCAATTGTAGTCTCTTACAGTTGCAAAAGCCCTAAGAATTACTGAAGAGTTGCTTTAATGAAAATGATCCTTTTCTACTTTAAAGCTGATGTGCTTTGTTATAGAAGCTCCAGAAATGCACTCTGGCACATGAAGTAGGTGACATTATAAAGGATTTCTCATCCTGTCTTTTCAAATTTGGCTTTAAAATCTATTTTTGATTGTTTAGGTATATTCCTACAGCACAGTCTCTAATCTGAGGATAGTGATCTGATGCTGAAGGGTAATTTCTAATGTGAAAAGACACCTGCTGTGTATAAATGGACTTCAGCTGGATATCAAGGATTTGGATGGGCCAATGAGGACAGCAAGTGCTGGACAGGAAAACAGCTGAGGAAAACTAAAGCTCGGGGGCAGCAGGAGAGAGCAAGAACTCTTTCTGTAAAAAGAAGTAATCTATCCCAAGAGGTGATGTTGTCAAAAATACTCCCTTTTACCAACAGGAGAGTTGAAATTTCATCTCAGCACCCTCAGTATTTTGGGAACATTGGCAATGATGCCTCCTAAACAACAGGTGACCAAGAGACTTGAGAGAGTGTTTAGAAAATCTAAACCTTTCTGGGGAAACTGTCCAAATCCTTCAGCCTGGAACCAAAGGACAAATTAAATCTCTTTCCCCTGAGAATTGTTGGTCCTGCCTTTTTGTACAAAGCAAACTAAACAGTGTTTGCCTCAGCTGGGGAGGTGAGCCTTGTGGGCCAGAGTACTTCATGTGTGAAAGTCAAAATGTGGCTTTCTTTCTGCTCAGTTGCAGTTTGGCCTTCTCAGCTTGCCCTGAGTAGTGGAAAGATTATGTTTATTTCTTAGCAGTCTCTGTTCAGTGTCCCACTTCCCTCTTAAATATCTGGTGTTAGGAACTGCTGGAAATGTGACACAGGCTAAATGGAACATGTCTTGATTTATGCAATGGCCTTAGTGGGTTGTTTTTTTTTTTTTTGTGGGGTGGTTTGGCTTCTTGGGGATCCATTCTCTGGGTTAAATACGCTCCCTTCATTTCACCCTTGTACAGACTGTGGAGTTCTGGGGATTTCCTGCACATGGAAAGGAAGACACGAATTTTGAAGCTACTGAAACACTCGGAAGCTCAAATCTCTGCAGCTAATCCAGACAGGCTTTGAAACACTAAAGCAAGTTTTATTACAGAGATTGGTTTACGTTACACTCATTTATTAAAACCTAAGGACATCTTTATAAAAACTACCGTATATAAAGACGAGAGCAGTGCAATAGCAGTGTAAAACACATTTTTGGTTTACTTGGCAATCACTTTAGAAAGACAACATGATTCATAATAGGAAGTCAGAGAATGCTGCAAAAAATAGGACAGGATTAGACCAGAAACTAGATTAGCAAATCACTGGACACTGGCACGTATTGATTTCAAACATCAAGTGTTTTGTAAACAGTATTATCATCAATGTATCAGTAAAGAGAAATCACTGCAACCCTAGAATTTCTAGTTAGCTTAATTAGCCTAAAATAGTCTGCTGACTATCAAAGTAGCCTATTGTACTGTATATATATTATCTTCTTAGTAATTTACTACTTTTGTAAAAGGAGGACTAGAAGAAATGCCTGTCTGACAGAAGAGAACTTCTGAGGCTGAAAAAAGGTGTTTCTTGCCAGCCAGTGGTTGAGGTTTTGTTTTTGTTGCTTTACTTTCCATACACAGTCACAGGCGGTGGAATAGAACTGACTTTAGAAAATCGTTCTGATGTGTGAACTTCACCTCTTCTTCAAGTGGACAGTCCTCATACAGAAATCACAGCTGTGGTAAACTGTAAAAAACAGGTGTCTAAAATAGCTGCTACAATATGCTGAATTATACATTAAGAGGCCAGATTATTTTCACTCTGTTTTTTGTGAAATCCATAACCAGGCACGAAAGATGGTTAAATTACAACACCAAGTCCTGCGCAAGCTTTATAACTTATCTTTTTATGTCCTACATTACACACAGCAATTACTAAGAAGTTGGACACAGTTCTCAGTGAAACAGAAGAGAGGAAATGATTTGGACAGGGGAAGAGGCTTCTGGAGCAGGAAGGTCACAAACAGCCACTGAGATAGCTGCCATTGTCACATAGGGGGTGTAATGTATGCACTTTTGTAAGTGTTAATTTCAGACCCCTTGTTTTTACAAACATACCAGGATGGACATAGAGGAAAATACAATTATTTTAGTCCAGATCATTTCTTTTGGAGAAGGATTGCATTTGAACCGATCTCTGTGCAGAAATAACTGAAAAGTTCATTGCAATTTATCTGGTCCACCATAGTTTTGATTAAGTAAATGCAGGGGGATATCAGAGCACAGCTACAGAGGTGTTCAGGTGGCTGTTTGTGTAGCCAGTGCTCTTTTCCAATGTCCCAACACCAAGGAAGAAGGGCTGATAGAAATGGTGGTAGGGAAATACGTAGGGCACTATTTCCCTTTAATTTAAGGCCCAATTAAGATTAGTCTTATCCAGGATCTTTTATTCTGCCAAAGTAGAGAGACTATCAGGTGATTATAACAACACAATTGATGAAAAATTGTTCACCAGCTACAACATGGATTTATCCATAAATTAATTGGTTGGCAAAATCAGAATTTCAGCCAGAGGGTATCTAATATTAACTGGCTCTGTATAGAGAATAAAAGAAAACAAACAAACAAAAAGCACATCCATTACAAGGTATACATGTACTAGAAGTAAAGCATAAAACTGCTCATTAATAACGCACAATTCCCAAAGGGAAAAAAACCCTTACAAAATACAGTAAGTCACACAAACCAGTATCTAATACAAATTCCTTTATGAACATAAGCTTTTTCCAAAGCTCTCTGTGGCAGTTATCTCCTCACAATGAAAGTGGGTGCTGGGAGAAGGTAAAAGGACCAAGCAGTTTGTGCAGAGTGGCACACTGGTTACTGTGGATATTTTTTTGGGTGTCTGCAGGGGTTATGGATCTTGGAGCCAACAAGGAAGTGTGGGGGAGGCATGATGGATGGCATCACCTCCAGCTACTCAGCTTCCTTTGCTTTTCTTGGAGAGTTCTTGAGGTGTGGCCCAGGTGTAACACCTCAGGGGCACTGTGGCAGCTCCCTTAGGCCTCTGCAAGCTGAGGGGGTGTGCAGGAGCTTCTGTGATGAAAGTGGGACAGGCTTCAGGCTTTCCTAGGACAGGATGGGGTTTAATGCCTGCAGGGTGGCACTGACACTGTGAATTTATTCTTTTAGGCACTGTCTGCCCTTACTCAGTGATAGCCAGCATGTTTAGTTAGTTTACAGAAAAAAAAAAAAAGGGGGCATGTGCATGTTGGTGTGCTAGTCAGATTGGGTTTATTTGAACACTGGGCTTCCACTCCTGTGGTTTCCAGCCCTGTTGGATCCTCCAGCACTATTTATTCCTTCATGGTTTTAGTCATGTACCATCCTGAACTCCAGTAGCCGTGAACTAACTCAAATCACTGAGAAGAGGGTCCCCTTTGAGTTCAACAGAAGACTAAAATTCATTCAGCCAAAGAGGTACAAAAGGAACATTTACATATTCATTAACAAGGTGTTCCTCATGTTGTGCTTACCTGGTAAAATGTATGGGTATTTTAAAGTTACTGAGATTTGCAGGACAAAATATTAGACATGAAGGATTACATTGGCATTATCGTGGCTTTGTGTTATGATTTCCAGGTGAACTCCTCTCACTTTGGCTGTCACTGCCAGGCTCTCCCTGCAAATATCTTAAATACCTGAATTTCACAGGATTTGCTCATGAGATTGACACTGTATGATTTTAAAACAACCCTGTCCTGTGGAAAGTTATGTCAACCTATTGCACCCCAGTGATCAAGGGCTCCACATGCTGCTGTGGCAGAGCCATTCCCTCTCTGGCTTTCAAATGGATTCTGAGACTTGTGTGGGGTAAACCCTGCAGCCAGTCACACTGAGGGAACTGGACTATTGCCTTGTAAAGCAAGGGGACAGTGGTATTATTGCTTTTGAAACACACAGTTTGTGGGGGTTTTTTCTGTCTCTTTTTCAGCTTCAAGGAGTATGGGGGTGGAATGATGTCGCATCCTAATAAAGTTGCCCTCTTCAAGAACCTGAATTTAAGATGGGCTCGGATGTCTTAGCAGAATCATTGCCAGTGATCTCAAGATGTGCATTATGGTTGAAGGGATTGCTACCCTGCAGTCTGACTCAATGAAAGGGCTCTGCTTACCTTTGCAATGCACAGGACAACATGAATAACAGTGATGTGGATTGCCAGCATCTACCCTATTGTGACAAAATGTTCACCAGAGAACTTTGGAAAAACTCACATTCAGGATTCTGACACTTAGGCTGAGATTAGGCTCAAATGGCAATTGATGGATGGGGAGGCAAAGAAAAGTTATCTACCAAAGGTTTGTCTTGTGGTCGTTTTCCAACTTTGTTTGGATTTGCTAGAGCAACTTAATTTTCCTCCTACTGAGCATTTTCACAAATATGGTGCTTCCTTTCAGAGATAATAGTGTCAGTCTAGAATTAAAATATTGCTTACAGACTACTTTCTCCTGGAGACTCTTCCTGTATCATTTGCCTGTAGAAGTTGTTTGAATGGTGTCTGTCTTCAGGTGACTTGCTCAGTCTTCCTCTTGTAGTCCTTCTCTCTCCTGCTTATCCGTAATTTTTTCAGCTCTTGTAACTGAGTTGATTTTCTTGAAAGCTGCTCCTTGAAGTCTGGTCCTACCTCTCCCATCTTGAGGCACATCAATGTAATTTTCTGGAAGACACAAAGCACAAATGGTTTCCATAATGTTTCAGGAGCACCCAACACCAAGGTATTTCCTGTAAAGAAAAACTTGTAGTATTCTCAGCTGCAGATTTAATTTGTGGAGGCAAGAAAGAGGAAGGAAAAGCATGAGGAATAAAGAGGAGGTGTTAAGAGGTCTCTGCCTTCCCTTGTTAGCTCTCTTTGGTCTGGAATGACCCTGTGTGTGCTATGGATGGCTGCATTTCCCTTCTCTTTTTCGATTCTGTATAGCCAGGGTAGGAGGATAAGCTTATTATCTTATTATTATCATATTAAACTGGTCCTGGCTGCTTACTCTGACCCCTATTCCTTTTCTATGATGAGAAAATGTGCTTCTATTTCCACACATGTATGTGGGTAAATAACACCTTTATGTGCTCTCCTCACAGAAGTGTTGTAAGCATCACTGAGCTCTCTGCTCACCTTCTGGACATTGCAGCTGCTTTAAATCTGCTGCTTTAAATCTTGTGCAGAGTGTGCAGCTGGCTGTGTGATCCATCCACAGACAACCACGGCAGGGAGCAGGGCACTGGGCTGAAGCTCCAGCTAGGGAATGTTTTGAGGCAGACTAAGATCACTAATCATAACAACAAATTAAAGAAATACATCTGTTTGCTTAAGCAGGTCACAAGTGCAAGATGCTGGCAGTGCAAGGTGGGCTATGCAGCCACCTGAGCACAGCAGTGTTACCTTAATTCAGACTGAGGCATTTTTCACAGTTCTGTCAGCCAGGGAGGACCTCCAGACAGAAATATGTGATTTTCTTACAACTCTGTGGGTTTAAGCCTTCACCCAAAACTCAGTCATATGAGACCTGCCAAAGTTTGACAGCTAATTTCTTTTTAATAATCAAATAGCCTACACAGCCTTATTCATGTTAGAAATACAAAAAAAAAAAAAAAAAAACAAAAAACAAAAACAAAAACAAAAACAAAACACCCCAAAAACCCCAAACAAACAAAAAACCCCAAAACAAACAAAAAAAAAACCCCAACAAACAAACAAACACTACCAAAAAAACCCCAAAACAAAACCAAAACAAAACCAAAACAAAACCAAAACAAAACAAAAAAACAACAAAAGTTGTTTTGTTCTGTCACTGTCCTTTTTTGATCCTGGTAGAAATGCATGTTAACACAACACGCAAACCTGCCTCTTGTAAGCTCTGCACACAGATGAAGTTTAAAATTAGTTGTTCATATCTAGAAGAGAGTCTCAGGAGACTTAGCTATAACTAATTAAAAAAATGCCTGGGGAGAGAGAAACTGAGGCCTGTGAGCACATATCATGGCTTGCAGGCACCTCTGTCCCTCACAGCACTTTCAGCTGTTTTTTCTCACTCTTTTGTAGATTGCCACGTGTGCTTCCCCTCCTGTGAAATGCTTTACTAATCTGCTATCTGCATAATTTAAATCACTAGACTGTTTGACAGGATGCAGCTCCTTTTATTTATCTTTGCTTTTAAATAAATGTTTAGAGATGAAGCAGATAGAGCAGGCACTGGTGTGTCCCAGGACAGAGTGCAATTTTAAACGTGTCTGACCTATCAACCAGTTACTCTTTTCCTCCACCTGAGTGTCCCAAAATTGCTGCTGGCCAGGTCCTCCTTCAGGTT
Organism: Prinia subflava; assembly: GCF_021018805.1. Classification (NCBI taxonomy): domain Eukaryota; kingdom Metazoa; phylum Chordata; class Aves; order Passeriformes; family Cisticolidae; genus Prinia; species Prinia subflava. Next base: position 10,345,764 of record NC_086250.1, on the reverse strand, counting down.
ATTGTAAAATTGATAGTGTCATCAAGGTGGTGCAAAATGAGAGTTCCTGGACCCAAAGACCATAGCAAAGTTCATGAATATTTGTATGCAGCACAGAAGCTAAAACACCACTCCTGTGAGCAGCCTGGATTTCCTGCCAAGTCCTCTCATCTGTCTAAAGGGAGAAGGAGTGGGAGGATGTTGGACAGCAGAGCCAGCTCTGAAAGCCTCTCACAGCAAGTAGGAAGTATTCCCTGCCTTTTCCAAGCTGGATGAGTCTGGGCCAAATGCACAGCTTCTCCCTGAAACCAAACCCTGAGAGGACAGCTGCTAGGCTAAAAGGTCCTCTTCCCCTACTAGAAACGAGGTGGGGTGTCATTGATTGATTGATTGATTGATTGATTAATGGTTGGACCAGAAAGGGTGAGAGGCACTGCTTCAGACCATTTTGGAATAGCAGGATGCTGTAAAAATACCTGCAATTCCCTAAGAAAGATGAATGCTAATTTCCATGTGCGTTATATTCCAGTCTCCCAACACAGCATTGGCAGCAGAAACCCTGTGTTTGTCACTTCTGATCACTTCTACAGGGTTTGAATGCCCTGAGAGCTGAAGCTTGTGCTCTGGAGGTGGCTCAGGTTGCTCCTTTTCCCTGGCAGAGGTTATTGTCACTGTACAGCACCCCAGGCTGCCACTGCTGCTCAATGAACAGCACCCAGCCAAGCCACATCAACAGGGGGGAATTTCAGACCAGATACTGGGAAGAAATTCTTTACCAAGAGGGTGCTGAGGCCCCGGCAGAAGTTGTCCAAAGAAGCTGTGGCTGCTCCATCCCTGGAAGTGTCCAAGGCCAGGCTGGACAGGGCTTGGAGCAGCCTGGGCTAGTGGAAGGTGTCCCTGCCCATGCAGGGTTTGGGACTGGATAAGCTCTAAGGTCCCTTCCAAGCCAAATCACTCTGTGATTCTGTGATTTTCATTGCCTGACAAGGCAGCAGCCAACTAAAGACTGCCTCCTCTTTGACAGCAAGAATTGCTTGGTGGCTCAGTTCTGCTGGAATGAAGTGCCATCGTTAGTAATGAAGGAATGATTCAGAGCCTCTGGAGGCAAGTTTTTCCAGAGATTTCTGCCACTTTTCTAACAAACGAGGTAAACAGTTGCCACATTCCCCATTACAAGGCTGCTGGTTAAGCTGGTGTTGACATAGAAGTGCCACGGATCAGCACAGCCCCTTCAGGGCTCAGATACACCCCGGATCCATGACCTGCACAAGCTGTGTAACACGAAAGACCCCAGTGTGTGCAGCTGCTCAGGTGTCACTGGCATCAAATGGCACTACACTGATCTGAGCAGGCCTGCTGTGGGCTGCATCTGCTGAGGTTCTGCTGCAGCGCCCTCCAGCCTGGTCTGTGCCTCGGGGAGAAAAGCTTCAGCTCTCTCTGGTCACAGGCAGAGCTGGGATGCCAGGCCAACAAACAGCTTTCTGCAAAGAGAAGCCCTTGGTGGCAACACCGATTGTTACAGGAGACAGGAATGTGCCCTCCTTCCCCAGAAATGAAGGACGAGGGAGGACAAAGCACAATGCACCAGACTTTGTAAAAGCCTCACCAGACTGAAAGGAAGGACATGAGAAATTAATTGCAGGACAAGCACTAAATGAAAAGCCATTCAGTTGTCTAAATATATTTCAAACCAGAACGAAATAGAATATAATCTAATCCCTCTGCCTGTGAAGTCTGCCAAAGAGCAGGGAAATTTCATAGTTTGGCATCTGTAGACTCCTATGGCTACATTATACAGAGCACATAACATTATATCCAAAATATATACTGAAAGGTTGCTTGGGTTACCAATGCTAATTCTTAAAAGGTACAAAATTTCACTGAAAATTTTCTGGAACTGAAATTCCAGAATGAATGCTGCTGGTTCAATCTCAATTTGGCCATCTTGTTTGCATGAAAGAAAGTGGAAACTCTCAGACTTTTTAGGTGGGGGCCCTCCTCATTTTTTTTTATTTCTTTTTTTTTTGGGGGGAGAACATTAGAATAGCTGTGTGATTCAGGTTTTTCCAATGCAGAAGAAACTTCAGCAACAAGAAAAATTTGTTTCAGGCTGGCTCAATACCAAAGAGATTGAATGTTCAGCGTTTTTGGAATTGACAAGGAACAACTTAGCATTAAGCAGTGGCCCTGTGTGCTGCCATTTTACCACAAAGGAGCATTGGAATTGCCTCTATTTTCATCCCCAGGCTGAATTACCTCACTTTTGATGGATCACAAATTCTCCTCTTGTCTAGCTGTGAAATGCACCCCAGCACCTGCATAAGGTTCAGATGAGGGGAGGACCTTAAGTGGTGGCAAATCAATTTTGTCCCAGCCACTGTAAAATGAGCACCATCACTGATAGCCACTGCTAATATTTCTAAATAATAGCTGGCTCAGGGAAGACAGACATCTGGTGCTTAAGAGTTTAAACAAAAGTCAGGCACTGGAAATGTTCAACTTGAAAAACAGGCTGAAATTCCAGCTCAAGTACTGTTCCTACCATAGCTGACAATTCTGCAAAAACTGAGAGGAATGTCAAAATATGCTTGAAAGCAAATATCTCGGGATGGTGTTAAGGTTTAAACGGAATAAATGTGCAACACATCCCTGATTCACCAGAGTTAAACGATGTTGCTCTGCAGGTGGGAAGAAAGCATTTGGATTATTTAAATTTCCCTGCAAGGAGCTAACATCAGCACAGCGTCTGTGAGGCCAGACACAAGGTGTGAATGTCACCTGTCAGGCTGTGCTCCCTTCCTCCTAGGAAATGCAGGTGGGAAACAGCCATGTCCTTCCTTCCATCACTCTTTCACAGCTGAGTTTCTTCTCTGTGTAATGAGAGCTAATTATCACCTAGGGACATTGTGTGTTAAAAACGGGATTGCTGTCAGCTGTCTTGGGCATCGGAGCATCGACTGCCTACCATGCATTACTAGAAAAAAACAGCTCATGAAGCAGCACAATTTTAAAGAGGTTTCCACCTGAAGAGTTTGTAGTGCGTGCTGGTAAGTCTGCTTTTTAAATTGCTCACCACATTTCTTAACAATCTCACCTCCTACAGACCAGCTTAAGCTTGTGCAACTCCTGTAAGGGCTGTGGGGATTCACCCGAACTGCACACTGCATCACATCGCTCCTGTGAGCTGCTTCCTGGTTTTGGAGGAACTTCAGACACTTTGGGAAGGTCTTGTGTTCCCAAGGAACAGGCTGGCTTGGGCAGAGAGAGTTGCTGATCTCAAGCAGGAACCTGCTGCTGCCCTTGCAGAGGAAGGCTCAGGGGAGGTGCAGGGCTGCTCTTCGTGTTAGAGGGACAGACAAGAACTTGAAAGATCTAAACTCCACTGCTGCTTACTTGCCAGATAAATCTGAAACCAATACTGAGACCTTCTAATTAGCAACAGATGTGTACCCCCCACTAGTGGGCACTCACCCACCATGAGATTGGGTTATCTCACCAGTGGAGGGGCTGTGTTTGCCTCCTTAAATTACCTTTGCATTTGAGTCTGTTTCTCTTTGTTGCTCATATGGAGTTCAGAGATGGTTTTCAGAGGAACACTCATAGGATGTGTTTGGGCTTCACACTAGTAGGCTCACTGGTCTGGACTTGTGTCTAGGGCAGTGCTGTGATCTGGAAGCCAGAGAGCTGGGAAACAAACTGCAACCAGTCAGGAACTGGTTTTGGTACGGCACTGTGGTCACACTACCAAAGATCTGGCTGCTCTTTTGGGAACTAAAGCTTAGGACCTGCTTGGATGCAAGGCCTGTGCTACAAATGGGAGCAGCAGGAGATCTGGCACTTGGAGTGAGCCTGGAGAGTGCTGCAGGCAAGGACTGGCCCCTTCCAGCTCCTTCCCCTGACCTGCGGGTGTTAAAACAGCAGCTGGCTTAACTTGTGTTGTTAATACAGCTGCCTGGCCAACAGGCCAAAGCTAAGAGGGAACACTGGTTTCCTGTAGAGTCTCTCGAATTTCTATAACTGTGCAAATTAAATACATCTTTTGTCCCATCAGCTCTGTTGGGTGGCAGAGGAATGAAGCCACACAGGATACATTTTTCTCTATTTTTTCACTAACGGCCGTATTTTACAATACTCACTTGCAAACAGCAGTGATGTGAAACCAATTGGGTTGCTAACATAAATAAACATTACTTACTGTAAATAATGGTTTCTGAAGTAATCCTATGCTCCTGAAAGTCAAGTATTTTTCAATTAGTAGCAGTGTTTTTCATTTGGTAGTTCCTGAATTGATACTCCTGAACATTGTTCTGGAAAGTAAAAACATCCAGGAGAATTTCTGAGGTTTGTTTTTATTTTAAATGGAAATACGAAGCATTCAAAGTTTGATTTACAAGTTTTGAATGGAAGAACAGCTGAAGGTTTGAGGACATAAATTGAAAGATGATCACTGAAAAGCTGTGTTTTTCCTCACTGAAGAGCTGCAGTCTGACTTTTCATGATCTGAAATGTTCTCTTTCTCCTCTTAAGGTTATTTCAGAAAAATACTCAAAACACCCCACCTTCCAAAGTGTCTTAAAAGACTGAATGGACAATTACAAGTAAAACTGAAAATCAGTTAGACTTGCTAATTCTGCAGATGTTTATGGAACCCTCTTGTCATTCCCAGGCTGCCTGGATCAGATATGTCGCCTGAGGCTGAAATTCATCCCACTGATTGTTGATTATTTTCCTGCTAATATGTGGCAGTCCTTAAACAGCTGATACACCTAAACCAAAATTTCTTTGTATGATTCACAAAAAAACCCAGCCCTGGTTTTGCTATGTAAACAGTCTGATCTGCTTTCAAGTTTTTTCAGGACCCCAAGGCATCACGATGCCAAGCTGAATGTGGGTGTCATGTGAGGAACTCTAGACTTACTCCACTTGAGACTGTGCTCATTTTATTCATCTTTTTTATACAACTGGAGTGACCAAATAGCTTTAATTGCACTCCTGTCCTAAAGACAGATATTTAAAAACAGAGGAACTATTGCTAGAGGTTAGGGAGGATTTTTTGTCTGTTTCTTTAAGGTCCAAGTGTGTTCCTTTGGAAAGGAGATTTATTGCTGTGTGTAGTGTAATTTAATGGCATAGATACTCCAAGTAGGTTTCATCCCACCAGACTGCAGACATCAGAATGGTAAGATGGGTTAATTTCTAGAGAGTCACCTCAGGGTCCTTTACTGTCAACAGAAAGCAACTCTGCAGATCTACTCTACTCCTGCAAAGCTACATTATTCCTCCTCAGACAGGCTCCAAAAGGAACTGATAGTGCAGCAACCTCAGAGTCCCAAGCCTAACTTAGGAAATGAGAAGCCCCACTGGCCCCAAAAACTGAATTATAAAAATGTGCAACACTAGTACAGATTTCTCTTAACATCATCTTCACTCTCACACTGCCACATGCAAATATCCATTTTCCTGTGTAAATATATGCAGCTCTGTTTTACAATCCAGTACCACTAAGTGGAAGGGTTTCTGTAAACTCATTGTTCTGGTTTCCCTCACATTTATTCATGATTTGATGAACACGTATAACAGATCCATAACATCCTAAAAGATTCTGATGGAAAACCAAGGCCTGTAGGTTTTTCCTCAAACACAGCTGCCTCTGGAAGGAGAAGCAGATTCTTATCCTACATCTGCATGTGCAGTCCTAGATTTTTTTTTTCCCCCTATCTCACAAACTCAGTGGCAGGAAGGGTGAATCCCTGACGCTCATGACATGCCAAGAGATGCTGCATGTTCCCGTGGGTGGGGTAAGAGATGGGCACTCTCTGGAGCAGAGCTTGATCCTCAATTTGTTCTTGTTACTGCTGCAAAAAGTCTTAAAAAAAAATCTGTGAACTTGAATTACTTCTGCATCAGTGGTAAGGACAGAGCTATCTCTGGTTTCAGCTCATCCCAATTTTCCAAAAGCTGATGTCACCAGCTTTCAAAATCTGTTCCTAGAGAGTGGCTCTGACATACTTCAGACACTCAAATATTCTCCATGTGTGCTGAGCTCTTATACAGCAGTGCCAAACCATTCATCTTAGATCCAGGAGAGCACAGTGGAAAGGACAGGAGGCTTTACAAGAGCGTGCCCTTCTGTGTTAGAATTCAGGTACATGATAGGAGAAAAAGGCCTCCTTTTGTGCTGAGTGACAATTGGGCTTTAATAGATCCTCTAGAAGTCAAAAGTGAGGTTTAAAAAAAAAAAAAAGGCAGTAAAACTTGGCATGTGATTATGATGTAGTTTTTAGGACACTGCCCTTTCCTGCTAATGCACCAAAAATACTGACAGGAATATTTTAAGAACCCACAAACATCAAAACTTAGGTTGACCAGTATTGCTTGATTCAGAAAGAACAGCACTTCTAGAGCAGTCTGGTAACTTTTAATTTTTTAAATCAATTAATTTATAAATGAAGGACATAATTTAAAAGGCTGGCTGTACAAGCTATTCTTAGTATAGCTCAGAGTACTTATGGGGCTGGTCAATTCTAAGTGTTGTAACAGGTCTTTGCAGATTACAGCTGAGGGTAAATGCAGCTCAGCTATACAGGACAATGTGGTTGGTACCTTGGCATTAATTGAACAGAAAAGTGAGTGAGTAGACGAGAAATGTGGCCAGATGTAAGGAATGCATGTGCTTATTTATGTATCTATTCATCTGGCCCACAGTTCCTGTATATAATCTCTGACATTTTTAATACAGGTGTAGCTTTGTTTCTGTGTAAAATCCAAGAATAACCCACTGAGCTAAACAACAGCTCAGGCCAGCCTACACCAGGTGAATATCCTGCTCTTTTTGCTCTAAAATCTTGGCATCAGCAAATTCAATGTATCAATATTGCTGCCTAGCATGTCCTGATGTTCGACAGAGGCTAAAACCCAACCACTTCTGTGGAAATTGAACTGCTGAAACACACTGCAAGGGAAAAGGGGTCAGCCAAACACTAGATTGGAATGTTCTGGTACCATTTGCAGAGCTTTGAGGAGCTGACTCCTTTTGAGGCCCACAGAAGTCAAGGAAACTGAAGGCCACTGAGATTTCAGGGGACTCACGTTGGAAGCAGGACAAGGGTTTGCCCCAGATTCTGCATGAAAGGAGGTGGCAATGTTGGTTTACAAAGCAGATCAGATGAGTATATTGCTAGATCTCAGCTGGATCACTAAGAAATATTCCAGGCTCTTGTTCCCCCAGTAGGAGGGTGGGTTCTGCAGGGACACGGGGACAGAACAGTGGAGGAGGAGGAAGGTGCCCAATTCCTGTGCTGGCCTCCAACAACCAGGGAGCCCCTGTGGGTGCTGGAACTGCTCCTCAGCCTCTGCTCTTCATTTAACTCAGGAAGTTACCCCTCTTTCTCTTTCTTCCATTTCCATTTCTCTCTCCTGAGCACGAACAATCTTCTGAGACAAGATGCATGTGCTGCTTCCCTCTGCCTCACCAGAGGCTCAAATTGCTCCAGCTGCACAACCATCTATTTAGGAGAGGGGAATCAGTTTCAGCACTTGAGTTTTGAGCACCAAAGCTGTGGTTTAGCCCAGAGTTGTGTATTTATTCCAAGTTAAATTAGCTTTTTTGTTTACCTCCACACAATACAGGAGATTCTGTCGTTTCTGGAAATAAAATGCATATTAATGACATGTGAGAAAAGAATTTTTTGAAATAGTTTTTCCTTTTACCAACCGCTTTATTTTCTGCTCTCACTTTTCAGTATTAAGAGGGCTAGTCTTCTGAGTCAGAGCTCAAGAGAAAATATGTAGTAATTACTGTGTTGAGAGCTTTCACTGTAGGATGAAACCAGTCATGTTTCCTGCAACTGCTCTTTCTGTGTATGTTTTTCTTTTCACAACTGAATTTGTGTGTCTTTTCCCGCAGCAGGAAAATTTAAACTACTTATTTTAAAATAAGTTTCTGAAGATACTTCAAAAAACAACACAGAACTGCTTTTTAACATTAACAAAAGTATCAACAGCTAAAATCAATAGGAGTAAAGCCTTTGAAATTTAATCTGGTTCCTGTTTGGCTTCCTCCTGTAGATCGAGTGTATGTTTCCTTGCACATAATCATCCAGGCAATAAATAATTTTTCACTTTGTTTCTTTGCAGTTAGGAGCAGAAGGGCAACACCCACAACACCATTACTGGTTACAGCACTATATACTGGAAGTGATGTTGGAAAGGCAATTTTATGCAGAAAGGCTTCTTCCCTCTTTCCTCCCTGTCTTTCCCATGTAAAAAAAAAATGTGATAGGAGAAATTGAGGTTGGAAAAAAGTGATAGGAGAAATTGTGCTGTGGGTGGAAAGAGAAGAGGTCAAGGACTGGGCAATTTTAGCACAGTGCAAAAGGCAAGAGAACAATTTCTGTTCTGTGGTGATCTGAGCTGTGTGGCTGGTTTTACCCAGAAACGTTTTGACGCCAGTGCTGGAACTGTGACCAGTTTATTATGTTTAAATTGTCTCACAGCTGCATCTAGATATGGGTGTGCTGGGGCATCCAATGTCCTTTGGCTGCAGCAGGAACTGTGTGCATGGCTCAGTGACAGTGCACGACCCCTGCAGAGCAGCACTTCTTGAGTCACACAGAGAGAAAAACAGTGCTTGCTTGGTGTCACAGGACTGAGGAATTCCACTTGCTGTGGCATGGTTTGAATGATAATTTACCAAGCATAGAAATTTTTTGTTGTGTACCATTATGGCTGCCAGCTGGTGGGTTATTTTTGTTTTGTTTCACATTATTTTTCATTATTTGCCTTTTTTTTTTCTTTTTGCATCTATGTGCACATTTCCTATTGTGGATCTATTGTATATTCATTTTTTAATGACACTAGTTTAAGCTCCTTAGAGCTGCCCAGTGATAACTGCATCTATCATGTGTGCACCTTACTATTAGAGGAAAAGCAGAAAGGCTGTAAGAATGCAGGATGACTAATTCCACAACAGCTTTTACATGCACATGCTGTAACAGACCTCACTGCTGGGTGCTCTCGTGTCCACCATAATCTCACAGCATTTCCACACAAAAAGTTGGACGCCTGTTACATACAACAATAATTTCCACCTCTTCAGTGCTGCTACCAGCACTGGCTCTCTGAGCCCACAGAACCTGAGAGATGAGGACTGGGCAGGTGGTGCCAGGATGAGGCTTTGCCCAGAGATTCCCATTCTCTGGAGTGATTGTGCAATCACTGCAGAGTCCCACTGGCATCAGCAGCTATTATGCAGCAGCTGCATAATCAGGCATTTATTGGGAGAGGTGGGGAAGGAGGAAGGCCACATGTTTGTCCCCTGAATAGCAGAGGGTGATACAACTGGAGAAAAGCATTGTGTGAGTTTTGATGTGCAGCTGTTGGTTGTTGTTTTCTGACTGCCCAGTGAGCATTTTCTGACTGCTCAGTGCTTGCCATGATGGGGAAAATGTGATGTTTGGCTCACTCAACCCCTGCAGCTCCAGGCTGGGCAGAGGGGCTGCAAAGCTGGGAAAGGCCCTGGGGGTGCTGGGGACAGCGGCTGGACAGGAGCCCAGGTGGGCAAGAGGCCAAAGGCACCTGGGCTGTGCCAGCCATGGGGTGGCAGCAGGGCCAGGGCAGGGACTGTCCCCTGTGCTGGGCACTGCTGGGGCCACACCTCAGACCCTGGGGCACTTCTGGAACCTGGGGACAGGAAGGACATGGAGGGGCTGGAGCGTGTCCAGGGAAGGGAACGGAGCTGGGGAAGGGGCTGGAGCACCAGGAGGGGCTGAGGGAGCTGTGGGGGCTCAGCCTGGAGAAAAGGAGGCTCAGGGGGGACCTTGTGCCTCTGCACCACTCTCTGGAAGAAGGCTGAAAACAGGTGGGGGTTGGTTTCTTCTCCCAGGTAACAAGTGATAGGGTAAGAGGAAACAGCCTCAAGTGGCACCAGGGGAGGTTTAGGTTGGATATTAGGAGAAATTTCTTCACTGAAGAAGAAGAGCTGTCAAGCCCTGGCAGAGGCTACCTATGGCAGTGGTGAAGTCCTCATACTTCAGGGAGGGATTTCAAAGCCGTGTGGATGTGGCACCTGGGGACATGGGTTGACAGTGCTGGTGGGATGGTTGGACTCAGTGACCTTAAGGGTCTTCTCCAGCCTAATGACTCTAAGAAAACCGATTTTGGTGTGAATCTTCTGGAACTGAAGCCTCACCCATTCCCCAGATAAACCAGATTTTTGAAGAGCTCTTCTCTCAGGGCCCTCAGTTTGGCCAGCTGTGCAGACCTAGCTTCCCATTCTTCCCACTGCTGCTTATGTTCCACAAGCTCCCTTGCCAATTTTAAAATCACAAGTAATGGGTGTTCTGCTGCATCTCAAGACGTTTCCTTGATCAACTGCCAACTTTAAAAGAAATGCACATTTTGGAGGAGATGAGTCCCACTGGCAAATTTCAGCTGGATAAATGACTTCTATAAACTCATCTTCCAGCATAATGTCAAAAAAATTAATCAAGCCAGGCTTCCAAGCAACTCCATCCATCTTAAGATAGGTGGAATGACTAACCCCCTGGAAATGCCTCTGTCAATGTGTTAGTGAGGATAACTAGTAGATACAGGACTTTTAGATGGCTAAATTGACTGAGTTTAATCCTGCTCCTTGTCACCAGTAAAGATTTGTATAATTAGATCTTCCAGGTACTGGATATTTTTCTGTCTTTGTACAGTCCTCTACTATCTTAAATCTTTCTGCCATGAAGAATTTACAGACTGAGCTCAAATTGCCTTTTAATGTTCTCTTAGCCTTGAGCTTCTTAAACTCCTTAGTCTGACAAACTTTCCACAAGTCAGATGAGCTCTGCAGCTCTTCCTGAATGCTACCCATCTGTCACTGGGATTTTTCCTGCTGCAGGCCCTATGGAAGGTGGTGTTTCCCTCTAGCAATCTCACACTACTCCTGAGACAAAAGTTCCCTACTTCTAACTGGCACCTCCTCTCCGTGTACTCCAGAATTCCTTTTGTGTGTTTAGCCATCACATTGTGTGGGAAAGTCATGGTGGGGAGTTTCCTGTTGTACCAGGATATTGATATTTCAGACAGTTCTAGGATATTCTCTATCAGCAGTGTCTGCAGCAGAGCACTGGAGAGGGAGCTGTACTGCTCCCCAAACCAAAATTTTACACCAAAATTAAACCAAAATTTTACACAAAATTAGAACAACAGCAGCATTGCCAAATATTTTCAGCGTGGCCCTCGGAACCCAGACAAGTTCTCCATCTCCATTTCCTCTGTCAGATGGAAACACCAGGAGCTGACTGGCTCACCCAAGCACTGTGCAGATAAACACACCACAACCCACCACAGACTCCTACAGTAACAACAGCACTAATTCCAGATACAGCCAGCAGCCTCTGAGAAAGACAAAGCCAGACAATCCCCTAGCTCATTTTTTTTAACTTTTTTAAACATTCCAGACCATGTTTGCACTTCTTTAACTAAAAAAAAAAGGAAAAATTTAACTGAGGCAGCTGTTGGTTTCAGAGGTGAAATTCATTAGTGTAATGAACACTGGAAGGTTAGGACTCAATGGGAGGATGGGGATTATTTCTCACCACCCCAAAGCTCAACAAGATGGTTTTTTTTTCCTGTTATCTCACTTGCCTCTAACTACTTCAAAATCTGCCCCTGTCATCCAAGTATGATTGTTGGACTGCTTCAGGTATTTCTATTTTTGATTTATGTATTTCCAAGGAAAAGACAGGAAGAATTAACCTTTTATTTTTCAATAGCATCTCAATTAGTGTAATATTTTTAACACACCCACAAAAACGCATCCCCATTTGTGTCTTCTTTTTGTTGTTCATGCAAACACTGGGGCTCTTTTTAATTGGGATGCCTGCTTTTGTTATGCTCTGGGAGGCTTCAGTGAATATTAAAAAAAAAAATGGACTCAACTCTCAGTCCATCATGTAATTTTCTTTAAAATGCCTTAAAATGCAAATTAGGCAGGTGTTCTTCTGGCTGCTGTTAACTTCAGCAGCATGAGACAGTTTGGGAGGTTTTTGGTGAGTGAAAGGCTGATCTCTGGCTGCCTTCCAGTCACAATTTTTCAGAATGCTTTTGGTGAAGCTGGTGATGAGCAGGTAACAGGTGCTGGGTTCTGCAGCTCCCTGTGACTCACCACTTCCCAAAGACTGTGAACGCAACAGAAAATTACTTTGCCTCCTCCTCTGTGTGAGTGACTAAAATCTGTATCACTAATCAACACAGAATATAGTTAATGACTGTTTAATTAATTTTCTGTAATTCCTGACGAAGCTCACTGCAGTTCCTTTTCCATGTGACAGCTGTGATTTCCAGCAGACAGGAGGCAGCCTGTGTGCTCAGCAGAACTCAGCTCAGGGATATGATCAGCTCCTTGATACACACAATTTCCCTAACTAGGACGACTCCTTTGTGCATAAACTCCTCCCTGATGGACCAGAGCACCAGTTCTTCAGGAAGGAAAATTGTGGGTGGAGCTTGTTCCCTTCCCAGATTTGAGCTCCACAGTCATTTTTCTGCCCTGAACTGCTGTGCAAACACCCTCCCATTGCTGCCTTCAATATTTTCTGTCAATAGTTCTGTCTCCCCAGCCATTCCACCTGTGAGATCCTGTGCAACCTAAGTAAAGGATCCCACTACACAGAAACACCAGGAAACAGATAACCCTGTTGGGAAGTGAAGTGAGGTAACTTATTTCCACACATAACCACATTTTACATGTCTTTTTTACCCTCCTCTGTGTTATGATGGGTGCCAAGTTCCATCCAATTATTCCTCTGCTGCTGCTCTGTGCAGGCTCCATAGTGTTGTGCTGATTAAACTCATTTCCAGGTTGTTCGAGGCAATGTGCCTCACTTCCTCTGTTTTGGGATCATGTTGCCACCTGATGTGGACTAACATTAGCAGTGTTTCTAATTGTGTTCCAGTGACATGTCATATTCCTGCCATTTCATGTCTTTAGCTGGTTTTATCTCCTCAGCATTGCAAATTTCTGAGAAACTTGCTGTGTGGATTTCAACCTCTCCTCAGAGGTATGGCTTTTTTCTGCAGTGAATTGTAGGTGTCTGGGCATATTTATTTATGACAGTGTTGATCATGTAACTTCCCCAAAACCTTTCAAGTTCCTGAAAATTGTTTGCTGATTGACATCAGCATTCTCTCATGTCTCAATGAAAAGTATAATGACACAGATTTCAATGCTTCTTGATCTATTTTGCTTTTGAGACTTTAACAGCCAAGATATATCTGGTATCTTGCTAATAATAAAAATCTGTGTCTAATTTCTGGTTCTTTTCTTTTAACTGCTTTTCTTGAACTGTTCAGTGAAACATCATTATAAAGCCAAGGTCACACAGACATGTTTTAGCACTTTTCTGATGAAATGACTTCTGTGGTTGTTTTCATCATGATCTCATTAGGAGACAGGGACAATAAAAGTAATGATGTGGTAGATTCCTGACCTCACTTCTCACTGAAAATAATTGTCTGACATTGTTACCATTTATGGTCCTGCCTTCAGCATTATCATGTAACTTTCTGATGATTTCATTAATGTCTGGTATCCCATAATATGCCAGCATTTCACAGAGAAATTTAGTTTATTTAAAAGATCTTCTGCTACCTCATAGAGGGATTACTTATGACAGATGGCTTTTTTTTTTTTTTTTTTTTTTTTTTTTTTTTTTTTTTTTTTTAATATGAACTGAGAATAAGAAATAGGTCAGCACAGGATCTTCAGCTCTATTACCTGCTTACTCCTCCTCGACTTTAGGGAGTTACTTGTTTTTCAACATCCAAAATATACATTGGGAGTTCATTTTCCAAGGTGAAAGCAATGGCATCTTACTTCAGAGACTCTTGTTTTTTCTTCTTCTTCCTTCCCAGTTCTGTTAACAGCACCAAGTGTACACAGATAGTTGCTCTGCAGGTATTGTGAGTAGTTCTCTGGGGCATAAACTACTGAAGACGGGCAATATCCTCTCTATATTTTTTTCTTTTTTATTTTTTATAAGTGCTTTCTCTCAGTTCAGAACAATGAATTCCACTAAATTCCTACTTAGAAATCCTGTTGCCATTTTGCCTAAAGTAAGGATTGTCTGTTTAGATCATTAACTCCAGCTCCTCAACACCTCCCCTTTTATTCTTTCTACCCCTGGAAATATCTTTGGCTGATGCTAAAGTTTCTCTGTCATGCTTCAGAACCCAAGTGAGGATGTTATTTTATTTTTCTGTGTGTATTTATAATGTGTAAAACATTACTCAATTACTATTGATCATCTGGCACCTGAGAGGTGCCAGGGTAGGACTTCTATAACTACCAAAATATTTATGGAGTCTTTTAAAGTTTACTGCTTTCTATTGTGACAGAGGAGATGGAATTGGCTGATATAGTTTGGGATGTCAAACTCCTTCCTGTGTGATGCTACAGTGTTGTGACATTATGCAGTGAAATTGTGGGCTTAATTGGAGTGTTCTAATTTCACAAAAATTTTATGCTGCTGTCTGCTGCTTCAGTAGTGTCATTCCATATCAGTATCATGGAGATGAGATAATGATCTCACTGCAAAAAATTCTATCCTGAATAGATGAGAAAATTTAAATATGGAAGATGTTCAGATCTGGTTTCCAGTAATTTTACTAGATTTCATTTCTCAGCATGAAGATTTCATTCAGCAGTGGTACTCAGATAACCTTTTAACCACTTCCTTTTGGCCTAATTACTATTTTCTCACAATTCATTATCATATTTAAGTTAAACTGCTTCAACTGTACAGTCCTTGTACAGCTGAAAGTAGAAAAAGAAGGATTTTCTTTATTTCTAAAAAGAAAAAGATTTTCTTGAGGCTGATGAATGCAAGTCTCAACTCAATGAAAAGGCTGAGAAACAGCTGAAATAGGGGATATCAATCAGCCCTCAGGCCATGAATCTGAAGTTAAGAAGGTGGATAAATCAATATGGGGTCTATAATTTACAGAGCCAGAGGAAAAGCAGAATATGGCATGAAATGAACAATGTGTACTACATATGTATCAACAAAAGATGCAGTTTGTGCATATCAGTGTACACAAAGACTGAGGCTGAATGGCACAAAAACTTTGCATATTGGCTTAACTTCACAGGCTAACAGTGAATTTCTAAACAAAAAGAAAGGAAGCAGGCACTCAGTAACTTGGATTATTTAAATGCAAATGACAGAACTAAAATCTCCCAATTTTTTGCATGCTGTATTGAAGCAAGCAAACAAGGCTCAGGGCACTGCAGATTTTGAGGTGTCTGCTGTGTGTTTGTGCTGTTGGTTTCCTGCCCTGATGTGCTGGTTTGGGCTGGGATAGAGCTAATTTCTATTTTTACAGTTACACAGTTCCCAGCAAGCAAGGTAAGAATATTTAGAAGAAAATACATTCAGTAGTATCTGTTATTCTAACCCAATATATTCCAAAGGCACTGGAGGCCCACAGATAATGGCAGATGTAGCCTCACACACCTAATCTTTGTAACCAAACAGATTTTTCAGGTGATGTCAATTCCCAGACAGTTCTTTCAAAAAAAGCACAATATACGTATTCAATTTTATTTTTTTGATCTTTTAAAAAAATCCAAACTACTGGTGCTCTGACTTGCCACAGTTAGTCTAACATAAAAGTTTAGGTAGGGGCTCCAAATAAAAACTGTGCTTGGCCCTATGATACAAATTTTTTCATCTTTAAACCAGCATCATCCTATTCGTATTCAGTGAAATAATTCTGCAAATGTAAAGCTGAGATCTTATTTACCTGAAATGGAAGGATTCAGGTCTTTTTCCCTTGCTTGCCGTAAATAACTTGTAATTATGAGAGAGCAGCCTCTGCACAAACTCCTCAGTCACCACAATGATTTTGGTGGGCTGTGTGCACAGTGACCCACTGCAGCACCAGCGTCCCATGACACAGATTAAGACTGCACCTCTTAAAAGTCACCGAAGGAAGCATTGCAGTGAGAGCTTCCCTCCTGTTTCAAAATTTGGGATCAAAGCAAATCCTTTCACATGGTCTTTCTAGCCACCAGCAAAGCATTTATGTGTTTCTTGTGCCGTTGCTGTGGACATGCTCAGTTACCTGCTGGCTCCTAAACTCTGCCAGTATTTTTACAGGCTTTATTCTCTCTGGTGCTTTGGTAGTCATCTGAAGAGGTGTCAAGTAGCAGGTGAATAGCAGCAGGCTAGAAACTATTCTATTTGTTGTCCAAAAGACGAAATGCCCCAGAGGAACTCACAGCAAAAGCAGATTCCAGCCTTTAATAAGGGAAAGTAAAATAGACTTGTCTTTGCCTAATCCATTCCAGCTGTGTGAAGGAAATAACACGGGCTAGCCCTGCAGGGCTGTGCCTCTCCTGATGCTGGAGGAGCAGCAGGTTTCTGAAACTGAGTCATGGAGCACGTGTGTGATCACAGGCAGAGCCTCTGCCTGCTGCTGGGCAGAAAGGCAGGGAGCACAGAGGCAAATGTTGGACTTCAAGACAGCATTCCCTGTAATTTGCATCCTTGATGGAGGTGAGGAGGAGCTTAACATCAGCAGAGCAAGGCTGAGGGATCAGGTCTCCCTCTCACACCCAGAACACAACACAGCCAGGCTGACCCAGCCCACACTTCTTAATGTGATCTTCCTCTTTAGTCTGACCACTTTAATTACTATTAGTAATTAACAGCATTCCCACAGCTGTGAGAACAAGTTGCTCCAGCAGTCAGGATTTCCATCCCCCAGCCGGCAATATCTCATTTCTCTGCCTCTGTGGCTTTTACTCTGCTGAGCAGCAGGAACAATCTGCCTGCTGCTTGCTGGGGCTGCATCTCCAGCTCAGGTGGAGCCTGCTCAGGTAAGCAGGCTCAGGCTGCAGGTGCTCCCCAGGGCAGGGTGTGGATGGCTCAGCTCCTGACCTGGAGGAATCACCCCGAGAGGAGCCCTGGGTGAGCTCAGCCAGCCCTCAGATGGTCTCACACTAAAACAGAAATCACCATCAGTTGGGCTGTAAAAATCCACATTAGCAACATTAGTACAAATGGGGTTGGATGCTCCTGAGATTAATGGTTTTCCTTCCTCTCCTGGCACAACACTGCAAGAGCAGCCAGGAGCTTGCCTAATGGATTCCAGACCTCTTTACTTATAATAATATTATGGCTATACATGGTTCTCTTTGTCTCAAGTAAACAACAAAGTGATCCTCTCTGACAAAACATAGGGATGGTGCTATCCTGTACTATTACTTGCTTAATTTTTCCCCCTGACATACCCAATTCATTGCCAATTCACAGCACTTAAACTAGGGCAAGGAAAGAAATGCTGAAAGAAAAACCAGTTACATCATTTTTTAAATCTGGAAAATCTGAAAAGTGCTTTACAAACTATGGGTTAATCCTGACATTCTTCTTGGGACAGTTCCTTACACTGCCAGCTCTCTGCAGTACTCAAGGGATTTGCAAGAATGACTTTCCTATTATCATCATGTAGTGTCTTCTGGAATGGGCATATTTTTAGCTGTGCTCAGATGGATGTAGTACAGGAAGTTAACAATTTCAGCAACATCTGTCATCAGGAAAACTTGCAAACTGGTTTGGAAAATGCTTTTAATGTTATTTAAGTTTTTATGCCTGGGGGTATACTCATGCCTGTCAGGATTAAAAGATCTACTCTGCATTTTCAAAACGCTCATCTACACAGGAACCATTCTTATGGTATATCCCATATATATATATACACACACACATATATATATACACACACATATAGTGTGTTTGTGAGCTGCTAAAGAAAAATGCTTGTTTCCCCTTCAGACAGAAAAGCTGGGATAAGTTTAGGACACATAAAAATGGCAACATAAACTCAAAAAGCTGTTTTTTTTTAGACTGGCAACCTGGTGTGTTACCAAAGCAGGTGTCATAATCTAGAATAATGGAAATTCAGGTAGAAAATTTAAAACCAGTCTTTTAATAGACTCAGTAATTTTAAAAATAGAGATGGAAATTATAAGTAAGCATTCACTTCTTCACTAATAGTATGATTTCATTCTTAGAGGACAGTACTAAGGTCGTTCATCAAATATAGACTGCAGCAGAAAATCAGACTCTGAAACGAAGCTAAATTTCTGTAGGGCAAAATTAACATATTTTCATCTATATAACCTGCAGATTATCTAACAGAGAAATAAATAGCCAGGCAACCCACTCCCCACTGTTTTAGCAATTGCTGTAGTACACAAATCTGTCATTTTCTGAGGGAGCTGTTTACTCAAAATCCTCTTTTGAATGCTAAACATCTTGCCTGCAATCACCAGTGCCTATTGCTATTTTTTCTGTATCCAACTCAGATTGAATCATCTGCACTCTTAGTTCATGGGTTCTGAGTCCAAAAAGTTGCAGGTTACAAGAATGAGAATATTTAAGCTTGTGTAGTGTTTTACATGATGAAATACAGGGGATAATTAGGGTTTTGATAAGGGAGCCATCTACTTACTTCTTCCACTGAGCAAGGAAAGGACTGGGGGGGGAAAAAAGGAACAATTTTCTGGGAGCTGAGGGGAGCACTAACAGCTCACTGGGGAATAAGTGAGTGTTGCTGGAGTGACTTATCAATGCTCATGTCTTGCCAACACGGGACAAGGAGCATAAGAGATGTGCTCACCTGATCCTAACACACATTGTCCACTTAACGCTTGGGGAAAAGCAAAGAAACAGAACAACTAAGTCAGTCATGAGAGGTGACCAGCAATCAAGCCTTCAAGAATAGTGAATGGTTTCCATTTATAATGTTAGGGCAGACTAATAGTATAGAAATTTGCAGATGCAGTCGTTTTTGTACGTGTGCACACATATATTAAGCCAGGACACCATTACTGTACTACAAATGTAGTTCTTAACATACATGGCAATTTTAACTGGAGACTGGGAAATCGATGTGCAAAAAAGCTGGAAGAATTAGAGGAAGGAAAAAGGAAAGAGGAAGTGAAAAGAAGACAACAAAGCACAGGCAATTCTCTCTCTGAAGTAGCAGCCTCAGACTCTTTGAACAAGCGCTGCTGGAATGGTCCTTAAGTCTGATCTGCACTGGATACATCCAGTACTGGCTCCAGTGCCAAGCAACCTCCTCTATCCCTGAATTACCCATCACTTCTTTCCCTATTGGAACAAATCTTCAGCTCTATTTGCTCTAGATTTACTCTTAAAACTAAGGGGAAAATGATGAAATCATAGGAGCATGACTGCTGCCATCCCATCTGCACCACAGCCATAGCTGAAGGTTTCAGATTGACATCAGTGCTGAGGCTTCATGTGCTCCACAGCTCCAGGAACTGCTGTCATCTTTTTCACCCTGCACATTCACAGATCACTTTATTTTGCCAAAACTCAACATTCAGCGTTCTGGAACTCTTCTGAAATACACTGGTGACTCGGTACTCTCTCTGCATCCTTCCAAATCTTCATGTTTTCTTGCCAAGAAAAAAAAAGTCCCTGCCTTTCTTGACACCTTTTGTGGAGAAATATTTTACTCAGCTCTCTCCCTTTGCTTTTGTTTTCTTTGCAAAACCAGTCCAAAATAATTCAATGTCATTTTGTCCCACATCTATCTGTTTAATTTTTTCTATTTATACTGCAAATTCTGCTTGTTCCCATATATCTGTCTCCCTTTTGGTCTGAGGGGTTTTTTTAGAGGTTTTGCCTTGGTTTCATAGCATTTAACCTTACAGTAGCCTACTTGTGTCACTCTGTCAAACGAGATCAAGCAAAGCTTTTTTGGCTGTGCATATAAAAAACTAACCTGGTTTTTACATTGTTTCTGTGTCTCATGCCACAAATAGAGAGGATTTGTGACATCTCATGTTGAAGCTATTCCAACATCACTATTTATACAGTCTTTTAAAACCAGAGCAACAGATACACATAGCAATTAGTCTTTGAGACCAGACTAAAATTACTTTTATAACGGTTGATGCAGATTTGTAGTTTATTTCCACAATGCGGTAGTAAAACTGTTCAGCACTGAAAGATGGCAGCACCTGTTTCTCCAAGAAAAGGATTAGAAGATGACTTGATATATTCCAGAGTAAGACATTACTCCTAAGCAGTAATTCTATAAGACAGGTCATGATATAAATAATTATGGGCTAGAAATAGTGTGTTCAGCCTGAATCCACAGGCACTTCCAAACACAGGTGATTGTTCACGCTCCAAAACAGCAAAGATTATATCTCAGCATGGTTTAGCTTACTCACCAGGCAGATGAACTCTGAAAAGACACCAGGGGTGGGCTTAAAGCATCTCCTTTTAAAGTGTGTACTGTCTGTGATGTCCGAGGCTGGGGCTGAGTTTGAGGCTGTGTCTCTGGCTGAGGCTGTGTCTGTCTTGGGTCCTGAGCAGGGTTAATCCATCGGCTCTGTCCCTGTGTCATCCACCTCCCCTGGATTCCCCAGCGGGCCAGGTAGAATTTGCAAATATCATAGTTCATTGAGGAGTAATATAAAAGGTCCAGGATCAGTAGGATCACCACAAAAAAGCCATAGATCCACACTCCCAACAGCGCGCTGTAGTTGCTGTGAAGGGAAGAAAAGGGACAACAAAGAAAGTCATCTCTCACCAGTGGTCACTGTGTTAGTCCATTCAGGTTGTTTGTTTCATTAATTCTATATAGATGGCTGAAACAAAACACTGTTCTAAAGCACGTGTCTTTAAAAATGAGCTCTTTTTTTAAAATACGAATACTGCTATGGATGTGATTTTTAGAAACTTAAGGCCCCCTCTCTTAGAAAAATTTCTGTCCTTCTCATCTGTGCATAGGTTTTCCAGAGTGGCTGCTAAAGACATCTTAATATGGCTGCTAATAAATTTTAGGAAGGAAGAACACTGCCAAAATCATGTTGGACAATGCACTTCACAGGAAGGAAAATATGTACTAGATTGAGATGTATACACTGGTGTAGTTAAGATGTGTATATATAGATAAAGGCCATGGAAATTATATGGTGCACAGAGCTGTAAATCTGTGACAGATGACTAAAGATATTAAAAGAAAGGGGGGGAAAACAGGAGGAAAAAGTGTAAGGGGTCAAAAATTTGGAGATCAAAAAGGGGAAGAAGTGCTAATGCCCTGCTGGAGATGAAGTATTATTAAAAGAAAAATGACTGTCAGGTGTAAATGCAGTTTGGATTGGAAACTGTGTGAGTGGGGAGGATGAGATCAGAACTGAGATGGAAAGAAATGAATAAAAATGAAATTGTTAGGTAGAAAGCAAAAAAAAAAAGGCTGATCTAGACCCAGGAGCTGATGTGGCAGTACATGTACTGGAGACTGTAAAACCAAGAGGAAGCTGAAGGGATGCTAGCAAAAACGTCATTAGGAAGGCAGTGTCAGAGGAAAATGATACCAAAGTCATAGGTGGGCAACCCACATCTGCATGGAGCTGAACTCAAAACTGAACACACCCCCAACCATGCTCTCCTTTCACAGCCAGTCAGAGAAACTGGGGGGAAATCATATTTTATCAGGACATTGATCAAAATGGAAGTGCTGCAAGAAGGAAAAAACAAGGATGAGAAGACATATTATACATGCAAGCCAGAAGGATATTTTGGTATTTTAAAGACATGTCCCCCAGCCTTTCTGGATCAAAAGATTTCAAGTCTCTGCTTTGAACTTTCATTTCTATTTAAACTATTGTATGACTCTCTTCCATTTTATACTTTCAAAAAATCAGGATTTGAAACAAGAAATCAGTATTTTACTTTCTGTGTTGCTGTTTGTCAGCACTTCAAGAGACTGATTCTTCCATTCAGGGAATGATTTTTCCTCTACACAGCTATAATGCCCTTAGATTAAATGAGGTTCCATTTCAAATAACTAAGTAACAAGAGGAAAGTCCAAGCTGTTAATGGCTCCCTTCCTGTATAACTTTAGAACTACACAAGCCTCGAATTAAAATCAAAAAAGGAAAGAAATCAGAAAATTTCCCAGAGGACTGGAAGAAGGCAAAATTTAATGTTCTGAAAACCCTTAACTCCAGAGTCTTTGCCTCTGCTAAAGACTTACATATGCAAGCCTAACTTCACACAACAGAGGGTAGACCTTAGTAATGCACTAAAATCTGCAGTTCAGGCCCTTAAAAGTAGAACAGGATCTGGTTAATCCAGGCTTCTCAGCAGTGCTGTTCTTGACTTACAGTAGATTTACTCCTATTGGGGGTGAATTCTATTTTCTGTTAATATAAATAAAAGGCAAGTGCAGGCTGGAAAAGTCAGGAAGAAATGCACTTGGATAAATCCCATTCTTGCTCATCATTAATGCCAATAGGACTAATTTTGCATACAGGAGAGCTGTATTTGACTCACACTAAGAAAACATATTTGTTTTGGCAGCAATGTGAGAGGCAAAAACATTCCTTACATTTAACTCAAAAGAATTTGTTTGTATTTTAAGTATTTCAGTTCATCCACCAAAATTTTGATTAGGGGAAATTAGAGCTATTTTGAGTGTTCCAATTTAAAGCAGCACTTTATTAATCCTGCCAATATGCGAGTTATACATCTGCTCCTCCTAAAAAAACATCTGTTTCTCACAAGTACAAAAAATGAAAGGCTGATTTATATCAATTAACAACAGCACTGGGACAACAGCACTATCAAAAATGGTATGTAGTGTGTTTAGTACACAGAAGGATATTCCATACATTGATATCTTCTGCTTCTCCAACTATTAAAGTGGTAGAGAATGTCAATTTTCCTGATGTCTACTAACTAAAATTAAAACTGCCCTGCAAATGAAGACGTCCTCAATAGAAAATATTTATATTTTATAAATATCTTATTTACACGGAATAACAGTAAGGCCAGAAACACAGAAGAGAACTCGGAATCCAAAAACTTCCAGGACTTGCTCTCATTTCACTGACCTGAATGATTTAATTCTCAGAGTTTATTCTTGCAATCTGGTTTTCCTGTTCTTTTGGGCAGAAGTTCAATTTTTACTAAAACTAAAGTGTGAACAGATTCCAGATTTTCTGGGATTCAAATTATAGGGTTTGTTCTATTACAGGGTATATCAAGTTGCTTTTTTTGAGACAGATGATAAGCTGGTTATGACTATCCTATATCTTTCTAAGTATATTTTCTGGGGTTTTATGTGCAGCACATGAACAAAAATAACTAATTTGGGAATCCAGGTTTGAAAAAAACCAGATCTAAACAATTGTGGGCTGAATTCTACAGCTGCAGAGTTTAAAAGTGGGCAGATGGTCATGGAAATGGTTCTACTTAAAAGATGCTTTTCCTTGGAGTAGTAACAATAAGGGCTGCCCCTAGGAAATGCAAGGTGACATCCTTGATACTGAAGAAACCAGGGCAGATTTTGCATCTGCACTTTAAATGAGATTTTCCCCCATTTTTTGTTTTCTAATTATTTCCAGGCCTTTGTCCAATCCTGGGTTTTCCTGAGGAATCTTTTACTGCCGTACCTGAGAGATCTTCCCTGTCAAATTAAGTATTTTTGCAACAGTTGGTAGTGGGATTGGTTTTTTTTTTTTCCTTTCTTGTAAAGATGACTCTCTGAGTGCTATTTAGTAAATAACACTTCTTCAGGGGACACTCAGTACCTGGAGGAAGATGATGCTAATCTGTTCTCACATTGCTTTGGGTGCCAGTGTTGGAATGAGGTGTACAAAAGCCATTCCACCCTGACAAACTGGACAAAGAGATAGGGAAAAACATAGATACACTACAGACTGCCAGAACATTGCTCAGTATCAGATTAAGGACCCCTATCTTAGAGTACTACTGATAATCCACCAAAATATGCACCACAGAAAACCTGACTATGCAAAGTAGACAAACTAGATTCAAGTGGATACTATTTTTAAGAACAGTTTAACAATTTCTTAGATGGTTCTAAGGCAAAATACTTTGGATTACAGAGCTTTTTCCATCTGTTAGACATAATTTACATTTCTATATTTAATACTAAATAAATTATTCACATTCAAAAATATTATGGACTGATTAGCATGGTTGCAAAGATATTTTGATCTTAGAAAAACATATAAATATTGTGTTACAGTAATGGAAAAATGTAAACAAATGTGGCTATAATTGCATTGTGGGACTGGTGAAGACAAATGTGCCTTTTGAGCTGTGCCATATCAAAGAAGTCACAAGTCACTTCATTAACTTTTTCCCTCAAGCGTACTATAAAACAAGAACTTTGTTTTGGTGATCACAAGAATGGCTAAGGGGAAAAATAAACCAAATAATAATATTGAAATAAACCAAGCAATAATATTGAATCACTCTTCCCTGAAAACTATAATCCCTTTTTTTTTTCAGTTCATTGCTATTCCCATATCTTCAATTATTCTCCCCTGCCACAGCACAATAGGTTTCATCAGATTTTTTTTTTCAGTGGTGTGTGAAATTAGATCTAAACAAACAGCTGACTTTGTCCCTGTAAACTGAAGCCTGGATGCACTAGAATCCAAATTATCGTGTACGATAAATAAAGTCAGAGTATGAAATAAGAAGCTTTTTGCAATTTTAGTGTAGGCACGCAGGGTTCACTTCTTTCTGCTCCTTCTAAAAATACCAGGAAGTTTTCTACCAGTGTCACTGAGCTCAGGGTGAGGAGATCTCTCTCCTGCCTGTCTCCCTTCATGGGTGGTGTTTTATGTAGGAAGCAGCATCTCTTCATTTTCCTGGTCCTGACAGATTTGTCAGAAGTGATGTTTGAGGAGCAAGGCAATACCAGCTCCATTCCTGCACTTCTCTACACTACACCTCCAGAGGCTTTTCACTGTATCCAGTATGATGTCACATAACTTTGCAAAACTTCACACACATGAGCACAAAATAACAAAAATCCCTAAGAAATCCTGGACTGGATAGTAAATAGTCTGCAGGTGGTTCTCAACCACAAATCTTACCAACAAAAATTACACAGATACCTCCTTCTCCATCACAATTGAGTAAGGTGGCTCTTAAAAATAGTTCTACATGAAAACTAATATAATACCTTTTGCTCTAAAAATTTTCATCAAAATGAATGCTGTAGTTGACAGAATACCAAACTCTTTTTTTTCCAAACTGCTCACACACACAACAACCCTGTGATATGAGGATCCCTGGATTTATTTGCCTGGGGTGTGGGCACATGTGCAGGTGTGAGGGGGCAAACAATGCTGGAGGCAGAGAAGGGCTCTGTGTCCCAGCGCATCTTCTGCAATCAGCCTGGACCTGCTCCTGTGCCTTGGAAAGGGGCTGCTTGCCCTCTACATTCCAGGCTGCTGGTGAAAGGAAGGGCAGAAGAGCCTTACCTGAGTAAGCTCTGGCCATGACTACACAGAGTAGCTGCTGAGGCACAGGGAAAAGGCTGAAGCACTGGCTTTGTGCTTGTCTGAACTGCCTTTGAGGGTGACATCCTGACCTCTGTCAGACAGGGTGGTCAGCAGTGCTGGTGCAGGGTTTACAGAACAGCAGGGCAAGAAATAAAATTAATTTGCTGTGTGCAGGACAAAGACTGGAAAAATGGGGAGGCAACAGCCTCACAAGCCATTCCTGAGGCTGATTTTACCAGTCTAAGTGTGCAGCAGATTTGTGGCTCTGTCTGTGACTACCTGCAGAGCCCTTCTGCTCTGAGAGTCCTGTGAGATCTCCAGGGCTGCTGAGAGAGCAGGGCCACCCCACACAAAGGGGCAGCACACCCTGGTTTTTTAGCATGTGTAGAGTGCACACTGTGTGGGAGCACTGGGGTTATAAACTCTACCAGGTTGCCTGGAACTATTGATGTTGCCAGATTTGGGGAGCCCCAGGTGAAAGTTGGTGGATTGTCTGGGCTGCACAGAAGGTGGAGGAAATGGGTGGTCTTTAATGGGCTTGGTACCACAGTATCTTCCCAGTGCTGTGTGTGATCTGTTCTCATGATCCCAGATGCACTACAAAGCCATGGCAAGGAAATTTCACCTGAAGGACTGCACATGAAGTAACACAACAGTACAGATCCACATTGAATTACAGATATCTTACATGGGTAAAGTCTATTTTTGTCTGTCTTTGCAGGTGATTGACACTTTAACACCCAGTAAATTTAGAGAATGCAACTTCTACCTCTGTACAGGACTGAATTTTCTCTGGGCAGGTCTGTGTGAGGAGTGGTTGTTAAGGAAGGTGATGCTTTGCTGACTCCACGAGCTGGGCACAGCTGCACACAGGGAGTTGGACCAGCCAGCATCAATATTCCAGCACCATCATCCCTAACAGCCCTGCACCTGCTCCCAGGGATGAATCCAACACACCAAGTGACTGCCAGCCCAGAAAACACCAAAATCCTGCTGTACACAGAAATCCATCCACTGATATTCCACCTGTGTTTGATCTGCCCTGTCCTTGTCCTGGAGGAGCTGAACACCAGAATGAAATGGCAGGGAAAGCAGATTGACCAGAATTCCATCTTGGAGATCACACCAAGGGAAATCACAGCAGACTGGTGTGGCCAGAATGTCAATACTAAATAGGAAACTGACCACAAGGGAAGATTTTGTTCCTGTAAAAAGGTATTCAGTAACAAAGATCTACTTGCTACTTCCTACTACTTTATAAATAAAAAAATCACTGACATTTATTTTGGGGGATCGCCCTCAGCAGAACATGGAAGTATGCCAGGTAACAGGCAAGGAGACCACACAATGTTGGTATAAAAGCAAATACATTCTGTTCCCCACGGCTAGTGATTTGTTACAAGAGATAAAGGTCCAAAAACATCAGGGGCATTTGGGGTGATACAGAAAATGTCAGCTCACTCCCTCTCTCATCCACAAACAGCCTTGAGGCTTATTTTTACTGATGCACATTTAAACATAGTTTGGATCAAATTAGGGCCAGGGAAAAGACTTTTTTAACTTTTATACGTAACTTTTTATTTGTCACATTTATACGCAACTTTTACTCTCCTTGCAATGTTTACAGCCCGCATCAAAGCAAAGAAAGCAAAGCTGAAATGTTGTTTCTTTCAGGAGCTCGGCAACAACAAAAAACCTTTTAGTAATGGTTTTCTGTACATGCAATTATTCTAATTGCTTCCACCATTAAGTGCACCTCAGACTCTGTTATTAGACCAGGAACAGTTTGGCGAAGAGAACTTTAAAACTCATTTACTTACTTATGCATATATCCATCTGCATTCCCCGTTAAGTTCATCTGCATAACAGTCTGAAATTCTGTCTCATTGCAGCAATATTTGAACACTGTGTTGTTATGGTGACAGCAAAAGATGTAAGATTTGTTGTCAGAAAGACGGGGGCAGTGAAAACCGAAGTGGTAGCGACCTTTGTAGTCCGTGTAGGGCTCGCAGACCCGGAAATGCGCGGACAACACTGGAAAACAAAAACAACATTGGCTTTGTCAGTCACTCCTGCTATCTGCACCTTATCAACTCCCACTTTTCAAGGCTAAACAATTGTTGACTTCTGACAAACACGAGTAGCTCAGAACTTTCAATGTTTTAACATTTAGTACTTAAAGGTAACAATGTTCAGACTTCCGTTGTATTTTGAATTTTGTTGCTTCTCTGTTTCTGATTACCATTGTTTGTTTTAATGGAAGGGAAGAAAGGGAAGCCCTCCACATTAAAGTATTTAGGGAAATGTTCTAAATATAGGGATATCCATAACGCACAATAATGTTCATGTTTGATTCTTCAAGGACAACTTAATAGAAACAAAAAGACTATGTAGAAACTGCAATAAAAGTTTGATGGTACTTCGTTTGCTACTCCTGATTTCTTTTCTTCTTCTCTAAAGGTTAATCTTTGATAAGGAATATTCTATCAGAAACAGCCATTACAAACAGTGTAACAAGCCTGAACAACTCTGAATTTGCGAATAGACAGAACCAATAAAATACAGGTGTTCCTGGGACTTCTTACATTTCTTCTTTATCAAGTTCTCATGTAGAGTTTTTATTACAGCTCTGAGAACATTTTTCTTTTTTTACAGTCATGTGTCACACTGATTTCACCATCACTTTTACTGGGGGGAAGAAAGAAGCTGTCCACAGATACACTTTTATTATCTTCATTTCCCTGAGCTTTTCAATTGTGCAGAGGAGCAGGACAGAGATCCCTTGCAAAATGGTTGTGAACAACCATACACAGCTTCCTGAAAGACTTTCAGAAGTCAGTATTTGGTCCCACATTCACAATTTCTCTTACAGTAGGCCTTACAGCATCATTTATGAGTGCATGCACCCCACAGATATCCCAAAGGGCTTAAGCTCTGAGCAAAGTCAAAAGTGAAAGCTCAGTCTGAATCCAACCAGCAGTGAAATGTTTTTCCTTTGGAGAACTGAGGCTCAGCAATGCTAGTGGGCAGCTGCAGTTCAGAGGGTTACACCAATTAATAAATGATATATTCACTTTGGACTGACAGAATTAACCCTTGTAATTCAGTGCAGAAGTTTTCTGTCACTTTACCAGTACAAGAGGTTACACACAATGACTTGCATGGATTTGGCTGAACTGCACAGCACCCCTCTGCACAGAGCCCCTGTTGATCTGCAATTGCATCTGTGGACCTTATCTGTCCAATCCTCATTTTTTCTACCTTGCTTAAAAAAACAAGGCTGATTCCTAACACTTTTGTTTGTCAAATTTATAAAATATATTAATTTTTAAATTAATAAGGATTTATTTTAAGGATTGTGACAGAGGAAATAATTTTATTTGTGTGTAGAGAGGGGGAGCCTAGAAGAAAAAACACAAAGTAATAAACTGACAACAAGGTAATCTTGTACTGCAGTGTGAGTCAAGAAAGCCCACTCTAAATATTTATATATGCACACGCATACCTGGCATCATACACTTGTACAAAAGAAGAAATCATTTTTGTAGATTAATTCAGTCAGGAACTGAAAGTGCTGGAAGAAAGCAATTTCTAAAGGAATACAGATATTGAGAAATGTAATTACCTACCTGTTCTTGCCCTACCTGGGAAAAAACATGTGTTCCAAATGTGAGGATGCTATCATCAGTACAGAAACTTTGTTTAGACTTGGTTCTCAACACCCTCTGTAACTCTCATAACAAATCTGCATGTTCAAATTCTGTCACAAAATCCACACAGCATGTAATGGCATGGGAATGAGTTTGTTTGAACAAGTACTTTGCTGCACTCCTCCTTAATTAACACAGCAACAATAAAAGCATGCCAGGATAGATTATGTTCTGAAAAACCTCAATGTTTGCATCTCATGCAAATCCTCTGCTCGGGCAGAGCCACCTTGCTGTCCAGAACCGTGTCCAAATGGCTTTGGAATATCTCCAAGGATGGGGACTCCACATCCTGCAGTCCCCTCACACTGAACAAGCATTTCTGGATGTTTGGAGGATTCCTGGGCTGCAGTCTGTGCCCATGGCCTCTGGTCCTGTCACTACCACTGGAGGTTAAGCTGCTCATCACTGCCAAGAGGTTTGTTAAACTGCACACGTGGAAATGTCCCCTGATCCCCACACAGCTCCTTTGCACGTTTCAAAAAGAAAACAATCCCCAAACTTCTCTGAGAATGGAAACTAAGGAAAGCATGATTACAGAGGGAAGGGAGAATTAAGATAACATCAGGTCCTAGGAGGAGGGACATCTGCAATCAAACAGTCCTAAGCAAATCCTTAAATAGCAAAATGTGTCGGTGATTAAACAAATGCGTGATGTGATGACTGAATCTCATTCTGAACTCAGCAGTGTGTGGTGGGCCAGCCCTGCTGGGCAGCTGAACACCACACAGCTGCTTGCTTGCCTCCCCCTCCCACTGGGATGGGCCAGGGAATCAGAAGGGCCAAGAGAAAATTCATGGGTTGAGATAAAAACTGTATAATAACTAAGAAAAAACCCCACAACACCATTAACAACAGAAAACAAAGCACAAGTGATGCTAAAGCAATCACTCACTACCAGCAGACTGATGTCCAGCCAGTCCCTGAGCAATTTTTGGATAAACTCCATCCCACTTTTATTGCTGAGCATCAATCCCGTGGTACAGAAACCACCTTGGCCAGTCTGGGTCAGCAGTGCCAGCCTGTCCCCAGCCACAACAGCCCTGTGACAGCAGCACTGCTTTGGTCACCAGCCTAAAACACAGCCTTGGCCCATCCCAGCCAAAGCCAGCACACAGAAAACACTTGCTCAATTTATTGTAATCTGTGTCATTTCTGTCTTTGCTTCTCTGTGGATCAGAGAGCCAATAAACAAAGTGGGATTTATTTTCTTCCCAGTATTTTTTTTTCCTGAAAATAACTTTGCTTAAATCCCCAGGTTTAAAGGACCTTATTTCTATAGAAATACTTCAGATAAAAGTATTGTACCTGTAAAGACCTTAAGCTGTCTATTGCAAAGGTGCAGCTGTGTCAGAAGTGGAGTTGCAAGTGCAAATTCCCATGCTGTTTTTGAGAACCGTTATTGAACAGTTGATACAGATGCTCCTCTCTCTGTTCCAACTGATTTCAAGAGAATAATCTGGTATTCTCTTGAAAGAAGTCTGCTATTCTGCTATATGCTTCATCATCACAAGACTTACCTACTTCACCTTAAAAACTACACAGCCAGCAAACCACAAACTGTTTCTCCTCTATCTGGTCACAGCTAGATATCTGCCTAATGTACATTTTTAATTTAGATACTAAATTTTTAAAGCCCCAAGACTCTCTGAATGGCTGGTGTTTATCAGCTTTCCATATGGAACCACAGAAATATTCATACATATGCGTTTTGCCACATGTTGACTTGCTGTGTGGATGTTCATTTCCTACTTCAAAGAAAAAATGCTGTAATGTGCAAATAATCTGATCATATTTGCTTGTTAATATAAACCTTGCTGTCAGCACTGATTTTATAGATGTGTAGAATCCTTTAAATGAGTAAGCATCAACATTTGCAAAGCCAATGTAAGAGTTAGTGGTCAGAAATTCTTCCAGCATGACTGCAAGGTCCTCCTCCCTTCATTATGCATTCCTTGTGTACCCAGTAAAACCAGTAAGTGTCCACAACCCCTAAAACATCACTGTGATCTTGCTAGCACTGAAATAAAATACCTCCAGTTTCAGTATTCTCAGCCCAGAAACTGATTACTAGGATTGTTAATCTTAGTACACCAAAGACTTGGAAGTAAAGGAAGATCTTACAGATGGAAGTCTGTAAATCTAGGGCACTCAAAAGGAGGCTTGCCATTAGATTTTCATTTCAGCTCAGGTTAAAAATGAGGTTCATATTATTCCAGTGAGAAGAGTACCCTTTTCCCCCACCCCCATCGTTCACTGCATAAAGCCAGAAGTTTTCCTTTATGGAAACTGATCTATCTTGAAAAAAAAAAAAAAACAAACCTCAAAAAAACCCTCACCACAAAACATTGGCTGGCTAAAAAATAATAACAAATTTCCTCCTGTAAAATGTGTTGTGAGTTACCAATGACCTAAACCCCCTCCTACAGATGACAGTGGCAAAATTCCACAAGGAGGGAGCAGAGTTTGGCTGGCATGAAAGACTTGTGATGTTTCAAATTAACCCTGGACTCTGCATGCTAATAGAGGACATCAGATAATAAAACACCAATAGCCAAGGAGCAACAAAATGGAAAGAAACACATTCATAAAGCCAATAATTGTCAAGGATAATAGATAAATTTTGTAAGAAGTAAAAGCTGTGTGTAGCTGCTTTCAAATAAAAACACTGCAGTTCACAGGCAGTACTTCTAAGAGAGAGAAAAAAATAAATTGTGTCTGAGTTTGAGGGAATACAGCAGTGGCTGAATGCAGCTGTTTGCACACAAGGTGCAATCACAGTGTCCCACTCAGCTCCAACACAGGTATTTGTATCATCTGGAGGAAATGTGGTGGAGGAGTGGGATCTCAGGACAGCCCTAGCAGAAGTCCCCTATAAAAAGTGGCAAAGGTATAAAAACTTAAACATCGACAGAAGGGACTGGAACAGTTTTGTGATGTTTGATCCCTGCCTGATCACTTCATTGAAGACTTGATAACTGAGTTCATTGCCACACCAGGCAGGAGGATTTTTGAAATTTCTTTACCCTAGAGGAAGACAAAGAAGCAGCTCCAGCCCCTGTACCTGACCCCAGTCCATCAGAGGAGGACAGTTCCATAATTAGCAATGCAGAACCACACATGGGGATTTCAGGGGAAGGGCTCTGAAGGAAAACAATGATTTAATGCAAGCAGAGGAGTGCTCTAGTTGAAAACATTATACCATTGTTAGCAAAAGGCTGTGTCAGAGATAAATAATGAACTATCATTAGCAAGAATCAACTTGAACACTGCAAACAAGCAATGAGACTGTGGGCAACAGAACACATGCTTGAACTGACTGGCAAGGATATGAATGTTAATATTTTATGAATATTAAAGACACAGACTCAGCAGTAACAACTTGGACTGGAGCACAAGGATACTTTAAGAAATATGGTGCCTGATAAAGTTTTACCTCTGGTGGTTGGGGATGTGATGTACTACGAGAGAATAAGGAGCAGTTACTAAAAAAAGAGAGTATTTTTGTATTAAAAACTGTCTCAAGAATGGAGGATAAAAGACACTGAACTAGGAACCTGTAAGACCAAATCTATTTGGAATGCAAACCTTTTAAAATTTTATTTTAAATATTCACTCATGATGACAAAAACCCACATGCCATAAATGGCTTCTGATGAACAAATACAACCAATAATCAGAGCACTCAACTAATTCTCAGTCCAACAGCTGGCACATTTCCACACAAACCCTTTCTGTGTGCTAACAGCAAACATCTAGAGCAGAACTACCAAGCATCAGGAGAAACATCTCTGGTCCAGCCAATTCTTTAAATTCAGGTAAATTACACAGATTCCAAGTTCAATCCTTCAGGTGTTTTACATTCTCTGGTGTGCACACAGAAAAACACACAACTGGAACCTGACTTGCTCTGCTCCAAGTGGATGGTTATTTAGCAAAATGGATGTGTTTAATGGTGGTACAGAAATCATTCTTTCCTTTTAGGTGAGCTGAAAAAATAGCATATCCAAAGAAAAGCTACTCTTTCAACTTTCCAGTCTTCTTTGTTCTTAAAGTGAATTTTCAATTCCATTTCAAATTTAAATTTCCAGTTTTTAAATACAAGAAGGCTTTATTTATATTCATACTAGATGAAGGTCCCTTCCAGCCCTAACCATTCTACGATTCTGTGACTTATTTATTATGCAATTAACAACCACTTGCTCTTGTTTATTTTGTAGGAACCCAGCATTAAATTGCCAGTATTTTTTTGCTGTGGCACACATCATTACAAGATAAATTACAGAAGTTACCTGCTGACAGGAGTAATGAGAGCAGAACCATCAGCACATTCAAGGACTGTTGACCACAACTTGTCATCGTTGGCTTTCATTGGTCCATTAGAGAATTACCTGTTGGACAAGATACAACATCATGATTAAGTGTCTGTTTTATCTCCTTTCATTTTCAAATGGTCACTTCCCCAAAAAGCTTTAGTAAAACGAGATGGCTTCACACAGCAGGGGGAAAAAAACATATTTTTTTCTGGACTTAAAGTGAAATAAATTCTCCTTTCTATGATTAAAATTAATTTCTCATTTCACCATGGATAGATACATGGTTATATTACATATTTTTCATTAACCCAAAGTAGAGATGAATCATATAAAGCCTTTACTGAATATTCATATGTCCCCTGTAATCTACATCCAGCCGAACTGTGTTTGTTTTACTTCACAAAAACAGGATATTTTATTATATGTGTAAGGGCTAGAAAAGAATAAACTACAGAAAAAATAAATGGGCTGCTTTGAAAGTCAATCTGTTTTACCCCATTAGAGGGTGCAGTCGCTCAGAAAGTGGGTCAAGCAACTAAGATGGTTAGAAACACTTGAAAAATGTCTTTTCATTAGCATCAGAGCCTGTCATGGGATTATTATTTGTTGTTTTCTTAGGACAGGGACAGAGATCTGACTGGCAGCCCTCCTACAAAGGTTCTCCTTGGTGTTTCCCAGACAGGGCGAGTCCAAATTCTTTTCTCTTCAGGTTGACTCAACACCAGCAGCAGCAGCAGGGGCTGTCCCAGGTGTCACCACCGAGGTGGCAGGAGCAGGTGGCACCCAGCCCTGCCATCACTGATAAATCCAACAACTCTGGCAGGTTCCCAGCGTCCTGGACTCACACTGGCATCAGGGCACAACAAAAAGGAGATTTCTCCTTTCTGCACAAACACTGTGTGCACCTGGGCCACACACAGGAGGGCCCAGGGGTGCTGCAGCAAGCTGGGGTGGTGAACCCCACTCCTAAAATTGTTCTGAGGTGCTTACAAGGGAGCAGCTTGGGGAAAGAAGAAAGGGAAATGGCAGTTTCTGTAAAAATTACACTGCTCCCGACACCTCAAGAGACACATTTGCCAAATGCTTATGAAATAAATGCTGTATCCTATAAATACTATGTGGTTTACTAGCTGGTGTCTGCCACAACCTACAGAATCCACTTAAAATCCCCAAACAATTGCACCTGCATATAACTAAAGGGGGAGGGGGTGCAAATCCCCACACCACGAGTAACTGAGCTCTGAGCAGCAGTCGTGGGCACTGGGGGGGACACGGTGCTACCTACAAAGGGCTGAGAGGCAAAAGATTTCCCACTAACACAAAACTCTGTGTGTGGCACAAGCACATTCACCAAGAACTATCTTAGCATGTAGATGACAAACCTAAAAATCAGTGCAACTTTTGTGCAAGAAAAAAAACCAGTTCTCACTGTTTGCTCCAAGCACGATCAACACCCAAACCACTGTATTTCCAGTGTCTGGAAATAAAAAGTATAAATAAAAAATAACTGGCTTTAAAATAAGCCAGTTCCTCCAGAAGAAAACAACTTGAAACTGTAACATTGTAAAAAGAAAATAAAAGTGCAATAAACTAGGAATGCTAAGTAAGAATATTTCTCATGAATACTGTTTGAAAAAACTGCCTCTTTTTTTTTCAGAAGGAATATTAATATAATATTATAATATTATAATATTATAATATTAATATTTAATAATGATTAAAAACTAAGCAGACAAATTTGTAAAAAAAAAAAAAAAAGAATATAAGCCATAGGTTGAGAGTGTAGGCATTTAATCATGAAAAACAGCTACAAAGAATTGGCTATTGCCCATATTGATAGGAATAAAGGATTTGATATTTTCCTGAGTAAACCAAAGCTGCAGGAATTCTGGTAG
The DNA here is from genome assembly GCF_021018805.1 of Prinia subflava. Classification (NCBI taxonomy): domain Eukaryota; kingdom Metazoa; phylum Chordata; class Aves; order Passeriformes; family Cisticolidae; genus Prinia; species Prinia subflava. The sequence continues at coordinate 10,310,507 of NC_086250.1, read as the reverse complement.
TGATCCATTACGAAGGGAAATCTTGGCCTTCAGAACAGTTAATTAAAAAGAGATCAATAAGCACTCCTGTTGTGCATCTGGGATGAAAAAGATGTTTGGTATAGCTGAGACTATTAAATATTTCCAGATCAAGAATAATTCAGGATGACATTAATGAGGTGAAACTCAGGTCTGTAATTTGATATTTGCAATTCTGTGTAATTTGTACCTAGTTATTTCAGCAGAGCAGGCTGGGGGACATATATATAATTTTTTTGGTTTGTTGGAAAAACAATGGCAACTTTCAGAGGACCTGAGGAAACGTAAGAACATTTTTAGAAGCAAATGAGATAATCCAGGTAGTCACAAGCTTGTGAGTGTGATGTCAATCCAGACAAAATTAATGGCATGGTTAATATGCATTCCAATTCATAAATAATGAAGGAGATAAATATAATTAATGTGATCACTGTGGGCTCATAGCAAAGTTAATTTTATTTCTCCAGGGCTGTTGACCAAAGTAGCTTAAAGGTAGTTATAATGTAGGAGATGCCTGTAGCATGCAATTTGAGCAGGCACTGAGAATGATGAAAAAAAAGCTTCTTATCTGTTGTGGAAGAGTAACTCAGACTGGAAATCGGGTGCATGTCTGGAAAAGTACAATCCTGTTATTAACTGAGTACAGCCTCACTGCTGATTTCTTAAACAGCACTAAAGGTACAAATCTAGAAGCTTTTCAGGGAGGGATGCCTTAGTCAATTATATCCAACAGAATGGGCAACAATGAAATTAGCATTTTAATCCAAATCATGCACTGTTATATTTCATTGAGTGTCAGCTGGGAGGGTCAGAGTGGGGGACTAGACAGTGAGAATCTGTGTAAATGAATACATACATACATACAGGTATAAATTCGTGACAGCAGGGAAATGCTCCAGTTTTATGATTTAATAAGCAATAATTTTATCACTTCAGTGATCATTTCACAGCATAAAACCATTTTTCAGAGGTCAGAAACACAACTAACTGTTCCCTCCTTGACTGTTTTGAGTTTACTACATGCTGCTGTCTGGTTAAAGCCATCATATTTCATTTAGTACCATGGTGACACCTCTGAGCTCTTAGAGCCCCATCAGCCACGGGAAGGGATGTGCAGGACAACAGGTGATATCCTACAAGAGCCTAAATCATACACAGTGTCTCCTGATGTCAGGCCACAGAATAGAGGGGGCAGAAACATGGCAATTAGCAGTGATCTAGATAAATAAATTATTATTTATTAATGTTATTAATAAAAAACTGATGGCATTTTAAAATAAGAGAATTATACCTGAAGGACAGAGGAAAGGGAGATTGTGTTGTTGTCCCTTTTTTGTTTTTTTGAATAGAATTTGATAGCCTGGAGGCTGTGTGATTATGTTTTCCTTCTAGATCAGAAAACCAGCAATTAGAGGGGTGGTCTAACACACCAGTTTTCATTTTTAATGCACCATTCTAAGCCTATTTGTGGTCACTGTGGAGGTAAGGATCATGCCCATTCTTCTCCTCCTCCTTGAAGATTCGTACCCTCACACCACCTCCTCCCTTCTGCTGGCAATCACAAGCATCTCTGCAGCTACCCCAGAAAGCAGAATAAAGAAAAGGTCGAGGAAGCAAATTTTCATAGGCTTTTTTTCACTGTTTTTCTACATCTTATTCCCCTCCCTCATTATTTATTACTACTACTATTACTATTCTGCAAGCAGCTGCATGGCTCTTAGCTGCAGGCTGGGGTTAAACCATGACACATGTCTAATCTGGAACAGAAGAAATGGTCCTCACTCATGATTTTTTTATCTTCTCTTGAATGAGGATTCTGTCCAGAATATTGCTTTCCTTCCCAGAAGATGCAGCCACGCATGACCCAAAGAGAGCAACACTCAAAGGAAAGGTGCTGCAATGCTGTGATCAAGGGGACCATAGAAATGTATGAGCTCATTATGCCAGATTTTACTTTTCTGTGACATTTTAGCTCTCACTCTGTTCCTACCTACACTCCTTTGGTTACCCTCATAGTTTTATCTTGCTGTCTTTTCTTGAAGGGAATCAGTGAATCACTGCAAAGAAAAGCTGCCAAGAGAAACAACCATTTCATGAGGGAAGATTCTGAGGAAGGAATTATTTTCCCCTGACTTTGAAGGAAAAGAAAAGTTACGTTCAGTCTGAAAAACAATGCACATTTTGCATTTTTTTGGTTAGCAAGAAGAACAAAAGAAGCTCGAGCAAGAGAATTTATTAAACACATCAGCACTGCCTCACAAGTTTTCTCTGCCTAGAACAGAAAACAGAGCAATTCAGAAGATCATTTAATTCTTTTTTACTACCACAGGACTAAGAAGATCTAAACCATTCTTAGCAGAAGGTCACAGGATTCCACCAGTGGTTTTCTAACCTTCTCAGGCAATTCCCTGGAGAATTCTCTACCCTAGGAAGGTTTTCCTCTGCCCAACTTGCAGCTCCTTTGCTTTGCTTCACTTCAAGCCCTCTCCTACAGCAGTGGAGCTGCAGAATGATTTACCTACAGCCACATTGGTTACACCTCTTTGCATCAATCTTTTAATTAATGCATACAAGAGGTGCTATCATATCTTCACTCAGCCTTTTCTAAGGCTAGCAGCTTACACCTCTTGCAATCTTTCCTCAAAAAACATCCTTGTTACACCTTCTGTGCCCCCTCTTTTATCTGCCTCTATCCTTTCTAGCAAGGTTGTGCAAGTAACTTCAGCATCATTTTGTTTTCAGTGGTTTGTGTTTTCTTAGTGCCCTTAAAATCCTAATAAACATCCCAGCAGCTGCCAGTTCTTCCAAGACAAACAAAACCACAGCATTAACAAAGTGCAGAGAGCCACAGAGCCTCTGCTAATTCTCAGTTACTCAAAGGACACACAGGTAAATCCCTATTAAATGAGGAGAGGCACATCTACTCACAGATAAAAGTACATGGATAAAAATGCCTCAGGGATACATGAGAGACAATGCTGGTGCATTGTGGCAGAAGGAAGGGGATGAGTAACACAACCAGAGCACAACAGTGGTTGAGAAAGCTGTTTAAAATTAGATGGAAAAGAAAAGGCTGTGATCCAAACCTAACTCCTAGCCCAGCTCTGTTCACTTCTCACATTAAAGAGGGCTTAAAAACGCATCCAGTATGTGCTCATGAATGCCATTACAATGAAATTACAGGCTTATTACAAAGGAAGCAATATAACTGGCATGAAAGAAAACCTGATTATTAAGAAAACATGTGGTTTCACACTGCAGCAACCCCAACAAAATGTTTATGAAAAACAGACACTAGTTTCAATTGACAGTTCTCCTACTTGAAACCACCTATGAAAAGGAGCTGCTGGTAAAAAACCTTTTGGATTATGATGCAGCACTAACATTACTCAGTGCCTCTCCCCCAAAACCATCTCAGTACACATATGCTGGAAGTCAAGCATGTTTGAGTCTCTACCAAAGTGCAGATAAAGCCTTTTCACTCAGAGCTTTAGTACTGCTAAAGGTGAGAAAATGTGTATTACACTACCTAGGCCACAAAATTCTTTCCCCTTGTTTTATGAATTTTATAACTGAAAATATAAATTGCCTTGTTTTGTTTCACCCTCCCACGTTTATTATTTCCCACAGCAGTTCTCCTAACAGTTATGAAGGGACAACCTGCATGAATCCTAAAAGATAAAGCCCTGAAGTACAGCCTGAAGATCATGCTGTGAATTCCAAGCTGTTATTAACAGGATTGGGGCCAAGAAACCTGCCAATGCCACAGGTGTCAGCTGTCAAAGCCACTCATCCCTCTCTTTTTACCTCTCTTTATCCCTTCCCCTTTTCACCAGCACATTTATTTGGTCACTGGGGGCTGTCCCACAGCCACATCCTGGGAGACACATCCTAAACACCCAAACTGGAAATGGGTTTTAGCAGCTCCCACCCTAAACACAAGGCACAGTAGAGTCTGATACAGAAGTTAAAGGGTCCCTTTATTACAAGAGAATTTATTTTAGAGATCAGTGGTGCATTCAGACCTTATAATCACAAAATTTAATTGATGAAAAAGTTCCACAAGAGAGCACAAACTCTTTATTTACAGCCAAATTCTAAACTGTCTCCGTAGCACCTCTAAAGACATTAAAAGATAATACCATATGTAGCTGTTGTGCAAATAAGTGATTCATTACATTCTTGCATTTGGTAGAATACGTAATTTCCTAGATTTATTGCTGATAAAGGTCATAAAATTTTAGACTGTTGTCTGTCCTACAACTGGCCTTACACTGTATACATTAGACCTCATTCTGGGGAAAAATACATAAATTACTTTGTGGAGACAGTCAGCTTTGTAAAAATAACAGCTGCAATTGTGATGATTTACTGACACTGATAACTAACTTCAGCTACAAGTTAGTGACAATCTTCTCACTTGTCATTAAGCAAGATTCACTCTGCAGCCAAGAGCAGCAACCTTCCCCAATGCTCTGAAACCACTGAGACTAAAATATTTGTATTTTCTCATTTGCATGTACTTTATCAGCCTGAGCACAGGCAGCTGATAAAGGTTTTCTGTAGTCATCCAGAACTCTTGTTTTTAGTGAAATAACTCAGTTCAGAGGCACACCTGGATTACTGAGTCAGCTGAGGGGATTTTGTACAGCCCAACATCTCCGATCCGTGGGAGCTCAACCGAGTGCTCTGTTAATGAATTCATCAATCTCCCAGGGTGAGACCATCCAGCTATGCATGAAACAAAGCAACCTGAGAAAACTGATCTTTCACTCTGAAATTGTGAATGGTCTTGGTCCCTCACGAGGCAGGAATGATAAGGAAATATGTACAGTTGTGTAATAATATTCTAAGAGAGCTTAAGAAAGGGATAGGATAAATTTTTAAGTGATTACAAATCTCTACTGTTAATCAAGTTTCAGTTTTTGAAGAAAAGCAAGGCTCCTCTCCAGGGAACCTCTGCTTGTGTTTTTTGAGTTACTTCCAGTACAGAACCAGAGCAAATGTGCATTAATTTAAAATACTACCAAGTCTTAAATTAACACAATTTCTACTAGTTTATGTGAAACAGTTTGTCCAAGTAATTTTAAGGATATTACTAAGAAATAAAAATTTTTGATGGTAAGATTAGAGGTTTTATAACAGCCAGGTTTTACAAAACTCCCAGATCTAATCTCTCTTTGTGCTTTACAGTGTGTATATATATATATGGTATATATACTTCCTATCAGTGCACACTTGCCAATGTGTGTACCCATAAAAAGGGCAGTAAACCTGGCTAGTGTATTTTTAATATCCATTTGAGAAAAAAGTAGTATATCAGCAGTTTATCTAGTGAAAAACAGGAGCACATTTTTGGTTTCCCCAGTATGCTGTCAGCTGTATATCTACAGAAAGCAAAAACTACCTATAGTCTCTCTGGGAACATTTTCGACACTTTTTCCTTTCAAAATAGCCTCCTCTGAAAAATAAACCTTCCAGTGCAAAGTCTATAACATCTAAATTTTATTTAATTCTCACATTCTTCAACATTAATTATCAATATCTGTATCTAATCAGATGGGTTTCTAACCTTCTGTCACTCTGGGTCTGTAGACATTTTCAAATGTTATTTTGTTCAAAAGTGAAAAAATATGAGGAGCAAGTTAAAAAAAGAAAAGCATTAATTTGATCACATCAAAGGAAATCAGAATTCTCATAAATACTTTTTTTCTCTTTCCATCAGCTGAAGAAAGGATGTTTCCTTTATGAACACAAATTACTATTCCATTCCTTTACAATCTAATTAAACATTTCAAAATGCAAAAAAGGACTTCTTTTTTTCCTCATGAGGATTATTTAACCATGCCAACACAAAGTGTAGCTTATCTGACATAGATGGATCTGCACTGCAAGTACTTTGGCAGCATTATTCCAACTTTCCTAAAGATAACACCTCAATGTGAAAAAGGCAGGACTTCTTCATTTTTAAAACCTGAAACTAGTCCCTCAAGAGGAAAATCACTCTGAATTCCTGCAAGCATTTTGGTCAAATCTTCCTCACCCTCTTGTTAAAGAAAATGATGAAAAACACCCACTGGAGTAAACTGAGAAATCAGGGAATCAAGATTAAAGGGACCCAAAACCACGGGCAAGTTCAACTCCAGAAGAATTTGCCTCTCCTTTTAAAACATCTGCAAACGTTTCACACTCTGAAATGTTTCTCAGTAGCATCACCAAGGAAGGCTGTTCCTAAAGCAGGCTCTGACAGGAAGAGGAGCTGTCACTGCACCAGCTATGGAAAAAGGAAACTGTGTGGGAGCCTTAACCAGGGACTGTTGGAAAGAAAAAATGCACAGTAGCAGTTGGGAGTAACTTCCCTTTCACCAGTTCTTTTGCCTCATTCTGACTGAACAACCAGCCTCACACTGCAGGAGAAAATGCCATTTTTTCACTGCTGCACACATAAGTACAATAAAAAGCTGGTTTTAAGGGCAGTACAGAGCTGTACTACTGCAACCGTCCTAGCTCACAGCTATTCTAATTAAAATCCTTGGATTTTCAACCCCAAGAACACTGGATTGTTAACAAAAGCTTAATTTTGAAAGTAATAAGGCAGAGAAACCAAGGAAAATGCTAGTGAATCCTTTGTCCTCTCCTCCTAAGCAGAAACACCTGCAGGACAAAAGAAAGGACAATTTTTAGTAGTCAGAACAGCAGGTGTGGAGGTTGCCAAGCAGAAGGAGATAAAGCATGCAGAGCATCAGAAAAGTGGCTTTCAACAATTTATCTTTTTCTTCTTTTTTTAAGCATGCAATTTTTTGACCTGAAAATCAGGTAAAACAAAGCTGTGCTGCTGGTGGTGACATCACACATGCCCAAGCCTTTTTTCACACTCTTTGTTTTTACAGGAGGTAAAAACTGCTCACTTTATGCCTAGCTTGGGGTGTGTGTGGATTTTATGCTACACACAGAGGTGGGTGTGAGAGGAGCTGCATCCAAAGGCTTGCACAGAATTCCACAGAAATTCTGATTCCTGGCCTCCCATGGATCAAGCATTGAACATCCCCCTCCTCACTGAGCTCAGGGCAGCTGAGCCAAATGGAATGTACCAGAAACACCAGGCTGAAGCCACAGCTGGTTAATATTTATTGATACGTGCTCAGTGGGCAGGTTTACATCCCTCACACAGAGCAGAACCCAGGGTGTTCCAGCTGCTATAACCAACACCACATTTTGGCTCCAAACAGCCTCATCCCTAGAAGTGGCCTCCATCTGAAACACTTCCCATTAATAGGTGTGTAACTACAGAAATACACAGAGAACAATTTGCCAGAACTTTCTGAAATGGTTCTTCTGGAGGCAAAGTGACATGCATTTCCCATTTTCCTTGGAGACCAGTATATGGAGACCTCTGAAGTCCAAATATTTGGTGAGTAAGGATGGAAAGTGCAGCATTCATCCCACATGCAACGCAGCAAAGCTATTTATCAGCAAGCTCTGCTGCAGCCATGCAGTCTGTTCCTTGTCACAGATATTTTGGAGTCCAAACAAATGGAGGGAAAAAAAAAAGACAAGTGGAGGGGTGGCACTATTTCTAGTTTACAGAAATAAAGGATGCTGATGCTCAGAGCAGTTACACTCATAAAGGAGGAATACAACAGACTTGAGGAGTGTGCATCAAGTTTGTAGACCTCATGCTTGAAACAGGAAACACTGATTTAAAAAGCTATGTGGCAAATGATCAGGGTAGGAAAAAAGAACTTCACCTATGAGAATGCAAACTCGATGTTTAGAAGATTTTCATTAAGTTTATGTACAGAAGAGAGCATGGGTTGGGAATTCTGCTGCACCCAATTTTGCAATGGTCAACTCTCAAGTTGAAAAGCTGAGATGTGGCGGTCACAGGCTGGTGACAACTTTGTGATAGGAACCAGATGCCAGCCATGGCATCTTTGAGATGCACTTACAAAGTCTCTGACCTAAAGAACTGAAAATTTAATTATGCCTCTGTATAATTAAATACACACCTCAACTTAATGAAAGGTTGTGGTGAAAGGATACAGGGATAGCAACATCACTTTAAACAATCCTTGCTGATAACAATCTTAGATATCTCTGAAGGAGCACATTTAATCTGTACACTCAGATAGCAAGTAACAGCTCAAAATTAGGTAAAGAAGCAAAATAAGAATGTAGAGTTTTAAATAACAAGAATTATTTTAAAAATTAGATGTTTTGTTTCAGGAAATTTTAACTGAACAACTGCTTTTCCTTTCTGCAATAATACTAAATTACATGCTTTACCTCATCAAAGTCAACATTAAAAAAGCCATTACTCATACAGGGATCAGTTTCTCACATTCTCCTAGTGACCCACTCTGTGGGGTATTTTAGTAACATTAAATTAGGTACATGTGGTAAGCAGCAATTTTATTACCATATAACACAGATAGTTTTAGCTATTTCCCTACAATGGGGAACACAGAGAGCTGATCATTATTAAAAAAAAAAAAAAGGAAAAAAAAAAGCTGGAACTACAGCATCCAAGGCAAGGAGGGACCAATGTGCTTGCAAATTTTATGAGCAGAGTGTTATTTTAATCCTGGTATCTCAAGGCATTTTCAAGGTCTGTTCCCAAAATGTTATGTCTATCGCAAGAGCACTCCTTTTAGCTTCTTGTCTAATAAAAATGTAATCCTTTTGGCAGCTGCCACAGATGGTCATTCTGCAAGCATTTTCTTTTCTCCAACCATAAGGTTTTGCTGCCCACTTTGTAATATACTGATCAGTATGGATGAAGTCAGAGCCCAGATGATCAATTCTGTGTCTTGGCACAGTAAACTACATCCAAAACATACTGAAGGATGAAATCCTTAGACCCTCAGTGTAACTGAACTGAATCTAATGGAGTCTGTGAAGAGCAGAGAGGCTTTTTATATTTAAAATGAACTCATTTCAGTTACAGGTAACAGACCAGAATTCCCCACATAGAGAGGCCTGATATGGAGAAAGAAGGATTGAAATCTGACTTCCTTACTTTACTTGGAATGACAACTCACATAGACATGTCTGGACAACTCTGGGGGAAAGACAGCCAATATTTTAAGGGGCAAAATATAGAAATATTTAATTTCTTGCTCATATAAATGAGAAAGAAACTAAATGATGGCATAATGGGAAACAGAGTTGTGCAAGTAAGTGAATGGTAGCCAGATAATCTGATTCTATTTCTTCCCATCTCCTGCTTTTTTCAGCTGCTTATTTCATTATTTAGTCCCTCCAGCAAAAATGATGTGAATAGAAATGGTCAGACCTGAAAACCCCTTTCTGTTCTGGAATTTTATTCTGAATAATTATTTTATTAAAAATCAAAGTCAGCAGTCCATTCCTCAGCTTCCTTGGTAATCAACTGTCTCCTACACTAATAAACATATTGTTCTGGTTTGTGGCATTTCAGCAAAGGTCATATGTCACTCTCTTTTCTTTTTGTTGTCCTTTTTTTCCCTCCTCAAACTAATCCTTATATTGAGAAAACCACTTATCCATGAATCCTTCTGCTTTAATATCTGGGCTTCAACATCAGTTAAGAGGGTAGGCACAGACGGCAGCATGGTTTAGTGTAATTTCTATCATGTAATCACCATCTAGGACTACTGTCCTTTTCAGGAAGCAGAACACTGGCAAAGGAGGCTTTTCCAAGGGCTCTTGGAGAGTTAGACCTTGGAGATATTGAAGATCCAAGTGTAACCTCAAATCAAACAAACTGCTGAATAGATTGTCAGTGAATTCCATTGTAGAACATAATCTGGATTTGTAGTTACAGCAAAATGTAGCAAATAAACACAGCCCTCCTAAGGCTTAACCACTCCCAAGTCTTTCATGCAAAGACATAATTCATTTTTATTTAGCATCTTATCCATTCTGCACTAATACAATGCAGAAATTTGATTGTCCTGGCAACAACAGTGAATGCTTAGGAAAAAGCATTGTAAGCTTACCAATTAAAGGAATTCATCTGCCCCAAAAATGGTTTAACATGGTTTTCAAAGGCCAGAATAACATCTTATTCCATGCCCATGTGATTCAAAGCATCAGAATAATCACTGGAACAGCAACAGGGCTTTTTGGCTGCGACAATTACACCTCACAACTGCTAGAACTTTAGTTTATCATCCCAGTTTTCTGCTGACTGGTAGAACTATCAGATGGCTGTACTCTAGTTCAGTAGGTTAAGACCATTACCAGCCCAGTATTCCTCCTGCAGAACGGACTTTCAGATAAGTGGGCATGAGGAGAAATTTGTCTTAGGGATAAATTTCTTCTACATTCCTCTAAAGAGGCTAAAAATGTTTTGGAGGAAAAAAATTAATCCTTGAAAAATCTTCATGTAATTATCATAGTGATAAATTATTTCATTGTTTCTATAAATGTCTGCTTTTCTCCAGAGCTCTTATCAGCATAAGTATCTTTTACTTCAATGATTTCTATTGATCACCTGTAAATAAATAGTAAATGCTACTGGACCAGATTAACATTCTCTTATTCTTGCTTTACAAAAGGGCTGATTTGCCCTTGCCATATCACTACCTCTGCATCTCACTTCCAAAAAAAAGTTTAATTTCTCAGTATCCTCCTGGGGACAAGTCTTGCATCACTTGTCCTTTGAGAAATATGGGAGAAACTCAATAGTGTTTGATAAGGAAAGTAAGCTTGGATCATAATCCTTATTTCAAAGAAGCACTTAGAAAATGAAATATTGGAACACCAATTAATTTGAAGAAGCAAGGAAATATTTTACATTAGACTTATATTTACAAATAGGTTAAAAATAGTGTTTGCTTTGAGGAAGTACATCACAGTAGGTCAGAAACCTTATCAACTAAAATGCCATCCAGTGAGTAAGAAAGCCAATTAAAAGGAGGCCTTGTTCTTAACCTGATGCATTTCTAGCTAAGAAATTTCACACAATGCTTCTCTGTCACACCTTTTCCCCCCTTGCTGCTGTCTTTACCTCAATTGTGTACTGAAAATGCCAAACCAAAGGGCAACCCTGCAATTTCATCATTCTCTTAAGCTCTGAGCATAGCAGCTTCTGAAGGCCATTTTGAACAATGAATTTCCAAAGCAAGTCATGCAATTAATCATCTTCCTTGTATTACAAGGTAATGAGCAGTAATTGGGAAGGCAATTCCAAATTACAGAAATATCCCTCACTCTAAGAAGAAAACTCACCTTGAAGCACAGCACTGATTAAAAAAGAATTCAAGAAAAATCACAGTTAGGGAAACACTTCTCACTTAATCAAGCCTTTAGCTTGAAACTGCAACACTGTAAGCACCAAATTCCAGGTCACCCCTCCCAGCAAGGTTCCTAACCTGGCTTGGCATCTGTGCTGTGCCTGCCTTCCAAACTCTCTCCTTGCCAAAAAGGAGCTCTTCAAAAGAAGAGGGCTGTAAAAGATGCTCAGAGAGGAGAGCAAGATTCATGTGGAGAAGTGGTAACCTTCCTCAGGGAAGGTGAGAGGTGGCAACCAGAGCTGAAACATCACAGCGTGCTAAGAATCCCTGCTGCATATGAAAGAGTGAGCCCCTTTGTTTCTCTAGCATGAAAACACCTGGAATCCTCAAACATGAAGCAAGCCATCAAGAGATCCAGAAGGCATTGTTTCTTAAAGCAAGCAGAAAGGAAAACTGACTTGGAATGAAGACAAATAAGACAATTAAAGGAGACACGGTTGGTGCTGCTGGGCAGGGCTGGCACAGCATCCAACATTCACCCAGCAGAGGGCTGGGGGTGGGCAAGGGCCCACCAGGGGACACAGCCAGGCCAGTGACCCAAACTGACCAAAGGGATATTCCAGACCATGTGGCATTGATTCACACAAAACCTAAGAAAAGGAGGAGGAAGGGGGAGCATGGATTATTTACCATTAACAACACTGGAGCCCTGCTTCCCTTGGATGCTTCTTGCTGATGGGAAATAGAGAATAAAACCTTTGGGCTTTTTCCTTTGCTTGTGCATATCCAGTCTTGGCTTTTGCTTCAATAAAATGCTTTATCTCATCCTCCTTGTTCTCCATCACATTTTCTCTACCTTGTCCAGGTAAGGAGTGATAGAGCAGCTTGGTGAGCATCCACCATGTGTGGTCACAGATACTGGGTTTGCCTGGCAAAGTTCTGGTAGTGGGGGTCTACAGGGGTGGTCTTTGTCTGGGAGAAGCTCCAGAAGCCTCCCCATGTCCAGCAGAGGCAATGCCAGCCCAGGCTCCAGGACAGACTGCCACTGGTCAAAGTCGAGCCCAGCAAAGGTGGTGACGCCTAGGGGACACTGGATTTCAGGACAAAGTTCTTGCACAGCTGTAACTGGGTACAGAGAGGAGTGGGGTGAGATGTGATGAACTGCCCTTAACCCCCATTCCCACCTCCCTGTGACCCTGGGAGGGGAGAAGGGAGAGGATCAGGATTAATCCTGGGAAGGAGGGAGCGGTGAGTGCAGGTGTTTTCAAGGTGGGTTTTACTTCTCATTATCCTGTTCTTTGCTCATAAATTCAGTCCATTTCCCCAGGTTGAGTCTGGTTTTCCCATGACAGTGATGGGGCAGGGACCTCTCCCTGCCCCTATGTGAACTCCAGAGCCTTTTCTCACCTCTGTCCAGCTAGGAGAGGCCGTGACAGAGAGGCTTTGATGGGTGCCTGGCATCCTGACACGTAAAACCACACAACATTCGACAGCAATACACTGACTTTTGAAGATCTCTGACTGGCTGCTAAATGCCTGAAATACAAGACAAGGAGATGCACTTAAGAGCCCTGTGGGGATATCAGCCCAATGGACTAGAAACCAGCAGTTTCAATTGAACCTCTCATTGCAACAGTGTGAGGCAGCCAGTTCAGGAGAACATCCATGTGAAGGACAAACAAAGCATCTGCAACCAAAACAATGGTTTTGAAAATTCTGGGCAGTCGTACGGGTCTGACCACCCACAGACACCTTCAAACTTTCCGTGGGAAGAGAGTGATCAGCATGGTTTTGAAAGCAGATATTGCTATTAAAAAGGGAGCTCTCCCACTGAAGAGAGGTTTCAGATGGTATCAGTGCTTGAAAGAGGTGCCACCTAACCTGAGTCAAGTGTTTATTCTGCTGTTTGCCTTAGAGGTGGAAGGGAACAAGAGCCGAATGAGTTCAGCCTTCCTCCAAAGAGGAGCACATCAGTGGCTCTCTGAGGCTCCTCACATGGAGCAGACACCAGAACCACCAGGAACACTTCATGGAAACTCCCATTTTGGTCCCACAACCAGGGAAAAGCATCTGGATTATCCAGCTTTTCTCCAGTCAGGAAAGCAGCTGCATTGTATTTCAATTTGCCTTTGCATTTGGAGCATGAACAACATTCTGGAGAGGTTTGTTGTGCCCAAAGGGGAAGAAATAATTATGAGCATTAAGTATTTATATTGCACCATATATATATTAATGTCACCTATTTTTACCACTAAAAGCCAGACTAAAGCTCTTTTGCTTTTAATAAAATTTGTTATTGAAAATAAAAACCCTCTGTGCATTCTGTATAATTCATATTGTTCTGCCATGCAAACATATGGCTCAGATTGCTCATTCGTATGAAGATAAATATGTTTATTCTCCCACTGACTCACTGCTATGGGAAACTTAATTCACTCAAAAGTTACCCGTAATACAACTCAAAAAATGAGTATTTAAATCTTTCAGAGCCTTCTTACTGGGATAAGGTAATCCAATAATTAAAAAGTGCTGCTTTTCATCAGGAAAATCAGCAGTTTTAAAACAAAAAATAACTACCGATGCAAACATTAGTATTTTATTCACTGTTACAAATATGATTCAATTTGAATATGTGCATACAGGTAATTTCCATATATTTAAGCCCAGTCTGCAGACAGCACCCAACAGCCTGGAGTGGTACTTTTAGTATCAAGGCATGGCTAAAAATTCTGTCCAGTTGTTCAGCACTCCAAAAGCAACCAACAATTTGGGTCTGAAGTGTGTTAATCAGTGTAACAGATTTATCTAATAACCACCACAGTGCTGACAGGCCACTGCAGGCACACCCTCCTCCCCTGTACAAACACAGGATTGCAATCCTTGAGCATCAACTCATCCACTCTGCTCTTTGCAGAGTTAGAGCCAGAACGCAAAAAAAAAAATCAAAGATCCTCCTTCTCTTAATGGACTTGGACCTCTTTGATGTCTCACTCTGCTAAGGTGAAGCTTTTTAAAGATCAAAATTACTCTGTCAATAATTACAAGCAGTATGACTTGTGCTCAAACACAACTTCTAGTGGACAAGTGATGTGAAAGCGATTTCCTTCGTTATTTGAAAGATTTCTTTAGCATTTCCAGATAATGTATGTTCAGACACCCATCTTAGAGCAACAAAAAGTATTCTTGGATATTCTTTTTCCTTGGAAGTGTTTCTGAAGGGTTTTAAAAACTGACAGGTAAATTCAGAGTGCCTTAACTAAAAGTGTCCAGCAGCTTGACTTTCATCCTCTGGATTTTGCAGTTATCACTGTGTTAGTCCTTTTGGTCACCCCAGAAGGATCCTGTATTGGACAAGAAGGTGGAACACTTCATGGAAGCAACACCTGGGAACAGAAATTGATTCCAAAGGTTTTGAAACATTCCCAGCTTTAACTGAATTACACAAAACTTGCCTCTGAAAGTTTCTTCCTCCACTGTACTTTACACTAAAATGGAAATGGCATTTTAGACTTTGCTCCTTTAACTGTCCTCAGTTGTTTGTGCAAAAATGATTGAAAAGGATGTGATATATGTGGTAAATGTGACCTGACACACAGGATTTGATACCTGTGACATGTATCACATGGCACATGTAGCATCATATCCTGTGGCACGTGATGCACAAGATCTTAGATATGACAGTATCATTACAAAAATCACATATAATCATTCATGGCAAATACAATATGCACTACATATACAATATATGTGATAAATATGAAACATTATTATTAATGGCACATATATAATATATATTATACATAGCACACATATATATATGAGATATAACAGGATGCGGGTTTTTTTGAGAGATACTCTTAAGAACAGACTAAGCTCACCTGCTTTTTGGATTTTTTGTGTATTTGAGAAGGAGCAGGTTTAGAAAAAAAGATGAGTCACAACCTTGTGCAGTCCTGGACCCTGAAGGAGCAGGAAAGCAATGATTTTCATTACCGCTATACCCACTTCATGTTCAGTGAAAACTTTAAATATCATATAAGTTCTCCACTTAAGAGCTGGATTTTCTGCAATCTGCCTGGATTAAGCTGCATTGTCTCAAGACACTAAATGTGACAAATCTCATTTTCAAGCCTACTACAATATGTTTTAAAAGCTATTCCAAAAGCCCTTTTACTGCCTTTCAGTAAAAATCACCTATTAACTATGCTGAATCATGGCACACTATATAAATGGAAGCAAGACTCTAATAAAAGATAGGCTATTAATAAAAATGAGGAGTGGGAAGATGGATCAACAACTGAGAAAGCCGCCTAGCAACGACAAGGGTGCAGGAATGAAAAGGATGCTGCACACAGGAAGCAAATTTATGCAAAACACAGACTGGAGTACAATTGAACAAGTATCTGCCTTTGAGTAATGAAAGAGCATTTCTTTCACATGTTTAGGAAAATGTACTTAGTTGAAAAACATTACCAGTTACTACTGTAACTGGACTACCAGGTATGGGGCAGGTATTTTTGTACACTGTCATGGTTAAAAGAATCTTCTGTCCTAAACGTACTTTGAAATTAAAACCAGTCATGCAGAATGAAAATTCAAAGCCTGCTCCAATTATTTGAAGACTCAATGTAGCTATGGTAGAACATATCTAAAAACAGGAAGAAGGGTGGTATTTTTTATTTCCATAGTAATCATCATATAATACTTTGTAACTGAGAAAAGTTTTAAGTTGCTTTACAAATGGCTTGGAAATAATTCCTTGAGCACTTGGAATAGTGTCAGTTTTGCTGCCCAGACTCTCAGATCCAAACAAGTGATGTCTGCTTTGTTTTAGCCCACATCTGTTCAACAGGTACCACACAATGGGCACATTTGTGAGATTTTTACCAATATATCCCCTCTCCCCAGTCTCTCATCTCCAGAGAATTCAAAGGTTAAACCACCATGAGTGACCAATCAACAGCAACAAGTTACAGATTTTAAGAAAGTTAAAATAAAGAAACAAACTATTAATATATTTAATGAATTACTAGTTAAACAATGCTGCACATATCTGGGAAGGGCCTTGTTTGAAATGTCAGCCTTGCTATTGTTAGGCAGCAGTGAATACACAAGGCTCTGCTGTTCCACTTTCTTTCCTTGGCCAAGATCAACTTAATCAAAAGAATGAGTATTTATCCAGTAATTGACACTAATAAGAGAGGGATGGTGGGGACAAGACTTCTGGATAAGCTCACATCACCTAAAGCAGGAGCTGCCCACTGGCCCGTGCTGATGGACTGATCCCATGCGGTCACTCTTGTTTCCCATCTCCACACAGAGCCCTGGGAAGGGCCCAGCTCTGGGGGACAGACTGCTGTGCCCCTGCTTCACTTCCCAAATCCAGCACAGAATGGTATTCTAGGAACAGAAACAAAGCCAACTAAACCACACCAATATTACACCAGGACAAGAAATCTGCTGTCCACTCCAGGGCTCTTGTAGAGAGGGGTGAGTTGAGGGTCCCTAAGCAGAACTCCCCAGGCAGATAATCAGACACTCCTGGGACACCTCTCACCTGTCTTTAGAGGCTTCCTGCAGCACACAGACCTTTATCTGTACTCAGTTCAGTGGAAAGGGGCTTTCCACATGCAAATCAATATGAACACCTCCATGAGGAAGACAAAGAAGGTGCTGCTGACTCCACTGGGAGGAGAGAACTCTACTGTGCATGAATACATCAAGTCCAAAGAGTCACATCTGCTCTACTAGCACTGGGCACCAGCTAAGGGCGAGACAGCTTCAGCCAACCTTACCTCTGGCAGCAGGTGATTGTCTTTCAGTCAAATGTGACAGGGCCAGCTACAGGTTGGCCTCATCCTAAGAGATAAATAAGGGATACTGCACTGAGAAGAGACCAGGGAAACACAGGAAGACCACTGGAAGATGCAGCCTTGAACTTTCTTGAGGAAACGAGGATGTGCCAAGTGAAGAAAATCCAACCATACACAGTGGACAGAAACTATGCAAACTGCAAAGAACCCAGAATGTTAAAAGCTAAAGAAATCTGATGCTGAAAGTTGCCCATGGACTTCTGGCAAATTGAGAGGACAATCACTTCCTGATATGTGAAGGCCAGATGCAGGGACTGCAGGAGGATTACTTAACAGGAGCACCTCAGAACCAGAGCTTACATAACACCCCTGAGAACCACGTCAGCAGGAGAATTAATTCAAAAGTATTCTACTTCAGAGTTACGTACAAGGTTTTAGGAGAAGATAAGCAAGACTATCAGCCTGAAATTAAACAGGCTGCTTATTACACTTGTGTTTGGCATGCCCAAGTCAGCACAGTTAGCCAAACCATGACCTCCAAACTGAAAGGAAAAGCACTTCACAGAAAGAAGTTAAACCGAGGTTCAAGAGCACTTTGCTTTTTCCATGGAAGAATACAGAATAAAATGCTTCAGTAAATGGACTGAGAAAGGTGCAGCACATAATGGAGGAGGAATTACCCATCACTGAGATTAACTGGTTGCTCATTAGCCAGGCCATTCCTGCATATATCAAATTGCTAACCCAGGGTCCAAGGACAATATTAACATGACAACAGAACAGATCTCCAAAATTCAAGCATTCAGCAGTCTGTGCCTTAAGACACAGAACAGAGTATTTTTTGTCATATAGCTGTTGGAATAACCTGTACAACAGAGGGTGAATGCCCCTACAGCACAAAAGGAGGCAGAACTTAGATACTGACTGAAACAAGCAATCAAATATGTAAAAAGAGAATGAGGGGGAAAAAACCTGGAGAGATAAATGACTCGTATCTTAAGACAGCACAAGGTATTGTGTAAAAGTGTTGGAAACTCAGAATACCTTTATGGTACCCATTAAGGAAATTTATTCTGTAGATTACTTTCCCAGCAAAGAAGGCAAATAAAGGAAAAGCACTGATATTTTGATGATATAAAAAGTTAATGCTAGTAAAACTTATGTATTAATCTCAAAGAAATAGCATGACTAAACATGAGTCTAAACAGCTCTAGAAAGAACTAGAATTCACAGAGTAAATCAAAAAAAGAAGGTAAATTCTCTAAAATTAAAAACAACATTAATACCACATTTGCAAATGGAGGGGCCTCAAAATGTTCAGGTGACCACAAAGATGCTACAACAAAGGGCTACTGCAAAATCAACTCAATTTCCTTCAACATCTGATCTGAGTTGCTACTGTTTGTTGTTTATAATGTTCAGTGATTGTTCTGTTTCCTCAAGATAAACTCATATGAAAACTATCTAGACAGCAGTCTTCAAAAGTACTTTGGCTAAGCACAGTTTGTGACTCCACAACAAACCAAATTCTTTTACACCACCAGTAACTGAAACTTGCTTTCCCAAAGGGTGCTGATTACCCACCCTCTAGCCAGGATAAGGACACTGGGAGGGAAAATCCCTCAACATCTGGTGGCTCACTGAAAGCATGGCTAGTTTCCATGTGGACAAAACTTAAGGTTTATGGGAGAAGGAATATCTGACAACCTCAAAGGTTTTTCTTCTTGTTTGGTGAGGAGACACATCTTAAGAATCCTTTATATGAGGAACCCAACTACTGCATCCCTGAAAGCACACAGTTTTAAAGCAGTCTGAATAAACATTGGGAATCTGATCACATTGGAGGTCCCTTCCCTCATCACCAAGGAGCCAATTCCTACTGCTGACCAAAACACTGCCCAGGGAGCAAAAACCAAGAGCCATTTCTGTCACAGAAACTTTAAACCTGTGCAAGAAACACAGCAGGATGCCATAGTGGAAAAGAGCTTTAGTGCAGCCACCTGAGAAAAGCCAAACATCTGCAGAACCCTGAGGATCACAGTGCATGTAAGGTATCAGTGTCTCTGCTGTCAGTGGGTCACGTACCACAGCTGTCATCCTGACATCAAGATGGTGCTTCTGAGGATTTCCAGTGAAGACCAACCTCTAACTCTTCTTTTTTTGTGATTCCAGGTCTCTTTTCCTGTCCCACTGCTGCCCTTGATACTGAAAACCAGTAAAGCAGAGCTTCCACATTCCCACTGTTACTCTGACAAGCTTTGCCCATTCAGTCCTTTGAAGACTCTGTGCCAGAAGATAAAAAACTGCACAGGCTTACCAGAATTTCTTGACCAAATTTATTTCAGAGAATTTAAGAGTTCCAATTCCTCAGAACTACAACAAGTCCCAAGACACACTTTCCCTTACACTGAGCTGACTCCCTCCTCAAAGCATCCACAGCTTGGAGAACACTTCCTTGCCTTCACCCAGAAATCATTCTAGCAGGATCCATCACTCACTGAGGAACTGGGGGATAAAATGGTAAATGAAACTCATTTTGGTAAATGCAAAGTAATGCAGGGAGGAAATCCCTTTCCCTCAGCACTGGGCGGGCTACTGTATCTTAGAGAGACAGGAAAGCTAAAATGAAATTATGCACATCAATTCTATGCAGATAGTGATTTAGTACTCAGTAGCAGAGAGAATTTCAGAAGCTGATGAGAAAAAAAAAAAAGGGAGGGGGGAGAAAAGCTCATCATCATGGTATGATTTTTCTACATCTCTAGAGCTGGAAAGGGATGAGGAATGACAAGGATAGTAAGAGCTGTAAAATGTTTTCTGTATGCAAAGCATTTGAACAGACAAGGAAGATTCAGCTGGGAAGGAATTTGATAAAAGTCTACAAAAAATTTGCAAGCAGCATTGACAAACTGAATAGGCAGCAACCCTGCATCCTTTCTCATAACACAAGAATTATCAGATAGCACTTTGAAAAACAACAAAAGGAGGTGGTTTTCCCACACAGCATGCAGTTTAACTGTGCTCTTTATAACACAAGCTTGCTTATCTTTCAAGAACAATTAGGCAAATTCTATGGATATAAATTCTCACCAACAGCTATTAAACACAGAACTGTAACTCTGCTGAGTCTGTACCTGTAAGGCAGCCAGACATAAGCTGAGAGGACATACCTGGAGAAATACAATTTCCCTATACTTAGATAATAAAACACCTAGCCCAGGCAATAGTAACAAGCTAGAAGGATGCTTATTTATGCCTTACTGCATCCTGCTGATCCCTTGGGTTTTGATAATTTACTTTCTGTTGTATTGTGTTTTATATGGTGAAAAGCAATGAAGGTTTTGTGTTCTGGTGACCTTCAGCTTTGACCAAAGGCTGCCACATCACACCACTAAAAAAGCCAGACCATGCAGAAGAAATTTATTTTTTAAAATTTAAGCAGCACTTTACTACTTCTGTCTTAAAGCAAAATGTTCCTCAGACATAATTTCATCCTTCTGATGTGACAGAACTGCTCCTAACTACTCAGATCATTCACTCTTGTGACAGAAGGAACTTCAGGTTTAGGTGCTGGTTTATGTATTCTAAGGTGTTGGCCTTTCTGCTCAGCCTTGTTGGAAATTCTGGATCCCATCCACAGGAGAAGGAAGCCCAGAGAAACTGCCATCCCAATTAATTCCCATTGCATCCACTGTCATTTGGTACCTCAAAATTCAGGCTCTGAATTTTTAAATTCTTGCTATGAATACTTGCTGGGTCACTGTGTTTGTTTTTGGTGTACCATTACATTTGTTAGCAGTGGCAAGCAGTAGAACACACAACTCGCTTTACTGGATCTGCTTTGCTACTCATAGCCAGAAAACTCAATTTTGGTTACATCCTTCTTCCTGCTCCCCAAAATGAATAAAACCATCATTCTGATGGATTGCACTCAGCTTGGATACAGAAACAACCTGGGAGATAATTCCACCTTACAACCCAAGAGGTATTTATCACAAAATACTCTTTACACTTGCTGAAAGAGGATTTAAAAAATTGTGATTCTGTCATAAGCAAAGCTTTTATGGGCTTAAGAACCAAAGATACCAAATTCCTTGAGGACCATGTCTTAGCTTTGTTTTCAAGAGAAGGACATAGGTAATCTACTCCCTCCAACAAAGCCTTGGGGTTTTTTTTAGTGGTTTCCTAAACTCTTCAAACTCTAAGTCTCTGGCTGCTCAATCATGGAAAATGCTCTTGTGCAAGAGGATAGCATTTCTGAGGGCTTGCAATGATGATGGCTCTGGAAAAAACCTGATCATATCTGTGCTCAGCATCTCTATTCACAGGAAAAAACGTTCTTGTGGAGGGCCTCTGTGCCAGATACAAATTCTCCATAAGGGCTATGCAACTGACAGGAGTTTTTTGTTGTTTTGGCAGCTGAATTGGAAGAAAAATAGAAAAGAAATTAATGTTTAAACGGGCTAAACATTTGTTTGGTTTTGATGCTTGAAACTAAAACACCAGAACATTTACTCCATACCAGGCAGAAAGGAAAAGGAAAGGAAAAAGCAAAGGAAAGTGGAATTAGGCTTATGAAACAGGAAAATTATTTTCCAAATTCTGATCAGTACTGCCTGAAACAAAACCAAATAAAACCATACTGGCCCCAGCACCACTTCCCATGGAAGACAAGAAGAGGAAGAAGATCTCAACAAATACTTCTGAGATGGAAGCCTGGTTCATTTTAGAAGTTTGTTGGCAGCTGCTGGGCAGCAATAAACTGCAAAACACAGATCAATCCCAACCTTGGTAACTAAAGCAAATTACAATATTTCCATTTGCCTGCCTAAATCCACCCGAAAAAGGATACAGAGCTGACAACACAGAAAGGGAAGGCAAAGCAAATCCAGAAACCAAGGAGAAATCTTTGATCATGGTGAGTGATTGCACTACAGATTCATTTACATTATTTATTTCATATTTTCAAAAAAGACAGTAACATAAGCACATCCTGCTTAAGAAAAGTGTCGACTTCCTTGAGAATATTGCTCCTCTTTTATCTTTCCTTGAAAAGCAGTTGGCACCAAGAACTGTGACTGGGGCTTTCTATGACAGGCACAGTACAGGGTGCTCCTGAAAACCATGGTGGGAGCTCTGGCTTGAGGCTTTAAGGTTGCTCTATAGTTACCATCAGTTTAAGGCTAATGGATTAAATTTCAGTGATCAAAAGAGAAAAATAATGCCTTCAATGTTTCAAACTGTGAAGCCTTGTAAACATGTTTATTCTGTATTTCATTTCCATCACTGCAGTAAGTTTGGAGCAATGTTACTTATGTTCAACATGAAGGAATAAATTGTATTCTTAATCATTCTCAATCACTTGAACTCATGTTCATGCTACTGAAAATTTCCCACTGCAATCCATACTCAGAAGGTTTAGGGAAGAGGCTAAGTGGAGTTAGGGAATAGTAATAAAGGTTAAAAACTGAACCAAATTTGCCATAAACACTAACCTTCTTGCAGCTCTCATCACAGAGAGAGCAGGCCAATACAGAAGCACAAAATGAACACATGGAATACAAATTAATTTTAGGGAGATATATGTGTGCATGTAGATCCATATTTACTTCTCTCTTGTACAATAGATTCTAAGGAAAAAAAAAAACTACCAAAAACCCCAACCAAACAAACAAAAAAGCAAACTTCAGATTCTGGCCTTAGGGTTTAAATGACTACTGATGGATAGAACTTCCCCCGGTTTTAACATATTACAATGAGAAAGAAGAGACTGTATAATAAAGACTGAATTAATGGACTGGATGACACCAAAGTGTGGAAATGTCATCACAGAAACAGAGTGGATGGGGCTGGCAGGGACCTCTGGAGAGAGGATGCAGTCTTAAGCTGCGCCAAGGGAAATAGAGTCTGGATATTAGGAAAAGGTTTTTTACAGAAAGGGCAATGAAGTATTAGATTGGGAATGGGAAGTGGTGGATTCACCATCCCTGGATGTATTTAAGGAAAGACTGGATGTGGCACTTGGTGCCTTGGTTTAGTGAAGTTAGGGTTGGGTTGGACGTGATGATCCTGGAGATCTCTTCCAACCTAAGGATTCTGTGAGATCATCCAGCCCAACCCCCCCGCCCAAGGGTCACCTGGAGCAAGTTCCACAGGACTGCATCCAGGTGGGTTTGGGATCTCCCCACAACAGGAGCCTCTCTGTGAAGCTAGTTCCAGTGCTCTGTCATCCTCACATACCCACAAGCTCTTGACTTGTTCTTCACCCACTCTCTGGCAGAGCCCAACACATTCCAGTCGCTCTCTCACATAAACAGCAGCTCCACCAGCTTGCCTTGCTGCCCTGGCTTTCCTAGAAGGAATGTCACCATCCATGACTGCATTCCCACCCTGTCTCTGTAGCTGCAATGAGATCATGGCCCTACTGATAAAGAGCAGAATGGCAAAAGCAGCACCACTGCTGCCAACTCCCTTCCTCATTAATTTCTCATTGTTATATTTAGCTTGCTGCCCAGGAGCACATCCCCATTCCAGCAGAGGGGACTCAGCAAGGGCTCTCTCACAATAGCAGCCCTCGGGCACATGGGGCTTGACCCTGCTCCCATTCAAATAAACAGGAATTTGCCCATGGACTTGCAAAACCAGAATATCTTTCTTGAAAATAGTTATTTCATAACAAAGAAATGTTAGAGCCCTGTTCAATAACTCTTCACATGTGCCCTTCTACTCAAAAATAAAGGCAAATTGTTGCAAGATAACCTCATAATTTATCAATATAGTTCTATGTACGAGGCTCCTAAAAAGCAATTATCACCAGCAATGTAGAATATGAGCTGGTCTCTTATGCAGAATTTGTTTCTGAGGTGAACCCTCTGGAGTTTCAAGGAGCTGCCTTTGACCAACCCTAGCTGGGAGATGAACAGTGAAAAGAAGGGAAATGGGAAGCAGAGTGACAAGGTCTGATCCTTGCAGCAGAGGTGAGCACAGTGATCTGGGCACTCTGCTGCTCTTCCAGCAGTGGAGCTACTTGTCAAAAACCACAGGGTAGCATCAGAACAGCACCAAGGGCATGGGACCCTTTCCATTCCCTCCCCCTGCAGGGGCTGTGGGACAGGACATGGCTCAGTGCCCCTGCCCTGGCCAATGTCCCTGCAGACAGCAATCCCTCTGCCAGCCCCTGACACGATTTCCCACAGGAATTCACAGGCTTGCCCAAACAGGGATGAGAGGGGCTGCAACACAAGTAATAATTAACAAGTCTCCAACGTGTGTGTGTATAGAATCTCCTGGCAGAGCTGGCTCCAGTGACTGTTCACTTCCTGGCTGGAGTCCAGGTTTCAAATCCATGCCAACAGTATTTCTAAAAACGAATTTCCAGCAATATCTTAATCAACAAAATGTTGCCACATCACAACACCTTACAGCAGAACCACAATGAATTACTCTTAAAACTCCACACAATTAAAAAGGGTAATGAGCATTATACTGAACTTGCCTCTGAAAAAATGGTTTCAGTACTGAGAGCAGCCACTCACTGCTGATTTCTGCCATGACTTCTGCATTCCAGCCCTCTCTATCAGTGGTACTGTCTCCCAAGGAGCCAGATACTGAACCAGTGCTTTATTCAGGTCAGGGCTCCTTCACCACTGATCTGTAAGGGGAATTTAACAGACAATATGAATGTTAGAAGAATGAATGTCTTGTTTTCACAACAAGATAGAAACAGAACCCACCCTGTGAAGATGTTGTTCAGTTTCCATTCCTTTCCATTCACACATGCTGGACAATTCCCTGCTCTGGGACAAAAAGTTCTTCAGGACTATGAAATTTTGGGCTACAGCTTTCAGATAAATCATTCAAGCAGTCTTGTGTTCAAGCTCTGCATTTTGGGATGTTTGTACCTTTAGAAAGAGAAATGTTTTGTATCTTGAGGATAGCAAGTTTGGTCTGTTATCTCGGCAGCTTTCTGTCCAATGATATGCAATGGTCATACTGAAAAAACACAAGGCATGAACAAAGAACCCAAACTTAACTCTGGATTTTAATGCATATTGAACATTTATATTTGCCATTCAAGATAAAGTGTCTGAAATGGATACAATTTCCTTGGAAAAGTTTGTATCTCTAGACTTTTGTCTGTATTTTCAAATGTTAAAATAGTAATTACCTGAGAAGTGACATAAGAGTATGCTACACGCTTTACAGGATAAAGCTTTTTTTAATTTTAATAAGTGCACTTACTGCTGGGCAGGGGAGTAAGTAAAGAATTTAACAAATGTTGACGGTGTTAAGACACCACAGGGGAAAAAACAATGCATTTCCCTAAACGTTCACCACAAAAACAAACCAGTGCAAGATGGGAGAAAACCAGAGAAAATGATATTCTGACTACCACAAGCTGAAAATTATGTGAAAAAGCAGCCCCGAAGCTCTCATGTACGGGAATGAAACACAAATGGCAAAAGCACCAATCTATATCTTCCCACCACTTCCTTGCACCCTGACAGCTCTATTTACACAGACAGTGCCTTTCTAGTGGCAAAATTAATGGCATACATGGATTTGGGAAAGGAAGGAATCACAGATATCTACGAGTTACATTTGGAAACCCTTGCCTCCAACAGGTTATAGGTGATTCACCTTACGTCCTCTTAAAGAAAAAGCCTGGAACTGGAAAGGATTCACTGTTGTGAAACAGCAACACAGGAATGTCAGTAAAAAGAGGGCTGGAACATCTCCACCTTAAAAAAACTAACATCCAAATAAAGAAGAAGAAAAAAAGTTTTATTTAGGAACTGGTCTGGTTAAAGTACGACAACTCAGAGCAGCAGAACTGCATTCCAAAGTTTTCCTTGGTAACTTGCAAGAGTCTCCCACATCAGTGTGGGAGAGGGCATTTTGCTTCTTCAGGTAAATTAAAGTCTTTTCTGCTTGATGTAGCAAATCCTTTGTGCAGCAGCTACTACATCACACCTCACTGCTCCTCCAGTTCCACTCCTGATACGACCTGAGGGGATCAAATGGCAGCCATGAGAATAAAGAAGATTTTATCAGTAACATGCTGAAGGCTCAGTTGTTTCTCTGGGCAGAATGAGAGCAGATAATCCTTGACAGTGCTGCCAGGAATGCCCTGAGATTTGCTGCTTGCAGGGCTTGGTCTGCAGACCTGCTACTGCTAAGAGCTCTGAAGTGAAGCTCAGAACAATGCTTCATGTTCTGTGTTATGCGAGTCTGGTTCTTTATTAGGAAGTTTCTTTCTAGCTACTGAAGTATGTTTAGGAATACATCTTGTTCCTATGGAAATCAGTGAGAATTCTGCCCTTGCCTCCAAATAGAGCAGGAACAGACTCCCTGTCTGCAACATCAGACATCCTGGCATAAAGCGAGAAAATTGGGAGGGCCTGCTAAGCTTCACTGGTGTGGAAAGGTCAGCCTGCAAATCAAGGGACTCCCACAGGAGAAGCAGGAGGGCTGCAACATGCAGAGGGGAAGCCTCTCCTGGCCTTATCCCCAGAGAAAATCCCAAATCCACTCCTTGGCTCCTTCCCCTGCCAGCCCGTCCTGGCAGCTGAAGGGAAAAGGCAGAGCAGCAGCAGCATCTCATGTCTGAGGTGCTGCTGAACCCCATCACTCCTCTGAGCAATACAGGTATGGGAGAAACTTGAATTTTGAAGTAGTTTGAGCTGACACCTCTATTTTACAAGTAGAAAACACACCCAGGTCCAAAACTCCCAAAATGTCTTGGGAGTTTGAGTGTGTGAATTTGCATGTGTGTGATCAGGTATCTCAGAGACAGGGGAGAGGGATCCCTCCAGAATGCATTTTTTAAAATACAGATTTCTTTGGGTTGTTTCAAACTTGGGCCTTAAAGGCCTGAGTAGTTTCGAAATTATTATACATGGTTCATTAAAAATATGGTGAGTAAATGAAAGGTCAGAAAGGCGCTTTTCTACATCTTCATGTTAAAGTTTCATTTTTTAAAAGAATAAAACAACAGAAACAGGAGAGTTTTACATTACCACTAGTATGTAAAAATATATTTTTTATCTTAAGTTTGGCCATTAAATTCTGATGAAAAGGAGAAGTAAGTCTACCATATATAAGAGATACCACTTTAAAAGTCAGTTTTCATCTGCAAATCTTTCATACGGAACAATCCTGCCTCAATCTAAAAGACTGGTTCATCAGAAGTATTGATTATTAGGGTGATTTTGAAATGAACACTGAACTAAATCAAGTACACCACCATTTGAAGCATAAACGCTTTACAGCAGCTTATGAAGAACATAACTGAGCTCCCAACTGGAATAACAGAAACATCTCTCATACCTTCCTAACATCACTACTCGCTCCTGTCAAATGAGGTTGTGCATTTTATAAGCTCAAAAAGTATACCTAGAAACTCCCCTGCCCAACGCTCTCCTAAAAATACAGAATAAAATCTTAAAAATTCACTTTGGATATTTAGTGCTGGTCTCTGCCCTTCACGAGCCCCTTGCTGCCAATATGCCCATTTCAAATTCATAATGGCCTTATTTTTCCATCCAGAAAACCATTACATTCAACCTGACAGCAAACAGGAAAAGCAGTGATGAGTTGTTCTTTATTTTCAAGCCCTCAGAGTACAGAGCTGTGAACTTTCTCTCTGAAATCTGTTTCCTTCAAATGCATTCAGCAAAATGAAGAACTTTCTCTCTGAAATCTGTTTCCTTCAAATGTATTCAGCAAAATGAATGTAGAGGAACCAGCACTGGAGGTAACTCCACAACATCTTCACACTGATCTCCAGCAATCTCATGGTGCACAGATGCCAGTGACCAAGGACTGAGACAGGGAAGATGTTGGCTGCCATTTGTTATTCTGCTGCACCAACATTTTCCTGCTTCCCCAGAGATCCCTCTAAGCACGATATATATGCACACAGCAAAACTCTGCTCTCCAAACAAGCAGCACTGAATGATGGTGATTAATGGGGGCAGGAAAAAGTTAAAAGAGAGGGGTAAAGTGGTGTGTCAGGGAAAGGAGCTCAACCACCTCCTCTAAATACTGGTCCAGTATCTTATTCATCCCAGGTGTGGGACTTTCAACACCAGAGAAACAAAGAGTATTAAGTCTATTTCCACCTGACAGTAAAGTTGGAGCAATAGGCTGTCCTATTGCCTTTTATCAGCGACAGCTTTACGTACTCAGATGTCTTCTCATAACCTTAAGTGATTATTGTTCTGAAAATACCTATTTTATTACAAAGTGATAAGGGCTTGTTACAAATTATCTTTCTTGCCGCCTGTTAGCAGTCTTAAAAAATAAAACTAAGAATTTTTTTTCCCCCTCATGGCACCCAGGGTCTGAAAAATGAACTGAAATATCTGTTGCTCTTTCTACCACCAATAATAAAAGGCTGAGCTTTATACAGGATCTAAAACATAGAGTAAAACCTATATCACTTTCTCTCTACTTGTATTGACTGTGCAGCACTAAGTAGTAAAAATTTAATTATTCAGCATGGAAGTTTAAGTCAATGACTTCCAAAGTAGACATGACAATTAAGACTTCTGTTCTTTTCTTTCCTTCTATTCATGGGATTGTCATAAAGTTAACTAAAGGCTGGTGAAGGTCCTCAGCTCAAAGAAATATTTTCAGACAGGTATCTCACCACTGAATTGCAAAACAGAATACAAACACAGAATACAAAAGTCAAGGTCACAGGTCTTAGGGGTATTTCAGTAAAAATACCTTTAGGCTATTTCACTAAAAGCTTGAAGTGTGATTTGCCTACTCGAATGCATTTGGAGTGAGGCAGATGTTTTAGCACTTTGCTGGACTGAGCTGAGGCTAGACTCTCTCACAGCATGAAAGAGTTATTTTATAACAGTTTATTCACTCAGAAGGAGTGTTTCAAGAAAGAAGAAAGAATGTATGCTTCATACAGAGGTTCCCCTACTATTATAACTTCCTACTCCTGTAATCTGAAACAGTCACAACTGAATGTCTCTTGGGCAGCATTTAAGAACTGAATATTCTAAAACATTCCTTACGCACTCCCAAAGCTTCTCAACATAACCCTACATATTGAACTGTCTCTTGCAAAACCATGAAATTTGCAGGAGAGTTTCAGATGCTTAACCTAACATATAGTTAAGTTTAAGGTGTGGGTTTGCTCATGCTCTCTAAAAAAAAGCTTTTAAGTCCCTCTCACGTTGCAATGCTAAGGCAAGTGATCAAGACTGTCATTCAGTTTCAGAGCATTTTCTTTCCTTACTCTAGCATCTTCTCACTGGAGGGATACTCTTTGTAACAGCAGATATTCCTACAAGTTTCAGAATGCTAAAGACTCTCGTTTTTACCCGATTCTGATAAAGTTAACCCAGGAAAGCAGCTACAAATGGCATTAGAACCACTGCTTTCAGCTGGATGGTAACAGTTCACATCTGCTGAAGACCAGCAGGACTGTGCTATGTTAAATAAAGACTGGAGTTAAAGAGGAGGATTTTTACCTCCACCGTAAGGGAAAAGGAACCTGTAATGTATGTTCACTCCTCGTAACAGAGGACAATACACTCATATACTCGGTTTTAAGAGTGCTCCATCTTAGACAAAGTGCTTTGCTTGAGTAGCTGAGAGCACAGGTGAAAGTGAGAGACATTTCCTTTTGCTGAGCAGAGTGGGGTAGGAAGAAGTTAAAGAGACCTGTCAAGGTCACACCGGAGCACGATGACAAAGTTACAGAGGAAGTCACCACTGATTCCCAGCTCAGCTGGAGCAGAGACTGCAACGCGAAGCTCCCCAAAGGGTTCTGTGCTGCCAAATGACACGCGAGCAAAAAGATAAAGTAACATCACAGTTCCAAGCACTATCACGTCCTCAGGAGTACTTAGAACACGAGACAAGTCAGACCTCGTCTTACTCTGAGCTTTATAGCCGAACGAGGCAATGCAGCAGAACGAGTACTCGAAACCTTGTGTAACTCTCACACTTGCTTAATCACATCCACGTATCGTTAATTAAGTCCGGGGAAATCGCTGAGCGTCGGAGGAAAAGCGAAGAGGGGCTAGAGGATCACGCAGAGTTTATTTGCTTGTTTTTGACCCCGGTGACAAAACACCGTACTAGCACGAACACGAAAAGAGAGAAAACCGGGCAAATAAATAACCCCGAAGGCTCCGAGGGGTCCCGTTGTCATGGAAACAAGTCGCCGCTAATGAGCTTTCCACGGCACGACTGATTAGCACCCGAGCCGTGTAAATAAACACCGATTCCGACCCCAGACACACACGCAGGCAGCCGGGATGGGGGCGAGCAGCAGCGCGGCGCTCGCAGCCCGCGGCTCCGAGGGGAGCGCACAAAGTTTCCCGAGCGCTGCTGCCACCGCAGGGCGGGCCGGGGCTCTGCCCTGCTCCCGGGGCTCTACCTTGCTCCCGGGGTCGGGCACGGCGCCCGCAGCTCCGGCAGCGCCACCGACACCCGCACGGACACACGGACACGGCCCTCACCTTGCGCTGCTGCCCGCGCACAGTCACTTTTCCCGATAGCTGCACGGCGAATCCACAAGGAGAGCGCGGCTCCGGCGTGCGGCCGGGCACGGCAACGGGGACACCTCCGAGCCCGGGGGGCAGAGCGCGGTGCTGCAGCCGGCGATGCACAGAGGCGGCGATGCACGGAAGCTACTGCCACCTCCTTCGCCGGCTCCCCCATCCCCTCCTGTCCCCGCCCGCTTCTCCACCTTCTCTCTCCCTCCCCCCGCCCCCGCTCCAGGCAGCTGCTCTCGCCCCACCTGGGCCGGCTCTCCAGGTGCCTCCCTGCTCCCACCGCGTCCCCTCAGCAGCTGGAGCTCCGCGGCCGCTCCGCCTCTGCCGCGCCGGCTCCGCTGTCCCGCACGGAAACTTCCCCGGCCCCGGCGCTCCTGTCCTGTGCGGAGCGGGCTGGGGACAGCCCTGTCCCGGCTCGGGGACAGCAGAGCCGCCCGCAGGTGGGCACTCACCTCAGGAAAGCCCGGCCGCGCCCTCCGGGAACGGGGGTGGACGCGGCAGCGCTGGCAGCATCACCGATGGAGGTGAACCCTGGCGGGGCGCGGGGCGCTGCCCCTGCCCTGCTCCTCCTCCTGCGGGGCTCCCCGGGGAGGGACGCACTGCCGGCACTGCCGTGGCCGCCGCCCGCCCTCCTGAGCCGGGGGGAGGATGGATGAGGGGATGGATGAGGGAGGGGATGAGGGAGGGAGGGGGCGCTGGCAGGGCGGTGCGGCCGGAGCGGAGCCGTGCCGTGCCGTGCCGCTCTGCGGTGCACAAGGCTCGGCTTCCCCGGGCAGACTGGGCTCTGTCACCAGCCAGCGGGCGGCTGGGCCAGCAGGCGACAGTGCGGCGGCTTCCCCAGGGCTCCCAGCCAGGTGCTGGTCCCTGCCCGGCTACGACCTGGCCCCGCTCCCCTCTTCCTCTTCTTCCTCTTCTTCTTCCCCCTTCCCGCACGCAGCCCTCCCCTCCCAGTCGTTACGAGGGCACCGGGGATTACTTGTGCGTTCAGTTTTAAGAGCATTATATTAATAAATAGCGGTTCGGTGGATTTCAATTACTCTGCGAGCATCCATCCGGCAGCCTGTTAAGAAGCAATCCCCTCCAGGCACGGTTTAATCGGAGGGATCAGAGCGCGGGTGCCTCCGGCGGGGCTTGCCCGGGGAGCCGCGGCCCAAAGCCCACCTGCTGTGGGGTTCCTTAGGAAAATTCCTAATGGGAGAGCCCGGCCCGGTCCGGCCCGGCCCGGGAAGGCGGTGTGCGCACAGCTGCCGGCGGGAGGGATGGAGCCAGCACCGGGAGAACCCCGGCATCCGCCTGGGAACCGCCCCGGAGTTTGTCCCGCGTCTCGCTAGAGACTAAACCGGGCAGGGGCTGGCGGTGCAGCCGGAGTTTAGGCGCTGGAGGAAGCGCACGTCTCCGGAGCGGTGGAAATGAGGCTTTTACACGGCGTGCCGGCAGCGGGCACACGGGGAGGCAGAGCTGTGTGCGCCCTCCTGGCTCCCAGAGCCGTGCCCGGCTCACCTGCGCGCCCCTCGCCGCTGCGACAGCACAGCCGAGGCTCCGAGACAAAGAATGAAACAACTCCGAGATGGGAAGAGGAGGAGAGACACTGATTTGGGCTCTCAGCCCTCAAAAAATGGCTAAAGCTTCCCTTTCTCCCCCTCCTTCCGTTTGCATCACGCCTCCAGAGCCCAACAGGTGGTTGTGACCTCAGAGAAGTTCTAAGCTAATCTAAGTAATGTCTATAAATGACCTCTCCCATGAATTCACATTATAAGAAAAAAGAGAGATTTTTTTTCATTTACATTTTAATGCATAAATCATGCAAAGTAGGGAGCTCTAGACACTGCTGCAAGAGTGATGACTCATGCCCACCACATGTACTTTGTTTATTGTCTGAGGATGGGACCGTGTTTAAATTAGGGTGCTTGATAACCTAATCTGGATGTTCTGAACTGCTTCCCTATAATTATGTTCTGGAGAAAGTAAAGCATCATTTCTTAACCCTAGCCCCTCTCCCTGACACATTTTAATTCAGAGTCTTGTGGGGAACTACATGTTTTGAATTTCCTAGCAGGTGGAGTGCTCTTTCTGCACAGGCACTGCATGTGGAAAGGAACAACCACAGATGTACTTTCAGATCAGGCAGGAATGTAAACTATGGCTTTCTGCACATTAGCAGATAAAAACTGTAAGTTCAACAATTTGGAACAGAAATGAAGATACCCTGTCAGCTCGTGCCAGTTTTTCATACTGGGATGTCTCTTTACATGGCTGTGTTAAACTAAGCTTCTCCATCCCATCAGGATTAATTCTGTTCCAGACACCAAAAAAAACCTCCTTATGGCTTGGTGGGCTGCTGTTACTTTTTCATAAAATAATTACAGAGCAAAGAAACAGTGGACCACCAGTTCATCTGTCTGTTTTCTTCTTACAGTCCTGTGCTATTGCTGATTCCCCCATTTTACTAAACCTTGGGAGTACAAGGGCAGTAAGCTGTTCTGTTCCCTGTTCTTCATTTGCTGTTTCTTTTTCTTTTCAAGCAGATGGCATCAAGGAAGCTCTTCCCACACATACACAAAGATTCAAAGCCATTCCTGTGAGGAACTCAGGCTTCAGCTACTCCTTTTGTTCTGTGCTTCTCTCACTTTCTGTGAGAGTGACACCCTCACCCTCACCCACTTCATTGTTATGAGTGACCAAAGGAAAAGCTATGGCCAGAGCTTCCTCTAAATATGACACAAACAATTCTGTGATACCCATGCCTGTTTTGTGAGGAGCAGACATTTTCCAGTGGATAAATGTGTGAGGGGAAAGATCATGATGGAGGGTGTTTATTTTTACTCAGTATTTTGGAGAAAAAAGAGAAATGCTGGACTTTTAATGGTTTGAACTTTCAATTGGCTTTTGGTCAGATCCCAACCCCACAGGGCTGAAATGCAGCAAACAGTAATAGAGAAATGCAAATTAACACAAGAAATTAAAATTAAATGCCCATCAATGATTTTGTCATCCCATGCTAGTGCCAGATGCAGCAACCAAATGCTTGTGTCCCAACAGCCTCATCATCATCTGCTTGATGTTGTGTGGCTCTTTTTGCAGTAAATTGCAAAATAAAATAAAATAAAACCGATTTCATATTTTAGCAAGTCAGTAGACACTTTCTGTTTTTTAAAATATCTGCAAGTCTTCCTGCCCTGGCACGCCTGTCTCATAAAATAAAAGCTGTTTAAAATCATGACTTCTGCCACGGTGTAAACTTCAAGTACCTGTCTTGGTGTGGAGGGTGACACCAAACAGAGGATGGGTGATTTGACTGTCGCTCTTGCCCAAACCAGTGCTGGAACTGGTGTTAGGATTCAATGCCACTGAGAGTGGCAGTGTTCCCAATCAAGTCTGTACTGCTTCAAAGTTTCGAAGTTAAAGCTCTGTGTAAAAATACCAAAGATGGTTAGAATCCAAGAAGTGATCATTTGCTTAATGTGTTATAAAGAAACCTTAAACAAAAATCTCATTTGGGCCTTAGGATGATACCACAGTCAATAGTAAAATAATTAAAAATAGCATAAAGGTCTTATGCAAAGAATCTTTTTTTCTCTCTCCTGAGGTTAGAGAAAGGCACTATTTTAAAGTTCACATCTGAGCAGCTAATTTACTATTTGAGCCCTTATAGGCCAGCTCTGGTGGCTCACATAAACTATCTTTGCTGCCAGGGAACATCCCACTGACTGCAGCAAGGACAAGTCCTCACCCCAGGCTTTACAGTCCAGATTCTGGGCCAAATGATCTGCAGGCATGAGTTACACGTAGAGATAAGCATGTGTCTAAGCCTTTATGGGTCTGACCCCCAGTTTCTCAGGTATTCATCACTAAAGATGAAAAGCCTAAAGCCTTATTGTTCCATCCTGGAAACTCCATGCACTTTCATCCTCTGTATGAGGATGAAAAACTTCATGTTTAACATAAAGTTTTTCCTTGGCAACATCAAGAAATCTTGATAATGCATTATATGCCCAGAAGTACAGCATGTCAGTATCAAATTCATTTTTTAAAAGGCTAATTCACCTTCTAGCATTCTTAATAGTTTTCATTGGACTATTATGGCATGAACTGCACTGTTTCCACACAGGGCTTGGAAAATACTATGAGCAAGACAGTGTTTCAAATCCTGTTTCAGTCATCTTTTATAACTCATCTTTAAAGATCTCCTAGGGGGAGCCTGCATGGGTCTTCTTTTGTGAGGGACTTGCATGCTGACAAGGTGCACTAGATTGTTCCAGAGGAGAAATGTTGGCATCTGGAGTGAATTAACAATCAAAGTGCTGACTGCAAAAAGGGCAGTCCAAACTCAGGTGGTTTGGGCACGGCCCTGGCTACCACATGGTCATTGAAGATTGCCAAAGATGGTTTTTCAAAGCTACATGTCAAAGAAATGACTCAGGGACAGGCATTACTGTTGCTGTCCAGGCTGTGTATGTGTATATAAATGTACACATGTTTCATTTTCAGGAAAATAATTATATTTAAAACGTGGATCAGAACCAAGAACCCTGGCATATACTTCTGTAAACATTCCTGAAGCTGTGAGTTTGAAAAGGACTACCTATAACATAAATACTTGGCTATTCTTTCAAGTAGCTGGGGTTCCCAAAAAGAAAAAAAAGGGAAAATAACAGAGACAAAACAATAGTCAATTCTAATAGTGTAAGGATATTTGTCTGTGTGATTTGTGCACACATATAGGCAGAGATACATAAATATACATTTTCAAGCACACATTCAGGGAAGTAGAGTGAGTCACAACATTACACAGTGCAGGTGCCACTCCATGCTAGCTGGTGGTAAGGGCTTGTACTGGTAGATCCACCCCAGAACACACACAGATGTGTGGGATTGGCATTAATCCTGTTATCCCAGAGGGAAGGACATTCATTCTTCCTCCCAGAGAGCAGCCAACCATGAATTCACAATGCTCTTTCCTCCACTTCATTCCTAAGCAAGCCAGACTGCAGGACCTCTCTCCCCTTCAAATGCACTCCAGGCAGCTGCTGCTCAGAAGGTCAGGAGGGGAAGGGAGCTGGTTTTATGTCAGCAAATCAAAAATACTGGTTGCTTCTCTGTGGAGACAGTAAGTTCTGCTACAGCTGCTGTTTAATGACATTTAAAACACATCCACACTTGTCACAGCAATGTTACACAGCGTGTGGATTGTCCATCCCTAGCTTGGCAGGGCCATCCCTCTCCCCGCTCTCCTTGAGATGCTTTTTGCTCTTTCTCTGTGTCTGATTGCCAAGGAGAAAATGTGTGATTGCTCCCAAAAGGTTGACAGGCCTGTGCTGTAAGGCCGTGTGACCGTGCACTTGTAAAGCAGAGAGGGGGGAGCTGCAGCAGCCTCCCAGTCTGACATTAAAAGCAAAGGTGCCTCCACAGTGCTCTGTAAAAAGACAAACCACCCTTCTGAGTCATTCTGCACAGCAGAGCAGCTATCAGCTCCAAAAGAGTCCAAGTTGGACGGGACTGGATAACTTTGTGTTGGTGAAGAGAGGAGGGAGGCAGTGGAAAGAAGGCGCGGAAGGCGTGGAAGGCGTGGAAGGAAGGAAGGAAGGAAGGAAGGAAGGAAGGAAGGAAGGAAGGAAGGAAGGAAGGAAGGAAGGAAGGAAGGAAGGAAGGAAGGAAGGAAGGAAGGAAGGAAGGAAGGAAGGAAGGAAGGAAGGAAGGAAGGAAGGAAGGAAGGAAGGAAGGAAGGAAGGAAGAAAAAGAAAGGAAGGAAGGATTTGGCTCTGCAAAATGCAAGTAGATCTTTGTGGCCACAGTGTCCAACCAAAGCCTCCACTTACAAAAGAAAGAGATGCAGCTCAATGCAGTATTTGGATTTGGATGTGGAATCCTTAATAAGAGAAAAAGTGATGGAAGAACAATCGCAATGTAAGTAGATTTATGGAAACCAAGTGGGAAGAGTGGAAAGAGAGCAAATTCTGGGGCAGGTTTTATGTTCTCCACAATTTAGAGTTTGAATTATTGTACAATCCATATCAGCTAATAGTTTTTCCATAAGTTCAATTTGGTCACTGTTCACTTTCAGTTAAGAGATCATTACACAGGTCTGGATTGTTGAACAGGGGCTGCATTTCACTCCATATATGGCTGCACTTCAGGGGAGGGATTGTTATTGCTGAATTGTGTCAATTTTTAAAGGAGTCTGAGATCCTTGACATGGCAAACACTATGCTGACGTGGGATGACTAGATTTTACTGGAAGATATTAACCAAACCAGGGAAGAGAGCCAGCAGGGTGAGCTTTCATGTACTTACACCACAAGGTTCTTGGGAATCCTTTTTTTTTTTCCTTCCTGGGTCTTTGACAAGTGGAACATGTTTTGGTTTAGCTACCCACAACATAAACACAAAAATATCTGGTCTCCCAGATGTGCTGCAGAATGTATTCTTTGTCAAGTACTTTAAGGTTCTCCAAAATGAGCAGGAATTTTTATTGTTGTGTTTTGCTTACTAGAAACCAGCAGAAACTTTTCCATGGCGAACTCCATCACCACCAGCTGACACTGGGGGGTTTTTGCAGGATGGTACACGAGAGACACGTGGGACTGACTCGAGTTCATATTTGTCAGAGTAAATGACCTTTTCAGGACAGATTGGGTGGAAGTTTGCTGGGAATCTAAGTTAGCTTTGGGTTCCCTGGTCTCCTTCAGTCCTCTTATAGTATATTTAAGGATCTGGTGCAATGAGGGAGGAAAGGAAGGCTGCTTTTCAATGAGTCAGAAGAGGTTTTATTTTGATGGGCGCACGGAATGAGATTTCTCTCTAATCCTCTGTGTAATTCATTGGCGTAATCTCTTTGTAGGCACATCATATTAATCCTTGTTATTACAGAGAGGACCTCAAACATGGAAAGTTTCAAAACATGCTGCTGCATGGAAAAGGCCAAGATGTTGGATCTCCCTACTCTTTATACTATAATAAAGATTTACACTGTTTACACCTTAGCAGTGTACTGGAAATAGTCCTTGAAGTTAGGACAGAAAAAAAAGGAAAAAGGAATAAAAATGAGAGAAAGTGTTTGAATTAAGAAACATGCCATGTAACATTGAGCCATGCCAGCAAAGGGATTTTTCTCCTGTGTGGGACTGAACAGCAAAAGTTTAGTGGAAGGGGTTTTAATGTCAGTGGAACTCAGAGACTGAAGCACAGTTTGCAGAATTGCTTATGGTTTTCTTTATATTCAATTCCATTAATTCTATCGGTGCAGAACAGACACACAAGAGAAAATAACCTATAAAACCATAATGTAAATAGGTTTATCTTGCACAATATTCTGTAGTCACAGGTTTTAGATTGCCCTCCTTGGGCTAGGATTTGCAGACAGTAACTCTGCCTTTATTGTTGTATGGGCATGGCTTATAATCAAAATCCCTCTATATTAATAAGTGATTGCAACCACAGCAGTATTCCATCCTCCTGCTTAGGATTTCTTCCTGGTGGACTGGGAAAGGAAATTTCTAACTCCACTGGTAAATTCTTCTCCTGCCTGAAATGGGAGCTGGGATGGCCACTTCCCCCATGACAGCATGTTCCTCCCTCACTGTACTGCTGTATCCTCCCTTCTACACTTCACTTGTGTATTTTCTCCTTTGCAAAATCCAGCACACCAGCCACGGGCAGATTTGGGGACACAAATTTACCTGTCCTCCTAAACCATCTCTGTCCATATCATGAAGTTATTTAAGCATCAGGGTAATACTGCTCCATATCCTTGAGGATCTGGGTCAGAGATGTATTAGAAAATGTTATCTTCACTTTGAAGTCCAACTTCAATACAGATCTGCTTGCTGCCTGCTGTTCCTTCTCTTCCTGTTTATTTATACCAGAAACTTTCTTGTTAGTGAAAGAAGCAGAAATAGGTTACTTGGTATCTCAGTCTCTTAACCACGAATTTTTGGGCCACTCTTTATCCTGAGGAAAATAATCTTTTTAGGGATGGCACACCTATGTTAAGACACCACAAATCACTGACAGAAAATGAAGGGATTGTAAGTGAGACTTCTAAAATGAAGGTTTTTTTCTGCTCAACACAAACCTAATAGGGTGTTGTGCTTCTGCTGTGCCTTGCTAAAGGATGGTTGCAAACTTGTGATGTTCTGTGAGCCAGGGCTGGTGAAATTCCTTTTCAGGATGAAATACCTTAAACAATATCACTGTCTGCAAGTAGTAGGCACCAGCCATTTGATGTCATATTATTAAGCTTTCAACTCCATAATCTTCATAAAAATAGAAGACTGTTCTGCATGCTGCTTCTTGGGGAGATTTTGCTTTCTCTTGGTTACAGTATTTCTTTTTCCTTTTCAACAAATAACACACATAGATTTGTAAGTGATGAAACAGAAGCCAGTGGTTCATGGAATCACAGGATCATTTAAGTTGGAAAAAGACCTCAGAGGTCATTTGGTCCAACTTTGAGCCATCACCCTCTTGTGTCATGTGAAGACGGGACATTTCCTCAATCCTTGGTGTTTAATTTGTCTGTCAGCACCCAGGAGAGCCAAGACCCTTTGTGCCTGACCAGTCCCATCCCATTTTGGGGACCTTCTCCCTGAACAGTCCTGCTGGACAGAGGGTGCTTGGACTGACTTATTCAGGGACACACACCAACAGCATCCCCTTCAGCAGGTGCTGTGGATGCAGTTTGTGGCTGTGGGAATCATCGTGGAATAGCTTTTGAGCATTCCAGCCCATTCCATCCAGGAGGCAGCAGCTGTATTTTACCCTATAATTTCTGTACTGTTACAGGCTGTGTTAGGACGTGAACAGAGTTTCTCAGCATCCTCTGATTTTACCTCCTGCCATCCTTTCACACCTCATCCACCAGCCCAGAGCACTCAGTGCCATGTCCAGCCCTTCCCTTAACAACTCTGGGGACCGGGGCCCAAACACCTCCCTGGGCAGCTCCTGCCAGTGCTTGACAATCTTTTCAGTGAAGGAATTCCTCCTGATGTCCAGCCTGAACCTCCCCTGGCACACCCTGAGGCCGTGTCCCCTTGTCCTGTCCTAGTTATCAGGATCTCAGGGCTCCTGTGTAATGTATGTGCATAATTAGAGGGTTGGAAGTCTTTTATGCCAATCATAGTGACAGTGACTGTGCTGGCCTCTTACCCAAATGCTTGGTGGCATTTTCATGTCAGGGCTTCCAAATCCTGTTGCACAGACTCTCACACTGCAGCCCTTTCAGGGCAGCCAGGGAATGCTACCAGCCTCACTAGTCATTCCTGCAGGAATTCTGGACATTCTCTTGGGTCAAAAATATTTACAAAGAAAAGGAGGAAATAAAAAGAAATCACAAGTATTTTCACAGCTACTCCTCAGTTTTGAAGGTAATGCTCAAGAATATCTCCTCTCCCCCTTTCCCCACGTCACAGCCTTGTCCCAGCCTCCTGAGGATCTGAAATTAAAGTGGGAGGAGCTGCAGAGAGTCCAGGTGGAACATAATAATAATATTATTGAATACTACTACTGCTACTTTTTGTTATTATTAGCATCATCACTATTGCTATTTTTGTCTTTATTTTACACAGTTCCAGTGATATTTCTGACTCCTGTATTTTTCTAGTACTCTTGTATTTAAAAAGATATTATTTAATCAGAAGCTTTCATTATAACTGCAGTATATGCTCTACAAAGCTATGTAAATAAGACACTCTCACATTCTAATCTAGTATTTGCCCATTCCATTTGTTTGCAGTATTCTTAAGAATCTTGTGAGAGCTGTTTAAACTGTCTCTGGTCTCCTCACATTTGGCTGGATTTCTGCAGTGGAAGCCACCCTGGCCACCTTCTTTTGGGCTCTTCCCTTCGTTTATAGAGATGGGAACTGTATCTACCCACTCATTTTTGCTTCACAATGGTAGGTTAAAAAATAATCACACCTAATTTTGTGCTTTCTCCTTCATGACCAAGACATGCCCAAAGTTTGAGTGGAGTGGGCAGAGCTGCTGATAGAAACACAGACTCACTTGGCAGTGCCTGCTGTGGTTGGAATCAGCCAGGGAAGGGCCTGAGTTTGTTCAAGTGGCAAACAAGATGATAAGCCTTAATAGCATTCTAAGAATAGACCTTAGAATCTTAATAGATTCTAAGAAACCTGCACATGACCACAAACCATATCCAATTGTTGCAACCTTTTAAGCACGTGCAGTCATGGCAAATCTTGCAGTCTCCACGCAGAGAAAATTCCCACTAGAATTAACAGGAATTTGTGAGAACAAGGACTGAGTAAGTGCAGACTCGCAGCCCAGCTCGCCAAGGCTTTTCTCCTGACAGCATCCAATTAAAATTAATGAAGTAACTTGTTCAAGGATCACCCAGGGAAATGATGGGAGAGGCAGGGGTAGAGCACAGATTACATGAGTCACTGCCAAGCTCCCTGATGTTAAAAAGTCAAAAATGCTTAGAAGACAGGAGTGCTGAAGAATACTGAGAAATGAGAACCATTAGTTGAAGTGGCTTCCAGGCAATCTGTCTGGGGTGATCAATTTACATATTTATCCCTACCAAGATATAAACCCTGCAATATTTCTCACCTCTCTCCCATCTAATTGGGTATTATATTCAAAATGTGAAAGTATCCTATCTTTTATAAAGGAAAATAATAATGCCTTAATATCCCCAGTGGACTTCATCTCTGTTTTCTTCAACTACTCAAATTTCAGCTCACCCTTGACTTTTCAGAGCAGCCCAGGCATTTGAAATGCAGCTGCCTGTGCCTGATTTTGCCCCTTACCAAGCTCAAACCAGAAAATGATATTCTGTCTGTGACCCCCCCCTCCTCCT
Organism: Prinia subflava; assembly: GCF_021018805.1. NCBI lineage: Eukaryota > Metazoa > Chordata > Aves > Passeriformes > Cisticolidae > Prinia > Prinia subflava. The sequence goes on along the minus strand of NC_086250.1, from coordinate 10,269,113 downwards.
TTCTTTAGCTTACCCTCTTCACTGGAAGCAGCTGAAGGGAGGTAACATCCCTTGGCAGGCCAGCTGAGGAAGCAGCTCTTAAATCAATTTATCATCACCTGTGATGTTAGACTGGCATGAGAGAAATGGAAAGGTGTAAGGATTTGGCCTGCTACTTATAAAATAAGCAAGTTTGCTTGCTCGTGTTGCAAATGCCACATGGGAATCAGTAGAAGCAGGAAGAGTTTCAGAAATCTAATTTGTTTTTCATTGTGTATGCTGTTTGAGTACCTTGTACCGTTCTTTCTGTTTGCAATAAAAACAGTGAGTTCCCAGTCATTTTCATTTTAGGTCTCTCTCTAGCACTCACACACCAATATAACATTTGAATTGCAAATACTGGAAGAATTTATTAAAGGTAGTCACTTCCTCTGGATTTTATGTGTATATGTGTCTATATCTTCCTAATGTTTTCAGTTGCTGTGAGGGCTTATTCTGTTTCTCAGGTGCCTTTTAAATGCCTTTGTGTCTGTGAGTGAGGAAGGAGGGAGGGAGCAGTACATTTAATGGACTTCCCTGGAAAACTGCTCAATCACAGTTTTTGAAAGAAATATCTGAATATTGTGCAAGAACTCCAGGGTGTTTTCAAAGATAGTTCCCCCTGACTGGGCACTCAGAGCAACCTTGTCTGACACCCGTGCAATTTAAATTATTAAATGAATTCAAGAGGAAGATCCTATAATGAAATTGCATCCTCTCCTATTTTTCCAGCTCCCTGCCCTTCTCCCAGCGTACCTGCCTCAAAAAGAAGAGATTGCCTGCTGTGGTCCATTACACTCCAAAAAGAACAAGAAGGAGTGTCTGAATGAAAAGTATAAACCATGTCAACACAAGTCCACAAACACCATCAGAGTCCCTGAACCCCAGAATGCAATATCCTCTCTCCAGCATCCAGCTGCTTGTGGGAACAGTACAAAAACAACAAAAAACTTCCCCAAGACTCAGAGAATAAATTCACACAGGCCACTAGTTAAGGTGGAAAATGGGTAAATCCCACATGAGAAAACCAATTTTCCCAAGCTTCTTCCAGAGAGAGTGTGAAGCATTTTCCCATTGGTGCAGGCACTGTTAACATTTCTGGGGAAGGAGCAAAGGCCACATTGAGATTTCAGTCCCTTGAGCTGAAGCTGCAGAAGCCTGGGTGGCTGTACAGGTGCTGAAGATGGAAATGGTCCCTAGGTGATATTAAACCCTCATTTTACAGAATTAAGACCTAACAGCCTTAGCTTTCTGCTCACCTTTGTGACCAGCATTTCAAAACAACCTGATATCAACATAAATAACACAGGAATAATGTCCTTTTAAGTGCTTTCCATTTCTGTATTTTCCCTCTACTCCTTTGACAAAAAAAGGAGGTTCCAGTTACATTTTTCCTTTAATTGATAGAGTATTGGTACCTTATGTTTGGTGAGCTGTAAACTTAAGATGGGAGGCATCAAGAATCCAGATTGTGTCTTAATTTGTCTAGATCTGTGTGTCTGAGTGATGTAACATGACCAGAGCAGCAGATTAAAGGGAGCAGATTGTGCTGCTGTCATAAAGTCGATGCATGCAGCATCTTTTGATTGCCTCTGGCTGTGTTTAGGGGATGTGGCATGACAGTGCATAGATCATGAAGCCAAACCAAATTTCAGGTTCCTCAGTTTCCTGACAAGTGGTGTTTTAGCAGTAGGGTTCCCCCATTCTCCCACTGCCTCACTGTATTCACAACTGAAATCAGTATTTTGATTTCAGACTAAATTAGGATAGATGTTTCCATTTTGAGGTTTCTGTATTGAATTAAGTCATTAGTAGGATTTCCTCTATTCGTCTCCCTTAAATGATGTTCCTCTTTCCCCTTCATGATAAGTTTTCCTTACTACATTTTCAATAACACCAGAAAGAAGGAGGTTTCTATCCTTTATTACAGAATGTATTTTTAAAGTTCATTTCTTTCCTTTTTATAGACAATACACATACAAAGCTGTTTCAGAGCAGCACCAGTTGAAATACTATTTGAGTTTGGAAAGATCCAATTACTAATGTAGAAGCAGCAGGAAGACCTAGAGGCTATACAAAATCATTATTTTTTATAAGTCATACTCATAGTTCAGTGAGTCTGGTGTTTATCTCTAGGAGAGACTTACACCATGTGCTTCATCTAGAGGCAAATCTTGTTACTGATCTCATTCCTTTGGCTCTTGGCAGTAGCTTAAATTGGCATTACAATGAAAACTGATATGGGAATTGAACAAAAAGCCATGGCTAGTGCTGGACCTTTCATTCTCTGAAGAATGTTCATGCTGTTCATGCTAAATTCAAGTTTTTGGTTCACTTGGACGACCCATGACAAAAAGCTGCTATGGTGTCCAGTTCCTTCCTTCACTGGGAAAAAATAATTGCTTTGCCAAAATGTCAAACCTGGTACAAAGTGGGAGAAAAGTATTGGCAGGCAAACAGAAACCTCAGTGGCAGTCAGGGGAGAGGGAATGGAGAGCTGTGGGGTTTTTTGAGACCACCAGGTGGGCAGGCAGTTTCTCAAATAACTCCATTTTCATTGTCCCACGTTGCGTCGCTCAGCAGGGAGAGGGACAGTGGACAACGGGTTGGTGATGCTTCAGTGTGAATGGAGTGACTTCTCTTCCTCTTACAGAGGCAAAATAACCTCATTCCCTCTCACCTATGTAAGATGCAGGTGCATAATTGCTCAGACTCTGTCAGCCACAGGATGGTTTGTGCTGAGAGAGAACCTTTGGTGTGTCATTGTCACAGCACAGAGGGGACATCGCCTTAAGGCACACACAGTGAGGCCTTTGTGCTTGCCTGGGAAATAAGAAAGGTGTCCTGAGAGAATCATCCTTCTGGCCTTTCTCCCTTCTCTCCAACCTCCCTGCAATTTCTGCTGACCAGCATTCAGTCCTTTCTCCTATCTGAGGATCAGTAGGAGCCATTGAAATGTGTGGGCAGCAGAAATGGTTCACTTTTGGGCAAAAGTGAGCCCAGTCTGCTGATTTTGCTTCTGTGACCTGAAACACCAGTCACTGTCAAAAATAACTAATGACTCAGAAAGAGAAATACTAAATAAAATAGGAACGTGAAAATATCCTGTTATTACCACATTGTCTTTTATAAGGAACATGACACCATGATAAATGATAATCCAATTCATCTTTGATACAAAAGAAAAAAAGAAAGTTGAAATACTCCACTGAGTTAAAAATCTAGGCAGTAACACATCTCCTATATATCTTGAGACACTCTGTTGTTTATTTGAGAAAATTGACTCTGTTCTTGACATTTGCTCTTATATTCATGGCACTAAAGCTCTGGAAATCTGGAGAGACAGTTTCTTAGTAGTTTGGCTTATGAAAAAAATACGTGGACATCCAGCCAGCTGTACAGTTCAAACAAGACAAAATGCCAAATTTATTGCTAATTGCCTGGTCTAAGCCAGATGAGCTCAATATCTGCTGCCTCACATTTTCACTGGACTAAACTCAACTTTTTTATTATTATTATTTTTTCAGTAGCACAGGTTGTAAAAGGGATAATTCAGAATTACTGAAAGTTTTTGCTGACCAGAGGAGAAGTGCTGTCTTTAATTCTTTAATCCCCTCTGGTTTTTGGTTTTTTTAGATGTTAGCAACTTCTAATTTTGAAGGCAAAAGTTGAAAAATCTTGTTTAAATTCAGCATATTTATATGTATAACATAATTTCCATTTTTAAACCATCATCCAAATTAGTGAAGAATTCTGATTGCCCAACAAATGCATTTTTGGTAAATAAATAATTAGTAAAATTTATGAGTCTGATTCACTCCACTCTATGTATTGTTTGTCACAATTTTTAAGATCATTGTTTGTTCAGAAATATGCCTGACTTTCATCTGTTTGTAAAGCCCTGAGTGCATATCTAACCTTGAATTACATAATCAATTGCTGAATAGTCACTAATATTTCCATAATTGCTGCTACAGTACATCCTCACTGATAGGAGGCTCCCTCTCGATTAAATTTTGGGCAAATCAAGCAAATAAAGCTAATCTTTCTATCTTGAATCCTTCATGATAGGAGTGCTTTAAAAAGATGAGAGTAAAAGAAGGAAACACCAAAATCTGTTTGGTCAGAAGTTTAGTGCTGAAACAAAACCAGAGCGAATTATTTTCTCACATTTTGCAAGAAATATGTAAAGATCAGAAACTGAACCAGCAGCTCCCCAAGCTCTCTGCAGTGCCTTTCTAAAAGGGCAATCCTTCCTGGCAAGGAAAGGCAAACCACACTTGTTATTCCATCCTTTCCCAGCTCCCAGCGTGGGGAAGCTGCTGAACCAAGGATCACCCCTGTCCCCTTGGGTGCTGATTTTGGAGGCTGCTGCAGGACAGGGCAGAGCAGCCCAAATGAAACAGCACTTTGAGGAAAGAGTTCATGATTTAGGCACTGCTGGTACCTCCCTGGAGTGCTTAAATTGCAGCTGAAATCAGGATTTTATAGCAATGACACATCATTATTTTTATAAATAATGACAGGCTCAGAGGCATATGAGGATCTGAGTTATAATATTCTGATGAAAGACTCTGTATTTATATTCTCATAAAAAAGAAGAAATCTCTTTGGAAGGTATTTATCATAATAAGTTTTCTCTTGTGGGTTTTTTTTTTTCTTTCCTATTTAGAATGCTATGTTCCTTGGGAGATTTCAAGTATTGATGTACAATAAAATTCCCAGGAAGAAAGTCACAAAAGGATAAAAAATTATTTCTTCTAAAAAAAAAAAAAGAAAAAGGAAAAAAATGAAAAGAGAGAATAAATGACAAATTACATGGAAATGTTAGAGAAAGATAATTTGTTTTTCTTCTATCTGCCATGCAAACAGAATGGATATGGTTGCTTTTCAGAATACTTGCTTGATAAAAGTAATACATCTATTTATGAGAAAAGAAAAAATGAGAGATCATGAGGAAAAAAGCTAGGGAAGGAGATTTAGCTAAACTCTTACCTTTCCTTTTAATTGACAAAAAAGTGATCTGGTAAGATAATGGTATTTGGATTGCAGAACCAAGAACTGTGCCCCCCTCTCTCCAAAATGTATCTGAAATTTCTGCTGTCTGCACAGATTGTGCATAAATCAATTTTCACCACAACATGTTTCTCTCTCTCTTAAGCAAGCCTTTACTCTCTATACTAGCTTTTACTCTCTATTTATGGTCTGTGGTTGATGATAACGAGCTGAGCCATATCACATATAGAGTGACACAGAGAAAGAGTGTGAAAAGCTGTTTCAAGGAGGAGATACTGCTCTTTTAGGCAGCATCTCACGCCTTGTGCAGCAACTTACTCATGCACCTCACTAACAAAACCAGACCTGCAGTATGAGACACATTGCTGTCACCAAGAGCCTTTTCCCAGGAAGAAGCAGGACTCTGGTCTGGTTAATTAATATTTGACACTACTGATCAATTTACTTCCAGTGTTTTCAATGCTTAGTGCAAAGTTTTGTACTCATTGAGTATTACAATGGCAGTAGAACCTTAAGAAAAGGTCAGAAAAACTCCCTTCCCTTCCCTTCCCTTCCCTTCCCTTCCCTTCCCTTCCCTTCCCTTCCCTTCCCTTCCCTTCCCTTCCCTTCCCTTCCCTTCCCTTCCCTTCCCTTCCCTTCCCTTCCCTTCCCTTCCCTTCCCTTCCCTTCCCTTCCCTTCCCTTCCCTTCCCTTCCCTTCCCTTCCCTTCCCTTCCCTTCCCTTCCCTTCCCTTCCCTTCCCTTCCCTTCCCTTCCCTTCCCTTCCCTTCCCTTCCCTTCCCTTCCCTTCCCTTCCCTTCCCTTCCCTTCCCTTCCCTTCCCTTCCCTTCCCTTCCCTTCCCTTCCCTTCCCTTCCCTTCCCTTCCCTTCCCTTCCCTTCCCTTCCCTTCCCTTCCCTTCCCTTCCCTTCCGACTGGTTTCTTTCCCATGGAATTTTTCTCCAGGTGTTTTCAACAGAACACAAAGGTTTCTAAAGAAGAGAACAAAGCTGGGGGAGATAGAGGCTTAGAACATCCAGGGTCTGAAAGAGTTTTCAGGATCCTTCCAGCTTCTGGTAAAAGCCCTGGTTTTTGTCCTTCTCAAACATAAACATGCAGCCACCAGTGTTTGTAGGAAGACCTGTGCTGGTTGGTGTTTTGTGCCCATCTCAAGAGAAAGGGACAATAACCAGTGGAGAAACAGGGATGAGCCTCAGTGTGTACATCTGAGGATGCTCAGACAGGAATCTTCTCATCTGTGAAATGGTGACACTTGAACCTCCCAGACAGAGGAAGCGTGAAAGCCTCACTCAGAAAAATCCCTTTTGGGGATTTTTCCCTCTGAAAACATGAAGTGTATATGAATCATCCCTTCATCAAATGAAAGCTGAACTGTGAAATCTTGAGAGACGACATTTAACTCTCACACTGTTTGTGTGGATACTGCCAAAACTGAAGACTCAAAGCTGCTCTTGCTCATCTAATGAAATTCTTGAGGAGAAAACTAAAGATCATAGCAATGTTTTGTAGAGTTTTGCTGCCTGTGGTGGAATAATTTTATAAGTTCTTGCATGCTTGCTGAAGAAAGCCTGAAGTAACCATAGTGGTACTCTGTATTACAAATAAGAATTGTTAAGAGCTCATTTTTAAGAATCCCATTCCATTAGATTTCTTACAGAAAACCTCATTTGTGCATTGACTTTTTTTTCCCTAGGAAAATGCAAAATTAAGTCATCATTACAACATTTTATTGTGTGCAAAATTAGCTCGATTACTAAATCAGACAGGAATTCCAATAGAAACAGATATAACAATAGTTTGGCAAATAAAATCCTGATGACTCCTTCTTCCCTTACTTAGAAAATGAAGATTGGCCACATGTTGTGGCAGGTCCTGCATTGCTGGATGTAGAGTGCAAAATTGTTGATTTTAAGGGGAATTAAATATCTCCATTCTGCCTATGAAACTTGTTCTATTTTGACCCTGATAATATCCTTAGTCTATGAAAAGTATCTGGAAATGAGGATCCCAAGCACCTATCCTTTTTTGAATTTATCATAGATTTTGATTTTATACCCATGTCACAACAGCTGTGCCATGGTTTCTATGGATCAGAAATTGGAAAGAGCTGATAACTTTCAGGACAAATGAGAATAATAAATCTCTGAAAGGATAGAAGGAACAAGGGTAGTAAATCCTGCTCCTACCCAACTCGAGGCCCTGACAAGTTAGACGCTTAGCTGATGTGCTTAAATTAGAGACAAGGTCAGGTTAGGTTTCCCACACAGTTAATTCATGTTTCCTGAGGGAGGTGCAGCCCACCTCAGAAATGAATCACCCACTGGAGGTTCACTGCCTGCAAAGGCACCCTCCAAGTGACCTGGATCCAGATATAGATTCTTCAGCCAGGTACTGGAAGTTAGTTTAAAGGGATCCAGCACTCTCTAGGTAGATAGATAAGTTTAGATTAGAGAGGGAAAAAAGGCAAGAAGAGATTTGAAGTCATGCTGTGTTCAAAGAATCCAAGCACACTTGGTGTTTGAAGTTTTGGTAAGAAGAAAAACCGAACACCTCAAAGAAGAACAACTTCTTTCCTCATTCTTTGTGTCCCATTTTGGCCTGTGACCTTCCATTCTAGAAAAGGACCCAAGCCAAAAGTAAACCCCCCACCCTCCTGCTCTGGTTAGGGTGCTTACCTGCTCAGGAATGTAAGGCCACCTGTCCTGGGTCAGACCAAAGGTCTTCAACAACAGCCAGAATTACTTCCCTGTGGGGAACACAAGTTTGGAAAATTCTGCAATATTCTTCCAAGGTCTAACAGAGTGTGGCTCACGAGCATCCTTTGTAGCTAACAACCTACAGCTGTATTTCTCTTACACTGGTCCTCCAAATGCCCTCTTTAAACTCTGTCCACTCTTGTCACCCACACTTTCCTGGGAGCTGCAGTGCTGAGCTGCACATTTGGCCTTCCCTTTGCTTCTCCTGATTTTGTGGTGTTTTCTGTCCCAAATCCTTCAGCAGTCAGCACCAGGAAGCCTTGATGGCCCTGCCCTCCTTCAAAACCTCTGGAGGGTGTGGAGGTAACTGGTGCAAACTCCCAGAGACCATTCCCAGAAAGGCTTTGGGAATGGTGTCACCTTTTTCTCTCTCCTTCCAGGCTCAAGAGGACACAATTGCCTGGCTGGAGGAAGCTGCTAAAACACAAAAGGCTCATAAACACCAGTACCAGGGAGGAATGGCATGGAAGAGAGAACACTGACGATGGATTAAGGGCAAAATCTTTGTAGGCAGCTGAAAATTTAACACAGATTTGTTAAATACTACATACTGGAGAACTTCAGAAGAGGTCATTCTGCAGCTGCCAGAGTTTCTGAGAGGGCAGATAAAAGCCTCTCAAACGATACCTCTCCCCACTGCCTGAGGAAGTTTTTTACCCTTTGATAAAAATAGAAGTAATTTCGATGAGTTGCTCTCTTCTAAACCAACACTGAATTGTAAACCTCTGGAACTATTGGTACATTTTTCAAATTCCCCTTAAAAAAGAGAGGACGCAGTTAGTCTGTGTTAAAAAAAGAAATTTTGTTAGGGAACACAGTGTATTAAGACAATTATTTTAAAAAATTTAGGCACAAGACAAGCAAGAAGACAGCTCAGATTTTCCAGGAGGTATGCTAAGCAGGAAAGACTGTTTCTCCATGAACTTTTCAGCCCAGCTGCAATTCCAACCCAGTAACAAAGTGCATCCTTTGCAGAAACCAGAAAAAAGCGTCAATATTTGTACTGGTTTGTTTGTTTGTTTCCCACCAAGCTCCTTTTAGTTGTTATGTTGCCTACTCGTATATAAAAGCTTAACCAGTGGCTATGACTAACACATCTAAAAACCTTCTCTCCTCCAAGCACACGCTTTGTTATCTCCTGGAATAGATACAGCACGTTGGGATGTGGAATGGTCCAGCAAGGGAGAAAAGGCCAGTTGCACAGGGTTCTTCTTGAGGGAGTGAAATCGTGGCCAGAAGGATGAATTTAAGCCGTGCTATCGGGTGTCAGGTTCCTCCAGCCACAGCAGGGAGTTAATGACATGTTGGCAGGCACACCTAGCCGGGCAGATCAATGGAGAGCATTTGTTTGCAGACAGTGCGCTGTTATCTCCACGCTGGAGTGCACCTAAGAGGGGTTGTCCCTGCAGGAAAGCACTCACTTTGCTGTGGAAGAGGAGTGCCTGCAGAAAACACTGCCCTGCCACCCTGTCCTGCTTTCTCAGAGTCCACGGGGCAGATGAATCCACGTTCTGGGCTCATCAAAGCAAGCTGCTCTTGCAGAATGGCACCAGGTGATGCATGAATAACCTGCGTGATGCACTGATGGCTGAAAGGAAATAAAGATAAGAAAGGCTACTGAGCTATGGGGTACTGTGATTTCTACCCATCTGCAGCTGTTCTTTGTCTTTGCTTTACTACCTTTAATTTTAGTCTCAGATGCCCTTGCTTTGCTCCTGCCCATCCCTTCTTTTTCACAGGCCCAGTTCCTTCCCCTGTTTTCCCACTCCCTCTCACTTAGAATCTGATTCCCTGTCCCTATTTTGTAGTCAGAGCTCCTCAAAAACACTCAAACCTTGCATATAACAACATAGCACAAGACAGGAGTCTTAATAGGAAAGGTCACGATTCATGGCAATAGGCTTGTTTAAATTCAGTTATTTCTCTCTGCCTTTCTGATAGGAAAGGAAATAATCTCTGCATGCAAATCTCTTGGTGAGAATACAGAGCTCCCAAAGTGTCAAATGCCTCAGTTCAAGCCTAAGTCTCTGTTACAAGCAATATGCTGCATTTGGCAAACCTATTGAAGAAATAATAGACAGGAATAATTTGAAATCAGTTAAACCCACCAAACTTTCTAAGTTTCCATTTCCCAGATCCCTTCTAAGTACTTGCTCTCTGAGGTATAATACCAAATGATCAGGGAAGGTACTGAGTGTTGGAAAAGGTCCTGACCAGGACATCACATCTGCTCACCATATCCCAGCCCTGCCTCCGTCTCAAATTATGAGTTTAAATAATTAAATATATAAATAAATACGCACACATTCATGATGTATAGGCCTTTCCAGGGTTTTCCTTTTTTAATTGGCTTTTCCAATATCTGTTATCTTAAATTGCATGCATGGCTATTATGACTGTTTTAGTGCATTGATTCCTTTCTGTGCACAGCTGCCCCCAAAGTCACAAACCAGCTAAAACTACAACTGTGCTGGAATTACATTGCAACATGTACAGGTAAGTAATTCCTGCAAGTTATATCCATTCCATGTAGATTATCTGTCCTTTTGCCATTTTCTGTGTTCTATACCCATGCAGATTTCCTTCTGCTTTGCAGTGCCTCGTTATTTTTGTCTCTTGTGTTGCCACGACTGCTTCCTGTGATTGAGCATCTGTAACTCTCCGAATGGAAACACAGGCACAGAACAGACACTGGGGATTTTGTATTCTTGCTAGAGACATTCTTCAAAAATTTTACAGAGGAGAAAGAACTTGCCAGTGAAAATGAAACAAGCACTTTGCCCTCCCTTCAACCTATATAACACAGAAACTACCTGATATGTCCTAGTAAAAAGTTAAATTAGCGTAGAGAAATTTTAGGACTCCTTCAGAAATGAAAGCTAATTATTCTGTTCTATCTGGCATGCAGGCTCCATTTCCAGATATGTAGCAAGCTCTGGCTAATAGCAATATGATTTCAAAAAGAACATTCATGTCAGGCTCAATCCCCCCTTTATGGACAGGCATTATTTCTGGGAATTAGCTGGAAAAGCAGGCATTTCTCATCTGATTATGGTTGAAAGGCCTGATTAAACAGCCCTTTTGAGTAGAACAGTAACTCTCTATAATATGACACGGTAAATTATTAACATCATCCAAAGATTTCTGAGGAAATGAAAGAATTTTTTTTCAATTCTCAGAACACAAGGACCTGCTGGGTAGGAGCACACTGCCATAGGGGGTTACCTATTCAGAAATTGCCAGGAGCTTTTGTAGCATCCCACAAATTGTGGTAGCAGAGCACAGGCACTTTCATCATCAGATGAGAAGGCAGTTAAGGATTTGAAAGCAGGGGAAGCCTGGAGGACATTTCCTGTCACAGGAATCCACACAGCATTCCTTAAACTTCTTTTTTTTAATAGATTCTTGGGATTATTTTTGCAGAGTGAGGTTGAGGAAAGCCCTGGGTGGAGCAGTGATGCTGTGCTGTGACTCCAGACTGGGATCTCTTCACAGTGCTGGCAGACAGCTGGTTAGGAACTGGTATAGACACCGTGAGTCTGAAAATGCCTCTGAGCTTCATTCTGCCTCCAAGTCCAATTGTATTTGTTCCAAACTCCCACAACCATTGAAACTTGTTTGTACCACAGCAAGCAATCCAGTGATCAGTGTGGCTTACAAGGAGAAAAGGAGCTTTATCCTCCACCAGCTACAAACTTCAGTGTTTCATCCTGTGCTCAGTTCCAGCATTCAGGTCTTGTACTCTCTCACCAGCTTCTCCCTTCATGAGCTAAAGAGTCTCTGACACTTCCATTATCTTCAGAGGCATTAAGCCGTCATCACATTATTCCTTTTGATTTGCTGCTGAAGCACAAACTTTGAGAGTTCCCCAAGACAGCAGACATTTCAGTCATCCAATGGGGCATGAATTAATAGTATGTGGTATACCCCAGGACATGTATATCTAGCTCTACAAATCACAAATTCAGTCTTATTGTTGCTCCAGTCCCAAAATGAGTCAATATTTGAGTCTGAAATTAATGGGGAAAAATGTGAATTGTTGGAAATCTTCCAGCAGTCATGTGATGGAGAATCTCTGTCAAAGGAACCTCCACAGGGAAATGAACGTAATTAAGGACCAAGGTAATAAACTGCCAAGAAATTTTAACTAGTTAAAGAAGCCTTATTTAAACCCTGAGTTCTCCCAGTGAGGTGAACAGGGAGTGTCATCTGCCTCTGAGCTGCTGCAGAAAGAATTTTAAATACAGAAATTAATATTCTGCATAAATACCTCTGTATTTTCTGTTGCCTCTCTGTATATACTGTCCTACCACATTAAAAATAAATTAATAACATTTGTAGAGCTCTCTCCTGTGCAGTTCTGGTTAGCACCCTGTCTATCATTCAAAAACATCCAAGTTATTACAGGATAAGTGGAAAGTGTTCTCCTTCCCCCAGTGCTAAACACTGCTCTGAATTGCTGCCTTGACTCCTGTAGCAACAATTAAAATTAAGAAATTAGATCACACACCCCTGGACAGTCACAGGGCCCAGAAGGCCCTACAAGACTTTGCTAATGAAGAACTGCATCAGCCTCAGGCTCTTTGAGGGGGGAGGTCACCCCCTGAAAGGGTCCTGGTGGCAGTGCATGCTGCAAAAGGAGGTGTTTTTGTGGCTCTCTGATGGCTTTGCACAAAAATATAAATACCAGTTTTATCAGACACAATACGGAGTTTGAGCTGGCAGAGTCCTTTTCATCCAGTGCCTGGAGTGCCATAATAAAGGAAATAGGGCAGTGGTTAAGAGTTTTCCTGGGACTGTCCAGCAGTCAGGCAGCTGAAACAACAGAGAGAGGCATAAGAATTAAAATGTTCTTTAGGAGAAAAATATCTGTGAGCAAATCCCATTTGCTTTGTTTATTCGCTGAACTGCATTACATCAGGTCACCGTGACTCTGGATTTTAAGAGCTGCAGGGATCACGCCTGCATGAAGAGTATGATTTTACAGGAAACACAGAAATAAACTCGAGCCCAGAATAGAAAAAAAACGTGTTTGTCTGGGGAAGGAACAGGACAGAAGGAGCAGCTTTCCACCCTAGAGAGTAATGAGACAAATTCAAACCCACTTGGAGAGTGCAGCTCTGTGCAATTGCTGAAGAACCACTGAGGCTGAGGAAGGAATTTGAGCCCTTCACTTCCCCCTCTGCCCTCGTTCACTCCTTCCCCTATTATGCACATCTCATTTTATAACTGGAACACTCACTCTAATGTGTTGTGTCTCTGCTGCATTGTCTGGCCCCGTATTGTCTGCAGCTTTGACAAGTTTTAAAACTGAAGTTTTAAAATTGCCTAATTGCAAAGTTCTAGCTGAGATCCTGGGAATCAGGCAGCATTTGGAAACGTGGAGAGGGGGACAAGGTGCTATTTGCCATTCTGAGACAGTTTAAAAGGCTTCCCCAAATATGCCAGAATAGAAGTTCTTCAAAGAGAATGGGATAAACCTTGTTTATCAGTAAAAAATCTCCCAGTGTATGATTTTACACTGCCATCACACAGGAATTCTTTGCTTCTGCTGAAAGTGATGGGGAACAGCAGCATAAAAAAGCAAAGGCTGGGGCTGGAGCAGAGAGGGGAGCTCAGCTTGGATTCAGCAGGAGAACCTGTACCAGGAGGGAGCTGGGTTTGCAGGAAAAAGAGGAGGAATACTCTGAAAAGCAAAAGAAAAAGACAGGGAAAAGATGTATGTGCCTGGAAGCAGTGGGATAAGTGCCAGGTAGAGACTAAAGACAATGGTAGGAACTGAGAAGCTGCTAGCTTGGAAATAGGGTCACAGGAAACAGGAGTTTTTGGGAAGACAATGCTCTGGAAAATGTGGGACTGGATGAAAGCTGGGGATGTGGCAGCCAGGACCATGCAGAGAGTAACACACAAAGACCCCATGTAAAAATAGATGGGTTTGGGGAACAGAAATAGAATTGATGCTTTGCATGAAAGATGAAGTCAGGCCAAAATGCACAGTTAAGGAATTCATCAAGGATTTTGCCAACCCAAAGGGTTATAAATCTGAGGCTGAAAAGAAGTCTTTCTACATACTCAAGTCACATAAGTGGCAAGAAAAATTTTATTGTCAAATTAACCATGGAAACAGTTTTTGGAGCAGTAGTTCCTAAGTCTGCTGCTCAGTAAAGCCTCCCAACCATCTGAATTCCTTGTGGGTCACCATCTGAATAAAAAACATACTTTATCTGAAAATTTAATTATTTCCTAGACTATTTACCATCACCTCATGGACCAGTAGAGTGAGAATCAAACCATTTTTGGAGACATTTTTAGAGGGCACAAGACAGAAGGAAAAGGTGGCAGCAGGAGCTGGGCAGAACTTCCTTATCTTGGGAGTTCTGCCAGATGACCCTGTGGTCTGTAAATTCTGTCTTCTTTGTGTCCATTATTACTGGACATCCTTCTTCCCAAACTTTGTCAGCCTCCCCCTGGGCTGAGATTGAAGCATGTCCAGTCCTAAACCTTAACAAGGCAGTTCTACCCACAAATAATTTGGTTTTTTTAACACCTGAGCATCACTTGCAGCTTGTTGGCTGCTCTCTGTTTCACCAATTAAATCTCCACTCTTGTTGGTGAGGCTTGAAAGTCTCAATTGACTCAAATGACTCAAAAGAACATCCTTTCTTAAGAAAATTTTACGTGTTCTGCACTGTCAGAGGAAAAATAAGATCTGGGACAAAAAACATAGAGAAGGAAGATGAAAAGAGGAAAATGTTTTGATTTGAGAGACTGAGCTGATAGGACACAAATGTGTACAAAAGACAAGGAATAAGGGATGGGTAAGGCTGAGTTTAGGTAAGAAAAAGGCAGAATTAATTTTGAAAGAATAAAAATAAGGGAGGGCTGTCTCCAGAGGTTAGAGTGGTCTGAATCTCCATGCTGATGCCAACAAACACGACTCTGTGAACTTCCACGTTTGGTAATGAAACATGTCAAGTCTGATTACCTATTCTCCTGGTTGCTCTCCTCCAGTATATGGCTATTTACTGAAGATAACTGTACTAGTACAGGTTTTAAGTCCTTGCAGAAAAATCAAGGTGGTTTTCTAAATTTTCTCCCTTAACAATCTCCAAGCATTTGGGTGTTTGGAGTAGTGTTATACTGAGAACAGTGTGCTCACACTGTGCTGGGAATAGCAGCCCTGAGAGGGCTCTGCCTAGCAGGGAGGTTTGCCCTTGGTACATTTTCAGTGTTTTCTTTCCATATCTGTGTTTTTATTGAAGTTCCCTTCAGACTGCCTACAGAAAACCACAACTCCTAACAACGAAGAGGAGTCCATGGCAGGCAAATAATTCCTTCCATACCACAGAAAATATTCATTAGGCTCTGGCACTGGGAACTCTGCTATTGCCCTGCAGTGCAGGTAGGAAATAATGAGCATGTACAAAACTATTGCTGTTAGATGTATACATTATTCCAGGTCAAATGGGTGTGAAAGGCCACACCACTACTAATTTCTCATGCTCCTACTGAATTTCTGAGTGCTGTACAGGACATGTGGTGGGGATGAGCACAAAACCAACAGAAGTGTGACTGTAGCTGGAATTGCCTTTGCCTGTTGGACAGGGAAAGTCTGCAGCTTTTATCAAAATAACAGCTGTATTTAGGGGGAAATAAAAGTTTAGACAAAGCCATGGAGATCCACTTGGCTTTTTATGTATATGTTTCTCACAGCTGTAGGTTTGTGATTTTCAGATAAGACATTAGGAATTGGAGTTGTGCAAGTCTGAACTTTTTCTTTCCTGCTGCCTTTTGAAAGTATTCACCAAAATGAGTCAGTTATAGAAGAAATGCCATGAACTCTGGACAGGAAAGCAAATATCAGTTCACTAAGGGATAGATACATGTACAAGGATGATTATTCTTCACACAGTTTCCAGAAGTACAAAAAATGGGGGCTTTAATTAGGACTAATGTTTTTTTAATGAGGAACGAACTGAAGATAGCTGTTGTTAGAAGCAATAAATTCATGGAAGCATCAATTTCCTAGATACAAAGGAAACCCTACCAGAACATCCTGCTAGACAACACATGGACAATTTTTCTGACTGAATTTAAAAATTTCCTTGCTTGTATTCATAAATCAAACTGAAAGGCCAGGTTATTTCATTAAGAACATAACTGCTGATGTGTGGGATTGCATTTTATGGAAATGGTTTGCTCTGGCTCACCCCTGGAAAATGTATGGTTTATCCCAAGTCTGTACCCTCCCTGCAGTATCCTGTATCTGTAACCTCATTGGCTGGAGAATGTTACCGCGCCCCTTTGAACCTCTGTGATAAGAATGCCAAGGCAGAAGGCTCTGCCCCTCTTGCCCCTCTACCCCTGGAGGCGTCCATAAACTCCTCTCTCCTCTCCCCCCCTTCCCCCTCCCCCCTTTCCCTTCCCCTCTCCCTCAGTGAATAAACCCTCACCTCATCAGCACCCCACCGGCATCTGAGTCTCCTTGCCTGCCAGCGCGGGAACACCACGACCCCCAAAAGACCCCGGGGGTCTCCGGGGGGCACTCCCCGGGGACCCCCCATAAATTTAAACATCAACACTGATGGGAGGAGCCTGTGCAACTACTGACAGCACAAAAACATAGGGAGAAATCCTGTTTGGATTAAGTTAATCAGCTTACTCTAGAACAAAAAATCCCAACCCATTTGGGAAGATAAATGCATGGGTTACATCTCACTGTGGGAGAAATTTGGCTTCATGCAAAAAAATGTATCAGTTAAATCCATAACAAGACCAAGAATTCAGGTTGATGTTCAGCACTTCAGCTGCAGAGTTCTGCTGGCTATTCAATACTTTTGCCAGAGGAGTTCTAGTTCCAAATAAATTAACATAATACAGGTTTTGCCTGCAAAGGAAAGTGGCAGTGGTTTCAGTTGGATTTTTTTCTTTAAACCAATTTCATGAAACATCAAGCAAATCCTCGTGTGGACACAGTTAAATTGATCTACAACTCGTTTATGTTGATCTGGCTGAATTCAAAGGGTGGAGTTTTATATGGCAGCTGTACACTGATTTCAGTGCATCCACTGAAGGCTGCAATTATTGATTATAAGACTGAAAATAAGGCTTCAGTTAAGCCACTCTTGCAACACTTTAAATAGCAGTCTAGCTTTTACTAAGTGAATACTCTGAGGAAGTTGACAGACACTTTTCAGAAAATGGGAGATTCACATAATTTTGAATTCAGTTTTAAGGAACAGACATGAGGCTTCCTATTTGTACAAAACCACCAAGGATTGACTCAGGTGCTGACCTGAAAATTTTATTTTTTGACTTATGAGTATATTATAAAACTGACCCTATTTTAAAGGGATTTGTTGAATTTAATCTTCCATGAATCCTCTTTTTTTTTTTCTTTATCAACTTAATTTTTACATATACTTTCAACACTCTCCCATTGCCACTATGAATGTTTGCTCATACTTAGAAAAGATATGTGAAGCATTCCAGCAGTATTGGTCCTCTGGGCCTGTGAAGGACACTTAAAACCCACAAGTGTCGATCATCAGGACGCTTTCCTATGGTGCACAGAAGAGAAAAAAAATGAGATTTTGCTAAGATACTGAATAACTTCCCTTATAGGGATGTTCAGGTCATGCTCCAAGGTACAGTGGTTCCAGAGGGACCAGGATTTTACCCTGTACCTTCTCTTTGCTTAGTTTAATGCTCAGTGTGCCATCAGAGGCAAATTTGATTTGTTTGGTGAAAGCAGAACCATGGTGACAACGAGTTCTCTGTTTATTAGCTTTAATAATAGAAAGCTGTTGTCACCTCCCTGTCACATACAGTGAAGAGAAGGCCACCAATCTGCAGTCATTTTATGGGTGAAAATGGTCTTCATGCTGATGGTGTTCTCCACAATTCCATTTGGGGTTTTAGACGTGAGGGATGGGGAGATTTATCTGGGAATCTGAAATATTAATGTTTTTAGGTAATATTGAATTCCTTTTGCTGGTAATTTTACAGTGTCATATCATCTCATTTTTCTTGGTTTGTTTTTTTTTTTTTTTTTAAACCCACAACATTATAATGCCATGTACATCAGGAGGCAAAACATTTTTGTAGCCTCAGAGAGAAGTCATCTTTCACAGACGTGATTAAATGATACGTGAAAAGGGGCTGACCTCTGAGGCAAAGCAATTTCCACTTATAAAAGGGGAATTTTAACAAGATGCTCTTGCGAGGCCCCTTCCAGCACGTTTGTGGAGAAGGCTCCTCATGTCATTACCAGTCCCCCAAGGTAAACCCCTTGTGCACTAAAGAGGCTGATGCAGAACAGTTTTTAGCTGCCAGCCATGGCACAGTGCTATTGCTGCCCCTTCATGGATCTTGGATGACCTCAGGGGTGCTCAGATTCCACATCCAAACAGAAAAAGAACAATATATTTGCTGTCTGCTCAACAGAAAAAAGTCTGTGAGCAGTGAGGTGGTGCACTGAGTCTGCCTAGTACAGATAAGAAGCTAAAGGCTAGCTGAGAAGGTTACAGTGAGTTTTTAAGAACACTGAGAAAGAGAGGGAAAGCAAAACTAACAAGAGCAGAGTATGTTGGATTTCTGTCAATCTTCTATGGAGTCTAATGATGTAAGTATATTAAACCCCAAAACAATGAAATGTAAATCCTGATTCCACTGAAGTTGATGATAAGACTCCCACTAACCTAAACAAAACTGGAGTTTCTCTCACAGTGTGCTTGTCACTGTGCAATGTGCTGGTCACTATCGTACCCTGCTGTAATCATCAATAAAATGTGATGGACCCTGGGATTATTTTGCTGATACCCTTTTTACTTTCACTGGTTTCCAGAGGTGTGCTTCCCCTTCCCAGAGCAGCACACATATTTAATCTCTTTCAGACTAAGGCACTACAGATATGCTTGAAAATCAAAAGACAAAAAATTCTGGCTTAACATTATAGAATGTTGTCCAGACTTTAGCTGATAACAGTTTCAGGATGTGGCTGACTATAAACACAATAAAACCAAATGAAATAAAACAGTAACTTTAGAGTAGCCATTTCCATCTGTGACCTACAAACTCCTATAGCACCATAAAATATTCCTAAAAGCCTTGAAAAAGCAATGAAATAAAGCATTTATATTTTCAGTTAGCTAAATCCACTGTGCTGATGCCTGCAGTGACCATGAGAATTTTTGAGAATCCAAAAATTCAAAGAAATTGAAAAAACAAATGTGTTAAAACAGTGATACTGCTAAACTTGATAACAAGGTGTCGTAAGTGGACGTAGAAAATGAGAATGATCAATATTTATGCAAAATACTACTCATAACAAAACCAAAGAAAGAATAACAAACCATTTTAACAAGGGTCTAGGATTCGTATGAAAACCTATTCACTCAAGGTACCTTCCTCAGGCTAAATCCATGTGCTTTTAATAGCCTAGAAACAAGTTCAAGAATGGATTGGTTGGAGTTACTAAGACTGGCTACTAAGGCTGGTTCCCTAAGGAAAAGAAGCTTCTTTCATCATCGATTTTGAGTGCTTGTTTATCTTATCTTTTCACCAGTAGCTTCTGGTGAAAAGATAAGATAGGGGGTCCAAGTTCAGCCAATCTTGACCAATAATTAAGTTCCTACAAGTTTTTAAAACACAGTGAGGCAAAAAGAACAAGAGAGCACGAGCCCTTTGGTGAGGGAGAGGAGCTCCAGTGTGACTTTTACTTTGCTTGATGACAGAGAATTGACACAGAAAGCAAACCCACTAAGTGCCATTGTCTTCAGTCAGACCTCAGAATCACTGCAGGACACTAACCCACAAAAATGTGGTTTTTATTACTCCTGGCAGCCCTAGAATTATTTGTTCTGAGAATAGATATAACAATGGATTGCATTACTGATTAGGAGTTTTGCTGCTGTCTCAAGGGTATTCAGGACCTGAACCTTCCACACAGAGGGCAAACTCTGCAGGGCACATGCTCCACTAAGAGCAGATGATGTAGCCCAGAATTCTTAATCTGTAATCAGGCTGGGGTGACAAGAGCACACATCCGTGTGTTTTTACTGATTGTAAGACTTGTTGATTTGCCCAAAGGTTGCAAGTTCCCCCATAGCCTTGCCTGTGATTAGGATGCCATGCTGAAGAAATCTGTGATAACACTGGAAAATGTCAGGCTCAGTTCTGGGAAGCATAAGTGCAATAACTGAACAGGTGTTCACCCTGCTTCAGCC
Source organism: Prinia subflava (assembly GCF_021018805.1). Taxonomy (NCBI): domain Eukaryota; kingdom Metazoa; phylum Chordata; class Aves; order Passeriformes; family Cisticolidae; genus Prinia; species Prinia subflava. Next base: position 10,249,098 of record NC_086250.1, on the reverse strand, counting down.
TCATGGAATGTCGAGACTTATGTTCACTTACTACAATAATACTTTAAAATCAGGAAGGCAATCAGCTTATCTCGAGTAGGAGGGATTGGTTTAAACATCTGAAATGATTGGCTGTTAGCTGAACAAAGTGGTCTTACTATACAAATTTTAGTCTGGGAATAATTTTTCAGCAGCTGGAGTTAAATTACAAAAATGAAATGACTAAATTGTTGTCGTTAGGTGAGCTCGGTTGGACTGTGGGCTCTGAGGAGGTGAGCTAGGATTTCTGAGCATCTCCCTGCTGGACTGCAGGTTCCTCTGCTGCACCAGAGGCATCCTGTGGCAGCAGAAGTGCCTGGTGGCAGAGCTGTGCCGGGGCCCAGGGATGTTGCTTAGCAACTTCCCAGGGATGGCTCTGACAATTAACTCTCTTGTGTGCCGGGTGTGTGCTGGGAACAGGGAAAAGCAGAGCAAACAGCCCTCAGGAGGAGACCCCAGGAAAGCTGCATGTGCCCATCTGCAGCAGCACTCCAGCCAAAGGAGCCCTTGTGCTGTAGCTGGTTCTTGAGCAGCAGCTCTTCTGGATACCCTCATTCTTTCCACACAAAATAAAGCATATTTTCCAAGAGGATTAGTCAATACCAAAATGTGCACACCTGTCACAGAACAAGAACACCTGCATAGGCGTTGCTTCAAAAAATGACCTTTTCCATTTGTGTTCACCCTTGAATCTCAAATTACTTTCAAGTGTGGAAAGCCCTCATTTAACCTGAGCCATTGGCCCAATCACAAAACCATTTCGTTTTGCCCACCACATATTGTTCTTGCTCTTCTGAAACCACACTAAGCCATGCCTGAGTCTGAGTCAAGGTGTCCCAAGACACTGAGAAAGAATGAAGAAAATGATGAGTTCTCCTCTTCAGGATAGTTCAGGGTTGCTCCAGAGCTGAGCCACAGTCACGATCCTCTTCCTGGCTTTCCCCTCTCACTCCTCAGGGAAAACCACCTGTGTCCCAGTCCTGTTAAAAAAGACCCCCAAACAATCACAGATCTTTTATAAGCAAGAAAAACAGCATTTCCTGTGTGCTTTGCAATATGTTTCCGTGATAACTGAAAGCCAACATTTTGCTGGAAATTGCAGCAAAGAGAAACTTGGAAGTAAATTTACATTTTTTGTAGTTTTAGAAAAAAATCTCTGAAGGACAACCTTTCTTCCTGCAATAATTAAAAAAAAACTACAGTTCCCTTTCAATCAGGATGCAACAGTTTTAATACACTTTACACATGAACTGTGGAAAGAATTTGATAATACACCTGAAAAAAAACAACCAGCTTGTTTTGTAGCAGTCAAAAATAGCTTTTCTGCAATTCAAAATTCAATCATTTAAAACGTTACAGAGCTCTTGTCTTCTGACTTTCCAATCAGCTCTTGCACAGGAATGATGCCTTATTATTGGAACTGCTTCTTTTGTCTGTTGAGTCATGTCATTTGAAAAATGATTTCTTGGTGGAAAAATTGCCCTAATGACAATGACTGTAATTTTGAAAATAATTTCATTGCATGCAGGATTTGACATAGTTTATACACTGACTGATTTTTAACATGGCAGCGATTTATGATCTACCAAAGAAAACACCCAGCAAATGAAGATGCTCTGCGAAGCCTGTGCATTTGCATAATGAGTTTACATTTAATCAGGAGCTGAATATGCAGAAGCACAGGCTGTTTCACAGGCTGAGCTGTGCCCACGTGTGTCAGCTGCCATGGCACTCCAGACACGCCATTCCCATGCCATCCATCCAGGGTTCTATGGCTCCCAGGCACTGCTGCAATAAACAGCACAAAGCTGCACTGCCCAGGACCCCAGGAGCTCCCCCAGAAGTTCTTTTACTTTGGGTTTGGCAAGTGCAGCAGCACCACTGCTCTCTTTATCATCATGTATAGGTAGAGAGAGAAAGAGAGAGAGAGGAGAAAACATGCAGCCCTAAGCTACAGTTGATTTGATTATTAGTATCAGGAAAGAAGAATCTGACAGAGCAGCTGTGAAAGGTGAGGTATAAGCTGGAATTGCCTGTGTGCATCTTCCCAAGACCAGCACCAGGCTGAGAGAATTCCCACAGCCTTCATTTCCTTACTTCTGTGCTGGTTATTTCCTTGGTAAACATAATTGGGGTTTTCTTCATCATCTTTGACAGTGAGATTTTGTCCTCTGTCAGAAATAAATTGGCCAAAAATGTGCAATCTCTCTTGTGGAATTTTCAGCTACTGAGGACGAGTTGAGTGCCAAGAAGCAGATCCCTCTGTGGATGCACTTGGAATATTCACTTTCAGCTTCCAGGCTGTGGCATCAAAGACACAAACTCCCACCAGCTTTGGGCTGCGGATATTAGAACCAAGCTATGTTGAACAAAAATGATCCTGAAGTTAGTTTTTCAAGCTGTTATTAATGTTCTTGTTTTCTAAAATATTACTTGAAACATATGAAAACCTATGTCATTGCCACATATCCATCCTCCCACTCACACACTGTCTATAGAGGTATGTTATCTGGCTGAAAATTGAGTTAATCCCCAGCTGAATGAAGTTCATAAAACTTTCAGTAAAACTGGGCTGGATTTTATGAGCATGAAGCCACGTTACAGCTTGGGTATGAGATCAGAGCAAGCTCAGTTTCACTGGACATGCTGTACACACTTCTGTGTCTTTCTTTGAGTTTATGAATTTCATCAACTTCTACATTAAATATAAGGTGGGAACTTGCTTGAATTGGGTAGGAGAGCAACACACCCATGAGATAATCCCCAGTCCTTCATAGCCCAATGGACACTTGAGATCCAACTGTGATTTTACCTCAAACTGTTGATTTCAATATAAAAACCCTGCAGATATCTTAAAGAGTTCCTTTCACCTCTGCTGGTCAGAGTAGGAGGTGTGTAATTAAGTTTGAATTCTTACTTGAATGGAAGATTGAATTCCTTTTCTCAAGCATTGACGGAATAAGGAGCTGAAAAACTGTTTTCTTTAAATGTATTTGGTGGAAGGGAGAAAAAGGATGTTTTTCAGGGAGTATGCAACACCACATGGAAGGAAGGAAACCCAGGCACATGCCATTTAAAATCTGTTGTGAAATGAGTGTTTTAGTCACTCTGAGCTCATAGTGCAGACCAAGCAGGAGGAGGATGCACCACCATGAAACCTAACAAAGGATCATGATAAGGGAAAGAGCAAACTCTTTTTCTAGGCTTCTCAAACAGTAAAAATACTCAGGACTGCAGCTGGGATATGTGCAAAATATTTACTCTCCCAGCAAATGATGCCCTTTGGGCGTGAAATGCAGTGCATTAGCAAGAGAAGGAAGAGCTCCGACTGCCTCTACTTGTGCATAAAGTTACCTCTCCCTGAAAGAGAGTTTGGATTGCACAGCCATCAGTCTGGCAGGCTCCTCACACAGAAAACCCTGCTGTAGTGCCTGCAGAAGAGAATCTTTTTTATTGCTTTCAATAGCTACCAGGCCCAATTCCTGCAAAATAAACCCAGGAATCAATAGACTCTCTGAAGTAGATTTCACCTCTGACTGCATCTTGATCTGTCAGGGGCTCTCAAACTGTGGCACACAAACCATTTCCAAGAGCTGTGCCTGTGTGATGCTGCAGCTGTGGAAGCTGCAATTGAATCCCAATTCATTCCACAGCACAAAGTGAAAAGCATGAAGGGCTCAAGCAGCTTGGCGAGGCTGCACATCCCTGCAAGGGGTGTCCTAGAAAGAGCAAGGTGTGCTGTGAATCAGGGATGGGCTGGGTCTCAGCTCTGTGTCACCCCCAGACACAGACCCCAGGATGAAAAGGTTTCTTCTGCTCATCTCATACAGCTGCTGCCACTGCTGACAGTGGTACCTGTCACTGCCAGGCATGACAAAGTCCAGCAAAAGAAAGTTTGGTCAGGATTGCTTCTGGAAGCAGACACAAAATGGAGGCAGCAGGGAAGAGGGGAAAATTAATGGTGAGTCTTAATGAATTTCCACTAAGCACCCTTCATCTCATACATCACACGTTAATGCAGTCTTTAAAATTTTATTTCTTTAAGTCAGTAATAGAAAAATTAAATTATGCATTATTAATGGAGTAGCTTGCAGAGAGGCTTCCAAAAAGGTGAACAGAGTTTCCAGAGCAGACATGAAGAAGTTGAGATGCTGATGCTAAACAAGAAGGAAAGTATTTGGGACCCTTTCAAAAGTGTTTCTGGACAGGATTTATGGCTGGGATGGCAACTGTCAAAGCTGGTGAGAGAATAAAACTGAGGATAAAGTTGGCTTTGCTCTTCAGAAGTGGTCAATGATCATCCCCCAGTCAGAGTGTGTGTTAGGTGGGGCTGTGGGTTATCTGGTAACTTTTAGGTGAAAGAGAGTTCTGTGGGATTCATCAGTGCAAAGACAAACTTCATAAAAACCACACAAAGCACAGGTTGCTAATTACAGGAGACCTGTAACTGTTCCACCTGCACAATACTGCTAAAACAGCTCTCAACCTCTGGTCACATAATCCAAAACAAATTCAAATAAATTTATGTTCCTGTCCATCAGCTGGGCACCATGATAATTCATAGCCCCTTTTTTACCTATGCTGAGAGCCTAATTTCTTTAAGCTGATTTTCCTTCTTGGATGGATTAAAAAGTTCACGAATGCAGATGCCAACAGAATTTTGCAAAGCTGTGGTAATTAAACAATTGCAAGTATAAAGCAATATCCCCCTTTTCTTATCCTGTCGGGGCTGGGGTGAGGTGCCAAGGAGAGAAGATTGCTTTTCTGGGGTGGGTCAGCCTTGCAGGCAGGTATACACCAAGTCAAACAAAGTCAAGCCTCCTGCTCTACTGCAGTAATAAACAATTGCTGAATTAAAACAGAGAAGGGCAATTACCCAGGATCTGGAGAAAGATTATTTTAATATGGAATAGAGTACTGCTAAAGCAATTAAAAAGCTTGTAAAAGACCCCAAAACTCAGCAGGATTTCAGCATCTGCAGGTAGGCAAATCTGTCAGCACTACTTTTTCTGCCATGCTTAAATACTCCTTCCCCCACAGAGCTGTGTGTGCCCTGCCTACCACAGCAAAAGTTTGTTCTGGATTGCTGCTGCCCCAGTCCCTTCACAGCCTGCCACACTCACTGCACTCTGCTGCAGCTCAGAGGTGGCTCTTCTTGAGCAGGAGTGGAGGACAGGAATAGAAGTGTGGCAGAGGTTTGGGAGAAAGGGAAGCTTCTCTGTAAATCATGGCATGGGAAGCATAAAAATTATGTCAAAGTGGCAAACCAAGAATCCCACTCACTCAGTGTCAAAATCCTGAAAAAAAGGCATTATACAGTCTGAACGCAATAATACAACAAAAATATTCCTTGATTTTGTGCTTGCAAGGTCTTAACTTGCCAATTAAGGTTAGAAGCTTCTGATACTGAACTGAATTTCCTTTACTGTATGGGATACATGTCCTGTCATGTGAGCTATGTAATGAAAAACATTTGTGGACATTTTTCAGTATATATTGTGTGGAACTTTGATATTTTTTCCCAAATATGCAATGTTTGTGGGATAACAAGAGATAACATCCAGACCTGAATAAGTCTTTATAGCTTCCCAAATACAGGAGCCAGGGAAGATTCTCTGTTCCTTTTTTTTTTTTTTTTCCCTCTTTGTAGCAGAGGCATTTTGCTAAGGGTTAATTAATAACCCAACCTGGGTAAATCAGATATTTCCAAAGAGATGACAAGAGAGATTATCTCCCCTCAGGTGGATTTGCTACCCATGTTCAATTCATACAGAGACACAGGTTCTACAGGTGATTTGAGATTATCAGCATCCTTCTAATTAAATTTCAAGAGCTTTGAAAGGCTACTGCTGCTTGCAAGATTCACTTCTAACCCTGGATGTTTGCTCTTCTTAGCTGCCTTCTCCATCATACATTTTTTACACTACTAATGATGGGATTAATATTAATCCATTTCACTATAAATGGGTTGGATGTCCTGCTACTATCTTGAATTAATCTGCATTTGACAAGCACATCTCAGCCTTTTTCCTTCCTTTGAAAAGGAATTTAGAGTGACAGAAATAAAATGTCTTCAAGGTAAAACCTGTGAGGTAGGACTGGATGCTTTTTATAAGAAGCAAAGCTAAGCAGGCTTTCAAGGAAACACAGGAATTGGACAAAGCTACAAAGGTTTTCTGTTTTCTTGTTTTCCCCTCACTTTCCATTAACTTCAGCAGCTGCTTTAATTCTGAGAGCTCAGTAAAAGGGCAAAGTCTCACATATTTTGGGCTTATCAAAACAAATGAGTTTGGTTTGTGAAGGTGTTGCCTGTTGGCCACTGCTCCAGCTCAGACCCCAGTGACACTTCTGGACGATTTCCCACCTCTCAGCCTGACACTGCACATGCAGCAGAGCTCAGTCTGAACCAAATTCGTGTTTTGCTTTCTGTAAAGTGGTTGGGGAATTGGGCAGCACTAATATGAGGTGGGGAAAGACTTCTGGAATCATCTATCCCTTTGCCACAGGGCAGTGAAAGGCAGTCCCAGAGCTCTGCTTGGCCTGGGGGCATCTGGAGTGGGATCCTGCATTACAGGAGAGAGCAGATGGGGATGCTGAAGGGATGAAACCTGCTTCTTCCAAGGAAGAAACTCTCCCTCTGAGGAGAGCTCAGGGATGGTTCCCATGACTCACCTTTTGATAATGGTTCAAAAGCAGTGCTTGGGGAGTTGTTATGGTCTGTGTTATTGACCACATAAATCAACAAGGGTTCCTAGAACAGCTGAGGGCCTGACCTACTGCAGCAGGTATTGTGCTGCCTGAACAGGGGCACAGGAACTAAGGGACATTACTTCGAGCTTCTGCTTAGATTTGAAGTGAACTGTGGCAGAAAAGGGGAAGAAAAAAAAAAAAAGAGAGAGAGAAAGGAAAAAAAAATTGATCTTACTTTTGGCAAATATTTGGCCACCAGGATCTACTCACATGTCATTTATCTTGCCTTGAGAATTGGCCTTTGCAGAATGAAACAAACAAACACTGCTACACCGTGTGCCATTTTGCAGTGACACAAAAACCTCACTGAGGATAACAGACATTTATAGAGCAATTCATATGACTTTAAAATTACCCACCTTTGCTTTCTCATTGTTTAATCTACTAGTTTGCATTTGTTGTTTGAAATGTACACAGAGAAGTTGTGCTGATGATGAATACGTGGAAAGCCTGCTCTGTGTTAAGAGTCATTATTTGTGTGTGTTCTAGCATCCTCCCCAGAGGACAGGTTTTCACATGGACAATTGAAAGCAGACTCTCTTCCTCTCCTGTTCCTTAGAAGGTGCAGAGAATGTGGCTGCACCCACACAGATTCCCTAAAAGATGCAAATAATTCCCCAGAAGAACCCTATACACGACAGTGCAACCTTCCACTGCATGGGGTAAGCTGGAAATAGAAATGATAAACTGCTCTGGTTATACCCACATTGCTCCTGTTCCCTTGAAGCCTCACTGCCAGTTCCCAAAGGCTGGCATAATGCTGCAGCATCAAATAAAGCTGCTATGTGGACAGACAAAATTCAGGGACATGAAGGCAGCCTACTCACACCGAACCCCTTGACAGCTCATCCTTCACATTTCCTGCCACCCACTCACACACAACACTCCCTGCCTTGCCAGCACAAACATGGTGAGACAGGGAAGTGGGCTTTAATTCCAGAAGTCTTACCCTGTGGTACCTTCTGGGAGATAACAGCTTCACAGCCAACACCTGTGAAGCACAGCCAGGATTTGGTCACCACAAAGAGACAGAAAAATTCCTGTATTCTGTTGGAATAATTCAATCCTTGGTGAGTTTTCAGCTAAAGTATATTATTCTTCAGGAAGAGTGAATTTAGAAAATTAATGCCTGCATTCTCATCTTCACCATCCCATCTCTTGCCTTGCTTCAGTATCACAGAACAAATAAATGGATAATTTGATTTCCTAGCTGACAACACACAGAAGAAAACTCCAGGAATAGAGAGTTATTTATGCCTGAATGTAGGGCTCACATTCATATTTATGTAGTTGGATAAGCATTCTGACTATCAGGGTTATTATCACATCAAGATTTTAAAAGCAGATGATCCAAATAGCTTCTACAGGGATGTCACTCAATCCCAGCTCTCTTCTCTTCTCCTGGGGTCCAGGAAGCCTTCAGCAAGAAGATGATGTACACCTTTGTGTGAGCTAAATCCTGAGAAATTTTGTTTGACACCAAAGCAATGTTTTACTGACAACCACAGATTCACAAAGAAAAAGTACTCTTTTCACACGAGTTGCAGGCCTATCTCTGGCTTCTGAAGTGCATTAAAACTCAGTGCAGATATGGGAACACGCTGACAATCAGAGCCCCATGACCCTACCCCACCATTCTATTGTTATGTGGCTCACACTTGCTCTTCAGTGTTCAAAGAGAAGACCTTGAGTCCTGGTGTGAGAGCAAGCCCAGGTTTACAGCCAGGGATTTCTGAAAGCTGCACATGTCCCTGCTGCCAGGTCAACTGCTTGTGAGAGGCTGTGGTGACCTCCACCCTCTCCACCTCCATGACCCAGCAATGCCACACTAAAAATGGAAACAGGGAGGATCTTTGGTTTCCACTAGTCTTTTTCAGGAGACAGCACAGTTGTTTCAGTTAAATGATGACAGATTTTTTAATATATTTTTGGTGTATTCTTATATTTTTATATACTTTTGGTAAATATATAAATAGCTCTAACTTTAAGGGCAATTTAGTTTTTTTCCTCAGGGTGTGAGGGCCTTCTATCTCAGGGCACAGTCATGATTGCTGCAAGGACAGGAAAGAAGGGAATGTCCTTCAGGGAACGTCTTGGAATGCCTTGGAACCATCAGACAGCAGCAGTGCCAGAGATGAGATACCTGACTAAAGGGGCCGAGGGCTTGATCAGAACCAACAAAGCTGAGATCAGGACTTGTACCTGAGCATTTCTCCCAGGCAATCCCAGACAGGATGAGAGGAAACAGCCTCAAGCTGTACCAGGGGTGGTTCAGGTTGGACATCAGGGAGAATTTCCTCATGGAAAGGGTGCTCAGGCATTGGAAGGGGCTGCCCAGGGAGGTTTGGAGTGCCCATCCCTGCAGGTGTCCAAGGAATGTCTGGATGTGGCACTCAGTGCTCTGGACTGGGTGACACGGTGGTGATCGATCACAGGTTGGACTCAGTGACCTGAGAGGTCTTTTCCAACCTCAGTAATTCTGTGATTCTGTGAGAATTTTGTTTTCAGGCAATGTTAGATGGATTCCACCCTATGGAAACACCAGTGCCAAGAAGGGGCACAAAAACTACACAAGCTTTTGAGCACAAAATTCAGAGGTGGAAGGCACAGGGTTTAAAGCTGGACAGAACTGAGTACAAAGCAAGTGAACAGACTTTTGTGTGCTGAACTGGATATGTTAGTTGTTTAGACAATGAAACAAAAGGCAGTTGGTGCCTGAGCAATGATATTAAGAAGGAGAGACATGTTGAGCTGGATAAGGCTGCCCAGGGAGGGGCAGGGAGGCAGTGACTCCATCAGTGGCAACTCCTGGCCCTCCTGCACCAGGCTTTGAGCAGCAATGCTTCCTTTCCTGTGCTGTGATGCTGTGGGTGCTGGAGACTGAAGGATTAAAGTGTGTGACATTTTCACAGCATGAGCTCCGAGACTGCAGGCTCTGAAATATCCAAGTGCCCAGCTCTGTTGCGATTCATCCATTCCCCACTAAGGAAGAATTTCAGCTCTGAGATCTCCAAGTGCCCAGCTCTTGTTGCTATTCATCCATTCCCTGCTAAGGAAGAATTTCAGGCTCTGAGATCTCCAAGTTCCCAGCTCTCGTTGCGGTTCATCCGTTCCCCGCCAAGGAAGAGCGGCGTGGGGAAGGAGCTGCCCCCGTATGTGAAGCCAGAATAGCTGAGCACCTGCTGGGGCAGGAACTGCAGTCATGAGGTCCATAAAGGAGGTGACAACAGGAGGACCTGGCAGCTGGTCCTGCAGCACAAACTCTGCTGGCACAGCTAACGCAGCTCTCCCAAGATTGAGGAGGTTCGGGAGCCGAAACCTGGCTATTGCAGAAAGAAGCAATATGTGTTGTTCACAAGGTGTGCAAAACTCTGGAAAAGTGGCCCTTATCTCAAAGAGAACCACTAAAAAAAGATGAAAGCAACAATTTCAGGGTATCCAGAAGGCCTAGGGTGATGCCTTGCAGATGTCCATCTATAGGAGCTATAAAAAGTGTCCAAACCTGTGAAGAGCAGCCAGTCCCTGCTTTCCCCAGGCAAGGTCCAGTCGTGTGTTTCACCCAGATGTGTGGGGTTAGCTGTCTCCTCTCCAGGAGGAGACACTGCAGGGTCAGGTGTGCTGGGCAGTGTCTCCAACAGCACCTCCCTGGAGTTCCTCTTCCCAGCTGCTGGAGTTAGAAAATGAGGGAGAGAGAGGCTGAGATGCCTCACCCAGCTCTGAATCAGGAGCAGTAGAGCCACATTAACGAAATACTCCTTTTCAGGGCTGATTCAGCTCCCACCCCATGGGTTAGGTTAATCTTTGCCTCATCCATTATCCTGTCAAAATGTGCCCTGAGATCTGCTGACCCTGAGCAGGAGGCTGGCCACAGACCTCCTGAACTTCTCCATGACACTGTCAAACAACCTCTTTTGAAATCTGGTAATGACATTGCAAAGTTACTTCCCACCAGTAAAAAGTGTGTGCCTGATTTCTGCTTTGTTTGTTCCCCTGAAGAGAACACGGCTTCTCACAGATTCAGGGCAATGTAAAGCCTTTTTATCTAGAAGTCAGATTTTTTAATATACAGTAAATACGTTGCCTCCACAGGGAATTAATGTCATTTCGGTGGGATTACTGAAGGAAATAATACTTATCCACTAGAAGTGAGCATGGTTTTTGACCATTAGTTTCAAAATGACTAAATGAAAAAATTGAGTGATTGATCACATCAGCAAGTGACTAGGTCCAAGATACATATCAACAAAATGCTATAGGTTTTTAATTGTCAAAAGTAATTTTTCATTTCAGTCAACTTTCTTCCTGTCTTCTTTCATTGCAAATTTTTTTTTTCCCGGAATATGAGCTGATATATTTATAATGAAAAGTGTCATTAGTCCTTTTCTAGGACATTCTTCAATTAAAGTAAATATAGCCATAAAGTCTTCTGTTAGGTAAGATAATGGATCATTGCAGCAATTGTTAACAAGATCTGTTAACTCCTTGAAAGCATCAGAGGGGCTGAGGCCTTTAAACCCTTCAAGGACAGTAATATATATGTGGTCCCAATTAAAAGTGAGGCAAGAGTGATATAAAAGTATATAGTGCAACACCTGCACAAGCATCTAAATGTCAATACAGCTCAAGTGTGGCTTTTGAAATCATAATGCTGACAAAACAAATTTGTTTTGTCACTGCTTGAATAGTGCTGAAATTATTTTTGTTTATATCGGTAAATTCCTTGGGCTAAATGTCTGATTTGGATCACAGGAGATGCTGATTGTTTGCCTTTGGAAAAGGATGAACATGACTGGTGAGACATTTTTTCTCTTGGGAATAGCCCCAGATATGGTGGTGGAGCAGAGGGAGTGGATAAACTCACAGCTCTCAGGCTGTTATTACAGCCTGGTCTGCTCAGCCAGGGTTTCCTGTTGAACATTATAATTACACTGTTGTCATTGTATGGAATGATGTAGTATGTACACAAAATAGCCTGCACACAGCCTGTTCATGCAGTCACAAGCACAGCATGAAAATGACGAAAGGAAAGAAAAAGGAAAGAAGAGGAAGAGAAAGAAAAAAAGGAAAAAATGGAAAGGGAAGAGGAAGGGGAGAGAAATATTCCAGCACAATGAGGATTGCAGAGATGAGTGACTACTGTCTGTGTATTTCTGAGAAGGCAAGAGTGAAGGCAGGTGTGGCTCAGGAGGGGCACAGATCACTCCTGCCACTCAGCTGGACAGGGAAACACATTCCCTCCCTTGTACCCCAGCCTGCTCCTGCCACACCAAGCCACTGCAGTTACAGCAGTATTTTAAATTCCCAGCCTGATTTGTCACAGGGTTGATTCATCCAGACCAGTCCTGAACTGAAAAATTCTGTCATTGGGATGAATTTGGGTAGGAAGCTTCTAACTCAGCAGGCAGAGCAGGCAAAAGGATTCAACACTGAGAACATCAAATCCCCCATCTTTTGAAAAGATGCCAGCTGACTATGCAGCATTTCTTCCTCCAACACTGAAGTGTTTGCCTCAGTGGCTGCCACTGCCATACATGGATGAACTTTTGAGTCAGAATGGTCAGAATCTGACATTCCAATACACATCATCATGGGAGAAGATGGGAGTCAAGCAGGGAAATTCGTGGAGGAGCTTACACAACCTGAGTGCTTAGGACATTTGCCAGCAGATGCAATGGATCTGTGTGGATGGGTGTAGGAACAGAGAATGGATTTTGGGGTGCTTAGCGTGGAAAAAACTCAATAAACCCGTGATTACACCAACTTTTCTTTTTGCATTTGGATTGTTTCACTTACCTGGGCTACCAAACTGGTAAATCTACATATGAACAGGAAGAACAGCAGTAGGCTTTGTCTACAGATGAAACTAGCAAAAGGTGGTGTGCCTGGTTATAAAAGGGATGAGCCAGCACAACAATTTGTGTAGCTGTGCTCTGCCATGCTGATAGATAAACTGGGGGCTTCAGCTACTCCCAGTTACTGCTATTACAGAAGATGCCACCTGCAAGGTGGCCTTCATCTGGAATTTGGAAATTCAGCCAGAAGATGCCACCTGCAAGGTGGCCTTCCTTTCATCTGGAAATTTGGAAATTCAGCCCTGATCCCTCCCTTCATGGGGAAAGTGGGATGAAGCAAAGTGGGAGTGTCAGGTGTGCAACAAGTGATTCATTTGGTAGCACTTCACTGTTTGCTGGCATAAACTCATTCTGAGATGGGAGTGCAAGTTGAACAAGCTGGAATTCCCCTCTGGAGTGCATGGATCAATTGTATCACCCTTGATTTACAGCCCGCAGGGCCAGCACCTGCCCTGCCCCTGTATCCCAGGGGTCATACCTGGTCACATCTGCACAGTGTGAGCACAAAGCACCCCAGTCCCACAGATGTGTCAGGATAGGAGGCAAGAGAGCTCCCAAGAAATCACATCTCTAAAATTCTTTAAGCAACGAGGTGCCTTTTTTTTTTTCCTTAAAAGAGTAATGTGTAAGGATGAAATATGGGGGTGTCAGAGACATGTAAGGAAGAGGCTGTGAGGAAGAGGAGCTAGACCAAAACGAGGATGAGGGATGGAGGAACAGGATGGCTGTGGACTGCTGTGGCTGGCCAGTTCCAAACTGGAAGGCCTGAAGCACTCTGGCAATTCTCTTTGAGGAACCTTCCCTTCCCTGGGTCTATTTGGCCAGGGAAACCTCCCCACATGGTCCCCTCAAAGGAGCCTTCGTAGGGGGGCTGTAATGGCACAAAGGACCCCTTTGCCACCACCACGGTCACCAGAGAAGGGGGCTCTGCAGTTTGGAAGTACTTTGGAAGTACTTTGCCTCAGGAACAGCTGCCCAAAGGCCCTGTGTGATGAGTCCAGCACTTTGCTAATTGCCTAATGCTAATTGTTCTTCCCAGACTTTGGAGACAATGTGAGTCCTGCAGATGTTTTACTGGAGAACATTTCTCACCATACATATGACAGATTTAAATTGCCTTCTCATAAAAATAGAACAGTTTATGTACAGTAGGGTTCAATTGTCTCGGCTGAACGTCTCTTCATTTATTTGAATTTTGAGAAACCACGTTTAGACACATTCCATTCCTGGCTTTAAACAGCCTTTACAACACTTTAGATAGAAATTACAATGAAGCAGTCCTCAATTGTTATGTCATTGTCATCAAAAGATAACAATGCCAACTCACTAATGCACTAAATGGCTACAATGAGAGATGTGTACTATTTACGAAGCTGTTTTTGTAACTGTCTGATAGTTTAAGATACTAAAACACTTGAGAATCTCTGAGATGTAAAATTGAATTCAGTTTCTTGGCACGTGCAATTAGTTGGTTGCCTTAGCTACTCGTCAGATGTTACATCCAAATTAAGCTGAAGCCAACACATCAGTGTCGAGTTGTTGGTTAAAAAGGAGATGGAGAGGTCTGCGCATGTATGGTTTAAGCAAGACAAAAAATTTCAATAATTGTACTTACTTCCTTTGTATGTGCTAGTAAGAGGTTTGTAATTGTGTTTAACACATTCAGCAGTATGAAGACTTCACTCTTTAGTGCTATTTGCATTCAGGGGTATCAGCTGCTTTTTTTTTTTTTTTTTTTTTTTTCTTCTTTTCTTCTTTTTTTCTTTTCTTCTTTTTTTTTTTTTTTTTAATGATCTATTACAAATGGATTTTTAAATTTGGGATTTATTGGACACATCTTCTTGGACAGATTCAAGGATGCCAATTCACCCCATCCAAAGCAGTTTGAAGCTTATTGTGGAGAGTCTGCTTTAAAGATGGTGTTAAAAGAATAGGAGATTAGGCTTTTAAAATTCCATCTGATATTGAAATTATCCAAATATAGAAAGTTCAATGCAATGAAGTTCTTGGATTGCCCTCAGACCACCTGCCTGGGCACCAGCTGTCACCCCAGGAGAGTTCCTGCCACTGTGATGTCCCAGGCAGCCTAGGGCATCACAAAAGCACCAGGGGACTGGGATTGGGAAAGGCACATGCCTTTTCCCCTTTTTATATGTATCTGTAGCTTTACAGGTTTTATTTTATAGCTGAATAGCTTCTAACTCTTTGTCACTTGAGCACAGCACAGGTGCACTTTCTCACGTTATGCCACCTTCCTGGAATTCTGTTTAGTTTTGCTTTTTTAGCCAGCAAAGACACTTTATTTTCCATCATAAATCATAGACATAATAAAATGTAGGGGTAAAATGTAGGGGGGGCTCCAATGGGGCAGAAATTACCCAACCAACTGCTCTTATTACTAGACAACGTGTATTACCCTATGTAATATATATATTTCTAAGTACTTGTGTGTGCAAAGGTAGATAAAACAGCAGGAAAATATTGTGGCTTCAAACGACACTACTTATTTAGGTACACTCGTCATTTGTCTTTTTATATAAATGCATTCATTTTAAAACACTGAGTAAATTTCTTGAATGATATGATGGGGAAAGAAATATATTTAAAGTGACTCAGATATTACACACAATTTTGGTCTAAAGACAGGATCCCAATGAGTCTCAACAGCAGAACTCTTCAGTCAGATCATGACTTTTTCCAAAGTCACCTCTCAGAATATAATTGTACTTTAAGTACTGTTCAACCCACTTATGTCTCACTGTTGTGAACTGTCTCTTGGGTTTTGGTTTGTTTTTCTTTTGTTTTTCTTTTCTTTTCCCCTCTTTTTTTTAATTGCAGAACATTTTGTGGCTTCCAGCTTACATTTCTCCTTGACAGACTGAACTTGAATCAAAAACACCCAGATGCTTTTTTTTTTCTTTTTTCTGTGGGAATCTTAGCAGTAACGTGTGCTTGCTTTTTAAGCTCTGTCCCTGTCAATTACTGGTAAACAAAACCAGGCAAGTGTTGACTAGACCAAGGTTCCTTTTCAAAACCACTGCTGCAGTCAAGAGGTAATTAACTCCCTCTATGGATTCAAAGCTCCTGGGTAGAGGGTGGGAAATTAAGTTATTAGCAAGGCTGTTAATGTAAATTTTCTAATTTACCAACACTGCTTGCTAAGAAGAACTGCATACTATTAGGGATCTGAGCAACATTTTGCCAATAAATTTGAAATATTTTCATTTAGCTTTGGCTTTAATGGCTCCTTACTTCTCAGCCTTGTTATGAATATGCAAATAGGAAAGCAAGCTTATATAAGCAGTGACCATGATTTGTACTACCAGGAACACTTTCCAGTAGAAACAATGAAATTTTTTAGAATGTAAAAAATAAAGTAAGTGGAGGTAAGGAAAGGAAGCCAACAGGAAGATGTATTATAGTGTTTTGAATATGTAGGGTTGAATATTCTGTAGTGACAATGAACAGCATAAAAACTTTTTAAGAAACCACCCTGGAAGGTTTTCTGTCAGCTCAGGATTCTCCAGATGGATCTTTTTGCTGTCTGGCAGATAGAGGCCTGTTCAGAAACAAAAATTCAAATTTACATATTCCTACTTACTGAGTGGCCCATGACCTCTGTCTTTACTGACCACGAGCTTCTAGAACATCATTTTGGTGAATATCTGAATTCTTCGGAAAGGCAAGATCTTGCAGAAACATACAGGGCATATTTAGATTTAGTCACTGAAATTAGTGTCACTCATTGTGCTGAGACTGTTTTCTTTCTTATTAGACTTGATGACTTTACACAGCAAGGGTAAATTGGTGTAACACGTCAGATAACAGAGACTGTTATCAAGAAAGAAGCATTTATTCTACCTTTCTAAACCCTTTTTAATATAAGAAAAAATACTGGATAAAAACAATAAACCTCGAGAATTAATTAGTTGTAGTGTATGTGAACACCAGACTGCAACAGCACTTTGAGGAACAAAATACTTCCTGATTTGGGATAACTCTAAAAGAGCTCATTTGAGTGAAATTATTGTTCCTTTTTAGTATCAAGACCCTCATTAGTGTGCTGGGATCTTGTGGGTACCTCACTGCACATTTGAGTGTCTCCATTTAATTAAGCACTGCACGGTGTTGGAGCCACTGAGATTTAATCTCAGGCCCAAGGTCCTGACTCAGAGCACATCAATGTCAGTGCAAAGTCTCCCATCAGCTCTGGTGGGTTTAGGCTGGGCCATAAATTAGTTGGAAATCATGAAAAAACCTTCCTGGACTTGTCACAGAATTTCTAAATCATGAGACAGACAGATACTTGCTCTTTGAAACACAGAAGTGAATCTTCAGTGGAAAGAAATCATTCTGCTTAAAATATGTCCCAACACTATCCCCTTTCCTTTATTCTGAATAACTACTGATATAAGAAAAATATGGAGGAGCAATAGATCTACAAGGAATAGAATGCAGTTATGAATTGTCACGTGCCAAAGCAGAATGCAAGACATCTACATCACCTAAAAAAGCTTTTTCACTGAAGTACCACATAAAAAAAAGGTGGCAAAGGAAATAACCCAAATAAAAAGATGGACTGAGCCTCTCACATGCATGTTTCTGCTCACTCCTATCACATTCTTTTGTTCTTTTCCCTTATCTGGTGCATCCCAGGCTTTATCCTCTGTTCTGCCTTGCCAAAAGCATCAATTTTCCTCGCCATAACATTTCAGAATCAACCTGATCCAGGTGGCCTGGGTCTCTGGAGAGGGAAGGGAGATCCCCTGGTGTCAGATTGTCCCCTTTTCTGACCCAGAGATGGGGAAACTGAGAGGTACTTTTTGGAATAAACTTTTATTCCATTTTCAGTCTCATGTGAAGGGTGAGACAATACAGACGTTACAAGTCACGCCATTACAATCAGAAGCCTTGTGAACTTTCTGTCAAACTTAAAAAATTCTCTACAAATCCATTTCCACATCCTGGAGCACAGACAAGCCCTTGGGAAGAGGAGCCACCAGGAGAGGAGCAGGTCACAGGGGGCACCTGGAGGGGAGATGTTTCCCCAAGTGTGATAAATGCAGTAGAATAATTTGTGTTATGGTGTATAGAAAAAGCGATGTGAAATATGTTTTGTAAAATAAAATGTACAAGCAGGGCTGGTATGAAGCAGATGAATTTTAGGACGGACAACACCCAAGGCCACTAATCCGTGAGAAATCGGGAAGCACAACATTAACACCAGAATAAAGGGCGGACCAAGACCAGAATCAGTCCTCCAGTGGAACTGTGAAGCACCCAGCCATCACAGCCATCAGGGGTGATATGGATTGGGGTGAATGCCTCTTGATGCATGATTTCATCTCCCCATTCATGCTCCGAAGGAAGGAATGGACTTAATATTCATCTTCCCTCAGAAGCCCTATTCAGTAGACCTGAGAGCAGAAATGAATGTGAAGAAGAAGGACCAAAGACAAAGAACTGTGGGGAAATACTCTGCCATCAGGAAAACAAACTGTATATAAGGGGACCCCGAAAAGAGCCAAATTTGTGAACAGGGGGAGTTATGGTGCAACAGAGGCCGTAGCTGAGGTTCACCCAGTGCTGATCCTGGGCATCGACACTGAACTTCCCATTGCTGGCTTGCCCAAATTTTTGTTCTGTAATTCTTTAATTAATAAAAAATATTTAATTAATTGGAATTGGCTGGACATTTATAACACCCAGGGATCCATGGAGGTGGCCATGTGGGATTTGCTGTGGGCTAAGGAGTCACAGAAAGCTGGTGGACAGTGAGCAGGGCTGGGGACAGTGAGCAGGGCTGGGGGACAGACCCAGGAGGAGAATGCTTGGTCACAACATGGGGTTTGTTTCATCTACTTCTCCCTTTTTTGAGTTCTTTTGTTAATGGCCTAAGAGCTTCAGCTGGTTTGAGTTCTCATAACATCTCCTAGCAATCTTTTCTAAAGTCATGTGCAACAAATAATAATTTATTACATACTTTTGCCAGGAATGACCCACCAAAGATTTTGTGTTTGTACTTTTCTTACTCCATTCCCTTAACCTTCTCCCTTTTTTAAGTGTTGAAAATAGAGGTAGGGAAGGAAGGAAATTAGAAAGCAAAGCACTGAAAGCCAGACAAGGAAAAGAATTTTTGTCACTTGTGTAGGAAAGTGAAAAATGGTTACAATGTTCCGTTGAATGACATTGAATGCTTCAGTTAAAATGCAGTTACCATTTGTCAAAAGCTCTGGCTTAAGAGCATTTTTTTGATGTATGAACTGCAAAGATATTCATTTAAATAATATGCAAATTTCTAAGCAATCACAACAGATGAGTGAGTAAAAATTTAAAATTTTAAATCCATCATTTTGCTGAGTGTCATTCACTCAGCTGCTAGCTCACTTTGGATTCTGGCCACTGGCCATTAATGCCTTTCTTTTACAGATTCTCTGGTGATAAGAGACTTGAGCTGCTGACCCCAAGGAGCAAACACAATCCCCAGGGTGTGGTGACACTGCAGCTATTGATTGCTTCCAGTTCTCACCACGCTGCACTGATCAGAAACAGGGTGTGGAAAATTGCTCACTGTGCTGAGCTGGCCAGAGAGGGAAGGGGTACAAAACCACTGTCCCCTGTAGAGGAAACAGTGATTTATTATTTATTGAAGTATTGGCTTCTTCTGCTGACACCAAGGGCCTCGGGGACTGCAGGCAAGGGGAGAAAGCATTAATCATCAGGACAAGGAGGTGCAGGCGTTTGCAGCTCTTGTGTACACAAAGCTAGAAGTCTTTGACCAGGTACTGATTGGAGAATACACTCAGTTGTAGTTCTTGGCCTCCTGTCTTTTGCTTTAACTGAGGTTCATGACAAAATTAAAACCAAAAAAGTCAAGTTTGGCCACTGTTTCAGGAAGTTCTATGCCATGAAGTCATTTCAGCTCACTGATATAGCTAATAGAAATGAGATGCCAAAATACAGATCCACCAGGAAAAATCCCTGAAGTGGTTCTGCCCTGCTGATGACCATTTCATTTTTTTTTTTGATCTCCCCAAATTGCTTTAGTTCCTCAGAGCATAAGCAGAAGTCTGTTTTTCCTCTGGGGCTCCTTAACTGCATAAGATGAATCAAGAGCACTAAATGTGATCATAGAACCATTGAGGTAGGAAAAGACCTCCCAGGTCATCAGGTGCAGCCTTTGAACAAACACCACCATGCTCACTTTATAATATGAAGAGAAGAGGCTCTCTGAAGGGTGTCAGTCACAGATAATGCAAAGGTTTAAGTGTTAAACATGAACCACTGCCATTGGGGACACAGCCCCCAAGTCCTTTAGGAAATCACTGTGAAGTACTGATAGAGAAGTGACAAAAAAGGTGAGAAGCTTTGGGAGTGAACTATATGGTTCACGTAAACATGCTTGTTATTTAACCCTGCTCATGATAAACAACATTAGGTAGATATCAAGGGTTATCTGCTGCATGTAAGCAAAGCCTACTGTTCCTAGAGTGCTATCTCTAATCATTCTGCAAAGGGGAACATATAAATGTTTCCATTTCACAGACGGGAATGGGCACCTGGTGAGATGTAGTTGTGTATCAGGCTGTTCAGCACACAACTTCAGCACAAGGAGTTAGATTTCATGCTTCTTAAGGCAAATTTGGCTTTCTATCCACAAGGTATTTTACTCTCCATTAAAGTACATTTCTCTGTAAATGTAAAACAGACATTATAGAGAAAAATTTGTATTAGGTCAGAATACTGAACTGAGGGAAAACACTGTTAGGGGTGATATTGCTTCTTCTGTCACTTAATATGCTGGAACTGCAATAAGCTTGCACAGCCATTTCTTAGTACATTTAAATGCTAATGGCTTTCATTAAACACTGGCTCTGAGACACAGAGCCACAGCCCACTGAAATGTGTAGAAAAGGAAACCCTTGATTTCCACCAGCTTTTGAGAGGGGCTGGTCAGGCACAGTCTCTTTTCTTCTCTGATGCACAGAGAGAGCTGAGCTGAGGGGAACCACTGGCATTGTAAAGCTGCATCAGGCAAAGCATCATAAGGAACCAGGCAGAGCAGCACTGCCTAAAATATATCTTCTTCAACTGTGAACCTTATGTCACTTGAGGAACTCGGTATTTGCCTGTAAAGAAAAATTATTCCAAAGGAAAGAAACAGCAAAAAGCTGGTATGGCTTATGAGAAGCCATCCCCAAGTTCATGTGTGTGATCTGATGAACTTTGCTTCAGGGGGTTGAAAATGCCCAGCTGCCACTGCTGCTCTGGTCCAGCTGTGTCACCTGTGTCCTGCTCTGTCAGGGTGTTTTGCTGCAAGGCAGGTGATTCCATACAGGGCCATTCTGCAAAAGGGGCATTCTCCTTCCCTCAGCACAGAGCAAAACCCTGTCCTCAGCACTGGCTATCCACAGCTCCTGCCCTCCTCAGGAGGAGCCAAGGGCAGAGGAAAAGCAGCTGCTGGATCAGGGTACCCCGGCACAGCCCATCGGGGCAGAGAGGCAGAGCAGTGCTCCTCATTCAGGTTTGACAGACCAGTTTCATAGGAAACAGGGATTTCCCCCCTCCTTTTGAGGGTTATCAGGTGGTTATGCATCAAAAGTACCCAAAGTCTAGTAACTGCTGAATGCCTGCAAAACAAGTCAAGCTGACATCCTGGCTGCAGCAATGTGGTGACACTGTGGAAGTCTGCAGGTATTTATGAACAAAAGGAAAGAGGGAGGCGGCTGCTGCACGGCAGACAGGTGACAATTAAATCATTTTAAACACTAGCTTGATGTGCTAGGGGAAGGCTAGAAGGCATTTACCATGCTATTCCCACCATGCTAAATACTAATTAAAGACTTGGATCTCACATGGCTCTCTCATCCCGCAGCACTTTGGTGTTTTCAGTTTTTCAATAACAATTTAACACCCTCATGCCAAGCTGTGGAAAATTATCTTGCACTGCAGCATCTGCTCCCAAGCTCGCTCTGTGTTTGTGGTATTAAAGCCTTGCCTTTGTACTCTGCTTTGTTAGGCAGCTGAAGGACTGTGGGATCTCTCCTTTCCTCAAATGAGAGGTGTTTGGTTGAGATCAATGTGTGTTTGCATTATTTTAATGAAAGCTCCCAGGGTGACAGTCCTCCCTTAGCCTCGTACAGGGAACACCATTCTTTTCTGTGAGGAGGATGAAAACGTGCCCTCATTCTGAGAGGGAGGAACTTCAGGAAAAGAGGAGCAGTGACGTCCTTTTGCTTGTGGTTCCAATTTATTGTGTATATTCTGCTCTTCACGCACACTGATGTGAGAACATTTTGCTGAAGGTACTTTTTCAGTTAGAAAGAGCTGTAAAAAACCAGGGCTGTATGCTCCTCCTTAACTCGTTTTGAAGCCTGGAATATCATTTTCCCAAAGTAACTATATAATGTTAGGTGTCCATCTGTTGTAGTTTAAATTTAAGGGGGGCCCCCAGGGAGTGCCCCCCGGAGACCCCCGGGGTCTTCTGGGGTCGTGGTGTTCCCGTGCTGGCAGGCAAGGAGACTTCAGACGCCGGTGGGGTGCTGATGAGGTGAGGGTTTATTCACTGAGGGAGAGGGAAAGAGGGGAGGGGGAAGGGGGGGAGAGGAGAGAGGAGCGTCCGGACGCCTCCAGGGGTAGAGGGGCAAGAGGGACAGAGCCTTCTGCCTTGGCATTCTTATCACAGAGGTTCAAAGGGGCGCGGTAACATTCTCCAGCCAATGAGGTTACAGATACAGGATACTGCAGGGAGGATACAGACTTAGGACAAACCATACATTTTCCAAGGGTGAGCCAGAGCAAACCATTTCCATAAAATGCAATCCCACAAGTCACCCTTTTTTTCTTTAAAATGTGAGAAGAGAAATATGACATATGACAATTAACAATTTAAAAAATGAAACAGTAATTACAGTTTTGCAGCATGAAACTAAATACAATTGCAGTAAGGATTATGTTATAAGGTGAACAGTTGATCTGACCTTGTAATTGCAGTAGACGGGTTATGTGAGTTTATATTGCAAGATTTGAAACAAGTTAACAAATTTGTTTGAGCCTTTCCAGCGTGACTGGCCTAATAGTGTCTAGTCTTTTCCAACTGGCTTTTCAGACCACCACAGCCCCCAGCTTAGGCTGAGGCGCTGACTATGCTCCCACTCTAGGGACAGGAAAACACGTGGAGTTCCCCGGGCTCCACACACGGCTTCAGATTCTCCAGGTGGCCTGCTGCAGTTCCCCCATTGGGGCCGGGCAGGGGCAGTGAGGAATTTAAATCAACTCAAGCTGCCATTGATCTGTCACGGAATTCCCGTAAGGCTTGAACAGCAAGTCACCGACACTCACGGATCTGAGCCAAACCACTCCTTTCACTTTCCAACTGGTTCAACCAAAACAAAACACCCCCAGTTTTAGGTCATCAAAAGAAAAACAAAAGAAAAAACTACAAAAACCGTCAAATACTTTCTCAGACACCAATTTAGGTTATCAATCACCCTCAGAACTAACTGAGGACAGTATAAACCCAAAAGCGTTACAGATTCAATAGTCTACACTACTGAATCGCGCCTTACAAGAAGACAATTTAAAAACTGCTTCCCTTGGATCTACACTTGTGACCTGAAAAGGCCTCTGCTTTCTAAAACAGAAAACAGGGGAATCTGCAATATTTACACACACAAAACTAGAAAGGCATAATTGTAAAAACTACTTCATGGGGATGGGAAGGAAATGGAGGGGTTTGGGACACCCTGCTGTTTGGCCAGAACAGCAAGGTACAGGGGCAGAAAAACAGGGAAAGGGAATCAAAGTAGCATTAACAATTATACAAGGCTGTAAAACTGGTATTACAACTTCACTTTAGCTTTGGGGTTTGGTTTCTTAGCGTTTACCTTGTGGGACTTGGAAAGCAGAAGATGGGACTGAGAGCACGTGGCCATGGTGGCCATGGTGGCCATGCGGTCACAGCGCAGCACGTGGTGTTAGCTGTGCCGTGCCGGGTTTAGCAGGAAGGGGTTAACTCTCGGGGGTTTGTTAAGGGAAAGGGGGTTAGGGAGAAGGAGCAGCGAGGGGAGGAGGGAGTAAGGGTAAGGAAGGAGGTTACACAATTTACAAAACCGAGTTTTGGAAGGTGCGGGGCTTGGGCACAACTGAAGACTGCTTTTTCCTTCTCTGATGGCTGTCTGGCTGAGTTCCTTTCGCTGCTGTCCAGGGCTGCTTGTCCGCGCGGCTTCTCCCGGTGCTGGGGCCCGCGCGCGCTGCGGCGGGGCCGGGACCACGTGTTGGCTCCGCCGGGACTGCCCCGCGCCGCGGCCGCGCCGGGCCGGGGCCGCTCCTCCGCCGGGGCCGTGCCGTGCCGGGGCCGCTCCACTGCCGGTTCGCCGCCCGCGCCGCAGCTGCCGCGGGCCGGAGGGTGCCGCGCCGCTGCCGCGCAGCCCGCGCCGCCGAGCCGAGGCGGGCCGGGGCCGCGCCGCAGCCACGCGCCGCTGCAGCGGTCCCGCCACGCCAGGGCTCACGCCGGAGCCTCGCCGTGGCGGAGCCGCGCCGCCCGGGCCGCGCCGCCCGACGGGGCTGCGCAGCCCGCGCAGCGCCGAGGCGGGCCGGGACCCGGGCCCGCGCCGGGCTGGTCGGCGGTGGTGGGACAGCCGCGTGGTGGCTCACGAGGTCTCTGCGCGGTGGGGGAGGGGCCGCCCCGGGCCGCGATGGCCCAGAACGGCCGCTCCACCGGAGACGGCACCGAAGCGGTGTTACCATGGTCCATCTTGTCTCAGGGTCGCTGATGCTGTTGCCCGACGTTGGTGCGTCATCTGTTGTTGTTTAAATTTAAGGGGGGTCCCCGGGGAGTGCCCCCCGGAGACCCCCGGGGTCTTCTGGGGTCGTGGTGTTCCCGTGCTGGCAGGCAAGGAGACTTCAGACGCCGGTGGGGTGCTGATGAGGTGAGGGTTTATTCACTGAGGGAGAGGGAAAGGGGGGAGGGGGAAGGGGGGGAGAGGAGAGAGGAGCGTCCGGACGCCTCCAGGGGTAGAGGGGCAAGAGGGGCAGAGCCTTCTGCCTTAGCATTCTTATCACAGAGGTTCAAAGGGGCACGGTAACATTCTCCAGCCAATGAGGTTACAGATACAGGATACTGCAGGGAGGATACAGACTTAGGACAAACCATACATTTTCCAAGGGTGAGCCAGAGCAAACCATTTCCATAAAATGCAATCCCACATCCATCTGTTAGTGCCTTGAAAGAACATATTTTTCCAAGGCTAGAAAGTCAGGCTACATTGGGTTGGCAGAGTTCCTGATCCGCTGTTTTTTCTCAGAGCAAGCAAACAAACCAGAGGAGGCTGCACATGTGGCTCCCGACAAGCAAAACACACAGGAGTGCTGTCAGAACATCTATTTATCCTTGGATAAGGAGTCTCACACCAACAAAATGCTGAGCTGTGGCTTTCAGGTGAGATTAAAGGCCTTTTGTGTCCCCAGGGTGCACTCCAGGTCACATTTGCTTTCAGAGGCTCTCTTTAATAATTCATTATTTCTTCTGATCATAGAAGTCTTCTAATCAGAGAGATCTCTTTCTGAAAGAAAGCCTATCTTGATACATTTTGCTGTTAATTTCTGTAAATTTTACTATTTATGTCCTCCTGAAAGAAAACTGTTATGTGTGAGGGAAGTGTTTAATTAGGAGTGAATGAACTATTCCTGTGCTAACCAAGAGGCGCCCCAGGCAAGAGCAATGGCAAGAGTCAAAGCTTTTATGTCAGATTGCATCCGGATTTTGTGACTAAGAGGTGGGATGCCCTTTACAACAACTGTGGTGTTATGGTCAACATTCCACAGATTTAAATTTTTTAGCCTTTCTTAAACAAGGGTGGCAAAAAAACCCCCAACAAACTAATCTTCATAGAATTCTTTCTATTCAATATATATGAAATAGCTCCCAGAGATCCTATTCCTTCAAGAGAATGTCACGTGTAGATGATCTTGTAATGAACTGTGTCCCATTATGACGTTATTTTCTGTATCTCAAGTCATTAGTAAAACACAGCTCTAAACAGGTGTAACAAATTAAAGCTGTTTGTGCAAGCTTGAATGCATCAATGAGAGAATTTTAATTTTGCAAAAGAGAGATAAAAATCCTTAAGTATTTAAAACCAAAATACCTTGGTGAGTAGTGAGCAGCTGATGAACTGGAAACAAAACTTCTGGGAACACTGTCACTTGAAAAAAATTATCTCTTTTTGAGCTTTCTTTCATCAGTCCAGGAAGTTGATAATTTGTTTGTTTCTCAAAGGGTTGCATTTTGGTTTAAGATGTAACTCCAGAATTTTTCATCATCTTTAGTTTCAAGAGACCTCTTATGATTGGCTGATTTTCTTTACTCAGGATTTTATATAGTATTATTCATGTTGTTAAAAAAAATACTGAAAGCTGCTCCCCAAAATGATTCATCCCAAGATTTAGGGATGTTTAAAATATTCTCTACTTTTAAGTTCACTTTCAAGTTCATATAACTGTCCAATTATACTAATTTCATTTACATTATAACATTGTTCCTATGTTATGAAAACCTATTATTACATTTCACAATCTCATTTTAAAACTATTACATTTATCTTTGCATTTCTGTGTAACTACCACGAATACACTGCACCTACAGCCTGTGATTAGTTCTTTTATACTCCTCATCATATTAAGAAGTCAGTATAGAAATTTATATCACAAGAAACCTGCTGTCTCCAACATTCATTTGTTTTTATTTTTATGTTTATACATTTTTTTTTAATTTAATGCATTTAAATGCTTTGTAGTGACAAAATTCCCTTGTTTTTTGGGAATCCCACTAAGCTACGCAAAATTCTCTGAGTCTTTTGAGTCTGGTTTCAAAGTCCACCTTGGCTGTGAGGTTTCATAAAGCATCCAGAGCACACAGGGTGGGTGAGGACCTTGATGATCAGAAGACACAGCACCTATGGGAGAGCTGCAGCTCTCCCTGTACTCTGCTCAGGTGGTTTTCCCACCAGGAATTTTGGGAATACTGAGCACAGCCATGGGTAGCACAGGCCATGCAGGTGCAGTTTGTGTTCACCTGCTCATGGAGAGTGCTGGAGCTCTGGACATCCCAGGCACATAATTCCACAGCAAAGAGGGGTTTCAGTCAAAGGACACCAAGTGAAATATAGTCCTTATTTTCTTTTGTATTCCTTAGCTTCTTTTTATTCCTACTGGTTATATATTTTCTTTGGCGAGGACCTTTCTCATTGCTTATTAAACAGCCTGTGTTCCCTTCTTTTTTATTGAAATCTTCCTCCCCTCTCAATTGCCCTAAGCACTAAGCTTTTAAAGGACACAGCCTGACATTAGCATGATATTATTTTTAAACTGTTTTTTTCTGTGTGGCTTAGGATTTTGCAAGACAATGTGCTTGAGGGAGCTCATCTAAGCTGGACACTTCCATTTTTCTCTCATGCAATAACACCTTAGGAATGATTTTGCTCCATCTGACCTGGCTTCTCAAATTCATGATTTTTAAGACAGCCACTCAGCTCTCATGGGTAGAAAGCACATTGCTGGTGGCCAGCTCATCTTGTGCCAGGGGAAAAGGCAGATTCACAGATCAGGAGACTCCCCAGCTGGCCTGCAGGGGAACTTTTCCTCCTGTAAAGCAGCATTGCTTTGGCTCATCTGCAGCAACAGGTGTGTGTTGGTGACAGCAGCTACTAAAAAGTCTGAAGTACCCTGTTTATTTGATACTGAAGCGTGAAAAAAACAAGGTGTGTTATCTTTATCAACCCAGCCATGCAGCAAATGCAATGGAGGGATTTGTAGCAAGTCAGAGCATTTAACTATTGAAATTTCTTGGAATTGAAACTGATACAGACACTTGAAAGGTTAAAGATGCCAATAGCAAGGACATTTTGACAGGACTTGTATCTGAATTATCAGAAAGTCAAATGGTCATTTGCTTAGTGAGGCAAGTCTGATAAGGGTGGCAAGTAGAAAACTAATTAAGGCACTAATTAGGAAGAGGATTGAGAATGTCCTTAGTATTGGATATTGTTGCATATTTACATGATCACATCATGACACAATTTTTTATTCCTCGAACAGTGGTAGGAGGCCCTGAATGGCAGCAGAGTCCCCTGAGCTCAGTCCTGCCTGGAAAGGGCCTCGTGGAAGAGCTCCCACCCCAGGATTTGGAATTCAGCAGCAGGGGGGACTCTCCCAGTATTGTCTTCAGTTTCCTGGGAAGTCAGGCACACAGCAAGGAGGTGCCAAATTTCTGGGAGTTGGTTCCAGGGCAGTCAAATGCCAAAATGGGTGGTGATGTTGTTCTAAGGCTTGGGCCAAAGTGGGTGACTGCAGATCTCTGCAGCAGAGGCCAGGACTGATTGACACCTGCTGGGCCCCAATCTGGTGCACTAATGTGGCAATCATTTAGCCATTATTGTTTTATGTTTGCTGCCAAGAGGGGAGTTACTTCCCCCCCTGTATTTTTCCCTTCTCAGATGTTTGCATCACATTATATCCCCTTCACATTTTTTCCCATTTACAGTAAACAAATGTAAATGACAGATTCATCTCATAAATCTGAGTTGAACATTTCTACTGTCAAGCATTAATGCAAGTTCCCTTTCAGACACAATTCTCCAGGCTATAAGCAGAAAGAGAGATGGTGGAGGTTTCTCCTTTTAGTACACTATCATTATTCTGACAACTTAATTTAGTTTCTTATCATCTGTCTCTCTCTGTAGCACCAGCTCCTACATGCATAACTCATTTTTCTCCAGTAGACACCACTGTGGGGATCATAATTTCCTTTATCCTGCACCCAGGGGCACTTTCTTCACCCTGCTCTTGTCAGCCCTAGGCTCTGTTCTCACAATCTATCCAACAGCCCCAGGCAGGAAAAGCACAGCACTTGCCCCCAGCACTCAAAACCTTTTTGATTATGTCCCTCAACTGCCCTGCTCATGATGAAAGGATAAATAAATGAGCAGCCAGGCATATTTGTTTGACATCCTTGTAGCCCTGCAGACAGGGTTCTGGGCTCAGAGAGGCTCCCAGGCACAGGGAGGTCCTACTCTGGCAGGGACCCCACCACCCATCCCACCCTGCTGGAAGATGCTGTCCATCCTCCAGCTGAGTTAACCTGGGCTGCTCCTCAGCCAGCACCTCAGCTGAGGCTGCTTTCAGCTTCTGGCAGGATAAACTGAAATGAAAATACACTGCTGACTTTGGAACTTGCTGATTCTTCCCCCCATGGCTCTGTCAAAGCTTCCCTCACATGAAGACAATGTAGCACAGGGTTGCTATATTGCATTTATTAACTGCATTTATTTCTATTTATTTCTATTTAACATGAAACACAGTCTTACAATCATCACTCCTTAACCAACCTCATAGACATGGATTTTGTCAGATTAAAAGTATGCAGATCTGTAAAAATGTGATCCACAGGTACTCTTGACTGGTTTCACAGCTACAACGTGATTTTTAAGAAGAGAGATCATGTTTGTTTTGTACATCTGCTGTTTCTTTGCTGTTTGGGGCCACCAGAAGAGTCATCCCAGAACTACTTAGCAAACAGGAAATGTAGACACTCTTTAGAACTTCCTAACCCAGCAGCACTCAGCTCCCTATCCCCCTCCCACCCCCATTACCAGTTTATCCTCATTTATAGGTGCTCTGAGCAGACCCTTTATTAATTTACCAGATTACTGAACTGGTTTTTGTATGCCATCAGGGAGTTCTTCCACTTTGTAATGTAGGCCCAGTTCCCAGAAGGAACATTTCCAGGGGAGGGTTGTTAGTGCCAGGCACCCCCCACTGTTTGGGTCAAAGCTGCTGAGCCTGTTTAATTCTGCTTTTACAAAGTAGAAATGTTCCCAGGTCTTACTTAAGGGAGCATTCCCTTGCTGTGTCTGTGGTCTTTAATTCCTTCTCTCCATGCACAGCAGCTTTAGGGATGTGCAGCAAATGAAAAGGTGCAGATACAACATATCAAAAGTCAGAGATCTTGTAAAAACAAATAGAGGGCTCCATTAAGAGGATTGATGGGCTAAATTCAATATATGCACTGCAATATTACCTTTGTGCTTAAAGACCCTTCCAGTAATTTCTGACAGCTTTTGGGGCAGGATGTTTTGCAGCTGTTTAAAAACATGCCAGATACGTGTTCAGCTCCTCTTTTAGGGCAGAAAAAGGGGAATTCCTGGCACATCCTGCACACATTTCATATCACAGCTGCTGCACAGCAGAGGGAAGGTGGGTACAGAAAGATGAGCCATAATTACGTCCTACACTGCTGGACAGGGGCAGCACTAAGCAACCTACCAGAGATATTTCAGGCTCAAAAGGCTCTTAGACTGAAACTATTACCTCTACTAGGATGAGTAGTCTGAGAAACAACACCCTGAAGGCAGTGTGTAGATATGATACTGCACAAGAGGTTGTAAAAGGTTCCCTTTAACACAACTTGCATAAAAAGGGTGGCTTCTCTGAAAAAGCTGCTTACTAGTAACTCTTGCTTCTGCCACACATCCATTTACGAGGCTTTTAAAGAAAGCTTGTAGTTTATCACTCCCAGGCATGCTATTTATGTCAGCAGTGGGCAGATACAGCCAGTCCTCTCTATGCAGCTTGTTAAAAGCTTTTAAAAATACATGAAGAGCCAGGTGGAATAAAGGTCAAGTAAATAACAAGAGTGTACAAAATACTTTGCATTAAACATTTAAGCTAGTGGTTTTCCTGGTTTCTTTATTTCATGCTGTTCCTTCATAATAATTTAGGAATAACTTTGCCTGGTGTTCTTCTAAGGAACACATTGCAGATGGGCCAAGAGTGCCTAAGCAGAATGGGCACAGTGGAAACCTGGTGATCTGTCAGCTCACATTCCTCTTTTAAGCAGAATTTGTCATCTCCTGGTAACACAGCACTGCCACACACAAAGGCTGACACACTTTACCTATTAAGTGACACAAAAAACAAAACAAAACAAAACAAAAACAACAAACCAACCCAACAACAAAAAACAACAAACAAACAAAACCAAAAAAACAAGTGTTTTGCAACCAGAAAGGGAATTTCCAGAGGCCAAGCCTAAAAGACAGTTTGATTTCTCTTCATTTCTGGCTTTATTTTAGTGTTTATACTTTACAATTCCCATTAAAACATTGAATGGCAAATAAGGAAATCTTGAGCAAATAGGCCTTTGAATTCAATTATAGGGTTTATTATTGTTTCCTCTTGTCACTATGTAATGTCACTGAGTCATGGTGACCATCTTGCCAGTTATTTTCAAGGTAAAAAACATTTCCATTCAAATTTCATGGGGCAAAAAGCCAATTGTAATCTGAAAATTTTGACTGTCTTAATATCACCTCATGATCTGGATATCACAAATTTTGGTCGTTTCATGTGTGTATCAAATTTGGGCTCAGTACCCAGCATGGACAGAAATCTAGCACTGCACCAGGAAAAAAAGGAAGAAGTTACCAACTTGTGGCTCCTTTGTCTGACCTTATTCATGGCAGTGTGCATTTGGGGATCAGGCATTATGTTTGAATGGATACTTCAATATGTTGGTTCAAGAGAAGGAAAATTGTGTAAAAATTACATAACCAAATTTTGAGAAGTCTATCAAAAAAACCCCACCTTGTCTTTAGCCTGTCATCATCATTTTCAGGTAGGTTATTTTGCTTTTCCAGATCTGTATTTCCATATAGGAACTCTGACATCTAAATTTAATTACCCCAGCCAAAGGCTTATGTCACTAGATAATCAGGTACAGCTGTATTCAATCTAACTTCCTTGCTGGGTTTTGAAGTTATAAATATTATTGTCACAGGGAAAATGTCAAAAATCTACCATACAGGCCTCAAATGTTCAATACCCATGAGTTTCCCAAAATGATCTTTATTAGAAATAGCAAAATCAGAAAATATAATTTAATTGAATCCTGACTGAGCCCTTCAAAAATGACTAAAATTACTCAGTTTTGGGCCAAGCTCTTGAAATGCAGTTAGTTATACTTCTGGCATACCTTAAAAATGTATTTGAATAATATTAGGTATATTTATACCAGGATTATAGAACTTCAGCAGATAATAATTGCAGTACTGAAGAACGAAGTGGTCAGGTTAAACCCTTCCATGAGTGAGTATGGAAACAGGGCCCCAAATCCTATTTCATGATTTGTTTGGACATTCAAGTCACTGAGTCTCACTGAAAATTAGGAGGGACCTAGAATCCTTACAATGTTGAAATACACAGCAGTTGCTTCTGGGAAGAATGAAGGAGGAAAATTATTGTTAATATTTTTGAAGATGTTAGAAACAAACCAACCAAACAACCAAACAAAAATACTCCAAGCTTTCCTCACCAGAGAAACTGCAGTAAAACCACGAAAAGCAAATTGCTTGAAGTAATTATGGGTTATATCCCATGATTCTGTCATGGATAACATGCTGGGTTCGTCCTCACTGTGTGTGATGGTTGCTTCCAGATGTGCTGACATCAGTTACTCAACAGAATTTCAGAAAGTGGCCAAATTTTTCTCTTTGTGAAGACAAACTGCCTTTAATTTTCTTTTCCCAATCTGAAAGGTCACAGGGATCACAATTATGGATACATTAACTTTCTTGGCTCTAACAAATCTCTCTGAGCTTCTGTCAAGACTGTAATTAGATCTGAAACTTCTGCTAGACATTTAACCTTGGTTTTCCTTTTCTGCCCCTTTTTTTTTTTTCTGTTCTGTTTCTTCATGGTTGCACACCTGTGGGTGTGCAAGAGAAAAGCAAGATGCAGCCTCACACACAGCTTGTTCAGGTTGCCATTAAATTGTGCCAGCTCCCTGCCCAGCCCTCTTGGTGGAAGTTTCTTCAAGATAAAGTCAGCAGAAAGGAACAAAATGCTTCTGTAAACATCTTGGTATCCTCACATCTGGTACTGGCTTCTGACAAAATATTGAAATCTGCCCAGAAACTGTCTTGCTAAAGGTGCAGGTTCCTTTACTGGAAGGCTGGTAACCTCTGGCAGTGAGACTGGAGATAAAGCAGGATTACATTTTAAACCTCAGCACTAAGATTTACCAGGGCTCATCAGTCATTTTCCTTTCTTTTCATCTTTTCTTCCTGCACTGAATTGGAGGCTGGGAAAAAGGGGATTGCAAGTTTTATGCCAATAAATCCCATTCTTGTCTAACACAGCTGGATTAAATGCTCTTTGAGCTTTATGATCCGGAATTACTGTCTCCTATAGCTATAGCATATATGTCTTGATAATTATTCCACAAATTTCATAAGCCTCTGTCTAGCTGGGCCTCCAACCAGAATGGGAATTATAACCTCATCTGAAAAAAGGGATTATGACTACAACCTCCCCTGCCATCACAGAGAAGTTGCTCCCTGAGGACTCACAAGACAGAGCTCACAGATGCTTAATTTCATGAAAGCACTAAGTCACAGTGACACGAGTGCCAAAAGGAAGAATTACACCCGTTTTTTTAGCTGCCTGCAGAACATACTTGAAAACAGTTGAGTCCCAGTTACCAAAAGGGGATCCACAGAACAGTGTCAGGTTAAAAAGTCTTCCTTCACTGTCACAGGGCTCTCCCTGCCCTCCCTACCCCTGCAGACAACGACCAGCTCATGTCCCAGCTCATGGAGGCTCATTAGCTCATTCCTACATGCCTGAATTATTTTTCAAAAAGTAGAAAAAAAGCCTTTTCTGTGACTGTTAAGATGGTTACCCATAAATTTCTGGAGAGCCATGAAAACGCTCTGCAGGGACAAAATAATTGCTGATGATTCAGTCAGAAAAGAGACAGTAAAGGTTAATTTCCTAGAAAAGAATATTTCTCTAATTGACATGCAGTATGTGGAAACTAAGGTCAGAATTCTACAGTTTCAAAATTGAATCAGAGAACCTTCTGAAAAGGCCAATATAAACCGAAACCTATGTATTAAAATTTTTAGAAATAAAAGACTTCAAAGAGAAGTATCCCTTTTACTACAGCAGGTAAAACAAAAGACACTGGTTTATGGGGGTGGAAAAGGACTTCTTTAGTAAGAACCCTGGGACCTTTATGAATAAACATAAAGCCTTTTAAAAGGTGCTCTGTGCAAAATCCACCCAATTCTTCTTTTCATCTGAACAGACTGTCGCATTCAGAAGCAAGAATAATTTGGCCTGCAGCCTGCTTCTCTTTTGCTCTCTTTTTTCTCTTTCTCTTCCTCTCTTTGTCTCTTTTCCTTTAATTCATTTTTCCCTTTTTCATTAACCTCTCTAATTTCTCTTTCCCCTTCACCCTGCCCCTTTATCCAAAGCCCACTGGCCCTATAATAAGTCAGGAACAAACATGCCAAGTGTGTAATTTACTAATAAAACTCTCTGACTGTTTGCAGACCCTCTGAATTTTGCCATTCCTTTTGCCTAGTGAGCATTTACGAATCTTAAGTGCTTTACCTTAAAACAATACCTGTGACAAGGCCAGAGTGACCTGCAAGAATCTACGTACAGCTCTGACATTTCTGAGAAACCACTAGAAAACTGTCAAGACATGACAAGCCACCAGCTTCTGACACTCCCCAAATGAGACAATTGACAAAGGAAAGACTGGAAAGGCCTGGCAGCAACAAGATGCAGTGGAAATGCTGGAGAGAGAAGATGAACAGGAGGGTTCCAGAGCTGAGGAGAACCCAGAGCTTTGCAGTGAGGTGGCCCAGCAAGGTGCTCTGGGCTGCGAGGGTCTAAGCACTGGAGAAGCCATCCTGCCTCTGCAGAAAACCTGGGGACTGCTCTTGGCTCCTTGAACCCATCCCAGAGAAAGCTTCAGGAGACAGTGGAGATTAAATGACCAATATGCAAAGAACAGTGCCCAGGTTTGTATTTTGTGCACCTCAGAGAAAGCAGCAGTAGCACTGCAGGAGAAATGCCACACGTCTCAGGTCATCTACTTCTCTCTACTTTTTTTGTCTCTGAGCTGTCACATTCCAGGGGTTGTGTAAAATCCCCATGATTTCTTTCCTCCATGGAAATACTTAATTTAGAGTCCACTGTCCATGGAACATTAGGATTGCAGCCAAAATAGATCTTATGGGATTACAGGCTCTTCAAAGAGAACTGATAATTCCCCAAGGAGAGGTACTGACCAGAACTGCAACCATGTGCATCCCCTGTTCAGATTAAACCATAATTGCTAAAAACAAAAGGAACACCACACTGATATTGACACCTTTAACCTACTCATGACTCAAAATCAACAATCTGCAGGCAAGGATAAATTCCAATCACCAGTGGCACTGGAAGCAGGCACTGATGCTCTTTGCTGTCCCTCCCTACACATACATGTGAATTTTGAATACTACTTTTTCCTGCACAACACACAAAATGCTGCAGAATAATGGATAAATATCGAGGAATGGTTTGATAGAGCTAGAAGGCAGCAGACAAAGCAACAGTGAAGTGTGGTGACTGGGAAAGTAAAAAATATTAGAATAAGGAATTGCAAACTTCAGTAATATGGATGAAGTGAGAGATTTAGGTTAATTAAGGCCTAATAAACCCCAGCATTGGTAGTAGCTATTAGATTTCCAAAACTTTGATCATAATCAAATCTCTGGAAGCAAAGACATGGGCTCCTTATGTGAATCCTAGAAAAAAAATCCTTTTTTTTGATGTTGTCTCTTATATGAACATGTTTGAACACTGCTACTTATTGCCATTTAAAATTTATTACAGTTATTGACTTTAAATGCCTATATACATTCCCAACTTTGTTGACTAAAATGAAATATTGCATCTATGTCTTTAGTTGCTAGGCATAACCTCCATTAAATATAATGAAGACTTTCAGGATGAAGTAATATTTGCTGCTTAATAAAAGTGAAGTTGGCCAGTGATAATTTATGTACTTTGTAAGCAAGGACTGCCACAGAAAGAGATGCTTTGATGTGGCTCAAATGAGAAAAAAAGAGAAAGACTTCAAGTCAATTATATCAGCAGCTTCATTAAGGCACTAGAGGAACTGTGGACCTCATTAATTAAGTTTATTTATACTTCTCTCCTTTCTTCCCTCTCTTCTTCACCCTCCTGCCACCTTTGTCTCACAAACACTCCTATATCATGCCAACATTCTGTGTAGAGTTAAAAAATAACTTTTCATCCTTGGCCAAAAGGGGAAAAGTAATTTTCCTGCTCATTTTTGCTATCACAGTTTTGCTGTTATCACTTTGCAGTAAGGTGCTGGGCTTCCATCAACCTTGGCCAGCAGAGATTTCCAATCTTCCCAGTAAAAAGCAAAAAAAAATGAGAACAGCAAGTAGAAGCAAGTACAATTTGTGCAAGAGATTGGCATCCCACTCTTCTTTTGGTCTTCCCATGTTCAGACCCAAGGCTTTAATTTGAGCCTGTCTCTGTTTCTGGGTCCTGAGGGGCTTTCCATCCATGTGCTGCCTCCAGCCTTGTCTCTTTTCTGAGGGACAGCTGGTGTGGGACAGGGTGCAACAATTCTGGATGTTCACAAGGCTGGAGCTGCTCACCACCCTCTTCTGGGTCACATTCTGACACTGCCTGAAGGGCTGCACACAGAGGTGAATCTCTGACTGTAAAGATGGGACCTGCATTCAGGAACATCCTCCCTCCATGTGAGATTTCTCGAGAAAGCTTGGAGATCACATTTTGTAATAATGCTGAAATAGCAGCATAATTTCCAGAGGCTGGGGGAACCTTCTCTCTGTGCTGGCCAAAAGTAATGCTCAGTGAGATGCCTTACTTCAGTTTTGGTTTTAGTTTTTTAAGACCACAGTGCTCACCACTCTACCACAAATACTGTCCTTCACTGATAGCACCGCCCTGTGCTTTGTCTAGTCAACACCTGGACCTTCACTGGAATAACCAAACAGCTCAAAATCACAATTCTAATTAAAAAAAACGTTCCTGAATGTCTCTTCTTTTGGATCATGCATGTGGGTGCTGGAGTCACCTGTTCCATCTGCATTTTCCCTCGCAGCTGATCCACTGGAGCTAAGCAGCACAACATTAATCTAATTAACACGAGCCTTGAACCCCAGCACAGGCAACAGGGAGCACCTAACCCTCAGGAGAAGCAAATTCACTTTTATTGAGGAACAATTTCCAAGGAAGGGCCTGAGGTCAGGTGTCCAGAGCTGCCTGAGGGCTGGTTTCCAAAGAAACAGGGAAGTTTTCTCAGCAGCCCCTGCACTGCTTGAGCATCTCAAACACCACACCCTCCACCACACTCTGAACTCTGCCTGCACTTGTCTCTAACAGCAGCCAAAGACCCCAGGCCACAGCAACCCAAACTCCAGGACTGAAATACGGGGTTTAAAAAGTGACCCTGCTCTTGCCTGCCATTGAAGTTCCTGCATTTTCATTTCAGCAATACTTGGCTGTATAGAAAGCTCATACAAACACAGCATCTTTCACTTCCATTGTTCCACAGGGATTGTGTAATATCTGGAGGTTGAGGCTGCACTGTTGAGGTGTTAAGTTGATATTTTGAAGAGTTTCAACAATTAGCCCTGCCTGGTTAGTGCTGGCAGGGAGTCACCAACTTCAGTAGGAGCAAAGATGAGCTCAAAGTACCTTTAAATAAAGCTCACACTACTTATATTTCAATTCATTTCTGACAACCCCTCTGCAATCAGAATATTTTAACATTGATGCAGCACACATTCATCATTTTAGGGACTTTTTTTCACAGAATCAGCCAAAATGGGAGACTGAGAAAGCTCCACCTGAGTATTTGCTAATCCATGAAAGGACAAATTCTGTATAGACTTCATATTAAATATTAAAATATTGAGACACATGCTAGCATTAATGCTTTTTTTCTTACAGCAATATTTATACCAAGTAAGTCACTGATAAAAAGCCTACATACTACTTCTGTAAAAAAAAGTTGCATATGTTAGGATATAGAGTTTATTTAAGCTAGATAGACTTTGAGATTATTTAGGCTCTAATCTTTGATAATATCTCACTACAGATTTTATGTCCTGATCTTATACAGAAACCTCAGATTGCTTAAGTAGAAAAAGCCATAAAAAATCTTTATGGACTTGAACTGTTTCTGGTGTTTTCTATCCACAGAAATTGAGGAAGATGTTTTGTTTGTCCAAAAAAGGATTAAAATTTCATTGCAATTTCACTTGCTCTGTAAGCTTGGGGTGAAACTGGACACAGCTGTTTCACTTATATATTTGAGTCAATTTGTGTGATCATTTCAATCCTCAGAACAGGAGAGAATCTCACAGATAAATTAGAATTAGTGCAATATGTTTTCATGGATTTTTTTTCAGTCAGTTAAATTGGTTTATTTTTTATTCCATGTAGAATGAGTGGGTATGTTAAAAACCTACCATATTTTCCAAAGCAAATTACTATCTCAGACTAATACCAGACATTCACATTATTTGAATAAAATGTTCAATATTGATGGCAGGTGATTGTTTGTCTTTGCATAGTGTCCTGAACACAAACAAATCTGCTAATAAATCTTCTAAGAAAAGGTTTTCAGCAGAAACCGTCCAATCATCAAAGCCAAAGCATTTTAGAAAGGAGAAGAAATGAACAAAAACGTGGAAAATATATCTTCATACCAAACTTTCAATAATACCTTGTTTTAACATTTTTCTAATTAATCTTTTCAATTTTGTTTCCAAATTTCAGCATCTCTGACTTGTATATGGATTAAAATTGGGCAAAATGTGT
Source organism: Prinia subflava (assembly GCF_021018805.1). NCBI lineage: Eukaryota > Metazoa > Chordata > Aves > Passeriformes > Cisticolidae > Prinia > Prinia subflava. The sequence continues at coordinate 10,210,756 of NC_086250.1, read as the reverse complement.
GAATGGCTGTTAAATAACTCAGATTTGAAAAGAAACCTTTGGATTCTGGTAACGAAATCAGAGCATAAGCAGACAACTTTTGGGATTGGTGAGAAACAAGGATTAGAGGTGGGAATCAGGCAGAAATCTGCCCTCATATTACCTGTGCTCAACCACTCATTGTGACTGCAGAGTCCCAACAGGGGAGGCTGTTCATTTTTACACATTAAACACAGCTCCTTTTTTGTTAAAACGTGTTACCTGATACAAAAGATATCAACTTTTTGCTGCAAAAAAGGCTGCACTTTTTACAGTTTTTTATCAGTTTAAGGAATGTCTTTTTTCTTCTAGGCCTTTCTGTGTGTTCATTTGTCATTGTTTGCCTATGAAACACCTCATGAAGTCCATTTTTTGTGTGAAGGCTGTGTACTCCTTTCATCCCTGCTAGCTTAAGAAGAAAAAAGGCAAGAAGAAAGAGGTGGGGGGGAGAAAAAAGGCAACACCTTCCCACATATTCCACCAGGAACCTCATCTGGAAACTCCCAGAAGATCCACATTTGGCTCACCAGGAACAGGACAGAAATAGCGATAACGGCGTCTTTGACGTGCTGGAACTTTTGTGCCACCAACACAAAAGCTGCACAGCACAATTTCCCATTTTTGCATTGTATTTGCCTCCCACAGAATCCCGTGCCTCTGGAATCTGGGTTGGGGGGTGGTACCCTCTGAGTGGGGAGCAGGCTGAATAATAGGAGGAGGAGGAGGAGGAGGAGGAGGAGGAGGAGGAGGAGGAGGAGGAGGTGCCTCCCAACCCTTCCTCTCCTGTCCTGACACAGAGGGAACCCAAATCTGAATGCTGTGAATGCACAGTATTAATTAGGGCTTTGAGTTTTAATTCCATTTTGCACAATTCACTCCTCAGCAGCCTCAGGGGTCGATTCAGGTGTAAAACAGAGGTACCCTGTGCTGTTTTAGGGTTCCCCAGAATTCTACAAAAGGCTGCCAGACCCTGGAAGGAGCTGTAGAAGACACAAGTCTTCCTGGAGCTGCACGTGGAGGCCAGGCCCAGTGCACAAAAATGGAAATATCAATGTACAGCTGGGCATCAAAATCCCTCTTCTCTATTTAAAAAGGCAGACTAATGAACCCATTGAAATAAATTAATTTTCCTGGGTAGTCAGGCTGTTTTCTGCTACCTGTTGCTTGCTGTGCATCGGCAACTAAGTTTTCATCCAGACTTCCCACAGCACTTTTGGGAATTACTGCACCTGTGGGGTAGGGGGACAAAGGATGAAGCTGCAGCTTTTTAGATGTCACACAGTGGTGACGATGATAATATAATAGCTACAGATATTAATTATAGCATCATTTTAATACAGTAGCTAATGCCACAGTACAAGTAAATGAAATGTCAATATTTTCCATAACCATCAGATAATGCCCCCCAAAATCAAAAATACACATCTGCCCCTCCAACTTTTTTTGAGAGATGTACAAGCACAGGCTTAGCACTAATCCCAGTGTCCTCATCCCTGCAATACCTGCATTCCTTACTCCACACATTCCCTAGAATAATGAGGCCCATCAACTTTTGATGAGACTGTGGGAGTTGATATTCCCAAAATACAACATTACACTATCACATAATCACTACTACTTAATACTGCTCTGAGAAGGCTATTTCTGTGAAAGCTGCTGGGAATACAATAGCAACATAGGAAAGTCAATACAAGGCAGCATTTCTCTGATCCTGCAGGGATGAAAAAGACAGTTAGAAACAGTAAATAATTATAAATCTGCTTTTATGGGACTTCAGAAACCAACAGAGCTGGACTAGGACCAAGAGCCAAGCCAAAAAATGTCTTATCTTACCACATGTGCCCCAAAACCACCTGCTGGCAAGGGGACTCCATTTGGACAAGGATTGGCATCTGTGGACAAATTGGGCATTGCAGCAATATTAGAAAAACACTTGAGTATCTTCTAGCAGCACAGAAATGAGATCAACTCATTTGCTGAGAAAAGAGGTGGCTGGCAACAGACATGCAAAGAATCAAAAAGTACTCCTCCTTTCTTGAATTATCACAGTTATTTTTCTTTTTTATTTTCACCAGGAAAATATAATCAACAAGCAGCTTTAGAGATCTCTTGAAGAGGTAAAAATGTGATTCAGGTTCTCCTGGCAAGATTTTATTCAGCTTGTCACATACCATTACTGACCTAGGGTGATCTGCAGACAAACAGAGATGGAAAAAGATGCAAACAGAACCCTCCAAGCTTCCACTGGGAGAAGGAAGAGGATTCAGAGTTCACTGTGCTAATGCATTATGGAAAACAACTAAGCATGTTTAATTAAAACCTCATGAACTGCCAAGCTCTTAGGTTTTGATATAATCTTCTGGTATGAAGTTTAGGGAGGGTTTGTTTCTACTGCTTACAGCTAGAGAGAAATTCAGCAGCCAAAACAGACCCTCCAACTGCTCTAAACCTCTTGCAAATCCATTTCACTTTGATGAAAGGTTGATATTTATTTGGTAGATGTTGTGGCTTTGCAGAGACCCACGTGGTACAACATCTGTGTATGGAGGAGGTGGAAATACTTCCATGGCAGCAGAGTTGTAAGATTAATTTTAGGCTGAAAAAAACAAAAACCTGAGGAAAGGACCTGTTGAGCCCAGGGGGGGAGAAAGAGGAACAAAGAATTTTGGATTGATTTTTGTTATCCTATAAATTTTAGTTGTTACTCCACCTGAGCTCAATGAAAACAGATGCTTAAAAGGCATGGACAGTGGGAAGAGGTTTTGGGAGGGACTGGGGAGCAGCAAGGGCAGCAGAAAGTCTTGCTGCAGCTTCCAGCACTGATCCCAGCCACAGTTCTCATCATAGCTGGGCTGTCCAAAATGGCATCTCCCAGGGAACTTTAAGAATTCCAAGACCCCTTGTTTGGAGGGGTGGAAAAGGGAGATTCAGCCTTCTCAACAGGGTAATTCCTCAGTACTTGGTGTGCAAGGTCAAGCCTGGCCTCTTCAGTGGCTCAGACAGGCTCATTCAAGTAGAAAACAACAGGTGGAGGGGAGATGGATCTGGGACAGTTTTCACTGAACCCTCTGTGCCCTGTAGCCCAGCACAGACCCCTCTTCCACCCTCTGTCCCCGAGTTTGTGGCCTAACCATGGGTTAGTTATACATAAAATGAAGGAACCATCCCGAGCCTCCCATGTTCAGACAGCTTGCAGATTCTGGAAAATCAGGAAAAAAAATTGGACCTCCCTGCAGGACTCACATCTGTGATGTCAAGCAGCCCCCTCCAATTGCTTCCAAAGGGCAAAAGGATCAGGGCAGGAATCACAGGCAGCCTTTGAGCCTCATAACATGACAGCAGCAGAATCACAGACTATGGACCAGGGAAAATGGTGTAATCTTGCCTGTTCTCTCAAGCTCTGCACAGCACAGGGCCAAATGATTTGTTGAGGTTTTGTAGAGATTCAGTTTCAACGAAAGGCTGTTATTTAAAAACAGCAAAACACAATCTACTGTGAGTTCCAATGTGTTTCAGAAGCTTGCTGAATAACAGGCCTAATAGAATAGGCTGTGTCTAACACATGGAAGCAAAACTACAGGCACAACTAAATCCTATCAGGATTTAAGATCAGCTTTGATACAGTCTTAGTCTTGTCTGTTTATGTATTTACACAAATCCAGAAAGTATTTTTAGAAAATTTTAAACCATTGATAAAACTGTAAATTTCTTGTTGATTTTTAACTTTTTTGGGTTGGTTTTTTTTTTGGGGGGGGGAGGGAGGTGCCTTAAATTCCTTCAATATTTATACGTGTAGAAGGCATGGAGCTTTGAGCATCTTGGTTTTTCTCAAGTCTTTGAATGAAACTCATCTGACAAAGAAATCACTTTAATCTCACGGTAGAGCCTTAGATTACTCTAAATCTCTGCAATCTTGAGTTACTTGATAGATCAGGCAGTTGGGAAATTTTAAACCTATTGTCATAAATCCCTATAGCCTTGGAATATTCTTTCATATTTTGGATGGCATTTGCTTATTTATAAAGAAGGAAATCTACTTTTCTGCTTTCCAATTCAAATAAATCAACTTTCCTATTTAATGGTTGAATTACAAAATCCTTTTCTCAAACACACACACAAAAAAACGCCAATAATCCTTAGCCCTCTTTAGTCATTCTCTAGAAGAAGTGTAATGACTTATTGTTCCTACTTTATCTATAAACTCAGCATTTGACTTGGCCAAGGACATTAGACAGAAACTTTTGAAGAAGTCTGAGATTTCAAAGTGCTCATCTCCCTAAAGGCCATCTTTTCTTCTCTGTCTGTAGAAACCAGCTAGTGCAAGGTGTTTCACTTTAAGATACATTTATATTTTATTGCTGGTAATTCTATTGCTCATGGCTTGCCTCTGAAGTAGAGGAAATATTGCTTTCCAGGTAATTTCATTTCTAATGCTGACTATAAAAGGGCCATGACAAAGATTGTGCTGGGAAAATGTTCTGCTAAAAGCCAATGTCATTTAGAAAAGATCAAGTGCTTCAGGTGAAACTTAAAAGAAATGTGACTTAAGAGTCAGGCTAGTTCATGTAGAACACAATTTTTAAAATTATCTGTAGAGCAACTCTATTGAAATGGAGCAGAGAAGCTGTAAAGGTCACCGATTTCATTATTTAGGAACTATTTAGGAGATAACTCTTCTAAACAAAACACACACATTAATTTAAGGCCACTTTTTCCCCTCAGAAATGTTGGTTTTCATCCAGGCTGCAGGAAAGCAAAGAACAAGGAACCAAGGCATGCAGGATGATTTCCAAAGCCATCAGTGTGGTGGGAGCTGAGGACCACATTCATCTTTCAAGTAAATTGGTGCTTGTGATCCCAAGGAAGTGTATCCTAAAGGTGCATAAACGGGCTCTTCTGCCTTGGACAAGCTAAGGAGACATCCCTCAATGACCACTGGAAATTGCACCTGGAGGGAAAGAGGGACAATCCAGCTCTGCTTTGCAGCAGATGCTCTCACTGAACCCTTGGAATGCCTGTTTCTGAAGCTGCTGCTAGTGCAGTGCTGTTTGATGGCACTTAGTTATGCTCCTGTTAAGAGACAGGAGCTCCCTCATTTGTTTTGTGGGCAAGGGGAGGAAGATAACAGTGATGTATGGGTAGGACTTAAATAAAGGAGATAAAAAGACAATGAGCTGTAAACCAGCTAGATGAGGAAATGCAGGAGCGAGGAACTGCTCTTTCCAAGTAATTAATTGCTGTAATTGTTGTCTCCCTGCACAAACCCTCCCAGGTCAGTTTTATTATAAAACTAGTGCAATTTCACACCTTCGAGAAAACAGTTTTCTTCAGGGAAGAAGGTTTATTTATAGGTGAAGAAATATCAACTAATTATAAATTATTTTAACCAACATGTATCAGTGTGTTTGAGTACCCTTGTCATCCCAGAATGTAAAATGGTGGAATGTCCTCACTGCTGAGAAAATGGTGGATGTATCCAATGCTGTGTAAAATGGTGGAATGTCCTCGCTGCTGTGTAAAATGGTGGAATGTTCTCACTGCTGTCCTCCCGTTGCTTTGCCTTTCTCTGGCCATACTCAGGCTGTAAAACTGCCTTAGCTTGGGCTGGTATAAGTTTAGAGCCCTCCTGCACCACCAAGGCTGCACAAAACAAAGAGAGCTCTGGTAAATTGAGTATATTGGCTTTAAAGCATAATAAAAGGAACATGGAAATGATAACACTATGAGACTGAAGCAAAGCTTTAAGGAGGGGGACACAAGGACAATAATCAGGCTTTGCTTCAAGGTCAGCTTGTTAAGCCAAAGAAGTATCAAGGAGAATATTATTGCCTCTACCATTCCAGTGGTTTAAAAGCACTGGGGATGTATGGAAACCAAATGCTGCAGTCACAGCAACATGGATGAGATGTTTTGTCTTCCTATTTCTTTCCCATTTTGTCAGAAATACCAGTCTGAGGACCAACTGGCTTTGTACCTTACTGGGACTTCTTTCAAAATCAAATAAACAGGTCAACATCACAAGCCTGTGTCCACTGTTCAAGAATTCTTTTAGAAGCATTACATTCAGTATCTCTGTAATAGGTTACTGGTGAATAGGTGCTTATCTCTGAGTCTTCTCTTAGTCAGGGCCAGAACTCATTAAACCTTCATTTCAAAACCCGTGCTCTAAGCTCATACCAAGAGTATCAGAGATTAATTCTCTCCTTCATTTATTTTTAAAGCTTGCTAATAAATTTCAAAGGTAGGAGAGCTGACGCTTGAACATACTCTAAAAAGCAAGACAGCAAAAACACTCAAAACAAATCTGCGGAAAACACTGCTATCTAACACAAAATTATTGAGGAAAATCATCCCTGAATTTTTACCACAGATCACACACAAAGAAAGAGAAGTTAGTCTAAGTTGCACTTCTTAAAGGGAAGGTCTTAACTATTCATTTGAACGTTCCTTGCTGTAACACAATCCTGTTAATTTGCAAGTGTTCAATTCCAGTTAATATTATGATCCATGTATATGGTAGAAGAAAATCTGACTGCTGTGGTAGTTTCCTGCCAGTAGGTAAATGTTAAATTCTGTCCAATGTCCAGTGAGCAGCAGCAAGCTCCTGAAAAAACTGGTGCAGGCAGAAAGGAGGCTGGTGAATGATTGAAAAAGACCTCAAAGGACACTAAAGCCAGGGGTCAACCCAACACCACCACCGTGTTTGCCACTGAACTGTGTCCTCAAGAGCCACATCCAAATGGGGTTTTTTTTAACACTTCAGTAATGGTGCCTCAACAACTTCCCTTTTCCAGTGCTTGGCTGCCCTTTCAGTGAAGAAATTTTCTCTAATATCCAACCTGAGCCTCCCCTGGCACAGCCTGAGGCCATTTCCTCTCATCCTGTCCCTGTTCCCTGGGAGCAGAGCCCGACCCCTCCCAGCTGTCCCCTCCTGTCAGGAGTTGTGCAGAGCCACAAGGTCCCCCCTGAGCCTCCTTTTCTCCAGGCTGAGCCCCCACAGCTCCCTCAGCCCCTCCTGGTGCTCCAGCCCCTTCCCCAGCTCCGTTCCCTTCCCTGGACACGCTCCAGCCCCTCCATGTCCTTCCTGTCCCCAGGTTCCAGAAGTGCCCCAGGGTCTGAGGTGTGGCCCCAGCAGTGCCCAGCACAGGGGACAGTCCCTGCCCTGGCCCTGCTGCCACCCCATGGCTGGCACAGCCCAGGTGCCTTTGGCCTCTTGCCCACCTGGACACACCTGGGCTCATGTCCAGATGTTGTCAACCAGTAAACAACTGGTTCATATATTTTAGCTCTGTTAATTCAATCTGACTGAATTAAGTAGGACTCTAGTAACTGTTTGCAATAAGTACAGGTGGACTGCAGGTCTTCAAAAAACTTCTCTGCCATTTGTTTTAGGCATGGGAATTGAAATATGTTTTATTCCTCACTCAAACCCCACCATTTAATAAAAGAAGGAATGAAAAATAGGGCAGTCAACATTTGCCTGAGGGTTCTCACCTTGAGATTTTGTGTTAAAAAATGCTTAGTTCCCTCCAGTGCCTCAGCTTCAGAAAAAACTTAACAAAGAGCCTTTGCTATTTCCATTGCTTACCCTAAAATATCCTGGCCTCCTGCAGGTTTGGAGAGCAGGTGAGTATTTTACAAACATATGTTTTATGTCAGACAATATTTGAGTTAGCACAGGCTGTTAGTATCAGGCAGATGAAAAGATTTACCTTTGCAGGGAACAAGGAATAAAGCTTGTTCTTTTTAATTGGCAAAGTGTGCAATAAAATAGCAACACGGCTTTTGGAACAGTAAATCTTTTGACAATGCTGTTTTTGTATGGAGAAGGACTGAGATGGGCTTTAATGCATGAGGTTAACTGTCAGCCCTTTTTCTATCAAGAACTGCCTTACCATTATCAACCCCCCCTACCTCCTTGTCTTTCATAAGATACACAAAGGAAAAAAGGTTTCTGAGAAACTATTTCATATCTAAATTTCAAAAAGCCTTTCAGTGAGGATTTGCTGGGGTCCAAGGTATAATCTTTGAGTCAAGAGTAGGAGAGGACTAGCTCCCCTAGCTCAAGAATGTAACATTAAAGGCAGGTTTTTTCCATCTCTTTATTGTTTGGTTTTGGTCTTTTAGTAGTTCCTTCCCCCTTAAAACAGGGGGAGTTTTAAGCCAGCTCACTCAATAATTATTGTAGCCAAAAAACATATATACTTTTATTACTTGCAGAAAGGAAGTTTTAAGGTACTTTTTTTTTGGATTTTGGAGTTCTTGGTACCATCCATCCACGTGGGGTCAATGTGGGAGACTTCTGCAGTCCTTGACTGTCTGGCCACACATGAAATCACATTTCCTAAACTGGAAAAAACAAGATGATGCATTTCTTTCTGAGCTCAAAATCCTATCCTCAGGAGGAACATCAAATCTGAGCTGTCAGAGTCCACTTTAATTTCCTAATTATTTTCAACAACTATCTCAATGTCATATCACTGGACATTTTAAGGGGTGTTCATAAAATTAATTTCCAAACCTTCAGCTTCCAGAGCTCTGCTCTCAGATTGATTTTAAAATTGTAGTTCCTTGAATTGTTGATGTTATTTCAAGAGCATATCTGAAAGGGTCATATTGTAAGTCCAGAATGTTTTCCTATATATTTTCATGCAGGACTCCAAATGTGTAAAAGATAATTCTACTTCTTATTTGAAAGCCTCTTTGAAATTCCAAATCCTATCAAGGATTCATTTTTTGACTGTTACTCAATACTTAATTTCTATTTTACTGCTCTTCCACGGTTTTTCACAGGTTCAAGCCTTCCTCTGTGTGGCCATTCTTGCAGAAATGTTGTAGCTCAAAGGACACATGGTCCAGACTTGGAATGCACATGAAATTTGAGCTCTCCATCTTTCAAAATTTGTGAAATTTTTCCAGATTTTATCCAGGGCATGCTAATGAAGCCAGAAGAAACTTGTATTTGGTACCCCAATGCTTGGGACAGACCACCTGTGCCATGGTCCTGTTCCTCCCAGGATGACTTGGCAGAGCAGGGCAGAATTAACACTCCACTTATCAGTCCTCTACTCTCTGTTGGTAGACAGCCCGAGTCCAGGCACAGCAGGATCTACCAAGCAACAAGACTGGAGCCAATTGTCAAACTGCCAACAGAACAAGTCACTTGGAACTTTGGAGAAGTCCTTGTCACTGGTTTAATAGCCAGAAGTCTGTCTCAGCCTCAGGGTACTCTTCCTCAAGGCAGAGGTTTTCTTTCTTTTCCCAGGATGGGCACACTCACCACGGAACAGAGCAGTGGCACAGCAGTTCCTCAGACTGCCAAGGCAGTTCTCAGTTCCCTGTTGCCTTCCTTGAGCTCTGTCTGGACAAAATCCCAACAGGTTTATCTCCAGTAGCAGTAAAGCCTGTGGTGACAATAGCTTCAGTATTCTCTCATTAATAATCCACTGACAGATTAAGCTTTGCAAATTTGGCAGCCTCAAGCCTTCCTCAGCTTTCGGATATCACATAAATAGGCACACTGCTTTACTAAAATCAGGAAAATCAGCTCTGGTTCTTTGTTCTTACCAATTGTCCCATCCAGTCAGACCAGAGGTTCCTTCTCATCACCAGCAGGGACATTTGATGATGCTTTCCAGGGCAAAATACTCCAACAGCAATTACTGTGGAGCATTCCCCAAGGTGGAGTTTCACTCTGACCTCCCCCCAGCTCATGGCTGAGCCAATTTCTCACAGCTTGGTTGGTGTTCATGGATAGATGATTGAATTATAGAGGTACTTTGGTCTTGAAAACAGTTTATCTCTGTTTCTGCTAATTGTTTCCACACTCATTTTGTTCTGCTTTTAGGACTCAATAATTATTTCAGATGTGTCACACTTTATCTGGTTTGTATTTGTTAGACAATGATAGATTCTTGTTTCAGTACTCAAGGTTTCATATTAAAGGTTTCATCCAAAAGACATTGCTCTTTTCTTTTGAACACATCTAGGCAAAAACATTCACATTCATAATTAAACTACTATGCAAATATGCTCTTTTCCTAGAAAATGGTGCTTCCTTAATATCAATACCTGGAAAGTGAGTGCTATTTAATCCTTAACCTTACATTTCAATCCACGGAAGGAATACATCACTATTTACTAAATTGTTTTCAGGTACTTGCTTATCCAGCACAATCAAGATTTTTAAGACTTTAACCTGGAATCAGTTTCCTTTGGGCTTGTAGTTGCATTCAGGCAAAGCTTGACTGACTTTTTACTTGCTTCTCTTGGAACTGTATGCATTGTGTTTCCTTAGCACTGTGAGAGGTAGTTTTGGTTGGATTTTTTGTTGTTGTCAGTTTTGGTTTGGTTTTTTCCTCGTTTGTGATTTTTTTCTGTTGTTGTTTTGGGTGGGTTTTGTTTGTTGTAATTTTCTTGAAACTAGAGTTCAACTTGGACATGTAGAAATGGAGCAGTGTTATTTACATGAAAATATAAAAAAACATACAGATTTTAGACTCTGTGGCCCAGAATCAAATACAAATATATTCCTGTTCACTCTCCCCTACATGAAATGTTGCTGCAACAACCAAACCCATAACAAAACTATGATTCCTTACGTGCAAAAATCAAAGGCTGCAGGTCAGACTTGGAGTCCCAGTGCCAAAGAAGTTTCTAGTTTATATGAAATATTCATTCTGTGCTGTGAGCAATCCAGCTCAAGACCAGCTCTCTGGTAACATTCGGCAACTTTGACTCTGTACAAAGTTTCTCAAACTGATTTTACTGGTTTGTTTCCAGCCAGCTAACATAAATGAGATGGTCTAACTTTGTCAGCACCCACTGGTGGGTCTGGCTCTAACTCTCAATAAAGAAGTTATACTTGATGAAGTCAACGTTTTTTGAAAACCATAGATTTTCACGGATAGAAAGCAAAACATGTCAAAACTAAATTGTGGGTGAAAAAGGTTCACAGAAACCTTATTCAAGATGCAATAATTAGAGCAATCAATGCATTTTGATTAACTGATTACCAGCTTTCACCAGCTGTAGAAATGACCTTCTTCTATAAAATCAGAAGTGCATTCAGATTAAATTGGGAGCAGATGGAAAGTTGTGTTACTGGCATTTCAGTTCCTGAATACCCTTCAAAAATGTGTGGTACTGCTACACTGCAGTTTAATTTGAATAAAGCAACAAAATCAGTCTCTCTTCACTCCACAAATACAAAGATAACCATCCTAAAGGTCAGCCTGGCATACAACAAATATTGACAACAAGGAGTGCATTGCTTTCTAGATGTCATTTTGCAGTGTTCTCAGCACACGTAATTGTGACTGAATACAATTTCATTCAGAAAATGATACTTGGGAAGAAGAGACCTACAAGGAGTTTATATGAGACATCAAAGTGGAATCAGACTGTAACTCATGGATCCCAAATTAGTTTCAGCAGGCTTTCAGCTATGCTTTACAACATGATTTGGACCACAAACAAATCCTGAAGGAAAAGACAGCTCTCGTGAATTTATATTTGGGTAATTTGTTCTGGATAAATCATTCAGCCTTTAACGGCCTGAATTTGGATTTTGTACTTTTATTTGATGTTGACCTAATCTGTTTGCACTGAAATGGCAACCAGCATCCTTTTGCTTTAGGATATTAACATGAGCATTCCATGTATTGGTTTTAAGTGTTCCGTTTCTGACACACAGAGGAAGAAAATTGACACATCTTATAGAACTGCTTATGTTACTTGGAAAGAAAAGTTTTCAGCAGAACCAGCTGTTTCCCAGTTTCACAAACTTCTTAAAAGTCAAGCTGAGTTTTAAGTGGCTTTGAGCACACGGATTTGGATCTTGAGGACATCTGTTTTAACTGGTCCTTATTTAAAGTGTCTTCAGGCTTTTCCTTTAGAGCCAGAGCTCTAACTCTGCAAGGGATGTGTGTTGTTTCAGAGGCAGCTGCTGTGTGGATAGTTCACCCACAAAATTCACCAAAGGGAGCATCCTGAACTCTGTGCCACATTCAGTATAACAGCATAACTGTTAAAATGGTGATTCTGTACAGGATTTTGCATCCTAATAAACCCATGGAAGTATTTAGTATTAATTGTCAAAAGCTTTACAAAAAGGCTAAAATTCAGGGATTTAAAATGACAGAACTGTTTGTTATAGAGACATCCTGGGTGAATATTCTGTTTACTGGCACACAGTATCATTTAAGTCTGTGTAGTGTCACTTGGACTCAGCGATGAAAGTGGGGAAGGCAGAGATAATGTTACATTCTGAAAAAAACCTAGCCCTGAAGAATTGAGATGCAGTGCAGTCTTCAAAATGCTGCAGTGTAAAACAGTTTAACCAGAACTTTTGATTTTAAATAGTAAGAAAAATGTAGTTCAAATCTATATTTAAAATATAATTTGAAAAATTTTATAAAATACACTCCATTATAAAAATCCTCTGACCTGTAGTTTTTAAAATCTCTTGATTAATCCAAGACGATTGTTACTATTATCTGGGTTTGGGGAGTTCTTTCAGAGTCCTTTCATAACATGTTGCTTTAAGATGCTTTCTGTAATAAAGTCTCGAAAGGTAAATATTTAATCAAGGGATTGCTTTTCTTGTCAACCCTCTGATAATATTTATTAAATATATTACTTTGTCTGAGCAGCAAAACAGAGATTTTCCCTAAGCTCCCTTGCATCTATAACCTTGCTTTAAATGAATACAAACTCCTGCAGGGTTTGCTGTATAAGAACCAGGTACATTAATCAAACTGACAAACCATTTTCAGTGTTATTGTTCTGCACAGCACAACAGCAAACTGATATGAAAGATTTGCATTTATTAACATCCATTCACATCTTTTACATTCATTACTCCAGCACCCTGGCAGTAGTGCAGGACTGCAATACGTTTGCACAAGTATGGGTTTTTTTTAAACTTTTACATGTTTCAGTATCTGAGAGGTGAGAAACCCTGACTTGTGGTCATCCTGACCTTGTTTTGGAGAGTAAAGAGGGGAGAGAGAGAGCCAGGACACACATGGCAGGGCCAGACACACCCTCAAAGTGCCATGGATCAGCCACGTCCTCCAGCATTCCCAGAAAGTGCTGTAGAATTAAAGCTTAGCTTGGCTCAGTGTCAGGAGATGCTGCTGTGCTTATCTGGCGTTCAGAATAGCACTGGGCCTGGCTCGACGTTTGTTTCACACACAGAAAAATTCTGCAGGCTTTCAGAGGCTGAAACAAAACCTCAGGAGACCTAAAGGATGGCTTTGGTCTTCACATCCTAGGCTAGCAGGGGTGGCTGTCCCAGCTGGGACAACAAATACCAAACAATCCACTGTGGAGGTCTTATCCTTGTCCTAGAAGATAAGGAGGAAAGATTGCATAATTAGAGGGAACCTAAAGTTCTACTGCTCATAGCAGTTTCCAAGGGAAGCCTGTTAGGAGGGGCCATTTGAAAAAAGGGAGATTGGCTCCATCCTTGCAATAGCTCCCTTTACCTTTGCAGGATACAGAAGGGAGCTGTGCCAGAGTTTCTGCACTGCCCAGACCTGCCAGCACCTCCTGGGAGCCCATCCCCAGGCATCCTGCAGGGATGAGGAGCCAGGTTCCTCTCACCCTCCCCAAATCTCGGGCAGCGGGAATGAGAGGTGACAACAGAAGGCTCAGCCAGGCATCCTCCAGGTGAAGCTGGGCCTGCTCCAACACCCAGTGCCTTGTCCTGGAGAGGTTTGTGTGGAGCAACCGGGGAACCCCCACACTGCTGGGAGCTCCTGGAACACCAGGGAGGCAGGGGCTGGCTGTGATCCCTGTGGACACTCCCTGGGCTGGACAGCAAAGGCTCTGAGGCACAGGTGAATTTGGGACAAGGTGAAGGGCATTTCTGAACCAAGGCACCCCACACGTGGTGCACAGCCTGGTGCACAACAAGGTGCACCAAGCAAGGACTGAGGCAGAGCCTCAGGCTGTAGGACTGACATCAGGGCTCTGACAGGCTTGCAAGAGTTTTCCCTCTGGTTTACAGACTAACCAGTACTGTGGGACTGGAGCTGAGAATTAAATAGTTTAACAGCTTTAAATCTGAAGACTGCTTTTGCTCATTCTGCTAAAGCTCCCTATTAGGCACCATGGTAAAGTCAGCAAAAAATGCCAGGGAATCCCTTCCCACGGTGATCTGCACCAGTAACACCCATTAATTTCAATAAGAAATCATTGCACAGCAAACAGTAGTTATGATTCTGGTTTTAGATTGGGCAATTTGAAATTTTCCTCACTAGGTGTCAGAATAATTTGTTTTATATAAAAACCTAAAGAGGCAGGAGTGGAGATAGACTCGTTCACTACCAGAATACTGTTGGATTTTTTTTTTTTAAATTTCTACACCAGCCTCCTTTCTACAAAGCCATTTACAATTGACTGAAAATTTGCATACTCAGAAAAGCTATTAGTGAAAGCAATGTAATTTTTTCTTCTCCAGTGCCCTAGCAGAGTGCCTAATTCAGTGTTTTGAATAAATTGAACATTGGGTTGATTTATGAATCTAGAGAACATTTTTCTTTTATTAATCAACTACCATTAAACTGAATTGTCTGCCAAAGAATTTAAATTAAAATGACAACAGTCCTATTTAAATTTTATCCACACATAATTGTGTTGAATTAAATAAATATTGCATTTCATGGGATGAGTTTTTAAAGTGTCTAAAACAGAGACAAGTAGTAAAGACTGAATATAATTCAGTGATTTTTGCTATGAATACTGAAGTCTTTTTATAGAAAAAAAGATTCCTGGATGTACCTATAAATTGTTTTCCTTGTCTTCCCTCCTGAAGAAGAAAAAGAAAGAATTCCTGATGCCAGCAGATGAGATACCAAACTGCCACCTTCCCCAGGTCTTTTTTTGCCTACAGTTTTGGATAATGATATGTTGTAATTTAGATTTAGATACAGGTATAGTTAGAGACCTACAGACCACTTTCCCTTCACAGCAGATTGAACTTTGAATATGTGTTTGAATATGGGTGCCTGTACTTAAATTAAATTAAAATTTTAAAATTAAAATTATTAAATGAAATTAAATTAAAAATAAAGGAGCCCATTATGTCCCCCCCTTGCATCATAACAGGTTTTTTTATTGGAAAAAGAATGGTCACACTGTAGCCATATAATTATTTCTTTTTGAATTGGCTTGTGAACCTAAAGCTAAAATACTTTCCAAGCAGTTGAATCCTAGAGCAACTAATGATTATATTTGGGATTTTTGCCAGTTTTAGTTGTGGGTTTCCTAGGTGCATAAGGAATTTATATTCCGTGGGTGATATTCTCTTAGTATCCACTATTAACTATATGAACTGGTTACTTTGATTCACTTTTTTTCAGCCCTTCTGTAAAATCTTAAGGGCCAGGAACCTAAATAAATTTAAATATTAGGGCAGAGATAATAGGAAACAAAGTAGCTGAAGTTCATTATAAGCAGGCAGCATCTGTTTGAGACTTGCTGATTGAAGGTTACAAAAGTGACTTGGCAGAGCAATTATTGGGTTGTTCTCTGAAATGTTACAAAGGCTCCCTAAGAGTGGGACTTCTCCATGGCATTTGTACAGCACTTGACAAAACACTGTACAAAAATAGTGCTGCTTTAAACTGGGCAAGGGAAACAGACTGAGGTTCCAAACAACAAAAACATGGTGCACTACTTGAAACTCACATTACAGACTGAACACTGGGATGGGAAAACACAAGGCACCTAGAGAACAAGTCACAAGTCACTCATTTCATTCAAGTTACATTACTAGATCAGTTTTCCACTCTTCCCAGAGAAGCTATTTCCTATAATTTGCATATTATTTCTCAGAAAATGCTGCAGGAGTGGTTTTTTTTTTTCCTCTGGCTTTGTGCTGCTGTGAAGACAATGAAACCTACAGTTCAGAGATTAAAAGGTAGACAAGGACTACCCCCAGCTTGGCTGCACAAGCCTGTATGAAACCACATTCTAGATCAGCTCATCTACCTGAGAGTTATTTGGACTGAAATAAAGGTTTGGTGTGACTGGGCCAAAGGACTCACATAAGAAAAACAGGTTTGGTAAAAATTAAAATACAATGGTGCCAATCCTCCTTCCCCCACAGTTAACTTGTGACACAGGTGAGATGGTGATGGGAGAGGAAAAATCCTTCTCTTATTCTCTCCTCTGAGATGAGACACCGAAATGCTCTGTCCTTCAGCAGTGCAGAGCAGGTCTCTGCTGGATAGTGCCTCCCATCCCCCTGCCAAAACACAGCCAGGGCTCATAAACCAGCATGTTTTCACTGCAAAATGTGCTAAGTCACATTGCCTGAAGCCTCACATCACCCTAGAACATCTACGGTTTTTACTGCTGTCTTTCAGGGGTCATTTGACTTATGAATAATCAAATATTTCCTTCTGCTTCACTTGTCATCTGCCCCTGCCATACGAACTCTTTTATGGGTTGTAAAACTTCAGTTTTCTGCTGAGTGTCAATAAATAACCTCATGGTTATTTGTGATGGCATACAGGTGTACAACATAGAAGCAAAATGGCACATTAAGTGATACCTGATGTCACTAAGCACTGAATAAAGCCAAGTGGCCTGGTAGAGCCTGGTCAGTTCCCCCATGACTTCCCCTCCTTCTGTTCTCTACAGCATCATGTGCAGAACAATTTGTCACAGCGGTGTCTGTGAAAGAAAGAAGTTTGATTTTATCATTAGAAAATTCAGACTGTGATAGCCTTAACTACTAAAGAGAAATCTTTAAGCCTTTGAATGTAATAAGGGTGTTGAGGCATAAAAAGATTATGAAATAAAGCTTGCAGAAGTTTAAATGACTCTGGAAACAAAGTTTTCTCCTCACAGAAACCCAACTGAAGCAGGAATCAAATCAACAAAACTGCCTGTGATGACACAAAGATGAGGAGCTGTGAAGTTGATTCACATGGTTCTGTTTCTTTAGAATGCACTCTGTTTTTGCACTGTGACCCCTCAGATAATCCCGCAGCACATTCCAGGAATTCCATGACCTCTGCAAGCAGTGAGCACTGGGTAGCCAGCGAGTTCCTGAGGGCAGCTCACCTTTGATAAACCCCAGAGCCCGGGCTCCTCTTCCCCTGGCTGCTGTTGCTTATTTTCAGCCTCTCAAACACAACCCACAGCTATCTGAAATTCACTTGGCAGCAGTGCTGAAATATTTGATTTATTCTTTCCCGGGCCAAGCTGGAGAAGCGTTTTCACACAATGTAGTGTTCCCTTCAGATTGATTCCCGTGAGCACTTTTAAGAGCAGAGGAGAGGGTGGCAAGTTGTTTAAATACACCCTAAAAATGCAGGAGTGTGCACCTGTCCAGCAGGAACTCCCTTGTTATTCATGGCCTCCCACTCTCTTCAGGACCAGTGTCTGTATTTCCATCTCTGCAGAGGAGAGCTCTCTTACACCCTCTCCTCACAGCTCCTTCCCTTTATATAGCAAATGTCTACAAGTGATCTCCTTAAAGCATTAGGATAACTTCCTGATCAGAAGGTTAAGACACTTGCCTATGGTTCAGTCACCAGAATTTTGGTCCCTCACCAACTGAATATAATTATGGATATAAACTTTAGACCATGTAGTCTTTGTAGACTTTCAAGCTCTGACTGGTTGGATCTCCAAAGAGTTCTGACATTGTTTTGAGCAGGAGTTTGGACTAGAGTTCTCATGAGTTCTCCTTCACCCTGAATTATTCTAGGTTACAAGATCAGGAAAAGATTAAACTTTAAAGATAGGGTTTGTAGTTTGTTAGGGCATTCCATGCTGGGTTCTGTAAGCCTGAGTGTAATGCAGCTGAGCACAGCACAAGCTCTAGGCTGTGAAGCAGAGCTGTGGATAAACACTTGTATTGCTGCAGCATTTCTGTGAATATCACACTGGACATCTCACTCTGATGTTTTGGAAAGTATAGTTAAAAGCTTTTTTTTTTTTTTTTAATAATTTTCCAGCAATTTGCCAAATTTTCTCCCATCTCATCTGCTGAGGATGCTGAAGGACCATTTCCCTCTATTAGTGGTTAATAAAACATAAATTTTTCCATTTATTCCCCACACAAAGTTGCAAACAGTACCAGGAAGAAGGGGTTACTAATTTCCTTCTGTCCTGGAACTCTCCATGTTTGAGGACCACACTGTACACCTCATTCCTTTAGTATGAGAAGTCTCTAGTTGAACAAGAATTTTAAGACATTTACTTGGCACTTATTTCTGATCTCTGCAGGAAAAGAATCCTGTATTTCCCAGAGCTGAATGTTTATGTTCATAATATTTTAGAGGAGCTTATTTGAGGGAAAGAGCAATATCAAGAGGAAAGCTTTTCATCTAATGCTGCCTTTTCCAATTAAATATTGTGAATATCGTTCAGTCAAATGTCTTTTTTCAGTAACATACCTATGTAGGCTGGTAAAAGCAGAAGTGACTCTCACACATCTTCTTGAAATGGATGAAAAGAGACTGGGAGATAAGAAAAAAATCATTTTCCTGTAGGTGAAATAATTTTACAGATGAAACATGTCTGAAGTGAGTTTATCCTGCTTCTACTTTACATTGGGCACAAGATACAGTAGTCTTCAGAACGAACTATTCATCATTATTAACAACTTAAACCAGAGTTTAAAGGGTTTATCTTTAATCAATTATTCAAGAGTTTCATGGATTAACTGCTGAACTTCCTTTGCTTTCTCACCACGATAGTGGACCTCCCAGTCAGGTAAAAGAATATTACGAGCAAAGAGTTAACTACCAGAGCCCAATTGTTTTGGTGAAACCATGAAAGGTCAGCTTTCTAAAAACATGATGTTCTGCCAGATAAATAAGGGACAGAGAAGTAAAACTCAGAGAAATTGAAATTTGAGTTGTGTAACTCTACACAAATACACTAAAAGCAACAGGGGAAGAGAGCTGTTGTTGCATTGGAATTGAGAAAAAAAGAGAAAAATCTTAAATGTATAATCCTGAAAAGCTTCTTCCCATCTAAAAGCCCTTCACAACTTGTTTTCTGAAGCATGTATGAAGCAGCCATGAGACACAATCAAAGGGGAAGAAACTTGTAATTCATTTTTTTTCAGGAAACAATTAGACTTCAGAATTATTATAAAGGTATTGGAATATCTTAGTAAAATTAATTTTATGAGTCAGAAATTAAAAAGTAGCAGCAGGTTGCTCCAGTGAAAACAATATTAGACCTGGGGTTTTCCTACCTTCTTTTTCTGTGCAAGTTCATTACTGGCAAATATCAGTTAGGTGACAGCTACTGGAATTTTTACAGGCTGTATTCCACTTGGGGATAGGTATTTCTAACATCATACCAAATGGAAAAAGCACAAGTTTGAGGATGCTTTAATTCCTTTGCCTTGCTGGTGGCGGACTTCCCTGTGTGATATGTTCCTCCATTAGCACCTCTGCACAACCAACAGAAGAGAGAAGTTGTTTTTAATTGTTCTTGGCCCCCTCAGTCTGGCCTGAGGCTGGGGAATATTTCTTGCAGCATGTAAATACTTGGAGTAAATACTCTGGAGATTGCTCCTAGATCTACAGTCCTCATGTGCTTTTAGACCTCTGCAAGTGTGGGGTGAGAACCCAAGCCCAGCTGGACAGTGAAATCCCAGCAGGCATCTTCCCTATGCACAGGACTATTTTCCTTTTCTGTGGACTCCAAGGCATGCTGCACTGTTCAAAAAGAGAAACAGGAAAGTTAGGAAATATGGATTTTCTTAATTTACTGGAGCAGCCTGGCTTCACCACTCTAATCAAGATGCTGGGGATCATTTAAAGGCTTTAATTCAATTTCTTGCTTCCAATTAATAGAGAAAGAATTTAGAGTACTTATATATAGCAATTACACATTGAATTAATGACCTAGTAACAGGGAATGAGACATTTCCTTTAGTATAAAAAACTGGCAAATTTGTAGGTTATGAAACCTTTAAATCTCCTTTCCTTTCAGGCTGGCTATTGATGGCACAGAATATTATATAATATATGTGGACACAAATATTACTGTTTGCAGTGTAAGCCTCTCATACAGTACAGCTGTTGAACAAACTGCAGCAGACACTGGACTCCTGTTACCACCAAAATCATTTTGCAATCCTAAATCTTCTCCCCTTTTAAATGCAACATACTCCATTCCTTAAACCTCAGTTACTGCAAGGCAGGTAATCCAGTGGCTTTGTCAAGAGAAATTGTCATAGACATGAAGGAAGTGTTTTAGGTGGAGAAAAAGATGCCAAATATAGTGTTCAAAATTGTTCACAGCCAGGTATTTCATATGGGAAGGAATCAGCTGTTTCAAAGAGATGGTGCAAAATTAAGTTTGTGCGAAATATTAAGAAACACTTGTTTTTATTATCCAACACTACTAGAAAACTTCCTTGGGGTGAGCCACTGACACTGCAATGCAGGCTTCAGACGAATATCAAAAGGTAGATGTTTTAGTGCTTATGATTTCACTATTTGGAAAAACAAGTGTTTTGTAAAAAATCGAGTTTGCTGAATTTCATTGGAGCTATCTCTCTCAGAGTCTGTACAAAATCAGGTAGGCTGGTAGATAATATTTAGTAATCTGGTGAAAAACTTTGCCTTGGTAGGCAAGGAGATGGGAATTTTAAAATTATATCAATCTACTTAAACTCTGGAATTGAATGGCTTTGAAATTAAATAATCTAACTGCTTTGATTTACTATATGGACTAAAATTACTCTCATTATAAGGGTGATTGCTGTATAATAGTCAAGAAGCCACAGACAGGGATGCAAGATGATTCATTTAAACAAAATCCAATGAAACATTCACTTTTTAGCAAACTAAGACTGTTTTTCTAGACTTTGTCAGGGTTTGAACAGCTTTGATCCACGTTCTGTAACACTGGAAAATGCAATTCAGGGATACACCCAGAAGTACTGTATTTAACATTTATTTAACGTCTGAAGAATGATCCTGCTTAAATGAGCCACTCTATAGTATTTAAATCATTTATCTACAGCATGCTGTACATAAGTGCCAGGACCAAAAGGGGCTGCTCCCATGTGTGTACAGGAAAAAGGACACAGCACATTTAAGTAATAAGATCATGTAGGCATTATTCAATGCACTAATCGAATCAGGTGACTCTACATGGCTTGTAGCAGATGCACATCTCCTGCTAATATCTGTAAAAGCCTCATTTGTTTGATGAGAGAGTAATTCTAATAGGCAGAGCTGAAAGATAAACAGCAAAGAGCTGAGTGCCCTGTTTGTACCACATATCTTCAGACACAGCCTGTTTATTTTAACTTACCTGTTATGCAACAGAAAAGGATTGACTCTCTGTATTAATGGATAAGATACTGCCTTAAATTGATAATGTGACATTTGAGATCTGATTTACTGTGTTCTATTCCCTGCATGCACATACAGGGAGCAAACTAAGGGTTTTGAGTATATGAAAAAGGTCACAGATGAGAGCAGCATACACTGAAGATGAGATCAAGGCTCTTAGAATTTTCAGGAATTTTATCTGCCTCAAAGTCTGAATGCTTGAGTGGACAAGTCCTGTAAGAGGACTCTGCATACTGGAATTATGGTGGATATATGATGTAACCTGATGAACAAGAAATCTTAGGAGGAAAGAGTATCAGAAAGGCTCTAAGCTAGCAACACTGCACTAAAATGAGAAAAAGCCATTTGAAATACAAATATCTTTAGAATTATTTTTCAGATCACCTTTAAAAAATCAGTAAGATAGGGGGGAAAAATCTAAATATCCAGTAACATTTTTAAGGAATTGTAGAAGACTTAAAACTAGTCCAGAAAGATGGACAGTCCTTTTTTGAGTAAGGTCTTTCTACATTAACAATAAAATCACATTTAGCAGCAAACTGCCTAATAATCCACTTTAGTGTTTGCTTATGTGAACTTGCTTTAACTGCCACATACTTACCATACATACCATATCAGCTAAGATGTACCTAAGCCTTTTTTTTTTTTTTTTTTTGCCTTTTTCTTGGACAAACAAGTGAGGAGATCTGCAGCTGTTGATGATATTTAAACTTAGTAACTAAACAGAGAAATTGGAAGGGACAAACCTTCTCTTTAAAGGTACTCCAGCAAATTCTTGCAGCTGAGGCTTCCACTCCAGCACTTAAGGGCAAAAAAGGCACCACCACCCCTTTGTTGTTATTTTTTCATCTAATTGACAGTAATATTGGAAAACAACAAGAAGGAATTTGAGAGTTAATTCAATTTTAATTGAAAAAGCTGAAGAATTGTGGATCATTTTATCTGGGAAAAGAGAAACTGGTAAAACAGACAATGAGAGATTTTCAAGCAGGAAGGGAATCAGGACTAGGAAGGGTGCCTTTATGTTGGAAAGGTCACAGGCTTCAGAGACTTTGTTTTCAGACCTTGTGTGTTCACACAATCACTGAAAGTTAGAGAAGCACAATGAAATGATTCTTTTAAAAAGGGGAGTTCTCCAAGCAGTCCCACTCAGTTACTTCGATTTTGCATTTGTTTTGGATAGAAACCAGGTACACAGAGAGCTGTAAAGGGAGTTTCAGCAAACATTAGTGATTCATTGGATTTTTTAAACTTGTCTCTAACTGGGTTGAGGACAACCTTTTGCTTGGTCAGAAAAGTCACATTGTCCAGGTTAAACACAAGCATGGGTGAGGTCAATAAAAACCATATTTAGCAGAATTTCTCTGGATTTAGTAG
The DNA here is from genome assembly GCF_021018805.1 of Prinia subflava. Classification (NCBI taxonomy): domain Eukaryota; kingdom Metazoa; phylum Chordata; class Aves; order Passeriformes; family Cisticolidae; genus Prinia; species Prinia subflava. The sequence continues at coordinate 10,188,014 of NC_086250.1, read as the reverse complement.
ATTTTTCACTGGTAACACCCATCTTCTGCACCAATGACAACACCAAAATGTCAATAAAGCTGAGATGAATCACCATGAGAGCTGATATGGCCATAGGCCAAGAGCTGTGGACAAACCTTCTCTGACATCCCACTTGAAACTGGTGTGTGAGCTCTGCAAACCTGGAGGAAATGGTGAAGTTTTGAATTTGTATCTCACTCAGAACAATTTTACCTCACTCTTGCTCAGGGCAAAGGTAACCTTGAAGTTTCACGTGGCACATCAGCTAAAAAAAAAAAAGTTATCTTGAGAGCACTCAGAAAGCTGCACTGGAAACAAAGAGATTTAATCCCCAACCAGAAAAAATGTTTTGAGCCCCATTGTGGAATGAGTGTAAGTGAAGCCAATGGTATTATGTTAGCAATTTACTCAGCCTCCATATCATCTCAGGTATCTGGAGCATCAAAAATAATGTACCATGGACTAGAATTACTGCACTTAGGCATCTTTGTTGCTGCAATAATGTACTAAAATTATCTGCAGCTCCACAATTAAAACCTAGGCTTCAGAGGCTCTGTGAATGTTAGTGTATCTTCAAAGCACTTTACAGATCAATCCTTTTCAGCATCACTCCAAAAGTGGAAAGAATTACCTTTATCTAATTGAGAAGCAAGCTGCAGCACAAAGACACAGTGAGTCATCTGCCAGTTAAGTGCCTGGATACCAGGGGGATGATACAAGAACAGAGAACAGAGTGTCCAGAGCACGTCACATCATCTGCAGCTGGTTTCCAGAACATTAATCTCATCTCCTTTCTATATTTAGTCTTCCATATACTTGTTCTGTAAACCATTTTCCATACCTGTGCTACACAGCTATTCAGCCACTTCCCAAAAGTGCCTTTTCCATCTGCTTCTCTTCTTTTTACATGACCCTTAGTTCCTCTTCTATCCATTGTTTCCCACTGCCAGTACCTGAAAGTTGCAACCATTTCCAGCTCCCTGCATGCCCCTGAATCCCCTTTTTCAGGGAATCCAGGCAGCCAGGCTCCCAGCAGCTCTTTGGAAGTCACAGTGCTAGTGGGCTGAACACTGAAAATGGGCCCTGCAATTCCTCTAATCCCAGAGAATGTTACTTTGTACTGAGCCTACAAAGGCACAGTCTGAAGCCTCTTTTCTTCATCAGCTTACATAAAGTTCTTCAAACCTTTCCCATATATTAGCAATATTCAAAATGTTTCTTTTGGGTAGCCAAGCAGTTGACATTTTCTAAGCACTCCTGCTGAAGTTACTGTTCATTTCAAATGACATTTTCCCCGAGCCACTGAAATTTACACCAATTATACACAAACCCAAATTTTGTAGTCACATACATCAAAGATGGCCTTTGTTTAATGGCACAGGGTGACACTGAATACCATCAAAATCAATGAGACCTTCACATGCAAACAACCATCAATATTTATTTCTGTTCTCAAGGATGCATCTCAGAGTCTAAATTTAGGCACTCAGGGAGGACACGGGACAAAGACAGAATCTTTCTCATAAAACACAGACAATATCCAGTGTTTCCCACTGCTTTACCAAGACTGATCTGCTTCAGCAACCTCAGCTGCCACCTATTCTACTCAGATCTAGCCCAGATTGCTGTGCTTAGGTTCAGGACAGTTTGGAAGATTATCAGGCAGATTCCCAAGCCATTTTCAGCCCATGCATGGTCTGTAAAAGCCCTTTTGTTCTGGTGGATAATCAGATCTAAAGCTTCACATATTTCCTACACAAAATACAGATTAAACAAAAATCTACTGCTTTCCACTACCCATTTCTTTACCTGTTTAAATCCTATTAAAGCACCTTCACAGCCCAAGGCTATGGGGATAAATATATACTGAATATTATTTTCTCCTCTTCAGATGCCTTAGTTCCTGGTCTGCAAAGTACTGTGATATCAGTAAGATCACAACAAATCTGTTGTCTAAAATTACTGTCTCCTTGTATCTTTTTTGAAGGGCTCTTCCTGCTGGATATCAAGTTCTGTAAAACTCTGCAAGACACTTTTTTTTTTTCTGGGGATAAGGTGACCCTGAAGTTTAATGGGCTAAAATGTTGCTGTAACTCATGGTTTTATCTAGCAGCTATTATCTAGACCTTTGATAATAGTCTAAAACCACTTCAAGCATATACTTTTAGTCCTGGTCAACTTCAGAAAAACAGGTATATGAAATGTTTATTAACATTCTGCAGGTGCTGTTCTTGTACACTTTTCCTAAGCCTCTGGCCCAGCTTTGTCTGGAACAATCCTACACCGACCTTTGCTGTGTCCTTGCTCTTAGGACAATTCCTTGGATTTGAGTCAGATTATAATCCAGACAGAGGAACAGATAAAAAACTAGGCTAGTCCCCTGTGCTGTTGGATATCTCAGTAAAAGTTAGCACAACAACATAAATTTAGATCAGGTCATGGAGTGTAAGATCTCTGAAGTCAACCCATCCAGGCAGAAATATGTCCTGGTAGCATAGCAGCATTATTCACTTGCTCCTAAACATTCTCTTAATCTTCAAAGGATGGCAGCAAAAGAGTTCCATATATGAGGAACAATTACAAATCCATTCAAAACCATGTATTGTACCACCATGAAAATGTCAAACATCCTGTGATATTAAAATATTTCCCTGCAGATTTACATTTCATTGTGTTGCAGTGAAGAAACCCCGTCCTGCAGGAACTGCAGTGGTTGTTGTGATGGAATTTGGACAGATGTTCTAAAGTTGCCTTGATTCTTAAATCTGGCTTCTGAGGCTACAAACAGCACATTGCAATAACCCTTACAGCCTCCCTCAGCACAGGAGCAGGGAGTTATAGGAAAATTAACAAAAATAAGTGGAAGTGAAATGGTTTTGGTCAGTGGTGGCTTCAGTCTTTAAGTGTTTGACTGCAGTTCCTGCAGAAGGCAGGTCTGGGATCCTCAGCCACTGATAAAAAAAATCATCAACAAGCACAAGAAAGGATTCAATCCCAAAAAGTTCCTGATTCAAGAATAACATTTTCTCCCTGGCTAAAGTTGTTAAAGACCATTTCCTTTCAGGATAAGCTAGCATATTGTCTCATCAGCATGAAAAAAAAGGTAGATTAATGCTGACACAGAAATGGAAACATGTCTTCTAAACCATGAGTATTTTCTCATGGAGCTGAATTACAGGTCACCAACCAACCTCTTCCTGCAGCATTAAACCAGTGATACCCTAACCTGTGTTTCTGGACTCCCCAGCAAGGGCACACAAACTCCTGGCCAGGCCTGTTCACCAGAGTCTCCAATGAGGAGCAGGGGGAAGCACCAGACTCAAAGCTGGCACGATTCCATTTGCTCAGCTGATGTAGCAGGAAGGCCGGGAGGAGGGAATTTGTTTTCACTGCTGTTACTGCACTATTTCAACATACTTTTAATTGTTCTAGCATTTCACCTACTGAGGGCAAGGTAAAGGCTTTCCACAGCTTGAGATGCTGAACGGCAGCTTCAGCCCAGCATTTGCTGAGTTTGATTTTACTCCCTGGGTTCAACGTTGTCATCCTTGCAGCCCTCTGAGAGGTTCAGGACAAGCCAGAGGTTTTCAGTTCCTCAGCCCCACTGCTGCACTCCTCTTCTCCCACTGTCTGCCTCAGACAAAGTTACCTCTTTCCACAGCCATCAACCTTGGCTCCCCAGCTGCCATGATAATCCAAAGGGGAACAGGGAGGTGCAGAGCAGACAGTGTGGGATGCAGATTTCATACACAGCCTGTCCTTCACAGCCTCACAGAGGCCACATGACCAATGCACCCCACACTTTTAACTGTCTGAAACTCAAAGCCTAAAGAAACTTTTACAATGGCCTGCCTTTATGCTCTGTTACACTCAGAGGGCATAATGAGTCCATGCTATGAGCTATCTTACTAGTGCAGCTGTCACAATAATGATTTTCCTTTTTTCATCTTCACAGCCAGGTGGTTCAATCCTGAGTCAGAAGAACCTGCTTGCAATTGATCTGGCTGTCATCAATTCACGGAGTAGTTCAGCCTAGAAAAAGGATTTAACATTTGCACCCTAGGTATAGAAATGATCCTGGATGCCCCAAGTAGTTCAATAAAACAATTTGCTTTTTCACAAGATAATTTGAATCAAAAATAATGCTTTTGCCTTAAATATCCTTTGTGCAGGCAAAGGATCAATTTAGACAGTAAATCATATTCAGAAACGTCCCTATACTGTAGGATGAGTTCTCAAAGCACAAAGTGAATCCTTTCCATCAACAAAGACAAAAAGATATTTAACAGAATAATTGTGCTAGCTTACAGTTCATGCAGATTTTCACTGTCACCTGCAAAGACAACTAACTCCCTTCAGCAAGTGGGGAGGTGCTGCTCTGATTTAGACAAGGCACAACACGGTGACAGGGCAAAGGTGCCCCTGTCCCATCACCCACAGATGTCCCTCCTCCTGCTCAGCTGGGTGGCACAAGGGGCTCACCTTCCTGCCTGACACCCTGCCAGAGGTCTGTGCAGACAAAGCACAAACTGCATCTGTCTGTGCATTCCTTTTCCTGTCCACTGAGCACTGCTCCTCTGGGAGCTAAAGCTGTGTAAGAGCTCACATTTGGCATTCTGAATATTCTCCTTTTACAAACTCTAACCTTTCAACACCTTCTGTTTTGTCAGGCTGGAAATTTGTCACTTCGCATGTCGATTTCTGTTGTTTTCTGAAGAGTACAGCTTAGACTAGCAGCAGTTTCTTAAATATACATAGAATAATTGTGTGGATTGGAAATACATTACAGTAGAAATCCCGTGGAAGTGGCAATTTACAAAGTTTTTTTTCTGAAAAGACAGAAGAATTTGAGATCGTGCAGATGGCATGCTGACAGAAAAATCTAGATTAATTTGCCAGTCAGATTAAAAAAAAATCAATCTACATACCAGCAACTTTTCTGTATATGCCTCAGAAGTTTTCTTTTTTGGCATGTATTATAGCTTCTATGAAAAGCCACTAAAATAACAACTTTTATTTTAATGCAAATTCCAAAATTCCTTCAGAAGGCTTCTCTTTGGCAATAACCACTGGCTGGAGCATTACACATTAAATAATTGCTGACAAACCCAAAACAGTTTGCCAGGTATTTAAGAATGAGCAATATTAGCATCTTTACTTAGAACAAAATGAGAGCTAAGCAATTTATACCTACAGGAATTTCTATAAATAGCATTACCTGCCAGCAAGTCAGTTGTCCCCACTGATGGGGCTGAAAAACAAATAATAATAAATTTACTCTTTTCCAGGCTCCACATATATTCAGGAGAACTGCAGCTCTGAATGAGCATGTGAGAGAACATTCCCTTGGATGCCATTTCTGTAACACACTCCAAAATAAAGTCCTTCTCCACCCTCACCCCACGAAAAGTGAGGTGTTGTATGTCCTCTGGAGTCACCTAAAGCTCCATTCCAACTCAAAATCAGATTAAGTCTCAAATGCAGGTTGAGCAGATAGAAACCATTTGGTAATCTCCCATCAGATTATCAGTTCATATGGTTTTAATTTTCCTGGCTAGAGCACTCTGTTTATCTTCTCCTTCTTGGCTGAAAGGGTTTATATTTGGTGCACGACCCCTTTCTACAGAGGAATTACAGGAGAGCTTTCCGAAGATTTTCAGATCCAGAATTGCAGCCTGTCGCTTTTTCTTCACACAGCTCCTAGCCCAGCTGTGAATTTGTGGGGGTGGATGTGTGGGGGAGTTGCAGTCTTCTTTCTTCTTCTTCTTCTTCTTGCTGATGGGAAACCATAGGCAGCAGGAAAAAAATCACATCAGGTTTACAATGCTGAGACAGAGAGAAAAGGCAGCTCTAGTATGCACAGCACCACGGAGAACAGCAACAGAGGGTGACAGCTCCAAGGGAGAGCTTGGACATCCCAATGACATCACTCAGGGGTTGTTACTCCTGCTGTCTACAATTCCATGTAATTTTAAAAACACCAGTGTTGATGAGTACAGGATATGTTTGTTTTTTAAACCAAGAAATGGGTCACAGCTCATCAGCTCATGTGAATTTTGACAATGGATCCAACCAGGAGCTCTGAAAGCAGAAGAGCTTCTCCCAAGCACACAATAGGAAGGAGAATTTTAAGCATAAACCTTTAAGTATACTTCAAGAAAGGCTGCTTGTTCAATGAACATAAATATGTAAGAGGCACTTCAAAAGACGCCTGTTTTTCAGGAATATATCTAAGGTAGTGAAATTGCACTAAGAAACTTACCTAAAACTTAACTAGACCTAGAAACTTAGCTAAAAAACCAGTTCATTTTCTCTGTGTTACGTATTCAGACTGCTGGTGCCCAAGACAAAAAAATCCATTTTCAACACTTATCTCTGACTCTGTAGTGCCAGGATCAGCTGAAGCCAACAGATAAAAACAGAGTTTGCCAAGGCCAATCTGCTCATAAAAACCCAGATTTTCTATTAGGGATTATGTACCCCCAAACAGCATTTTTCAAGTGCAAACCTGGATTAGTTCATAGGGGATAATTCTGAAAATATTGTCAACATTTATAATGGTACAAATTGACTAGATCATCTATAGACACAAGCAAACAATAAGTACTCTCCTAGAATCCATGCTTGTTCTAATGAGAAAGATCATGGCTGGATTTAGTGAACTAACAGCTAAATGAGAAAACAGTCCATCACTAAAAGCTGGCTCTGATTTTCTGAGCAATATCTTAGTATAAAGAGAATTTATACCAGGCTTGATACAGTCAGGAATCCTTAGAAAAATGTGTTATAGCCTTTGCTCTGTATAAAAGTGTCCCTTAAAAAAAGTCCAGATGAATGAAATCTTAGCATTGTTAAAAAAATAGGCTGATTGTTCACTATTCTTCTTCAGTGAGAAAGTAAAGGAAATACTTTAAAGCTCCACTCATGTCCAGAATTGGGTCAATCATCCAGAAAACCACTTCTTCCTTAAATCAAGTCTGCACCAAAACTACTCTCAGGCTGAATCCTTACGAAGGAAGCACCAAATCCACCCTTCTGAGTCCAAAAGGATATATTAATTTGATATTAACATAAGAATACCTGTCAAGAATAACACAGGACTTTATCTCCCCTGGAAACAAACTGCAAACTTGCAGGAAATACACTTCAAATGGCAGCTGATCACAATGGTCTGATAGAGGTGCTGTGCTGGGACTTGGGCAATCAAGGTTCACTTTCTGATTCTTCACAGGTCAGCTGGACTCTGTCCACAGTTCTTCCATAGGAAGGCTTAAAAATTCATCCTTCACCTGTCCTTTTGCCTTGTCCAAGAGACATTTCAGGACTCTGTTTAAGGTTTTGCTATTTACTTTTATTATGACAGCTCAAAAAACCCACAAACGTGGGAGACCTGGTCTTTCTGGGCTAAAGCAATAGGAGATGAACCTTCCATTCATTGCAAGGTGATATTTCCAAAGTTTGTTTTTTGGCTTTGTGTGCTCAGAGGTATGTGTGCAGACTGGAGTACTCCTATCACCTTGGAAACATTTTTGCACTGTTTTGAAGCATCCACCAAATGAAAATTCATATTCATAGCTAGCTTGACCTAACTTCAGCAGTTTCTTTTATGACATGCAATAGGAATGGAAAAGCCACCACAAGTCTGTCACAATGCAGTGTTAGTGCTGCTTTCATTAGAAGTTGAAACTATAAAATCAAAAGCCTCACTTCCAGCATGTAAAAACCCAGCATTTATTTGAGAGTCACTTTTTAAAGAAATACAGTCCCAACTGTCATTCCCAGCTATTTAATCACAAGAGGCTTCTTAGGAATATAAAGCAGGAAATGCTTAAGTTAAGTTAGAGTCAGTATCTACAAGCCTTCCCTTAAACAAGCAGTGTATATATATATATATATACATATACATATATTCCTGAGGGCTGTTCAAACATGGTATCTGAATAAATGAGACTGTTAATGGATGAAGAGCACAGTATGCACTTGTTATCCACATTGAACTAATCTATGACAAAAAGATCTAAAGAAAATTTGAAGACCACAAACAATAGCCTGCAGCAAAGGAAAATCTCAGAGTGAACTTTTAATACCTCACTTATTTTCCTAATTTTTTCATTATAATCTTGCAATTTAAGTGAAGACTCCAAGCTGTCATTTCACTTCTTCTCCTTTCCACCAAAATTTTCCCCTACCTCTTGAATAATTCCTACGTGTAATATTCTGCTTATACTGGATAAAACAATAGAGGAAGATGCTTTTTAAAACTAGATACTTGCAGTATTCTTGAAAATACTTGCAGTATTTTCTTTTCCAGACTCTGCTACATTCTCCGTAATTGTATGTATTGCACACCTTGTGATGGGGAGGTGTAGTTCTTTTTGGCTTCTGTGGGAGAAAAGAAGGTGCTCAGCAGCTTTTCCTTCAAACCCACCCCTCTTCTTCTTGAACAGGACAGACTTCTTCCAAATGTCTCAGAGTCTTCTCTTTCTTTTTATTGCTTTAAGTTTTGTCGGAGTCCATGTTTCCATGGATCCTCCACAGAGAGTGAAAAGTACAGAGATAGAATTAAAGCCTTTAGAAAAATTAGAATATATAAAAGCTTTAAATGCACAAAGTAGAAATCTAACCCTTAGCTTTAAGCTTTGCATGCCCTAAGTCCTAGTTCAGTGTAGAAGGACACAGCTTCAGGCCTAGTGATAGAGTAAAGACATAACAAAAATAGGGTAGACTGCTGTTTGTAACTCGTATAAACTTAAAGACATAACAAAAATAGGGTAGACTGCTGTTTGTAACTCGTATAAACTTTATGCAGGGAAGATAGAGTTTTTCATATATAATAGGATAGAGGTTTTTTACAATAACAAGATATAACTTGAGGCTAGCAAGATAGTGTTTTGCGTTAATAGATATGTTATGTGCGTAGGTTCTGATACTGTTTTTCGTAGTTTTACGAACTTTAGAATTGTACCTAGATTGGTTAGTGTGTAGATAAAAAATATGAATATGCATTTTGCAATTTTGGATAAAAAGCCTCAGGGTTGGAGGTGGAGGCATCGATTGATCGATCAATTCGATCCATCGATCCAACCTCCACTCTTTGCAACCTGAGGAACGATCCTTGACAGGGAGCCGAGACGGGATTTTAAGGTATTATACATCGCGGTCCCCGCTCTAAGGGACCTGGGCCCCGGGGTTCCCCCTTTTCCCCTGCAGCACTTGCTACCGGTGCGCTGGTTGGGACAGTCGGGGACTCTGTGTGGGGAGGGACCCCGGGGCCCCACTGCCCTCGCGATCCCGCGGACGGGAACCCTGCGCGGCTCGGACCCTCCATCTGCCCTCGCGATCCCGCGGACGGGAACCCTGCGCGGCTCGGGCCCTCCATCTGCCCTCGCGGTCCCCCGGACGGGAACCCTGCGCGGCTCGGACCCTCCATCTGTCCTCGCGGTCCCCCGGACGGGAACCCTGTTTGGCTCGGGCCCCCATTGCCCTCGGGAACCCTGCGTGGCTCGGGCCCCCACTGCCCTCGCGATCCCCCGGACGGGAGCTCTGTGCGGTTCGGGATTTCCCGTTGCGTCCGCGTCCCTGTGGTCGAGGGCTCTGTGTGGGTTTGGAATTTCGGGGTCCCTTTTGTTATTACGATCCCTGTGGCTGAAATCCCTGTCTGAAACTTGTGATCGATTCCTCTCTGTTAGTGTGATCCCAGCGATTGAAAATGCAGACAGTAATAAGAGGTTGCTTTACCCTGAGGCTATGAATTATTAGAGCTCTGTTTGTTAGGAATCTTATGCTTTGTTTGCTGTCTCATTTGAGTTGTATGTGTTAAGATTTCTATGCTTTAGTTATTGTCTTGTTCAGACTTTCTTTGCCTAGGTTTGTAACTGGTTATAGAATAAGGCCGCTCTTAGAACTCTCTGCCTTCAGATATGTGCTTTTGTATAAATAAATTACTCTATTTAGAAATCAAGATGTGGTAAGATCTTTAGAGACTTTATACCCGTACCCAGCCTAGGCAAAGTTTTGTGCAAGTCAAATGCTCAGTACACTCTTTTTCATGACATAAAACAGCATATGGTCCTGGGTACCTTGAGCATGCTCCTGAGAGAATCCCTGTTTTCAGAGGAGAGGGTTTGCTGCCAAACTGGCAGGCAGCTTTTTAGTTCCCAAGCCCAGTGACACTTACTCAGTATTTATGATCTTTTCTGTGACACAGAACTCGGGGATGCTTTCAGAGCCTCATCCCCAGCTTGCCTGTTGTATCTGACAGCTGGAGGACAGATGTGCAGAGAGGCTGGCAAGGCACAGCTGGCTTTGACACCAGACTGCCCCAGGTGAGCAAGCTGTGTGCTGGCAGCATGGCAGGAAGCCAGAGGTTTGGGGTCCTTCAGTTTTGGTTTTCAAAGTTGCAATATCAACTCTTACCTCTTTCTCACACAATTTCTGCAAGAGCTCTGTGTAAGTCACTACAATGTCCACATCACACTCTTCCCTGACAACAATGATTTTATCATTTCTCCTGATTTGAACAAAACCAAGACCCTGTCAGTGCTGCTTACCAAGTTTGTTAAGCATCCTCATCTGAAAGGCTGTGAATCACTCTGGGTAATTTAGGTCCCATGTCCTACTTCATAAAGGAAGTTCTTCAGCTTGAAATTTAGCACGTATCTCTCCAAATCAGAAGAGGTTCTAAAGAAGATAATTACATGCACAGAATAAGGAAACACAAAAGCTACAATTATATATTCAGCTACAGCTCTGGTTGTGATTATTATTCCGTGTAATCTCTTGGAAAACACCATCCCATTCTCCACTTCCAAGCAGGTTGCAGTGAGAGCCTCTCCAAAGTCTCCTCCTTCCTCTGTGGGGCAGATTCCCTCCCTCCTCTATCCAGCCAAGGTTCCTGGTTCCAAGTTTCTTCCCCCAGAAGTACATAAGTAATGTTCTTGATGTGCCACAAGAGGTTAGTTCTGTCTGAAAAAGAGGTGAAATCTCTCCAAGCCACAATTTTTTAGCCATGTAGGTTTGGCTGACTTTGCCTTACCCTCCATACATAGCATCCATGTCAGGACTCACCTGGCTTTCAGCAATGCATTAATGCCAAAAACTTAAATGTATTCTTAATTTGCATTTCTCCTTCTGCATGTCCAAGTTTATGGCCTGAGGACACCTTGATAGAGGAAGGTTGAGGCTCTGAAATGTTCTCACATATCAAACTTCCAAACAGAACTTCCTCACCATTTATGTTTTTAACCATAAAGCCTCCCAGAAGCTACAGTCTCTTGTGCTATCCTACCAGCATCCCCATCTTTCTGCTTTGAGATTAATTTCTCCCTGTCTTGTTAGACACATCCTATTTAGCTACTACTCCCTTTCTGTTAGGCCCCTTTGGCAATAGATCTTACACATTTGCTATCAAACAGAAATAAAATACTTATATTTTATTACAAATTTAGGGGAGTCAGACACATTTTCTGCTTTCTTTCATTTAAGAGATTGGTGGGAGAAGGTGTTTTGTTTTTTCAATACAAATATCCTCGGGGTATAAAGCAGCACAGACATCCTCTGCTCACCACTGCTGACAAGAAGACAATTGACAAATTAGCCAATCTTATCTGCACCTTACTTCAGAGGGCTGAAAAGGGACTTGGATTGTAAAGGGGAAGTAATTAGTAAAATTAGCATAAAGCAGACCTTGAGCTGGATTATTTAGTACTGTGGCAGGACAGGTATTCTTTGTTCTCACAGCCTCTCTGGTGGGGAGAAGGGTGGCAGTGAGGAGATAACTGCAGTGTGCTGGGGCAGGATTCATACAGAGCAGGGATCTCTGCAGCCAGGGCTGCCAAAACAACAGAGCAGGGCACTGAGCCTCCCCCACCTGCAAGGCCTTTGGCTGCTCAGGCCATTTTTAAAGCTTTTCCTTGGTGCATGGGGAGGGAAAAGTAGGCAGGGGAGTCCAAACCGTTTGTTTTCCTTCCTCTAATTCTGCTGAGCATCAAGGCATTTAGCTGCTGTGTTTAGAGATAAAGGCTTGCCCATCCTCTTTCCCATTTTCAACCTGCGAGGCAAATTTTAGGGGGAAGAAAATAAATCATAATTTTCCGAGCTTCTCTTTGTCTGAGGTAGGAGTAGGAAATGCTTTCCTTTCAGGGCAATTCTGAGCTCTCAGCAGCAAAGAAAGCAGGTCCTTGATAAGCAGAGGCAAAACTAAGTACAGGGTAATGAAAAGAATATGAATTGGTTGTGGCACGAGATTTGCTTGCATTTTTCGTTGCCCAAAATCTCAATGTTGCAATATTTACCTACAAACCCTCCTTCTGTATCCCTAGAGATAGGAATGAAGTCAGCTGGCCTGAAGCACAGCAGTGACAGGAAGCAGAATCAAATCGCTTCCACATCTGGAACTTGGTTAGGAGAGCAAGGTAGTAAAATATTTCCTTATTTTCTGTGAAAAAGGCCATGAGTGCAGGGGAATTGCTTGTAGCTAAACCATCTGAGTCAGAGTGAGCTGCTAGAGCTGCAGTTTCTCTGTGGAAGGGGAAGGGCGAGTACTTGAAGCAAAGCCTTGGTGGCCCTTGTGTTTGTTTTACATCTGACCCAAAGGATCAGTTCCTAATAAGCCTCTAGCAGGATGTAACAAGATAACAAAAGTGTTAAGATGCAGCATAGCTTGTGTTGATGCATGGGAGACAAAAATAATCAGTTTCAGGGAGCAGCTCTGAACACAACAGGAAAGTGATGTTCATAACCCCTTGCTGTCTTACCACAGAACAAACACACACAAAACTCAAAAAGAAAGTTTTCTACAGGAGTTAGTGTCTGCCCCAGACTCAAAGAGAACTGACAGACATGGGCTCACAAATGGTGCTGTGCAGGGCCAGGAGCTGGACTCAGTGATCCTTGATCCCTTCCAGCTCTGCTTATTCTGTGACCTCTTCCCTGTAGCTGCAGTTTGGCAAACACACCTTCAAGGCAGTAATCTTCTTAATTTAATCTGAAGGCAGGACAGGCACATACCTCAGGCTGCTCAGGATGAGTGCACACACCTAGACCGTGTTTGTTTGTATGAATACAAGGACACTCTTCCTTCTCAGAAGTCTGTTTCCATTTTTTGCTTTAGAGGATTCCCAGGAAATACATGAAAGCTGAGCACAGTGTTCAGCCATCGTAGCAAAGAGACATATGGAGAGAAGGAGTGTTACTTCAGAAGCTGCTTTTTTAACCAGGCAAATATGCCAGCTGCTTTTAAACTCTTCACAGGTTTTCAGTGCTGCAAATAATCTCGAGATGCAGCTCTTAAAGGGAGTGTAAGCAGGTGGTCAAAGTTCAGGAAAAACTCCACTTGATGCATGTATCATCTGCTTATTTCCATTGATGTGAATATTACAGCGTGTTCAGTATTATAAATAATTGGAAGTGCAACACATTTATAGATCTTCAGTGGTTGGGCTCTTGAAGGGTTTACGAATTAGGTTTGAATTACTCAAAAGAGGACAAATTTATACTATTTAGAAGAGTTCTGACGTGCAGAGAGCTTTTAGAAACAGAACAGAGTTCTGCAGAAAGAGAAATTTCCACATAACAGATGACATTATCACCTAATGTGCCTCTGCAAGGCACTTGGCTGAGGGATAGGGACATAAATAAAATGGGAACTGGGCACAGATAGATACAAAATCTGCTAGTACAGACAAACTAAGTCTATGGACAAGTGAGAAAAAAACCAAACAACTTCAGAGCCCAGAGTTCATCTCCACAGGTAGAGGAACCATTTGTGGTACATCAGAACTAGAGCCACACAAACTCCCCCCTCAGCTTTCTGGGAAACTCAAAAGCATATAGAACCTCAGAAGGAGGATTAAACACTCCAGAAAACTTTTAAATAATTCAGATAGCAAATCATAAAAATGTCCCAAACGCATTGATGTAGCTGTGTCCAAATATCCTTTTGAGAAAATGAGATCTGAAAATGATAGTCGCAATCACACAAAGTTTCTATTTAGACAGAACAAAGATAGTTTGCATGAAAAATCCTTAAGATCTAATTAGAAGAGAGCAGCTTCAGAAAAAAAATATTCAGATTACCAGATTGCAACTCATTAAAAACCATCCTTGTCACTTCCCATAATAAATCTTCCTTGGACCAGACCATACTTAAAGGAAACTTAATGAATTTTCTACTGCAGTAATTTGTATGAACAAGCTACTACATTACAGGTTACATATTTTATAAGTTATAATTGAGTTTCTGGGCTTTTTTTAGCTTTAATAAGTCATAAAACTGTTTGGTAAACAGTACTTTGAAAGTTTATGACATGCTGAACACTACCAGCTGGAACAAATGGACTTAGACACTGAGAACACTTTCCATGTAGCAAGGAGTAAAATCAGCCTTCCTGCCTTTTACATATTGGTTTAATTCATGCTCCTCAGCAGAAGGCACATTAACATGAAGTCAACAAAATTTGACTTCACAGAAATTTAAGCCATTGAAAGACAGGCTCACTAAACCAGCAAAAGGTCAAAGGATTCTGAAAAAGTAAATAAAATAAAATAAAATAAAATAAAAATTTGCATGTGGTTGGGAGAAGAAATTTAGAAATGGCGGCTACATGGGACAGAATTTGGTACCCATTTGAGGTATTTAGGATGTGTTTTGTATTTTAAGAAGATGGGTAATGGTGGGTCATGCATGGGCTGGGATGTTCATCATACCTGTAACCATCTGTCAAAAAAAAAATTGCATGTACTTAGTCCAAAATGTAGAAAGTCTGGAAGGAAACTCCTAATTTCTCAACCGAAAAACATTTTTCCTCAGAAAGAGGAAATAATACTTCAACTTCTCTGCCACCCCCTGAGAAAGAGATCAATTGTTTTGGTTGAAACATTCTGGGTCCTCATCTTTTCGTTCCCCTGCACATAAACTTAGTCCGGGTTGGTAATTTTGGCACAAACAGTCCAAATGTTTGAAGCTTTTGAGCAACTGGAAACAATATGTTAATGGAAAGACACCTTAAGCTCATACCCCCACCTGTATCAAAAGCATTTCACGTGTGCTCCAATGAAAGAATGAGCTCCCCACACACAGTGGCTGCTTCTGTTTGAGCTTCTTTTCATAAATATACAAATATGCACCCAGATATGTTCTCTCTCAGTGCACCACAGAGAGGCAGTTTCAGATTATAAAGAAGAGGAACAGAAACTGAGTGAGCTCCTATTTCTTTTGACTTCTAATTTGGTACATTTCTGGTAACTTGGGCAGTTTTATTCTCACTGAAATTAGATGTGCACTGGGTTAATGAAAGGAGCACTCCTCGGCTCTGCTCCAAGAACTTTCATTCCCATATTCTCACAGGGAACAATGAAACACTTGTGGAATTTTTTTTTAGATACATTTTTTTTCCCCTAAAATCCCACAGTTTTGTGTATGCAACCTGGATCACTGTGCATCTGTGTCTCTTGACATGAAGCATACCTGTGACCACAGTATTTGAAAACCTTGATAATTTTAAAATTAAGCACAGATGTTTATCTTGTTTAACCTGCTGCTGCATAAAGTCAGGAGTACCTACCTGTTTCCTCATATATGCTTTGCTTTTTCTGTTTTGGGGTTTGTTTTTTTTTTGTTCAGCTGCACTGTTATTCTTTAAGGCATTGAGTCAAGAGATGAAAAATCTCATTTTTTTCTTGAAAAGAGAAAAAAACGTATTGAAAGAGAAGCCTATTGGGAATGGTGTTTTCAGGCTCCTTGAAACCCGGGATCTTACTTTATTAAAGGTGCAAGCAGCAAGATCCAGAGAAGAGCTAATTAATCCTTTACGTTTTCTCAGAAGGTAACAAACCAAATGAAAGGGAACACTTCATTTCACAACAAACTCTGAGACATCATGTTCACCATGGGTTATTAATTGACTGCTAATGAGGTATAAAACAGTATTTTTATTTGTGTCACCACCCTGTTTAAGACATATCTGTGAGCAGAGCCTCTGCTGCAGATTGTTTCTATTATGATTTCTTTGATTTAGAATGCCATTTGACCAAAATCAATTTTTCAGCTGAGGCAAGTAGCTTTCCAAAGATGGGTGATTGCCCTTATAAGTAACACCAACAACAATAAAACATGACTCCAGTACAGACCTACCTGACTGATTATAAATTATGAAAAAAAAAAAAAAGATAAAGGTATTTGCCATTTGCATGGCTTTCTCCTAATGTAATTAAAAATAATCAGGAAATTGGTACTTCATATCTGTTGTTCTCATCACTTCATTTCCTCGCTGTGTGGTGCACAGTGATTATTTGGAGTGTGGCACTATTTTTAATGGGGCAAAGTGTAAACATTCCATCAAAGCTTCTGCCACAGATTAAGGGTTTCATGGCAGCTTTGCAGCCAGTGGTTACACGGATTTTTAGGAAAAAAAATTCTCCTGAGGGGTTAGGAATGTTGAAGACACAACATTCACCACTGCTGGCAGCTTTGTTTTCCTTCTTTGAAACCCTTTTGTCATTTTTGTTATGTTGTTTATGCCTTGGGAGCATCATGTGTTAAAAAGCAGAAGGGTGGCTCGGGCTCATGGGCTGCTGATATTTTAAAAGGCAACTTGAAGAACCAAGATTGCTTAGGAAATAAAAATGACAAAAACAACTTCCTGAGCTACAGGACAGCTCTTATTTCATAACATTGCCAGAAAAAGGTTATAAAGTCATAAAACTTGCAGCCATTCCTCCTTGGAAGTCATCTCTGTGATTATTCATTACCACAAGGCAGGTCAGAGACAACTACCAAAATTCCCAGAGTCTTGGAGAACATGACTGAAAGACCCTTAATAAAACAAGAAGAGAGAGGAAAAAAAAATCTAAGCCTGTTCTTCCTAACAGGATGAGATATGCCAAATCTAGCATTGGGCTAAAATCCACTGTTTAGATTTTTAGGAGCTTACCAAATTAGCCAAAATGGAATCAAAGGAGCAAGAAATGATCTAGAATTTAAATAGCTAAAGTTCTTGGGAAATTTCATCAGCATCTGAAACCATTTTTTGAGAAATACTAATTAAATTGCGATGCCTCATCCTGGAGAGAAATATAATTTTCCTTTTCTCTAAATGTATTTCCAAAGTTTAAAATTACTGTTTTTATCCTTTGCTCGGAAATCTGTTACTCTACAGACAACAACAGAAAATTGGTGCTTTGGCTGCTACTCACACTTAAGTGCATCCTAGACTTGTTACTGTGTTACAGATGGAATTTGATAAATTGTTCTTGGCAGCTGCAGAGAAAGACAAACTTGTTGAATTTATTTCTGACTTTCCTATTCCTCTTAGTCCATCCAATCTAGTGCAGTCAAAATACCTAGCAGGAGTAATAACTTGCTTTCATGTGGCACATTTGTCTTTCAAAGGCACAGCATTAAAAAAAAATATATATATATATGAAGAAAAAATTAGACTTTTTCACCATGGTCACAGTGGGAATAGCTGGCAGGCTAAGGAAAAGGATTTCTGAGTCTCAGAGCATCACACATTTTAGGGGAGAGATGGAAATCGTCAGTTCAAAAGAAAATATCAACCACCCAGTGCTTAAAGAGGCACTCCCAACAGTTTCTCATGTAGATTTGTTGAATCTCCCAGACTTTACATTTTGAGATATTTTCATTCACTTTTTATTTTGTCCACTATATTAATACATGTGTAATCTCAAAGGGATTAGTGATGGTGAAAGGTAAAGTTCATTAAGGCCATAAAATTCACCAGAGTCTCTAGGCATAAGCACAGTGTTAAAGTAATATTTTACAAACGAAGCAAAATGTACAATTCCCTTCAGATTTGTTTTTCATTACCTAGATTAATACTTCACTTCTCTGCCACCCCCTGGGAAAATCTCACAGATCTCAGACTTATTTGAAGGCCTTTGTCTGGGACAATTTGAGGATTGTAAGTAAAGTAAAGGAGAGTCTCAATTTTTTAGGAAGTGTCTAATATAGTTTAGGAGCTACTACAAGTAATACAAAAAAAGTGTATTGGATTTGCATGGCCTGGTTTTGGAAGTCCACTTCACAGAGAGCTGGTGCTGCTGAGATGGACTCACATCAGGGAAGTCCATGGAAAACCCGTGGAACAGGGGAATGACTCCTCCCCGAGCAGTGGGAGAAACTGCAGGTGATGAACTGACCAAAAGCTCCTTCCCTGTCTCCCTGCACCACTGGGGGAGGAGGTAGAGCTGGGAAGGAGGGAAGGGTGGAGGGAAGGTGTTGCTAAGGTTTTACTTTACTTCTCATTATTCTGTTCTAATTGTGTCAATGTAATAAATTCAGTTAATATCTCTACTTCAAGCCTGTTTTGCCCATGAGAGTATTTGATGAGGGATCTCTCTCCCAGGCCTTATCTCAACTCATGAACCCTTGGTTGTATTTCTTTCCCCTGCCCAGCTGTGGAGGGCAGTGAGAGAGGGGCTTTAGTGGGTGCCTGGGACCAGCACAGAGTCGACCCATGACAGAAGAGTTTTCAGCAGTTTGTAAGCCTTGTCTGTAAATTAAGACAAACTGTGCCATGGTTCTTTTATCTTCTGTTTAATTTTCTCTTTAACCTGACTGCTTCTGAGGGCAAAGACTGTTCCTTTTTCCTGCAGAGCACCTGACCCAACAGGGCTTTTGGATTCAGTCCAAGGCTTCATACTGGAACATTCCAATGGAACAATTTTCATGTTCCATTGGTTCCATCCATGGAAGTTTCAATGATTTATTGTGTCATAGTCCTGCAGTCCTATTCACAACATAGATTCCACTGCTCGTTCTTCTTACAAATGGCTGCTTTTCTTTAAAGTTTGTTTATTCTTGTAAAAAATTGCCAGTGCCAATAAACGCTGTAAATAAATGCAACTGATCTCGTGTGGGGCCTCCTGCAGTTCTCCAATGAATATGGAATTTCACACCTCTGATCCTTTGGAGTGGTTTAGGATGACAGACACATATTTACAGAAGAGGCTCTTGTAGACAATTAGCTTCATCTGGGCAGTGTTTCCAGGTAACTTGGCTGCTTGAAAAGGTCCCAGTTAAGGCTGAGTGTCGAAAGCAGGGACGGGCACTGGCAGTTCTTCACCCTGTCAGCAATTGATTTTTCTATTTTGTGTGGATGGATTCAAGGACAAATACATCAGAGTAATAAACTAAAGGACAAGATGACACTTGAATGTGTGTTTATACTTCACGGGCATACCTACATTTCTAAAGTTGGATTAATCTCAGCTCCTCTTGTGGTAGCAGTCTAAGCACCTTGTTTGGGAGAACACCTGTTTTGCCTTTGTTTTAGTGCTGTATTTCACACCAATTTCAGTAATACCATACCAAATCAAAGCTGTATGATAGAATTACCAGGGCTTACTTTCTCCTAGAAGCAATGTACACAGGGGTGTACACCAACAACATATTGCTCACTTTGGGGGATTTAATTCCCAGTGGCATCTGGGAAAGGAAAAATCAAGTTCTGCATGTAGGAGTAGGAAGGAAGAATCCCAGCCTCTTGCTAATGTGGGAGGCACCTTATCCAGAGTGAAAGTTTTGACTTCCTCTGTAGATTGAGCAATTCAGTCTGAGTTACCCTAAAGTAATCCAAATTTAGTTTCAGAAGCAGCATCACCAGAAATAGAAAATGCAGTTTAAACTTAGCCTCTTGGTCCTCCTGCATGTCCAGTCCTCCTCTCAACTCCTTCATTCACTCCTTAAAAATGGTGATGGAAGTAACTAAAAAATAAAGTGCACAAAATCAGGAAAAAAAAAAAAGTTAAATCCATAAATTAATAAAAATAAGGAGCTGAAAGGAAGGAGAGAACTGTATAGTGTCATTCTGAAGAGCTGCCAGGGACAATAAGAATAAAAGATTCTCAGTATCTGAGGAGAGAGGCATAAAGGAATAACAAAATACTCATTTTTAGTCACATTTGCTAGATGCTTATGAAAGTGATCTTGTAACAAACAAGAAAGGTGCTTTGAAGTGGAATTCCACATAAAAGGGATGGCAAAGATTGGCATACTTAGATATTGCTTCCGTTTTTGTCTTTGCTAATTGGCATATTGCACAGGGCTGAAACTATTTTGGGTTCCTGCAGTGCCAGCCATTGATCTAATAGCATTGATTCTTAAACTTTTTTATAACTCTACAGGGGAATCAAAAATTCTGCAAGACCCATGTGACTTGTTTTCTCTGACTTTGGGAAACAGTACAGAACCAATAACGAAACCAGGAGGCAGCTGGGAGCAAGCTGAAGATTCAAGACTTCAGGGCTGATACATTATCCTGGAATTGGAGGAGCAGGGTATCCCTGAAGACAAGCCAGTCATGGGGTGACACAGGTTTGGGATCAGTTTATTCCTGATTTGCACCAACACAGATTTTTCTTACACCACGAGTCTGAAAACCTGATCTCAGAACAGGTGAATATCACAAAAACAGAGAAGGATTTCATTCTTGACTGAAGTTTATTTGTGCTTCTTGCAGCTATGCTTGGATAGTCATGTCAGTTTTCTATCAAACATTAATTTCAATGGGTAACTGGAGATCTAAACAAGACAAAAATGCCTGGATTTTTTTTTGAGTTTGTCACAGGGAGAAACTTGTGAACGCATTGAACATTTTGTAACCCAGACATCACAGTATGAGAGTCCCATAAACACAGCTGCTCCATGGGAAAATCATTAGCAGCAGCTGGAAGTACTAGAGACTGAAGAAGCCAGGGGAAAAGCATGCTCTGGCAAACGAGAAAATGATCTTTAACATTTTCTATAAGCACATCATCTCATTAAGTTCTTTTAAAATAGATACACACAGACACTTCCCCACCATGTGAAGCCTCCACAGAAATCTTTTTGTGTAATTATGCCTCAACACATTTTTCTTAACATGTATCCAATTATGTGTAATACCTTCTACAACACAGTAGAGAAATATGAGACAATAAATGACTTGGGTAGTTTCAGTGCAGCCATTAAGCTGTCATTCAACTCAGAGTGTCCCTCAGCTGGAAATATGCACAAGGGGAAGGATCCTTTTGTAGGTATGGTACATATTGTTCATTTTAATTTAATTTTTGAATGAGTTAAACCCTTTTTATGAAGGAAGTTGTGAGGATTTGGGTAAAATTTGAATATTTTAAAGACAAGCTTTGCTATGAGATGTTGGGATTATTTTAAAAGCCTTAAGCTTGGGAGTTTGTCACATGGCCTGGTTGATTTAACAACATATTCAATGGGATAGCAATGGTTATCATATCTTCCCTTCTGAAGATAAGAGTCAGAGAAATTCTACAAAGCTTTTGAATCTTTGCTTTTGTAATGTTAATTTCCCTGATCAGCAAAGGTTTATAACAGTGGAATAAACCTAGAGTAAAATATGGAGATAAAGTCAAACATCATGAGAGAAGAGACTGGGAGGTGAGGAAGTGTCTGGGAGATGGTTAAAGTGGTCTGCATGGAGATCATACATTAACCCAGCTCAGATTTTCTGGCTTTTTATGGACCTCTCTGGGCAAGGAAGCAGCTCCATAATCTTTCAGATACAAGATTTTGCTGATAATTAATAATCTTACCTTGCTCATGTAGCTCTTTTCTCTTTCAGGTAGGATCATTATTAATGTTCTTTAAATATTTAACAATTTGCTTGGCCTGAGATGAGACAAACTGTTCTGTGCAGTTTGGAATTTGAATAGGTAGACTACATAAATCATGTACAAGGGGCAAGAAAATACCTGTGCTGGGGGAGGTCAGAATCCAGAGGTGAAGGGACCTTAGCCAGACTCAACACCAGAATGAGGAGAGGAGAGGAGAGGAGAGGAGAGGAGAGGAGAGGAGAGGAGAGGAGAGGAGAGGAGAGGAGAGGAGAGGAGAGGAGAGGAGAGGAGAGGAGAGGAGAGGAGAGGAGAGGAGAGGAGAGGAGAGGAGAGGAGAGGAGAGGAGAGGAGAGGAGAGGAGAGGAGAGGAGAGGAGAGGAGAGGAGAGGAGAGGAGAGGAGAGGAGAGGAGAGGAGAGGAGAGGAGAGGAGAGGAGAGATCACCCAACTGTATTATAAAGGCTTCCTTTGAAACCCAACACCATTCACACTGAGAACAACCAATCTAAATTCAGAAATAGAGCTGTCAGACTTCACTGGACTAAGTGATGACCAGAAGTAGATTCTAGCATCAAGTGGACATAGGATTCTGCTGAGACACCTGATGGTGACACTTCACCTGCTGGTTTTGTGCAGCTCCACGGTATTCCACAATTGCATTTTCCTCCTGTGGAACAGATCTGCCCACAGGTCTGGGAATTTCCACCTCGGTGCTCTCAGGTGCTCAGCCTGCTCTCTCCTCTGTCTTTGCTTCCTCCATCAGATCCTGATGGTTTTGGTTTGATCTTGTACGTGTTTGGTAGGTTTTATGGAATGTACTGCACCTTATCGTGTGTCCTATCTCAAAGCAAGCACATTCATTTTGAATTAGGCATTATTCAAATAAAACCCACTCCAGCAGCTTTGCTCCAAAGTAATCAGAAGAAGGAAAAGCAGCTGACAAAATGAAAACCACGGTATGTTCCCTGAAATGAGTAGATGGGGAACAGATGTCATTGCTGGAAATGAGAGGTTAACCTGACACAAGTAACACAAGGAAAGCAGTGGGGAGCCCAATCAAGGCTGAATCAATGCTCTGATCTTGCACAGTTGGACAAATCCTTCTTGCTATTTACGGCTTCATTTCTCCTTTGCTCTCTGGGATTGCAGGTGGCAATTGTGGGAGAAATTATCAGCCTTCTTTTTTCCCCTTTTTATCATCGTCCGGCTTGTGAAACCTGTTGGGAGTTGACACTGGATGAGGAGATACAGTCAGTCAGCTGAACAGAATGTCAACAGCTGCACAACTTGGGTTTTGCATTGTTTTGACATGTATATTCCCCATTCACTCCTAAAAAGGGCAAAAGGCCCATTTTGGAGGACAAGACTAGTATCATCCAGAAACTCTGTTCTGGCTGTTTAATAGATCTCCTCCTTGTGATTTCACTTCCATGTAAAAATAAGAAAACTGAATGCAGGCAAGGCTTTAATTTCTGTTTGTTTGTTTGTTAGTACTTGTGATGTAAAAATTCCATGCATATTCCATGTAAAAATTCCATGCATATTCACCTCAGAATCCAAACTGAGCTAAAAAATAAATTTAATGAAACCATCTAGTCCACCTTCCCACAAATGGGAGCTCAGACAAGGCCTTGCCTGACTCTATAAACAGAAAAGCAAAGCACAAATGACAAATTTTACCGAAAACAAAAAAGCCTTTTAGCATATCAGGCTAGAGAACAAAGTGTTTCCTCAGCCCTGTTTGGAGACAATGAATTTAATCATCATCCTCAAGGCACCTTTTTCCTCTCCTAGAAAGTATCTCCATGATTTTTTCCAGATCAGCCTCACTGACCCTCGGGGAAAATTCCTGGGATTCATTCAGGATCTCCAAGTGTCCCAATGCTTTCCCTGAACACACAGACATAGGCTCTGCACATACTTTTCAAGAAGGAATACACAGAAAGGGTGTCACTGCATCATCTCCACCTTTATGGAGTGGGACATTTATCACAAATAACTCAAAATTTTCCCCTGAATATGTCTATATTCCTAGCAGGAATATATCTTTTAAGGGGTAAGCACTTGTGTGCTACTTTCAGGGAACAGCAGTGAGCAGCAAAAGGTAAAAATTATAATGCAACAAACTGATTATGCTTTCAGGCTTCAGAACTGTTTTAGTTGCAGTTCTGAAAGTACAGAGGTAAGTAAAGCCTTCAAAGATCTGTGGGAGCCTGGAAGGAGGAGAGCAGGTGAGTGTGTTTGTGTGTTTGTGTATGTTCACTTGGAGGGGCATAGAAAGAAGGAAAGAAAGAAAGTTTTTCTTTCTCTATCAGAAAGAAAAATGAATTTGGCATGGAGGACTGAATAAGGCTCCTGTTCTATCTCTATGCCCAAACCTTTTACACCTGTAACTGCTCAGAGCAAAAAACATTTCCTATCTCTCACCAACTGCTGACCTTCAGCTCCTCCATGGGCACAAATCCTCTCCCTTAGTCTGGTTTATCTGAAAATACAACCATGATCAACTCCCTTACCGAGCCATACCACCAATGCAACAGATATTCTTCAATATTTTAAACAGATACTTCTGTGTGGCCCAAAAGTCCTGGCCCATTTTTAACATACTCCTTCCTCTTCCCCATCAGAGGTCTCAATAAAGTCTTAAGAAGGGGGTGTCCCCATGTGCACACTGGAGTTGTGTAATCCTGTGCACAGGATCTGTCTGTGTACAGAATTGCAGGCCTGTAGGAAAAAATTGGGCAGGGTATTCCTCATGGTATTCCCCTGTTTTTTCTCTATTTCCCAGATTTCCTTTCAAGTAATATCACATCAGATACCTTTGTTCTACAGTTCTCAGGAATTCCCCATCCACTCACTTTCTGACTCTCCTTGTGCTAGACTGCTTATGTAACACATTTTGCTTCACAAAAAAAAAAAAAAAAAAGAACTAAAAGCTTTGAAAGAACCTTTTTAAATACTGCTTACAACCCTTCTACAAATCACCATTTAAAACCAAGTCTAAAGCAAATTAGACTGAGAGAAAAATCAAAGCAGGACCTTTAAATTCTGATTGGAATGATCAAAATAACTGTGGGATGCTACTGAAGTGTGGGAAAAAGGAAAATCTAATTGCAGTCTGAGGTGAGTGAGATGGGTTAAAAGGAACATTGTGGAAACTGAGAGAAAGAATAGGACAAAAAAGCCCAAACTAGTAAATTGGGCTGAAAGGGAGGTGGGGATAGATGGAGAGCTAAAATGACTTGGCATGATATCAGGAAGAAAACTCAGAGTTCAGAGACATATGTAAACATTTTTTTGGGGGGCTGCTGAAACCTAAATATCTAAGCCTACTGAGTTAAATATTCTCACAGAATTTATGTTCTCTGTGTCATTGCAAGGGACACTTGGGGCAAACATGAGTTTCAAAGTTATAGCTCTTGTAAGCCTTTTAATCTTTGCATTATTAAAGGCAAAAAGGGGAAGCAGAAGGGCTGCCAGACCAGGAGCTCAGCTGTAGGTGGCATTTAAGCATCATGAGCCTCATGGGTAAGTGATGAGCATATTCTTGAACTGGCTGCTGAATGTGGTACAGGCTCTATTTCACACTGCTGTGACCATTTTTCCAGGGAGCTGCTGGTTTACTTCTCAGTAATGAGATTACTTCAGTATTTAGAAATTCAAATTGAATGGGGAAAGCCACAGGAACCTGATACGAGGTGTTTTTACAAAAGGAATTATCTCACATTTTATAAGTGGAAGATCAACGATTTTTGCTTTTACAGCTTTTGCATTGGAAGAATGGTTCTGTTTCTTTGCAGCAGGCTATCACTTCATATCCCATAAATCAATATTTTGCCATCAGGTAGATACTGAAAAAGCAACCTGAAAAAAAAAAATCCCCAAATGATCCTTGGTTGTTTTAACTTTCTAACAAATAAGTGAAAGAAATTTACTTTACCCAAGAAATAAACTATGGTCAAAAGGGAACACTGACTCAATTTCTGCCTCTACAGCTTCAGCCTTGACACAAACCAACAAAACCACCTGGAAGCACAAAATGATGCCCATGGATCCCCACTGGATACATCAGAAAATGCCAACAGATACCCCTGGTACTTTTGTTGTCATACTGGGGTGGGAATGATCTCTTGTCCTGACTCTGGGATAGAACACACAGACAGAGTCACGTGTGGAGCTGTGTATTGTGTCTGGACACTCATTTTCTGATCTCTTGGTGCCTCTGTTACGCACTGGATGTAAAGAGATGCTGTAATAAAGATGTTAGTGAAAATAACATCCATTACTGCATGATTTTGAGGTAATTTGCTGCAGGGAATTTACAATTAACCTACTGTATTTCTCATCTGTAGAAAATGAATTACATTTTCTTGATTCTCACAGGCTTTGTTGAGATTTAGTTCTGTAGGGATTGTGAAGTATTCAGGTAACCTTAAGAGAAAGCCCCATGGATATTCCAAGACAGGCTGCATTTGACACACTCCTGGTGCTTGCTGTGCAGAAAAAGCATCCATCCCTGGAATGATTCAAAGGCAGCTTGGATGGGGCTTGGAGCAACCTGGGATAGAGGAGGGTGTCCCTGCCCATGGCAGAGGGTGAGATTGGATGACCTCTGAGGTCACTCCCAACCCAACCCAGTTTGTGATTCTGGAACTCCAGGGATTCATTTGAAACTGCCTTGTGATTTTGTACAAGAGTTTTCAGTGGTTGCTGGGAGGGACAAGGACTGCACTGTCCTTCATGCAGCCCTGGTCCCTCTCAGTGCACTCTCCTGAGGATGAGGGTGTCACCACACATGGGGAATTTTGTCAGCACAGCAGCAAGGTCAACCTGCTGTCCCTGTGTCACAATATTTCTTACAAACAGCATCAACACAAGGTTTGGTTAAGGGGGTCTGCATCTGCCCGAACCATGCTGGAATCCTGTTCAGGACCGAGGTGCAGGAGGCAATTACAGAGCAAGCCCAGGGAACAGCATTCCCCAAAACACCATTACATCAGTGACTCAGGCAGCCAGGTCACAGGTGGTAACCACTAAAATGTGTTCAATGTGCTTTAATTTAAATCTCTGCTGGACACTCCTGAATATTTTATGAAGGGTGCTGAAAAGTTTTAATTATCTCTGAAATGCAACACTCACTTTCTGACTTTCTAACAGCTCCTGCAACAATGGACTCCTGACTCCTGGTGGCCTGAATTATCTGCTGGGTTTGTAAAACAGCTCAAACAGTTAACACTGCTACAGAAAGTCCTTAGAGATGTACCTGAAGGTTTAATATGGGTTTTGGCTAGGTAGGCCTCATCAGGAGTTAAACCAGAGCTCAGTTCTTATTGAATTCATCCATCCTGTGTGACACTGTGTGGTGGGCTAATGAGTGTGTGCAGGTTTGGAACCTGACCTCATCACTGACACACAGAGCTGACCCAGGCAGGAGAAATCAATGTCCCGAATCACAACAGGAACCTGAGAGGTCTGGGACAAGATCCACATGATACTGTTCAACATTTTTGTTGGTGACATGGACAGCAGGATCGAGGCACCCTCAGCAAGTCCACTGAGCTGTGGGGTGCAGTCACAGGCTGGAGGGGAGCGATGGATCCAGAGGGACCTGGGCAGAAAACCTCTGAGAGAAGAACTTGGGGTGATGATTGATGAAAACCACCCCATGAGCTGTGAGGACCTGTGAATTATCATCCTTTTCCCTCATAGCATCCCACAGCTTTTTAGATATTCCACTGCTACAGTGCTGTGGCCAAAACAAATGAAAAAGATTAATTTCTTTCTGAGCATATGAACGCCCTTTATTACCAGAATGCTGGGATTCACAAATGCTAATTGGACTTTACAAAACACCAGTGACATAAGAAAAAAATGGTTGGTTTGATTACTAAATTACAAAAAACAAAAAAATAAAGGCTGGGTAAAAAAAATCTTCTCAGGTTCACAGTGCACATCTGTGAGCTGGATCCTTTCCTGTGATCCACTCTCAGTGGCACAGGTAAATAACTGACCATGACAGCTCTTGGGTGCATCAAAACCCCTTGGTAAAAATCTCCTTGCCATGGATTTGACACATTACACAGGGGAAGGATGCCCTGATGCTGAGAGAGCCTTTATCATCCCTACAAATGTGCAGAAAAGAAGCATCATAGGGAAAGCTCCCTTATCTGTGATCTGGGGACACACCTGACACTGCAGCCAGTGCTGAAATACCAAGGGAAGGAAAGTCAGCCTTTTAAAACTGCATGAGGTGAAGTGATAAAGCAGCAGACTCAGATGTGCAGTCAGAAGTTTTCAGTGGGAAAAATTACTGTCTCCAAGCAGCTCCAGCCACCACCCAGGAGTGATTCAATCATTGCCACCTGCCACTGGCACTGCAGGACACTTGGGGACCTCTAGGAGCTCTTCCACTGGCCTTTACTCACTCTGCTTTTCTCTTTTCACTTCCAGAAATCCCAATATTTTGCATAGCAGCATCAAACCTAAATCCAACCATGATTCTCCTGTGATATGGAGGCACTCTGAACAAAGGATGAAATCACAATGCTGATGGCATTGGTGTAAGTATTTAAATTTCATTTCAGACAGGGTTTTATATCACTGTCTGGGACCTTGGCAAACTCCAAGTGAATAACTCCAAAAGTGAATAGTTAATTAATGGAATATACCTCCATGAGCAACATAGAAATTAAATGCAGGTGCTGAAAAAAGTTCTGTTATATCTGGAGGAATTAAAAAATTTCATTAAATAGCCTTCTCATTGGAAAAAAAGGTAAATATAATGATGTTTACGTGTCTTCTATATTAATTTTCCAGTTAAGCAAATGGCTTTGCTTTAATGCCAAGTATATTGAGTTCAAATTTTTAGGTAGTTTCCAACTATTATTCCACTGTCATGACGTTTTCAGTTCTAAAAAATTAAATTCACCTTGTTTTGTCTAGACTCACAAATAATCTAATTAGAGAAACACAAACGATCCCAGTGACTTCTATAACTTAGCAACCATCACCACAGCTGAAGCTCAACAATTCACAATGAATTACTCACAGGACATTCACATGGAAAAATTGTTTACTAGAAATATATAAATTATTTCAGACACCCAGTCTCAGCCCGTCATCCTCGGCTTGCAACAGAAGCAGGCACAATTAGACTAATTGTTCATTATAAATTATCCACCCATCTCTACACTTGCTAATCTACTGTGATGTTTATGTGTGAAAGAGGAAGAAACTTGGTAGACTGATTAGCTTTCAGACATTTTATAGTTGTGATATTTGATATTCACATCAGCAGTTGCCCGAACTATAAATTGAGAGGAATCCCCCCTTGCAGTCCCTGACGCCTGGAGGTGACACAGCTGTGACATGCCAGCTGAAGCTCCACACCTCAAACACTTCAAATAGCTAAGGAAAATGTGTATTAGTCTGTGAATTAAAAGATAAATTGTCTTCAAAGGATGTTCTCTCTCCTTCCTGCCAGTGATTAATGGCTACTTTTCTTTTTTTCCAGCAAGTTGCTGTTATTTTTTGTAATCTGATTTGAATTAAGCACTACCTCCCAGGAGATGAGGAGCGAAGCTGCCTTCTCCAGGCAGACAGTTCCTAGAGATCAAATAAAAAGCCTTGCAGGCTTTCAAAACAGAGGGGGAAACAACAGATCAGCTGGCAAGTACTGTGTGTAAATAAAGTGAGTGGGCTATTTGTTTTATTTGTGCATATAAACTAATATGCATATGGAAATGAAAACATTTGGTCGGATCCCTCTGCAACAGGAATTTCACAGACAAACAAACTGGGCTCTGTGAGTTGTGATTCCAGCCAGAGGTTTCCCTCACTTTTCCTCAGGATTTGGAAGGTGGTTATTAGAGACTGAGGCTTTGAGCTCCAGAGTTTTCTTGGAGCACACAAAACCCCATGAGCTGGCTTCATGAAAGAGCCCAGACTACCTCATGACATGACATTACCTGTGGCTGAGCTGGGGAGTGGAGGGCAGCCAGTAAGAGAATCCACACCCAAGTTCAAAGTAACCTGGGCAGCTAACAACAGAAAATGGGAAATGTCCTTAAAAAGTTTGATTTATCACCTTAATGGCTATTTCTCCATCTAGAAAATCACCCATTGCTCAGGAGGTTAACAACAGACAGAAACCATGGTTTGTTAAATAGAAAATATTCTTTAAAAATTTTGTTCCATTTGTTATCTCCCACAAACAGAGAGTGAAGCGAGCCTGGAGGGTGCTGATAAAAAGGACTGTGCTGGAGAAATGAATGGAAAGGTGCTCTGCCCAGCCTCCAAAACTTGTCACTCGGGCTAAGCAATTCATTGTGCAGATAAGCCATTTCTCTGGAGGCCATTGAAAGGGGCAATGCCTGAATAATCTTATTTTCAGCAAGTGTAGAGAAGAGAATTGAGGCATATTTGAGGAAGATGAGCATTGAATACAAGCTGTGTGGCCGGAAGTCAAGATAGTGTTTGTATCGCCACTAGTCCCCCTTTTTAGCACAGATCTCATTAAAAAATTAATGACTTTACAAGTCATCTCAGACTATTGTGTTTTATCACATGAGCCACCAGATCCTCAGCAGGGTAAGTCTGAGCCACCTATCACTAGAAAAGGATCTGACCAAAAATATTGGCTGGAACACCAGGAGTAAGTAATACTTACAACATCTATAAGATCCCTTTTAAATTCAGTCCCCCAGCAGATCCTTACAGACATTTTCATGGTGCTGAAGCTACCCAGGTTGTCTACAAAATAAAGGATTGTGCACATCCAGGCTATTAAGTGTCTCGTTCCTACGTATTTCATTATTTTCTCGGCCAGTCTGTTCTGAATCTGCAAGAACCATGACCACCTTCACTCAGCCCCTGCTATTTACAGATAACCAAACTGCAGCCTTGCTCAATCCCCTGGAAGTCAATTACAAAACACTGATTTTTTTTCTTGCTTGTCTTCAACAGTCTGGTGAGCATAATCAGGTTTTTTTCCCATTTGCTGTTAGCTGCACTTTCTGGTTAGTATGGATGAACTCCTGTATCCATTCTTATCATTTCTGTATGCTCAGAGAAATAAGTCTACTCCAGGAACCTGAACTGACTCAATTATGTTATTTCTTCTACATTTTCTTTTTGCTTCTAAACTCTCCAACACCAAAATATTTCAATTATTTTTTCCTGTGAAAAGCAAAAAACATCTAAATTTAGCTGTTGTAGTATCCTAATACTTGTTGTACACAATGACAAAGAATTCATTTTAGATGGTGAAAAGCAAATATACAGCGATATATTATGCAAACATTTATATATACACCAATATACAGCCATATTTTAGGGGTCCTACCATGAATTTATATGGGCACCTCCTAGTCTGTTCTCTGTGAGGAAAATGAACATTGATTCCTACTTCACAAGTAGGGATACAGGACCCAGAGGAGACAGAAAGTTGTTTGTATGATGGGGTTAGTCTTCCTAAATGCTCAGCACACAGACAGATTTTCTTCCACAAGGCAGAGAAACACTCAAGTTTAGGATCCTGTTCTGCACTACCACTGGAGAAACTTCTGTCTTTCCTCACTGATTGCATAAGAAAATTTCTGGTACGTAAACTGAGGCGTGGAGAATATAAAAATGCCAAAACCCACCAATGTCAGATCTGGCAAGTAAAAGATGAAACCAAGATTCCTTTCTGAGTCTCCTGTACATTCCTGGCTCCCTTCTAGGCAAGCTTATGAGACCTGGTTCATGTTCTGCAACAGCACAAATAATAAATAGTGGGCCTATCAATGCAGAAAATTATAGTTTTTAGAGAGGCAAGAGAGACGGATTTATCTAAGGATGCTGCAGCTATCTCAGACAGATTACCCCCAAGTGCAAGGTGATTTTCAAATGGAGAGATTTCTGAAAAACCAGGTGTGTCTCCTTTCTGACTTTATAGAATTTATTTCTTGTTGCTCCAGTGTTTCTGTCCCTACAGAATAATGCAGAAGCACGGAATCATTCCCATGTATCCTGAAGCCTCCCAGCCCTTTGGGAAGGCTCTAGATGGTGGACAGATGGTGGATGATGACAGCGAAAATGTTGAGAAAAAACATTTTCCAAGCTCTGCACACAAAGTACAAATACAGAAATGTTCTGCCTCAGAGGTTTGCAATGTTGTGATCATTTAAGAATAGCCATCCACTTTCAGGAAATTATACCAATCATTGTATTATTTAGTGTGCACTTTGCAGTGATTACATCCCTGTTTGTAAGAAAATGTCTAAATGACAAAAAATGTCTCTGCAGGGCATTTTGCATGAAAGTCTGTGCACAGACAGAACCCATAGTCAGCCTTCTAATCTCATGAGCAACTTCAGTCTTTCAATTATTTCACTGCTAAACAGGAAATTAATTTTCAGAGCCTAAGTAATTTTATCTTCAAGAAGTGTGGCTGAATTGGCATTTTCTCAACTTAAAATAATACATTAATACTATTGTGCATCATGGAACACCGGGGTTTGGATTTTTTTTGTACTGGCATGACTCTACTAAGGAATTTTCATGTGAATGTGTGTTGAATGCCTTAAAGTGGATGAATTAGAAACCCTGCAGCATCCAAGTCTGTGGGATAAATGACTGCTTGAGAAAATGAAAATTGGGGTAAAAAGCTGAAGAAATACTGAGATTTTTCTAACACGGGTCTACATAAGCTATGATAACTCACACACCAGGGGCTAAATGAGGGTACTCTACATAAAAGATAGCAGAAGGAGCTTATGTTTAAAGGGCTTCTCATGAAGAATTTCACTGGTGGCTCCTCAGTGGGTCACCCACGGGCAGGCACAAAAGATTTTTGTGGCTATATGACACATTCTGTAACTTGCACAGTTTTTGACAGCAGCAAAGTGTTTCCTCCCAAGGATAAAGCAAATCCTCTGAAGACTATTCTAGAAGTTTCTCCCCCAGGATCAAAATGCTGCTCCCACCCTCCCTTCCCACACAGAATACTTTTCCTAGAGAAGGAGGCACACAAGCTACTGCCTTTCCAGACTGAGGGAAGGGAATATCAAAATCATTTGGTTTCTGGCAGAACAAGGTGTCGCTTTACATTGTGCTGTGTGTGACAGGCTGGGCCAGACTGAAATGCTGCTGCCTGAATGCCAAAATGCAAAGCAGAACCATCCAAACTAAGGGGGGTTTTGCAGGTTTTTCAGAACTGAGACAAATCTTGAAACCAAGTGAAGAACCTCTGCAGGTTAAAGATGAGGGACTTTGTTATACCTGGCAAGATGCAGAGGAGTAAAGAAAATCAGAAATCTGGTAGCTGCACTGTGCCTTTTGAAAAGTCCCTACTTCTCCTTTCTTTGAAGGGCTCTTCCCTCCTGTGGCCTCAAGCAGGACAGCCAATCTCCCTGTCTCTGAACCAGAGGGGTTTTCTATGCCAGTGCTTCATTCATCCCCATCCATATGAAGACAATTCCAAGAAATGCCAAGCCAAGCAGCCCTTTCACACCCATAGATGCTGAACAGTGTCCAGAGTGCATAATTCCTTCTCACTCCCTCACTTTCCAGGCTAGAGCCAGGCATGACCCACCCTCTGACAATTTCTGAACGTGTTCCCCTACCCCAATATCAGATAACTATTTAAGTGTTGAATCACATTGCTGATTTTACTCTACATATTTTCGTTTTTGCTTCTCTGGCCAAACTGCTGGTCACTGCTTGCAAAGAAAAGCAATTGAAATCTGAGAGGAAATGGCCTTTGAACATACCATACCTGACCTGAAATCACCTGTGCTCTGTTCTTTCTGGCTGGTTGCATAAGAGAAGACAGACAGAAAACACCTGAGCTGAGTTTCTTCTTTCTCTTTGTTGCAAATTAAAAGAAACAAAGCCTACATTTCTGGTAGTTGGGCAGGGACTGTATAAATGGGTCTGGAAAACTGAAGTGCTTTGTGGGAAGTCCATGAGGTTTTAGGCCCTGGCTGTGCCTAAAATGGACACATCGTTAGAGGAACATTAGATATTTAGCTGACTTTCAGATGAAAGAGGGTGGGGATCCAAACTTCATTATCCACTCAGCATGCAGCGCTACTGCGTCATTATTTTTACATTTGAGAGCACAGCATTGAATGGAAAAGGCTAAATTTCAGTAGCTAATGGACATGACTAAGAGGCATTTCTTTGGTGGGTTTTTCTGCCTCATATTTGCTCTGCTTTTTCACCATGTTGTGGGAGAATGTGTTTTTTTGGCATTTGTAAGCATAATTTAAAAATTCTCTTTCTTATAATTCAGTATCAGAGGACATGATTCAGTTTCTTCATTGTAATACATCTCCATCTAACTGACAAGCCTGGCAGGAATATGTGGTACTTCTCTGTTCTAAACAAAGTGGATGATTTGGAGCTCACCTGTCCTCATTGTTTTCGTATTATTATTCATCTATATTATCAAGAGGACAAGGTTCAGAAAAAAGCAATTTCAAGATCTTAAGATACCTCTCACATAAAAAACAATTTAATCCATCTGCAAACCATGGCTCAATTTCCCCAGTATTCTGTCTTCCTGACTGATAATTAGAAAGTCAATCCCTTAATATTTTTACCTGATTGTGCCCTTGGTCTGTCAGGACACACTGAGCACTAGGGGTTAAACAGTGCTGTGTTTAAAACTGATATTCCTGCTCCTCCCTCCTCCTCCTCACTGACAGGAGGTCAGGGCCTGGCTCAAGAATGTTTGAGATCTCTCTACCAGGGATGAGTGTGAGTCCAGCCTGGGCAGAGCTGCTGCAGAGAGCAGAGGGGTCTATTAAAGACAACCAGCTTTAGAGTTTGGGGGTACCACATGAACCCAAGTGCCAGCAGTGGGAGATGTTCACCTTAAAGCAAAGAGAATACGAGCTCCTCTGTAAGACTAACATAATTCTATGTGTAACTCTGAGGATCTAGAAGAGGGAAAAAACCAAACCCCTTTGTTCTTTCTCCTCCAGGATTATGTATTTATTTATTTTGTGCTAAGGAAGGAATTACTTTCCTGGCAAATCATAGAATGTGAAGTTGAAAGTGATCTCAAGGATCATGGAATTGTGGAATGGTTTGGGTTGGAAGAGACTTTAATGTTCATTCTCTCCTTCTCTCTGCCATGGGCAGGGACACCTTCCACTATCCCAGCTTTCTCTGAGCCCCATCCAGCCTGGCCTGGAACATTTCCAGGGATGGGGCAGCCACAGCTTCTCTGGGAAACCTGTGCCAGGGCCTCATTGCCCTCACAGGGAACAATTTCTTTCCAGTATCCCATCTAACCCTGCCCTTTTTAATTTTGAAGCTGCTACCTCTTGTCCTGTCACCCTTGTCAAGGGTCTCTCCCTCTTTCCTGTGGGCTCCCTTTAGGTCCTGGAATGTCACAATGAGGTCACCCAGACCATGGACCATTGTGAAGACAGTAACACACCAGCTTGTCTGGGAGGAGGCTGGGAGAAACCATACTGAAAGTTTTGGAGAAACCCAGGTAGACAATGCCCACATCAGCTGAGCAGGATACATTGTGATGGGTGGCAACTCGGTTTGTCAAGCATGATTTGCCTTTGTGCTGCCTTTTCCTTCAGTCAATATGTGACAGCCTCTGGGAGAATTCCTTTCATGATTTCCCCACAAAATGAAGCAAGACTGATGGGCCTCTAATTTCCTGGATTCTCCTTTAGGAGGTCCTTTTACACCATGGGAGTGACATTAGCCAGCTCTGGGATGTCCCCTGACCTCCTCAGTTTCTTCCTTAAGATCATGGGGAGAGGCCTCACAATGATGTCCCACAGCTCTCATACCCTCTGTGAGGATGTCAAGGCCTATCGATATTTTCTGCAAGGAATGACACTTCAAGTGAGCTATGAACTATTTTGCCCCAAAATCTTGGGGCTCAAGCATCTGTAATGCTTCATATGCCAGCTATTCCTTCACTGGTGTTGGGTTTGTGTTTGCTTCAACCTGGATTTTTGTTCCCCAGATCAGGCCCCTCCAGCTCAGATACTGGCCATGGTTTTGTTCAGCTCTGATTTTAGCACTTCATGTCTGTGAATTGCTGCCCTGAGAGCAAGGAGAGGTAGTAACCTAATATTGACACTTAGATCCAGGCACTCTGCTTCCCAGAATCAAGGCTTTATCACATATTAGGTTACAATGGTGGGGTTTTGTCAGAATTATGATTGCTAAAAATGCATTAAGTTTATTAAAAGCCATATCCTGATGTCTGTGAGGAATGTGGTGAGACAATCTGCTGCTCATGCTACACTCACTACAGCCAAGGTGGTCCTCATCTTAAGGCAGGGATGCAACCTTGTGGGAGAAAAGGAACAGGCACTAATTTCAGTTCTTAGCCACAGGTGGCTGAAAAATGAATTTAATATAAAGCTCCTCTCTCTGTGTTTGCTCCTTGGCCGTAGCAATAATTTTATTTCATTTCTACAAAATATGCTGGCTGACATTGTTTAGAAGGGATTTTTATGTGATCATATTCTTGCCCATAACTTTCTCATTAACTGCCTCAGGCTGGAGCTGCTTTTGTCATTCTTTACATATAATTTGCTGTTTATACAGTACTATTACCATCTTAAATCCCAGGGTATTCATTTGTTTGTCTCCACCGTCCAATCCCACTTAAAAGGGCAAGAAAAAGGACTTGAGTAAGTTTTATAGATGGGAAAATTCATGCAAACAGAGTCATCTGAGAATTCACAACACTTTCAGGGCAAACACATATTGGCATGATTCATTTGAAGTTTTTAAATTAATGTTATTGCTAAAAAAATATGCAGCTTGCATGAATATTCATGGCAGGAAATAAACTTTCAAACACTGAACTAAACTAATTTCATTAGAATGTATTTCATAATGGCATTTTGAAGTAGTCTCACAGCTCTTACTTGAATTATTTAATTTTTTAAGCATTGCTAGTTCCTTCCCCATCTGCTTGTACAATGATCTATCACTGGTACTCTGAATAATACTGAATAAAGTTAAGTTACCATAACAACTCCTAAAATACATATAAATAGGAGACCTGCATATATTCTACAAGATTAGGTATAGATAAGAGAATCACAGAATGATGAAGGTTGCAAGAAACCTTCCAGATCATCGAGTCAACCTAGAAACCTTTTTCTCCAAGTGATTATTTGACCAAAATAAAACTACAAAACAGCCTGCAAAAGGGGTAAGATCCTGCTTGCTTTAATTCTTATTCAATTGGATTTCTACAGCATTTGGAGGAACGTAATTACAAAAAGTTACTTCTGCAAGTTAGTAGCCAAACATATTGATTACTCAGAAAGATGAAATGGTGAATCATTTAACCAAGACAAAACTGAAGCTGTTGAAGAACTTCTCCCTTTACACCAAAGTTTTGTTTGTGAGGTATGAACTGGTTGACTGAGGCAAACCAGCTGACTGTTCTTCAGCATTTTTGAGAGCAGTCACACTCTTCTCTGCCAGCAGATCCATGGGATGGCAGCTTCAAAAAGACAAAAACTCCATCTGGGAGCTCCTGCCTCCACCAGCACATCTGAATCCAGAGGACAATATTTGCTAAGAGGCTGAGATGCTTTCCAGTGGAGATGTGAATTAGGGCTGGAGCTAATTCAACAGTTTAGGCAGAGAATTCACAGAATCACAGAGTAGCTGGGCTTGGAAGGGACATCTGGAGATCACCAGACCATGGCAGGGCCACCCAGAGCAGGTGGCACAGGAACATGTCCAGGTAAGTTTGGAATGTCCCCAGAGAGGGAGACTCCATTCCCTCCCTGGGCAGCTGTTCCAGTGCTCTGCAGCCCTCTATGGAAAGAATTTCTTCTTCATGTTGAGATTAAACTTGAGATTAAACTCCTCCTCCTGTCGCTGGCCACTAGTGAAAAGAGTCTGGCATCCTTTTAAAACCCTTTTTGAGATATTTCTCTGCAGGAAAAGTTCTCCAAGTCAGATGGGTCACTCTGTTCAGTCCTGACCAAGCTTAGAAATAAAATACTTGGCTGATTCACACAAAAGTTATTTTCACTTAATTTCAGGACTTTTTGAGCTGGTATAAATGCACCCCCTAACCATGTGGATGAGACAGCCAGTATCAGTCTTGAACTCTTTCTGTAGTGACCTGTGATTCCCTCTCTGTTCCTCTCTTTACTTCCCCCTTGTTGGCTTGGCTCCCTTGAGCACCGTGTTCTTCTCTGCTGTTGACTCCAGATTTGAAACTGTGCCACTCTTTAGTGCTTCCTTATTCCTTACCCTCTGAAAAATATATTTCTGACTATCCTGAGTCCTTTTATTCACTAAAAACTCATTGAAGTGAATAGAGTCAAATAATTCTAGAAATAAATATGAATGATACTATGGAAGAATAAGGTGAGATGGCTTTCCTCTTCAGTGGTCTACTCCACACTTTAAACCAAGTATCTGGCTGAAATATCTTTGACTTTTTTTTCAGTGTGAGCTGTCATATTATTTAATCAGGCAGAAATGCAGTTCTGACAGTGAACTTGATAAAAAAAACATCCTAGATTTCCATTTATGTTGTGGTTCCAGTTCATGTGTGCTGTTTGGAAATGTCTTATTACAGCTATCTTTTTGAAACTTGAATGTGGAAGTCAAGCTATTCTCTCCCCTCATTTATCTTCATCAGTTAATGGTTGTGCAAGCCACCTTTGGAATCTCTTTGTTGTCTTCTCCTGCGTGATGTCTCTATTATCATCAACTGTGTTCATCAGCTTCCTCTTTTTCTGAACTGCCTTTGCCAATGTACCTGCCCAGACCAATCTGGTGTTTCTCCTCACAGCCTAACAGCCCTTCAGAGACAGGCTCAGTGTGGTATTTTTGGTATTTTCACACTGGGGGTTTGCAAGAGAGAGAAGTCAGTGCTTGCCAACCCTGCTGCTCCAGCACGGAATAAATGCTGGCTTAGGTGAGTTGGGGAAATGCACCAGCAAATATCAGAAGAGAATTCTTCTGCAGCTGGGAGCAAAAACAGTACAAACCTGAAAAAATGATTCCTCTTTGCAGCCATCTAGATGCAAATAACAAGTGGAGAGTGCCTGCATATTATTGAAGTGACAGGTGAAATATTTATGATGTAGCAGTGACATTTCCACCCATGTCAGTTGGACAGTTTCATCCACTGCAGTGATTCCATGGTTTTTCTCCTGTTATAAGTTTAACACATTTTGACCTCGCCAAAAAAAAAAATTAAAAAAAAATTAAAAAAAAAAAAAAAATCTATATTCCAGTCATTAGAAGAATTCTGCCTGAATTGCTCACTGCTTCCTGACATAGAATTGCCATTAGATTTTCAAATACCTATGGTCTAACTTTGTTGAAACTATAAAACAAGTGTAGAAAACACTACTGCTCAAGAAACAAATTTAAGAATTCTAATAAGACTTTTTCATTCCAAGGAGGCCTTTGAAAAACTGCAAAAATCACTTCTTTCTTCAAGTTAGCATATTCATAATGCAAAAACTTTGCCTGCTTCAAAGTTCAGTCTCTATGACTGAGAATTTAATTTTTTTTTAAGTAATCCTGTTTATTTTTCAGTGCTTGCTCTGGGGGCACACAGTATAGGGAATTCTTTACCCAATATGTTCCACTGAAAATTCAATCAAGAAAATATAATGTGCTACATCATTCAACCTAAACATTGTAAACATCCTCTGCTTTCTGTGACCACAACAAAAACTGAGAATATGCTGTGTCCCCCATTAGCTAATTGGTGTCTTTCTCTGAGCCAAAAGAAACAAACACTCTGCAGTGGACTTTAATTGACATAAAATGTCAGATGAGTTGCTGCCCTAGGCAGCCTGCTCCACGCTG
Organism: Prinia subflava; assembly: GCF_021018805.1. Classification (NCBI taxonomy): domain Eukaryota; kingdom Metazoa; phylum Chordata; class Aves; order Passeriformes; family Cisticolidae; genus Prinia; species Prinia subflava. The sequence continues at coordinate 10,148,601 of NC_086250.1, read as the reverse complement.
AGTAGGGTGGGTGGGCCAGGCAGTCTCTCAGGTCCCTTCCAACCTCAACTTCTCTGTCAGCTTGTGAAAAAAATTTCCCAATTACTCCCTGGGAAGGCCTCATGGAGTGGCTGGCACTCCTTGAATGAAGGCTCCAGTCCTGAGGGTTTAGAGGAAAGCACAAGGGAGATGTCTCCTGATGAGCTCCTCTCAAATCAATTTGTTTCCTGCTTTCCTTCGGGGCTGTAAAGCCCAAGCTGCTGTTTGCTTTAGGCTGTCCTACTGTTTATTCACATTCAATGGTCTGTGCATTGCTGACTGATTATAGTCTCAGGGCTCCACTTCCCACAGGCTCCTGCTGGCTGCAATAACTGCTTTGGGGAAGTTAATGTGAATTCAGAGCAAGGAAATCCAGTTTCTTTGTCTTGCTGGCTAAATAAGGTGTTAGATTTCAAAAAGCATGTACTGACTTGGAAGAAAAAAAAATAAGTGCACCAAGGAGAATTTGCCAGCTGTCCTGACTATTCAGGTATTATACCCTTTTCAGAAGCTGAGAGCATTTAACCTCCCTTCAATACCAGTATTTTCTAATAATATGAGCCACTCATCTGTTTTTCAATTGAAGCAAACTATTTCTTGCTCTTCTACTCCAAATCCTGAAACCTATTATTGTCTTTCCTTTACAACAGCCTCTTGCATATCTCAGATCCCATCATGTCCTTTCCTCTGAACCTTGTTCAGGTTACCTGATCTCATTCACACTTTCTCTGCAAACCACCCTTTCCAACTGCTGGTTGATCAAATTGCTCTGTACTAGACTCTCCTCTGTGAAACTACATTTTCTTGAAGTATCATGTACAGAAGTGGACACTTTTTCATGTGGAACCTGCCTAGTTGTGAACAAAAGCAAACACTTCACCTATTTCTCAGGCTCTAGTTTTGTTCCTGCAACACCAGACCATATTTGCCCCCTTCTGAATAACTTCATCTCCTCAATGGAGCTCCAGCTCCCAGACCTGCAGCCCCCAGATCCTCTTTTGCACAGTTGCTTCATACTAGAATTTTCCCAACCTAAATTTCTGAGGGTCATTGTTTCTGCCCAACTACAATACCTTGCATTTCTCCTTCCTATCTTTCTTATCACACTTGACCAACTCTTGCTTTTTACTATTGATAGGTGTGGAGTATCAGGCATGTGGAGTCTAAAGCCAGGAAAAAAAGCAAGAATTATAAAGGAAATTTGTGACTGTACAAGTTGTGATGCTACTCTGTAATGAATCAGGACTTTAAAAAACCAGAGCTATTTAATTCAGGTTGGAATGGCATTGAAAGCTTTGAAACAGGCCATGTCATGTGAAAAAAATCTTTTGATAATGACTTTGCAGGGACTGTATTATCCTGGGGGTTACTGATACTTGTAGCTGTGAGAAATAATTGTGAATTCCAGCCAAGCCACTAAGAACCCAAAAGTCCTTGGACAGGGAGAACCAAACCTACCAAGCACCCTATTAAGTTTTCTTTAAACAATCTTCCACTTGGGGGATGGCTTCTCACTCCAGTGGCATTTCCCACTTGAAATTTATGAGTCTATGGGGGGTTTATTCTGTTTCTACTGCTCTTTCCTCCACCAAGCCCACTTTGCTGACTCTACTCTTCTCCCTAGTTTGCCTCAGAGATGAATCAAGGGACTCCAGTAGTTTTACTTTGTGCAGAACCTGACATAACAGGGCTCATCTGCTTGGCATGTAGGCATTGTGGGATTAAAATGTTAAATAAAGGGCTGAGACCTTCCTCAGACTCACAAACACTATGAGAAAGTATTTAAAAATGTGGCTGCTGTAAATCTCTTTTATATCTCTAACACAAGCAAAATGAACCTGCTTGTCAATAAAAGTATTGCAAAGTAGCAGAAGAAATCTGAGAGGGATGAACAAGTTATTTTTAAAAGGAAAATAAATCACAGCCCATAAAATGCTGTGATAAAAACATGCCAAAAGCAAGGAGGAATCTGATGAAATATGTTCAGGATGCAGGTGAAGTCTATCAAGGGGGAAGGAAGACTGAATCAGGATTGTTTATCAACATCATCTGAGCATCTATTTTACAGGAAAATCGCCAGTTGTCATTTCAAAATAAGGCAATTAATTTCAATGCATACCTATAAATCATTATAAAAGAAGTCATCTTGCTTTCAGATATGCAACAAATCAGGAGATGGACTCCATTGTTTCTTAAACAAAGATTGCCTCCCTTGCTGTCATTCAGTACTTTTCACCCCAAGGCTTTAAGATCTGACTGACATTGCTGTCTCACATGACAGAGGTGTTAAGGGACAGCAGAGACATCTCCGGGGGATTTTAAACTTCCACAGAACTTTTTGGTGTCTTTACAGAGCAGAATTGCTGATTCTGAGGATACCTTCCTGTTGGTAGAAATACAAGATACCAAACCAGAGGACAGAGCTCCAGGAATAATAATTGATGAAGACCAGAAGGACCAAAAAAACCCAATCTCCCCCAAAACCCCAAAAAGCTAAGAAAAGCATGGAAAAGCTCATTTATTTTAAGTAGAAATGAGATTCTAAAGTCTCATTTCCTAGACTTGAGGAAACAGGAAGATGTTTCCAGCTTTTTGTCCCAGTGATAGTATCTGTCCTTGGGCAGGCATGAGGAGCTCTGATATTTTTTAGCTCTCTGATTACAGCTACATGTAAGAAATTGCATGAGATTAATGATCTTGATTTCTTGAACACTAATGGGCGAAATCCTGTGCATAAGGTCAATGGGAAATTCATTCCAACTTCCCTAAACCATCTTTTTACATTATGCCTTCCAACCATGTGGCTCTGCCAGCTGTTGGAGGAACTTCCCAGCCACATTTCCTACACAATTTCCCTGACCCCACATCCATTTATGTCCACTTCAGCTTTGAAAAGACTTTTTCCTCCAAATCTTTAGATCCCATAATGACTAACAGAAAAATTAGGATACGAGTGTAATTTCTTCTGTCCATAATAAACTAAAATAGGAAGAGGTGGTAAAGATTACAGTATGTTCTAGTAAGGATTTCTTTGATTTATAAGATGTGGCAGGACAGAACAGTTTAAAATTTATTTAGGAGTTTTCTCTCTATTGGTGATTAGGTTTCCCCATGCAGTATGTTTAAATAAAAGATAAACACATTTAAAAAAAACATAAAACAAGGTCATTTTCAGTCTTATCTATATGAGCTAGAGAGTGGTGGCAGGTCTCACACCTCAAGAGAAATTTAGACTGTTATCTTAAAAGTCAAATATTTCCAGTGTGACAAATTAGCTGTATATTCCAGAAATGTACACACATGTATTTTATAGTCAGTGGCTTGCAGAAATGTATGCACCAACACTTTTGAACAGCAAGAAAAATTTAAAAAACTTTTGAGATTCACCTTCCAAATTCCTACTGTTCTGTTTATGCAGCAAATTCTTCTGTTCTGAAGGTATTACTGATTTCTCTAAGAAGCAAAAATAAAGGGAGGTGGTGAGGAACATTAATTAGGCTGCTGCTTCATAACAATCCTATTTGTTATGAAATCATGTTTGAAGAATGAAGCTTGTTACTGAATAGCATTTATTAATTGTAGAGCACAGAGTTGAACTCTTTTCTAACTGGGGCAGTCTGGAAAATGAAGGCTAGAAGGGAGCCAGTGCATTTAAACTTTTTGCATTAAACCCTAACAAAATAAAGCCAGTTACTCTGGGATCCTAAAGAAACATTAGAAAATCAAACTATATTCAGGCTCAGCTTGTTCTTTGTAGAAATTCAGTACACAAATGCTTGATAATACCTAACATTAAAAAGAGGCCCATGCTGTAATATTTTAGGAAGGCCAGGGACTGCCCAGGGAGGCTCTTCTGCTTCCCACACATCTTTGCTCTGGGGATCCTCACCTTAGTGAAGACAACATAAGAGTTCTTGTCATTAAAAGCTGGGAACAGAACATTACACAGAAGCCCTAGTCATATTATAGGTCTCTGCAAGTCTGATTTATGGTGATATAAGTCAAAAGAGGAGAGATCAGAGCCAATTTCTGTATGCTGGAGTACCGTGTTTTCTGAGGACTGGGTCTCTGGGGTAGACAAAAGATGACTTAAATTGTGAGTGCTGACAGGCAGCTGATAATGGTCTGTACGTGAGAGAATTTCTAAAACTGAACTTTTGCACTCCCAGGCACAAGCCTGCTACTGGCTGGCAGCAACCAGGAAGGTCTGGTTGTAAATTTTGACAACATCTGGACAAAACAAAGGTGACACATCCTGAATCCTTTGACTTATATTGCTGGTGAAAGTACCAGGAGCAAGCAAAGCTCCAATCAGCCCGAGGCCCAAGGGAGCAAGGCTGTCCCTGAGCCAGCAGTGTGTCCTGGGGGCAAGGAGACAAATGGGATCCTGGGGGACATCAGGAACAGCAGTGCCAGCAGCTCAGGGAGTGATTCTCTGCCCAGCCCTGTGAGGCACATCTGGAGAGCTGTGTCCAGCTCTGGGATCACCAGGACAGGAGGGACAGGGGGCTCCTGCAGCAGGGCCAGCAGAGGCTGCAGAGATGATTCAGGGCCTGGAGCATCTCTGACAGGGAAAGGCTGAGGGAGCTGGGGCTGTCCAGCCTGGAGAGGAGCCCCAGCTGAGAGGGGCCCTCATCCCTGGGTGTCCCTGTGTGCAGGGAGGGCTCCGAGCAGGGCCCAGGCTCTGCTCCCTGGGGCCCAGCAATGGCACCAGAGGAACGGGCAGGGACTGATGCCCAGGAGGTTCCACCTGGACATGAGGCAGAACTTCTTCCCTGGGCAGGGACCGAGCCCAGAACAGATTGTCCAGAGAGGGAGTGGAGTCTCCTCCCTGGGGATATTCCAGACCCCTCTGGACACAATCCTGTGCCCTGTGCTCTGGGATGGCCCTGCTGGAGCAGGGAGGTGGGACCAGATGACACCACTGTGGTCCCTTCCAGCCTGAGGTGTCCTGGGATTCTGTGATATCATTTCCAAGGCTACAAAATCATGACAATTACCCACAACCTTTCACACAAAGTCTCTGGAAATAAAAAAAGTCTGCTTTGCTGGCTAAAATGGAAGGGAAAGATGCAGCAATCTCTGCTTCCCTGCAGAAGAGCAGGAAAACTCATGGATAAACTCACCTCCCACCAAGAAGACACAAAGTAATGCTTCCTCATACCACCTCAGGATGCTTAAAGGAACTAACTCACTAGAAATGAAATGAAATGAAATGATGAAATCTTGCTACTGCATCTGAATTATTTTACCTTTTGTTGTTGGACACTTTCTTAAGGATAGATCTGATCCATTCTTCCAGATTAGAATTTCCTCTGATAACTTATTGCTTGTGCAAAGATGCAGATGTGTATTTCTTACTGTCACTGGGCTTAATGCTGCCTCATTTTATCAAGGCTCATAGTTCAGCTGGCAAGCAGACACTGCCTCAGTGGCACATGGTGTTCTTCCTCCTCATTTTCATCTGGCTCAAGTAACATGACCATCCTTGCCTTTAGAGCACCAAGACAGTGAAATTATAAGGAAAACCAAAGGCACATTCCTAAATGTATTTAACTGACAAAAATGCTGGAGTTCTGGCACTTTTTGCTGCTCACTCTTCATAAGCGGCATTTTGCCAGTTGAAATATTAAATACACCACTCACAAAGATGTAAGATCAAAAGGACAATTGTCAGTATGCAGAAAGATGTCTAGCTGTTTTTTTAATCTTCACAGATCCAGTCAGCATCAATCTTTTGAAAAAGAAAAATCTCTTCTGCCAATAGGTCTATAGTTTAATTTGATACACAAATAATTAATTTTAAGGATCAGAGTTTGGGTCATAGAAACTTGGCGGTGACATCTTTGGGAAGAACAAGTTTTCTTACAGATTTATTTTAAAAATTTATTAAAGAATCCCTGACATCTGTGTTGGTGAAGTGATAAAATGGATTGCAAGAATGAGAGTGTTTAAAAAACCTGTCCTAAGGACACCCTAGGGCAGGGCAATGACAGCGTAATACACTTACTGTCACTGGAAACATCTGAGTAGGATGTTAATTCCTTGAAACATTGTGTACTTAATTAGTTCCCTGGGTCTTCAGGAACTGGCTTTTGTCTGTAAGTCTGCAAGCTACTGCACAAACAAAGTGAATTGAACAGTTCATTACAGCTCTAATTAGCAGATTCTATACATAAACTAGGATTATGATCCTGACAGATGACAAATAAGCACAGACCAACCATGTCATCTCCCAGGCTGGGTTCTTTTCCTTGGAGATTTCCAAGCATCCTCTCAGCCCTGGGGCACTGACAGTCATAAGGCTACAACAAAACTAAACTGGCAATTTTAATGAATTTATTTTAGAAAGCTGGTGAGGCCCTGGCACAGGCTGCTCAAAGAAGCTGTGGCTGCCTCATCCCTGGAAACGCTTCAAGTCAGGCTGGATGGGGCTTGGAGCAACCTGGGATAGAGGAAGGTGTCCCTGCCCATGGCAGAGGTGGGATGAGAAGGGCTTTAATGTCCCTTCCAACCCAAACCATTCCACAATTCAAAATCAAGCACAGGGTGTGCCTCTGAGCATGCAAGCTCTGTTCAGATGCAGTAAATAAAAACACATAAAAACATCTCTGCACCAAAATTTACAGCCGTCTTGAGAAAATTCAATGCTCTATATAAAATAATTTCCAGTGTACAGGAAGAAGAAAGCAAACATATTGATACTTCTGAAATATAAGGCATGGAAGAAATAAACACTATAGAGATGAAATAGAGTTTTTATAACGTGAATTATAGAGTTTTTTAAATGTGAATTGATGGAATTTGTATTTCAGTTCTCCTGATTTAATATCAGTTTGAAATAGAGATGATGTGAATTGATCTGAACCTATTTTGGTTCTACAATAACTATACCGACTTTAATTATTTTTTTTCTAATTGTTTTTCAGCATAACTTTTGCCAGTCCCATGCACAGCAGGAAAAACATGCACATGGGCTTACATTTGATGGTGAATGTTCTGGGCAACACTTTCTGAGACTGTAAAGCCTTTTTATCTTTCAAAGTCTCACAGCAATGCTGGAAAGACAGCAGTGAACTGGAGGAGAACTGAAGAAGAGAAATCAACATGCAGTGGTTACATTTCAGAGAATTACCTGTGTTATTTAGGTACTATTAAAAGTATTGTCCAAAGAAAAGCAAGTTTATGAGTCATATCATATAGTTTGTTGAACTTTTGGTATTTGATTAAATACTCTGTGTAATCCAAAGGAATTGCACACTTTCTTTGGAGACCACAAAATAATTTACCCTTTGCATTATACATCTATGCTGTGTTCATATACTGAAACATTTTACAGAAGTACAGTTAATCTTGTATTTAGAATTATTTGAATGAACAATTTGGTTGATATGAAATCTGAAATACCTCCAATTGTGCTTAAATTCTTAAATGCTGTTTGATTTTGAGAGTTTATTCTTGGGAGTTGCTATGACTTCATAGAAAATGAACAAAGTGGGCAAAAAAATACTGTAGAGCTGGTAACTAATGCTTAGTGCTATTCTGCTAATTAGCTGGAAGCTTAGAGGGTGGAATTAAGCAATTAATTTCCTCCACAATAATGTCAGAACTTCCAGTGGACAGTGATGTACCATGCAATCTACTTATGTCAGGAAGGGAGAAGATAATAACCTTCCACCCTCAAATATTTGTATTTATATTGTAATTTAAGGCAGTTAATGAGATGGGGAGTCAGGTTAATACAACAACAGTTATAAGAAGATAGGAAAAGGTTCCTGCGTTAATTTTTATCCTTCCAATTAAAGCCTGATCCACAGGCTGAAAATACTGAAAGATTTGCTGCTGTCTACAGTCCAGGGAAACTTCTGCCAACAAAAACCCTTCCTTGGTTATACCTCAGGGTAAAGCATCTACAGTCACACCCTGTTGTGGCTGGGCACCAGAGGGGTCCTCCAAGGCTCAGCACTGGGGCCAGTCCTATTTATTGTCTTTATCTTTGATCTGGACAAGGGGATGGAGGGCACACCCAGTCAGTTCTCAGACAACACCCAGCTGGGTGGGAGTGTGGCTCTGCTGGAGGGCAGGAAGGCTCTGCAGAGGGATCTGCACAGGGATCCATGAGGATCCAGAGTGATCCATGGGCCAGGCCAGTGGTCTGAGGGTCAGCAAGGCCAGGTCCTGGCTCCTGCCCTTGGCTCACTCAAGCCCTGCAGCTCCAGGCTGGGCAGAGGGGCTGCAAAGCTGGGAAAGGCCCTGGGGGTGCTGGGGACAGCGGCTGGACAGGAGCCCAGGTGGGCAAGAGGCCAAAGGCACCTGGGCTGTGCCAGCCATGGGGTGGCAGCAGGGCCAGGGCAGGGACTGTCCCCTGTGCTGGGCACTGCTGGGGCCACACCTCAGACCCTGGGACACTTCTGGAACCTGGGGACAGGAAGGACATGGAGGGGCTGGAGCATGTCCAGGGAAGGGAACGGAGCTGGGGAAGGGGCTGGAGCACCAGGAGGGGCTGAGAGAGCTGTGGGGGCTCAGCCTGGAGAAAAGAAGGCTCAGGGGGGACCTTGTGGCTCTGCACAGCTTCTGACAGGAGGGGACAGCTGGGAGGGGTCAGGCTCTGCTCCCAGGGAACAGGGACAGGATGAGAGGAAACGGTCTCAGGCTGTGCCAGGGGAGGCTCAGGTTGGACATCAGGAGGAATTTCTTCATGGAAAGGGTGCTCAGGCACTGGAAGGGGCTGCACAGGGAGGTGGTTGAGTCTCCAGCCCTGGAGGAATTGAGGGAGTGACTGGATGTGCACTCAGTGCTCTTGGATGGATGACAAGATGGGGATTGATCGGTCTCAGGGTGGACTTGGTGATCTTGGAGGGATTTTTCAGCCCAGTGGTTCTGTGATTCTATGCCCTTGAGAGAAATGAGGCTCAGTAAAATTCAGTGCATTTCATTAAACTGTTAAAAGCATTGCTGAGTTTTATCTCCTGATGACCCGGAACACGCCAAATTAACTTCATGTTTATGGTGGTTCATGTTTGTGACAGTAAGAATTTTGTAATTACAAAGGTTGACAGCAAAAGGCTTGATAGCTGAATAGTTCTGTCATGTTCTTTCATTTCAGTCTTTTCCTTAGAGTTATTAGGATTGCCCCAAATCAAGTTGCCTCTTAAAATCTCCTCTGCAAAACACTTGATTTTCTTCTGCTGAACCCCTTCAGAACAAAAGGATTTATGTGCATTCACTACTTACTGTGACATCCACTAAAGCCATATAAACTCCAAGAATGAAGCATAGCACTTATAATTTGCCATGCACAGGTATTTTGATGGATAGGGAAAAAATGGGAGAGGCAGTTTTGCTTTCAGCTTGATGAAGCTTAGCCAGAAACAATTACTTTCATGATTCAGAATAAATGTGTAAAAAAGGTAGCAGCTAAATGGCATCGATCTCATTCAGTTGCTGAATCTCTCAATTTATGGCAAACAATTGAAAAGCTCATGGCATTATTCACTGATACTGTTCAAAGAAAAAACTTTAATGTTAAACAGTGTAGTGGATTTGCTAAGGGGATCCAGTGCCTTATGGCACCAATATGGGTAGTTTTTGCCTTTAATTCATCCATATAAATTATTTTATGGAAAGCTAAATTGTGCAGTGAGAACTTATAAGTCAAATTATCCTGCAATAACTCTGTGCTTAATGATGTCACACAGTAGATGTCAAACTCATTCAGTTTAGATGTTCCAAAGTGCTTTATGGCAAACTACTAACCCTCTTTCCTTTCTGTGTGATAATACTCTTGATTTGTCTCTGCATTTAAATGGAATAGTTTACAGTTCTATGATTCAGCTGCAGAGGAACTTTGCAGTTTAGGCTAATGCTCAGCCTCTCTTTTACAGAGGAACAAAACAGCATATGCTCAAAACTACAGATTCTTTTCTTTCAGTAAAAAATCAGTTTTATGAGAATTGAAAACTGAACTGAGTTATTTAAAGGTGACTACTAAAATGTTTCATCTATGAAAATAAAAAGTCTTTTCTAGAATCATCTTATGAGGTAAGGACAGATTTTGCACAGCTAAAGATCAGTGGTGGTCTTAGGTAATACTTGTGCTGAAATACTGTCAGGATTATGAGGATTTTTTAAATGGTTTTCTTAACTGAAAATGTTTCCTTCAGCTGGACTTAATGCACTATGTTTTAAATACAGCTCAAGATTTTTCTCTTAAAAACAAACAAACCCAGGGCACTTCTTGCTCCCACTAGTGCCATGAGAAGACAAAAAAAAAAAAAAGTTCAGTTGATTCTGAGTTAAATTCCATTAAAATTGAAGTAGATACAACTTTTCAATGAATTAATTAATGCTAGTATAATCTGACTTAACAGCAGTGTGATTTATTAGCCAGTGTTCAAATTTGTGCTTAATGAACAGGAAAATCATATAATTATGATATGGGTGAACTTCTCCTAATCTATCATTTCCTTACCTTTCAATTAATCTATTTTGTTTTTCAAAATTGTTCTTACAGTACCGTGGCAATAACTCACTTCCTAGATCTGTGAAGAAAATGCAGGATGCCCACACCAGCCCTTCAAATTACCTTCAGGGGTGGCTGTTTAATTCTAATAAGGACAGACTCATCATTCTGATTTTCACGCAGTTTTTACAGTAGCACAGCACTGAGCACTGTGGATAAAGTCATGGAGCAGGCAAGTCATCAAGCTTTCAAGGTGTGCTAAATTATTTGGACACAATTGCCACACCTGTGAAATGAATTTGGGAAACAGTCTCACTCATGAATACTTAGAATTCTTTCTATCTCTCACTCCAAGGTTTTGGTATGTTTGTTTCTTGTGCCGTGTGTTTTCTATAAATAATGTTATTTTTTAGTGAAATTATTTTGTGTTATGAGATGAATCACAGAGAATGTCTGGCAGACTGGGGCTCCCAGCAATGCTGTGGTCTAAAGATAAAACCGCAGTCAGGTGTCTCAGGGGACTCAAAATCTAGATATAAAGGACAGATGGATGAATATTAAGGACAGGAGAAGAAAAAAGACTTCTGTGGGTGGCCACTCTTTAACATCTGTCTGTAATATCCGTTTTCTTTTCTGGCATCGAAATCATACTTGGGTATTCAGCCAGAGGCTGGAGTGGTAGGACTCGAGCACACACAAGTGCCTTCATGAAACTTTAGGGGTTGCAACATCTTTGGAGTCTCCTCTTTGTCGCCTGTGATGGAAAATGGCCAAGGAAATTCCTGAGGTGTCAGGCAAAGGGAACAGAGCTGTGCAAACTTCATTTTCTTAGGAAATCCACTTGGTGAAAAGGCAAAGGACTCCCTTCATCTCTGCCAGCAAACCAACAGCATCTCCACGAGGTTTTGCCGGTGTCATCTCTTGCCCAGTTCCATGTCCTTTCCTGCAGAGCTCTGTGGTAGAAGGCCAAAGTCATAATCTGACCCTTACTTTTCAAGTTCTACTGTTTGTTTTCTCTCGATTAGAGCAACATAATCATTTTTTACAAGGTCTGGTACCCTCATTATTCCTCATCAAGCTGCTTTCTGAATTTGATGTCCCTTGGAACTGTGAAGTTTCTTTTTTACTCTCATTTGTCATCTATTAATTGACTGAATTGATTCTTCTTTCTCTTGCTTTCTCATTCTGCCTTTCATCATCCTTTTTCATCCCATTCACTTTATTTAACATCACTTTGAAGGAATGAAGGTGATGCAGCAGTGCTAGTGTGAATGGTCAAAAGAACAGGGGAAACAATCATTATATAAGGGACAGAATATGGAATACGTGGTTTCTGTGTTTATTACTTGGCCTGTCAATATTCAGATAGGCTGAAATCAACTGAGGGGCACTGATTTTTCTTTCTATCTGATTTCAGGCACTCCCAAATAACAGCTGCCACCAGGATGGGATGGAATGAAACTGAACCCACCCCAAATAATGCGATGAACAGAATGTGAAGGTTGCTTCTCCACATTTACTTTTATTGTGGATTTCACATCTGTAAAAGTGTTGTCAAATCAAGATCTTTGAAACCATTTAATGACAGTGTTTTGCTCTGTGGGAGTGATTGAGAGTCACAGGTGTCAGGTGTGAGATCACAGAGGCTCTGACTAATGACTCAGAGTCATCAGTGCTTTGGTGGGCAGATTTGAGTGCAATCACAAATCCAGCCCTTTAAATCAACCTCACATAAACAACCTTTTCAGGCATGTTCCATCTCAGTATTGAACAAGTGCAGGTTTTTTTACACAAAGTGGAGGGGCTAAATGGATCATAAGGAAAGAAAACTCTAATACAACAAGCAAGAAGGAAAGTTCATCAGTTGCAAGTTGGTAGTTATTATCACCAGAGTACTCTGACCTTTCAAAGCCTTTCCCAGCTCTGTGAGGCTGTCCTCACACTTAACAGACAAAACAGAGAATATTATATCCTCAGCCTGCAAATATTTGCATCAGTTATTAGTTCTGATTTTCTGTGACACAGAGCCTGATTACATCTGAATATCTTCTCATAAGAGAAGTTACTGATACCATGGCAAAACCACCGCTCTGCTCTGATTACATTTGGATATTTTTTCAGGTTCCCCTTTCCTCCCCCCACCCTCTCCCCTTTCTTCTGTACAACACTTACACAGCACTCTTGAGAATCTTTTCTTTCATTGCTTATGGCAATCTGCTCATCAGGGAGTTGTAAATTATGTGAATAACAAAAGCAGAAAACTCTGCTCATGAGGACAATTTATCAAAACCGTGTTACGCAGAATATCCTGAGCTTGATCCCACAAGGATCATCCAGTCCATCTCCTCTCCCTGCACAGACACCCCAACAATCCCACCCTGTGCATCCCTGAGAGCTCTGTCCAAACTCTCCTGGAGCTCTGGCAGCCTTGGGGCTGTGACCATTCCCTGGGGAGCCTGGGCAGTGCCCCACACCCTCTGGGGAAGAACCTTTGCCTGATATTTACCCTAATCCTCCCCTGACACAGCTCCAGCCATTCCCTTGGGTCCTGTCCCTGGTGAAACAGAGCAGAGATCAGGGCCTGCCCCTGTGCTTCTGGCTTATTGCACTGTAAAAAGGAAACTTCCCTTAGTTAATATTTGTTCAGATTTTTTAGGATGATAAGAACCATGAAGTTGCTGTGCTATAAAAGATCTGTGACCACTCAACAAATCTTGACTGCCTTTTGATAATCCTGTGGTACCCTGGAGCTTTGCACCGTGCCCAGACAAAGCTGGGAAAGAGGAACAAACCCAGCTATTCCTGTGTAAGGAAAAGTGCAGGAAGGCATTAGCAGTGTGCTAATGGCCACTGCTGATCTGACTTCAGACAGGACAGTTTTCTTGTCTGCACCTCTGCTTCCTGTCTACAAAGAGGTAATGGAGCTTAGGGGTGTTACCAGTGCTTACAAGAAGCATGGAATTCAGGTTCAGAGCAGATAGTGGCAGATAAATACCTAAAATATACTGTGGTTTCCAGTGAATGCTGGACCATGTCACCTCACTACAGGTGTAGATGGTGGCCTTGCTGCAGCTGCTCTGTTGTGCAGCACATCTTCTCCACATGCAGATACTTGGAGGTGTTCCTCCCTAAGACACAACCACAGCAGCTCGAGGCAGAAGCTGTCCACAGCAAAGTTGGAGTATAAGATGACTTTGGGGTTCAAAGTGTAAGGAGCTTTGTCAGGACTAGGCTGAGCCTACAAAGTGGGTGTTGGCAAAATCCACGAACCTCTGAAGGCAGTGCAGGCACAGCAATCCCTCCTGCTCAGAAGCACAAGCCTTTTAAGGAGGTCTGAAGATTGACTGTTCCATAAATTTGGATCAGGGAGGAAGTGCCTGTTTATGCTGCTCTAATTATTCGGTTTGCTGCAGCAGCTGCTGATTTGATGTCTCACAAGTCAATACAAATAGTGGGAATGTTGCTGAGGGAAGAGAAATCAACAAAATTTGATGGCTGGAGCTGAAGAAGACATTGCAGAGAGAAACTTGGGCTACCTGAATGGTAAGACCTCTTGCAAAATGTCTTTTTATTTCCTTGTGAAACACCTCAAAGATTTGGATGCAATGCAACATTAGGCATTTCACCTCAAGTTTCTTTGTGTCCTTCTATTCAGTTAGATAGAAATATAACTTTCCTTTTTTTTTTTTTTTTAATTTGCCACCAGCACAAAGAATAAATGCCATTTTCCTGTGCTCAGGCATCTGATATGCCCTTTTGGCCCCCATGTACTCTGCTCCACACACATCCTCTCTGCTCCCCCAGTGCTGTGCTGCTGCCTGACATGAAAACAAGGAGGGACTGGGGACTGAACCCAAAGCCTGACACTGTGCAGAGGGAATCGATTAGCAGCTAACACCTCCAGTAACTGATGCACACGGAATTTGTCTTGTGCTGGCTCCAAAGGGTCTGAGCGACAGTAATGACTTCTGTGGCTGGACCTGCCCAAAGCTTTCAATTGCGGTTATTGGAGAGTTACACACGTAGCAGTGGTGGAGGGGGGCCTGTAGAAATTGTCAAAGTTCTTGGGGTTGCTTATTTTCCTAAGAATCTGTGTTTTTCTAATCTCTGCCAATTTGCTTCACTGGAAGAAATACCAAACCCCGGCTCTGACTCAACAGTAAACTGAATAAATTAACAATAAATGGCATCCTTATCACCAAGATGCAGGAAGAGTGCAGAAACACACTAGGAGAAGCACAAACTTCTCACATACAATGTTTTCTTTTTGGGTGATACTGGAAGCAAAAATATTTAAAGAAAATACAATCCTTTGTTTAAAGTGAAGGAAGGTTAACAAGGTTTTTAAGCATATTAGGGTACTAAAGGAACTATTTAGCAGACCAGTTTCCTAAGGCAGAAATACACACCTACAAATAAATATGTAACAATATATGGAGGTATGAATAAGTACTGTTGGTACTCAACCTAAAATCTTTTTTATCTCTGCCAAAAGAAAAATAATTGTGGAAGGTTTGCACTTAAGCATATATTTAAGCAGAAAGATTTCCACTTTGGAGCATAAAGTCATTCTAGGAAAGTGATTGCCATAAGAATGTGTCTGAGACATATTGTGCAGTGGAGTTTTTCTTTATAAACAAACAAACAAGTAAATATTTATAGGATACAGGAGCTCTTGTAAACTACCAGAAAACTGTGTAATAGAGCAATAAGTTGATAGTGCTCCAGAGCTCAATCAGATTAGTTTTCTTCATTATACAGCCACATTGATACTTCTGTTTTTTCTGTTTGTTTCAGAAGGATTTCAAAATCAGCTGTCAAAGAGAAGATCTTAAATTAAGGCTGAATCTGAAATTAGAACCCAAGGCAAAGTCTCCAAGTGAAGCCAGCTCACAATCACGGGCTTACCTTTTTCCCTCATTTAACTGAACTGACAGGAAATAGCATTAAAGTTAATGTTAAGCACAATCTCCACGGCCTGGCTCCCAGAGAATAAAAACACTCTGAAAAACACAAGATGACCCTAAATATTTCCTCCAAGGAGATGAGACCATGTAGTGAGCACTGGTGGCTGCAGCTGCCCATGGTCTCAGCTACCCAGGTGATCAGGGCTGAGAGAGTTTTGAAAGGATAAGCTGAAAATTAAGTGAACACATACTTTCTTCCATTTGTCTGTTCAAATTTGGGATCTTATCTCTTTACAAGAAGAATCCCAGTGCTTGCTACACACTGGGTGATGCTCAGTGGTGGTGGTAGGAGGGTTGTTTGTAGACTGGAAAGGTGCCTTATCCTACTGCTCAGCTGCTGCCTTTTTTTCACCCCCATTTTCTTAGCTGCTGCTTCTTCCCTTAAGCTAAGGTATTTTTCTCCCATTTCTCAGGGCTGTACTTTTTCTCTGAAGACCAGTGAATTGTGGGGAACAAGTTTTCAAGAACTTTGCTATTCTCCCATGACTAAATTGAGTATCATTAGGAAAACCAGCATGTGTCAAGCTCTGGGGCACACATTTATGTTTCCACAAGGAACTGGTAACCAGTGTAAGAGGTCAGGACTGGGCCCTTGCACTGGGAGTATGTGGCACAGTGGGATTGTAGTCACAGGTGCAACAGCCTCTTCTTTGACTACACTTCTGTGGGACCTTGGGAAAATCACCTTGTCCCCAAGTCTTGAAGGTTCTTGGGCCTTCATTACTGCTATGCTTTTATTGAATACTGACCCTGAGTTAGAGCCTCTGCAGGAGATGTGAAAACAACTTAATTACTTGATCTCTAAGCAACGGCAAAACAAAGACCCAGGAGTTAGGGATGAAATGCAGAAGGCATCTTTTATCTCTGATCAGAATCCTAACTTACTAGTGGGGCCCTGGAGAGTTCTTTCACTGTTATTAAATGAGCAGAGAGAGAAAGAAAGAGGGTGGTCTCTTCTATGCTTTGTGGAGGTTTTTGTATAAATAGAAGAAATACAGATATTGGGCTGAATTTTGAGATTTTTATTGAGATCCAAAAGATGAATTAGGCATTGGTAGGGCAAGTAGGTGCCTAACTACCACTTCATCTTTGTCTTGTTCATAAAATAGCAATATTAGTCTCAGAATTGAGCATTCCTCAGATCTCAGCCAGGATCTTTCACTGTACCCCTCTTATTCTTTAGCTTGAGTTCTTTCTAGCATGGGAAGGAAACAGCTGCTAGAAGCAAGGCAGAATATGTGCTGGAGGCTAGAAATGTGGTCAAGAAAGATATTGTAGATTGGTACCTTTGAGATAAAGCAGAGACATCCACCTCCTCAGCTTTACAGCATCTAAGATTAAAGCTGGTTCCGAGCAGGGGCTTTTGGTGCCTGGCTGCAGAAGGATTTACCAAGACTGTGTTAAGAGAGGAAGTTCCTTGTGTAAGGGCTCAGCAGAATGAAGCAAGTGCATGCCCAGGATTCAGGGTAGGCAGCACATTCTGTGACAGGCCCTGCAGAAAACTACTGGGCACCACCTTCAAGAGGGACATCTGTAAAACCTTTTCTCTCAGATACGGGCACAGAAGAATAATATCCACAGATAAGTACCTGGGTAAGGGCAAGATGCACAACGTATCATTTTCTCCAGTGCCTCTCACTTTTCCTTTGAGTGCTGATAAAGGGTTTGACCTTTCTTTGAAGGCACAGAGTCTGGGTGCAGCTCCATCACACTGTGGATGAAGCACTCACTCAGGAAGTGCAGGACCTGTATTCCTGCTCTTTTTCCAGTTTACAAGACTTAGTTGTTATTCCACTTTCCATAACTTTACTGCCAGGCTGAAAAATGATAGCAGGATTGCAAGGAAACACTAGACTAGAAGGACTTTTAGGGTCTCCTGTGAAAGCCCATAGATAAAACACCCCTCACATGAGCATAGGGGATCAGATCCTGTGGCCCCCTACATTCCCCTGTGGCCAAGCTCTGATCCTCCTTGTGCTGGAGCTGATGGTACCACAGCAATCAACCCTCCAAGCATGACTTAGGCAATAACATTGGAAAAGGGATACAGACTCATTCCTTTGAATTTAAAGTATTTTGTTTAAAACTCACAGCAAGAAATATCAAAACAAGCTTTTGAGGCATAGTTTTTGAGCCTCGCTGTTTTCTTTAGCCAAATTGTGTTTGAGTGCTTTCCCTCCAGAGTGTTCTGATGACCCTTCGTGTGACTGATCAGAGGCTTATGTCTGCAGTTCTAATTTCACTTCTTTGTGCAGCTTTTTAGAAAGAGTTTATGGAAATAGGTATCTGCCTGATCCTTCACTTTTTTCATTATTTTGTTCTGAAAGAAGGACTTTATTCAGAAAAGCAGCACAGTTTATTGTCTCTAACAGAGGGAGGAAATTCCCTAAATACACTCAGGTATTGCAAGGACTGTGCTTGAGCAGCTTTATGAAAAAGTTGGAAGCTGAGATACAATCCAGAGGTTTAGCTATAAGCTCAATTTTTCTTGGACTGCTAGCAGACTTGCCAAGTTCTCTAGAAATATTTCTGTGCTTTGAACAAAATCCTTGATGAAGGTGATCGTGCTTGGCGTTGTGAGGAAAAGGGTAAAACTGGAAGGATGTGGAGGACGATTGTAGGTTTGCTGAATGACCTTACAGCTGGGAATGCCAAGACCTGGAGAATGAGAGTGTGAGAAACTCCATCCATAGTGATGATTGCTGTTCATACTCTGGCTGCTTTGAGAAGCAGAACCTCTGTGTAGACCTAATGTAAGTGTTTGGTGAGGCTTAGAGGCTCTCTCACAGACATACCTGAGCTCTCTGTTTAAGGAGAGAGGGGATCAAAGCTCAGAGCTCATGAAAAGAACACAGAGGTCACAGCATAGTGGATAACAACTCATCCTTGGAAAATGGGTGCCAACAGCTGGGATGGACTGAGCCCGACCATGCCAGCATTCCCACTTGTGTGCCTCCACTCAGGTGCTGCTCTGGGACTCTCTGGTGACAGAAGTAATGAAATAAATTTGCATTTGAGCCACAGTTTTGCAATTGTTCTGGCTCCCTGCCTGCATAGCCTCACATGCTTGGGTAGTACTTGCAGCTCACAGATAACCAGAAGTTCCAGTTGTCCCCTTAGATCCCACTGGAGCCTCTCAAAATCTTGCCTCCTTGGTTCTTCTGCTCCAAGAAGAGAAGGACCCACCAAGACCCTGGTGGCAAGGAAGGAAGGATCATATGGAGAGGAGCAGCTGGCACTGTGAGCTCTGTAAACATCTGTAGAGTACAACTGCAGAGGCTCAAGACAGATTTTCCTCCCCAGGTACAGCTGCCTGGCTGTACAAATGCTGTCATGGCTCCCATGCAGCCAGGGCTGGCAGTGACTGCAGTAATCATTCTAAATTAGTGGCCACTTTTCTGATGCTTTTGACAATAAAGACTTGATTTACTAACAGAAATAGTAATTTCTAGGTGGTGGAGGTCCTGCTGAAAGTTTTCGGTGTCTCCCTCTACTTGCTTGTGCTCAAATCAGATGCAGAGCACCTGCTCTGGGTCCAACCTCCCGACTCCTGTGTGAGTGAAGAGCTGGCTTTGATCTCTCACCAATAAACAAATACAAGAAAGGCTTTTTCAGTGGATGGGAGCAGTCCTGTTTCCAGGTAACCATGTCCTTTCCTCATGAATCACTATGGAAACCTAATTCCCTCCTTCTGTTTCCTCTAAATGAGAAAGCATGTTTCCCTGCTAGCAGAGAGGGGAACTCTTTGATTTCCTATTCCAGTCCTTGACTCCACAATAGCAGAGGGTCACTTTTAATTCTAATGTGAGGCACTGAAATTTCAGCAATGTTGAAACAGACACCCCAGGCAGTCTCACAGCTACTTCAAAATAACCTGCTCAAAATGCCTTGAAAAGAAATGAAAGCCTTTTTTTCTTTTTTTCTCTGAGAATGGTGTTGTTATGTGCAAACAAAGGTGCAGAACACAACTCAGCTCCTGTATTTCCACCAGCCTCTCCTGGATGTTAAGGTGCTTCCACCTACACATTAATTGCCATCATGCTTAGCTGACACACAGGAGTTTCAGACGTGTCAGTCATGAACTTGAACAGGTCTAAGGTCAGGATGAAGCTTTCTGAGAACATGGTCCCCATCTTAAAGAGTGCTTTCCAAGCTGCCTCCTTGTTCAGGTGTTCCCCTTACCAATTTGTGAGCTCATACTGGTTGGCATGGAGAAGTGGCATTATGAAAACCGACATACTGAACCTTGGTTTTGGTCAAAACCCTACCAGGCAGTACTGATCCCACCTATGCTCCCATCTTCACTTGGAATGCTCCCATTACAGCAAAACATTAAGGCAATAGTGTGTTCCTGAGCCTTGAAAATGATCAGGTGCTCAACTTTTGTTGAGATGCTTTTGACCACAGACAGCAGATTTTTTTGTTCGTTGGTTTCCAAAGGTTTCAAGAATTCTGTCACTTGATGGTATTGAAGCCCTCCAATATTCAGTGGTTTTGATACCAAAGATCTGTGGTTTTCTTTCTTGGTAATCTCACCATGTGCACAGAGTTTTTAAAATTTAAGTTGGTGTGTCCTACCAGCACCTCAGATGGGTTTATCAGCATGATCCCCTTCCCAGCTTGCAAACTGAGATCTTGCCATCTCCCACATTTCCACATGTTTATTGATGTGTCCTTATAGTGGGAGCTTTGCAACTCTACAGCCATGAATGATGTTATCCATTCACCCTCAAATTATCATTATTGCTTCCTTTAGAGCAATAAAGATATCTGTAGGAATCTTGTTTCAGACAACCAAGTAAAACAAAAAAACCCTTTCCTGTTCCTAGCCTCCATGGCAATCAGAGATTAAGTTTCCACTCTAATAGACTACCCAAAAAATTTCTTTTTTTTTTTTTAATTGCTGCCACTGAAGTTGAGGTGAGGAAAACCATGGGCAGGCAGTATTTTGCACCTCTCTTTCATGTTGTATTAACATGTTTTTTCATATTGAAACTCCTAACTTCAAGACAAGAAGAGTCTTCCAGTGGAAAAGCCTGTACTGAGAGCAAAGAGTTTCAGTAATTTTGCATAAAATTATGAAAATTTTATAGCTTGTTCTGGCTGGAAATTTCCTTTTTTAATTTTTGAGTGATCTTAATAATAATAATAATAATAATAATAATATTAATAATAATAATAATAATAATAATAATAATGGATTCTTTTACCTCTGGGTATTTTTAAGACCACTTTTTATGCCCCTTCAAAGATGCTGCAGTTCAAATTGTCAGAGACCAGTCATCCATTTTATGTGCAGTATTGATCCAATTCTGTTTGCAGATATGCCCAAGGAGAAGCAGAAGCAAAAAAACCTCAGAGAGATGTACCTAAAAGATTCTTTGTTCCTAAAAGGCTTTGCAGGTCTTGGGAGAGTTACCTGTGGGACAGATTTGTTATGGATTTCAAAGGGCCAGGATTTCACTGGAGATGAAAACCTTGGAGAAGAGCCTCATTTTGGCCACTGCATCAAAGGAGTGATGTCATGCAAAAGCTAAAAGCCCCTTTCCTGGTACAGAGGATAATTTCTTCCATCAGAGGCACCACATAAACCATCATACAGCCTCATTCCAGATCCCTCACTTGCCTTTCATGGATGCCCATCCCAGACTAAAAAGAGAAAACTCTGCTCTTTGAAATTACTTACTGCATCACTTGTCTCTTCTCAGCACAATAGTCTAGTCCTCAGAATTGTACAAGATTACAACTAACAGTACAGAACAAAAAAATGCTTTTGTCTTGCATACCTTCACAGAGTACATAAAGCAAGTCTAAAAAGATATTCTAGAATTATACTGTCAGATGCTGATTGCTTTGCATCATTGGAAGAGCTTTTGCTGCAGTAACCCAAGTATTTCATGTATTATAATAATTAACTATGTGAAAAAAATACTGTATGCTCCCAACTTCCATTAACTGTCCTTTTTGATGTGCAGTTAAATTCTCCTTTGTGATAAATCCACCAGCCAGCTGGATAAGAAATACAAGAGGGGTTTCTAAGTCCTTTATGAAGCCCTGGAGCAGGGAGGTGGGACCAGAAGACCTCCTGTGGTGCCTTCCAACCTGAACCATTCTGTAGTCTTGGAGAGTTCTTGTTCCATGTTCAGCCTTGGAAGGATGTCAGAAATCCCCTTCGTGACTTTTTAAACTTTCTCTCAACATTCTAATTGTAATGTTCCAGTGCTTTTGAGAAAAGACAAAATAGGAAGAGCAGCAGCAAATTAATTTCTGTTTCTTTCAAGAAACATAAACCAAAAAGCATCCTATTAAAGAATCCTTGCACTCTCATAAATGATTTTGATTACAAATATAAGCATTTGGAATAGAAAATAAGTTTGTAGAACCAAAATATATTTTAACAAAGCCACACAAATGACTTAAAAATATTTTTAAAATCCATTTTCTCATCAGTTCTTTGTGAAATAACTGACTGTTTTGGCCAGCTCTGGAAGATGTTCTAGTGATCTGTGCAACAGAAAGAGAATAATAGAAATGATTGCATCAACAGTATGGCTTAGCTTGTTAGTGTTGCAAAGCAGAACTGAGAATATTAGATGGAAACGCTATAGAAATAAAAAAAATACAGCATAAATCCTGGAGAAAACTCATTCTATAATAGGGCTAAATTTAACCTGACTGATATGAAGTACAAAGCTTTTCCAAAAACCAAAGCACAAACAAAATCAAAACAAATCAGCAAAATATTAAAGAACCACTGTAAAGTAGGGTACTGTATAAACCTCAAAGGGCTCCCTTTGACTCTTGGCTGTTGTTGCCTTCATAGACACTTAGTGGCACTGCTTGCAGTGTTCAGAAGTGCCTAACTCACCTGGATGCCCTGAAAATGTTATCCATGGGCCACCTCCCCATTTTTTGTAAAGTTATTATTCATTGGAAAATAGGTCAGTGACTAAGCTCATCTTAATCAGCCAGTACCAGAGACTTCAGAGGAGATTAATACCAGAGCAGGTCCTGCTATTAATTAACAGGTGCCTCCATTTGTTCCCTTGAAAAAGGTCAGTTTGTAGCCCAGCACACAAATTTCCAGCAGGGAATGGGACAGACAAGTCTTGAGTTTTAAGCCACATAACCCCCAAAATGTACTGAAAATTTCTGCCATTACGACAGAAGCTAAATTGTGGATCCTGGAGGGAAATGCATGATACAAAGGAGGCAGTTTCTCCAACCAGCCTCTTGTTGCAGTGTCATTTCCCACTGTTCCAGCAGGTAGAGCCATGGCTTCAAATATTTTCCAGGAAAGCAGCTGGTCCAATCATTTGGGTTGAACACTCTCCCCAGGTGCACAACTCTGTTTTAGATAGAGATCTGGAAATAAATCCAAAACAAAGCTCAACCATTCCTCTTACCCCTTCATAACTGGGAGGAAGCTAAAACTCGGTTTCCATCAGCTGGACAAAACTTAATCACACTGTGACAACTGTAAGACTGCCCACAAATAAATATTTAGTTCTATGGGCTGAGAAACTGAATTAAAAGTCTGGCTGTCCCAATGGAGGGGGTGCCCTGGGAGGCAGCAGGAGATGATACAACTTTCTGGCATAAACACAGTGATGGAACATGCACTCTTTTGACCTCCTGAAGCACCACTAGCAAAGCCAAAACCACTGATTTTCCCACTTCTCCCTGCCAAGCATGGACAGAGAGGAATCTTCAAGATGAATGGTAATACTCTGGATTGATGTTGGGTCTTGTTTGACTTTTTGTTTTGGTTTGGTTTTTTTAGCTAAGACTTCAAGCATACAGTGACTTTGGAAAAACTTTCATTTTTTTTAAGTCATAGTTTATTTAAGCAGTATTTAAATATTTTTATCCCCTAGGATGTCTGTATATTTCCTGGGTAAGTCAGAACTGGCTGGTTTAGATAAAGTACATAGCCATGTTGCTGTTTATGGATTATCAGGCATAGTTAATAACCTCCAAATATGAAATTTCTTGACTGAGCTTTTCTGAACCCAGATGGGGCCTGTAGTGAATTTAGACAGACTGGCTGGAGGAACATAGATCTCTTGTTCTGTTTCAGTTTCTGATGAGCAGCTCTTTGTACAAAAGAGAGAAAAACCCCTCTTCACATGGGAGAGCACTCCCTGAACAGGAAAACTGAATCTCCAGGCATTGTCTCTGCAGCCCAGCCCTGAGATGTGGCTCCAGACAAGTGCAGGGGTGGTTTTTGTATCGAGTGTGTCTTTGCAAGAAGGTACACACTGCCTGAGTCACATCTTTGTAAGCTGAATCAATAAAAGAGCTTGGGATAATAAATTAACCTCTAAACACAACAAGACAATGATTTGCATTTTACTACCCTTTCTGGATCTAATTGATAGCCTTATCATAATTCATTTATTCCTTTTGAAAAATATCAGTCCCACCCAAGGCATAATAGCTCTGCAGCAAAACTGTAATTATTGAGCTGTTTGAAAATAGCTTACAAGTCACAGTGAGAGGCCGTGCAGGCAAATACGAATATTGGTTATTATAAAGAGAAAGAATGCCATTCAGAGTGTCTCCAGTTCTAGGGTAATGAGAAATTGAATTAATGTTTTCTGGTATCAATGGACAGTGGTATTTTCAGTGCAGGCAATGTTAATTACGTTGCTTTTCAAGGAATTACTGCGACAAGAGCAATTTGTTTGGGCTGAGTTCTCAAACAGGGGAAATTAGTGTAGTTCCAACAAAATCAATGAGACTGTGTTTGCAGAGGATCAGAGAAGTAGCATTTTGCTTTTTATTTCCCTGCAGCCTGCTGATATTATATAATCTCTTGTTACTGACACCAGTTGATGATAGTTTTTAGCAAGCCTCTGTGGTTCACACACAGCAGAGCTGCACATGCTGGCTTCAGCTAGACCAGAGATCCAGACTCCCCTCAGCAGCACGTCTTCCTTAATCCAATATTAGGACTGTGATGGAAACCTCTTAGCAACGTGGAGGATGAAAATGGAATGAGAAAAGGAAAGACGCAGTCAACTCAAATGACACTTCTAGGGCCAGAAAAATCAAAACATGGAAACTTACTAGCTTTGGGAAAACACTAGAAACTGAACTAAAAAGGGTTTTTTTGAGATTCCTGGCTGGATTATCTCCTCATGTCTTTCATATCCTTCTGGTTTTTGTGTGAGTAACCAAAATGGCCCAGCTGTTGTGACACCTGTCCTGAGCACTGTGTTACACACAGTTGCCCAAGCCCTTGCAAAGATTTGATTTTGCTTGCTGAGGAAGGACAGAAAGTTCTGGTGCTTTGGAAGCAGCTCATTCCTGGTCTGTGGTTGGCCACACAACCTGGGTTCAGCTACCCAGCCTATCTTTTGGTTTTACAACAACCAGTTTTACCAGAAGCTCAGCTTCAGGTCTTGAGCCTTTTTTATTTTAATGGTGGGAATTCCACTCTCAAATTCTGCATTATCCTATCCAACACACTGAACAGTGAGCAATACACATTTATTCAGTTATTGACAAATTCCCCCTCTGTGGTTTGCTGGATTTTTGCTGCACAGGTAAGATGTAAAAGATGATAAATGACACTGGATAGCTGGACTTGCACGTGTTGAAGGTACCTACAACACAGGTGCAGATAAACCTCACCTCTGCACGAATCAGCTTCAGTCTTGGAACCATGGAGCCAAAAAGATGAGCTGGTGGAACAAAGAGTTTTGGCTAGAACTCAGGTAAGATGAGAGTTTATCACCTCTGGAAGAAGGGACAGCCAATTCAGGAGGACTAAAAGTGTGTTGTGATATTATGCATGAAGAAAATTAGAAGGGCCAAAGCCGTGCCAGAACTTAATCTGGCTGCTGCTGTAAAAGATAACAAAAAGAAGTTTTTATAGAGCAGCAACAAAAGGAGATCTGAGGGAAATCTCCACCCTTTATTGAATGTATGAGGAAACAAAGTGGTAAAGGATGAGAGAAAGGCTGAGGTACTTAATGCTTTCTCTGCTTCAGTCTTTCATTGAGACCAGTTATCCTCAGGATATCCATCTGGGTAATGTGGAAGAGAGAGATGAGGAGCAGAAGAAGGCTCCCTAATCCAAAGGGAGATAGTCAGTGACTGCCACACCACTGAGACACCCCAGGGCCAGAAGGGATCCACCCAAGGGGACTGAGGGAGCTGCAGGAAATGCTCACTGAGCCACCTTCCACCATTTGGAGGTCCCAGACAGCTCGAGTTTAGCTAATGTGACACCCACTCACAAGAAGGGCCAGAAGGAGGATCTGAGGAGCTACAGCCTGGCCTCTGTGCCAGAGAAGGTCGTGGAACAGATCATCTTGGATATGATCACCTGTGCAGAACACCCAAGGGATCGGGCCCATCAGGCACGGGCTTAGGCCGTGCTTGACACACCCGAGCAAGGACAAGTGACACCAACAGGCAACATGGACCCTCTGCCCACAGCTGTGTCAGGAGGAGTTCTGGAATCTGGACATCACTGTGACCCAAGGGCAGGAGCCAGGACCTGGCCTTGCGGAACCTCGGACCATTGGCCTCAGTCCATGGATCCAGCCTGTCCAGACCCCTCTGCAGAGCCTTCCTGCCCTCCAGCAGAGCCACATTCCCACCCAGCTGGGTGTCCTCTGAGAAATGACTGAGTGTGTACTCAATCCCCTCGTGCAGGTCACTGGTAAATATATTAGACAGGACTGGCCTTGCCCAGCTCTGGGAAGGGACTGGCACATTTAAGAAGTCACCATTTCCAAGATCTTCACTGATAAGGACTCCAGCAGCCAAACTGAGCTCCCATCCAATCATTAGTAACGTGGGTGTTAATATCCCGTTCCACCTCGCCATAAGAAACACCTCCTTTGTCCATCTACATCACCAGTTTTCAAGTCAAGGGATGGAGGACACTCTTGGGGTTTTTTTTGTTTGTTTGTTTGTTTTCTGGTGTTTGTTGTTGTTGTTGTTTTTGGTTTTTTTTGGTTATTTTGTGGTTTTTTGTGTGTTTTTTTGGGGTTTTTTTTGTTGTTGTTTTTGTTTTTCTTTCTTCTTTTTTTTTTTTTTTTTTTTTTTTTTTGGACACTTCCATGGGCACTGGAAAGCACAGCTCATTCCTGGGATCACTGGAGCATATATTCCACCCGCTCACTTTGCAGCTGGCGAAATGGCACCTCAGTCTCCACCTGTGAAAGGGAACACAAATGCCAGCCCTAAATACTCAGGCCTTTCACAAACACCCTGCACAAAACTTAATGGCTTCTGCTGTGCCAGAAAGTCTCACTGTGAATTCTGACCATTCCTCTGAAATAGACTTCTGGTAGGGACACTACTGAGTTACCTCTCATCAGGTAAGGCAGGGGTAACAGCCTTTCCACCCAGCTACTACATGTGCAAATAAACTTGGATGTGTCCTTCTTCCAGCTGAATTTCAGAGGCCCAGTGTTCAGTGTTGTCTGAGAAACCAGGAGCTGATTTTCAGCCCTACTGTTAAAAATCCCTCTAACTCCATTTCAGCAGCATACACACACATCACCCTCCCCAGGTCTTCACTGAGTGCACGTACAGGGCACACAGAGCAGCTTCTCCTGTATGATCTTTGAAAAGCTTGTTTAGCAGCCACTAAAAGTAGGCTATGTAAATGACTCAGGAATTAGGGTTTTTAAAGGACTGACAGCTGACATAATGAATTACTGTATAAATAAGTTCCACTTTGACAGGAATTCACAAAGGAGACTCATATAGTGGTTAGTGTTGCCTTCAGCAAGGCCAATATAAATGCTACATAAATGCCTGAGACGAGCCAAACTAATCATTGTTCATAGATGTCAGATGTCTAAATGCAATGCTGGAAATCACAACAAAGTGCTTTCTTTACTGCAAACAAGGAAAACACATTTTATAGGTCTTGTTTAGACTGAGAGACTTTGGGTTTCATTTTCAGGGAAGGTCAAGTAAGATAGTCCACATCCTAAAAGCAGAAGAAGAGAGGAGGAGAACTTCCACAAAAGTCTTAAGGAAAAATTCAGCTAAAGCTGTCCATGAAATTATTTAAATGTGGAATTAAAATGGTAGTTCTGCAACTGTTAACCTATGACAACAGCTGGATTATGAGTCAGCACAAATCAGCAATGATTCTGGTTATGTGCGGTAACAGGAATTCAGTACTCTTTGTGATGAAAATAACAGTTTTGGATGTATCTTTTCACACAATGCTTTAAGAAACTGTGTATAGAAACAAGCACTTCAGGAGTGAAATATCAGAAAAAAACCACAGGATGGAACAACAGCAGAATGGAGAATTTCATTCAGCCAAAGCTGGAACTCAAGCCCTACATTGTTTGAGAATGCAGGGAAAAGCAGCTGAGCCCCAAAACTGACCAAAACTTTCCTGGAGCTGGAAAATTTTATGAAATTTGAATGACGTGCCCCAGAGGGTCAATATGTAAAAGCAGAGCTGAAAGCAAGGGCTGAGAAATTCCTAAACGCACTTATACTCTCTCTTTTACATATCTCTGGAACTGAATTTGACGAACAGGAAAGCATTTAAAGCCCAGCTTGTTTGCATTGTTATTAGAGACCAAAAATGAAGTCACTTCCAAGAAAATCAGAGTGTGGAAAAGAAGGTTAAAACAAAAGCAAAAGGAATGGAATTTGAAGCATTCCTGATTTCTAAATGCTTCTAATGTCACTTTATTTATATCAGTATGTTCTCCATCTGGTTAAAAGAATATTTCATAGAAATGGGCTCTTGAACCAAAAACATGACATTGTTTCTATTAGTTTACATTTGCTTTCCATTTCTAACTGCTCAAAACATTTGAATGTAACAAGAAAAATGTACCTAAAGCACACTTGCACACCAGGGAGATTGTCTGTTGAGGGAATCTGGGCAGGGAAGATACCACTGGCAATTCTTCTCCCAGCACTCTCAACACTGTCAGGTGTAAAGCACAGCCCTGACACACTCTGAAGGGCTTCTCCACTGGTGGGACAATCACTGTGTTGAAAAGTATAAACAATAAAAGGCAGGGTAACCTGTAGGCTCAGTGTTCACTTTGATCTCATCTGTGGCTTCCTGAACATAGGAACCGGCAATTCTGGTCCCTGCTGCTCCATTTGTAACTAGAGAGTTTGGCACGAGGATTTTAAAATGGTCCCCCATCATGGATTCTATTTAAAAAGCAAGGCAGTGTAGCAAACAACAAGGTGCCTCATTAGTTCTGCAGAGATGCTCAGCAGGAGAGACCCTTTCCTGCTCTAGAATAGCAGGAATTTGAGCATAACAGAAAAAAGGGGCTTTCTCTTTAAACAAAATCCAATTACTTCCTTTCTATCACCACCATTTGTCATTTCAGGTCTCTTTGCTCCTCTCAGGAGCATGTCCTTTTACTTCCCTAATCTTCTTAGCTATCTTTTGAAAATGTGATAGAAAGTATAAATAATTTTGTTTAATCTTTAGCTTTAAAATGACCGGACATCCAGGGAGAGAGCTGACATAGCCCTGCTCTTACACCTCAGTAAATTCAGCACAAAGTTCCTGGGTAAAAAGGTATATATATAAAAAAAAAAATATAATACATATTAAAATATACATTATATATAAAAATATATATTTCATATATTTATAACTGGAGAGCCTTGTCTGCTACAGGCTCACACCACAAAATTGTACCTGTTTCTACAATGTGACAATACAGAGTAGCAGAGTTACATTACCTGGTGTAGAAAAACTTAATAAAAGCAAATAGTTGTCTTATTTTTACAGGAAATAAGAATTATTTTATCCTCTATCAAATAAGTATTTATTTTAGATTTACAGCTGATTCCATCTTTTAAATTTGCCTCTTGGTAAATCCACCAGAGAAGTGTGTGAGTGACTGGTTTCATGCTAAATCTCTTGTGCACCACTCCTGTTACAGGGGTAGCACAAAGGGACAAGTGACCACATTCCCCTGCTGTGTTAAGCAGTATTCACAAAAGAAAAAGAAATTGTGACAGATGCTTAGCAATGGATTTTATACACACGCTCATTATGACGCTGAGAAACTTTTTAGATATTGCACTTTCTTAAAAACATTTGGTCCAAACAGAAAGGAAAGAGAAAAAGCCTATTTTTTGGTGTCTTTAAAAAATCCTCATGAATTTTGAATAATTCCAGTAAAATAGACTACAAGAAATGCATTATTACCATCTGCTAATCCCTTTCAGCTCAATATTGCAGAGAATAAACCTTTCCTCATTTAACAGTTAAATCATGCTGCTGTGTGATCCTTGTCCCCAGCACAGGACCAGCAGGATGTTTCTCCCTACAGCACATTTATTGAGTTATTGCTATGCATGCAGATCTCACCTCCTGAGTTCCTGCTGCCCAGAAATGCTCTGGAGGAGCTCCTGGAGTGTTTGGTTTTCCAGGGCACATGTATCAAACAGGGAAAGGGAACTATCAACATCAGAATTAATATTTTTGAGTAAAGGAGACAAATGGATGCTCCTCCCTTCACCTCCAATTTGACATTTTCTGGTTAAAGCAAATGCCAAGGGTTAGCATTGATTATTTCAGCTGAATGCAACCAAAATCACTGAGGAAAATGCTGACACTTAGATGAAAAGACTGAGAATAGGAGTGGGTAGAAAAGGGGAACCAAAACTAAAGCCTATGTCTGCAGCCTCTCTATTATCTCTTGGTGTGGTCCTCTTACTGTGCAGCTTCACCATAAAATACAATCCCTGCTGGACTTCAGCTAATACTTGCAGATGTTTTCAGCTCCTGAGGAAAACAGATTTATTTAGTAAATAAGAAACTATAACGCATACCTACGTGTACCTGACTAAAATAAATCTTTAAGCATATATCTCCCCTTCCCGTGGCAGGCGTGACACAAATCAGTGCCAGCTTTGGCCATGAGAGTTTTGCTTTATAGCTAACAGAAAATTGTCAAAATTGGTGAATTAGCATTTGCTAAGCTCCACATTATGCACTCTGCACCTGAGCTTTCTCATTTAAAGTTACCCCAGACGTGTCTATGCAGACAGATTGCTGTGCATTTATCATATTGTCTGACTAATACTGTGACATTTTCAGCAGTCTAATTTGCTCCCATGCGACCTCCTGCAAAATGAATTGTCACTATTAGGAAGAGTAAGAGAGACAGGTCAAACATGGAATAACTGGATGCACGTACAGCAGTCATTAAATTAGCAACATATGGGAAAAAAGGGTTGGCAGCAATCAGCTGTTGTCCTTTCTACTCTCATGAACGTGAGAAAACATTTTGAGAAGGTAGCCTGCTGATCTGCTTGAATGCCTCACACACTTAGGGAACAAACAGACATGCCAAGTCTCACCATCCATCTCCCTTTTTTTGGAGCTTCTTTCCCAAGGGTAAATTTCAGTTCTTAGCTGAACTAAGCCTGAAAATGAAATTCTTATTTGACGAGAACTGAAGAGTGTTTTTATTCAGCTGGTTTATACTCTCAAGTGGATCAAAAGGTTTTTATTGCTAATTGTGCCCAAACAAACTAACTTTGAGATCAAGATTTCTAAATGGGATTTTCAAAAAGGGCAGTAAGCAAAGCCTTGGCATCTGGATCTTGCTAAAAAATATTCTCTCTGCTCTTCTGAGCAGCTTATCCTTTACACTGTGGAAGTGTTTTGTGGGATGATTGTCTATCCTGTTGTTGCTGTTAGAACTCTAAATAGAAAATTGAGATTATTTGGCACCTTCCAGTCCATCTATAGAATCAGTATGTGGAACAACATAACATCCATTATTTTTTGTTAATCCATCCATTTTCCTGAAGAAACAGCTACGTTTAGCTACGTTAAACAGATTAAGAGGAAAATCTTATCAAAGGAATCTTATCAAAATGAACTTATCAGTGTGCATTAAAGAGCCAGCATGAATGAGGACCTTATTGTTTTCTAATACTTCACTCACTAGGGTACTTCTGGAGATTGTTTTTGGTTCAGAGTGATTAATACAGAGACAAATATTACCAAAATTACCTTTTCTGCCTTCTGGTCTGCATCTCTCTCAAGAGCACTGTGTGATTTCTTGCTCCCACCCTGTGCTGACTCCAAAATGACACCTGGGTCTCTGCCTTACTAGTGGAATCATTAGGAAAACCTAGGAGGAATCATATAAAGGACTTGAATTAAGTCCTAGCCAGGTGGGTTACAGGACTTTTGGGGCAGATTCAGTCTTTGGGAGTTCCTTGATGTCCTTTGATGATGATAAAGTCTGAGTATCGTTTACAATATGCACAGGCATTTACAGAAATAATACACATATCAAAAAGTGAAATCCAGAATTTCTCAAAGTCAATGAGAAAGCCCATTTTAATTGTGCTGGAGCCAGGTTTTTAGCCTGTGAAGCCTATAATTGGAAAGTAGCTGACTGAAAAATTAATGCACTACTGAGATATTTGAAGATCCTCACTAACTTTGTAATTCTGCTAATCTTTTATAAGTCTAAACATATTTACACTTTGTTAACTGTACCTCCAAGAAAACAAGACTGAGATTCAAAAGCTAACTGGGTCCCCCTCTGCCAGCATCTCTTGTCTCACCAGCAATGCATTTGCAGCAATGCAAGTTCTGTTAATTCATAACTCTCATTCTTGCTTTAAGACAGAATTGAGCACTGTCCTATCTTGCTACAGCTTAATTGACAACTCTGTTGATAGACAAACTATAAATGAGCATCTGTAGATTTGCAAGGGAAAAATAAGCATTTAAGAAGTTGGAGAAGCACACTTGCATGATTACAGTAAGTTATGTTTAGAACTGGATGTGGAAAAATCCAATTTTAAGAGTAAGATTTCTCTTATGTAGAATTTCACTTATGTAGAATTAAATCAAGCCAAATGCTGGAGGGATGCTCTGGGATCTAACTCACGTCTTTTCCCCTTCTCTGTGGAAGAAGTGAGATGAACTGGCCCACTCCTCAGTACCTGTTTATGTCTTCCTTTCCTGTGACTGCCCTAAAGTTGCTTTCTCAGCTCACTTTCCAGTGCTCAGTCTGAAAGGCAGCAGTTTAATGGTCATAAACTTTTTCACTTGACACAGAGTTTAGGCAGGTGAGCATTGCAGCTTTTCTTTGCTTTGGAGCAGGAATGCAGCTTTTCATAGCTTGTCTCAAAGGTCACTCCACCTTTTTCTGCTCCCTGTTAGAAAAAGGAGCTTTGAACTCAGGTAACACTGAAAGACATATTTGCAGGGGAAGGTGTTTACCTTCAACTGTTCTGACCATCTCACCTCAATAAAATAGAGGTGTTCTTGAGTGATTTTGACCTCCCATTTTCTATCAGTCAACTCACCAAAGGCACACAGAGGAACTGATTTCCACCTGCAACTCCTTCAGGATTCCCTGTCACAGAAGGAAAGGTGACAAGAGGAATGATCATGCAGCCATAAGAAGGCAGGCACAGTGAGTGGCTCATGCAAATGCTTTTCTTTAGATGCTGCCTTTCATCATCTTTAACTCTTTGTCTAAAGTTGAGTACCTCTGTTGTAGTCTGATACCAAAATTTCAAGGGGAAAAGGAATGTAAAGCTGTCTTATATTAAAAAAAATGTGAACAACTGCCTGAACTTCATTGACATGGAGAACCCAAAGCAGGAATTCCTTGCTCATGTTTCCAATCCCTGTCACCTGTACAAAAGGTTTATGTGGTGACTGGATCTGTTACATCTCCTTTTGAGGAGCACTGTACAGGAAAGAAGAGCTGCTGATACCACTGCTTCCACAGCTCTGCTCCTGTTTTGTCAGAAAAGAAAGCAAGTAGGATGCAGAGGGTATTTTTTCAATGATGTGAGTAGCACAGCTAACAAATAGGAACTTTCCCTGAAGATGGGTGGGTTTTGTGCCACAAGATGAAAACAGAATCAAAGGCAGGAATACTTTCTTAGTGAAAAAGATTGATACAACCATCCTGAGGCAAACTGTCATTGGTGGAATCAGAAGGAGCAGCTGTCAGAGAATAGGAATAGTCATCAATTGCTTGACAGAACACGACAGCTTGGTTCATAAATAGCTTCTTCTGTGAAAACAGATCCTAACCACAGAGGCAAAAACATATTGTAAAGAGAATCAACTATCTGCTGTGCTAGCCTCATTCTAATTAACATGCCAGTCCTGAGGCAAAAGAAGCCCTCTTCTACCACCCACGCTGCAGATTCCTAGTGTTTTGTATCTTTTAAAACAAAAAAAAAGACCCATTTTTTTTGATGGGACTCATCTACCAAATCAATATAGTTAAAATTACTACATGAGGCCACTCTGGCTCTGCCCAAGACTGAGCATGGACTTCAGTGGAGGCTAGTTTTCCTCTCCACTTACTGTTTTTTTAAAAGATTGGTATAACAAGCAAGGATATTTCTGAGAAGTGCAAGACACCATTCGGAACAAGGTCTATAAAAAGGAAGTATGAATAAAAAATTGCACTGTATTAAAATTAATATGCACATGTAACATGAATGTATCCATTTTTTATGATGCTTTTTATAACTGTCAGTGGAGGGGAAGATTACGTATTTCTCATTCTGAGAGTGATAATAGGAAATTATATTTTCTTCAAACAAGATCATGCTTATAGAGCGGGCATATGCCCCAGACAGAGTTAATCCAGAGCACTCAGTGCTCACAGTGCAGAAAAACACTGCAAGTTCATAAGAGCTGTGTAAAGAAAGTCACTAATCATTTAAGGAGAAATGGTTTCTTTTGTCCATGCCAGGCTATGTTGTCACAACTGAGGCATTGTACCTTCAGCTTTTCATAGAGCTGTGGCCTCTAAAATGACACAGTCACATTCCAGTCCATTTAATCCTAATTTTACTTTAGTTTCACTGCAGGTGAAATGCAAGAAAATAATACCTAAAATTCCTGCAGTGTTAAGTAACAGACCCAAGTTATTTTGACATTTTATTCAACAGAGATAACAATTCAAAAGAATTATTCCAGCAATTTGTTGCTCCAATAACTTGCTGTGTTTTTGCTGACAGCTTTGTCTTTGATCATGTCAAATTTAGTAGCAAGCTTTAAGATTGTAGTGTATCTAAGACTCCAAAAGCCTATCCTGCTTTTAATTTGCCTGCCTGAATCCATATGTACGTCTTTATTCCACCAGAAAGAAATCTAATTTAAGGCACATCTTGATGCAATTTAGATCTTTATTCTTAATCACAGAATCACAGGATCATTTAGGTTCGAAAGGAACTGCAAGATCGAGTCCAACTTGTGACTGATCCCCACCTTGTCACCAAGTGCCACATCCAGTCCTTCTGTTGACACCTCCAGCAGTGGGGACTCCACCACCTCCCCAACCAGCCCCTTTCAATGCTTAGAAACCATTTCCATGAAGAAATTCCTCCTGATGTCCAACCCGAGCCTCCCCTGGCACATCCCAAGGCTTTTTCCTTGTGTCCTGGGAGAAGAGCCTGAACTTCCCCAGGCTGTAACCTCCTCGTTGCTTCACCATGGAGTACCTTGAGGCCCCTCTCAGCGCTTGGCCCCAGGATTTTTGGGACAGCTCCAAAGAATTCTTGGAGGGGTGAAGAGGGGTTAACCCCATGGCTGCAGGAAAAGTGTGTGAGCAGCTCAGGGGAGGGCAGGGAAGGGACAGGACACTGCCCAGAGAGGGGGGTGACCCTGGCCCTGGTGGCCTGTGGGACCAACAGGTCCCAACAGGGGGAACCCAGTCCTGTTTGCCCCAGCACTGAACGGGGGATCCTGGGGAGGGCAGCTGGGGCTCCCCCAGGGATGGGAGGAGGGGATGTTCTCTGTGTGAGGAGATGCTGGAGACAGCCCAGTGCAGGAAAGCTGTAAGGTTTTTGTGTGAAGTTGTTTAATGATACTTTTAATCATGAATGCCCAGAGTGTGGTCTGGGCAGGGTGGTTCTGGGCAGACCAGTGCCTATCCCACCCCAGCAGCCACAAAGAGCAGCTGAACCACTGCTCTCCTGGATTTTGCAGGGCAAACATCTCCTGAAATCGCAAACTGAACTATCTTCACCTCAAGTGAAGTTTTTAAGGTTTAAAACAGTTTACCTCTAGCTATCAGCTCTATCTGGCTGTTTTACAGAAACTGTGGCCTGTTCTGATGCAGGGCACGAGCAGAGATGCCAAAATAGAGCTGCTCAGGTGTCATCTGTGGGCTCAGCTCTTTGGTAAATATTTATTCTCAAGATAAACTGACAAGCTTATATGCAGGAACCTCTAATTTATCTAATTTTACAATCTTTCAAAAATTTTGGCTAGAGGCTCTTCTTTCTTTCCGTTTTTTCTCTTTAACACTGCAAGTCCAGTGCAAAGAGACACATCTGCTTTCTCCATACTTCTTTAAGTTGTTGTGTAAGTACATTTTAGACAGAATCTGTGCTAGTGTTGCTTGGCATGGCAGAAGGACTCTTTGGGTGTGTTGAATGTTAAGGACCTGGTGCATGCTCAGCTGCATGGCACAGACAAACTGTCAAGGATTTTCTTTTAAATCAGGATTCAAAAGAAACCCAGGGCCAGGACTGCAGGACTTTTTCACGGTTTAACTTCTTGTTTTCTCTGTGACTTAGTTTTCTGTATGCAGCTCAGCTCATGGGAGACCTTTGGGGTCATTTCTCTTCAGTCTCTGCCTTGAGAGGCTCCTACTCTTTGTTAGAGTAGGAGAGAAGATTGTCAGTGATAATGGTCATGACTGGGGTAGGAAAGATTTTGGTTTACTTAAAAGGTGTTGTCAAATAAAAGAGCGAGAGAAATTAATGATTTTCAAATTTAGTAATACTCGAAGCAGTCTAATTAAAATCTGAATTTTGGTTGTTTGGTTTGTTGTTTTTTTTTAATAGGGGAAAAACCTGGAAGCTTGGGAGTAGCAATTATAAAGATGAATAACTGCATAATAAATACCAATCTGGGCCTCAGTAATTAGACCCCGCAGCGCTTTGATTTTTTAAATGAGACTCTAGTGCTGAATGGATTGCAAGAAAGGCAAGCAAAGTATCACAGTTGTAAAGAAATAGTTTGCAGTCATATTTGTACCAGACTGGTGTAGGTGTGGTATGCCCCAGCACAGAATTCACTCTGTGTTTTGCCACAGAGGGAACTTGATAATTTGTACTCAGCTATAACCTAAAGACCCAAATACGACAGGTAGGGCCAGGATGTGACAGTCTCAAATGTGGTCTAGATAAGCAAAGTGTGGCCTAAATAGAACAGAATGGAACTTCAAAACTGGGCAAAAAAGTTTCATCCCTCAAGTCACGCTGTGTATTGTGCAGTAAACTGCAGGACTTGCCATTTCACATGGCTAGTAATGCTATTTTCTATTAGATATTGCACCAGATTAATCTACCCAATAGAATTCTTGTTAGATTTTTTTTAAGCACAATTTTAATTTTCTAGACTAAAGCTGATTCACAGTCTAATGCTTAAAGAACCACATACCCATCTGAATCTCTTTAATTCTTAATCCTAGAATTTCAGGACTAAGTATAGGAATTCACTGAAGTATAAAATGATTACTCTCTATTATACTGCTTGTAGTACAGATATGTGAGAGAATATTCTCTGAGTGATCTGTTGAAGATTATTAGAAATAAACTTCCTCCAGCTGGTTGTTCACATAATAGCACCTGAGTTGATTAAATGAACCTCAGCAAATGACTGCCTGGAGGATAAGAAAAATCCACAAACCCAAGTTAAATTCTGCATGGAAGATTTTCTGTGCAGTATGGATAGCTCCATTTTCACAGCCTTTATTGAAATCAATTACTCTCTCAAGAAAAAACAATTGTAATGAGGAATTTAATTTACTGGTATGTGATATGCATTTAAAGAAAAGATTTAAAGACAGAAAAAAACAATGAAGAAGAAGAAAAAAACCCACCTAAACTGTTTCCTGTTCTGAAGTGATGCCCAGAAATTCAATTTAGTTCAGGGGTTTAAAACTGCTTAAGCCTCCACTTGTCCAACCTATGATGTTTTACCCCCATTTAATACAGTGCAATTTTACAGCAATTGAACAACATATAGAAGTATAAATGAACTTATTTGACCTTATTTTATATATATTTTTTTAATTTCAGTTTATGTTTGCTTTCTTCTTTCAAATTAGGATGAAGGTCCCTCTTCTGTGTACAGAAGCCAGCCCCAGATATTTCAGTATTTGTGTCTTTCCTTTGACCTCAAGCAAATCAGGCATCACTGATAAACTGCGTGCAGCGACTGCTGCAGCACTGAATCTTTATTTTCTTGTACTTTTCCCACTGTAGCCATGTGCAGAGACTTGATTTGCACTAGAAATCTGTTTGGCAGGACAGTCTGGTGCTTGCATTGTCCCTTGAAGGTTGGAGATCCTATCCTCTGCAAACTGCTGTGGGACAAATTCCACTGCATGTGTTAAACCTTTGTTCAGTTAAGAGGAAAGGCCTGAATAGGGCTAGATGTATGGCTTGGTTGAGAATTAAATGCTCTTAAAATTTAAGAGCATTGAAGTTTTCTCTCAGTCTCTTCTCTAATAAAGTTCTACTCAGACCTGAATATTGGACAGGCTTATGGTGGTTGTGTTTGGTTTGAATTTTGCAACCCTTGTTTTGGTGA
This sequence comes from Prinia subflava, assembly GCF_021018805.1. Taxonomy (NCBI): domain Eukaryota; kingdom Metazoa; phylum Chordata; class Aves; order Passeriformes; family Cisticolidae; genus Prinia; species Prinia subflava. The sequence goes on along the minus strand of NC_086250.1, from coordinate 10,110,575 downwards.
GGGCCTTGTTGACTCATGGAAATTTGCTCATTTAAATGGCTACACTTCATGCTTCTAGATTCAGGAAAAAATCAGTTTATGCCAGTTCTGATTCATCATCTGATTTTTATCAATTGTATTTCCGTTCCCTATCTGAAAGGAGAACGCTGTGATTACAAGTTCAACCTTGTTTTGTTTTGTTTTGTTTTGTTTTGGCTCCTGTTTCCTGCAACAGGTAACAGCTTCAGAAAGAAGAGTTCCTCTGTTTCTGAGCTACTCCTTTACCTATGTTTGGTGCCCCTTCCTCTTGACTTTCTGCTCCCACCACTTTCCTCCCTTCAGACCATGTCCTCTTGGGTTGATACAGATTTTTCTCCTCAGACAGGGAGTCTCCAAGTTTCCAGACCTTAAATTCCTCTGTACTCTCTGCCTACTCCAATGTCCTTGAAGTACCATAAATTTCTGATCCCAGATGTCCAATCTTCATTTCTCTCTGGCTCTGTTCATTGAAGCTTGTCAGAATTCGTTTTAGCAAACTTGATGTTTCAGTGATTTAATGATCAAACAACAATAAGATTTTATGAAGAAACTCAACTAGTGCGGGATAAAAGTGGGCACAGCTTACAATTAATTAAAAGAACTAATTAAAATTAGTTATGAAAATTAAATAATTTACAGCCATAGTGAAGTTGGAAGGAGAAAGAGAGGGGTGGAGATATGGGACAGACCTCACTTCACTTTTTGGATCTGAAAATATAACTAGTAATGGTTGATAACAGAGAAAGCAGTGTAATAACTTGCTCTGTTCTCTACCATCTCTGTTGGTTCTTCAGTTTTGGTTACTTAATTAAATTTATTAATTGGGAACCAACCAGGCAGACCTAATAGATCCTTTTTTCCCTTTTAAAGCTTAGAGCCTGAATTGACTTTGATGGATAATGCAACTGAAAGCGTAAGAACAGAAAATTAAATCCTGGGGATAGTCAAAATATTTATTAAAGCAATGGAGCTATTTAAACCAGTAAAATTTAATAAGATAATTGGAATGCATTTATTTGCATTTATATCTGACTCTGTTCTTCCGGCTTTAGCATTGCCAACTATGTTTTGCATGACTTTTTATTATGATCTGGTAACACAAACATTTAAATCTAGACACTTTACCCTGTTCTCTCACATCCCATCCTTTCATCCTGGCATTTCTTGTAGGCCTTTTGGCCATAATCATTTAAGCATCCAGCAATTTCCTGGTGTATATTCTTTCAGGTTTATAAGCTGAACCAATAGGTTTGCTCATTTTTTGACTACAATACTGAATTACTGTCAAATTAAGCTGATTTATTTGCACTCACCTAATGTTGCATCAACCAGTAGTATAAGATAACTAACTGGCATGTGAGCAAGATTATGGGGTTTTAGTTGTAGGATAATGAAGTTTTATGGAGTAATCAGATGCTTTGGAATGTTACAGAGTTGTAAAAATATATTAAAAGATGCTTTGCTGTCTTCAGACTAAAGGGATGGTAAGAAAAAATAAGAAATGACAGACCAGGAGGTGATTACTTGTTATAGGGGGTTCCCTGTAGCTAAACACATATCTGAAAAAGGTCTCTCTATTTTTCAAGCTCTCTTCTATTGTTTCCAGGAGAAGAATAGGACTTGGCAGCATTCCTCTGGAAATCAATCATTTCAGGCTGGATCCAAAGCCACAGGAAATAGATAAAAATTTCTTTCACTGCAAAAGGAGATAAATCCCTGAGCGTGGTGTGTCATCGTGGTGATAAAACATGTTTCTTTGCTAAGCTTTCTTTAAACACTGCTGTCATACTTGGGCTAGAAGCTTCAGAGCTGTAATCATGAGCAAACAGACCTGTACTGCAGCAAGGCTCTCCTGAAGCATAATTAATTTGGGTATTTGTTTCATAGGTTGTTGCTTCTCCATCTCCTTCACTGCTTATGACTTCTTCCTTTGTTACCCTTCTTTCATAATCAGTGTTTTTTTCTTTCTGGTCTTTTATTTTGTTCCCACAGATTTGCTTGAAGGCTTGTAGGAATCCTAGGAAACTCTGCCTTCATGTGGGGAAGTGCTTTGTTAAAACATCTTTATCAAAAAAAATCACTGCAAACTTTTGCCAACAGCTTAAGTCCCCTGCCTTTCATTGAGGGTCATGTAATGTGCAATAACCCTTGTGCATTTCAGAAAGCAGTGCTGGTATATTTTAAATGGAATGAAATGCTGTGATTTCCACTTTGAAGCTGCACAGCTACAGCTCTGTTAGCCCAGACAAAAAGTTTAAAGAGTTAATCCATTTTTTCTCTCTTTAAATATATGTATTCTCTCCACCAGAATCAGAAATAACCTGACAAATTGTGAGTTCCACTGCTTTGAACAGTTTTACTCCAGTTCAACCAGTTCTGCTGACAGCCCCGTAAAGCTGTGTGGATACTGGAAGTTGTTGCTGGTGGCTCTGGGGGTATTTTGGCACAGAATGCAGCATTCCTGAGAGTGTGCACCCCAAGTAGTAGATTGGTAAGAATTCATACTGAATTGGCATAGCGAGGATAAGAAAGTGTTTATCAGAATATTACATGAATAAACCAATTCATGATGAGGCCTTCCTTAGTTTAGAAGTAGAAGTGTTCAGATAACCCACATAATTTCAGTTAAATTCAGAAACAGAAAATGGATAGTATATTTAGCCAAAGGGAAAGTTCCTGATTATTTTAACTTGTATCTGGTAGTGAAAACCATGTTTTTTCCATGACTAGAACAACAAAGACCTTAAATACATATTTTCTTCTCTCATATTTCCAATCTAAGATAGACTTGTGCAGAAGAAGCTGATGCTTCTCAGCTGATTAAGTTATCAGCTCTCACCTAATAATATATTTAATTCCAAGAAAGTCAGACATGAAATCTCATCTCTGTCCAAAGATAGATAAAGCTGTTTGAGTCCCATGAGGCATTCTTGGTCTATGAAGGTATTGACATCTGTTATCTTGTGAACATTAGGTTCAGACAGAGCAGATTCTTCCTGTGAAAGTGAGGTGTCCAAACTCCCAGTGAGGCCTAGCCTTTATATCATGACCTGAAAGTTACTATTTTCAGCTGAGTATGAGGTGGAAATTACAGTCACAGAAATGGACTGATGCCTCCATAGGTATTATTTGCATGCTTCAGTGTGGATTGTCAACCCTGGGAGGGCCAGGGAGAAGCTTTATATAGGAATATACATGAATTTGGCTGAATTTGGCAAAGCTGCTCTTTAAGACAACTCACCCAAGCCATATGAAGATATTGTTGCCATCCAGACAGCAAGCAACTGTTTACTGAGGAGATTTCCAATGTCAATATTGCTGTTTGCAAAAGATCCCAGTAAATGAGGGTTTTTAGCAAGCACTCTGTGTCTGTACAACACTAGGGAAAAGTTCTGTCGTGATATGAAGCTGTATGAAAATTTGAGGGCTTTCTCTCAAATCGAGAAATGATCAGAGGGCTGGGGCACCTCTGCTGTGAAGACAGGATAAGAGTTGGGGTTGGTCAGCCTGGAGAAGACTGAAGTCCAGGGAGACCTTAGGGTGGCTTTCCAGCATCTAAAGATGGAGTGTAAGAAAGATGGGAACAGACTTTTTAGCAGTGTCTGTGGTGATAAGGCAAGGGGTAATGGTTTTAAACTAAAAAATGATAGATGCAAACTGGACTTAAGGAAGAATTTTTTTATGATGAGGGTGCTGAGGCACAGGAACAGGCTGCCCTGCCAAGGTGGTGGATGCCCCATCCATGGAAATATTCAAGGTCAGGTCATACAGGGCTTTGAGCAACCTGATCTAGTGGAAGAGGTCTCTGCTCATTGCAGGGAGGTTGGACTAGATGACCTGGAAAGGTCCTTTCCACCCCAAACTATTTGGTGATTCTAGGCTGAATTCCCAAGCATTCATCACTGACACTTGTCTCTAGTTCATCTCCTCTTAAATTTTGAGATAGGTGAGGTTCAAGCCTTGGCATAGTACAAGATTTTATACTAAAAAGAGATGAGCTGTGGTGACTAGCTCACGTTCCTGCTAGCAAATAACCTTTTCAGAGTCACGCCACCAGCTTGTACAGGGTAGTGAAGAAAAGGTGCTCAGGAACACATCACTGACTTTATGGAACCACAGAGTCACCAAATGTCTGAGACTGGAAGGGATCTCTACAGGTCCTCTGGTCCAGGTCCCCTGCTCAAGCAGGAATGCCTGGATCCCATTGCCTTGGGCTATGTCCAAGGATGGAGACACCCCAGCCTCTCTGGGCAACCTGCTCCAGGGCTCAGTCACCCACATAAAACAAGTGTTTCCTGATGGTCAGATAGACCCTGCTCTGATTTACTTTGTGCCCCTTTCTTCTGTCACCAGTGAAAAAGGCCCAACTCCACCTTTTTGGGTATTTATGTCTGTTGATGAGATTCCCCCTGACTCTTCTCCAGGCTGAACAGCCCCAGTTCTCTCAGCCCTCCCTCACATGAGATGCTCCAGTCCCTTCATCATGAGTGGTGTTTTGCTGGGCTCTCTCCAGTAGTTCCAGATTCCTCCTTCACTGGGGAGACCAGAAGTGAACATAATACTTAGATGAACATAATACTTAGACCTCAGTTCTGCCTAGAGAACTCCTGGATCTTCTGGGGACAAGGCTCAGAATTATCAGGGAACTCCTGGGCAGGAATGTCCCAAAGGGCAGCCAAGAGAGGTGCCAGACTCTGTATTGAGTTTAGGGAACTCTTCTTTCAGGATAAAAGCAACTTTTAACTACTTAACTAAACTTGGAAGGAGGAAAATATCTATCAGTGTGTTTTGCTGGGATCTTTCCTGGCAGATGGGGCCTTTTTGTCTAATACATTTATTCCTGTTTTCTGGGAGAGGACAGTGGCCGTAGAAAACTGCTCCAGTGAAGGACCTTAAACAGGATCAAGGCAGGAACAGTAGCTCTGTCAGGAACAGACTCATGGACAGACAGACAAACCAAGAGTAGGTTTACAGGCATGGAAATTTGTTGCCTACTCTTCTTGGCCCAAGGTTTAAAAGCAGCTCAGCTGCTTCTGTACTAGCAGACATTGAACATATGATATTTACTCATCAGTTTTCTGTGCTATCACTCAAGTTTTCTTGCTGCAGGCACTGAGTAGTTTCACCACAAGTTCTGCTGCTTCTCTAGCACTTCTGGGTGTCAGGTGAAGCTCATGACTTTGTTTTTCACATGGGCACTGACAGTGTCAGTGACTCACAGAGGGTATTCTGAAGAATTGTTCACAAAATATGGCTGGAAGGGCTTTTGTGTATTTTTAATGATGTTTTCCAAAAACATGGTGTCCTTTATATTTCTGCACCTAATTAGGTATTTTTTTCATATGGTTTTGTTTTTTCCTCAGACAACCAACTTTTTTGCTTGTTCTCAGTTCGAAGGTTTTGATTGTTCTATATTAGTGTATATTTCTGAAACTCTTTACACACTGTATTAAAAAAAGCAGATTTAAATAGCTGCTATTACACCTTACAAGAAAACATCTCAGTAATGTGCATGTTAGCTCCTGTGCTGGCTGTGAGCAGGCAGTCAAACCTTAGGGGTGTGAATTACTCACAATGAGACCAAACAAAGGCTCTAACTACCAAAGTCCAGATGTAAAAAATTCAGTAAAATAATTGGACCAGTGGAAAAAAAAAAAGGTGAGTAAATTCTACCCACTTATCTTGTCAGGCAGCAGCATCATGGGCATGGCAGGCAAGTTTTAAATCTAATAAGGCAGCTGCCTAAAAACCATGTGGGAGAGGATCATTTTGTTGAAAAACCACAGCAGTTAAGGAACCTCAAATGTTATGACTCAGCAATCATTAAATTCAACAATAAATCTTGTTGATCACCACAGCCAAATAGGATCACAAAGTATTTCGCTCTTTGGTCTTCCAACAGTCAGCAGCTCAGAGACTTCCAGAAGTGCTTTCTTTCTGTTTAATAGTTACTGACTTTAAGGCCTCACCACATCTGCAACTGTGTCCTTTCTCAGTAGGTGCTGTATAAAGCCTTATCCTGAAAAATCTTTCTTGAAGCTTAAAACCCTCAGTTGCACTTTTTGAGCCAGGAAACCCTTCAAAGTCACAAATGCTCAAGGGCTTGGAGAGTCAGGGCACTTTTATTTGAATTCCAGCCTTGTGCTGAGCATCCTTGCCTGAAAGTTTGGATGTAAACCTTAATGTCAGTGAGTAAAGACAAAGGAATCTGCCTGGTTTAATGGTCTGCAGCAGTATAACCCCACTGAGGGAAATACTCTGAGCTCCTCCTCCTAAGCTCCATTACGTGGTAGAGTAGAAAGGCTGAGTTTCTTTCATGAAGTGCCTGAAGCTTAAAATCATGGGGAGCCTGTCACCCATGATTAAATAGCAATGTAAATCTGCTACAGGAATAATTGGAAAATGTATGTAGGTAACAAGGTTCCATTGTTTACACCTCATGTTTCTCATATTAGCCATAAACACAGAGCTTGCTTTCAGATACAGCACTCCTGTCATGCCTGCTGCTTCTAAAAGAAAACCTAGATTTTTTTTTCTAAATAAGCAGTAATGGGAATCATATCAGTTATATGGAGTTACTTCTTTCTGCCAATACTTTTATTTGTAACGTTTATTTGTAAAGGTTTGGTTTTTTTGTTTTTTTTTAAATTCTAAACCATTTTTTATTTCCCCCATCAGTGCAAGTACTGTAATATAATAAAATGCAATGACAGAAGCTTTTGAAATAACCTTTTCAAGAAACTAATGCAAAGGAAGGAGAAAAAGGGAATATGTAACCTTTTTGGAACAGTGTTATCACTCCTGAATAATTGCTAAGCAATGCACTCTGAGACAGCACAAATGTAGAAGTGACTGAGTGGAAGTCAGTGCCCCTTTTGTGCCTGTTTTTTTGTTAGGAGGACACCCAGCTTGGATGGAGTTGTGATTTCACATTAAGAGGACATGACTAAGCTGCTAAAAGGCTTCTCAGTATTCTGAATTGTTTCCCCTGTAATGCACCGAGTCCCAGCCAACCCTGAACACAAATCTGATGAAGATTCAAGAATCATTTGATGAGTGTTCGGAGGAATAAGCTATTCACCAACCCTGTAAACATTTATCAGGCTGCACCCTAAACACACCAGGGTCTGCTTTGCCACATATGTAAGGGAGCAGGAGAACCAAAAGTCAAAGGGGAACCTAAAGAAGGGTGCTTTACACCTTCACGGTTTTTACAGGTAAAGTACTTTACAAAAGCCAGGCTGATTTTATTTATTTTGAACTCACCTGACCCCACAGACCTTCCAAAGTACAGGGTCTGTTGAAGAACCAAGAGAAGCCACTGTGGTGTGTAAGTTCCTCTGAAGATATTGTCCAGTTTTTATCTGTTTGATCAGATTTTTGGCCAAATAACAAACAAACTCCAGGGTTTCCATACATCTTGATTCCAGTTTGGACTGTTTTTAAAAACAGAATCCCCACGGAAAACCTGGTACCACAGACATTTAAAGTGGGAGCTGCCTGGAGGATGGACAGTTGTTAGTGGCAGGTTGGGTCATTACAGAAGCAGACTTTCACTTTGACATTGTTCTGACTCATTTGGTGCCGGTGCCAGCTGCCTTTGTAAGCCCAAAGGCCAAGACTTGCTTCATTACCATTGAGGGAATTTCAGGTATCTAATTAGCAGGTGCTGTGTTGGCTTGGTAACCATTGAAGAACTAAATTAAGAATCAGTAGAAAATTGAATTATTCAGATGTATTATGATTACAAGCAATGCTTTTCTCACCTGTCAATTGCAATCTGTTCCACTGGCAAAACCCAAGTTTGCTGGCAGAAGAGTGCAACCCTTGCTGTAAACTGTTAGATGACTTTGCAGGAATTTTTTGGAAAGGGCACCAAATAGAGAAGTCTGCCCCTTGTTTGTTTTTCATGTCACCCCAGTGTGTGTATTAGCAGCAGTGTACTAATTGCAGCTCTCAAGAACAGGGTTATGCTGTGCTATTTCAGCTCCCTGTTAACACTTTCATGCTCTGGTTATTTGCTGCATAACGATTTCGGTGATAGGAACTGCTGAGTGCTCAGCCTGTTGAGGCTGTGTAGATCAACACTTCCATATTTACTGAGATATTTGTTTAGATACCCTTCATCAATGAAGCACACAGGTGGAATTCTGCCCCACTTGGATTTCTGGGTACTGCATGAAGAAAGTGAGAGCTGTATGTAAAGCATGCAGAGCAGCATGGCCTTAGCAGCAGTGTTCTATGCAATTCCTCTGTCCATTGAGGTTTACTCCGTTTGTGATAATTTCTGTTGTATTGTATCAATGCTCAGGCGAAGAGAGGCATCAGAAAAGGGACTGGTAAAGCAGTGCCTGTCTCTGCTGCCTGTCCCATGTAATTGTCAGCTCATGGGGTTCTGCTGCTGGGCTGTCCCCTGATGTGCACACACTGGCAGTGGCTGCAGGTGTCACCAGAACAAGCCAAATGGCCTTCACTGCAGGGAGAGGTGTGTCCTAGTTTAGGACAAAATTCCACTCCCTCCCCCACCACCGGGTTCGGGAGGAATTTCCTCAGAGGAGAAGGTGGAAAAAACTTGTTTATTGAGAAACAATGAAAAAAACTCTCCCCAACACAAGGAAAACAGTCCGAGATGACAACAAATGTTTTCACCTGTCTAAGAGAGGGTGAGCAGTCTCTGCTGGGGAGGGTGCCAAAGCTTCTCTCAGGTGCAGACTCCGGGTGGTTTTCCCTTGATGTTCCCGAATCAGGGCCCAAAGCAGGTCCGATGTCTTCAGGGAAGGGAGGAAGGAAAGAAGGGGAAACACAAAAGCAGAAAAAGATGGCAAAAAAGCAAGCAAAAAGCAGAAAGCAAAGAGCAAAGCCAGCAAAAGCAGCCTAAAGCTAGCAGCAAGCCAGAAGCAAGCAGCCAGGGGAGGGGCTCAGCCACAGACAAAACAAACTGGGCACACGGGAACAGGGAAAAAAAAAAAACCAACCACGATTTGGGATACAAAGCATGAAAATGTCCTGTCACCCCAGGACAAGGTGGTGGCTCAAGAAGGTTCAGCATTTGTGCTGGCACCACATAACACCGTGCTGTATGAGAATCTTGGTCTGCTTGAGGGTAGGAAGGGATCTGCACAGGCTGGACCCATGGGCCAGGCCAGTGGTCTGAGGGTCAGCAAGGCCAGGTCCTGGCTCCTGCCCTTGGCTCACTCAAGCCCTGCAGCTCCAGGCTGGGGCAGAGGGGCTGCAAAGCTGGGAAAGGCCCTGGGGGTGCTGGGGACAGCGAAACCAGGGCAGTGACTGTCCCCCTGTGCTGGACATTGGTCTGGTATCTTTACTGTTCTGGACCCCTTTACCAGTTCTGGACCCCTTAGGGCAAAACATTGAGGGGCTGGAGCGTGTCCAGGGAAGGGAACGGAGCTGGGGAAGGGGCTGGAGCACCAGGAGGGGCTGAGGGAGCTGTGGGGGCTCAGCCTGGAGAAAAGGAGGCTCAGGGGGGACCTTGTGGCTCTGCACAACTCCTGACAGGAGGGGACAGCCCAGGGGTCAGGCTCTGTTCCCAGGGAACAGGGACAGGATTAGAGGGAACAGCCTCAGGCTGTGCTAGGCGAGGTTTAGATTGATAATCAGGGACAATTTCTTCAGCAAAAAGATTGTTAAACCATAGAACAGGCTGACCAGGGCAGTGTTTGAGTCATCATCCCTGGAGGGATTTGAAAGATGTGTAGGTGTTGTGCTTAGGGAGGTGGTTTGGTGGTGGACTTGACAGTGATGGGAGAACTGTTGGACTTGATCTTAAAAGTCTTTTCCAACCTCAGTGATTCTACAATTCTAACAGAAATCTCATCTCTGTTTTTCAAAGACTGACTCTGTTTGGATTGGGCCAGCTTTGGGACTTAGTACTTCTAATGACCTTTTTTTTCTTCCTTCAGGAAGGGAAAATTGGATTAAAAACAAACTCAGATTAAAGTAAACAGTCTGAACAACAAACTGAATTGCTCTAACACATAATGTGAATGTTTTGCTGTAGTTCTGAAAATAACTGGTTGGAAAATGAAGGATATGGTTCACATAGCAGATACCTAACTCTTAAAAAGGTCTCAGGTATTCTTGTGCAAGTAATTACACTTAGACAAGTAAAATCCTAGTAATGAGCTCAGTACAGACAGCTCTGTGTATATAAACAGGTGAATTTTCTGTGTATACACAGATGAATGTACAGACATGAGGCAGGTCCTTGTGCTTTCTTCTTCAAAATTTGTCAGTGGGGGAGAACAAAGAACTCTGCAACTTCAGTCAAAATTTCCCTGTGGAAATTATTTTCCAGAGTAAATAGTATCTACATGAGCTTTGCACAACAAGTCAATAACCTTTTGCCAAAGGACAGGGAAAGCAGTGGGACACTGGAAGGTTTCTGTGGCTCTGCCTGGGTTCAGTCCACAGCCTGCACTTCCTCTTTGCCCATTAAAATTCTTCTTTTCACTTCTTGAGGTCTGATAGTGTTGGGTGTTCTCGGGAGTTTGTGTAAGTTGCAGGCAGTTTGTCAACGAGAAAATGCTGTTGTTTCTACCTGCTCAGGACCCAAGCAAAGCATAATATCCCTTCTACATAACTTTTACACAGGAGTGAGGTTTTTTATAGAACTGCTGTGCCTGGCAGCAAAGTTGGCTTTGGAGTTGAAGGAAAAGCACTTGTGATCTGCAGGACAGAAATCCCTTGGAGAGAAGCTGTTTTCAATAATTCAGGAGGCTTTTGTTGCATTGGGCTAGGGAAATGTGAACAGAAATTTTGACTCAGAGTGATGTGAGAGAAATCTCTCATTACTCAGATGCTTGGTTTTGACTGGATGTGGACCTCAGCCTTGCTGCATGGATTCCATCCAAGTCCCTGCTGCTCACAGGTGGGACCTGCTGTGCTTTAGTTTTTGGTTCTTGGGGAAAGTCATTCCCTACTGTGGTCCTGTCTAGCCTCAATTTATTCATCTAAGGCTGAAGCTAGTTGCATTTCATAAATAAATTTAGCACAGCAGCTCTTTTAGGATTAATTTCTTAATCTCTTTTGTCTTTAGCCATAGATTTCTATGGGGGAAACAGAGGTAGAGCTTCTGTTACTAATTCATTATACTCACACTCATATTTATAATAATAATAATAATAATCTCTCAGAGTGAGAAAATACATTCTACTGAAGGAGACAAAAAAAAAAGCTGGAATTTCAGAAATTTAATAAATGGAATCATGGGATATATTTTGAAAGGTTAAGATGTCTTCCTTATAATTTGCTTTTTCTTACAGTAAGACTCATATTTAGATGAGAGCCACTCTACCATGAAATAAATGAATCTACTTGTCAAAAAAATTACTATTGGTAGTCTGACTCGGATATGTAGATATGAAACGTGATGTTTAATCAACATGGATTTTAATCTTTACCTTTAACATGTGGCTTAAGAAAAAGGTGAAGAAAACCTCAGGTCATTCAGGATCCTGGCTTATTCTGAATTTGCTTTGAATCAGTGCTGAATCAGTGCTCTTAATTCCACTGAAACTTGTCACAAAACCTTGTTAAAAAAAGTCTTTGTTCCTTTTCAGGTTTGGAATCAGTGTTTGACTGGGATAGAGCAACAAACGTCCCAGTCAAAATGAAGTGGGTTTTGGTTTTTCTGTTTAAAAGGAAGATAAGGACATTGTGATGGCTTTTATAAATACAAAGAAAATGCAACTCACATCAGCTGAGCAGAGTGGCAAGAACAAGGCTTTAATGACAACCTTAATGACAAGAAATTTTCTTGTTTGTGTTTGAGGCCACTGTACTCTCATACACCAAGTGCCAAGATGAGCCAAGAAGGTTTAATTTTGTTTCTTTGCAATTTAACTAGAAAGGAACAATTTCTTCAGTGCTCTCCATTGTAGCAAAAACTATTACATTACAAATGGTAAGAGTGAATTAGACTTGAGTCTATCCTGTTGTTGTTACTCATAGCACATCCTGCTCTAAATGTATTTGCTGCTGTGCTGCAGTTAGATCCAGAAGTTATTTTACAGCTCCATATTACATATGAATAAAAACCTTTTTACTGTATATAGCCTTAAACTGACTCCTCAGGTGTCCAAAATTACCAAGAGAACAAAGCACTGATATTTCCCTGGTTTTGAATTTTCAATGATTACTTCATTATAAAATTGTTAAAATGTAGATTGCTTTGGTTTTGTTTGTTTTACCACATTTAAGTGAGAGTTATAAAACACCCCAAACTAGAAATAGAAATAGAATTTGTGTAGCCACCCTACATTGTATTTTGGGTCCATGTAACAGGTTCTGTAATCTTAATTTCATTATAAAAATAACACAAAACTCTTTGTCAGGATCTTGCATTTTCATGGAACTTCCCACACAAGAAAGTAAAGATGTGTGAAGTTTAAGGAACTCAAGCTTAGTAGAAGTAAAATTATAGGCAATTATACTGCAACTTTCCTATGCATTAAAAAAAAAATAAAATTAATGACTATCTATGAAATCTTCACCAACCAAACAACCTTAAGGGAAAATCTGCAACAGCAGAGATGCTGTCCAAAGTAAAGCCCACCTTGCTCAGAAAAAAAAAAAGGCATGAAGTTCATGTTTTGACATTCCCATAAAAAAAAATTTATGGACAAATTTCATGTAGATTCTGGGGAGAGGGTCATTGTTATGTTTAGAAATTTGCATTCAGCAAAAACTGATTTGAAACATTAAAAGAAAGAATATCTGGAATATCTAAAACCACGTACACCAAATGTGAAAATAGAGAAATATTCCAGTTTTGGTAAACCACTCTCCTTTAAAAGCAGTTGGAAAGGCAATAAATGAGTTGCACTCACTCCCCTTGATACTCATGTTCAGTCTAATGAAGTTTGATTTTTTTTTCCCAAACTGTAGTAGAGCAAAATTACAATTAATGCTCAACCAGTAAGTGAATTGAATTCTACTTGCAATTACATCACCTTGCTAATTCAGAATGATTCTGCACAAGACTGATTTTGCATTTCAAATGGATTTTTCCATGGGAAAAATCACTCCTTATCAAAAAATGTGTTGAGGAAAATTCTGTATGGCTGCCTTGGGCATAATGAGCACTTTAGAGCAGCCAGGTTCACATTCAGCTCTGGCATTGCTTCAGTGTGTGTGACTTGGAAGAGTTGTTTGGCTTCTTTATCATTTGACTTTCTGAAAAGTGAAATGATGGATTTCATGTTCTGGGGGCTCAGAAAGCAAATCAAGATTTGTTTTTCTTAAATGTGGCAGTGACTGGCAGCCTATGCCATGCTACTGGGACTTGTTCTACAAAGAAATAACATTTGCAGAGCAGGTTTTATTTCCTAGAAAATTAAAGCCTTTAAAGTTGTCCCTGTCTCTACCATCTTTTGATAATCTCGGTCTGTACAGCTACTTCTCATATTTGCAATCCACAGTCTCTAAATGAACATTTTTTGTTGCCGCAGGTCATGTAAAATTCACTGCTGGTATTTGAGGCTTTCATCTTCTGAAACAGCTTGCAAAGGTGTCTGGTGGAAAAGTCACACAGATAATTTCACAGTTTTCTTCAGTTTGCTTGTAGAATATATTTTAAATTGGGTTTGAGAAAAAATTATAGTTGCCATAGTTTGCAGTAAAACTTTTGGTGGAAAAAAAATAATCTTGAAATCCTAAAGCAAACATCTCAAAGAATTGTGCCTGGGGTTTCTCATGGAAACAAGAATGCTGTTGCATGCTTTACTTAGAAAAAGCTCCCAGGTGTCCAGGCTAAGAGATGTTGTTAAAGGCAGGTGTTTCTTCCTCCAGTAATTATGCACTAATTACAAATTGGTTTCTTCTGTGATGTGAGTCCAGAAGATTTATTCTAAGCCAGCACAGTAACAATGAATCAGAAGTTGTCCATAACACGCACTCAGAAAAATGAATCTTGAGGTGATTTTGGCTTTTAAGGAATTAAAATTGTGGTGTTGATAGCCTTCACTTACACTCTAAACCACAGAGTAATGGCTGACATTTTCAGCAGAGACCTATAGATTAAGTCCATAAAATTTTCCTGCCTTTAGTGGAAACAGTTCACTCAAACTCATATTCTCTTTGTCCATAAGGAATGAAGAGGGACTTAACCTCTCAGAAATAATTCCAGCTATTATGATCCAGTATTTAACTGAACTCACTGAAATGCAATAATCTCCGTCAGTCTTAAAAATAAAAACCTTTGCAAGTTTTCTTCACTTTAAAATAAAGGGGCTTTGCTAGGCATATAGCACTGAGTGTTTCAGGAGTACAGCAAATACTGGTACAGCCAAATCCCAGATGTTCACGTTTTCCTTTGAGAAATCTACTGAACAAAAAATAAAAAATTACTTCAAGTTACACAACTTTCAAAGCTCGATCTCATGCTATGATTTTGTGACAGCTGTGAACACCCAGAGGACTCCCCCTCCTCTCTGATTCTGTGCTATCCTTGTGAGTTGTGAGTGAATTTTTAACAGGAGGTGAAGAAACAGGCTGGGATTGGAACAGCATCCCCTCTGAAGGAGGATGGGAACCCTCCAGCTGAGTGCAGCAGGAATGGAAAGTTTAGAGAGGTTTTGCATAAAGCACAGAGTGCAGGGAGGCTGTGGAGAACTGCTGGGGTTTCATGGGGACCTGAGGGCCACCACATTTTTTCCTTGTCTCCCTCTATTTTTCTTTGTTCAGAGGTAAGGTTACCTTTGTCTCTTTACATGAAATTGTTTCTTGGATAAAAACTTATCCTTTGAGCTTTCTATGATCATTTTAGGTTGTGATACTGTAAATAGACAAAGAGTTGGAAAGAATAAATGTTGCATTTCTGTACTGCTGCAGTTCCCTCAACCAGTACCTGTGCAGGGAGAGACTCAATTACCAGCCAAGCACAGGCATTTAGGAGCTCTTTTTTCAAGGTCTGGACAAATAACTGGGGTTTTTAATGATAAGAGTGATAGGAAGTGAGAGTCTTTAGGCTACACTCTGCTGCTATTGTACTTTATAAAGAAACTCAATTATGAGATGATCTCACCAACACAGGATGGAGAACAAGCCTTGTTAATGCTACACAGGAAATACAACCCTGCCTAATATATTTAATCTACAGTTAATTTTGCAAATGAAAGAGGATATTTGATTTGATACTAACCAATTGAGATTTTAAATTAGATAAATAATTATAGTTATGTGAAAATCTCCTTGAGCATTTCCTGAACACATCCCAATACTTATTATATAAATGCAAAAATCAGTCACTGAGACAAATAGTGATATGACACTTCACATACCATAAAATATTATCCTGATTTACATGCTTTGAATGCCAATTTCATTTGTAAAAATTTAGATTTCTGTTTACTGGAGCTGACCTTGAGTTAGCATTTTGCCTGTTTTCAGAGCTAAGATTATGAACTGGAAGTATTTGGCCAAGTCTGCTAGTCTTTTATTGCCACTTCATGTAGTGTTGTTGCAATTCAAGCTATTGTTGGAAAGAGTGTATTGCAATAATTTTCCTTAAATTACTGTTCAGTCATTTCACAGAACTTTTCTTTTATCTGACCACTCTGTTATTTCCTATGGTAGAAAAACACTGAGTCCACAAACAAAGCAAGGGAGTGTTTAAATGTAAAGAAGATTTATCCAAGTGTGAGCAGTGATGCTACAAAGAGCTGTGTAACAAGTCTGTGCCATCATGTCAGGGAAATGCTTCCTGACAGCTTTGCCTCAGCTTCCCACCTTTGGGACACCAACCTCTGACCTTCAAAACACGGTGCTGACTGCAGAGCTGGCTTTCTTAGGGCCATTCTGCACCAGGGTGCCCTTCTAAGTACAACAGAAACAATTTCTTCTGTGTGAGGCCTGCTGGTGCAGCCCTGCTGACTCAAGGATCATGCTGCTTCCAGAGCAAAATGGGCTGCAGCTGCTGACAAATGTGACAAAGAGCTCCAAATTATCACCTTCTCCTCAGATCACCAGGGAAAAGGTTCACTCCTGGCATTTCAGTGCCACTGGGAACCCTGCTTCTGAAAGGAAAAGAAGTTTGAGGGTTTTTTCTTCTCTTTACAAATTGATATTTATGAAGTAACGCTTTTGTCTGCGAGGTTTTGTTGAGCTCAGCTTGAATGCTGAACCTTTCAATGACGTGAGGTGGCTTTCCATTGCTTAAAGACTTAAAACCTTGGTTTGGTGTGCCAACCTCAAGATAAATTCATGTCATATGGGAATTGTGTCATAATGGTAAAAGCATTCAGGATTTTGTCCAAATTTTGGCTGTGTCACATCTCTCTGAACCAGGGTCTCAGGAATAAGGATGAAAACTGAAGCACGTACAGATTTCTGCAGTGCCTCATCAATCCTCTGAGGTAACTGCCTTTTAAAATCCCACCTCTGTGAGGTTTTCACTTGATTCTGTGGCTTCTTTTGGGTCATGTCAAGTGAAATAGTACTGGGAGTGTTTTGTTTTATTTTGCCATGTATTACCTGTAAAATATGGAGACTGAGCTAGGAAAAGAACAAAGCCATCGTATTTTTAGTCTTATCACTGACAGTTCTTTTGTTAAAAACTTATTGTGGATAGTCCAACTTAGAGTAGAGAAATTAGTATTATCAGTGCAAGGTTTTCAAACTAAAGTCTGGCACATTAATTACACTTAATAAATGGTCTGGTCTCAATGTAAAATCTTCAACAGTGATATCCAGCAAACCATGCACAAATAATGAGCACAGTCAGTTAAACCTTGGTTATAAATGAGCGTTTCATGGTGTTTTCCTCAGCCTGGAGGTGTTTTTCTGAGCCTCAGCACTGTCTGACAAGCACAGATGTTCTTGAAGAAAATTCCTCTGATTCTGAAATTGGAGTTATTCTCTTCCATTCTCTCCCCTACAAATTTACTCTCCTATCTACCTAATGGATATTCTGTGATGTTTTAATAGCTGCTTTTGTGCCTTCCTATCAACCCTTGATGTTTGTGTAAGTCTGGTATTAGAAAGGCACAGGAATGTACAGGAACTGTAAGGGACAGTTGCTTCTTATAAATATATTAATAATGTTGTGAAAAGCAAAACATGTAATTGTACAGTGCCCAAAGGATAGGGACAGACTATCAGTGATTATACACTCTTTTTTTTTAATCATATACAATTCTTCTGAGAAGACACTTCATTTTGAGGGTTTGGTGGGGGCTTTTTCATGTTTTTCCCTTTTTATTTCTTCCTGAAGTCACACTTACTGTCTTGGCCTTTTTGTTCAGAGAAATAAAAAAGAAAAATTTTTGCTTTCCTTTTATAGCTTGGTGTTCTTACTGTAGAAAAATCATATTCTTAATACACTTAGTGCTGTAAAATACAAAGTGCTTGTAGGGCAAATGTATCCACTGCCAGTTAAGTGGGATAATGTGCAATTGACCTTCCCTGGATTTTTCAATTGGCACTGAACACTGGAAATACTTACAGTTACTTTTTCATTTTCACTGCTTTATGCCTGCCCTGTGTATTTTTTTCCTGGTGATGGCCCAGATTTAACAATGCTTTTACTGCATTTTTTTGTTGTTGTTGTTGCACTGCTCTGGCATCATCAGATCCCAGGGATTCCCAGTGCTGGATGTTTTCTGGATCACTGAAAAGCACATCTCTAAATGAGTCTTTAATATTAAACAGTTTCTTAGTGAGAATTGTGACCTGTCTTTAATAAAGCATGAGTGTCCTCTAGCACGAATTTTCTGCTCATCTGCTAATTGAGTAAACGTGTTTAATGCATAAACACAAAGTCTGTCATTCTGTGGCAATATCCACAGGGGTAACTCATAACTTCAAAGGTGGGCACGACTCTGCAGTGGTACCTGAGACTTGGGAACTTGGAAAGTCTCTGGGAATGAAGTGAACAGGAGAGAATGGCCATGAGCACCTGCTCTGCCTGAAAAGCCCCTCTAGATATAGCACCAGCACTGCTGGGGGCAGCAGGGCAATCTGTGATCAGTGTGAAGAAAAAATCCAGAAATCCATAGTGAAAATACAGGATTTGTTATTCCATTGTATGGAAAGCACCCACAATCTTGGGCAAGAGTAGCAAACACCAGAACCATCCTGGCTGGAACAAAAGTTTGAATTGGGCGCTTGGGTAGCAGAGCTTGCAGGCCACAGGAGGAGGATGAACTAAGGGTGTTATCCTGCCTGGACCTGAGGAATTTCCAGCCAGGAGCTTGGGAATGCTTACTGGTGGATTTATGGAGGAGCAGTTCTGCTCTCTGCCCTTGTTTTTGATGGAAGAAGATTAGCACTCGCACACTTGTTCTGCTTGTGTTTGTAGCACAAGTAACTCAGTAGTTAATCTTCTTTATGCTGCTTTTCAACACACTTAAGCTTTGCACAGGGACAGGGTGCTGGGGGAGAAGGTCTGATCCAGTCTGAAAATTCGCATCTCTCCATTGGTATGGCACTATCCTACCACACCAGTCATTTATCAATCATTCAAGAACTTAACCTGAATGACATCTGGAAACGGACTGGGAAGAAAACCCTATTAAATTCAATATATTCTCTAAAACTGCTCAACTTCTACTGTCTAGTGAGCCTTCTGAACTTCTTATTCTGATTTTATTGTATTTTCTAGTGATTTTAAACATTTATCTTAAACATAGTTTTCCCTCCACTCAGAGTTCTTTTGAAAGCTTTGGGGTCGTTGGCCTTCACAGATATTTTCCTCCAAACCTCTCCCTTCCAGCTCTGCTCAGCTAACTGCATAATCATAGCTTGGACCTGTGAAAGGATTTCGGTCTGTTTGAACCCACAGACAGGGATGGTATTTTTTTCCTCAGTAAGCCCTGTTCCAGAGAGAAAATAATTTTTCTGGCAAACATCTTTTGATCCCTGCTTAAGATCAAGAGCAGAAACTGAGAAGTGTGATTCATGGGGCAGCATCCACCTGGAGGAGAGGGAAGGGTCTTTGCTCCTCATAAGAGAGAGGTACAGCTGCATGGCAGAAGGAAGCAAATTATTTAAAACTGCTCAGGGAGACCATGGGGCATTGTGGTCTGCTCAATTTGCAATCATTTTAAAGCTTGCATGAAAAAGAAATTAAAGATGTATTTGCCAATATTGAAGGCTGAGAGCTGAGGTAAAATCTCATGAGTTGTCAGGCATTTAAAAAACAAACAAATCAGCACAGCACACCATCCCTGTGGTTTTCCTCCTTTTACGGTCCATGATTATGCTTTATGGTCCATAGTTCTTTCCTGGGACAATCCTGATTTTTCTACCTAATATTTTCTACCTGGTAATTGCCACAAATTGCTTTCCCCTCCTTCATTCATGCCCTTTACTGTTTAACACCTAGTTATACTCACCTTATATTGGTGACCTGGATGACCCAAGAAGTTCAAGCATAGCAAATGTGAATAAGCACATTTTTATTTGTAATGAGTGTAGGAAATTCTGCAGAATGACAGCAGTGTTTTATAGTGACAATGAATGGTGTGCGGGGTCAGGCAGGTTGGCCACACCTGATTTAAGTATTGGAAACTGTGCAACATAATGGTTTGCTAAGTCTAAATTGGAGTTTTTCACCTTGGGCACTGAAAAAATGAAGTTCTCAGTAATTCCTTTGCCCCATTTAGGTGCAAAGAGAATTTTCATTAAAAATAACCGTTTATCTTGGTGGAGGAGAGACTTCAACGGGAAACTTTCATTCTAATCACAGTGTTTTATTGAATGTTTAAAGAAAGAAATGCTTTGTTTCTTTCATTTAATTTATCTGTGAATTATATGCATAGTCGGAAAGCAGCTGATGCAAGAAGAAATGATGGATGTCATTCCTTCCATGCCATCTATTCTGACAGCTGGATGTGGGAGGAAGATGCATTGTCTGTTTCCCTTTGCTTGTTAGCTTCGTTTTATAAATAAGGAATGAGGAGCAGCCTTCCTTCTTTTGATGTATGTTATAGACATTTCTGAAAGTGTGTGTTTTTGTCTCTTTTGATTGCTCTACTATAATGATGAAATCACTCTCAAAACTTCCAAGGCAAAACTAGGAGACAAGAACACAGGCCACATGTATGCTAGTTTCTCTTTCATTTAGCTGGCAAACAACTCATAAATCCTTAACTACCCCTGCAGTAACTACAACCAACTGTAGTTTGCAGTGAAAAATAAGAGTCTCTCTGTCAGTGTACCCTACTATCAAAAGAACTTCTCCCCTATATTTTTCCAAGCCACAAAAATGTCTGTGCAGTAGGAGTGAGAATTTCTGAAGCAGAAATTATACTGAAAAGCCCATCCTCCACCAAAAACCGTCATGAACTGAAAATGTATGGCCTGTCCAGTCCTTTGTGTACTCTAATAAAAGTGCCTTTGAGTTTTACTCATGTAGGCAATCATTCAGGGATCTCTGCATAATAAATCAGTGACTGATTGAAAAGGGAGTTTCCTAGAAAGGGCCTTTGACAATACAGAAAACAAAGATTCTTTCCACTAAATTGCAGCTATGCAATCTCAAAATGAAAAATGATTTAGATGAGATGGTCAACTGCACACCCAGCCAGTTCATGGACAGCACCCTGGGAGTGTGGCTCTGCTGGTGGGCAGGAAGGCTCTGCAGAGGGATCTGCACAGGCTGGACCCATGGGCCAGGCCAGTGGTCTGAGGGTCAGCAAGGCCAGGTCCTGGCTCCTGCCCTTGGCTCACTCAAGCCCTGCAGCTCCAGGCTGGGGCAGAGGGGCTGCAAAGCTGGGAAAGGCCCTGGGGGTGCTGGGGACAGCGGCTGGACAGGAGCCCAGGTGGGCAAGAGGCCAAAGGCACCTGGGCTGTGCCAGCCATGGGGTGGCAGCAGGGCCAGGGCAGGGACTGTCCCCTGTGCTGGGCACTGCTGGGGCCACACCTCAGACCCTGGGGCACTTCTGGAACCTGGGGACAGGAAGGACATGGAGGGGCTGGAGCATGTCCAGGGAAGGGAACGGAGCTGGGAAAGGGGCTGGAGCACCAGGAGGGGCTGAGGGAGCTGTGGGGGCTCAGCCTGGAGAAAAGGAGGCTCAGGGGGGACCTTGTGGCTCTGCACAACTCCTGACAGGAGGGGACAGCCAGGGGGGCAGAGGGTTCTGTTTCCAGGGAACAGGGACAGGATGAGAGGAAATGGCCTCAGTCTGTGCCAGGGGAGGCTCAGGTTGTATATAAGAAGGAATTTCTTCATGGACAGCTTGGTCAGGCACTGGAAGGAGCTGCCCAGGGAGGTGAGGTTCCTATTCCTGGAGGTGTTCAAGGAATGACTGGATGTAGCACTCAGTGCTCTGGTCTGGTTTACAAGGTGCGGATTGGTCACAGGTTGGACTTGGCAATCTTGCAGGTCTTTTCCAGCCTTAATAATCCTATGATTCTATTTAAATATACACACTTCTGCATTACTCCATGCTTAGAAAATATTATTCACCTTTCACCTTCCTGTCAAGTTTAAAGCAGAAGTGTCTTATCTGATCTAGAATGAGAACAGCTGTAGCTGAAGAATCCATTGTGTTGCATCATTTTCAGTCCCTGCTCTCAAGGCTGCACACCAGAAATGCTCTCAGGACAGAGAAGCTGCCTTAACCAGCTCTGGTGCGTGTGCTAGAGCCTGTCTGTGTTGTCCCCTTGTGTTATGGCAATGACAGTGGGCCTGTCACAAAATGTCAAGCATTTTTATAACTCTTTTCAGTAATGTACACGAAGTGAAAGAAGTGCAGAAGACAGGTCTTCATTCTGTCAAATGAACAAAGCCACCTGGAAGGGGTTTTTTATACTTTAAAGTAGTTTAATTCACTTTTCCCCAAGTTATCAGAAAGTTTTGGTAGTTGACTCTCAGAAAGAAAAGAAATGGGTTTGCCTGGCAGTGAACAGGATGCCATGAAGTCAATTAGATTATGAAGTCAATTAAATCTCCCCCTGTAGCCTAAGCTGGCCTGCCCTGAGTGAGCAGAGGAAAGAGGCTTCTGAACCAGTACTGTCTCAAGAGATCAGAGAGGGACTGCAGGCACAATTTTAAGCCATTAATTTAATTGCTGGAGTGGAGAATCAATCTGAAATCCCCCCTGCTCAAGGGACAAGTGCTGATCTAACTGAGTCCTCCAAAATATTTCTTTGGTTTGCTGTAGAGGGAATGTTTCTCTGTCGAAGTCAAGTCACAGCCCAGGAGTTCACCTTACCAAGTAATGATGTTGCAAATAAAAATTCTTTTCTTATATTTAAAATTAAATATTGTCAACTAAAACCTTGGTATTTTCACTAGGCACTTCACCTGTCCTTCCACTGCAAAGACAGAGGGATTGCATAGTAAAGCCATTGCAGGCCAAGATGAGTTTATTATTTGGAGCTCTTTATTTGAGAGGTGCTATGATGTAGAAGAAGGATGGTTCTTTTCTGGGTGCAACTGAAGAGAATAACAACTGCTGCAGAGTCACTAAGAGCTCAAATGTTCCTAGAAAAGAAGAAAAGAAGAGACTAAAACAAAGATAGAATTACAAAAAAGTGGAATGTGATAACTTATGCCAATTATGAAAGTTGACTGGGTTTTATATAAATCTTTTTTATATAACCATTTCTTCTTGGCTGAAAAATTAGGAAGGCATTGATTTCTGCTTCCAGTTTTACCTTCTCAGTTTAATTCAGTATTTGTATCACATTTAGATTTCTTTTTATAGAGCAAAACATTTTATTTCTGGGTTAATTTAAATAATTCTTCTTATTTGCAATGTTTTACTCAAAGTGTTTCAGTTGAATTAAAGAGGATTTCATGAGAGAAGAAAGAATGTTTTTTGACTCATTTATTTGACATGAGCTGATTTTTTTACAGAATTTTCCTCTTATTTCTTTCCCCATTACTCATTGTTTCCCATTCATCTTCCCGCCTCTCTGTGCTCCCTCTCTCCCATTCCTTTATTATAGACCTATGAAACTTTTCTTCCTCAGAAGCTTGGAAAAAAAATGATCAGGTTGCTCTTGCCATCACCTGTGTCACACAGAGCAGTCATTTTCTACCCTCTCAGATTACCCTTTCTGGGTTTCTCGGGATCCTCAGCCATGACCATGCTGCAGCTCACTGTCACCACCTCGTGACACCAAACCTGTGCTGTCTAATCACGCTGCTGCCCCTTTTTGCACCCAGCAGCCACATTTCAGCTGCAGCACTTCTTAAAAAAGGAACGTCTCACAAAATGAATATTCAAAGCATCTGCTGGTTTTTGAAAGCTCCTGAAAATTATTTTTTTCAGCTTGAGCCCTCTTCATGCTTGACTTCCTTTACCTGAAGTTACGGTGTGGAAAAGAAGGAGGGGAAAGAAAAAGTGAACAAAGCACACTGAAATAAGCACACAAAATCTCTTTTCGTTAAAGTCAGGCTTTTGATGATTTTTGTCCAACAACTAAAGAAACAAGGGGGAAAAATACATGGAAAGGGGTTTTTGAAAGATGATTTCTCTGAGCGGTGTGAGATTGGGGAAGGAATAAACTAATCTAAACTCACCTATACATTTCTACCCTTTATTTTTGCTGTCATGGGCTGGTTTGCAGTTGCCAGTCTAGACAATGACAGCTCGTTATTTCAAGCCTTAGGGTGTTCTCTCTGCCTCCTCAGCCAGGCTGAGGTGCTGCCAGGGAGGTGTGGTGGCAGGGCCATCTCCTTGTCTTCTGTTCCAACCAGGATCTGAGAGGATACAGAATTCCATTATTTACGGGAGGCATCCAGAAATGGGGGTGAATTAATCAGCAGGGCAGTGTTCCCACCCTGAGCCCCCTCCAGTTGTGCACTGGGGGTGAAGATTTCCCCATCACTTTGCAAAGATCTGTTGTTGCCTGCTATGGAGAGGAAGAAAATTGCGGTGACAAATGATAATGTTGACTCCCTGGTAAGGATGTGGAAGCTTTATTACTCCACAGTCAAACAAACAACTTCCTTTGCATCTAATGAACAGCTTCAGCCCCAAGTCAAATAACTGCAGATAAACCCTGCTTAATATATCAAAGCTGAAAGCAATTAAACTCTCCAGACTCCATCAGTTCTTTCTTTGTGACCTTTGCTGCACAAATTGCAAGAAGAAAAATGATATGGAAAAAAATCTCATAATATATTGGATCATGATGCTTCATGAACTCTGAATATTAATAATGAGAACATCAATTCTGGGGTTGCTTTGGGAGTGCAGCTTTATTTCACACCAAATTTCTAATGTAAGGTGCATCTATTATTTTTTATTTATTTATTTGCTTGGGATAGGGGAAATTATCAGGGCATCCTCTCACTTGATTTGAGGAAGACTCATTGAGGAACAACTGTGTGGATATACCAACTTTTCTACCATTTCTAGCACTGAGAGACCTGTACCAATGCTATCATTGATGCAAGCATTTTCCCCAAAGACTAATAGGAGAAAACATTAAAGTTTCAATACTGGTTTGAAGAAGATTTGGATCTATTATTTTACTGTTTTCCTCATCCATGACTGTAATGGTTGGTTGTGCATCTATGGGTTTTCAGTGTGAATGAACAATTATATTGCATGCCTCAGGCAACTTAATTTCTCATTACCACATTAAATACTAAAGGCTGTTTTTCTGCATCAGATCCACAACATCTGTCAGCACTTGCCTAAAAATCTTTGCCTGCTGTGGAGGTCACAGTGGTGTCAGTATGAGTTTTACCAGCAAGCTAAAATTTAGGATATGGCTCTAACATTCCTGATTACACTTGCAATAAGGTAGGATATATGGCTTTTATGAGAAAAATCTATGGTTTCCCTACTTCACGGAAAACAAGGCATAATTAAGAGCAGCTAAATAACAGTATTAGCAGTGATTAAATATCATACCCTCACTCAGTGACACTTCGCTTATCTCAAACTAGAAATTGTTCAAGTGATATTTCAGAATTAACTGTTGTCCTCCACTTCCTTCTGTAAGATGAGTGTTAGTCAGTTTTCAAGGAGCTGTTCAAAGTATCATTGTACAATTAATTTAATCTAATGTGATTCCCTAATCACCTACTGCATGAAGGTGGATACAGGAAAGTGCATGTATCCCTGAAGATATTATTCTATAACCTGTGGTAGTTATCTAATGATTCTAGTGGAGAATTTGATAGCTGAGCATCTGAACAGGGGACAAGAGAGCTCTGATTTTGGTCACATGTCTGGGTGACAATTCCAACTTTTCCCTCTCTTCCTGGTGAGCTGTGTTCTTTAACCTTTCATGTACTAATTGGCTGGGTAACCAGTAAGTAAAATCACTTCTCAATTGTCTCATGGTTTTCCAAACAGTCCTCTAGTGTACAGGGAGTGGAAATCCAAGGAATCAATGTCTCTTCTTCCTGCCATTTCTGCCTGCTCTTCTTTGCCAATGCAGTGTCACCTCTGCATCAGTCCTTCCTCTGTGTTGTGTATCTGTCTTAAAAGCCTTGATTTCAAAGGCTGTCAAGCTTCCTTACAGCCTCGTGTTTGCACACCCAGCTTGTCACTGGGATGAATGAGAAAGCCTGAAAAACAGGAAAGAAACACCAAGAAACTCTGATACTTTTGTGGATATTTTTTTCTTCCCAGTTGATTCCTGCAGCAGCAGGTGCCAGGCATTTGTGTGACCATGAATCAATCCCTCAGTAGAGACTGTTAACAAAAGCTTCTCCAAGTTTTGCATATTACTAGTTTAACTTAATGACTTCATGGACATATGAGTTATTATTCCACAGATGCCAGCGTGATGATTTTGCTTCCCTCAGATTTATATTCTATAAAATAAATCTTGAATCCAATGACTTCCTGTTAATAAAAAAGTATTAGGCTGTTGGTTAAGATAAGGAATAGATTAACTGGATAAGTTCCACATGTTCTTCAGCTCTGTTTTAGTGGAACTGAAATGCTTCTCACCTTTGCTTTTTTGGGCTGTGCTCCAAAAGGAAAAGAGAAGCCCCTTGGGGGTCTGAGAAAATTCTACCTAAAGGGGCAAATAGAAAGTTAAGGAAGGAAGTCTGAACTTTGGATTTCTGAATTAACTGGTTATTCACTTCTGGACTGACTGTACCTAAGATACAGGGACATCTGCTTAAAACAAAAAAATAAAACAACAAAACGATAGGGACACCTGTGTTTTCTGGCTAGGGTCAAAGATTAGTATGTTCAAAAGCCTCAGAAGAGTTGCTTGGTCAAACAGGCTGCAACTACTTTTAATCCTCTTTGACCAGGAGAGAGGGCAAAGATGAGTCTTTTGGGGCATTTTTTTAACCCATTTTATTTCCCCTAAATTTTCCCCGCATTGAGCTGCTTGTTAAATGTCGGACTTAAAGTTGAGAAAAAGATATTTCCAGAAGCAAGACTGGAGTTTGCTGTACACAAATATTTCTACTATAAACCAGATTTTCAAGGGTAGTAGTATTGATTCAGCCAGAAGCATTGCTAAGGGAATTGGTATCCAGTGACAACATCCAGTAAACTTGGCACTTGAAATACCAGGCACATGTAATGAACTCACTTGAGGACAATCTCCATAGATAAATAGCTATAAAATGAATGGTGCTGGCTAGTAAATAAATATGAAGGCATTATGTCCCTGGTGAACAGATAAAGGCTTAAACGGTTTACAAACGACTCGCTGTAGACTCCTAGCCTGGTTCTCCATGGAAATAAAGATCCTCATGAAGTATGCAGCCCATGGTTGCAGACTGATGGTGTTTGGATGAAGCAGATGAAAGGGATAATTACTAAAATTAGTAATAAACATTTCTAAAATGCATGCAAGCTATAAACGTTTCTGAAACTTGCCTATCACTCTTTGCTAGTCCTTCAGCTGCAGAAGCTTGGGATACTTTTTATTTCCCCTCCTGAAACTCAGTCATGCAACTTAATTGATTCCAATACCACCACATGGAGCTGGATGCAAGGAAAACACCTTTCAACACTCATAGAGCTCTCTCTACGACTCTGGGTGCCAGAAAATTGAGTGTTCATGTTTACACCACTGCATTTCTGTTCAGTTCCGTTTTTCACCTTCCAACACAGAGATGCCCTCAGTTGTGAAGAGAGGTTTACTTAGGAGTAGTTTCAAAGGAGAGGCTGTCACACCACTCTATGTATTTCCCCTATAATTTCCCATATAATTTTAATGGAGCTGTCTGGAGACAAGGAAGAAAAATATGTCTAAAGTAGCTCTACTTCCCTCTCAGGTTTTCCAGTGGGCTTTTTTCCTAGCTTAAAAGCCTTCTGAAATGACCCACTGAAACAGAAGAATCTCTCTTCTATTTTGCAAACACAAAGTGAGAAAACTGATAGGAAAGGATAACTGAGAAGATCTCAGAAAAACTGCTGAAAATCCTAGCAGTGGTTGTTTTGTGCTTTTTTGTTGGGGTTTTTTGTTTGTTTGTTTTGGGGGTTGTTTGGGTTTGGTTGGTGGTTTTTTTTGTTTTTTGTGGGTTTTTTTGTTTTTGTGGGTTTGTTTTGTTTTGTTTTTTGTTTGTTTGTTTGTGTTTGTTTTTGTTTTCAGTAGTGTGGTGGTGAGAGCCTCACTGTGCCCTATTAAACACAGTGACTTAAGCCTTTCCAAATAAATACAATAAAGGACTGGGAACAGGTTTATGTTGTCCAATTATTTGGGGAATTTAGTGTTGGATGGACCTTCTGGTGTACTGAGTCCAGCTTACTTGTTCTGACAGGCATGACACATTATCTGCTACAAAAATACATCTTGTATCTTCAGTCCAGCACAGGTTTTCTCAGCGTCTATCAGGACAGTATTCAGAGGAATACTTTTCTCCTGTTACAGATCTTCTTCCTCTTTTCTTATCTAGATTTATTTATATTTTCATTCTGTGCCAACATTATCTGGTAACTTAAATCATCTTCTCCATCTGCACAATGCTCATGTGAGGAGTATGGATAATGGATGGAGGGCAGGGGGAATATTCCTGCTCTTGGCTTCTATATCTGCACTGTTAAACCATGTGCTCTGCTGTGGTGGGGCTGCCCAGCCCCCGAGCATCTTAAGGGTATTTGTGCCTTGTCCAGTTGGAATTAATCTTCCCTGAGCCCAGATGATCAGGGCTATCCACAGGATTTAACAGGAATTTTTCCTACTGCCTTCACCAGTGTTACCTTGTACAGGACTTCTCTGAAAATGATTTGTCATAGGGTGCTTTATTAAGGTATTTAGGAACTGAAAAGGCATTAAATTGTTTTAAGTAAGGCAAAACACTCTAAGCAGTGCATGGTATTGCCCTTCCTTTATGTTTATTCTATGATTACAGCCCCAAAGCCTGAGTAAGAGTAACAGACACTACCTGGTTTTACCCATATGACGTAGGGAATGGTTCTATACAGATAAAAACACGAGCAGTTTGGGACAGTCTGAGACTATCACAAATGTAATTAATACCAGATGGTAATCTTTTTCTTAATTCAAGCCTTGTACCTGAAACCATTAATGCCCCCAACCTGATTGTCCAACATAACAGATCATATAGTACTTAATTTTGGTAAGTATTTCTAAGCACTTTGTGTAATTACATCAGAAGATTGTATTACCCCATGTGAGATATAAACCACAGAGGGGTGGTTTATATTCATAAATGCCAAGACAAAAGCAGTTTCACTCAGGAGTTCAACCTGGATCCTTTATGCATTTATGGAGTTTATGTGGTTTACACCACTCTTGTCATCTGCACTGAAAATCCTGATCCTGCTTTCCTGGCTAGATACAGTCTGAGTTTGCAAATTCTGCTCAGAATTCAAGCAAGCGGACAAATGAGCTCTTCTCATCCTCCCTACTCTGTCTCCTTACGTGCTTACAGCACATCTGGAAGCAGCTGGGCCTGAGAACAAGGATTTTGTTGCAGATATTCTTTTAACTGCCCCTTTGCTGCCATTCTGTCTTTCTGCAAACCACTCTTCTGCCCTCTGCTCCACAGGAGGTCGATGGTGCTTTTTATCCCCTTCTTTGGTGTTTTCCCTCAGATTGCCAGTGCTAACAGGCTGTGAACCATCGTGTCTACTGGGCCAAGAGCGTGGCTGGTTGGATTCTCAGACACCCAAGAGGTGGGAATGGAGGAGTGGGAATTCCAACACACCACCTGTGCCTTACTGGTTACTGTTTTCACATCTGTGGCCAAAGGCAAGGGGGACAATGGATACCATGGATATTCCATAATTCTCTGAGGTGCATCGGGCTGCTCAAGGGTTTATGCAGCGTTTCCTTTCTTCCTTCCACCTTCCCTCCAGAATTCCTGGTTGGTTTTTGCCTTTCTGCTTTTGTTTCCCCCCGTGGAGTCCTTCACATGTTGCCCACAACAAAGCGGATTACAGACCTGAGGTCAGCAAAGTTTATGAATCTTACCCTGCCACCACTTTTCCAGAGAGAAGAAATGTCATGTTTGCCTTAGCCTTTCAAAAGAGTTTTAATGAAATGAAGCTTTCAGCAGTGATCTTACTCAGATATGTTCCATTGTTTGCTGGCACCTGCAATTCCAAGGACGGTGTCCCAGGTGTGGCCTTGCAATGTAGAAATGAAGCAGGAGGAAATATGTTATTTTTCCTTCATTCAAGGAAGAAAGATAATGAGCAGGATGTCTTTGCAGGGGTGTGGAAGGTGGGATGTTTCAGCTTGGGCCTAAGCACACCTGGGCCACCAGGAGAGGAAAAAAAATCCCAAAAGGAAGTTAAAAGGGGCAAAGATCTTGTACTAAGTACTTTGAAATTGCATGCAGGCCTTGAGAATTCTTTGACTGACTGTAATTTGCATTTTAATTTTATTTATTGCACTTTATGTGACACGGCACAATTCTTTGGCTGTTTAATAAGGACAGGCAGCCAACTCAGCTCACTACACAAGCATTTTTATTCCCTAAACATAACTGTGTCTTTAGCAAAGTTTGTTTGGCATTTTCTGTTCTTCTTGTTATGCCTGTGTTTAGCATTTATATAATGTTCCGTATAATAAAATAAATTACCAGTACTATGCCAAAAGCTTTTATTAAAATATCAGAAAACTGTAAGCACTTTATGTAAGTTAGATGGCACTGCAAGAACATAAACCACAAATCACTGAGATTTCTAATGAGCTTTTATATGGCAAGGGAATCAGCCTGCATTAGTGCCATCCATAGAATTATTTAGGCACCATAATCCTTATAAAGATCAGTGGCTCCTTCCCCAGAGGATGCTGAACTTAAAGTCTCCCACTTAATACCACAACCAATTTAAACCACTCTTAAATATTTGTACAATGTGTCCCACATGAAAGCAGAACCTATATGGGACTTGCACGAAATAAAAATCACCCACCAAATCACCACAATTGTTCAGGATGTGATCTCAGGAGACACTTTGAATTTTCATTCCCAGTGTTGAACCTGCACTTGCATTGCTGATGGAGAAGACATTAAGATGGATACTTTTCTCATTTATACAAAGTACCAAGAACATCCATAAGAGTTTAGGATTCAGCTCGTTTGCTTGTGTTTAGTATTTTTCTCATGCTTCATATACATCACACAGGACAAGGCAGCACATCTCCATAAGTGTAATAATCACATTAGGTCTGAAATGCAGCTCTAGCTTGTCTCCAGAATAATGCTGAAATTGCTATGAATGTAATGATATGATCTGTGGGGTCTGTAAGCAATGTTGGAAAGAATTGGAAGTGCTCCTCTGAAACAGATTTGTAACAATGTTTGGAGAAAAATGCTTGCCCTGTGACCTCCCCAGAGCTCCAGCGGTATGAATCTTCCTAGTGCTTCCCAAACTGGGATGTTGATGCTGTCTCTGGGATTCCCCATGTCCAGAAAAGACAAGGAGGCCTGGTTGTTACCAGCTTTGCTGTGTGCATCTGTAAGCCTTTGGTTTCTCTGAGCACTCTGGAGATTTCATTCTTTCAAGGCAGATGCTGCTTTCATGCACATTCCTGCATTCCACATTCCATACTGGCCAGGTAAATATCTCCAGTAACACACCACAGGCCTGGAGCACCCCTA
Source organism: Prinia subflava (assembly GCF_021018805.1). Classification (NCBI taxonomy): domain Eukaryota; kingdom Metazoa; phylum Chordata; class Aves; order Passeriformes; family Cisticolidae; genus Prinia; species Prinia subflava. The sequence continues at coordinate 10,079,587 of NC_086250.1, read as the reverse complement.
ACCCACCCCCTCGTCTGTGGAAATGAGACAGCAGTTGTAGATGTATGAACTCAGCCAGTGAGGGAGCAGAGCACAAGTTGTGTTTCCATGAAAATCTAGTTCCTTCTGAAGGAGCTGGAATCATCTCACAGCCAACATATTGTTTGAGCCTGTGTGTCCTCTTGTTTCAGAAGAATTGAAGGCTGGCCGGTAATAAGAAGGCTGAATGTTCCTGCTAAATTTGTCTTTAAAATGTTTGGGTAAGTAAAGATACTACAGGCAAGGTCTGAAGCACTGGCACTGAGCCTGGTAAATCCTCCACCTTCAGACACAGAGATTTGTCTGTTTAGAACCAGTTGCTATTCTTTGTGAGGGAAACAAAGAATATTCTCAACATATGATTGCAGCAGATCTACTCTTGGAAAAGGAGTTTATCTTGTATATCTTACTGTGCACCAATACAGCAGTCAGTCCCTACTGTCCTCTTCCTTCCAGCTGTGTAAAATGCAGGAGAGGGATGTGAGCAGGATGAGCTACCAGCATCTGCATGGCCAGTCCAGCCTCTGCCTTGGGGGTTAGATGGTGCATTTGGTTTGTACTTCATTCATGTGAGCCAGTTTGAATACCCCATTGTTTCTTTTAAATGTGCTATGCTCCACCTAGCCTCCACTTTGTTTAGGAGCATAAATAACCAGATTACATTGGTCATTTGTTGAAATCAAAGCGAAACACATGAGTTAATAGATCAAGGCTTTCAGTCCTTTACTGAATTTCTTTCTTTCTTTCCCAAAAGCCAAGTCTGCTTTTATTTTCCAGGAGCAGTTCCTTTGTCTTCAGAAGATCTTGTCTTCCAGGGGTTTTAATAATGCAAAGCCTAGATTTGGACTCCAACAAGCAGTAACCTGTTAGAATTCAATTTTATTCCTCTGGGTATCTTAAACATTTAAGTATTTTGAGTTGACGTTGTTACTAAAACCTTTTACATATTTCTGACTCACCCAGGTTGGAATATGGAGGCTGTGTGGTTAAATAAGGTAAGCTCTGTATGCAGGTTCTCACCTCTATATCTGGGGCTTTCATCCTCCAGGACAGTAGCACCAATCTTTATTCTGCTTCTAAATTTTACTCATTATTCCTGTAGCATTGCCCACAAAGACAAATGGCAACTGGTGACAATTGTGTTTGTGGTAGCAAACCAGCCCCTCATGTTGTATAATTTTTCCTGTTGAAGAAATTCTACTCCATCACTTGTAGCTGTTTATCCCTAATTACTCTGTTTAAAATTGATTTCATCCTGTTCAGGAATACATCCTCCTACTTTTTGAAGTATAAATGAATAATTCTACGTAATGTGAGTATATTTTTAACTCATACACTTGCTCTCTTTTTTTTTTGAGTGTCTAGTACCAGGATTATTTTCTACTGCTCAAGTCCTATGTGTTACGAATTTTACTTAATGCAGCCCTAAGCAGTTTGCTTTGGCAATTGCTATGGATGTTGCCATTTGCTAAGTTAATATTCATGCACAATTTCACAAGATTTCTGGGCTTGGTTTAATCTCAAGAAATAAAAAATGTTTAGTATATTTTGCATCACTAAAATAATGCTGGCAAGCAATAGAGTTGCCTATTCTAACTGTTGAGGATTACTGTAGGCATATTTGTTAGATTTATGGCAAAAGGCATCATGTAAGTATGTTATCTCTTTGTGACAGATATTTAAATTGATGTCAACTTCTCAAATTTTCTCTGCAAATGAGAAAATGCATAGTTTCTATAAAATCAATTGCTCTTGCAGCTTGAAAAATTTGGACTGGGCATGATAGACACCCCTTTCTTTCTCTCACAGTTGTAAACCCTTGTATCTCCATCCATTTCCTGCACATCTCCCTCTGAATTTAAATTCAGCATGCTGTTTTCATGTAAGACTGTAAGCTACCCAAAAAAGCAAACACACAGTGTGTCTTAATAGTGTAAATATGTTGAAGAAATGGAGTATGCTGGGATGAACATTCTTGAAGCAAATCCATTCTCAGCAGTAACTCCTTGCCTCTTGGCCTGTCACAGGCGTTCCCAGGGCATTATCACAAATGATGCAAGTCTGAAGTTCATCTGCAGGGTTAACAGCTCAGGAGGAAAACTTCTGGCAGTTTCTCATTGTGTTTCTCCCAGTGCAGAGAATTTTGCTGTGATAAATGCTGGTAAACCTTAGACAGGTGTCAGCTATGCTGACAGAGGGAAAATGGGAAGGAGGGACTGTATGTTATTTGCTAAAACTGCACTTGTTCACACAATGATCAGCTCCAGGTATAATTAAAATTATTAAATATAAATCAGCTCAGCAGCTCTTTTGTGCTCAGCTCTCACTTCCTATTCAGTGTGAGCTTGGCAAAGAAGAGTTGGTGATCCCTGCTCAACCTCCATTCCCTGCATCCAAAGCCCCTCTGGTCATGCTAAAATAATGTGCCATTCACTTTTCACTTGGCAGGGTTTCACTTGTCTCCTTTCTTCCTGACATTTTTATCAGCAGTGACATCACTGCCAAACCTCGCGCACCTCTGAGTGAGAGTTTATGCACATCATCAGCAAATCTGTCTTGTACCTTTGCTAATCATTTGCATAAAATTATACAATTTAGCTCAGCGTGTGCATACTGAGCACTGGGGAAAGGCTTCTAAGTGAGGAGCCAAGAGTCTGTTGCTGTCCACTCACCAGGACCTCTTCCAGGTTCTTGTTTTGAATAGAGAGAAGAATTGCCTTTCCCCTGAGGAAAGGAAATCCCTCTTGGCTCTGTGGTGAGCACAGCAGAAACACAGGAGTGTTTGCAGCAGTGCACAAGAGGAGGGGTGATCAGAATATGTGATCCTTGCTCCAATCCAGCCCTTCTCCCTTTAGCCCTTTAAGCCAGGCATGGTTGTGCAAAGTCACACATCTGCTCTGAGATTCAAGAGGGCCAAGTGCCAGGTCCTGCCCTGGGGTCACACCAGGCCCCTGCAGCTCCAGACTGGGCAGAGGGGCTGGAAAGGGCTGTCAGGCACTGAAGGGGCTGCCCAGGGAGGCAGTGGAGTCTTCAGCCCTAGAGATGTCCAAGGAATGACTGGATGTGGCACTCTGTGCTCTGGGATGGGTGACACGGTGGGACTGATCAGTCTCAGGGCAGACTCAGCGATCTGTGCGTCTGTGTTTGTGTGTAAGCATGGATTTGAGTTCAGAAAAATCACCTGCAAGCAAAATAAATGTAGAATTTTACTATCTAGTTGGAGATTCTAAATTCCTAAAGAAAAGAAACACTTTTCAAATGTATGAAATGGGTTAAATACCATTTTGCTGCTCCCTTCAGTTACTCAGGCCTTGGGTTTCAACCTTGAAGTCTTCACAGCTGCCAGCAGGAAAGTGAACATTTCCAAAAGCTCCTTTTGCTAATAATTTGCTGTTAATATTTGCATTTAAAAATTGATACCTTAAATGATTAAAGTGTTGAGCATGGAAACACAGATTTTCCATGAAATATTTTCAATTTTTATGGTTCAGGACATTTTTTTGCTTTCATGAATACAATAATAAGGTACCTAGTCATTATCCCAAATAAGTCTCAAATATAAAACATAACTTGCTGTAAAATAGGCCATTTTAAATAAATCTACAAAAAATTAAAACACTTTGTGGAACTTGTTTGCGGAACAGTGAAAGACTGTGTGGGTGTAAACAAGTTTTGTTGGGATTTGCGTTTGCATTTTTATTAACACAGCTGTGGGAGTTTTTTTTTCAAATAAAATACACATGTATTGAATACCCTTCAGTGATAAACATTGTCCTGCTAAAAAATTATCCTAACAGAAAAATTTTAGAGTAGAAAGGGAATCTGTGTAATATGAAACTCCCTTTGGCAAAACCAGTCTGTTTTATATTGACTTTGATTCAGAGGCTAAACTACATTTAAATATTTTACAGCAATACTGCCTTTAAGTGGGTTATAAATAATTCACTCAATAACTGAACAGAGGTCTCTGCGGAGTGCAAAGTCTCTATATCTTAATGAGTAGATTTAACAGAGTAAAGCAAACTTCTAAGCTTTCAGTTTTTGGAAAACAGATTACAGAAAATGTGGCATGTATGTTGTATAAGACAAACAGAACTAGAAATAAAAGCACAAGGGGTGATTAGACATTTTTTGCAATTATTTTTGAGCAGTCACGTTGCACAGTAGCATGGCCTGTAACATTTTGCTGCCACTTCTTTATAAAAAGCTGAGATTTTTATTTTCCTGCATTTTTTACAAAAAATTTAAGTTTCTCATATTTGAAATCTTAATCTTTCTACTACAAAATTATTTTAATACATAAAAATCCAGCTTGTCAAATCCTAGAAATTAATCTAACCACACTGACCTGTGAAGCCTTAAACAAAACCCAAATTCAAAAATGAGACAATCCCTACAGCCTCAGCATCTTCCCTTCCCCTATTTAACACTCAAAGAAGGTAAAATTACAAAATAAGCCAAATGAAGGAATAAAACCTCAGAAATAATTCTACAAAATCCTCAGAGCTTTTGACTTTTTGTTACAACTATATGAGCCACAATGATATAGTGAGTGCAACATGATGTACTCCTAAAAATCCACAATTTCACATAAATTCTCTTCAGTACATGGCAGGAATGTAGAAATGCCATAGCTCCAGTTATTCTTGGTTTCCAGTTTTGTTGCTGTGCCAGTTATCTCTGTTCTAACTGTAGTGTAAATCTTTTCTTTTGTGTGCAGACTGCAGATCTGTACAAAGCTGCATAAAGTAAGAATGCTAGATGATATTGCAAATCTTTTCCCAATATTTATAAAGTTTCTGAAGCTGTTTCTATCAGAAAATTAGATTAAAAAATAGAAATTAAATTAGTGTTAAAAAGTGATTTTTAAACAAAATCTTATGGTGTCATTGTGTATAAATATATTGTCAAACAGAAATAAAATATTAGTATTATTGCCACTATTTAAAGGCTGATTGATTTTCTAATACCTATGTGAGGAATCTGGAAAATTACTTTTATTGTGGCCTTTGTCAGTTCTAAGGTAATTTAAAACACACGTCAATTGTGCCTCTCTTTAAAATGCATCTCTGAGGGGAAGCAGCACAAAGTTGTCCTTGAGTAAATAAGAAAGCCAAAAGGTTGTGAAAAGCCACCAAATAAAACCAGTGCTAGAGTGTCAAAGGCAAATGCCTTCAAAGTTTTGAGTAACTCAGACTGTACCTGACTGGAAAACATGACCTGTGAGTAAGGATACCAGAGAAACCTCTTAGATGTCCTCAGGAGAACAATAAAATAGCAAATGCTTGCTGTTCTTTTTTCCTTTCCCCTTCTCCTCTTCTCTTTAAGTTTTTAGGGTTTGGGGTTTTTTTGGTTTTTGGGGGTTTTTTAAAGCTATCTTTTGTTAGATTCTAAGAAAATCTTAATTCAGGCCAAGCTGAGCTTCAGACGTGGTCGATATACGGAGTACACGGATAATTTCTGCCATGCAACCCTGCTCCCATTGCATCAATCAGAATCCCTAGGAAATACACGGTACAGAGGATTAAAACATAATGGGAGGAGTATTGGGAAGCTTGTGGGAGCACAGACAACCAACCCACACAGAGCTGATGATGTCCTTTTATTATCAGATCTGTGCCAGAATGCAACATCTCCTCCCCTGGGTAATTTTCACAGTTGCTCCTTGCAATGTGGGGAATTTAAAATGTCCACACCTCATTCATTGCATAAACATTCTTTTTATATTTTGGCAGTTTTTACTTGTGCCTAGGAACACAAAGCACTGTTGATATTTTGTCAGTTCATTTTTAACTGATAATTTTGAAAAGTTAAAATTGTGAAAATATTAGGGCTGATTCTTTTCTGGCCTAAAAGAATGATTTGGCTGTTCTTTAAATTAAGGACATTGTTTTTAAAGTAGTATAAACCAAAAGCTATCATTAGGTGAGAAATACGAAATTATATTATCCATACCTAGATCATTGAAACAAGTAAGAGTTTCTGGCATTCCATTTTTACAAACAGCATAACTAATAAAAAGATTTCATGGCTTCTCCTCTTTGATGTCTCCACTGAAAGATTTTTCATTTCAGTAGCATTCTTTTTGTTTCTTTGGAATGTATTTCACACAACTGCTTCCTATCACAAATCAGGCTGGGGGAAAACGTCGTTACTATTTGCAATTAAATCAGTTTCTGTTTCCATGAAGGCCTCAGCAGCACTGCCAGGAGCGCTCTCTGTTCTCTGCCCCTCCTCTCCTCCCTGGTGAGGCCATTAGAGGAGGTCTGGGTGGGTTATGAGGCTGCAGTGGAATCAACATGCTGAAAATGCACCCAATTGAGGGGCAGTTCATTGCAGCTTTCTCATCCCCGAGCTGACAGTCTGGCTGATGGAACAATGTGCTGTGATTCCAGAAAATCACCTCCAAATCAGCCTCTGTGAGGCCAGGGACAGATCTTTCAGACAGGAACCCAGGACAGGGGTTTGGAATGCTGTTGGCAGTGAGTACTGAGATGGTCCTTGTGTGCTGCATGTCGGTGAAGCCTTATAGAATCAGGGCCTTGTGACCCTTGTAAAACCCTGGCTCAGGCCTGCTACTTCAGCTAAGTAGAAGAGAACTATGGACGAGTGATTCAGCTGGAATAGAGGTAGAGAGATGTGAGAAAAGGATCCTACACCTGTGAGAAAAGAAACTGGTACCTGTGAGAACTGAATCTGTACCTGAGAGACTTATTCTACAAGAATGTAAACATTTTTAGGGAAGAAAATCTTTGGCGAACACGTACACGAGCAACTACTGACCCATGAACTGAGTAGCAAAAGGTTATGAACCAATTAGAATTTAACACAATGCTTTTAGAAACCATATAAATACAAGCTGTGAACAATAAAGGGAAGTTATTTATTGCATGAAGAAAAGGTGTCTTGTCTGTCTCTACTGCAACACTTGTGCTCTTGTGAAATCATTTTGCAGCCTGTGAATTTTCACATGTATCTTTGTCCTCAGTTCCCAGGTAGCAGGCACATCTTGGTAGCATCTGTGAAAAACCTGGAAGTCAAGGTTTTCTCTCTGCTGTGTTGTTTGTTTGTTTGTTATACTGATGCCTTAGAGGGCTACCTAGAAAAGGGGGCTAGACAGAGCGAAGACAATAAAGTGGGTATTTATTAAAGGCCTTCAATAGACACACCATGGGCAGCGAAAAGCCTTGCAGAGGCTACACCCCAGATGAACAGTGGCCATAAGTTTTTCAGACAGATATAAAATTGGTCTATTTGCACATCAGGGGTTTATCCTCCAATTAATTACAGCTCCAGGTAATGAAGTCATGTACCCCCAGTTTGCTCTCCCCAATTCACTTTTGTTTATACTTTTCAGAGCCTGAGGCAGATTGTGTCCTTGGTTCTCAGCTTAAAAGGATTGTTTTGTCTGACCACACTGTGAAGAGAGCTTACTAACACTCTATATGGAGTTCAGAGTTTTACACTAATGCAGTACAGAATCTGAAAAATATAAAAGCTAAAATCTTAAAGCATGAATATGAGCCGCAAATATCCCCGGGCATCTTACCCCAGTGGGTGGGGACAGCGTCCAGATTCCACAGAAACACCAAAGGAAATTCCTGAACTCTTTTTACAGCAATAGTTTCACCCTTGGAAGGGACAGCAGCCTGTTCATAGATCTTTGGTAAATCACACCAAAGGGTTTCTGTGTCAATCCTGGAGACAGGGAAGGTAGGGAGGGTGATCTTTTCTCTTTGAAAAATGAGTGCCAATTGAGAACATTTTGCCAGCTTTGTTATCCATGATCCAGGCTAAATCCTGCTTGTCTGCCTGGAGCAGTCTATTCGACGCTGCTGGCAATATTTAACAGTGTCCTGTAAGTAGGATTTATGATTTTTGTGTAGGGTGAGAAGAGCTGGCAGAAAGCAGTGAAACAATTGGCATGCAATTAAATCCTTCAGATGATTATCCCAGCTGAGCTCTTCCCAAAATGATTGCCAAGCTAATTTAAATATGTGGCAATATCAGTACTATCGAAGACGGCTACACACATTTTTTTCTTCTGAATTTTAAGTTGAGAGTTTTTATTATGAGCTGGCTCTTTACAGAAACAGTGTAAGACAAGGTTCCTGTACCCAAGATTTTACAGATAAGTCCGAGCAGTAAATACATAAATATTTATATATATACACATATCTTAAAAAAATAACCCACAGAAATTGTTTCTCATCTATACATTCTGAGATTTTTTATTGGTAATGCTTTTTTGAAAATCAGATTTTTGGAAACCTCCAAGTGTTTTGGAATGAGAAGGAATCATTTTTAAATCATTTTTTAGAGAAGAACAATTAGTCTGGCTATGTATGTATATGGGCAGAGGATGAAAATTCAGTACCTGTACTGAAAAATATGAAAGCAAATGTTCCTTTCAAATAATGAAATACAAAATAATTGTAGATGTTTCAGCCCAAAAGATCACATCTTCCTCTGGCACAAGATAATACAATATTTGCCAAGTTCCCAGATATGGTTTTCCTTAGGAAATCCATGTAAAAGGCCCATTGTCAAGGACTTTGTCTTAACCACATTCCCTAACCTCAGGATAAGGAAAGAATTCTGCTTTTACTCTGATCTCCTTTTCAAAAAATACAGAAAAGAAGCAGTGTGTATGTGGAGTTATCTTGTTGATTGTCATGGTAAAAGTTTATGTTCTACTCAGGATCCAAAATTGAACTTTTAATAGAAATTTATTCATAATTCATATGAACTATATCCATATTTTCCCTATGTACATATTTTGTGCTCGGCTTGCAATGTAAATAAACATTTCAGGATTTTGTTATTGCTGTATAGCTAGAACTTGAACCTAAATAATCTCACTTTCACAGCTGAATTTAGTGCAAATAGTGAAACTGTACAAAGATAAAAAGCAATTAAGGCTATTATCTTAGTAACATAAAAATAGTTCCATCAGACACAAAGGAGCTAATTTCCTGCTTGAATGTCTTGGCCATTTAACATGCCTTCAATGTTATAGGTTAAGATGGAATATTTTAAATAAATGTTTTGGGTGTGTACAGCATTTTTGACAGCGCTCAATGGCACAGTGCTGCTATCTCCCCTGGCCTCATCTGTGGGGAGCTCTGAGGGAGGAGATTAAAGGACAGAAACTTTTTGGAACTGCAAGGAGCAACCCCTAAACTGCAATGCATGGGGAAAGCTGTAGTACCCATGCAAAGAATGGCTAAAAACCACTGAAACCCCACAAAGCTGATAAAATGTCTGTTTCTTCACCCAAAGTATGTCTAAAAAGTGCCTGTGTGTGCCAGTTTGGGACAACAGGATGCTTTTTTTCTCCCTAACTACTCACTTTCTGTCACAGCACTTACCTGTCTTTGAAAGAAGAGGGGGAAAAACCCAATTAAATTTCTTGCTGAGGATGTGTTCATTGTGCACTGCAGTTGCACATTGTACTACGAACCCTTCATGGACATAAGTAAACACTTCTTTAAAGAGCTGGTGGTATCTGTCAGTGCAAGAAAACAGGTAGCAACCTCAGGATTTTATTGTTAATATTTGCAATCCTGCAAAGAACGAATCAATTAAAGACGGTGCCTAAAGCACAAAGGGCAGTTCCTGACATTTTTCCTGTATATTCAGATTCTTACTAGTAATCAGTTTGTCTCTGGCTGTAGGAAAACACTGTCCTTCTCAAGAAGAATACCTATGGTCAAGGTAAACATAGCATGAAATATTGTTTTCCTCCTTATCTTTGCCTGAGTGGCAGAGTGAACAGCTGAAGAAATGGGAATATTTTCTCTTCATAGGGTATTTCTTTTGATTTTGTTCTGCTTCACTCAGACTGCCTGCTCAGTCTATCATGTGCTAGCAGACAACCATGGCTCTCTGTGAATTATTTCTCACCACACCTTTTCATGAGAGGGCCTGATTTTCAGCACACAGAGTGGATTGTCTTTAACCTTTACTCTGAGCAACTTGGGCAGCAGCTTTTCCACAAATGCTATACTCTTTATTTCTGTCCTTATGGAAATGCAGGAACATTCTTCTGACTGTGACATGCCTGCTGTATGACAGGAGGCTCCGGGGGAAAAGTGGAAAAGTGTAGCTTGGATTCTCACCCTGCAAAAGTGCTCGAAGCAGGGGCTGTCAGGTGTATACTCAGGAGAGAAGTATTTCTGGGGGAAAAGACACAAATCTCAGAATTCTACTTGTTTTTACACTGATCTTTTTCAGACTTGACAATTTCCAAACAAACTCCAGAACAAACCAGACATTATGGCAAAATACCTCTGCAGTGTACTGAGTTGATTTGTCTTGCAAAATAGAAAACCATCCTTTTGCACAATTAAAGATGCATAAAAAGGTAAAGATGTGACTTTCTACCTCCTCTTGCTGATATTGCCATCTAGGTGAATTTTAAGTCTCTTCTTTTTAAATCTAACAAGAGTACAGTTTCAAGAGCTAGCAACAATTTTTCCTTGCATTCTGAAGAGCAATGTTGAAAATGTCTTTGAAAAAGCTAAGCTAGACACGAAGTTGCTTCTAACAGGGCAGACAAAATTACTGTGACTTCACAGGGGTTTTGGGTGCATTTTGGCCAAGTTTGTACTATTGGTTTTTTTTCATTGCTGTAAATACTGCATTGAAGTTCCCTTTAAGATCCAGGCAAAGTCTATTAGCACACTCAGCTATGCAGCAGCAGTACAGGAATGGAAAAAGGGCACAAAATGTTTTCCATCAAGAACAGAACTCTGTAGGAAAGGTTCCAGACCCTAGTGAAGCCATAAGGAATTGAGCTTATTCTGTCTCTCTGTATAATTACAGACAGGTAGAGTTGAAGACTTAAATATCTGCCTAGATAGAAATAGTGATTTGTTTTTTTCTACGAGCCAAATGGGAAAGTTCCTCTGCACCACAAGAAACCAGATAAAACAAACCATCACTAAATGAGATGGAGCAGAAACCAAGTGGTATTTAGGAATATTTTAAAAAGAGATTTCTGATCAGAAAAGATGAGAAGGCAATGCAGCTCTCACAAAAAAAAAAAAAAAAATTAGATTTCTTTTCTAAATCCCTATTATCTCTTCTCATGTCACATACATACCTCAAACTAAGCAAAAGCAGGAACAAAGGGAGTTATGGCCTTAACACCTTTGTATTCTACTGCAAGGAGTGCTAAGAAAAGCAAAAAGAATGCTGTCAATTATTTGCCTTTCTTCTAGTTCTATTCTAATACTGTTCTTGCAGGCTATTGTAAAGGAAAAGAGGAAAAGGAGAATTTACTAAAGGTATTGCAGCTCTGTTGCCATTAAGATCTGTAACCTCCTGATATTCTGAAAGCTTTTGACACCAATACAGATGAGTAGAGGTGAAATACAAATGTTTTGAGGAAAACTGTTATACAGAATTCAGGAAAGCTTTAGAAACGAGTGAAAGAAACTTGAGAAGGAATGCATGTAAACCGATACTGAGATGTGCAGTTGGAAAGCTCCAAGAAGAAGGGGTTGGTTAGCAACTGTTCCTTTCCCTGGCACATGAAATCAGAGTGCCCCTTGATTGCTGTACTAATTAAGGGTCTCATTAGCGTTTCAAATGGAAGGTTTAATTTCTTCTAAACTGCATGTGGAATCCTATCCTTCCAGTTTAACCTAGAGACCTTCAGGATCATCAGCTGCCTTAAAGATCCTGGGACAAAAGAGATGGTGCTGGGCATCCTTTTTCCTGCACAGCTTCAAACTGCACAACACACATTCCTATTATGCCTCTTTTTCTCAGCTGCATGTACTTTGACACTTCATCTCTCTCGCTGAGCCCTGCTGCAGCATTTCAATGTAGAAGCAAAAGAGGAGAGAACAGCTGCTTGGGTTCACGTTCCCTTTGAGGGCTATCAGCAACACCCTGCAAACAGTGGCTAGGAGTTTCCCTGTCAAACTAAGTGAACTATCCCATCCTTTCTTTCAATCATGCAGAGTTCCTGAACCTAAAGTGTATCAAATGGAACTACTGGTCACACAATGTGCCTGCTCAAGAAGTTGTTTTTAACTCACATCTCGTAAAAAGTGACACACACCCTCGACTAATGCCCCTGGACCATCACGTTCCTTCACTTTTGCAGAGCCCAGCTTCAAAACTTGGTATGTCCAGCTACTGCTCCCAATTCAAAGCTCCTAAAACAGAAAGTATGTGCTGGCCTTCACTTTGTCCTAGCAGCTTTTAAAGTGCAGCACACGCAGGGCTGTGTGCTCAGCGCTGGGGACCCTCATGCACCGTCAGACTCACAGAGTCCAGTTACAAAGAGAAGAACGTTCAGCAGCTGGTCCCACAGGAGAAACTCTAGAAGAAAGAGGAGCGCTGGAAATCACTTTCCTTTTGCAGCCGTATAAATTGTACAGCCAACAGTGAGACAATTCGTCTTCCTTCACATGCAGAATCACAGGTCTCTTCCTTCTATGCAGGATCACATGCTTTCAGTCTCGAAGAGAGCATCCACAATAGAACCTCGACACTGCTCTCACAAGAACGGTGCCGGGACAGAAAAACGCTCGGCTTTTTCCTGGGCACTGACAGAAAAAGAACCACACGATGGCGGTGTGGACTTGCAAAACAAAACGCACCTCGCCTATCTAAAGTACCCAAAGCGCAGGTCCAGGTTGAAATCGCACTGCGCTCAAATGAACTGTCAGAAAAAGATTTCGCTGCTCTCCCGAATACAAACTCTTATTTGCCCCACACTCAAACTGCAACACGAACTCCTTTACACTAATACATTTCTTCACTCTCACAGAGCTCAGCTACAAACTTGAAGCTATCCGGCAAAAGCAAAGCTCACGAGTGCCAGCTGAGAATGCTGGTGCTGGTGCTGCCCTACAACCTCAGCTGCACCCAAAGAACTGCTCCTCACACTGCTCAATTTGGCATGTGGTTTCCACTTCACAGAGGTAGCCTTTTCCAATTTTGGCAGTGCACTTATTTCGGACAAGGTAAGCAGCTACACTCAGGATTGGTGTGCAGCTGGTAGGAGCGCTCCAGACAGGTAATGCCCAGTAAAAGTGTTCTAGCACCTTTGTACTGTCTCATTTCCTGGATGTTGTTTATTCCGGAGGAGAGGATCTAATTTCTTTTGAGATGGGCTTATAGTTCTTCTCTTTGGCAAAGAAACCAATTTTGGATGTGCAGGTTGGGTGCTCTAAGTGACATTTAATGGCTTTCCCTAACAGGCACTGCTGTTGGTTAGAGCTGTTGAACTGTTCCGGTGGGAATGCAAAAGCCAAGTTGTTGAGCTTTCTGTCCCGGGTTCTTTTAGTGTGTGAGCAGTCACTGGTGCCATTCCATTTGGATCCTGGCTCTGTGAGACTGAAGGATGATGGTTTATGGAGCTGAGAAGTGCAGCTAGTAGGGTGTGTACTGGTGGTTCTTTGGGTGCAATTGAAGTTGTAAGCCGCAAGAGCTTTCTCAGCCGGCACTTTTATGAGCTGTGTTTTTGCTGGATGGTTTCAAGTTTGTAGCTGGACTGTGCCAGAGTGAAAACATTTATTAGGACAGAGGAGCTCATGTTGCCGTTTGAGTGTGGTGCAAATACGAGTTTATATCCCAGCTGCAACAATATGTGGAAGGGGAAGATCAGCGGAATCTTTTTCTCCCGGACTGTAGAGCAGTGACGTTTCCAGCTTGGCTCTGCACTTGAAGTGGTTTAGAGCAAGGCCGGCAGCGTTTCCTTCTTTTGCAAGCCCACATCGCCATCGTACGGCTGGTTTTATGAGCGCTGACAGTGCCCAGGGAAAAGCCAGGCCTTCCCCTTGTTATTGGCACTTTCCTTATCAGCTGTATCTGGCATCACATCCACTGCTAATCGAGGAGTTTCCAGGTGGGAGTCGGGCTCTGCTCCCACGCAACAAGGCACAAGACATGAGGAAACGGCCTCAAGGTGCACCAAGAGAGGCTCGGGCTGGACACCACGAAGAATTTTTTAACTTAAAGAAGAATTCTTTCTTGGACATCGGGATCGGCTGCCCAGGCTGCCGGTGGAGCCACCGTCCCTAGAGTCACCGCTACACCCTGAGGTGCTGCAGGAAACACTGGAGGCATCACTCAGTGCAACAGACCGCTCCCCCCGATCTCCACAGTCCGTGCCACGCTAATGAACTCTGTGACTTCTTCATTACCTCGGCGACCCCTCCGATCGCCACGCTAATGAACTAATAACTATTTAATTAACCTGGCGGCCTCCGAGGGGCCCCGCCCCGCGCAGGCGCGCTGCGCACGCCGCCCCGCGCACGCGCCGCCCCGCCCCAGCAAGACACAAGATGGCGGCGGCGACGCGCTGCGCCCGCGGGCTGCCAAGGGCAGGTGAGTGTCAGCCCCGCCGGGCCCCTCACGGCTTCTCACGGCCCCGCCGGGCCTCGCCGAGCCTCGCCGAGCTCCGCCCGCCCCTGCGGCTCTGCCCCAGCCCGGGACGCGCTCCGCTCCCGGCTCGGCGCGAAGGGAGCTCGCACCGCAGCGGCTGGAAAGGAGCTGCCGAAAAATGCTCTGGGGGCGCGGAAATGATGCTGTTTCGGCCTCCCTTCTCCCTAGGGAGCTGGGGGTCGGAACACAGAGGGCTCGGGATGTAGGTGCGGGTGTCGCGCTGGGGCTGTCATCGCCCTGTAAGATAAAAGTTTGGATTCCTTTTGCCGTTTATTAGGTGACTGTGACCTTTGGGCCATGATCTATGGTAAAGTTCAGCTACCAGTATTATATTTAAAGCGTATGTTTGGGTCTTTGCCTCCGTTTAAATTGATTCTGCCCGCACTCTTGAGTAACATGCGATATGGCAGACGGGTTTTGTTGGTAAAGGGCAGGGAGGGTTTTAATATCCTTTTAGTGGGAGCGGTGTGTTCTTTATTTACCTAAGTGGCTGTCAGAGTGCCTTTCAGGACAGAATAGGAGATGTGGTGTCTTTTTCCAGTTCATGGAGTTGGCAGAGAACAGGGATAGACAAACTTTTGGGCAGAGAAAAAGGCACTTTGGGTTTGCTGTGGGTATTTGAGCTTTAATTTATACAATGACAGAATTATTTGGATTGGATGAGATTTCAGGTATCATCTGGTTCCAACCCCTGCCTTGAGCAGGGACACCTTCCACACTCCCAGCTTGCTCAGAGCCCCATCCAGCCTGGCCTGGAACACTGCCAGGGATGGGGAAGCCACAGCTGCTCTGGAAAGTGGAATTTGAAGCAATGATTGGGAGTATAACCATAGCTGGTGATCATTTATGGCAGCCAGACCTCATAGAGTTATGGAATAAGGGAACGTGGTTATCACTAAACACCTTACAGCAATAGGTAAGCTCAACAGGGGAATACAGAAAAGTGGGAGAATACAAAGCAGTACTTAGATATTATTTGTTGGTGTGACAGTGAAGAGGCATTATGAAGAGCCTGCCACCAATAATTTTTGGTGGCAAAAAAGCCAATGAGTAGTTGAAAGATATAAATCAGTATTGATTATTTAACTTTTAGTGGCTCTCAAACTGCCTTTCAGGACAAAGTTGGAGACACAATGTCTTTTTCCAGTTTGGGGAATATGGAGAGAACAGGGATAGACAGACTTTTGAGTAGCAAAAAACCTTCAGGTGCTAAAATCTGGTTGGACTTTCTGGTTTGAGTTCTGCCAGCTGAGGTAACAGAATATAATTTATGCCTCAACACACCCTGTCCTCTTGATCTTCTGAACATTGTGGCTACAATGTTGGTGCCCCTGTGTAACTGGTAATTCCTAACCACCTTGGGATAAAACCTTCTTCAGTGTGCAAGTGTCAGGTTGCTCCCAGTCCCATCCAACCAGGCCTTGGACACTTCCAGGGATGAGGCAGTCACAGCTTCTCTGGGAAACCTGTGCCAGGGCCTCACCAGCCTCACAGGGAACAATTTCTTCCTGATATCCCATCTAACCTCATCTGTCAGTGTGAGGCCATTCCCCCTTGTCCTGTCACCACATGCTGTTGTATATCAGTATCCCAATGACGTCCTGCCTCCTTGGCTCCCAGGTATCTCCTTGAGGAAAGGAACAGCTTTGAGGCAGCATCCCATGGATCATGGATCTGGCTGCTTGCATCTCTCCCTATGTCCTTGCTTTGGAGCTGTGACACAGGAAGATTGCTTCCTCTGCTATATTTTATGTTTATACTGAATAGTCTTTACTTGCTTCACCTTAAACTCACAGTAACCTCTTTAAAAACTGGTAACCTTTGTCTGCTCCTTCCCTCTCTCAGTTTGGTCCTTAACTTTACCAACAACTTCCCAGGCCTGCTCCCCTCTGACCTCTCCAGACATCTCTTAAACAGCCTATCAGGAGTCTCAGCATGGGATATAAGAGAAAAAGGATCTGTGACCAGAAAATCAATATAACTTCTGAGTTAGCAGTGCTGAATCCCAATTAATGTCCCGAAATCTCTCCTGTTCCCTGTTGCAGGCCATGGAATTTCTGTCCTGACTGCAGCACCGTCGGTGTTGCAGCAGCACCGGCAGGTCCATCACGCCGTGATCCCTCATGGGAGAAGTGGAAGATCCTCTGTCAGTGGCATTGTGGCCACTGTCTTTGGAGCCACAGGTTTCCTGGGACGATACGTTGTCAACCGCTTAGGTAATGCTCACCAGGAGAGCTGGTTAAAAAAGCTGCCCAAAAAAATGTTTAATGGAACTAATTCGTCTTTAGGAGGTTGCATGGTGATGGAGAAGTCTCTGGCATTTTGAATCTTAAATGTGTTTTGCAGTCTGCTTAAGTTCCAGCATGTGACAAGTAGTAAAAAGTGGTTTAATCAAGAAAACTTTGGAGCTTTTGAAGGTTAAGGTCATTAGAAGAAGTCCTACTCCTCTGTAGAATGCAAGTCTGAGGAGAGCTACAGCATGTATTTGAGTCTTCTGGTTTTAGCCTTATTGAGACATATTACTAAAAGGTTTGCAGGACTTTGATTGGAATTCTTCAAAATTGCCCTTTTGAATTTAAATTTTGGAGAATAACCCATGCTGCTTCTTTCCCCTCCTTCTTTTCATGCAATTTAAAAAATGTAAATCTCCTTGTGTATGTTCCATATTTTAGGTATTGTGCAATGTTTATAGGACACACAGTTTTTGTTGTTGTTTGTTAACAAACTTTGGCATTTTGTCCTACAAGCCTAAATATTAAGGAAAGAATCCTGTTTAAGAATTTGAATTACATAGGTTCAAGAAGAACCTTAGTTCTGTTCCACCTTTAGTTTTGCAGATATGCATTCAAGATAACTATGTCTAATTGGAGTGCTTTAATGCCAGGGGGAAAAAGGGAGATTTGTTTATTCAGAAGTTCATCTACTTAAAGGGATGCATTTGTTTGAAACTTTGGGGTTTTGTGGTCCTTTAGGTCGCATTGGCTCTCAAGTCATCATCCCCTATCGCTGTGATCAGTATGACCTGATGTATCTGCGGCCCATGGGAGACCTGGGGCAGCTTCTCTTCATGGTGAGTCTGGCTTGAGATAAAGCACAAACCCCTGCCTGTACGAGGCAGCCAGGGAATCCTTCCTTCCCAAAGACACAGCTCCAGCTGTTGTTTAGCCTCTAAATGGAACTGGTGTGAAGGAGCTGGCTTTGGTGATGCCTGTTTGCACATTATCTCATCTTTTCCCCATTTGCTGCTCTGCTTGCAGGAGTGGGACTGTAAGGACAAAGATTCCATCCGAAGAGCCGTGGAGCACAGCAACGTGGTCATTAATCTGATCGGAAAGGAATGGGAAACAAAGTAATTTTCCTTTTTTTTCTTTCCTTATATATGATAGACTTGCACCAGGTATTGTAGCCATGTTTTACAGCCTGTGTGTGCAGTGATGTTGCCAATGTTCTTGGCTTCTTCGAAAAGGCAACCCCAATATTTTGCATATAAAATTTCTTTAAATGGTTAACTACAGTCCTGGTTGTGATCTGCTTTGGAAAAATGCATTCTTTCCAAAATTTTCCATTGTACAACTTTAGTTCTGTCAGAAAATTCAAATGTGCTACTTTCACATACCTCATATGTGTTCCCTGGATACCTTCCTATAGATCACAAAGCCTCACCAATTTCTTATATTTGTATTTACATTGACATTTTATTTATATTTGACTCATATTTATGTTTTCGTTATCACAGACATAAGAGTGCATCCTGTCACGTGGACAAAGTGATGAGTTGTAGCCTGCTAGAAAAAGCCATGATCAAACAGGAATAGCTGATGGAGAGTCCCTAAGATTGTGGCTAATAACATCATTCCTTGATAGAATTTTAGCACAGACAATATTAGCTACAGAAGCATTCTTTGATAATAATTTCTAAGAATAGTTCCTTTTTGAAAGCCATTTAAAAATTCCCATATTTTAGGTTAAAATTATGTGTAACAGCCACCTTCTCTGTGTGTGTGTTTGTGCAATTATGTCCATTTTTAAAAGCCTTGTGCAGAACTGCCAGACAAAAATTTAATAGTGAGATTTGCCTTTGTATGGTGCATAATTTTTGCTCTCGTAGTAGACAGAAAAAAAATGTAGATATCAGTTTCATATCTGTTTACAAATCTGATGCTTTTGTTGCCTTTTTTTTTTTTATGAACAGCCCTTTGATGTTCAAAATTTCTGGATTTGTGTAAAGTATCTTTATAGATTTATAGAAAAGACAGTTTATTTTATTATTAAAAGGAAGTGTGAGAACAACAACAGAAAGTTTCATTCTGTTTAAAAATCCCCAAACTTTGTTCTCTGTATAGTTTCAATAGATTCAGACAGACAAGTGGTGGTCCATGTTTAAAACTTTCAGACATTACAGCACTTCACCACTGTGTGGCACAAATGTTTTAATCACGTATTTTATGCATGTGGGTATCAGTGGTGGTGCTGAAACCCCGAGATCAATTTCTCTGGTTTGTTAAACACGAGGTCAGAGTAACCATTGTAATCATCCCAGAGCCTCTGAACAACTTGGTCTGGAAGAAAAGTAAGATTAGATGGAGAGATCAGTCCAAAAAAGCAAAGCCTGCCATGAAATACTTTCCTCCTTGTCTTGTACTTGTGTCCAGGCTCCTCTGTGTGTACTGTGTTGTTTGAAACTCCATGGTTACAGGAGGGATGTTGTTCGTTCCTGTGTGTTTCTAAATCTATTTTGGTGAGTAGAACAGGAGTGGTGGTTCCCAGGATCAGATTAGTTATTGAAGGCTCAAAAATAACTTTGTATTTTTAAGGCTTTCTTTGGACTCCAGTGGGATCTGAAGAGCTGTGGGAGGAGATAAGGACACAGAGGGAGGTGTTTGGATGTTTGTTACCCAAAGCAAATGGTCAAGATGCAGGGGTGCTTACAGGGACAATACAATGACATGAGAAGCCAATTCTCTTTCTTGCAGTCTTAGGATAGCTGAAAAGAGTTTTGGGATTGTTGGCAGCCTGTAAAGTTGATTCTGTATGGAGACAGAGCTTCTGTATTGTTCTTGATCAGATACTGAACTGGTTGACAGTATAACCCCCTGATTTAGGCCCCTTGAATGTCATAGAGTGAGGGGAGGATTTCTCCTTGCTTCTCCTGGAAGTCCCTTTCAGCTCTGAAATGGTTCTAAGTGCTCTGACAAATTGTTTTTCCATTGGCACCAGCATCTCTTTGTTCTCTGACTTGTTTTTGTCTGCTTCCCCCCTGCCAAGCACCTGCCCTGACTTGTGCTGCTCAGAAATTTTGAGCTTTTTGTAGTGTGATTAGTATGGCAAATCAAGGTAAATTTTGAACAGGATTTGTAAAAACACAGCCTTGCTCAGAGTTCAAGATGCAGAAGTGTTTCTTTTAATAAAAATAACCTGTTTTCACTTTCACTTGGGGTTTTCTATTTGTCAGACAAGTGGGCAAGAGAGTTTTTCATACTGATTTATTCTTACCAGGTGAAAAGGCAGAGAAGCTAAGATTGAAGATGACAGTTGCAATTTCACTTGCTTTTAATTTTTATTATATGAGAAATATGTCATGAAGGGAAATTTTGTTTCTAAGAAAGAATGTCAGTATAGGTTTTTGATAATATGTTCAAGTAATACGCAATAATTGCTTTGTGACTGATTGGCAAATTGTTGATTGCTCCTAAAGTAACATTTGGGTTTTGCCTTTCTTTAGAAACTTCAAATTTGAAGATGAATTTGTAAATATTCCTCAAAGTATCGCACAGATAAGTAAGGAAGCTGGTGTGGAAAAATTCATTCATATCTCTCACCTGAATGCAAACATGAGGAGTCCTTCCAAATACCTCAGGAGCAAAGTAAGTCTGGAATCCACTTCAATATATTTCCTGAGAACATACTTTGTGTTTGTTGTGGGCTTGGTTTTTTTCCCCAGCTAGGTCTGTTTGAAGAAAATCAGTGTATGAATTTACTAAAGACTCTTTTCTGCTGCTGAGAAATGTTTGGGCTTTCTGTGAGACCTTTATCTTAGGGCAGCATCTCAAGGATCAAATGGCTTGTATATAAATAATTTTTGTGTTATTGGTGGCATCATTTCTGTCAGTTCTGTAGTCAAGGATGCCTTCTGTTATGGAAGGCATCCACTTCTGCTTGGATTGAATGAATGTGTCTGTTTTATCTGACAGGCTGTTGGAGAGAATGTGGTGAGGGAAGAATTTCCAGATGCTGTAATTTTGAAGCCCTCTGAGATGTTTGGGAGAGAGGATCGATTTCTCAATCATTATGCAAGTATGTACTCTTGGAATAATAAACCTAAAATAAAATGTAAAATAATAAAACTTAAAAATAAAATGTGTGATTTGTGTAACTGCCTGTAGAGAGCAGAGAGACAACGGGATTTGCTTCTGAAAAGTAGGCAGGTGTGTTTTTATCAGGAATGTGTGGGATACATAGCAACATACTAAATTCTCACCTCTTGATAGAATTCTTTCTCAGTCTAGTTAGATGTTGGTCTTTGTTTTTATTTTTGTAATCACTTCATTTTGAAGGGTGGGTGTGTACTGAGCCATTCTAAGGAAACAGCAAATGCAGCTCTCCAATTGCAGTTTATAGAAAACTAAATGTGTCTTGAAAGAAATGGTGCTGCAATTGGCTGGGAATTCTTCTCAATTCTATTTTTTTTTTTAAGCAAAGTCAATTTTCAGAGGAGATCCACACTCATTGTGGTGTAAAATGTCTTGGTTATTCTTGTACTGAAAGGATTCCCAGATTTTCTCTTTCTTTTCCATCAGATATGCGTTGGTTTGGTGGTGTGCCTCTTATTTCTCTGGGCAAAAAAACAGTCAAGCAACCAGTCTATGTAAGTTTTCCATGAAATCCCAATCCCAAATCCTCGGTGGGTGGATGTGTTGGTCTGTAAACCACCTCTGAAAGAGGATTATGTGCATGTATTCCAGTCTTCTCTTGGTAACTGTTGGAATTTGTTCCTCACAGGTGGTTGATGTAGCAAAGGCAATTATTAATGCAATTAAGAATCCTGATGCAAAAGGAAAAACATATGCCTTGGCTGGGTAGGTCACTTTTTCTGATTCTAATTAACTATAGTACATCTTTTTGGTGTCACTTTTTGGCATGCTGCACAGTACGTTTAATTTCTTCATCCATGCACACAGTTTGAGCTGCAATAAATTCCACCTCCTTTTTGGGAGGAAAAATGGCTCAAGCTCTCACTGTGAGTACTCTGAAAATCCTAATCTGGGCCCCACTGCATTTCATGTGATGTATGTGCACACAAAGAAATAGGCAGCTAGGGAAACATGCTAGAGCATGGATTTGGGGAAAATTCTGGTAAAGCTGTGTGGAAACCACCTGGAATTAGAATGGCTTAGAGGCAGTGGATTTACAGTTAGAGACTGGATTTACAGGTTGCCCAGAGAAGCTGTGGCTGTCCCATCCCTGGAAGTGTTCAAGGCCAGGCTGGATGGGGCTCGGAGCAACTTGGGATAGTGGAAGGTGTCCCTGTCCATGGCAGGGGTTGTAATGAGATGCTCTTTAAGGTCCCTTCCAACTCAAACCATTTTATGATTCCCTGATCTCTCAGATCTTTTTTTGAGAACATGTCAGTTGAAAGCTCAGTTTCCATGCCTGTAACCCCAGACCTTGGCATCTGTGAGATCCTGGGTTTATCAGACTGCTCAGCAGTGTGCTCTTGTGGTGTCATGGAGCTTTTCAGAATGTATTGGAATGGCAGCAAATTGCCTGGAATGCCAAGGGACATACCTGACAGCTCAGTCTGAGCCATCTAGAGAGCATAAAATGCCAAGGCAGAATCTGAACAAGAAAGGAATGGGAATTCCCAGTGGTTTATGTTACTCTTAGGCAGGTGGATGGAAGACTGACTGCCTCATTCTCTCCATCTTGAGAGAGGGGGACTGCATTTTTTTTTTTGACAATTCATCTTGCTTTTAAAAAGAACAAGATATTCTTAGTCCAGTAATGACAAGTGAATCGATTTCCCTGCAGCCAATTCCTTCCAAAGATGGGATGTCTTGTTAATAAGGTGTCCTTAATTCTCCATTTGCTTTCTGGCTTCCAAGTGGGCTTGAACAAACTGTCACAATGCTGAAAGTCCTGAGTTCAGGATTGGAGTCAGCATGGAAGGAGGCACATTCCAGGTGTGCTTTCAAAGCACACAGAATGCACTTCATCCAGTGTGGTTGTGGTGGATTAGCCTTGGCCAGCAGCCAAATGCCCACTGTTCTTTTCCGCCACTTCTTTTCCATGCTTTTCCCCAGCTCCAGGATGGGCCCTTCCACAGGCTGCAGTCCTCTAGGATAAACCTCTCCCTGTGAGCCACGGGGGAATCTCTGCTCACTGATTATTTGGATTGAAGAAACAGGCTTTTTGTAGCCTTGGGGTGGAGGGTTTAAAATATGCTTGGTTTTTTTACCTCTTGCTGCAAATATTGAAGTGTAGCTGACTGAGGTGTGACGTTTGCTGCTTTCCCTTGCAGCCCTCACCGGTACCTCCTGTACGACATGGTCGAGTACATCTACGCCATTGCCTACTACCCCTTCATTCCCTACCCGCTGCCACGGCCTCTCTACCAGTAAGTGGGGCCCTAATTCAGTGAGCTCCTGGCAGCACAGGAGCATAAATACCTGTTGCATGGCTTATTTACTCTGCCCACTTGTTGCTGAACGTGATGGGGTTGCAGAAGTTGCCTTTCCTGAGGTGCTTGTTAGCCAGTTTTGAGCCTTCACCTCGGGGACAGGCCTGCATGTGATGGGCTGGTACGTGAAATGCACACTTGTAGTGAGCTCAGCATAGCTGTTCATTCCAGAGTCACTTCTCCCTGACATCTAGGGAAGGGATGAGAGGACATAGCCTCAGGCTGCACCAGGGGAGGCTCAGGTTGGACATCAGAAGAATTTCTTCCCAGAAAGGGTGTTTGAACATTGGAATGGGCTGCCCAGGGAGGTGTTCAAGAAACACACGGACATGGCACTCAGTGCTCTGGTCTGGTTGGCAAGGTGTTGGTCAGCAAAGGTTGGACTTGGTCATCCTGGAGGTCTTCTCCAACCTAACTGACTCTGATTGAACAGCTTTGCTAAGCCAAGAAGTAGCAAAAAGTCCTTATCTGATAAAACTAGTAGCAAACCAAATGATTTTTAGTAATACCACAGGGAAAATATGTGTGTATGTTGCTGACTGCAGGCCCTGACAGATGTGCTGGATTATTATTTGGCATCCTGGTCCTCCTCGTTTTTAGAACAATGTGAATTTACAAGCTTAATAGCTTAATCAGTCACCAGAGCTAGAACCCTCCTGCCAGTAGGACTGAGGCTTGGATCTTGGAGGTGCTGATGGATAACATCTAGAACATCCTAAACTGTAGTGGCTGTTCCTCTGTTGGCTACAAGAGGCACCAGGTTATAACATGGCTCAGGTGGCTCAGAGCAGTTTGTTAAAAAGGTGCTGTGTGGGTGCTTTTTATTTACATTTGCTGCAGTCCATGTAAAGCTTTTTTATTTATGGACTAAACTAAGTGATGTTTTTGAGAAAAGAATGCACCTAAAAGGCAGGTGAGCCTGGTTTATTTGCAGTAACTCAGTAACACCCTAATCTGCCAGGTGAGCACTTCAGCAAGAGGTCCTGCCTGTTCAGTACAAGATTCTGCTGTTGGTCTCGAGTCACTGAGCAAGAGCTGTAGCATTATTTTCTTTTCCCTGTCAGATTTCCTTTCTCTCAAGGGAAACTTCATTTCTGAAAACTGCAGATATCCCAATCCTCATCCTTTTTACAGATTGCTCCAGATTATACCAGCTTGTTTGTGTTGCTGATAACTCACTGAGTTGTCAGCAAGTTTGTTTTCTCCTGGAGCCTTTGAATCCAACTTGGTGACTAATTGGATTGCTGCCTACACTGGCAGGGAACAGAGTTTGGATGGAAGGCAGGGGCAAGACTAAACCCTCTGGTGTGTGGGGAATTGGATGTGGTATTTACTTTCCCCACCCACTAATGCTCATTTTAACTTCTAGAGATTTGCTTCTCCATTCCATCCAAAGTAAAATAATACAAGATGCAATAATTCAGGAAGAGTTAATTACCACAAACACAAATAAGAACTTGGTGGCTGACACATCTAGTGCTTTAATGAACTCAGAGCTTGCAGGAACAGCTTCAGAACAAGGTCTTGCTCACTGTCTATTAAGTCTGAAATAATTTTCACCAGATTTCTGTGTATCTGGATAAATGACTGCATTTTTGCAATATTTCTTCTGTTCACAGTTTAGTTGCAAGATTCTTTGAGATGAATCCATTTGAACCATGGTTGACACGGGACAAGGTGGATCGGGTAAGTGTGGGACCAGCCAAAAATCCCTCTTGGGAAATATTTCATTGTGCATTTGTAACTCCCACCTCTGGTTTTGCATACATGGAATTGAAAACAGCCCAAAGTTGAGGTTGGATGAGCAAAGTGAGGGGAGGCAGTGCTCCCCCTCTTAGTCCCTTTATGTACCTCTAGATGCACTGAAATTACTTCCATAATCCAGGGAATCGTGTTCTTAACAGCTGAACTGACACCCTGCACACGTTCCAAAATCTCACTTTACATTCAAGTGTATTTCTTGGGAGAATGTTGCCACTTCATGTTTATTCCTCTCTTCTCAGAGTGTTTCATTGGGGGTGGAGAAATAAGTTGCAAAAAACCAACTGCAAGCAAGGAAAAAGTAGGAATTAGCAAGTATTAGTGTCAAAATCTGGCATATGTGTAGGCTAGCAGGGATAGTCACGCACATCCCCTAAACATTCTGCTTTCTCAGTTATGGAGTGACTCTCCCAACTGTTTTGCAGCATTGGAATTTCAATGTATTTTGTTATAACACAGTATCAATAGCCTACTTAACCTGATTGTCTCCCAGGATATAATTGTAACATCTCCAAAACCCTTTCTTCCAGCTGTCTTTGTGGTTTCTTGAGTTACATTTCACAAAATAAGCCTACATCAAATAATTAGAACTGCTGCAGGTCAGCTGTAGCATAGGTGGTGTAAGAGAGAGTTTCTCCATGTCACTTCTGGGTCTGATTGTTCCTCTTTCAAAGCTTTTCTTCAAGACTTAAATCTATACAATATTAGATGTGTGTGACTTAAAAGACCTTTCAAGGAACACCAGCATAAAAATCTCTTTTCTAGGATTAAGTCATGTGGGTTGCATATATGGTAATAGAATTAACGATTTGTCCTGTACAGAACCATGTTCTAAACCATAAACAAATGGTTTGGAGCAAATGAATCTACCAGAGGTGATAATTCAGCACATTTTCTTGACAAATCAGAATATCCATAATGGGAGTTCAAGGATAGCTTTGGAGTTCTGCTTAATTTTGTGATGCGATGCTCCTGATAACGTATAGAGAGAAAAGGAAGGCAGTTCCTGCATGGTATTTATTCCTGACTTAAAGCCTGAAGGACTTTTTGCTGAATGTAGAATACCTGTACCTCCTATTGAAGGTTTTGGTTATACTATACTATAATTACACAAGACCTTGTGTAATTGTACCACAGTTCTGTTTGAATCTTTCCTCTTCCTCTACTTCTTTTGGTAGGAGAATGATTGCATTGAGTGTAAAGCTGTTCATTTCAAGTGAATTGGTTTTTGTTTTTTCCTTACCCTCCCCATTCTTGTTGCAGTTTCACACGACAGACATGACATTTCCTGACCTGCCTGGTTTTGGGGAGCTGGGGATTGAACCAACCCCCCTGGAACAAAAAGCCATCGAAGTCCTGCGCCGTCACCGCAGGTTCCGCTGGCTGGACGCTGAGCTGGAGGAAGTGAAGCCAAAAACACAGCCCATGTAACAGCTGGCAAGAGGACACCTTAAACTGCCTTTGGATGACCCAACTTCTTTGGAGAACTGTGTACATACTGAGTAAAATGTATTAATCATGTAAACTGTATTTCAGCAGTGTTGTCTTTTCAGTTAAGGGGGGACTGTCACTGCAATGCAGATTTTCTCTCTGACACAAAAGCAAATAACATGGTTGCTTAGCTGGTGAGCAATGTTTTGAAGGTTGGGACTAGAGGGAATGTGCCATAACACTTTCTCCCTTGGCTCTTAAAGCAAATATATCACTGAGCTTACATGCTTAAATGGTTTCAAGAGTGTTGCAGTTTGAGATTAGGTCTCCCAGAATGAGCCCTTTCCAGTAGGGATTGCTGGGAATGCTGCTTACTCGGACTGTGAGATCTCAGACAAAAGCCCTGGTTTTAAGTTTTTGACTCTTCTGAACTTAGTTTTCTGTACTGAACACAGGTCTTAAAGAAAGTGCCAGCCTCCTTCCAGGGAGCTGTAGAGAGCCACAAGGTCACTGAGCCTCCTTTTCTCCATGTTAAACACTCCCATCTCCCTCAGCTGATTGATATAGCCAGAGAACAGAATCTCTCACTCTTTCTGTATTGCCAAACTACTGTGAAGCTCCTGGGCAAAGTGTTTCTCAGATTTCAAGAGCTTCCACATTTTGTTGTTCCACATCAAAACTGCTGCTGCCAATGTTTACTCTGTGAGAAGGAGGTGGGCTCTTGTGATAGTGTTTTTTGATCCTGCCTTTGAAGGAAGTACTCAATTTGGCTCTCATGGATTGTTTATTTTTTTTTGATAACATGAATTCAGTGCTTATTTTCTGCCAGTTCAAAAGCTAGGGCAAACTGGAAGTGAAGTGCATATTGTTGTGATTTGAGCCTCAACTTTTACTATTTTTGACTGCAAGCTTTTCTCTGTCAGACCCTAACTGTAGTCTCATTAGCACTCATTTGCTGAGTGTGGCCCTGATCTTGATTTATTGCATGTTGCTCACATCCTGCTGTGAAAGCACTCATGTTCCTGAGCTGCTTCACCAGAGTACAGAGATGCCATTATCACATAGCCCTTCATGGCTAACGAGTAATTTCCATTTTGAGATAGCAAAGTGCTGCTGGAAAAGCTGGCAAAGGCAGTGTTGGAATGAGAGGTGATAGTCCTGGAAATGTTTTCCATGGTGCACTGATTTATTTCCATGCCCCCCTCATTCAAAGCATGGCTTTTCCAGTTGCACCCCTGAGCTCTCCTACAGGATCTTAATTCAGACAGCCATTGGAGAGTGGGAAAGGGGTGAATATCCATGAGAAATTTACTTGAAGCAGCTGTTCCACATCAGGAATATGGCTTAAGTGGAGCATCACACCACACTACCTTGCCTTACACAGCACTTCTCCTTCCCACCGTGCAGAAATGACACTGATTTCTCCTTAGTTACCTTTCTGAAGCAATTCCTTTATTTTGTAATAAAGCCCTGAGTAGAGAATTGCTGTAATCTGTAGAATTGCTAAGGTTGGAAAAGACCTCCAAGAGTGTTGAGTCCAATCTTTGGTTACCACCTTGAAAATTAGACACTGAGTGCTACATCCAGTGGTTTCTTGAATACCTCCAGGGATGGGGATTTGAGTGTGTCCTTGGGCAGCCCCTTCCAATGCCTGACCACCCTTTCCATGAAGAAATTCTTCCTCATGTCCAACCTGAACCTCTCCTGGCACAGCTTAAGGCTGTTGCCTATTGTTCTGTCTCTTCTTACCTGGGAGCAGAGCCTGACCCCCACCTGGCTGTCCCCTCTTGTCAGAAGTTGTGCAGAGCCACGAGGTCCCCCAAGCCTCCTTTTTTCCAGGCTGAGAAAAGCTCTAAGGTTTCTCCAGTTGCTTAGAGGGCAGATTGTAATGACTGAGAGGAGCATTCATGCTGGCAGTAATTATTCTGTAGTTACCTCTCTCTGCCTGCTGCCATTTCTTCTTTTCTCTCTGCCCTAAGGAATGCACATGGATACGGTCCTATGAAATGAGATCAGAGGACTGTCACATTTAAAGTAATCCAAATTTAGAGTAATTAATGAGAATATTATTGCAACTTCTGTGAGGTAGGGGAGCAGAAGGTGAAGGGCACTGACAAAAGAGCAAAGGGCAGCTGGTGGCAGAACTGAGAACAGTGATGGTGTGCTGCTATAGGGCTTCTTTCTTGGGATTTACTCCCTAAGTAAGTCCATCTTGGAAAAGCTTAACATCAGTCGGGCATATTGCAAACTACAGAATGGAAATTGCCTTTCTCATCGTCACTAGGGAACGTCAGGAATTTTGTTGTCGAGATTCGGGTTTGGAGCAGGATGTGGAATCCACAGCTGGAGAAACATCTATAGCATCATGTGTACATTGCTTTACCCTATAGCCACAGACCTGGCTTGCACTGAATCGCCAGTAGTCGGAGCTGCTGCTTAGTAAATCCTGATCCCGGTTTTCCATCCATCTCTTCCGGAACCTCCTCGCCCAACATTCATCCTCTGAGCTGAGCCAACTGATTAAAAAACCATTGAAAAGCTCCCTTCAAAGATTTTTGTGTATACAAAGGGTAGTGCTTAACAGCCCACTGTCCTGATGGACACTGGGGACAAGTGGTGTCCCTCACGAGTTCATACTGGAACTTCTGTTATTTAATACCTTTTTTAATGATGTAATCAAAGGCATCGAGTGCACCCTCAGGAAGTTTACAGATGACACTAAAGCAGAGCTGTCACACCTGAGGGACAGGACGCCGTCCAGAGGGACCTGGCACAGGTTGCCCAGAGAAGCTGTGGCTTCCCCTGGAAGTGTCCAAGGCCGGGCTGGATGGAGCTCTGAAAAACCTGGGCTGTTGTGAGGTGTTCCTGCCCATGGCAGGGAGTTGGAATGAAATGATCTTTTCCCTTCCTACCCCAACCATTCTGTGATTCTGTGATTTTGGCAGAAGAGGTGCACATTCCTTGCTTTAAAACCACCGAGTTCGCTTGTCTCAGGATTTTTCCTGAACCTCACTATGGCAAACCTCCTCTACATGGAGGAGGTGCCTCTCAGCTTCTGGTCCCTGCTCAAAGCAGTGAGTACCAAGAAGCAGAAACCCGGTTCTGCCCGAGGAGCACCTCGGGTGCTGTAAGGGATTTGTGCCACTCCCTGCACCTGAGGAGCCTTTCAAGTGTGCTCAGGTGTGGCTGGAGGGAACACTGGGCACAGGTGACAACAAAGTGCTCAGAGCAGCCCTAGGTGGGGGTGAGGGAGTCAGGGCCATGGCACGGGGTCAGTCTGGCTCTGGCAGTGGTGGCTGTGGGAGCTGTGGTGAGCTGCTCATGGAGCTGCTGCTTCCCTCCAGCCAGCAGTGCCTGTGGTAAGTAAGTCACTCTTTTGCCTTTTTGCTATCTGAAATATTGTGGACTTTACAGATTCAAGAATGGATGGTTTTGCAAGCTGGAGCTTCAGTGAGCAGTTGAAGAATTTTCCCCTGGAGACACCTCATTTCTTCTGGGTTTGTGTCTTGGTTTCTCAGGGCTATACTGCCATCAGTGCCTCATTTTGTCCCTGTTAAGGTGATTGTGTTGTCTCTCTGCCATGGAATTAACTGGTATGGAAGGCTTAAATTTGTGTTCTAGTCTTTCTGCAAATGGGTGAAGTGCAGGTTTTGTTCTCTGTG
This sequence comes from Prinia subflava, assembly GCF_021018805.1. Taxonomy (NCBI): domain Eukaryota; kingdom Metazoa; phylum Chordata; class Aves; order Passeriformes; family Cisticolidae; genus Prinia; species Prinia subflava. The sequence continues at coordinate 10,049,632 of NC_086250.1, read as the reverse complement.
AATTTGTCCTCTGTCTTTGGCCAACAGGAGTTACTGAGGGAAGGGTGGAGAATAGGAGCCCATACACATTCTGTAGGTACAATTTCCTTAGGAAGTTCGCCTCTAGCTAATGTTGATGTTAGTTAAAATAAAACTGGTGCCCCCACTGCATTTTTTGAGCTTCTGAAGGCTGAGGGCAGCCTGGGCAAAGCAAAGGTTGTGTCCCAAGAATGCGTCAGAGCAGTAATTTGGTGACACAATTGAGTGAAAATGAAAACAAAAGATGTTTGCCTGTTTCTAGTTTTGCTAGCATTTTTCTTACCTGTTTCTCCCACATACACCCCATGCTTTATATCCTTATGTTGGGCTTGGGTAGGAAAGAAAGATCCACTCATTTTTCCATGTTTGTTGCTCCCCAGACCACCTTATTCCTTCCTTTTTGCTGCCTTTAGAGTTTTCTCAGCCTGCACTTCAGTGCATTTATGAATCTTTAACAAAAGAAGAATAACCTCTCAAATCTTTTCTTGAAACAAGAAAAATCTAGGGATCTAGCATAAATTAAAGAACAATCCCCTTCCCCATTAATTTACTTTTACTGTAAATATTTGAAATTTTTCATGCTAGTCTTCAAAAAACTGGCTTAAGTCTATTTGAAATTCCTGACTTACCCAGGCCACTGACTTAATTTTGAAACTACAGACTCATCATCCCTGGAAGCTTATCCCAATGCTTGATAACCCTTTCTGTGAATAAATTCTTGCTGAAAAGGAGAAAATTCAGAAATGCAGAGGAAATTCTGCCCTCCTTGGCTGTGTGCTCAAGCTTGCTTGGCTTTACTGCATGTGCAGCAGAAATCTGCCTTGGGAGGAAGAATTTGAAAAGGAAGAAAAGGCTTTATTCTGTAGTGTCAGGTGGAATGGAGAGAAGAGCTGGTCTGGAGACAGGAGCTATTTAAGGGACAATTAATTACCAGGTTCTTTAAGGGGAAACTAAATCAGAGAACAGCCAGAATAATTTAATCTGTCACTGGGGGATTTGATTAATTCTGATCAAACTTTGTGTGGTGAAACTGTGATAATCAATAATAAGATAATTAAAAAAACCCACACTGCTTTTATTCACATCTTTTTTTGCTTGACTTCTCTTAAGTCAGGAGATAAATTTAGATTTACCTTTTCATTTTCCTCCCTCTTTGTGAAACTGCAGCCCTGTTGAAACATCAAGTGTGCTTGTTATCAACGGGGTATAGAGCCTTGCTTGCATCAAGTGTGCTCCAGTCAGGATCAGTTGGCAATCTGAGCCAAATTCTTATTTAAATTTCATCTGTCTCATGTCAAAAGCAAGAGGAAAAATTGTAATTTTCAGGAAGTTAGATGATTGACTATTGGTTTCATCTGTTTGTCATTATTCCTGTCCATACCACAGCACAAGTTTTCCATTCCCATGCAAGGTACAGGTAGTTCCTTTCGTTCTTAGGTTTAATTTTTTTTTCTTATTTGGTTGTTCCTGGTGTCTGTTGATGCTATTTAACCCGCTGTATATCTCTCTTCCTGTACCCATTTTCCAGTGCAGTGCATTTTGCATTAACTTTCTGGTACATAACCTGACTTTTTTTAAATATTCAGCAGACTGGAAGCCTTTTTCCCTTGTGCTGAGATCCAGGTGAGGTGAGGACATCCACCAGCTTGGCAATTAATTACCAGCACTGAGAGGGCTAAAGGGCAGAGCTGCTCACGGTCAGCCACCCAAAAGCCCTCAGCAAACTGTGCAAGACCAAAGACTGCCAATGACAGGGAGGGTCCATCAGTCCCAGAGGGCAGATCAGGCTCATATCCCATCCTCTGTGCCTGGAATCTGGGGCTTTACATGGAGCTCCCTGCTTGAAACCAAGCCCTGACAGTACCTGGGTGTTCAGCTCAACATTCTGTAGCAAATGTGATTTTAGCAATTGTTTCTCCTTCCCTGACACTGGCAGGTTCTGTCTTCACTTATCAGTCACGGCTGGAGTCTCAGATTGGATTTCAAACCACGTTTTTCCTGATTTTCGGGAGCTTGGCGTTACTTGGGAGCGTGTTTTTCCATCTGTTCACTGTGAATCTACTTGAAGTCCCTAGTCCTCCCAGACAAGGCAAAATGGTACCTGGCAGTGTGTGTTTGCCCGCAGAATTCCCAGAAATGTGCCATCTGTTTCCAAGTGCTTAAAGCAACAACAGTAATGGCAGCAGCTTTGAAGCTGAAACCACACCCTACTTGAGCCCTGCTGTGGTGGGCACACAGAGCTCTGAATTCAGCTCCGAAGTCAGTGCTGGCTTCTAATTCCATTTGTATTCCTGTTGCAGTGGTTCAAAAGAGATTTGCAAATGTAGGTCAGTTCTGTGTGGATTATTTAACAGGAATTCTCGCTGGAAGTGTTATTTATGCAAGTGTCAGGACTCAAATCTGGGAGCCCCATGGTGCAATGGCACACATCTTCCAGCTCATACTTCTGTGGGGAGTTTGATAAAGGGGAAATTCTTGTTGTACACAGGAAATTTGAGGAGGTATTATCAATTTGCTACAATTAAAGGAGTATTGTTGCTGTGCTAGAGCTCTATGCTGATAGCCACATCCAAAAGAGGCTGAAACAAATATTTGCAAATCTTTATGAGCAACTCCATAGCATTGCCCCAGCTTGGTTTCACACCTTCTTTAGACTTTGAATTTGTGTCTGCTGGGTATTTTTTTATTGGAGGGGTGTAAGTGCTCTTAGTGTGGATGAAGTGAGCCTGGCTCTTTCCTCACCCCACCCAGAAATGCTCTCTGATGTGTTCAGCTCAGTCTGCATCGAGTTCTGTGTCTCTGGGACTGGCATGCAAGTCAGTTGGTTTAAGTAATAGCACACTGTGCTGCAATCTGCTGCATAATTATACACTTAATTAGATTCACAGTTTGCTACCTATGTCACACTGTGACAGGGCTTGCTGCTCTTTAGGGAGGGCAAAAAAGCCTTATCTGCTCATAGCTCAGAAAAGCATCATAACAGTTGATTTTCTCCCTGAAGGTTTGAGTTCCTCTTAGAAGAACCTGCAGAACAGATTAAAGCTCAAGTAATTACTGTTTATTAAATGTTGGTGGTGAACGCCACCCAATTAAAACAGGCCTTTGGGCTTGCAGGGGAAAAGCCCTGAGAACAAAATGATGATGGCAAACACGCTTAGAGCTATGGGATAAACAGAGAGGAAATTTCAGTGTGTGAGTTCTGAGGGAGCTGTGATTGTGAGGTGTTACATGACCATCACAGAATGGTTTGGGTTGGGAGGAACCTTAAAGCTCATCTTGTTCCAACCCCCTGCCATGGGCAGGGACACCTTCCACTATCCCAGGCTGCTCAGAGCCCCATCCAGCCTGACCTTGGGAGACTTCCAGGGATGGGGCAGCCACAGCTGCTCTGGGCACCCTGTGCCAGGGCCTCACCATCCTCACAGGGAACAATTTCTTCCTCATATCCAATCTAACCCTCCTCTCTGTCAGTGTGAAGCCCTTGCCCCTTGTCCTGTCACTCCAGACCCTTGTCAAGAGTCTCTCTCCATCTTTCCTGTGGGCTCCCTTCAGGCACTGCAAGGCCACAATGAGGTTGATACCTCATGAAGTGAATCACCTTCACACAGGGCAAACATGCTCTCACTTGTTATTCTACAAAATAGCTCTCTTCAAAGTATCTTCCTTATACTTGTTAAATCTGCCTTAAAATTCTCTGTGATGGGCACTGCTTGTCTGTGGCAGCAAACACAAAATAGCCTTAATTTTCCATTATTTACCATTATAGTTACCAAAATAATAGAATGTTTTGGAATGGAGGTATCCATGGGGTTCTGAGCAACCTGGTCTAGTGAAGTGTGTCCCTGCCCATGGGGAGTTGGTACTGGATGATCTTTCAACCCTTCCGACCCAAGCAATTCCATGATTCTATAATTATGTCATTTGATCCTTCACAGAGAAATCCTTCCATCCTTCTCTATGAAATGAGATGAAAATATGGGCATGAAAAAGTTATTTATCACCCTGTTCATCCTCTTTCTTTCAAGACTGAAACCTTAGAAGTGTCTGACTGCTTGAAGCCTCCACAGATGGGCTGTTTCCCTGAGCATGACACTGCAGCAGTGCAGTATTTCAGGGGCTCTGTCAAGCTGTCCACGCTTTGAAATGTTCAGAAACAGAAGCCAACGTCTCCCTCAGGAAGGGAGGAGTCCTTCACAACATCCTGCTGGTGCAGTTATGGCAGATTGCGTTTGCACAGACCCTGCTAAGCCTCTGTGAAGTTGATTATTGTGCATTTCACTGAGCAGTGCCAGGATTTAGGAGCCTATGCTGTTAATTAGGGATGTGATTGTCCCTCTGTGTGTCCCTCAGCACTGGTGAGGCCACACCTTGAGTGCTGTGCCCACTTTTGGGCCCCTCACTTCAAGTAAGGTCCCTTCTGTTCACACTATCCCAGCCTCTTTGCTCAATAACCCCATCCACCATTTCTTCACCAAACTGCTGGTCACCCTCTCCCTCCTTCATCATTCTTAGTTCAAAACTCTCCTCATCAGGTTGGACAGCTTTCTGTCTTGGCTTTTTTATCTCTGGTGATTTCATCACCCCAAAAGGATTACTAGGAACAGAAAAGATTCAGTAAACTTTGACCAAAAAACATAATATAAATAACAATGAGGCCTGTGCGAGTGTTTCATACCTCTGACCTGTAGCAGTTTCCCACAATGCTTAAGGTTTAAGGTAATTAAATGTTTAAGGTAATTAATATTTAAGGTAATTTCTCATGCATTCACAGAGCACACAGCCCATAAATCCTGCAATGGAAGAACCACTCAAGCTCTGTGTCAAAAAAGGGCTCCTTTGCCCCCTGCTCATGGAAGGCTGTTCCAGAACTGCTGCTCCTTAGAAATTCCTTCCCAATTTTCAACCACATCTTTCCTTGGGGAGTACAAACAAGTCCATATTTCTTCTTAAGCCAGGATTGTCTTTTAGCTTAGAAATTTCTCTCCTTTTTATTTTTCCCTCATGGGAAACCGAAGAAGAAACCAACTTCAACTTCTTAGGCATTTTCAACTTCATTTTCTTAGGCAAGATGAAGTAAGCATTTTTTCCTTAGTTTCTTTCCATTCAAAGGATTTTCTTAACTGCCTTCATAGTCTTGTCCTATTGATCTCTTGTAGTCATCCTGTAATCAAGCAGCAAATGGAGCCTTCATTCTTTTTCAGTCTGAACACAAAACGGGACAAATTCTGATCGATCACTGAATAGACACTGTTTACTTGGTTTATTTCATGTGATTTCTATAATTATAATCCTTTAGTTCAGTCAATTGTTTTGATTTATTTCCCAGCCTTTCTAAAAAAGCCTGATTTAACAAACTAATAATATGGCTCTTCCTTGTCATGGCTGTATAAGCAGCATTTTAGAAGTGATATCTGGAGTAGAACCTATCAACTATTTTTGGCAATGAGAATGAAAAACTAAGCAAACCACAAAGCAACCAGATCTCCTTGTCCTCTCCACCTCAAGAATAGATGTTTTATGCAAGACAATGCCTGTGGAAAAAAAAATCAACAAAAAAACCCCATGAAAATACTTAACTGCTTTAAGAATAAAAAGAACAGGGAAAAGTTTGTCTCCATTTGAGATGGGAATATTGGGTGGTCCTCAGCCTTGAAAATAAAGTTGTGTGGGCAGGGAGGTTAAGGGAATGCACAAATTGACATCTACCTGAACCAGTTTTGGAGTTGAAGGAGAATGTACTTAAAGGTTGAATGAAGTGCCTCTGGAGTCCACAGACAAGGACATTTCATTTTATTGTCAATAGGACTGAGAATTTTTAGAAGGAATTATTGATTTTTGCAGAATTTGCTTCCACCCAGTCCCAAGGCTTGAAGTTCTCTGGCTCCTGCAGAGCGTGGCCCTGGAGCCAAATTTGTGGCTTATGTCCAGAGGAAAGGCAGAGGCTTTCCTGACTCCTTTCTCCACAACAGGAGCCCTGGGAGTTTTTGGATGAGGAAAACTGCTGCTCTTGAACACAAGGCACTTCAGAGCTGGGTAAAGCCCAGGACTGGGTGGGAAGCTGCTGCTCTCAGTTGGATGCTGTGCAGCTGAATAAGCAGCTTCAAGCCAGCTCCCAGGGGTGAAACATGGGAAAAGATGGTAAATGCCTTCCTTAGCATGGAGCTACCAGAGTGGGGAGTCCCCCAGTCACCAAAAGGGACACAAAAGTTTGGAGGTCACAGTGAGTTTAGGTGAATGAAAGGCAGCAGTTCAACCAGATTAGTCCAGTGCATGTGTAGTAAACACAAAGCCAAACACTGAAATATTTGCAAGACTTTAGGAAGCATTCAGAAAACAGAGGCCTCGCTGCTTTGTGTCTCTGGTAGCATTGCCTAAATTCCTGTTGAACCTGGAGGTTTGTCTCTTTCTTCCTTGAATGGTTCTCGTGTGTTCCCAACACCTCTAAGATGGATTTTATCATCCCTATGAGACAATAGAAATAACGTCCCCCCCCCCAAAAAAAGACACATTTTTCAATGGCCCACATTTTTCAAGTATCTTTGGCTGAAGATCTGGTAGCAGAATGGTTCTTAATGTCTTTTACAGCAGCAGCCAGATCAAGTTCTTGCTGGGCTTTGACCCATCTAATTTTCTCCCTGCAGGTCCCTTCCACATCCTTGTGGTCCTCTGGCACAGCTGCCCCTTCCTACAAAGGTGATGAACAACCTTTTTTTGTGCTGGGTTTTAGCTAAGTCTCCCTGTTCATGCAGGCTGGTCTCCTTCCCCAGCATCTCATCTTTTGGCTTATGGGGATGTTCCTGCACCTGTAGGATTTTGTTCCTGGAGGATTTTCAGCCTTCCTGGTGTCCTTTGCCCTTCAGCACTGCCTCCCTAGGGACTCTGTCAACCCAAACAGGCCAAAGTTTGACCTCAGGAAACCCAGGGTGGAAGTTCTGCTGGCACCCCTCCTTACTTCTCAGAGAATCAAAACCTCTTGACTCTTTTTAAGACAGCCTCCAACCCCCACATCTCCCACCAGTCCTTCTCTGGGTGCCTTCCCTTGTCAGCTCCCTCCCAGAGGTGCCAGGAAATTCTCTTCCAGGAACCTCCTGTCCCATTTCCCCTCTGCTGCACTGTATTTCCAGCAGAAACCTGGTAAATTTGAGTTCCCCACCAGAAGATGATAAGAGGTAGTCAGCCAATGAAATTACATATGGATATTCACTTTCTCTCTTAGGGATTGTGATCAGGGAGTTTTGATTATTTTGGGGTTTTAAACATTTTTAATCTGCAAACCCCAGTGTGCTGTCTTCAGGCAGAAACTTATTTTGGACACGTGGAGCAGGAGAGGGTCTCAAGGTAGGTTTGAAATTAGAGAAGATATTACTAATTTTAGATTTCTGTCCAGGCTTGCAGCTATGCACAGCTCCAGTCTAGATATAATTGTGTGGGAAGTAAAGAAGTTCTGAGCCTGTTATTTCAGGTCTGTGGTGAGGACTCCTGCATCTTCTCTGATGTGATACAAGAAAAAAGGTTTTCATCGTGAGAGTTGTTCACTGGTGGTAAAGCTCCAAGAAACAGTGAAAGCTTCATCCTTGGAGAGTCTCAAAACCAGGTAATTTTTCATGGAATCATATCAAGAATGGCTCTGCTTGGAAGGGACCTTAAAGATCATCTAGTCCAAGCTGTGGTTACTGTGATTGATCACGGGGAAACCAAGGAACTGGGAATGAAGCAGCGGCCTCTCCATCTCTGTGTGTGGATGAGCCTCAACAGAGCTTGAAGCTATCTCTAGATCACAATTTAGACAGGTTTGGGACCTGCCTTTGGGATACAGGGAGCTGAATTTCACCCAGGAGATGGAGTTCTGTGCCTGCTGTGCCATCTGGAAGCCAGGATAAGCACTGCCCTTTGAAAGGGCTCTTCAGCACCCCCAAGGAAAACCAGATTTAATGGAGAGGAGGAGCTCATCTGTCACCCTCTTTAATTTAACAGATTTTCTTTTCTCTGTAGCTGTTTGTGTTTCTTTTTAATCACTTTAAACCACCCTGGGACTGCTCTGCCTCAGCTGCTGGTTGTCTTGAGATTTGTGAGGGATCAGCTACGAATTAGCAGTGCTGAGTGTTGAAGTGCTTTTTCATCCAGGAGGTTTAAGGCACCAGACAAAACTCCTTAGTTCCAGCACAATGGCTTGCTGTAGATCCTGAGGAGAAATTCTCAATTAAGAAACTCAACATGAGCTGAACTTCCAGACAAAACTCCTTAGTTCCAACACAATGGCTTGCTGTAGATCCTAAACAGAGATGCTCAATCAAGAAATTTGACATGAGCTTCAGAATTCATTGATGGCAGGCCTGATTTCTTTGGTTTTTTTGTCCATGCAAAAGTGCCCTTTCCCCTCTCCAATTATCTGTGAAGTTTGTAGCTTGTTTTTTTTATTCCTTGTTAAACTTTCCCATTTGAACCATTTTAAAATAAAGTGGGATTCTCCCCTCCTAAACAACCCTGTAGATGAGAAACTAAGCCTATTACTACAGAAAAATTAAATTTCCAAGTGATATCCTGTGTTTCAGGAGTCATTTCCACAGCTTTGAATTCAATATCTGCCATTGTGGAGGGGATTTCACCTCATCTTTCCCCTGTGGGGCAAGATCTTCCCAAAGCCCTAGGTCTTTGCAGTTGGAGAAATGCAGCTCCACCTGTTCCTTGTAAATACTTTTTGAAAATGATGGTGGAAAACTTCATAATTCATCAGAGAAGAGTTCTGTTTTCTAAATAGTTGAGCTGCATCTCTTCCCACTTCCTACTTCTGTCTATATTCACCCCCTGATTAAAGCCAGGAACATGCAGTGAGATAGACAGGCAGGGATTTAGCCCCAAATGTGTCTCCCTTGCTTTCCAAAATGTTAACAGAGCACTTACACAAGCTCCAGGCAGGTTTAAATTGTGGCCACCCTGCAGGAAGAGCCTTTGCTGAATTTCTCAGACACGGATCAAGAGGCAGCTCTGTGCTGCTTCCCCTGCTCAGCAGCCCTCATGTAACCACTGCAAACACATTTTCCTAAGGAACGTGTGTGCACACATCAGGAGCACTGGGGCTAATCATATCTTACTTCCTACACAGGCACTCAGGAATGAATTGTGTAAGGATTCTTCTCTGTTAGAAACTGGTGAGAGTTTGGTTTGTTTTTTTCCTTTGGAAGGGGAATTTCTAGGGTTTCTCTTCTCTGTGGAAACTTGCTAGATCACAGATTTATGTCTTTCCATTGCATTTAGTTGAAATCAGGCAGTGGTGGCACTGCTAGAGAGACAAGGGCAGCTGCTTGGGCAGACAGAAATCAGATGGCACTTGAGTAAAGAGCAGTTCTTGGACACTTTTAGCACAGGTCCTGCTCCAAGGCCATATTTTATGGCTTGTTTATAGATGTGCTGGCGTGTGAGCTGCCAAGGAATGAGCTAGTGAGGCTTTCTAAGGCTGATTTGATTCAGGTGCTGCTGAAAGTGATTTAGAGGAGCCCTTGTGTCCTCTGGGGAAGCATCAGTGCTCCTGGGGAGTCATTTCTGTCTCACAGACAGGAAAAGTTGTGGGAGATCGGCTGTGAGGGGTTGGGGCATCAAGATTCTTTGACAAGGGGTAACTTCACACACTCCTATTGAGTTTGGGAAACTGGTCCCAAGATGTTACTATAAAGGGTCAATTATTGTAAAATACAGTGTATACTGACATAAACCATGCCTGCAATGGGCAGGGACACCTGCCATTATCCCAGGTTTCTCAGAGCCACATCCAGCCTGGCCTTGGACACTGCCAGGGATGGGACAGCCACAGCTGCTCTGGGCAACCTGTGCCAGGGCCTCAGCACCTCACAGGGAACAATTTCTTCCTGATATCTAATCTAAATTTCCTTTCAGTGTGAAGCCACTCCCTTTTCTCCTGTCACTACACGCTCTTTTAAATAGTCTTTCTCTTCTTAGCAGATTATTATCAAAATAGTAAAAAGTTGAGGAATAGACACTTGGATAAAGGATAATATATCTGAAATGGATTCTTCTTCTCCACCCCCAGTATATAAATAAATAAAATAAATCCAGCTGCCTGGATTTACCTCTTGATGAGGGTATGAGTCTGCAAATATTCACTTGTCTAGATCTTCCAGGTGAGAAGAGCTGCATGTGTTGCTGGAGTAAAATTTTGTACTGAAGCTCTTAGTACAGAGTTTTGGTCTTAAAGTTCATTTAAGGTTGGCAACTGGTACAAAAATGTTGGCCTGGCCTCAGGATAAAACTTTTATTTTTAATACAACTGATGGAAGCAAAACTGGTTGTGCACTTCTCATCAGCAAACAAGTTTCAAAATAAGAATATGACAGAGCTCAGCTGCGTGGGATTTGAATGTGAATGACTGGCTGGGGCAGGAGAAATCTCTGGCAGTGTTTGTACAGCATAATATAGCTTGGATGTTGCTTTTGGGAAATGTTTTAATGGGGACTCAAGGTATCTACTCACTTTATTTTTGCATAGAATAGTCCATCTAACATGTCTAATGGTGATGGGGGAGAGACTTTATCTAATTTTTCCTGTATTGAACCAAGGAACTAATTCATGTGCTCTCTCCAGTTAAATATAATCATCACATTAAAAAAAAAAAATATTGACAAAGAGAAAAGTCATCCATGTCAAGATCAGGGTATAAATGCAGATTTTTCTTTTGCACTAAAACTTCTAAATCATGTCTTCCCAGCCTGAAAACTCAGTGTTTGCACATGAAATTGCAGAAAAGAGGATATTTACTTTACCTGATCCCTTTGGTTCCCTACTTAAAGAGTGAAGAGCTTTGATCTGAAGTTCATAAAAAAAAAAAGCATAATCTGTATAAAACAGATGTACCCGGGAGACTTTACAAATAGCTTTTCAAAAAATATTTTGGTTTTCATTGAGGGCTAGGAAGTTGGGCCAAAAAGAGAAGAGAGACCTTTTTTCAAGGTGTTTTGCACAGCCATTTTTCTATGTGACTCTTTAACAGAGATTACGTGAGGAGGTATCACTCCTTTGACTCCTGAGCTGATCCTTGTCCATGCAGATTTGATTCCCCATCTTCCTGTTGGAAAATTCACGTGGTAGGAGAATAGGATTTTTATGATTGGGATGATAAGTGGAGGGGCTGCAGAGTTTTAAGAGGTCTATTCACTATGACTTGTATGCACTTCTGTATGACCAGTGAGTTATCAGAGTTCTGCTGAGGAGCTTTTATAAAATCGTGGAGGTGTTGGCTGGAGGGCACCTCTGGGAATCCTCCTGCAAGGGCAAATTGCTACCAGGTCCCATCAGCCATGGCTTTGCCTGTCTGGATCTTGAAGGCTTTGGCTGATGAAGTTTCTGTGACACAGGAGCCCTTGAAAATGATACCTGGTCATTTGTGTGAACTCACCCCTCCACAAAAGCTTTGCAGGGATCTGTGGCTAAAGGAGGGAAAAGAAGTGCCTGCAGCTGCAGAAAAAAGGATTAATTGGTTTGTTGCTTTTCAAATGAATTGGCATATTATATTTTAAAAGTTTAAGCTGGTTCTATATTTAGCACTTATACTTCTAGAAAAGATTAAAAGCCTTTTGTTCCACTGATCCTCAGGATAATCAGGCTTCAAACTGGAGATCAGGACATGCAGAATGGGATAGGGGAGTTAATTATTCAGAAACTGAATGGCTCAGATTTTTCCCTGTCTTTCAGGAGCTCTAAAGCCTAACTGTTTTTCCCAAAATAGGGGATTTTCATAAAATCATAGTCATAGAATGGTTTGGGTTGGAAGGGACCCTAAGAATCATCCAGTTCCATCCCCCCTGCCATGGGCAAGGACACCATCCCAGGCTGCTCAGAGCCCCAGCCAGCCTGGCCTGGAACACTGCCAGGGATGGGGCAGCCACAGCTGCTCTGGGCACCCTGTGCCAGGGCCTCACCACCCTCACAGGGAGCAATTTCTTCCCAATATCCAATCTAACCCTCCTCTCTGTCAGTGTGAAGCCATTGCCCCTTGTCCTGTCACTCCCGACCCCTGTCAAGGGTCTCTCTTCCACTGTGGATGAATAGTTTCAAAAAACACCCTCATGGCCTTGTCTCCATCTTCTGTCTTTCCAGGGAATGGTTTGGGGAAGCCTTGGAAGACAGGGAGCCACATCCTGGTCTTTATTAGTTTCCATAAAACACAAAACAAGTCAGAGCTACACAGGCCTCCAAGCTGCTGCCATTTTATGGCACAATTCAGGGCCACAGGGCAGAATGACAGAATTACTCAAATTAATCAAGTATTTCTGTGTCCGTAGTCCAGCCTGCTGCTCAAAGCAGCATTATATCTGAAGTGAGGTCAAGTTTTGCAGAAATGTGTTAAGTTGGGTCTTGAAAATCTTTAAAGCCATAGAATGCCCATCACCACAACATCTCTAGGCAACCTGTTCCCGTGCTTTGATGTTTTGCTGTGCCTGTTTTCCCTTATGTCCAGTAAGAACCCCTGTTGCTTCAATTCAGGAACCTTATCTGTGGCTGGGCATGTGAGGTCCCAGCTCTTTGGCCTTGGCAAAAGCCTGTCAAGGTTTGGAAGGTGGCTTTAATGTGTCCCCAAAGTTTTATTTTCAGTGCAATCAAGCTCCATTTCCTCAACTTCTCCTCACAAGACAAACTCTCAAGGCTGGACAACTTTGGTGCCACTCCTTTGAAATCATTCCAGTTTACTTTTAAAAGATTCCTTGAAATAGCTGTTCATGCTTTAGGAGTGTTTTATGATTAATCTAAAAGGATGGGTAATAGTGGACTGGCTTTCCTACAGGCCTGTGCTCAAATATATGAGCACAGCATCTGGTTTTTGTTCCCTTGACTTTCTGTCTGGGTCATCTCTTTAACTTTGTGCCACCCCCATGACACCCAGGAAATTCTGTACTCTTGCCACAGAGAAAATACAGAGGTTTTGCCTTGGACTTGAATGAAGAAAAAAAAAAGTTTTTGTCTTACTCCTACTGTTTGTGTCAATAATTAGGCAAAATAGCAAGGAAATGCTTCTTAGAAATGTACATCTGTGGTTTTTCAGGTAGGAAAAGCCCCTGGATATCGCTGCATGTGTCTTATTATCATGGCAAATGTTAAAAAGTGCAAGTAATGTATGTTAATATTGAGCTTTCCTGTCAATTCAGATGAACACATTATGGATAAAGCCTGGATTCCCAACCCCTCACGCCACTACAAAAGAATGTTCCTTCCCTTCTCAGACTTGGTCAAGAAAATTACTTCAGGAATAGAAATGAATTATATAAGGCTGTACCCTGGCTATGTGACAACCTCACATCTCCCCAGTAGGCACAGTACTAACTTTATCCCAGCACAGTGCTCGGGCTAATATGAGTCATCTGATAACCTCCTCATTGTGCACTGACCTCAACCTTGGACCAAAATAAACAGAAATTCAATTACCAACCTCTCCTTGGTGCCCTCACCCTCCCTCCAGTGTGTCTGGAGCTCTGAGGAGCTGGGAGGCTTCGCTTTCCCTCGCGTCTGGCTGTGGTGAAACGGGAGCCGAGCCTGGGGTGGGCTGTGCTTGTCCTCCAAAGAGCTCAGGCTCTCATCCTGTGCTCAGCGGGCTCAGCACTTGCTCTGCTCCCTGCAGGTGAGTTCTGCTGCCTGATGCTGAGCAGGAGTCCCCTGTGAAATGGGGAAAGCCTTGAATCCTCCCCTGAAGGCAGCACCTCACGTCTAATGTCTCATTTCTTCACTTTCCCTGCTTGCACTAACAGAGGGGAAAGGCTTCTTGTAGGTTTATAATTTTTTGCCATTCTCCGTTCCTGACAGCCAGATGCAAGGTGGGGATCTTCAGGAAGAGAATAGGGCACTTGGGGCAGGGAAAGAGCAGGGAGGACCAGTGACAGGCCTTTCTGGGATAAGTTTTCTTCTGAAACAAGTCCACTTTGAGGACACAAACCTCTGTCTGTATCCAGAAATCATCATCTGAGATGTGCTCTGTGTGACAAGAGAGGCACATTACCACACATGGATATGGGACTATGACAGCACTGCACTGAGCAGAGATAACTCCAAGATAACCCCAGCCCTGCCACTGAGGGGGTTTGTGTCCTTGGGCACTCACCTTGTGCCTCTTCCCCATCTACAAAACAGGACCCATCACGAAGGCTGGCCTGTTCCAAAGCCATACCCTTTCTAGGGAAAGATTTAGGGGTTTGTAGTTTGTCTGGAAAAGATTCCACGGGGCTAATTAATGGAGGGTGCTGAGCATCCCAAAAATAAAGCTGCTCATCTTCTAAAGCCTTGATTTAAACCTCACTGAGCTATTCTCTGTGAGTAAATTATAGAACAATTTTACCTTGGTCTCTGGAGCAATCTAGTCCTGATTTCTCTTGAAATAAATATTTGAAACTTCACAGTGAAAAGCAGATGTTAAATTCATGTTATTCTGCAGAGCCTCTGAATTGTTTGCTTGGGTGTAAGCCTCTTTCCTGTTCTTCCTGTGCATTGGTCATCTGTTCTCCAATATCTGAAACCACTAAAGCAGGAAAGTTATCCATGAGGAAAAAAAAAAAAAAAAAAAAAAAAGGTAATGCAACAGTTTTTAAGGTGCATTTTCAGATGCATCATGCAAAAACTCCCTAAAAGATTCAATAACATTTTCATATATGAGTTTACAAGGACACGTGTATTTCTACAGCCAGGGGATAATTCTGTAAATAAACACAGCCCTGCAACCAAACATACATGCAAACGTGCCCAAATAGTCTTAAAGATTTGTACAAAGCCTGCACTTATTTGGCTTTAATAACTACCCACATATCTGGGTAGAGTAAAGGGGAATCTGACAAAAATTCTAAAGGTGAGTCAAGAAGTTTGGGTGGAAGGCACTACTGAAACATGGAATCATTCTGTTTAAGAAGACCCTCAAAAAGTTGGGACTTGCAGACACCAAACTTTCAGCACTGACTGTGACAAGGAAAGAAAAGATGGTTCTGTTCTGAGAAAGAGCCTACTCACTTAATTTGTACCCAAACTACTCTGGAATGAAAGGATTCTTTCATCTGAACCGTTCAGGCTCAATGCACCTTTTGTTTTATGTGAAGCCTGAGGCATTCACCTCCTGTCACTTTGCAGGTGAAGTGTTTTACCTCCTTTACGACACCATCAGAAGATCTTTGTATTCAGCAGAATGTTTCCCTTTCATGTCAGTTAGTTGGAGAAGATCTGTGCACGCCGTTCCTTTGAAAAATGGTTTAATGATTCAGAAGTGCATTAACTTTGAATGTCCATAGTCAGGCACCTCAGAGAGTGTGATCTTGACAAGTTTGGAAAATTAACTTCCTCTTTCCAACATGTACCAAAACCACACAAACATAGCACTTTCTTGTGGAAATGGAATAACGAGCTCACACATAAGTTCAAGTTTCTCTGGAAGCAACATTCTTTGAGTCTGGGGTAAGATTTTGAACTTGAGATCAAGTGTAGTGCCTCTCTAATAAGCACAGAAGGAAATAAAGGAGGTGGAGATATTGGTTTGCTTCCTAAGAAATCAATGAGAGATGATTTGGCATTGTGTAGTGCTTGGAACTCATTATGGAATTCCTTGGTGCAAGTAATGGCAATTACTTGGGAACAGCAGAGAGAAATCCATTTTGTGATGATACTTAATTTTTTGTTCCTCACCCAATTATCTGAATTGCAGTGTCTGTCTGTGTCTCTGACTTAATGTGCAATCTACCCACTGAGAAGATTCTGGAACACACAAATTCTGTCCCTCAGAAGTCTTTAGGGTTTTTTTCTCTTGCCACAAATTCTACCTGTTTTTTAATACACTTCAAAGGAGCAGCTCTGTATCTTAAATTACTATCAAGTTTATAGATTTAATTTTAAACCTGTGTCTGTTAGAAAGTCCTTGTCCATTCATTTTTTACTCTGATCCAGGACAAAGTTCTGCATACATTTGCCACCCTGGAAGTGAGAAGTCATCCCCAGTGTCCTGTGGGTCCCTTGGACCTCAGTTACCCTGATGTAACCCTGATGACTGCCAGCAAATGTCTGCATGTTTACCCAGGGATAATCAATAACACTTTGGGCTCAGCAACAGGGATTGTTTGCTGGAGGCTCCTTCACTTGTTTTCCTGGGAACTAAAAATTTGGCATCAGACAAACCTCCTTTGGAACAATGAGGATGGTAGTCCGTTTTTACTTGCAAAGATTTGGGAATTTCATTTTAACCAAGGCTGTCTGAGATTCTTCTGTGAGGACAGTTCTCTGATGGAAAATGCATATTATTAGGCATCATCACCAGCTGAAGTTTAGTGCCAAGAAAGCTTTTTATTTCTCCCTCTCTAGCATGAATAGAGGGAGTGAGCCTTGATTCTCTGCTCAGAGGAAACTCAGCAGCAGCTGCCAGGTGGGGATGAACAGCAGCCACCTCCCTGCCTGTCCCACTCTGCAGCATCCTTGGAAGCCAGGCACTGGGAAAGGACAAAGCAGAAAGACACAGGAGGCTGTTGCTCAGCCTTATGGTTCTTATAAACAACACTTGAATCCTCTTTCTCCTTAGGCAGGCAGGGAAAATGGGGGAAGAAAGAAATGCATAGATAAAGCACCCAACCCTTGAATGACAAGCACTTAGAATTCCCACAGGTGTATTTCTGGTGCACTGAACTGATAAGAAGTGGCAGACAGGCACACGGTGCTCCTTTAGGTTATCATTTCCTTGGCTGTCAGAGGTCAGGTGAATTCATCTGACATGAGGCAGGAGTGGACATAGAATCATGCAATGGTTTGGGTTTGAAGAGAACTTTAAGATTGTCTTGTCCCATCCCCTGTCATGGGCAGGGACACCTTCCACTATCCCAGATTGCTCAGAGCCCCGTCCAACCTGGCTTTGGACACTGCCAGGGATGGGGCAGCCACAGCTGCTCTGGGTAACCTGTGCCAGGGCCTCACCACCCTCACAGGGAACAATTTCTTCCTGAAACCCCATCTAAACCTCCTCTGTTTAAATCCATGCCCCTTCATCCTGTCGCTACATCTCCTTGTAAAAAGTCTCTCCACATCTTTTGTGTAGGCTCCCTTCAGGTGCTGGGGGGCTGTGCTTTGCTGCCACAGTGCTCTGCTCAGCTGGATCCAGCTGCAATCTCCCCCTAAGTCACAGCTAAACACAGAGGAGACATCTCAGAGCGGGAACAGCGTGGCCACAGAGACCTCTGAATGTGTCCCTGCAGGCTGGGTAGGCTTACATGTAACTGAAGGAATGCTGGAAGCAAATCCATTAAGGGAGTTTTCAGTAGCACCAATGTCCTTCTAACACTGCAGAGCAATGACTCTCAGGTCAGTGTTGCCTCTGTAAGGAGGCTGGAGTTCCTTTTTCAGGACGTGTTCTTGCATTACCTGTGCAGAACCATCTGCCAAAGGGGCCCACTGGAGTGGGAAGCAGCCTGGTCCCTCCAGTGTTCCTGGGGGATGTGCTTGGGAGAGAGCACTGGTTGGCTGCAGAGAAAGAAATTTGTGCAAAAGCCTTCCTCTGAAGGCTTGGCAGATATTTTTCTTGTGTGATCTCCCTCGTACATTGTTTGGGAGCACACAGGGAGTGTTTTACTGGGCTGCAATGATCTCCCCAGCCTGGGCATCAGGTGCTGCAAAGAGCTCAGCACTTGCAGAATTATCTCAGCAGTTGCAGAATTATTGGTCATTTTGGGCTTACAGAAATAGATGTGATCTTTAAGGCTCTATTCCAATGGCTGGCTCTGATGACAGCTGAAAATGCCTCATAAAATGAAGTGCAGTTAATGCTATTTCTGTCCTGAGCTGATCTATGGGCGTTTTTTTAATTATTATTCTTAAATATTAATAGCAATGTCTCCACAAATGATCTGAAGTTCAGAATTCCACATTTCCTGATCATTTAGTCAATCCATTCCTCAAGCTAGGTGCTAGTTATGCTAAAATGGGTTAAAGAGCACTTCTTAGGAGGGTAAAAAACAGCAGGATGCATTTCACTGTCCTTAGGTGAAATGGTTCCCTTGGGAAAAAATCCTAGAGAATCTGCTCCTGAGAACTTACTGGGAAATAAGAAGGGTTTTGTTTGCTTTTTAAAAGTCCAGAATACTTCATTTATTTTTAGATGTCTGGCAGTGAATCTGGCTGCTTTAGGGATGCTTAAGCTCTTCTTAAATTTGAGGGAGGTTCCTTTTTTCCTCCAACAGCAAGATGCCAGCAATAATTTTGATTCCACTGAGCTGTCAGTTCAGTTATGTTTGCTTAATTGACAGTCTGATAAAGCCTTGTCTGCAGATGTTTTGGTTCCAAGGATTTGACTGGCCCATCACATAGGCAGGGATATATAAAAGGAAAAGGTTAGGAGATATTATATGTTGTAAAGAAAGCTTTTCCTAAAAACCAGAGACTACTCAAAGCAGAGCTCTAGAAAGGGTTAGTATGTGATGATGTGTACAAATAGGAACTGAAATTTCTGGGTTTTCAGGGCTGTGGAACTAAAATATGATAGTAGCTTTATGGCTCAAATTCAAAAACAGCTTCCATGGTAAATTTAAGGCTCCTGTTCATCTTTTAACAAATAATTTAGGTATTTTCCCACAGAAGATTATTGACTTCAGTGAGAGCAAAATCAGAAAAGAATTCCAGTCTGAATCGAAGCAACTGGAGTTTGAAACCTTGCTATGGGAAAGGCATTATGCATTTTTCATAGAAAGCAATGAAATATTAATTCCTTTTAGTGACTTAGATGAGCACTATAAAAAAGTACTATTAGAACTGGGGCAAAAAAATTGCATTATTCAACCACATCCTCTTCATTATATGTTATTAAAGAGATAGATATTTTGAGAGGAGAAAGGCTTTTATAGTTCTGGTTATTAGAGTAAAAAGTTAAAATTTTGTCAGTCTTGGGAGAGAGAACTGAGGCTGAGGGAGGTGTTCCCACTCCTTCTTTTTTACAGAAATGAGCACCAACATTATTATTGAGGAATTTTGCTTGACCCTTGTGTTGGAACAGCATTCTACAAAAATGTTCATCAGAAAAGCCCTCAGCAGTGTTAGAGCCTGGCTCCACTGCCATTCCAGGCTCCCTCTCAGTGATCCCAAAAGAGATCAGAGGGATTCCACCAGCCAAGGAAAACTGCTCCCATGCCTGTCCCTCCAACAGTAGCTAAATTACTGTGAAAAGCTTCTCCTGAGCCCAAGATTGTGCAGTATTTGTTCCTTGCAATCCCAGTCCATTGGGTGCTGACACCTTCAGTGCAAGCCTCTACCTGGTAATGCTGTAAAAAGTTGATTTTATGGATTTCTCATTAAACTCCAAAGGGTGGTTCAGGAAGGTTTGCTTTACAGGCAGCCTGTGCCTGTTCAGGGTGGGTTTAAATAAAAAATAAAATAATGCAAGTGGTGCTGCTGTTGTTCCTCCTCCCAAGAGCTGAGTCCTGGTTTGGCAGCCACTGGGAAACTGTTGGATATAAGTGGATGAGACAGATCTAATAGGAGAGATGTCATGGAAAGAGAGTGATTCACTGCTTTGGGCTGTGCACAGAGCTCAAATCCTTGGTTTAATCTGGTGTTAGGTGCCAGCTACACGTCTATGGTTTGACACCAGCTTTTTTCCTTGGCTCCTAGTGATCCTGAAATATTTCTCCCCCTTTTGAGGAGCCTTTCCTGCATGCCTCAGGTAGATCACATCCCAGTGAGATAATTATGTATTGATGCTGTAGATATGTTCTGCAAGCAGCAGCTGGAGCCTGGAGAAAACACCCTTTCCTTGGAAACCCTTGCTCTCAAAGAGGTTTTACAGCAAAGTTTTCCCAGCTCTGCTTTCAAGATTAACACAGAAGGCTTTAAACTGTATCAAGTGCTTAAAACTGTGACTCTGCCAAGCTCCAAATCTTGAAAAACCCCTAAAATTGGAGGTTTCATATCAGATGAATTTGCAGTACAGCTCTCTTCCACTGCAGTTTAACACACTGTTCAGATTCCATTAAGTTGTAGCACAGGACATAGCCAGGGAAGTGCAAGGGCTTTTGTTTCCTAGATAATGGACGTTTAAGGATGAGCAACACTGTAGTCCTGATAAAACAGGGAGGCAACATTGCTGGGAAAACGAAACAAAAACAAAACAAACAAAAAAACAACAACAACAAAAAAAAACCAACCAAAAAAACCACCCCCAAACCAAAAAGCAGGGAGCACCTCAGACTTTTCTTATCCTTTTTCTCTACCTTCCCTACCTCACTGAGCAAATTATGTATTTTTTGCCTGTTTACTTATGGAGCCAGTTCCTCTTGCCCTGATATCTGATTCAGACTGAAAGAATCAGAATTTGTGGCTCTCCAGTGGTTTCCAGAAAGTCCAGGAGCAGACACAGATGATTTCTGCGTGGGCAATTTCTGTCAGATATTTTTCATCCTCACCTTTTCTGTGACTCTTACATTTTTTATTCAGCTTCCTTGCAATGCCCCACTGCTTTTTATCAATTTTCATGCAGGGGAAGAGATGGCTTTTGCTACAAGAGCTGATCTTACATCTGTGTTTTATTGCTGTATATTTGAAGATTGACTTCATGTTCCAGTGGTCAAGAAGAGGGGAAGTTATTTCTGCCCTTTACAGCCAAGAAGGTGGGAAGACTGTATGAATGGATTTAGTCTGGTACTGGGTTTTGTACATCAGGTTGAGCTTTAATTGAATTTGGTGTCTGCTTGGTTTATATTCAGTAATAATAATGCCAAAATACTAAGTTCAATGATCATACTACACTTATATTTGAGGAGTCTGGTAAAGCCCTCTCTGCCACAGCTGAAAGGTTTCTTGTTGATCTTAAGACTGCTCAAATAAGATTTTTTTCATGTTACTTGTCTGCCTCTGAGCTAATTTGTTTGCTTGTTTTTATTTGGAAAGCTTCTGCTAAAACAAACCAGGGGGACAAAAATCCAAAAGGTTTGGCTGTCTCTGAAATAAAGTTGGAGGAAAATGTTTTGCTCTGCCTGTCAGAAGTTTTTACACTCATTTTGCTACAAAGCTCTCCTGCTTTTTTGAGCAGAGCCAGAAAATTTGGCAGGGAGGCTATTCCGATGTGGTAGTGCTTTCTGCCATTCTTGAAGAAATTTGCTCAATGCGCGCTTTTTTTAACATGTATTTCTTTAGAGACTTGTCAAAGCTTTACTATGGAAATCCCTGAGGGTTTCTTAGCTCTGGAAAGACCAGATGTTCCCGTATCAGTGGGAGGGGCTGTTCTGGCTGGCCAAGACCTGCTGCTCCTGGCAGGGAGGGCTGGGATCACAGGTGGCGGGATGAAGGCTGTGTCTCCAGGGGACATGACCCTTTCTCAGCCAGGTGACCTCTGCAAGTCTCATCACTTCCATTCCAGGGTGAACAGAAATCCCTGTGAAGGGGAATTCAAAGTTACATAAAGGCCAAATCCTTTCTCTCATCTTTGTGGCTGGGGCTGAGGACAGGCAGAGGGGGCGGGATGGATGCAGGACACACAAGGGATGGGGGCTTCCCTTGCAACAGAGTTCCCTTCACAACAGAGCAGTACAAATCTCACTAAAATCTTTCTTTATCGTTCCCTTTCAATAAAAGAGAGAGTGGCATAAAATAAAGTGAATTTTTTACAATACAGAAGTACTTGAAAGCTAGGAAATATTTGTGTGAAAGTTTCTGGTACAATCTGTTTCATCTTCCTTCCCTCCATTTATCCCAGTATTGTGAAAAATCTGTAATTATACCATTATATATTTTTTGCCAGTACAAGAACCTGTCCTCATTCAACACACAGAAAGGACAGGGTTCCAGTGATAGCCTGGCTTGATGGGACTGTCACCTTCACTTCATGGAAGTGCAAGTCTTCCTCCCTCAGTCAGCAGTGGCACAAGCACCCTTTTCAAAGGGCAGGATAGAGACTGCTCAAGGCCGGGCTGCATGGGGCTCTGAGCAACCTGGGCTAGGGGAACATGTGCCCCTGACCATGGCAGGGGTTTGGAAAAGGATGGTCTTTAAGATCCCTTCCAACCCTGGCCATTCCATGATTCTAGGGCTGGGATAGATGGTTTCTTATCAGAGAATAATCAGGGTTACATCTGTTTGGAGAAAACTGGCATTCTTTTATCCCTGCTCTTTGTGGTGATGCATGAACTCATGATGGGTATGTGGGTATTGTTAGATGCCCCAACCGTCCTCACCTTGTTGCCTTCTGGTGCTTTGAGATCTGCAGTTACACGAATTGAGAATTCTTTGTGTATTTTCTTCCCTCTTAGAGTGTAAAACACAATAGGAAAGCCAAGGTTTCATTGCCCATGTACAGTGAAATCTCTGCTCTTTCCTATCCTGAGTCTGGCATTCTGTGAGATGCAGAGCAATGTTTCAAACCCAGGCCTTCACTGGGGCTAGAATAAAGAGGCTGAAGGCACTCAGGGATCTGACCACGAACATTTGATGCTGCAGCAGCTGATTCTCCGATGCCTGGAAGGATGTTAATAAACATCCTTCAGGTGTCTCCTGCCTTCTCATGAGAGAACAAACCAGGAGAACGCCTGCTTCCGAGTGGTATGCCTAACAGCAGCTCCAGGGCTAAAGCTAATTCTGCTTCCCTCCCCTGTTCAGCACTCTCATTTATGGATTTATGGCTCTGAGTAAGAAGGGAAGTATGAAGTTGGCTGTAATTGGTACTGTGCATAAGTGTAAATTACCATTTCAAATGGGGATGCTCTGCCAGCTATTGCATTTTTATTTTTTTTATTTTCCCTGTCTATTGCTCTTTTTAGACTGTGGGGATTTGTTTGATGTGTGGAATATTTTGGCTCCTGGGAAAGGAATCCTACCCCAGGGCCTCCAGCCTGTGGGAGGTTCTGTTGTGCCTCCCAGGCTGTGCACGAAGGTGTTGATGGATGATTTTAGAGACGCATTGATCACCAAAACATACTGCAGGTATGGAAGGAGTTCTTGTTTCTTCATTTGGTGGGGGTGAGTGTTACAAGATGTCACATGAGCAAAGCATGTCAAGCTGTTCTGCTGAAGGCCCAGTGGTCAGCCAGCATCTCCAGCATTTACTGGAGCCCTAAAAGGAGTTTTGGAAAAGGGATATGAAATGCATTTTGCCACTTGGATGCAAGCAAGTGAAGAAACTCTAGTTATAGGGTTATAGGGATGAGAAGCTCCATAACTGGAAAAAGTACCTGAATGTAGGAAGCAGAAGATAGGGGTAGCACAGGAGCCGTGGAGGAGGGAATTGGGAAGTTCAGGAGACCAGGAGGTAACTGGGAAATGCAGGAAGACAAGGGAGTGGCTAAGAAGTTTTGCATGCCCTAGCCTCAAACCTGGATTCCTACTTGGAATATCTCAGTTTTAGAGTGAGGTTTGGCTTTCCTCATGCTACACAGACACAACTTTTGGCAGCTGCAGTACTGATCACATCAAATTCTGCAAAAGGGAACTAAAGGAAATCCAAAGCATGGCCATGTTACCCAAAATGCTGAGCCACTTTTGGGGGTGCATCCCAGGGAATGGTTGAAACTGAGCTCCTGTGCTGCAGATTGTCAGTGCCTGTATGGACCAGGCCTGGAAGGAAAATGTCCCTCCAGTTTTTGGAGATGGATGAGAGCCCAGAGCTGGGTGTCCTGTGCTAGTCAGAACGATTTCCCCACGAATCTCTGAAGGGATTTTTGTGCACCTTGGCATAAATGACCAATACAGCCTGCAGGAGGATGTGGTCATCTTAAACTCTTGAAGCACAGCGAGATGCTAGACCTGAGCTTGGAGATGTGACCGCAGCCACTGCCTCAAAGAGGAGCTCCGTGGCACCCTGAGGTGGCACTGGCCTCGTGGTGTTGGCTTCCAAGCCAGCACCCAAATCTCTCTCCAGGGAGCGTTATGGTGCAGCACTGTGGCTTTTGGGGACACTGCTCTTGTCCCTCCCGACATCTCCCTTGTCTCCAACCCTGCCAACTGTGTGCCATGGGGAAGTGCAGGATCAGCAGGAGGCTGAGCTGTGGCAGCTGGCAGTGCCTCTCAATATAGCAGCGAGGGGTGTGGCTGCACAGGCACGGCGTGCGGGGGGCTCGGGAACAGGCTGCGTGCCCAAAGGAGCCGTGTGGAGCCCTGCAAGGCTTTAGCACCGAGCCTGGGCAAGGACAGAGAGGCCGCAGCGAGCCCAGGGGTGCAGAGCAGCCTGAGAGCCCGCTCGGAGCCCGCTGTGGCTGGAGGCTGGGGAGGGATGCCATGGGAAGGGATGCGATGGGAAGGGATGCGATGGGAAGGGATGCCATGGGAAGGGATGCCATGGGAAGGGATGCCATGGGAAGGGATGCCATGGGCTGTGATGGGATGCAGGGAGCTCCTTGGCTGCCTGGAGCACTGCTTACCCAGGTAACGGGGAGCCCAGAGCTGTGGCGGCAGGGAATGTCTGCGTGGGCTGCAAAATGGTCCTGCAAACCGAGCTGGAGCTCCACGCTGTCCCTGCTCTGCTGGCTGAAGCTTGCTCCTTCAAACCCAGCGTGAGCTCCGTCGTGTAGACATGCCCTGTGTGTCCTCTTGGAAACCTCGGAAGCTTCCCCATCCCCCCACGAAAGCTGTTTTGAAGGGACTTCTCAATAGTTAACCCTGTGAATTAATAAATCATAATTATGATTCAAGTAATCCCGGGAATGAATAATTCATTGTAATAATTGAAAAAGAAATTTCAGCAAGAAGCATTTTACTGTTACAAAAGCAAACATCGTTTCTTTTTTTTTTTTTTTTCAAATAATAGAGATATTCTCCAGCAAAGTCTTTTTCATCTGGCTGCCATACCCCGATTATGTTTAATATTAAACAAAAATACGCTTCCTCGTGTGACAGCCATCTCCCCATAAATGAAAAAAAAAAAAAAAAAGCTTTCTTTTGCAACAGCCGTCTTCAATGCTAATGAGTAAGAAGGGAAAGGGGGTTAAGTGACATTTAAATTATATTCACCTCCTTTCTGAGAACAGAGCCGAAGAAAGCAGCCAAAGTCAGCTGGTCAAAATGTCCAGAGCATGAACCAGGAATGTCCAGCTAGTTAGGAGGGACTGGGAGGAAGGAGGGGTAAAAAGGGGAATGTTTTCCTCTAGGTCCGTGCTGCTAAGAGATGGTGTAGGCTAAGCACATGGCTTGCAGCCAGCAAAGGCATCAGATGCTGCGATGATAAAAGCTTGGTTAATAACATTTAGCACCGACAAAGGGCTTTCAAGGGAAAGACAGACTTCTGTCCTGGGAAGGATGGAAGCAGAGTCACCTGTTAGCCCCATTTTCGGGTTGTTTCAGGAGAAAGTACGGTGTCGTGAGTTTATCTGCGCTTTCAAATGCCTAGCGTGACAGGGACCGGGCGAGCCACAGGTTTCTAAAGCCAAAAGAGCTGGTAGTCTGATTGCTTGTGAAACGCAGATTGTGATTTTGGAGGGACTTAGTGCTGACTGTGTGGTGGTGGACAAGAAGAAGAAGAAAAAAAAAAAAAAAAAAAAAAAAAAAAAAAAAAAAAAAGAGCAAGCTCACGTGTTTGGTATGTGGGAAAAGAGGCGAACGCGATCCACCCCAAATGGGGAGAGAAACTGCATTTACCTGTGTCCTTCCCCGGTTGCCCTGTTTACCGTGCCAGGTTGTCTCCATCTGTGGACGGTCCGATGCCACCGTCGTGCTTGCATCATGGCAATGACATTTATAAATGGAGGTCCGCGAGCCACAGGCATGGAGTGACTGCCTCAAGGTCAACTCCAGCCTGCGGCAGGGACGGGAACAGCACCGAGGTCAGCCCGGTCCCACGGCTGGGCTCCGAGCCCTGCCCGGAGCCGGCGGTGCTGGACAGCCCCCGGAGGGTTTTGCCTGAAGGGACAAGGGCAGGATTCCAGGGGGGAGAGGTGAGCGAGAGAAGGGCGGCGGCGGTGCCGCCCTTTGGAGCAGCTGTTGCGAAGCTCCTGGCCGGAGAGCTGATCCCGCAGCCACTTCCCCCCGGGGCTCTCCCCCCAAACGCCGGCGCCCCTGGGCTGGGGCTGCTGCGTCCTCCGCGGCGGGGGGAGAGGTGGGGCGAGCATCCCCCGTCGGCGGGAGCGCGCATCCCTCTGTAGCCGAGCGTGTCGGCGCTGGCGCGGCGTGCGTGTCTGTGTCTGTGTGTCCCCGTGCGGTGCCTGCGTGTGCCCTCTCCCCGCGTGTGACACCGTGCGTGCCTGCTCGCACCGCTCCCTCTCCCGCGTGTCTGTGTGTCCGTGTGTCCGTGTGTCTGTGCGTGCGCGGGGGGCGCGGCGCGGAGCGGGGCGCGGCGGCAGCGCGGAGCCCCGAGCCCCGCGGCCGGAGGAGGAGCCGTGCCCGGAGCCCCGGGAGCCCCGAGCCCCGCGGCCGGAGGAGGAGCCGTGCCCGGAGCCCCGGGAGCCCCGAGTCCCTCGGCCGGAGGAGGAGCCGTGCCCGGAGCCCCGGGAGCCCCGAGCCCCGCGGCCGGAGGAGGAGCCGTGCCCGGAGCCCCGCGAAGCCGCGGAGGCGCAACAGGCGGATGGCGGCGGGCGGCGGGCGCTGAAGGCGAGCGGGGCGAGGCGGAGGGGCGCGGAAGGGCAGGCGGGGAAGGGCAGCGGCGGGCAGAGCGGGCGGGATGCGGGCGGAGGAGCCGCTGGCGCTGGCGGCCCCGCGGGCGGGCGGCGAGGCGGAGGCGGAGGCGCCGGGCGAGGAGCGGAGCGGCGGCAGCTGCTGCAGCAGCGAGCGCCTGGTGATCAACATCTCGGGGCTGCGCTTCGAGACGCAGCTGCGGACCCTCTCCATCTTCCCCGACACGCTGCTGGGCGACCCCAGCCGCCGGGTGCGCTACTTCGACCCGCTCCGCAACGAGTACTTCTTCGACCGCAACCGGCCCAGCTTCGACGCCATCCTCTACTACTACCAGTCCGGGGGGCGGCTGCGCCGGCCGGTCCATGTGCCCCTCGACATCTTCCTGGAGGAGATCCGCTTCTACCAGCTGGGCCAGGAGGCTATCGAGACCTTCCGGGAGGACGAGGGCTTCATCCAAGAGGAGGAGAAGCCCCTGCCCCAGCACCATTTCCAGCGCCAGGTCTGGCTGCTCTTTGAGTACCCCGAGAGCTCCGGGCCGGCCCGGGCCATCGCCATCGTCTCTGTGCTGGTCATCCTCATCTCCATCGTCATCTTCTGCCTGGAGACCCTGCCCGAGTTCCGCCAGGAGCCCAAGGGCCCCCAGCCTGGCTTCGGGGAGGCTGCGCAGCTCGGGGACGAGGCGCTGCTGCTGCCGCCGCTGCCACCGCCGAGCGGGACCCCCCCGCCCCTGCGTCCCGCCGCCGGCTCCGGCCCGTTCTTCACAGACCCCTTCTTCCTCATCGAGACCCTGTGCATCATCTGGTTCTCCTTCGAGCTCCTGGTGCGCTTCTTCGCCTGCCCCAGCAAGCCCGAGTTCTCCCGCAACATCATGAACATCATCGACATCGTGGCCATCATCCCCTACTTCATCACCCTGGGCACGGAGCTGGCCCAGCAGCAGCAGCAGAAGCAGCAGCCCGGGAGCAGCAGCAACAACGGGGGCCAGCAGCAAGCCATGTCCCTGGCCATCCTCAGAGTCATTCGCCTGGTCAGGGTCTTCAGGATCTTCAAGCTCTCCAGGCACTCCAAGGGGCTGCAGATCTTAGGGAAGACTCTCCAGGCCAGCATGAGGGAGCTGGGCCTCCTCATCTTCTTCCTCTTCATCGGGGTGATCCTCTTCTCCAGCGCTGTCTACTTTGCAGAGACTGATGACCCTGACTCGCTGTTCACCAGCATCCCTGATGCTTTCTGGTGGGCGGTGGTGTCCATGACCACCGTGGGCTATGGGGACATGTATCCCATGACCATCGGGGGCAAGATTGTGGGCTCCTTGTGTGCCATTGCAGGTGTGCTGACCATTGCCCTGCCTGTCCCTGTCATCGTGTCCAACTTCAACTACTTCTACCACCGAGAGACTGACCACGAAGAGCAGTGCCAGTACACCCACGTCACCTGTGGCCAGCAACAGTCACCCTTCTCTGAGCCCAAGAAGGGGGACAGTAATCAGTCCCTCAGCAAATCTGAATTCCTGGAAGCAGAAGACCTGGAGTCCATGAAATATTCCAACTTCATTCCTCCCAATAACCAGGGATACAAAGAGAAGAAAATGCTGACGGAGGTGTGATGGGTTTTGTTGTCCTGGGTCCAGACACGGAGCTGCAAGCTGCTGTTACAGTTGTCTTCCTACAAGCAGCTGGATCTATTCAGCATTTACATGCCAGACTGTGAATTGTGATACCGTAAACAGAATGATTGTGATAATGGGCTCTTCTGGCCTGATTTGCTGTTTCTCATTACTCTGTGCAGCCAGAAATGTTCTTGCTTTATTCCGTGGAGTGCTAGCTGTCATCCCCACTCCCTTGTGCATTTCTTTCTCTGCTGTTGATGACTGCTTTAATCCAACATTTGCTCCGAAACCAAGTCTCGTTACTCCACTAGCAGAGAAGCCCTTGCCACTACTCCAGCAGAAGCATTCAGCAGAGTAAACAGTTAAAGGGGCTGCAAACATCTGGCTCCAGCCGTGCTCTCAGTCCCTGTGCCAGTGCAGTGCCCTTGGCTGTGGGATCCGTCACGCCTGCCATGCCATTGCCTTTGAATAATGGAAACGCTGCAGCCAGGATCACAGGGAGCTCTGCAGCTGTAGGGGAAAGCCAGCAAGCAGATGCCTGCCTTCTTTGCAACCCTTGGCATGCTAAATGGTCCTCCTGGTTTGTGTTTCCCAAAAAAAGGTGCATAAATCTAAAAGCTCTTTGCTACTTGTGACCATACATCGTGTATCAAAAACAGGCTTAAAGCAGTCAACAGGCTTGGTGAAGATTCTCTGTGTTTTGAGCTTGTCTCAGCCTTATTTATGCCAGTGCCCTGATGTTAATTGGCTTTTGTAGTACCAACTTAATCTTCATAGTGGTAAGTGCCTTCTGCTGCAAGGCGTGTTTGAGTAAATTCATTTGTTATCTGCAGAGTTCATCTTCACACAATAGCGTTTAATAAGATGTGCTTTGTGCTGCAGTACCCAGCTCTGTGTTCGGGCATGTGAGAGCAGTTGACTCCGCTCCTTTTTTAATTGGGCATTTGTGTGGCTGAGGGAAGTCTGCATGTTGGCGTTTTGTTGATGTGGCAGAAAAATCCCGACCACAGACAGCTCTGCACCTGTGCTGTGTGAGGATCGTGCTGGTTTAGCAAGTCACAGGCATAAAATGCCTCAGGGCAAGTGTGTCAACATTTGAAACTGAGACTGGCACGGATACTGAAACTTCCCTAAGCTGTCTGCACAAAGCCAGCAGCATCCTCCAGACCCTTTGAATGAGGGGAGAAGCAATGAGCCCTGAAGAGATGCTTTTGCTGTATCGCTGGCCTAGCCAGTTCCTGGTATTTCATGGGTAGCAGGGACAGCAGTGTTTTTGCACTTGGTTTTGTGAGAGCAATTTGTGCCAGCCATGCAAAATATGCATAGCTTGGCCCACAGTGCTGGGTTTGCCAAGGGAGCAGAGATTTATGTCTTCAAATGCACGTTTTGCTTTCCAGATCATTTCATTAATTTCAGTCAGCTCTGCCTTACACCTAACTTTAAAAATGTTTCAAGCTCTGCCAGCAGGTGAGAAAGGGAAATGGATGCTTTCAGATTCCACGGGCAGATTTTCCTGCAAGCACAAAAATAATTCTTTTTTTAATTCTAAGTGTTTATTCTGCATTCACACATCTGCATGTGTACAAAAGCAAAAGCAGCCATTAATGCCTTGCATCACACTGTATGAAATGCATATTGGAATGTACTACATATTGCATGGGACACGTGTAACACGTAAACCAGACGTAATGCCAAGGTGCAAAAATACAGAGAACTGATTTTTGTATATATGTTGTGGTTTTCAGCCATAAGACTAAGAATGCTAAAGGCATATCATAGAATCATAGAGTGACCTGGGTTGGAAGGGACCTTAAAGGTCATCTCTTTCCAAAGAGGGACACCTTGCACTAGACCAGGTTGCTCAGAGCCCTGTCCTTTAATATAACAAACTATAGCTATAGAACTGATTGTGAGGTGGGATCTGTTTGCATCTTCATTACCCTGCCTGTTTTCAGTTGTCTTGAGATATGGCTCCATGCCTAGAGTGCTTTTATTGTGGCCTCTCTCCATCCTGGCCCTGCTCATGTGGTAGAAGTTGTTTGTGCAAATCCTAGCTACTCCATTTCTCCAGAGTCCTGTTGCCTTCTCAAATGTTTTTAGTGTGCAGGGATCTCCCTTGGGGTCAGCACACAACCATTATATTGAAACCTCTGCTCTCTCTTGCTGAAATCAGTAGGAAAATGCCACTTTTCTCAGTCTGGGAGATACAAGTTTGATGTGGTGAGGGCTCATAACTCAGAAGGATTGGCCTGAAAAAGCCTAATTTCTCTTCTCTGTCTGGGACTGAGGCAAAGGTTTGTGAAGGTCTGCGCCTTGGGGACCATTCTGCATCCCTTGACACGTGTAATCAGCTGGTGGGTAAATTGTCCTGGTGAATAAGTGGGACTGAGGGGCATGGTGGCATCTCTGTTGATTTTGTGTAAAAGTTGTCCAGTTCTTAGTGTGTCTTAGTCCTGGTGATGCTGTTAGCTGTGTTTCGGGGTCACCTTAATGAAATCTTTACTGTGAGGCCAAGGGAGGGGCTGTTCTTCAAATTTTGTGTTGCTAGAAACTAGCAAAAGAAGCTGCTGTTTAAGAGGGATGTTTTGAGGCTGCTGCCCTCTCCCAGCAGAATGCCCATGTTTGGGGATATTTTATGCCTGAGCCTATCAGCTGATAAAAGTTCCCCCAAAGTAAGATATAAAAAACTCAGGTTGAGCACAAGTTCAGGAGGAGTCATGAGACACGCTGAGCCTACGTCAGAAAATTCCTGTGCTCGTTTCTCCCCCTGGGCCTGGCCCCGCTGGCCCTGCCAGGCAGGAGCCCTCCCTGCCCAGAACAGGTTGTTCTCCTGAGCAGCACGACAGACGGCTGGGCACAGCAAGGAAAAAATAAATACCTGAGGCTGATCACTGGCAGCACAATCCCAGTGTGTCTTACCCAGATCCTCTTGGAAAGGGGGGTGCTGCCCTTGGGTGGGATCCAGCAGTGGGTTGAGTTTCTAGTGGGTTTTGGAATCTCCCGCCCGCAGATTGCACCCAAGGTGCGAAGGAATTCTGTGGTGAGCAGAGCAGCTCTGTGCAGTTTTTGTGAGCCTGTTTGTCGGTTCTGAGAAGAGAAATGCACATGAACATGTGTAAAGCAGGAGGGGTGTTTGCTCCCTGGGCTTTCTGCGTTGGCTCTGAGAGAAATGCAGAACGGCAACAGAAGCGTGGAAACTGTAACCTTGGGACTCATTTGGGGCATGTAAATCCTTCTCTAAACACTTCCTGAAAAGCAGTGAAGTCCCAGAGTGCCGGTAATGCTACATGTTACAGAACTTGTGGAATCTGACCGTTTTCAGGAGCCTTCAGATTTTCATTTGGTTTTTTTTTTCACGTGACTGAAATGACAGGGTGGCACCCATGCCATTGACTTTAGCAGAGGTCTCGTGCCACCGAATCACAGAGATGCTTTCAAAAACCTTACCTCAAGTTCTCAGCCCTTAGCGCTCCCCCAAGCTGCTCCAAATGCAAATCTGTTTCCTTCTGAAGGTAGAGCACATCCCTGTGAAGCCAAGTAGGCACCTCCAGGGACTTGTTTCCATAACAACCTCCCGGACTGTTTCTCTCTGTGCTGTGACTGTGGCTACAAGCGAAAGCACTCGTTGGATATTTTGTGTTCAGATATCAGCACCTTCTCTTTACTGATGTTTTCTCTGCTTACTGGAGCTGATCCCATCACCTTATATCGTGCACTGCTGCCCTGTCCAACTTCAGGTGGGCAGTCTCCAGCCTTTGAAAGCAGGGAGTGCAAACCTGGAGATGGGAAGAGATTTTATTTGTCCATCCTTGCACACGGAGAGCTGGAGAATGTGTGAAGGACAATGTGAGCACTCAGCCAGGGAGCTGAGGGGCGACTGGCCTATGAATGTAGAGACATCTGTGTGCCTGGTGACAAGGAATACAAGCTAAAGCATCACATTAAAGACTCAGAAATTCCTCTTGCAGCAGTCTCACTTAGGAAATAGTTTTACAGTGGAAGAGA
This sequence comes from Prinia subflava, assembly GCF_021018805.1. Lineage (NCBI taxonomy): Eukaryota > Metazoa > Chordata > Aves > Passeriformes > Cisticolidae > Prinia > Prinia subflava. The sequence goes on along the minus strand of NC_086250.1, from coordinate 10,017,465 downwards.
CTATTGCTCCTTCCAGATCCCTTGGCTGGTTTGTGAGATTTGGTTCCCCTGATAATTTTCCCACAGGATGTTTTGCACCAAAGCAGGACAGGGCAGAAATCATCTCCTTGGAGGCGGGGAAGGAAGGAAGGAAAGGGGGAATTTTACTGAGGACACAATTTTTTTATCCACACAAGGGACTGGAAGCATGAAAGGTGTGAAGACCTGTTCTGTGGTGTTTTACTGGTGGAATCCTGCTCTTACCTCCAAGATGAAATTCCTGTTCCGCTCCTTCTTGGAAAATGTTGGAGTTCGGGATTTTTGAGTAATTTTCTGTTTGGGCCTTCTGATCCAGCTTTTGTGGATGAAAATTCACTGCTACAGCAGCCATGGAGGTGAAGGTGACTGGACTTGGTCTTCTCTCCTGGGTCCTCTCATTCAGAGATCTCTATGGGATGAAGAAGATCGTGAGTGTAAAGAAAATTCAGGGCAGCAAGAAACAGGGTAAGGACTGAAGTGTCTTCCACACGGTGATGGAAAGAACAGCATCAACTCTAAAAGCAAAGGAACAAACAGCTCCAGCCTCTGCTGCTGTTGCAGAAATAGGTAAGGTTTTCTTTTGTTCTGGGAAATTAACGACCAAGAGTTTCTTGAAATTAATGAGGAAGGATTTCCTAATTAAGATTTGCAGCCTAAAGGGAGAATCTGGTTCTAGGTGAAGAAAGAAAGATAATTATAAACTACAGAAATGTGGTATGAACCAGATCCTCACCATCTGCTGATTCAAGCTGGCAAAACTCTTTTAAGTACAACTACCTTGGATTATATTGGACTCCAGCCTCAATCTCCTGCATCAAATCCAAGCATATATACTGTTTGTTAAATTGCTTCTTTTTGTTTGTTCTTTTCTCGAGGTCCTGTTTACATCAGGGAAAGATCTGCAGATTACAGCAGGAGTCAACCACAGCTTTCCCAAAAGCTCCCATCTGACTCAAGCCCAAGTAAGTCCTACCAAACTCAGCAGAGCTAAGCTTAACTTTAAGTTTATATTAACAGGAATTAAGAGCAGCAGCATTTTATGCATTGATTTCTCCATGGTGGAAAGATGTGGACAGACTCATGGGGAAGGTACTGCCCTCCATGGCAGCTCGGTGAGCACAAGGTAGCCCTGTTTGTGCTGCTGTAACCAAAAGCACAGCCTTGAGCCCTGTGCTCTTTGAAGCTTGCACTAGAGACAGATCCCCTTCTGAAGACATTTGCAGCCGTGTTATCAGCAGGTTTGCAGGAGAATGCTTGAATTGCAGGCACCTGCTTTAGGCAGAAGGAGGAGAGCAGGTGTTGGCAGGATGAAAAGACTTAATCCCCTGATGAAAGGAACCAGGGGATGCTGCGTGTCCTTAGCTGCCACCAAAGAGAGTCTGAGAAAATTGCCTGCCAGTTTCAAGGAGCTCTTCTTGTTCAGGCTGGGGTCCTACAGAACACAAGATCCTACCCAGGGAGATAAATCCAGAAAAATGTTTTTGGGGAAAGCAGACAGGGACTGTGCTAATTAACAGTGCAGCATATGCTGTTAGTACATGTTAATTCCACTCGCTTTTCCCTCTTTGAGTGGCTTTTCCCTTTCTCCAGGGAAGTCTGTCTGGGGCTCATTGGCTGGCACAAAAAGTTTGAATATCATTAATGTGGCTTTACATTTTGGGAAACTCATAGCTGAGGTCAGGGTGGGTTTTACAGTCCTACAACATTCACTGATGAATCCTCCCCACTGGAAATATCCAGGTTGTCTGTAGTGCCAATTAATAAGAGGGGATCCAAGAAATAATTGAGGTTTGCTGTATAAAACTTCTTCTTGATGAAAGGAAAGAAAGGATTTGCAGGGGTGAAAATGCTCATCAATTTCCATGGTCACCATAAATACTGAAGCTGTGTTGACTATTCATTGGAGATAAGAATTAGGGGAAACTTTTGTCTTCACACAAAATATCATTGAAAAATCAGCAAGTCCTTCTTTGGCTCCATTTGCACAAAATTAACATAAAGATATTTGTTCAGTGGTATAAAATTTTGGAACACCCTTAGTCCAAAAGTAGCATAAGTCACAAATTTGTTGATTTAATTGCCACTGTCTGTTTAATGAAATGAGGGGCCTCAGTTCTGCTCTCTACCCAAGGTTAAATATTTCCTTAGGATTGTGGATGGTATGACTCTTGATTTAAATGAGTGTGAGAGAAGAATCAGGCCCAAGGAAGAGGGCTGTAAGTGCACATGACTGGGCTGGATCTCTTTAGGATGTTGTAGGTGCACACTGGTCCATTCGTCTGAAAGGTTGTATACAATTTTACACCAACAAAAGGTTTAGCTTTTAGGGTACATATCAGTTTATTCTCTTACATTCTCTGGAGGGAAATTAAATGGTATTTTACAAGAAAACTGGAATATTACCATCCCTTCTTGCTGCTCCTTGATGCATCTGTTGTTTTCAATTAGCTTGATGGCATCCATTTTCAGAAAGCAGATGCTGCCCTCTTTTACACTGGTGCAATTCTGGAATAACTCCACTGACGTCAGTGAAGTGACTCCAAATTTATCCCCGGCAAAAGCAGAATTGGACCACGGTCTCTTTGTCTGCCTCCCTGCTCTGGAGCCCTGGGGAAGATGTGCCACTGCCACACCATAAGGTGAGGGCGAGTGCCTGTCTGCTGTGCTGTGCTTGGCATTTTTGTGTCCTTGACACCCCCACTCACGTGCCTGGCTGGAGCAGGAGCCAGGCTGGCCCGGGGCGTGCATGGCCACCAAATCCCTCCTGCTGAATGGAGCACTTGCTGGTTCTGCATTCCTGACCACTCTCCATCTTAGCTTCCTCTTGCCTGGACATGTTTCCCAAGGAGGCAGAGTTTTTTTAGCTGAAGAAATGGAGTTGCAATTCTTAAGTAATAGAACAACAGAAGGGTGGCAGAGGTAGATGTGGAGACAAGCTCTGTGCCTCCTACATTTTCTTTGCTGTTAGGGCTATGTGAAAATCATTGCAGTCCTGGTAGGTTGGCTCTATATCTGCTGGTTTCAGAGTCACCATTTACAGGGGGTACCAGGTTGGAAAAAACGGGGCTTTCCTACTCTAACTCTTCTCATCTCAGTCCTGCTTTCCTTAAACTGGACAGAAAGCCTTGTGTAAAATCATCAGTTTGCTGCAAGGGGAAATACCACTGGAGATGGGACAGATGAGGGTGAATAGAAGGAATAGTTGTGGAATCATGGAACAGCCAGGGTTAGAAAGGACCTCAAAGACCAACTCGTTCCAACCCCCTGCCTTGGGCAGGGGCACCTTGATTGCTCAGAGCCCCATCCAACCCGGCCTGGGACACTTCCAGGGATGGCACAGCCACAGCTTCTCTGGAAAACCTGTTCCAAGGCCTCACCACCCTCACAGGGAAAAATTTCTTCCCAATATCCAATCTGACCCTCCTTTCTGTCAGTGTTAAGCCATTGCCCCTTGTCCTGTCACTCCAAGCCCTTGTCAAGAGTCTCTCTCCATCTTTCCTGTGGGCTCCCTTCAGACACTGCAAGGCCACAGTGAGGTCACCCCAAAGCCTTCTCCTCTCCAGGCTGAACAATCCCAATTCCCTCAGCCTTTCCTCCCAGCAGAGCTGCTCCATCCCTCTGATGCCCTTGGTGTCCCTGCTCTGGCTGCAGCAGCTCCCTGTCCTTCACTCAGCCAGAGTGCCAGTGTCACTAACTGAGCCACCAGAGTATTGCAACCTTCAAAATCAAAGTGCAAGTCTTGGAAAATCTCAGGATAAACACGTTCAGTAACACCTGGGAAATGTTAATTCTGCAAGGCCTCATCTGGAATGCTGTGTGTGTTGTTGGTGACCTAAATTTGGTCAGGCAGGATGCACAGGAGAGCAGCAAGAATGATCAGGTGGATGGAAAGTGCTTTGCCAGTGGAAGCTGGAAGAGCCTTACTTTTCTAGGCCAACAAAAGACTGACAAGACCTGTAGCTGGGAAAGTACTGGGGGCAAAATAACTGAAAGAGAAGAAAATAGGAGAAATTTTAAGGTCTTCCCACCTTTCTTGTGTCTCCAGATCATTTGCCATACTGCACATTTACCTACAAAACACCAAATCCTGATGATTTTACTATCAAATACTTGGGGTTTGTGGGTAGGAGGGAGAGCTAGGATAGGAACTGTGGGTCTTGGGAGGTGGGTTTTTTCTGGTATTTTTGATAGGACAGAGGAGAGAGAAGGAAGTCCTAGGAGAGAGAAGGAAGTCCTAGGAGTGGGGTAGAAAGGCGCAGGTAATACCACATCCCTCCAGGAGCTGGTCTGGAGGCAGAGAGCAAATTCACACCCTTCAAAAAACCCACCAAACTGTTCACTGCTCTTCCCCTCAGCCTGGAATGGCTGCTCACCTTGTCCAGTCCTTTGTCCCTATCCAAAGCTCTCCAGATCTTTGCTGACCTTCCTCCTTCCAGGGACCTGTGGTCATTCCTCAGTCCCATGAGCTCCCTGGCACCACTGGAAGGGTGCATTGCTTCCAGTGTTGGGGAAAGCCTTGAACCAGCTCTGCTGCAGCTCAGTTAGATCATACCTGATTTGAGCAACCTGCTCTGGTGGAGGTGTTCCTGCCCCTCTGGCAGGAGAGTTGGAACGAGGTGATCTTTAAGGTAGTTTCCAACCCAAACCAGTGATTCCCTGTTTTGTTGCAGAATAAGCAGTGATGCATGGTCTTCAAGAGCTGCTGCTCACAGAATCATTAAGGTTGGAAAAATCATCAAGTCCAGCCTTCAGTGGAATATCATAATGCCCAGTAAGGCATATCATGAAGTGCTATATCCACTTATTCTTTGAAGAGTTCCAGGGCTGGTGACTCCAGCACTTCCTTGGGCAGTCTGTTCTAATGCTTAACTGCTCTTTCAGTAAAAAAAAAATTCCTAATATCCAACCTGAACCTTCCCTGATGTGACTTCAGGTTCTTTCTGCTGTCCTGTCCCCTGTTCCCTTGGAGAAGAGGCTGACCCCCACCTGCCCACACCCTCCTGTCAGGGAGTTGTGGGGAGCAGCACTGTTGGGCAGGAGGTCAGAGCACTTGATCCTGATGGCCACTCTGGCCTGAAGAGATGAGCAGAGTAATTTCCTGTTGCAAGCACTGTTCTGACATAGAACAAAACTTCACATTTCCTCTCTTACCTCTCTCAAATCGTTTCCCTTTGTGCAGGTGAAGATCCCCTTGATCTCAGGAGGGAGAAAAGATATTGACTGAACTGGGAGCTTCACCCATTCAGCCAGCTCTGTGTCACAGAAGTGCCAGGAAGGAGCTGTCCTTAAACTTTGTCCTTGAGCTTTCCTGCTTGTTGATGCTCTTTGTTCCTTCAGTGAGGGAACCATTATCTTGTCATTTCCATCTCTATTTTGGCCAACCAGTTCTGCTCTTTAGCTTTTCTCCTGTGAGTAGAAGGCTGGTGAAGGGCCTGGAGGTGAAGCCACATGAGAAGCAGCTGATGTCACTTGGTCTGTTCAGCTGGAGAAGAGCAGACTGAGGCCAGAGCTCACTGCAGTTCTGCAGCTTCCTCACGAGGAGGAGGGACAGGCCCTGAGCTCTGCTCTGTGTGACCAGGGACAAGACCCAGGGAACGGCTGGAGCTGAGTCAGGGGAGGGTTAGGGTGGATATCAGGAAAGGTTCTTCCCCCAGAGGGTGTGAGCACTGCCCAGGCTCCCCAGGGCATGGTCACGGCCCCAAGGCTGCCAGAGCTCCAGGAGAGTTTGGACAGAGCTCTCAGGGATGCACAGGGTGGGATTGTTGGGTGTCTGTGCAGGGCCAGGAGTTGGACTCAAAGATCCGTGTGAGTCCCTTCCAGCTCAGGCTTTTCTATGATTCTGAGATTCAATGAGAAAGAAAGAAAGAAAAAAAAAAAAAAAAAAAAAAAAAAAAAAAAAAAAAAAAAAAAAAAAAAAAAAAAAAAAAAGCCAGGCAATGGGGCAATGGGGCAATGGAAATGTTATGAATATCCATGCACATCACAAAAGCCTGTGAATAAGGACACCCCTTGTGCTCTATCAGTGGCATTGGCAGGATGGTGCACACAAATCTGGTGGCCCCTAAGATGTCCTTAAGAACCTGTCCCAAGCACTTTTTACATGAGCACATAACTCATTTGAGTTATGGCAACAGGCCATATTAGAAAGGAGTTGTAAGAAATACAGATGTAAACCAAGGAGTTTGATTGAACCATGAACACATTTTTGCATTTATTTCTGGTCTCAGTTTACTCACAGAATCATGGAATAGCCCAAGCTGGAAGGGACCCTTAGCAGTGTGTAGTTGTCAGGCTCTGAATTATTCTCATATTTTAGCGTGTCAGAAATAGCACTGTCTGGCACATTCCTTTGAGAACTGTAGACTATGGCCTTTCATGCTTATGACAAAGCAATTGATCTTTGTAGTCTGTCCTTGGAAGTGACTTTCAGAAACATTTGGAGAGTATTAGTTGCTGCATTAGCCTGGTATTTGATGATCTGCTACAGTTTTCAGCAGTGGACTGCAAACATTTCTCTAGAATGTATTTCTCCCAAAAGGTGCCCCTTCCTCAAAATCAGCAATATTTGTGAGAGAAGTCTTATTCCAGTTCATTCTGGTATTCTTTACAAAAAGCACGTTTGGAAAATTTTGTAAGGTGGATGATCCCTCTCTTAATATTCTAAATATTTTTTGCCTTTTTTTTTTTTTAAGAAAATGCATTTTATCAAGGTAAAATACAAAATTTAGCCCTTATTTGTTTGGTTGTTTTTTTTTTGTTTTTTTTTTTTTTTTTTGTTTTTTTTTTTTGTTTTTTTTTGTTTTTTGTTTTTTTGTTTTTTGTTTTTTTTTTGTTTTTTTTTGTTTTTTTTGTTTGTTTGTTTGTTTGTTTTTTCTAACTTTGATCTGGAATGAAACATACAACATAGATTTGGGGTTTGTGTGGGGTTTTTTTTTGTTTTGGAAGGGAGGGGATTAGCCTCGGTTTAGGGGAGTTTATTTTTAATAATTTTTTTAAGCAGTGTAGTGGTAGGCATTGGTTGTTCCTGTTCATTACCAGCGTGGCCCCAGTGTCAGCTGTAATATTTCCTTGAATTCAGTTATGTGATAGTCAAATGCTCCAGAAGAGATGGAATGACAGCCCAAACCTGCTGGATACTGCAGCATGTACTCCCAGTGACAGAAGGGATGTTCCAGTGCTTTGGCTATGGCTGAGCCAAGCCAGTTGTTCTTTTCTGCAGCTGCAACACCTGCCCAGGTGAGAAGGTTTTTTTTTTTGATGACAGCAAGCTGCTTTTCCAGTGCTGTCTGCCTTGTTAGAATGTGTCATTCTGAATTGTGAGCCCTTCCTGTTCCCACTCAGCTGGTCATCTTTTACAATCCTTTCACTTTGAGATTATGTAATAAGAAAAAAAAAGTTTAAAAAAACTACAAAAAACCTTGTTACTGAGATTTTCTTGGTGAATTGAGAATGGAAGGAAAAGGTGCTATCTGCAGAGGACTGTAGCTCCCCCCTTTCTTACTTTTTTCTTGGCTCTTTAAAAACCAAACCCGTGCAGATCTGTGAGCTGCCACTAACACTTAGCTAAGGGGATTTCAGAGGAGATGAGTTGGGAGTTCCTTGCACAGTAACCACTAATCAGCATCCCCATAGAAGAGATCTGAATACATATTGATCAGGCCAGCTGCAGCTGGGAGGGGTTCTGGAGGCTGACACAGCTTTCCTTTCCATCCTCCATCCCCATCATGGAAACTGCGTAGAAAAACCACCCACTGGTACTTCTGGCCCTGGCATTTCTGCTTGTTGTAATTGCATCAAAAGGTTGTGTGGGGGTTTTGATAGTTAAGAGACTATTTAGGAAGGAAGATGAATAAATGCTGGGCTTGGAGACAAGGGTACAGTCCCCAGGAGTGTCACATGGCCTTTGGATGTCCCTCATGTCTCAGTGCCTCAGCAATAAGAGGGGACAGCATAAAGCCATTGGCTTCCTTCTTTTCCCTAAACCTTTTAGACAGGGAGATCTTTCTGAGCATTCCTCATCTCCTCCCTGACACCTGGATAATGTCAGGCACAGCTGGGGACCTCTCCTCCCTCAGGACACGGTGTTGTGCTGCTGTCACAACAGCAGCAACAAACAGATGGGCAGTGAGGATGAAAAAACCACGGGAAAATGTTTGTCCCTGTGCACAGGACTCATGGAATACCCAAATGCTGGCAAATCCTGCTGTTACCTGGCTCTGTGTTGGGCTTGGCTGATCTGATCTCTGTTTTCCAGGCTCAAGCACAAAACACTCTGGGCAGGCCCCTCGCTTGTGGCTCTCCCTTCCCTTGCAGGCTCCCTGATAATTCAAAGTGTGCAAAAAAATATTTCTGTCTGACAAAGCCCAGAGCTGACTTAACTGCGAGGTAAATTGAAAGCTCCTGGAATGCCTGCTCCATGGGGATAAGAGGCTGACATCACTCTTCACAGCTAGTCCAGAAGAAGGGAATTAAGCAAGTTCTTCTCTTCTATCCCCTGAGTTCCCCTCAGGGACCAAGATGTTAAAAAGGCAGAAGAAAAATACGCTGGAGGTGGGAGGAGTTCACCATCTCTTTCAGAGATTTGTGTCATCTCTCCAATCATGAAGGACTGGTACTGAGCAGACAAATCTGCACTTTGAATCTGGCAAGATTGGTTTGGTTTTGGGGTGGATTTTTTTTTTTCAGATTTACACTGGCATTGTTAGGAACTAATCCTCCTAAATGATTTGTTAGTTTTTCTTCCTTTATGGTATTTCAGAGGGATATGAGGATACATAGAATAGCAATTACAGCTCTTCATGGTTTATATTTAGTCATATATTGGTGATTCAGAAGCAAGCATGTGCAAAAAGGCCCAGATGAATCCTCTTGCACATTCCTTCCTATACTGCAGCACATTTAGGCTCTGGAGTCTTACAAGCAGTGCGTGAGTCTTCCAAAAACCTTATGGCTTTGGAGAGGGAATCTTGCCATGTCTTTGTGTCCACCATGATTCATGAAGGATTTTTATTTGATGGCTGGAATGTTTTAACAGCCCTACTCATAAAAAGACCTGGTTTCAGGCAAATAGAGCCAAATTCCCAGCTGGTGTTCATACATCAGTACATTTTTTCTTCTGATGCCAACTAGGCAGTGTGGTACAGGGTGCTTTAGAAAGCCTTTTTTATCATTTAGGGTTTTTTGGTGTTCAGTTAGCATATCATTGGGAAGTAAGACCTGTTTATCTTGAAAATTCAATGTTTTGAAGTGTAACTAAAATTCCCATTTGAATGTTTTTTGAGTTCTGACTGTCAGATGTGCCACAGCACCACGCTGGTCTGTGCACAGACTGATGCTCACAGGCACATTCTGGGTCAGGATCTGGGATGGATTTAATATCTCATTTTCCCTGTACCTCAATTCCTCTAACTCTGGAAGAGAAATAACATTTTTCTCTCCTCAGCATACAGTTGAGTGTTTATCAGTGGTAAAGTCCTAAGTACACTCACTTGTCTTCAGATAATGCAAATGGCCATTTTTTTTTTCCTGCAGGGAATCAGAAGCAGATGGTGTGAGGCAGGCCTGGGAAATGAGAATCTTAAAATTACAGAATGGTTTGGGTTGGAAGGGATCAGAGATCATCTCATTCCAACCCTCTGCCATGGGCAGGGACACCTTCCACTACCCCAGGATATTCAGAGCTCCATCCAGCCTGGCCTTGGACACTTCCAGGGATGGGGATTGAACCCGGATGTGCAGCTGGGGCAGCTGCTTACTCTGAGATCTTCAAGGAGCTTCTCTGATCTGTTCCTGATGCTTGCAAATTCTGTTAAGAGTTTATTTATTTTCACAGCTGAAAACAGGATAAATGGGATGTCGACACTCTTCACCAGCTTCAATAATGTTGCTGCCATTAATAATTTTTTTTTAGGAAGAAATTGTTCCCTGTGAGGTTGGTGAGGTCCTGGCACAGGTTTCCCAGAGCAGCTGTGGCTGCCCCATCCCTGGAAGTGTTCCAGACCAGGCTGGATGGGGCTCTGAGCAAGCTGGGATAGTGGAAGGTGTCCCTGCCATGACAGGGTCTGGAACAAATGACCTTTAGGATCCCTTCCAATCCAGGCCATTCTGTGATTCTCTGAATATTTCCTTTTCCATGTTTTCTGTCAATAATTGGAAACCTCACTGCTGTGTCTTCAGGAGACTACAGTGGGAGTATAAATAGTTAACTAAGCAGCCAGGCACCCAGGGGATACCAGAACTTCACACTTCCAGAATTTTGATAGAAGGTGGCATTTAGAAAAATGCCTAAACACACCATGGCCATTGGGAAATTTTTCTAGTGACCTTAGTGAAACAGGGTTGGAGCAATAGCAAATGCATTTGAAAATCCTGCCACTTGCTCCAAGCAGCAGCTCAGGGAGTGATCCTGTCCCTCTGCCCAGCCATGTGAGACACATCTGGAGAGCTGTGTCCAGCTCTGGGATCACCAGGACAGGAGGGACAGGGAGCTCCTGCAGCAGGGCCAGCAGAGGCTGCAGAGATGATTCAGGGCCTGGAGCATCTCTGACAGGGAAAGGCTGAGGGAGCTGGGGCTGTCCAGGCTGGAGAGGAGCCCCAGCTGAGAGGGGCCCTCATCCCTGGGTGTCCCTGTGTGCAGGGAGGGCTCCGAGCAGGGCCCAGGCTCTGCTCCCTGGGGCCCAGCAATGGCACCAGAGGAACGGGCAGGGACTGATGCCCAGGAGGTTCCACCTGGACATGAGGCAGAACTTCTTCCCTGGGCAGGGACTTAGTCTCCTTCACAGGAGACATGACCCTGCTGCTTGTATTCCCGTTGTATTCCTATTTTGATCACAGAGGAACCCTAGAGACCCTGGGACGAGGGGAGAGGTACGGAGTGGAGATGACTGTGGCCACTACCACAATCATGGCAGGATTTTCCTTGTCCCTAAGCCCCTTTCCCACATTTCTCAGCAGCAGCTGCCATCCTGGCTTCCCAGGACTGGGGTGGAAGCAGAGCAGGCAGCAGGGCCATGGCTGTTTCACTGTCCCCAGCAGGCTGGCTTTGACTCTGCTGCAGAGGGATACCCCAGACCTTGTGGCTCAGTAAAGTGGGGGAAGAAGAGGGAAGAGAAAGGTATGTTCAGGGTTTGTTTTGATGGGATTTTGTGTGCTGGTTCCCTTGGGATATTTCAAAAAGGCATTTAAAACAGCAGAGAAGAGAAGAGAGATGAGGATTTAATGAGGGCTAGCAATGAGGTTAAAGCTGATAAAGGAGGGTTGAATTCAAGCTGAGTAGAACTCTGGTTGCTTCATCTTCTCAGCCACTTTGGGCTGAAAACATTGACCTTTGTGGTCCCTTGCAAAAATTTTAATAAGGACAAGCATATCTTGTTGAATTTTAATTTGAAGTCATTGACTCTGCAGTTCTCCCAAAATACTGCTCTTGAAGGGACACTTTGTGAGCCAAGGGAAAAGTCTAAGCCCTGTGTCATAGGCTCCTCCAGCACTGATGAGAAGGCTTTGAAATCTGCACAGCCCAAATTGTAATGTCTTTGGTTTGGCTGCATCTTTCACCCATAAATGGGAAAGGACTGGGAAACTGTGTGGGTGCTGTAGGAGTTGAACAAGAGCTTATGTGCCAGGTGTGCCCATGCATGTGAAGCTGTGGTGGACATCAGTGCTGGAAAGCTGTAGGCTCCCCAGACTGCAAGGGTTTTGCAGCAATCTTAAGTTAAATGCAAATGGTGGGGTGGTAAATGGCAAGATTGCAAAGGGAATTTGGTTTTATACAGCACTTTAAAGTGTGTTGGAAGCAATAGCTGGTCATAGAATCAGAGAACAATTAAAGGTTGGGAAAGACCCCCAAGATCATCAAGTCCAGCTGTCTGATCCCCACCTTGTCCCCAGACCATGGCACTGAGGGCCACATCCAGTCATTCCCTGGACACTTCCAGGGATGGAGACTCCACTCCCTCCCTGGGTAGCCCCTTCCAGTGCCTGCTCACCCTTTCCATGAAGAAATTCCTCCTGATGTCCAATCTGAACCTCCCCTGGCACAGACTGAGGCTGTTTCCTCTCATCCTGTCCCTGTTCCCTGGGAGCAGAGCCCGATCCCCCCAGCTGTCCCCTCCTGTCAGGAGCTGTGCAGAGCCACAAGGTCCCCCCTGAGCCTCCTTTTCTCCGGGCTGAGCCCCCACAACTCCCTCAGGTCCTCCTCACAGGACTGGCTCTCCAGACCCTTCCTTGTTATTAATTATCTCAGGGTTTACTGAACACAATTTCTCAGCAGCAGAAATCGGTGGTTTTCCTGGAGGGTTGGTGTGTAGCTTCCAATGGATCTTTTTCTGAAGATCACTGATGTTTATTCCAGCAAAATGCCCACAGAACGAGAGGAGATCTTTCTGGGCAAAGACATGCACGGGCATGGGAGATCCAGTGGAATTCTACTGAATTCCAAAAAGCCAGAAAACTCAAAGGAAATTTGAATTGCAGTGGGAAAAAGTCTGACTTTGGGGAAAATGCTGGCTCTTGCTGTCAGGAAGCGGCCAGAGAGCCCGGGAGGAGTTTGTGGGGTGTCGCAGTGCCATCCTGTGGGCCAGGGAGGTATGAGACAAGGGACACCTGCAGGGTGCCCGGTGGGTGCTCCCTCACTCCCACCAGCAGGATACGGGAGAGAACAGCAAGGGTAAAACCTGGGAAACCCCTGGGCTGGGATAAAGGCTGTTCTATAGGGAAAGAAAGAGCAGTGCACACAAGCAAAGCAGAATAAGGGATTAATTCCTAGCTTGTCAAGGACAGGCAGTTGCTCTGCCATCCCCAGGGGCCCTTCACATTTAAGGGTGACTTGGGAAGACAAATGCCATTACCCTGAACATCCATCCCTTTCCATCTTCTTCCCCCATGCTATGCACTGGTGATGATGCTGTAGGGTCTGGAATGTCCCTTGGGTCACTTGGGGTCATCTGTCCAGCTGTGTCTCCTGCCACTCACCCCCAGCCCCCTTGCCAGTGTAGGAAAACCAGATGGGTCTGTGTCAGCACAACCAAAACCATCCCTGTGGTATCAACCCCACGCTCAGGACAAACCCAAAACACAGCCCCTGTGAAGGAAATTAACTCTAGCCCAGCCACAAAGGCTCTGCTTACATGAGCAGCACTGTCTGCCTCAGCATTTATTAATCCAGTTCCTTTTATGCAGAGAATTTCAGGATTTTCTGTGGGTTTTTGTCTCCAGGGTTAGCTTTGAAGGAGCTGCTTTGGTGGCAGCTGAGGACAAGCACTTAGCCTTGGGTTGGATTTAGGGAAGGGATGTGGGACTTGCCTCATGGTGCATTTTCTGGAGCAAGTCAGTGTAGTCTTTGCACAATGCCATTAAACCAAACAACGTCCTTTTAATGTCAGAATTAAGCACAACATGTGCTGGGAAGTCAGGATTCCTCAAGGGAGTCCCAGATGGCTCCCAGGGAGGGAAGTGTGAGCTGCATATGGCCAGCGCTGTGTGGGGTTAAACTGGGGTTTCATTTGAGGAAGGATGGGGCCGTGTGGGGAATTTCCTTGAATATTTTGATTTGCTCAGTCAAGCTCAAACAACCAATCTCACATGAGGCTGTGCTGGATCTTTCCACTCAGTTATGCCAGCTGATTTGGTGTGTCCTTTGCTACAGAGAAACTGCAAGGAGTTCATCCTCTCGTTAGGAACAGAGCTGCTCACTTCACAGTCCTGCTGCTCTTTTCTGCTTCTCTGCTTTAAGATGGGCACTATAAATACATTGGGTCTGGTCTGTTTAATCACCTCTTCCTTATTTCTGCACAGTGTGATAGCCTGGCTGCCACAGGGGTCTGTCCTGATGAAAGCAGGTAAAATTTGCTTCAGTGGAGTTACATCCACTTGAAGTAACTTTCCCTACATTTTTGCCATACCCAGGGAGATTCAAAGCCTGAAATTATTCTCAGATAACTCACTAGAAGTTGCTTCTGTCTGTAGATCTTCTTACTTGCATATATAGTCTGAATGGGATTGCATTTCTCACCATTGAGGGGGACTCCAAGACCTTGCATGGTAGCAGGAGGCACCAGCTGGGTTTTAAACATGAATGTTGTTCCATGTTTTCAGTCCATAAATGTAGAAAGTGTCTGAAGTGGGGCTGAAAATTTGCCCAGGTGAGTTTAGATCCCATCCCAGAGCACAGTTCAATTTTTCATGTCTCTAGTCTCAGAAAACTTCACTGAGGAGTGTTGAGCTATTTATTAGGAATTGAGGCATCAGTATCAGGCTCTCAAAATTAGGAACAATAAAGGATACAGAAAGAGGTGCTCAAAATTAACCCCCTGCAACCCTCTACACATAAATGACATCCACCTTGTGAGAAACGACAGCAGTGTGGTAGGTTTTTGTTTCTGTACAAGACCTGCATTCTGCTTTCTGGAACTCAGCCCCTTTAGACTTCAAGCTGAGCATCCAATGTCATTCACCACATGAGAGATTCTTGGTTTAGTTTTGTACTTTAAATAGTATTTAAAAGTAACTAAGCAATAACTGAGTAATGAGTAAGTCATAGGCAAGGAGTACTTTGGTATTTTGTTTCTCTTACTCTTCACATTTGCATGCATGCCCATTCCTTTTGGGTGCTTTTGTATTTATAGAGGTAGAGAGATAAAAAACTCTTCTTTGGTCCACCTGCCACTCTTCTGGCCCAGTCCAAACCTTTCCTGTTGCTTTCCCTGTGTGAGTGAAAGTAATGATTATTTTGACAGTGCTTTCCAGCTCTGTTGTAAATTTGGATATAGGATGGTTTCATGCCAGGCTCTCTCTGCTGTGCTGGCTAAACCCTGGCTTAGTGCACAGATTTAGAATCTGAGGTTTGCTGGCCACAACTGTTTGGGTTTTTCCCAATATCTGCAGTGTTGATAGATTGTTTGTTCTGCTGTAACTGAATAAAACAGCTCAGTTATACTTTTTAAGCTGTTTGCAGAGATCTGCTTAAGGCTGCAGTGTTTGATCCCTGCAGATGCTTTGTTCCTAGAATACCCAATCAAAGGTTGTTCAGAAAAATTTAGACTTGGGCTTTTCGATTTAGGGGTAATTCAAGAAAAATTTTCATGCTAAACTCAAAAACCTGTTTATAAAATTCATTACCTTTTTATTTACTGGGACCATTTCTTTTGCATGACCCTTGCTTTGAACAGGGAGATCACATTACACACCTTAAACATGCAGCATTTCCAGTTCAAGAGGAGTCACGTTTGATTCTGGGAGTTTTCCTAAATGACTTTACGAACCATAAAGGAGCAGGAATCTTCTCCCTGCAGGTCAGAAACAAGCTGTAATAAAAGTATATTTTACAATTTCTAGCATTTTTTGATGTTTAATATACACGATGGATAATAGGAGATCCTAGTCATCAAATATTGACTATTTAGAGTCTCATCCTCTCTTCTTTCCCAGTGGAACATCTCTACTACCTTTGGGGAAGATCCATGTCATCTATGTAAGTGTAGAACTAAGACTAGAGTCAGACCAAACTGTGATTGCTGACTCTGCTGGGAGGTCCAGGAATTTGTCAGAGGTTCAATTAATGCAGCTGCTGCAGACATTTCTTTCTGCCTCTGAATTGTCTGATGAGGTCTCTGCCTTACCAAACTCCAAACAATCACTGGGATTCAATTATTGCTGCTCTGAAATCTCTTGAAAACTGTGAGCTAGCCTCAGCATCTCAAATTGTTCATCCTCTGTAATCCCTGGAGTGAAAACTCTCTTCTTCAACATATAAATCCACAGGAAAAAAATTGACATGAAAGAAAACTCGCTGAGGAATTTTGCTTTGAAGATCAGCACATATTTAGCCTGGAAAGCACAGATTGCTCACAATTGTGGTGAACTCAAAGCAAGTTGTGCATTTTTTTGGTAGATCTGGCTTTTCTTTTGAAGAACTTTTTGAAGAGCAGATGCAAAGTGTTGGTGTATATTTATATTTATGTAAGGATGCATATTTATATATTTTTGGTGCTGTTGACACTTTCTCCTTTCAGAACCTAGGCAGAGCTCTTGACAAATCTTGTTCACTTTGTAGGCTTCTCCCATCTCTGATATTTCTCCCACTTCTCTCTCCTCCTTTGGGCTTTGGCAATGTGACAAACAACCTTCTGGTCCAGGGCTTTCTCACTGCCACACTTTTTACAGCCTGTTCTTTTTCTTTTTCTGGCTACTTGAGTCATTGCCAAGCAGCAGTGGGAGCTGTGGGAGCTCAGGGACTGGAAAGTGTATGGTTTTCATAGTGGAATAAGCTGCTTTCAAACCCCTGCACTGAGTGGGAAAGGGAACTGTGGTAGAAAATGCTGTGTAAAAACATAAACGGTGCAAACTCCTTGCAGAGCAAGTCTTGAGCTGCTCAGCATTTTGGCAGGCACAAGCTGAACTTCTTTAAGCTCATTACTAGCCCTGTTCATACAATGAAGTCTGGACCTCAGAGTTTTGTTTAGCACTCAGGAGTCCCGAAATGATGAAATTAAGATCATATCCCATCCGTGTACCTGTGGTGGGTTAATCCTGGCTGGATGCCAGGTGCCCCTCAAAGCCACTCTGTCACTCTCTATCCTCAGCTCCACAGGGGAGAGAAAATATCATTAAAGACTCCTCACAGTCTTCCTCTGGTGCAGTGTGGGGTCCTTTCCGTGGAGTCAGTCCTCCAGGAACTTCTCCAGTGTGAACCTTTCCCATGGGCTGCAGTTCTTCATGATCTGCTCCAGTGTGGATCCCTTCCACAGGGTGCAGTCCTTCATTTATTCCATATTATTCCATTTGTTCATTTCTTCATTCTCCTTCTTTTGTTGTGGAAGACTGCTGATATTTTTAATAACTTATTAATAGCCCTTTAGATTTCATGAGTCACCAGCACAGATGCAGCTGGAGTGGACTGCACAAGAGTGTGACAATGGAGAAGTCCCTAAAGGAAGATAAGTTCTTGCAGGCCAAACTTTTTTGTTCTGCTGTCTCATAAATTGTTTCAAATCTAATAAAAAAAATTAAATTCCCTTATTTGCTTTGATAGACTTTCTTGCCCCTGGCACAGAGGGAGCGGCTGTAAGCCAAATTGTCATTACACATCTGTCTTAAAAGGACCTAAAATTAGATGCCATGCAAATGGCTCTGGGAATTCCCAAAGTCCCAGTTACAGTAAGAATCAGACCTTGTGCCTCTGTCCTTGAAGAGCACAGCACTGCAATGCATCCAACCTTGCAACCTTCTAATAAACGTATTTCATCTCATGCAAGAAGACAGGTGTGTAACTCCCAAGAGCTGCAAGGAAAAATTGGCCCCAGAGCCAATCCCAGGTGTCATCAAGGTAAGCAAAGAAATGTAGCACTTTCCATTTTACCCAGCTGCAGTTGACAACAGATTTCAAATTCAGCTCCTTCAAACATTATCATGAAGAAATGAACCCTTAGGCTGTTGTGGCTTTACTGTGATCCATGTAAAATAACACCTTTTTTTTGTGCATTTTTTTTAACACAACACTTTTTTTTTTATACAACTTTTTTTTTTTCCCTTGCTAGGCTGGATTCTGGATGCTGCAAGGCTGTCGTGTCAGGATGCTGCAAAAGAGGTTGTTGCATCTTCTTTCTGTAAAGTTGGTGGAGTTTCTTCCTATGCAGAGGGTACAACTTTTATGGTCAGGATACTGTTTTCCTTGCTCTGTGGTTTTCTTGTTGCTGTTGCTTTTAAAGGGATCAACACCCTTAGTTCCAGGAAACTGAAACTAAATGTGAACAGGGACTGGAGGAAGGAAGCAGGGAGAATCCTGCACAAGATTACAACACATCTTATTTCTGGGAAAACTATATAAAGCAAGATTCAACTACCAGTGGCTAAATAGCAACAATTTATGAGCTGTTCCTCAAAAGCTCCAGACAAGCACCAGGTCCTGTGGGAAGCTGGAGACTGACACAGAACACCTCCAGAAGAGTCTGCTGTTGAAACTTCCTTTAAGCCTTCTTTTTTCACGTGGAGCATCCAGACCTGGCAAATGCAAAAGATCAGCCCTTAAAAGAGCAAAGAGCTCTCTCCAAGAAAGTCAAACGAGTGGCCAACGTCTGTCCATTTGTCTGCCTGTCTTTTTGGCCTTGGATTACTGTGCTTTTCAAAGCTGTGCTATCATAACTCGGATAAAAAGGTACATGTTTCCTGTAGCTCTACAAGTAGTAATCATCCTGTTCATGCAAAATATCTGCTACCTGAGGGATGGGCCCAAACCAGAGGTGTTTCTCATTTACCTACAAAGCGTCTGGCTTTAGCATCTGTACAGTCAGTTTTTGTGAACACGTGAGTCCATTGCCTGCTCTAACGGAGTTAATGACTTATTTTCAGTGGTTGTAGAGAGTTTCACTGAAGTAGCACTGTTTGTAGTCCATTGTGTGACTTAGGAGACACAAAAGCCAGACAATTCTGCAGTTGTAATGTAATTGTACGTGGCGTTCCCAGAAAAATGCTCTGAAGTCTTCTCCTGTTGCACCGTTGTGATAAAAACCTCTGCTGCTTTTCAAGCTCCCCAAGTCCAGCTGTGCTGTGCTGAAAGGGAAAGAAAACCCAATTAGCTCTGAAAAGTGAAGGGCAGAGAGGGGATCTCTGGCCTGGAATTCCCTCCCTTTGGCAGCAGCAAAGGCCAGCCGTGCAGCCAAATTTCTGTGTGGATCCAGCTTGTGTGTGTTGCCAGCTCTCTGCACAGGAGGGTGGGAGGGGGGCTAGGAAGAATTGATTCTGGAAGGGGAGAGCCTGAGAGGAAGAGTGGAGTTAAATGTGACAGCTGGGATTTTCAGAAGGTGGTTTGGTGGATGCTGGGCATCCAGCTTCCTTAGAACTCTTTATCACTAACCTTCAATATCTTCCTGAGTGACTTTTAGCCTGTCTGGCAGTTTTCAGCATCAGTGTGTGAGGGAAAAGAGGTGAGAGGCAGCTCTCTCTTGGCAGCTGTGGGACTGCAGTACCTCCTTGTGGCTGCTGGCTGAGGGTCTGGATCTCTGGGGAGTTTCCTGACTACCTACAGCCTTGTAGGACTGGGCTTAGAGAAACCTTGAGCTGCCAGATGGAGGCTGCTTCTGGTGCACCTCTTCTGACCAGTCCTGGCAGTCCTTGGGAGGCAAAAGGCACTCCACAATCCCAAGGGACCTGCTCTGTCCCTCAGTGCAGGCCAGCTGTAGGAATCCTCTGAGTCCCTTCCTCCTGATCTGTGTGTCAAGGCCTTGTGTCTGCCCATGAGTGACCAGAGCTGCCATGGACCCTTCTTGCAAGGGCAATTGTCTTCAGAGTCAGTGTAGGTGCAGGCTACCTTTGGAAAAGTGTGAATATCCTGGGGAAATCCATGGGGCAGAAACCTTGGGCCATACTGTGTGCCCACACCATCAGCAGGGATCATATTGACAGGGGTGCTTTGCTTTTGGTGTGAAACCTTGCTCTGATCCATCATTCCAAGGAAAACAGCAGGAATTTGCAGGCCAGATCATGTGGTGAGATAAGTCGTTCCAGCTCCCTTACTGGAGCTGATTTATACAGGTCAGGTCCAACATTTCTGAGAAATTGTTGATGGTGGGGGCTTTTTTTGTTGTTTGACTGAAAACTTGAAGCCTTTCAAATAAAGAATGTGAGGTACAGGGAATTTTTAGCTGGTGTATTGTGCTTCAGGATGTTTGCTGCATTCAGGCTTGGAGAACACAAATTCTCTGCAGACAATCCCACACACAGTGGGAGATGAGGTTATTTGGGTGGAAGAGCACCAGGGAGATGGGACTTGAGTGAGCTTTGAAGAGCAATCATTGTCATTAGTGGTGGTGCCATAACATGTGCTTGACTCAAATCCAGCGTTACACAGGCGAGGACCTGATGAAACCTTGTAACTCGATATTTTGTGGTTGTTCCTGCTGGTGTGATCCACTGTTGAATAGGCTAGACATGAATAAAATCAGTATTTTTTAAAGTGTTGTGTGTGGGATTTTTGTGTCAAAAAGGCAAAAAGGCTGGTTGCCCTCTTGGACTTTACTGCATTCATATGAAATGTTTGATGTGGAGTTAATATGGCTCTGCAGCTTTTTTAGGATAATCCACGTCCCTTTGCAGAATTTCACCTTCCCTTCCTCAGAGGTGGATGCTGCAGTGCTGCACTGAACTCCTGCCACGGGGCAAGATGTGAAGACAGTTTGGCATTTCCCCCTGCAGAGGTGATTCCTCTGTGCTGTGACAGCTCTGCCTGCCACCAGGTAGAAGTGATCTCCTGGCTGGAGATCAGGGTAGTGCTGCTGAGGGATGTGCCTGAGTCCATTCCAGCCCCTGCTCAAGGAAAGGTGTCTTTGAAGGTGCTTTTCCATCTCCCAGATTATGCGGCTGGTTGGATACCAAGTCAAAACAGAGCCAACGTTGGTGCTCCCCAGAGTGTTCCCACCTTCCAACGCCTGTCCCAATCCATTGTGGGCTCTGCATGTGGGAATCTCAGTGGAAAACTCCTCACTCAGCTTTTGCTTGCTTCTGGACTCAGGAGCCACAAAGGTAAGCCTGTGTACATGGCATTTATCCATGCGCCTGCCTCACAGTCACGCTGGAAGAGGGCAAGGAGACAACAGTCATGGGAAAAGCCTTGTTTACCCACTGGATTCAGGAGTCTGTGTCTTGCTGGAGGGCAGTGTTTCCCACACAGATTTGTTTTCTTCTTATCCTGTGCCACTGTGGCAGCTGTTACTGGTGAGTACATGTGCTTGTCTGCTCCCTGCCACTCACCCAAAGCCCTCACTGCCTCTAATCCTTGAGCCCTGGACACATTTGCACATTTGAGTTAAACCAAATCTTCTGTTTGTTTTAAAAAGTCTTTTTTTTCTCTCAGCTGCCACATTTCAAACCACACTTACTTTACTTCATCTCTTTCTCCTCTTCATCCAGCCCAGATGATTCTTGACTCCCCTTCTGGAGGGAAGTTGCTGTCCCAAACCACCCTGCATTAAAGTGAGTGGAAAACACTGAGGAGCTGAGTTTTGGATCCCATCATTACAAACCCCATCTCTGCAAGGCTGCATCAGCAGTGCTCCAAACCTGCAGCAACGTGTCTAGAATTGAGATTGCTCCCAGCTGCCAAAACATTTGACAGGTGGATGTATAATGTCCAGGCAATATCACATAAATCATCTTTTTACTGCCCAAAAATTAATCGTATTTGGGTTACAACGATGCAAAGCCCTTTATCTCCCTATCACCACCACCTCTCCCCCTTTTGTACTTACTAAGTAAAACTCAAAATGCTTCTATTATTTTTTTTTCTATGAAAATGTCTTTTTGACCTAGCAGGTAGCAACGATCTGAAGGGAGGAGTGGTCATCTCAGCTGCCTCAGGCAGCTGCAGGTGGTCACTTATCAGAACTGTAAACGGGTGATGGAGATAAGGGCATGTCTGCTCAGGCTGCAAGCACAGCCCTGACCTCCACTCTTGTAAATACTCATTTCTTGGCTTCCTTCTGAAATCTGGAATTTAGGGAGCCCCAGCAAAAGGTGAAGCCACTCAAGGGCTGTGTCTGTGAGCCCCAGGAATCTGTCCTCCTGCATTTTCTCAGTCCCTTGCATGGTGTTAAATTCTGTGTCACCCTCTTCAGTCTGACTGCAGATAAGATAAAGAAGGTTTTTTTACCAATCAGGCTTAGGGTAAGTTTGGGAGAAGGTTTTTAGAGGGTGAATTATGAAGGCATAAGCTGTGGAAGGCTGACCAATTGAGCTGTATCTGCCATAAGGTCCCACAGAGTATTAAACTGCATTCATTGCAATACAGGTATCAAAGAAATGTCAGGAAGAAGGAGCAGCAGGGAGGAGTATAAATGTATTAAATTTCAGTACAGCATTTGTATTTGCTATCGTAATTGGTCTGTTAAAATGATTTTCCTAGAAGTGAATTAGCAATCCCAGTAGAGAATACAATTTGGAGAGTCATTGAATTAGAAGAAATGAAATCAAAGAGTAGCATCTCTTCTACTAAATAACCGTGGCAGAAACTGTGTTGCAGACAGATTGAATGCTGACAAATCTACAGAACTGAATGATATTCACTCATGAATTTCAAGGGAAATAGTGGAATTACTTACAGCACTTCATTCAGTTGATCTTCTGTTGTTGCCTGAAGTCTGCAGAGCAACAAAGGTGGTGACTTTCTTTAAAACAGTTTCCACAACTGTATCTAAGGTACTGCAGTCTGGTAAATTTATCTTCTGCAGGAGGACAATTAATTGTGTAACAAGGAATTGAATCAATGAATGCCTGATAAACACAAAAAATGTCCTTCATAAAAATCACCATAATTTCTGTTATGGAAGGTTTTGTTTTAGGACACTGATTTCTTTGGAGGGATAAACAAGCACAGTGGTAATGGTGAGTCTCTTTGGTCAGGTCAGAAGGTTTTAGAGGGAAATGTCCAGTCATGGGATCAAAAGAGAAAATCTTGTCATGGTTAAAAATGGGGAACAGTGAGCTTGTAGCTTTAGGTGGCCTGGTTGTGGTCATTTTTCAGACTTTAATATTCACACAGAAGATTCGCAGAATCATGAAACTTATGTCTAGACCAAAATCAGTTCAACTTCTACAGCAAATGGTATTAACTGGTGTTATATAGCTTTGACCCTTTGGAGAGATCTAGATCTGACCTTTCCCAAGCTCCGATGGAATTGAATAACTGTTTCCCAGTCTTTTTGTTTGTAGATACTCTAAATATTGTTGCTGGGGATGAGAATAGCAGTACAGTAAATAGCGGCTTGCTGACAACCAATTATTTTTTCTTAGTGACCTTTATGGACTCCTTAAAACTTGTCCACAGACCTTGAACCATAGCTTGATGGACATTGGCTACAGTGTGTAGAGTTCATCCCTAATTTTCAAATTTATTGCAGGCAGCAGACATCCAGTCCTGGAAAAGGAGCAAGTAGTCACAAGAGTGAGAGTCTGAAGCTCATGAATAAGAGGTGAAGTTCTCACCAGAGAAATGTGACAACCCTGTGTCTGTTTCTCTTTGTGACCTGGCCAAGTCTGTGTGAAGTGCTGAGGTTTTTGGTGACACCATCAAGTCTGGACAGCATACTCTCTTTCCAAAGGGGGAATGGTATTTCATACCCCAGACCAATCCAAGCCAGTGTGGCTGCTGTGTTTGCCTTTCAGTGGAGCAGACAAACTGCCTGGGTATCGATTCTGTGCACATTTACAGCTCCCCATAGCCCAGGCCATTTCCTGTTATTTGCATAGTCACAGGGGGATCATTTCCTTGTTTATCATTAGAAAAAATCACCCTTTCCAGTATGTTTGATACTGTGTTTCAGGAAGTCACTTCCTATCCTAGACTTATCATATAGGGAAGTGCAGCTGCAGCTTCTTCCAAATCACCAGGTGTTGTTTGCCTCCTGCAGCTGCTCCCTGTGTGTCTGCTGATTTCTCTGCACACCCAGCACAGTCCTGCCATGCCTTTACCTGTCCACGTAGGAACCTTCTGGGCATCACAGAAGGAGGGAAGAAATCTCCCGGGGCTTCTCATCCATACCACACAGCCCTGGCCGAGATGCAGTTCCAGACTGGAGACAGCTCCAGGAGTCAGAGGTACAAACACATTGTGCTCCAAAGGGCTCAGTCTCAGGGACACCTTTGCCCTGTGCATCCCCAGAAGCAGGGATGGCCATTGCAGCATCTGCTGATCTGCTCCTGCTCTGAGTATCGCCAGCCAGAGGCCTGGAGGAAGTTTGCAAGGATAGCTTGCCTTACATCTGCTGCACAGTGTTGTTGTTGGGACATCAGGGGAGACCATGAAACTTCCTGGGAAAGTGAGCTGAGCAGCAGAGGTGGAGGTGGAACCCTCCCAGAGGCTGTGCAGGCAGTGCCCTTCATCCATACCATGACTTGACCTGTGCTTGGAGAAAAGATTGGGACCACTGTCAGACATGCCAGAGATTGCTGATGATGCTTTTAGTCAATCTGACATTCCAAATTTTCCTCTGCTTTAGTGTCCAAATTTTGGGGTCTGTCTTGGCTGTGAAGTGAGCTGAGATAGCCCCAAATCCCTTTGTCCGTCCACCCTGCAGGGAGCAAGATCCCCCCCTCATTACCTATTGTGTAGTGCTTCCTTTTCCCTCATGAATAGCCTTTACATTGCATTATATCCCTTGAGCTTTCTCCCTCCGAGCTGGCCCTGCCTGTTCCCAGCTCTGACACACCTGTATTCCCCTGGCACACCTGTATTCCGTTCTCTCCGCCCTGGCTGGGCTGGGATGAGCACAGCGCTCCAGCAGAGGGCGCGGGAGGCTTTCAGGAACAAGCTGTTCCAAACCCTGATTATCTATTTTTTTTTCTTTCCCTCTGCAGTGCTGTTTCAGGTGTGTGAATACTTGCCCCTGCAGACTCTGCTTCTAGGACAGTCTCCAGATTTTTCTCTCTTCCTTTGTTGATGGAAGTGTGGGGTGTTTTCCTGCCAAGGTTATTTCATTAGGGTACCTTAGAATCATAGAATAAATGAATAACAGAATCATTCAGGTTTGAAAAGATCTTTAGGATCATTGAGTCCATTCTGTGACCAAACACCACCATGTCATCCAGACCAGAGCACTGAGTGCTACATCCAGTCATTCCTTGAACTCCTCCAGGCATGGGGACTCCACCATCTCCCTGTGCAGCCCCTTCCAATGTCTGACCATCCTTTCCATGAAGAAATTCCTCCTGATGTCCAGCCTGAACCTCCCCTGGCACAGCCTGAGGCCATTTCCTCTCATCCTGTCCCTGTTCCCTGGGAGCAGAGCCTGAACCCCTGGGATGTCCCCTCCTGTCAGGAGCTGTGCAGAGCCACAAGGTCCCCCCTGAGCCTCCTTTTCTCCAGGCTGAGCCCCCACAGCTCCCTCAGCCCCTCCTGGTGCTCCAGCCCCTTCCCCAGCTCCGTTCCCTTCCCTGGACACGCTCCAGCCCCTCCATGTCCTTCCTGTCCCCAGGTTCCCAGAAGTGCCCCAGGGTCTGAGGTGTGGCCCCAGCAGTGCCCAGCACAGGGGACAGTCCCTGCCCTGGCCCTGCTGCCACCCCATGGCTGGCACAGCCCAGGTGCCTTTGACCTCTTGCCCACCTGGGCTCCTGTCCAGCCGCTGTCCCCAGCACCCCCAGGGCCTTTCCCAGCTTTGCAGCCCCTCTGCCCAGCCTGGAGCTGCAGGGCTTGAGTGAGCCAAGGGCAGGAGCCAGGACCTGGCCTTGCTGACCCTCAGACCACTGGCCTGGCCCATGGATCACTCTGGATCCTCATGGATCCCTGTGCAGATCCCTCTGCAGAGCCTTCCTGCCCTCCAGCAGAGCCACACTCCCACCCAGCCGGGTGCTGTCCATGAACTGACTGGGTGTGCCCCCCATCCCCTTGTCCAAGTTGTCATTTATAGGGAACTGACTGTTGCTATGGTTTTCGGACGGCACAGAAATAACAACATGACTCTCCATGATGGTAAAGATGAGAGCAAACTTTATTCTTCTAAACTCTACTTTTATAGAGTAGTTCGGTACAAAGAACATGATTGGTTATTCAGCGTCTACACTCTTTTGTAAATATTTCTTTCCAGTAAACATGTTGGAAAAACACCACCTGCAGATAGTTTCTCACTTCCCAAGGTTTGTTTGAATTCCTCTTTAAGATTTCTCAGGCTAACATGAGAAAGTTGCTCGCTTGCCTTTCACACAGACAGTGGCAGAGCCTGAAGCCTAAATTCAGACCAATGTCAGGCCCACAACTGACCCTGACACTGAGCCCTGGGGAACACCTCTGGATGTACTGGCCACCACCTGGATGTAACTCCATTCACTGCCACTCCCTGGGGCTGGCCATCTAGCTGGTTTTAACCAGAGAAGAGTGGATTTTAACTTGTGGATTTTAACTTGCAAGTTTAGAGGACAGGGAAGGTGCAAGGCTGACAGCAGAAGTGCTAGCTGCATTATGGAGCTGCTCTGGCAGTAGGTTGAGATTCCACTGTTCCCTTTTCTAAGTACAATACATGATCATAGCAATCTTTCCTGGCTTTAAAATTGATGGCAGATGTACTCCCCAGATAATGAGTCTCATAAAAAACCTGTATGAATTCTCCTGTTGAATTCGATAGCAGAGGTGCTGTTCCAATTTAAAGGTTACAGGATGACGCAAAAAAAAGAGCTAAAGAAAGGTTATCCTTTTCCACTCAGCCTCTGGAACCTGGGTTATTACAGAGCTGACTTTGCCAGCACTAAAGCAGATGCTTTTGGATGACTGAAAGCTTTCTGTGGGCAAGGAAATGCAGGAATGTTCCCCATGTGTGAAGTGCAGAGAACTGCAGAGGGCCAAGAGCTGTGCCACCAGGATTTGTCACCAAGCTTCTCGTGGCAGAGCAGTGACACCTAAAGTTTCTCTGAAAGAAAACAAAAAAATTCTTTTTCTTTTTTTTTTTTTTTTTCTCAAACTGGAAGTATTCTTTCACATGGCATCATAGAATTTTCAAATTACTGTTAATCTTGGTGGTATGTATTAAAATAAAATAATGACAGTACTGTCAGGCTGTCAACTCTTTTTCATTATTAGATATGATGCCATCTCATAGACAGGCCTGTAGCTTAGAGATTTGGCAGCTGGTGCTCTTCTCCTTCTTCTACACCAAAATCTTTACTCCTCTTATCAGTGAAGGATGGGATGATTCCATGGTTCAGGTGTTTACAAAAAAGGCTGGATGTGGCACTTGTCCCATGGTTTAGGTGATGTTAGGTCACAGGTTGGAGTTGATGATCTCTGAAGTCTTTTCCAACTTAGCTGATTCTGTGATTCTCTGAATCTGTGACCAAAGGCCTGCTCTGACATTGGTGCCATGGTGGAGCTGCCTCTTTTCCTTGGGGCAGTGGCAGCATCAGCAGATGCCTTTGCTGTGGTGTGTGAAAAGTCTTTGGTCCTATGCTCACACAGCTGTTTGAACACAAACATCATTGTTAAAAGTCTCAAACATGAGTGTGG
The DNA here is from genome assembly GCF_021018805.1 of Prinia subflava. Classification (NCBI taxonomy): domain Eukaryota; kingdom Metazoa; phylum Chordata; class Aves; order Passeriformes; family Cisticolidae; genus Prinia; species Prinia subflava. The sequence goes on along the minus strand of NC_086250.1, from coordinate 9,990,473 downwards.
CCAAAGCTGGGGTACAGCAAGAGAGCAAAGAGCCTTTGTGTCTTAACACAGCTGGTGTCAAAAGGCTCTTTTTTCTTTTTTTGTGGCTACCATAGCTGAAGTTATCTGAAATTTTGGATTGTGGGGGATGCTAAGGAGCACAGCAAAGCAGATTCAGGGGAGGGAGGATAATTGCTGGCATGGGAAGGGTGGGAGATCTTACAGACATCCAGGTCTTAGTGACTGAAATCCCATTTTGTGCCACTAGAGGATACTCAAACTGTTGCCAGCTTGTAAGAAACAGCTCCTTAATCTCTGCTTCTCTGGAAATCAATTGCTAGGAGAAGGAAGTGTCTTTGAGAGGAATAAAGGGAGGAGATGTTTAGGCACATCTAAAATCTTTCTTTTAGGTTTCAGTGGGTGTTCAGTGAATAGAATCACGTGCACAAAAAGTGAAGCAGTGACAGCAAATGGAGCTGACGAGCTGCCTGCATGTAAAAGCTGCAGCTTTCTGTGCATCAGAAAGTGGCTGGTTCCTGGGAGGTAGAACTGATGGAGCAGCCACATCCTGTTGTGAGAGAGGCTGGAAAAGCTGGTATGGGAGAGGACATATAGAGAAGGACATATAGAGAGAGGGGACATGTCTAGATTTTGTTCTGGTTGGATAGCTGGGGTCTGGTGCAAGCCAGAGACGTGGTCTTGGTTCCAGTTAACATTGTAGAGACAGAGGAGCAGAGCAAATGCCCAACATTCACTGCAGGACTCACTCCTGAGGTGAATTGCAGTGGGGATCCAGGTGTTGTTTAACTCCTTCAGAAAAATCAAACCATTTCAGACAGGGCAGAGGCCAATGAGCTTCTCAGGGAACTAACAAGAAACCACTACTATCTGACTCCAAAAGCCGGGCCAAGCAGGGCTTAAATCATTTTCTTACACTGGCCAAGCTTGTATCAAACACACCAACAGTGCTGCTGCTGAGTCTGTGTCACCACAAATCATATTTGGGTGAATGCAGGGAAAAAATTCCTCTCTTACCTCTAGTAACATTCCCTCCTCAGCAGGGTCTCAGTTCTAGAGGACTGTGATGGGAATGGTTATCCTGTTACAGTCTGATTTGCATTTGGGGAGGGTTAAGCTGCCAAAGGTGCTTAATCTGGCAATTAGAGTAATTTAGCAGAGTTCTTTGCTGCTAATCAAAGAATTTGTACTCCTCTTAAGACCCATAGCAGAGCTCTGTCTTGGTAAAGTCACTCTCCAGCATTCCTACACAACACATGCAGGATTAATGTCCAGAATTCATTCTAGGCCTGTCTTTCCAGTCTGTGTCTTCCCTTTAAAGGCTGCAGTAGTGAGAATGGGATACATGCCAGGCATAATATCTCCAAACTATTCCCTCCAGGGACTGGAGATAAGTTTTTTTCCCATGGGGTGGTCAGGAATGCAGCAAAGGGATCCCAGGCCAAAAGGCTGTGATCTCAGATGGAGCTGCTGCAGCCAGAGCTGGGACACCAAGGGCAGCAGAGGGATGGAGCAGCTCTGCTGGGAGGAAAGGCTGAGGGAATTGGGATTGTTCAGCCTGCAGAGGAGAAGGCTTTGGGTGACCTCATTGTGGCCTTGCAGTGCCTGAAGGGAGCCCACAGGAAAGATGGAGAGAGACTCTTGACAAGGGTCTGGAATGACAGGACAAGGGGGAATGGCTTCAAACTGGCAGAGAAAAGGGTTAGACTGGGTATTAGGAGGAAATTTTTCCCTGTGAGGGTGGTGAGGCCCTGGCACAGGTTTCCCAGAGCAGCTGTGGCTGCCCCATCCCTGGAAGTGTCCAAGGCCAGGCTGGATGGGGCTCTGAGCAACCTGGGATAGTGGAAGGTGTCCCTGCCTGTAGCAGAGGGTGGAAATGGATGATCTTTAAGACCCGTTCCAACCCAAACCATTCCATGATAGTGTGATTGTAAATTAATGAGGCCTTCCTTGCTACCCAAGGTCAGACAGGCACTCTTTTTCCCTTGGTACTGGTGATAGGAATTTCCTGGCTCTCTGTTTCTCATTGTTGTCCTACCTGCCCATCCTGATCTCATCTGTATGCTGCTGGCATGAGGACTGGTCCTGCTCTTCTGAGGGCTGTATATCAGTGTTGAGTAATGCAGCCAGAGGTCTCTAGAGCTCGTGTTCTGCAAGTCATTAAGCTGTATAGACTGCCTCCATTCATGGTGAACAAGCTGTTCTTTTTAAAACACTGATTTGTTGTCTTGGATTGCAGTAAATTCTGCTGTATAAAACCAGAGTATCTCCAGTTTGCACGGAGACAGTTTGTTTTAAGGTATCTAAAGACACTTTAAATGCTCTTATGGTTAAACTGTGGTCATTTCTCCTCCCTGTCATCTTGATCTCAAAGCAGCACATAATAAAAATCAACTTTTTTTTTCCTAGGCCATTTGGGGTGCTTTTTCACTCATAGAACGTTTCTCCAGCTGTACCTTTGTCATCTTTCAACATTTCTTCCGCAGTTCCTTTTTCTTTCTCACCTGTTTGACCTTCTCCTTTTGTCTTAAGAACTGTGCCAAATGCTTCCTTGAGTTCTTCCAAATGAAGACACCCCTTTCATTCTGCTGATGAATTGTGGCAGAGTGAAAGACTTTGTTTTTTCCTTTGTGGTAGCCCTCCCACAATGGAAGTGATAATTTTAATGCCATTTGTGGATAGGGCTGTTGGGGGAAAAATCCTTACATTTGCTCACTGATGTCTGAGGATTGAGATACCTGTGGTGAGAAAGAAGAAAAGAATGGACAAATGAATTTTCTTACTAAATATCTTCTGGCACTTGAGTTTTCATCTCTAGAAAGCCATACCAGACTCATAACTCTGCAAAACTGCATTTCTACAGGCTTTCCATTATTTTCCTTTGCTTCTCCCATTTTAAGTATATTGAAGTTTCTGGGGAATAATTCAGCTCATACTTCTTATGTCCTGGGTTGGTTTTTTTAATGGCATCTCTGCATTCAGCTTGATTTTGAAGATTCATGAGAGAATATCTAACATGGGCTGAAAGATTAATCTTTGCCCTGGCATTAAAAGGTGCCAGCCCACTGTGCCAGCAGGGAATATCATCCTGGTGTCTGGAAGCTCTGTGAAATGGAGCACTCCTTCACTGTCAGCATCTATGAGTGGGCAGGAAAATAGGACTGGAACCTTGTGGGGAAAAACTGCTCCACATTTGGTGAAGTTTCCTGTTCCTCTGGAGGGTTTCTCCCTGGAGCAAAGAGAGCTGGGGCAGGGTGGAGGCTTGTGCAGCCTGTGAGGGAGGACTCTGCCGTGGCATTCCTCAGCTGGAGAAACCCAGAGCAGCCTGGATCTGCTGCTTAGAGTGTGCCCACCCTGTGAGGAGGGCACTGGCAATCAGGAGGCTGCATGGCACCTCCGTGACTCCAGAGGTAACTCAATTTCCTTGTGGTTTTGGGAAAAAAAATCAGAGCTGGGCTGATCCAAGTTAAAGAAAGGAAACCCTAGATAAGAAAAGTTGCTTTCTTTTGCAACAGAGAGCACCTGGCAAGGAGGGTTGGAGGAACAGGATAATCCCAAAAGGAAAGTGCTGTCACACCTTCAGGATCCACCATTAGGAGACCCTGGGAATGACACACACACACACACACAGGGGTCAGCTTCTGCTGAATCCACTCCTTGGTAAATAACACAGGACTGGAGAAAGAAGTTCATCTGATCAAGCAAACAAAACATTTACATGGAGAAGTTATTAAGGCAGCTGCCTATAGCACAGGCACAACTCGGTTTGGCTGAATTTGGTGCCTTCTTTACAGGAAGAGAATTCCTTGGAGGTTCACAGCTGTCCTCTAAGGTGGCAGAGTGGCATTTCTGGGGTGCCTGACCCGTGGCTGTGCCAGTGGCTTGCCTTTCCATTGCACTCCTGTCAAAAACTCAGGCTAGCCCCTTTCCTCCCCTGCCACTCTCTGAGGGAAATCAGGTCATTCCCAAAACATGGCCACGGCCATTTTAAGTGGCTCCCCATTTTTATTGGTGTCTTCTCCACTAGTGACGCCAGGATTTTAACCCATGGGATCCCACAGTACTCACGTGTGTCTGTCCCAGTACATTCCACTGACTGCAGCTGTCCAGCCCTTCCCAAACTGGTTATTGGCTGGTGCCAAGTTAAAGTAGGGCAGCTAACTTGGAGTCCATCTCTGGTTAGCCTCCAGCAAGGTTACTGGTGTGCTTTTGGCCACTGGAGGGCTCTGGTTTTATTTCATAACTATAAGAGAATGACACTAAAGATTACCAGTGTTGTGGGCCAAAAGGAGGGTCTAAACTCCTGCAGAAGGCTCATGCCTTATCCTGATACTTGGGCATGAAAATTGAAAATGGGATGTCCAGCTTGCTGCATCACGAATAACCAAGAATCTGGGACGCTTTCTTGCAATTATTTGGGTTATTACAATGATTTTCTCAGTCTCCTGAGGTCTGTCTCTGTGCCAGTGCAGCAAAGATGTGCTCACAAAATCTGTTTTTGTGGGAAGGAACTCTGCCACTGGAGAACAGAAGCAGGGCTGTGTGTGGAGGGAGAAGCAAAGGTAGAGCCACACCACTTCTGGGAGATGTTTTTATCAAGGGCTGGTCAGGGGTAGGAAGGAGGGGAAACCCTAGACTGTACCTACTTGAATTTGCTAAAATTCTGCCTTTTCCTTCTTCCCCCCTCATTGAGAGACCGGTGCAGCACAGGAAAAACTCAGAGAGGGAGCTTTCATTCATTGCAGAGCACTGCAATGCATTCACTGTGTGTCCTTGAAGGAACCCCACATTTTGCAGTTGACCCTGAGCTTTAGCATCAGGAAAGCTTTTTTTTTCTGCCTTTTTTTTTTTTTTTTTGGCCTTCCTCAGCTCTAGTCCTATTTTTAGAGCCTGTCGTTTTCTCAGGGGCTTCACAGTCTATTTTTAAAAAGACTTTGCAGGCTGCCAAACCATTGTTATTTTCTCTAGGGTGATGTCAACACAGTGCCTATAGTAAACGTGCCTGGCATTTACCATAGGTGCTGGTTTAGAACAGATAAACATTAATGCTGGGGGTGAAAAATGCTTTTGCAAGCAGAGCCCCACTGTGAAGTGTTTCATTTCCACAGAACATCCTTTTGCTTGCCTCGTGGCTTTCCCCTTTTCTGAAACTCTGTTGGTCTGACCATCAAATTGCTCACTGCTGCATGAACCTGATCTGTACATTATTAGATCATCTCGAGTGACTGTAAATCAGGTTTGGCCCAAGTCTTGCAGCATGTTTAATGTTTTTACAAAGCTTTTTTTTCCCCTGCCTTTTGTATTGAGAATGAATTTAACAGCCCAGCTCTGAAAGAAACATGGGGAAGAGTTTAAAAGGCTTAAAATATGAACAGCAGCAAATATTGGTATTAATCATCATGGTATCATCAATTTTGGTGAAATTTCTCAAATGAATCCAGCATAATCACAGCTTCTTTTTACCTCTGGGGAGAGGGGAAAAAATGAAAATTCAGAAACAGTTATGTAAAGATGTGGGAGCAGATGTACTGCTGGGGTAAGCTGGCACTGCTCCACTCATGTCAGTCAAAGTAGATGATGTGGGGGAACATTTGTCTGCAAGGAAAGCAAGATTTATCACTGAGCTCTGGTGGTAGAAATCACAGACTGGCCTGGCTGGGAAGGGACATCGAGGATCATGTGGCTCCACCCCCTGCCATGGGCACATCCACACTCCCAGATTGCTCAGAGCCCCATCCAACCTGGCCTGGAACACTGCCAGGGATGGGCAGCCACAGCTGCTCTGGGCAACCTGTGCCAGGGCCTCACCACCCTCACAGAGGGTGATCACACATCAGTTCAATGTAGCATTTCCCCATGTCATGCTCTGATCCCCTCACAAATGTGAGGGATGATGTCTGAGTTCAATCTTTTGATGGATGGTGTAAGCCAATGTCTCTTCTACACTTCCTGCTATAGACAACACTGCCCAAGAGGACAATTCCTGCCCTTCAACCACATGGATTTGTACCCTGGGCTGTACTAGCTCAGCTGTGCCTTTGAGCATTGATTTTACAGACCATGGACACATGTGGAGCACCTCCTCCATCAGCCACTTGTGTGAATGTCATGGGAAGACTGAGCAAAAGGCTCTGTGGGAGGTGGTGAGCCACCCTTCTGCAGAATCACAAAGGCATGGAAATTTAAACTCTTATTTCAGTAAAACTTGAGACTGTAAATACTTTTGCATCTTTGGACCCTGAGTGTTGGTCAAGGAAATATTGCAGTACACAGGATATTTTGTGGGTTTTTTGTGCTATTCTTGCTCTAAGTCCATTCCCTGAACCCAGGAAACATCCAGAAGCTTCACAAGTTGGTGGAATTTATTTCAAATATAAACCTCCAAGAGAGTTCTCTTCCATGAGTTTGACCAGCTGAACCCTTGTAAACAGCTACCATCCACAGCATCCTGCAGCAAGGAGTCCAAGGTCAGGTTGGATGTGGCTCTGAGCAGCCTGGGATAGTGGAAGGTGTCCCTGCCCATGGCAGGGGATTCAGAAATGGATGATATTTTAGGTCCCTTCCCACACAGCCATTCTATGATTTTAAGATTCCTATCCCTCCTGCCCCAACTCTTGAACTCCCATCAGATTTTCAGATTCCTACAGGCCACTCCTTTGGGACAGCAGTGCTGCAAAGTATTGATACCCAGTCTGCAGTGGAAGTACAGCAGTGACCTGGGGCTGCTGACTGCACACTCAGCCCTCCCAAACAGAGTCACTGCCTCTTGCACAAACCTGTCCCTTTGTTTGTTGCCTCCTCACTCATATCTTGATCTCAAAGGGTTGCTCAGGACTCTAAATTTCCCAGCACCCAGTTCTGGTTCTCAGAAGGCCCATCTCAAGTTCACCAGGAGACCTCTGAACCTTTGTGAACCTAACCTGAGACTCACATTTGTAACCAAACCAAGGGGGTTTTTTTGCTAGGTTTGCATTTCATCGCAGGTGCCTCACACTCTTCTTACATTTCACACCACTGGACAAAGAACCACCATTTGGGAGCCCCAGGAAAACTGCCTGACTTCCAGTTCTGTTGGCAGCAGCCCCCCTGCTCTGAGCAGGCACCAGTTCTGCTCACGCTGCGGGCAGCTGAGCTGGTTGGCTGCCTCTGAAGGTACAACTGCGGCAGCAGATGGCTGGGGGGCTAGCAGGGAATTTATTCAGTACTCTGAATAAATAAATGAGGCTGCCTCTTCTCTGCGGGAGTGGCAGCCGAAAGCCCGCTCCCCTCCCCACCCACACCTGCACGGTGACATCCAGGAGCTCCGTGGTGACCCAGGGGCGGAGCAGCCAGCCTGTCTGCCACACTGCAACTCCTCTGCACTGCTCCAGCCCACAGTCTGTACAGTCAGCGGGGCTGTGGGCTCTGTCTGCTCCGCTGAGCAGCGGGGGTGTTCCAGCAGGAGCTGAACCCACTCTGCTTGTGGGGAAATGCAGCAGAGCCTCCATCCCAGGGACAGCCTTAGACACCCTTTGTCACCCACGCCCCGTCAGCAGCCCCAGGTCACTGCTGAACTTCCACTGCAGACTGGGTATCAGCACTTTGGAGCACTGCTGTCCCAAAGGAGTGGCCTGTAGGAATCTGAAAATCTGATGGGAGTTGAAGGGTTGGGACAGGAGGGGTAGGAATCTTAAAATCATAGAATGGCAGTGTGGGAAGGGACCTAAAATATCATCCATTTCTGAATCCCTTGCCATGGACAGGGACACCTTCCACTAGACCAGAGCCACATCCAACCTGGTCTTGGGACACTTCCAGCCACAGCTGCTCTGGGCGACCTGTGCCAGGGCCTCACCACCCTCACAGGGAAAAATTTCTTCCCAATGTCCAATCTGACCCTCCTCTCTGTCAGTGTGAAGCCATTGCCCCTTGTCCTGTCACTCCAGGCCCTTGTCAAGAGTCTCTCTCCATCTTTCCTGTGGGCTCCCTTCAGGCACTGCAAGGCCACAGTGAGGTCACCCCAAAGCCTTCTCCTCTGCAGGCTGAACAATCCCAGTTCCCTCAGCCTTTCCTCCCAGCAGAGCTGCTCCATCCCTCTGCTGCCCTTGGTGTCCCTGCTCTGGCTGCAGCAGCTCCCTGTCCCTCCTGTGCTGGGCTCAGGGCTGGAGGCAGCTCTGCAGGGGGGTCTCACCTGAGCAGGGCAGAGGGGCAGAATCCCCCCCTCCCATCCCCTGTTGCCCACACTGGAGGCTGAGCCCAGCACATGTACCTAGGGCAGGATCAGCTCTCACTCACAGCACCCCCAGGTCCTTTCTGGCAAAAATTCCTTCTGTTTTCCTGGGGAATAATGTGGTGTTAGACGCTGGTGAAGATGGCTGCACAGAAGGAAGATGAAGATGGCTGAACAGAAGGAAAGCTGCAAACCCTCAGGAAGTTTCCCCTTCAGTGCCTGTTTGTAAGGGTTAAGCATCTCCACCATGAGCTGAAGCAGATGTGAAAGGCTGTGGTCAAAGGCTGGGACTGTTTGCAAAGATACCCACAGGTGATGGGATTTGAGCTGCCAGTTCCTTGACTTCTCTCTCTGTCCCTAGAGTAGCTGTATTATTTTTTATCTTTAAACATTCCTGCTATGCAAAAAAAATCCCCACTGATGTTACCAACTCTGAGTCATTCCAGCAAATTTGTGTGCTGGTATATTTTAGAAGAAAAGCTGCTGGAGTTCAGTAAGTATAAAGCAGGACTTGATAAGTGAGGTAGTGGTAGTAGCAGGCTATTTAGATAAGGGACAGGAGGTGTGGTGTGCTCTCAGTAAGTACTTGGGACTTTGCAGTATTGATCCCAAATTAGTTTGGCCCAGGCTGTCTCTCAGTCCCTGGATTTTCTGCAGGTTAAATTCCTTTCCTCAGGCTTGGAGGACATATTAATGATAGATCACAGAATATGGAATTGTAGCACCTCCTGAGCTGTAAGGGACCCACAATGATCACCGAGGCCAGCCCTTAGCCCTGCACAGCACAGCCCCAGGAAGGTACCCTGTCCTTTGCTTCAGATCTGTTCTTACCACTACAGGCACTTGAAGACCTTATCTGCTAAGTGGTAAGACTCATGTATCATATCTGTCTTCTCTTCTCCCCTCAGGCTGTTGCACAACTAATGATCACTGATATGGGATCAAAGCAGTGTTGGATCATCCAGCAGGACTGCTGGAAACAAGGTGTGGATGTTCCTCATATTTCTGCTGCACTAGGTAGCACAAATAGGAGCTGCTCACCACAGCTGCAGGAAGAACAGCACTGCTCTGACATAAGGCTTTGAGGGACAGACTTATTCTTGTAAATTTTGGGATGCATTTGGATGGACACTGTATGTGCTTTTGCTCTGTGGCTGTTCCACATTTGCTTTGAGGACAACAGAAGTCCTCAGAGGAATTGCAGTGTCCCTTCACGGGGTGTAGACCCTTGCTGTGTCCTATTCCTGTGCCTGTACCATAGTGGGTGTGTAACCAAGGTCTGAAGTGTGGGTGGAAACCTGTATGGCATCCCTGGACCAACAGTGCCCTGGAGATGTGCTGGACCATGCAAACATGGCTCCCCAACATCCTAGCTGCTTTATTCCAAAGAAATGGTCATCGCAGAATCATAGAATGGTCTGGGTTGGAAAGGCAGTGCAGTTCATCTCGTTCCACCCCCCTGCCATAGGGAAGGGACACCTCCCATTAGCCCAGGTTGCTCAGAGCCCCATCCACCCTGGCCTTGATGCCAGAGATCAGATCAGTGCTCTGCCTTTTCAGTCCTTTCCCAGAAACTCACCTGCTCCCCTGAAATATAGGACAGAAGCCCTTCATTCAGTCTCTCTCCCTGAAATACAGGAGAGCAGCCTTTCATTCAGTCTCTATCCATGAAATACAGGAGAGCAGCCTTTCATTCAGTCTCTATCCATGAAATACAGGAGAGCAGCCTTTCACTCAGTCTCTATCCCTGAAATACAGGAGAGCAGCCTTTCATTCAGTCTCTATCCATGAAATACAGGAGAGCAGCCTTTCATTCAGTCTCTATGCCTGAAATACAGGAGAGAAACCTTTCACTCAGTCTGTATCCCTGAAATACAGGAGAGCAGCCTTTCATTCAGTCTCTATGCCTGAAATACAGGAGAGAAACCTTTCACTCAGTCTGTATCCCTGAAATACAGGAGAGCAGCCTTTCATTCAGTCTGTATCCCTGAAATATAGGAGAGCAGCCTTTCATTCAGTCTGTATCCCTGAAATACAGGAGAGCAGCCTTTCATTCAGTCTCTAACCGAGCTCCTTGCTGAGATCTGCATGCAGACAAGCCATGCTTGTCAGGCTGTGGATTCTGGGTTGCTGCTCTGCAGAGCCCTTGCTGCTGTTCCAGGGGAACTGGCTGCCTTCAAGGTGATGGGTTACCTCTCTGCTTCCAGCTGCTAGAGAGCGTGGCAAGGAGCTAAAAATACCTCTGAGCCAACACCTAATGCATGTCACTTCTCCTCACGAGGGGTTTCTGCAGTTGCCACGGGGATCTTAAGCAATAGCACAGGGGAGGGGATAAATCTCTTTATTTTTGTGAATAGAGGGGGAGGCACTCAGGAGAAAAATCCCTCTATGAAAAAGCTGTGCAGCCACGTGCTTTGATGCCTGGGTTGAAAAAGCTAAATGTCCACGGATTTAGACCAGCCAATAGTGTGTGAGTGCTATTTTTGGAAAGCACAGTGCAGAATTATGGCACATGCATCACATGTGAATTGGGAAAGTGCAAGCTATTTTTGGAGCCTGTTTGCATATGTGCTGAGTCAAGGTTTGCACACAGAGCAAGGCTGCACCTAGCATCTCTTAAATCTGCTTTAGCAAGGTTATTAGCTTTCAGGCAAGCTCTGGATCCCAAAAAAAATCTTTTCTCCTTCTGATTTATTAGCATCTCAGCACTGCAGGGAGATTAATTAGAAAAGATAAAAAAATTAGGTGCAAAAGGGGAGGCACAAGGAAAGGGGAAGAAATTTATAGTTGAAGGGGGATGGGTTCTGAAAAGGTATTACCTAGGTAGGTACAGAAAAGCCAGAAGAGCATTTAAAAAAAAAAAAAAAAAAAAAGGTGGTGGGAAAATAAAATTTAAAAAAATTAAAGAAGGTGGGAAATTTACACCTTGTGCTATTAATGCTGAAAGAAGCCTATTTACAGGAAGCAACCCCTGGGGAAAGTAGGAATTAGGGAAAGAAACTGGAGCAGCATTGCATGAATTATAGCCAGCCCTTGTGCTAGTTTGAAAACAATCAAGTAGGAGATCCCAAGTCAGACCTGTCATCCTGTTGGTCAGGGTGATGGCAGGACTCCAATCAAATGGTGGCTGGAGTCCTCTTGGAGTGGTAGATGTGGTTCTTTTGAAGCAGTGATCCTGTAGAAGGGTCTGGTCTTCCTCTAAAGGTCCAGTGATGGTTATGTAGCTCTTGTCCTCTGGGAATGCAGTGGATGGCTGCCCGTGGTGTTCCAAGCCTCAGATTATATCCAGGTAGGAATGCTTGGTTCCTCCCCATGGGTGGAGCATCTCACAATGGGGTGATGTAATCGTGTGGGTCACGCAGTGAGACTCAGTGGCCCATTAACAGAAGATAGCCCCTGGAGCTATCAGGGATGAGTCATGAAGGAGAAAAGGAACACTACCCCACCTGCTTCAACAGCTTAAGAAGGCGGTGGTAGAATACACAGTTTTGGTTACATCTTACATTGTAACCAAAGACAGCCCTGGATTTGGGGGCAGGGAAGAAAAGCCCCTAGCTTGCATGGCAAAGGATGCCAGCTGAGGATAACACAAGACTGAGTGGCTGGGGATGGTCTCAGTGGGTGGACTCTGCTCCCAGAGGACACAGCCTTTTGCAGGCTGCCCTCCAGAGCAGTGCTGGCTGTCCTCACAGATGATGGACACACAGAGTACTCTGTATGGCCAGAGGGGTTGCCCTAGCAAGGGATCTTTCTTATCAACTGTTTCCAGGAGGAAAAGGCCTCAAAGATAGGAGACAATTGGACTGCTGTGGTCATTAGGGGGGACTTGAGATTCAGCCAGGCCAAATGCTGGATCCTACACTTTGGCCCCAACAACTTCCTGCAGTGCTCCAGTCTGGGGCAGAATGGCTGGAAAGGGCTTGGTGACAGTGGCTGAAAAGGGCTTGGTGACAGTGGCTGAATGTGACCCAACGTGTGGCCAAGAGGGTCAATGGCACCCAGCTGGGATCAGCAGTGGAGTGGCCAGCAGGATCAGAGCAGTGATTGTCCCCCTGTACTGGGCACTGGTGAGGCCACACCTCAAATCCTGTGTCCAGTTCTGAGCCTGTCACTGCCAGATGGACATTGAGGGGCTGGAGTGTGTCCAGAGAGGGAAGTGGAACTGGGGAAGGGGCTGGAGCACAAGTCCTGTGAGGAGCAACTGAGGGAGCTGGGGGGGCTCAGCCTGGAGGAAAGGAGGCTCAGGGGGGACCCTCTGGCTCTGCACAACTCCTGACAGGAGGGGACAGCCAGGTGCTCCCATGGAACAAGGGATAGGTTGAGAGGAAACAGCCTCAAGCTGCACGAGGGGAGGTTCAGATTGGACATCAGCAAGAACTGCTTTACTGAAAGAGTGATTAAATATTGGAAGGGACTGTCCAGGGTGGTGATGGAGTGCCCATCCCCAGAAGTGTTTAAGGAAAGACTGGACATGGCATTGGATGCCATGGTCTGGTGTCAGGTTGGACTTAATGATCTTAGAAGTCTTTTCCAACCTGAATGATTCTGTGATTCAGGCGTTCTCCTATGCCACCGTTTGCCTTCTGCTGGTGGGCAGCACCAGCCCAAATCTGCACAGTGGGTGGGAGTGGGACAGATGGGAGGCTCTGTCCATTCAGGTGTGGCACTGGAGAACCTTCTTGGTCTGGTGTGCAAAGAAATAGGCTTTCAGGCATGGAGAACACAGTGCTGGCAAAGCAGTGGGCCCACCAAGCTGACAGGATGGGAGCAGAAAGGTTCCTGGGAGATCTGGGAGAACAGGAAAGTTTTTAAACTACACAAGATGAGAAGCAGAGCAAGAGCAGTCTCAGCACTGGCTTGTTAGTAGAGGTCCAGATGAGGTCCAGAGCAGAAACATTCTGTACTGTTCACACCAAGTGCAGTCCTGCAGAGTTTGTAGGGATGTTTTAAAGCTCTGAAAGTCCTGGTGAGGTTTGCTTTAGAGATTGAGCCCAGGTTAAGGAGGAAAAGGGAGCAGCAGTACCTGGACACAGATAAACATCCTGTTATACTGATAATACCATGTCATGCAGCAGGACACAGAAAAAAGGTAGGAGTCATGCTGATCTCTCTAGGGGGTCAATCTTGACTCAATTTATTCTTTCAGTTCCTAGAGACACAGATATCAACATCAGACCTGACACACACCTGTAAACAGGGTAAGACACAGCATGAGCACCCCTAGCATGCTGCCTCCTATGTTTGCCCTCCTGGAGGCTTTAATCCTGAACAGAACCAGACCTACATGGTCCTTTCTGGGCCCTTATCTGCCTAAGTATGTGTGGTTCAGGAGAGTTTGATGAAACGACACCTGTTCTGTTTTATCTCTTTCAATCAGAGAAAATAAAAAGTGAAATCAACTGCAGTGAAGGCAAAGAAATAAGGTTTGAAATACACGTGGGGTCTCAAGTCCTTGTCTTGAAGGTGAGACTGAGAATGGATTAAAACAAGAATAAAAAATGCAAATGTTGATGTAATTTCCCAATTTGGGAAGCAGACACAAGCCAAACAAATGCCAACATAACAATGCCCACAAAACAAACCAAATCAGAATTCCCCTCCAGTTTGCAGCTTGAACAAGGACCTAAAATCTGAGGAGAGCAGAGGAAAATTGTGCAGGACCCCACTTTTAAGCAGCTCTATTAGAAAACTTTTTTTTCTTTGACACCATTTTATTCTTCATATAACCAGATAAGAGAAAGCAGAACATTTCCAGATCTTAGTTTGGAGTGGTTTCCAGTTAAAACCACTTAGGTTCATCGTTTTCCTTTCTGCAACCATAGATCCCCAGCCTGAGAGCTGAGCTGAGTCTGGACATGGCTTGGACCTGATGGAACTCTGAGTGCTTATTTCACTCAATACTCAGCTCCCATCCTGGAACTCTGATGAACCCAACCTGAGATTTGTGCTTGTAATCAAACCTAAGCAGAGATCAGTTTTGCCTGGGTTTTAGTTTCAGGTAAGAAGGTGCCCCCCTTCCTACCTGTCTTCACCTTGACCAGGCAGTGGGATGTCTGGCTATCTCCTTGCACATCATCATTAGCTTTTCAGGATATATGATCAGCCTCCTTATCCTGCAATTTGTAATCCACCCATTTGTGCTTCATTGTCATAAAATCAGCTTATTCCCGGTTAGTGTTCCCTGCAGCTGACATAGTGTCTTGGGTTGCAATAAGTAACAAAAATGTGTATTCTGTTTGCCATCTGTTGAAATCCATTGGGGAGGAGTTTTTTCTTTATCTCTTGTATAACCCACATAACTCCAGGAGGGAGGGGGTGGGTGCCTTCTGTGAATGGGCAGCTGTTAAAACCAGGGGAGCAATGTTCCTTATGGCTTCCACAACCCATCCTCTCTCCAGAGGGATATCTGCTGTTAATGGCCCATTAAGGCTCACCATGTGACTGATATAATTACATCACCCTATTGGGAGATGCTCCACCCAGTGGGAGGAGCCAGGCATTCCTACCCGAATAAAATCTGCAATTCAGAACACCAGGGCAGTCTGTTTCCACTGGATTCCCATAGGAAAACCTGACCCATCTCACCACCACTGGACCCTTCTATAGGATCATCTCTATTCCAACAGAACCACATCTGTCACTCCAGGAGGACTTATTTTGGACTGCTGCCCACACCCTGACCAATAGGGTGTCAGGTCTTATTCTGACTCTGTCAGTGTTTCTAGGATTTTTTTTTGTTTGCTTGTTTTTTCAGGTTTTTTTTTGTTTTCTTTTCTTTTTTTTTTTTTTTTTTTTTTTTTTTTTTTTTTTTTACTACTACATTTGTATTTTTAATATTCCTAGTAAAGAACTGTTATTCCTATTCCCATATCTTTGCCTGAAAGCCCCATTAATTTCAAAATTATAATAATTTGGAGGGAGAGGGCTTATATTCTCCATTCCAAGGGAAGCTCCAGCTTTCCCTGGCAGACACCCATCTTTCCAAACCAAGACACACAGCCACAGAATCACAGGATATCCTGAGTTGGAAGGGACCCACAAGGATGATCCAGCCCAACTCCTGGCCCTGCACAGACACCCCGACAATCCCACCCTGTGCCTGAGAGCATTGTCCAAACCCTCCTGGAGCTCTGGCAGCCTTGGGGCTGTGACCATTCCCTGGGGAGCCTGGGCAGTGCCCCACACCCTCTGGGGGAAGAACTTTTTCTGATATCCACCCTAACCCTCCCCTGACACAGCTCCAGCCATTCCCTGGGTCCTGTCCCTGGTCACAGAGCAGAGATCAGGGCCTGCCCCTCCTCCTTGTGAGGAAGCTGCAGAACTGCAGTGAGCTCTGGCCTCAGTCTCTTCTTCTCCAGCTGAACAGACCAAGTGACATCAGGTGCTCCTCATGTGGGTTCCCTTCCAGGCCCTGCACCATCTCCATGTCCCTCCTCTGGACAGTCTCTAACAGCTTTAGATTTTTCTTATGTTGTGGCACCCAAACCTGCCCTGGCACTTGAGGTGAGGCTGCCCCAGAGCAGAGTGGGACAATCCCCTCCCTGACCTGTGGCCTGATGTCCCCAGGACAGGAATGTCCCTCCTGGGTCCAGCCCCTGCTGGCTCATGTTCAAGTGGCCCTAGCCCAGGACTCCTGGGTCCCTTTCCACAGCACTGCTCCCCAACATCTCCTCCCCCAGTCTGTCCATTCAGCCAGGCTGGCTCTGCTGTGGGAATGACTCTGCCCAGATGGTAACGAGCCTGACAGGGGCTTTCTTCAGAGCTGTGTACAAATGATGCCATCATGGATGGATCAGAATCAACAGCACCACAATTGCCAACCCACGCAGCCACCTACGCACACCAGCATTCCAGCACTGTGTGGAAAACAGAATGCCTGCCTGACCCACACCAGTCTGCCGTGCCAACAACCCTCACCAGCTGTAAACAGACTCAGAGACAACACATCAGCAACTTAATTCACACAGCACTTCTTGTTTGTGGCACCAGAGTGGCCAATTTCCACTGGAGAAACTGAGCTGCAGCAAATCAAAAATTCCTTGCAGAGGCCAGTCCCACACCCAGGAACAGTGACTGCACTGTTGTACAAAAGTGATGATCATGTTATTTTGGTGTTTTCTATATTGCTTTGCAAAAATCACGTGAAAAAATCGTTGTGTTTGCATCCTCTCTGCTCTCAGATTGTCTTAACTGTCTGACCCCTTGTGTCTGAAGAAATACACCACAGTCTCAGGGGATTTTATAGTGCTCACAAATAGGTGGCTATCAATAAATTATTACTTAAAACCCCAGTTACGTTAGCCTGCATAGATCAGGTAAATAAATTGCAGTCTACTCTGTTTCTGGATACCTGAATGTCTCAGATGGTTGGTGGTCTGGGAGAAATAGACTCATCAATACCTTTAAAACTGACTTCCTTTGGATGTTTTGAATAACTGACTTCAAATATTCTGCTTCTTTCAACTCTCTGAGCACTAGACTTTATTTTTTATAATAGATTACTTAATTCATAAGGTTTAAAACTGTAGCTTGACTAATAAGTCTCATAAGCAATGGGGTTCTTGGTACAGGATTTTTGGTTTCAAAGCAAACACCACTCTTACTTGTGTCACTGTCAGTGGTAAATGGGTCCCACTAGGCCACTCTTTCGAGAGGGCAGAGCAAAAACCTCTGGTCCTTGACACAACCAGCTCCTCTACAGCAACAAGGTCTGAAATAAATGAGCAGTGAGCTTCCTAGGGTGTCCCAGGTGTTTGGGTAATTACAGCATGGAGTGTGGCACTCTCCTGCAGCAGGAGCTGAAAGTCAGAGCAGGGACATCCTCGTCAGCCTCAGATGACATCAGATGTCCATGATTAAGCAACTGCTCTGAGCCATGGAGATCCCAATGATGGCCAGTGGAGCCAAGAGACAGCTGCTGCTTGTCTGAAGCAGTGTTGGCTGGTGATCAGCTGTGTCACTGGCTGCAGGAACCAGCACTGCCTGGATTTCCTGTGTCTGCAGACCCAGCCCAAACAACCAGCCTGCAATATAGGCACTGCCACAGGCCTGGCTGGCATCTGGAGCTCAGCCTCTCTCCAGCTGAGATGGCAAATGAGGTTGGGTGTATATATAATGGTATCCATGTTTACACTGGTCAGAGATGGAAAAACTAATAGAAAGGAGAATGAGCTAGACAGGCAGTCTGAGGAAAATGCTTTGGAACATCACTAGTAGGCATTCCATGGAGGTTGAGAATACTCATTGGTGCTTTGGTCAGATGTGGACCTGGAATTTCACATATATAGTAATGCCAGCTGTAGCAGACCCCTTCCAAGACTAGGGCTTAAATAGATTCTGCACTGTGAATATCTCTTGGGTGAATATATGAATAATACATCAACAATAACTAGGAGGAGGGAGGAGGCACAACTCTGTGACACTGGCCTTAATATCTGCAGTAGAATTAGCCCTGCTGAAACTGATGAAAAACCAGTACTATTTGAACCTAGCTCAAAACATGCCTTCATCTCCCTTTGGGTGACAGGAATGGTGACCAGTTCCATGGTGTGGCACTTGGGCCATTAAATACCTCCATGCTTAAGGGCAGCAGAGTTGTTTTATGGGCATGGATCCAGCAAAGAGTGCTTGAAACACATCAGGAGCATTGCTGGCTTCATTAAGGCTCTGCATGTTTAAACAGCTGCTTGAAAACCCTGGTGGATGAAGCTTTATATCTAATAAAGTGCCCTGAAGGTTGAGGTTTGCCTCTGAAAGTAACTTTATTTGGTTTAAGCCATCCATCACATTGAAATAATGCTGTTGTTGGGTAGGAGACACAACTATTTTTATGGCAGTGTGTAATATTTTCCACTGTCACCAAAGTGCCTTTCTGAGTGATAGATGTGTAGATTTCCTGCTTTCCCGGGCCTGAAGGAGCAGAGGAGGGATGGTGGGATGCAGTGCCTTCTCCCAGTTTGTACAAGCAGTGCTGGTGGAATGGGGGAAGTGCCTGGGCTGGAAACTGGCAGTGCCCAGCCTGCAGATGCCCTCTGACAGGAGGCACATCAGCAGGCTGATGCAGAACAAGAACTTCTTGATTTCACAGCTTAGCATCTGCATGGAATTGGCTCCATATTCCCATCTGTGTGTGAAAATGGGAATGCTGCACCTGCTTAACTCATTGTAGCCTTTGGAGAAACCCAAGTCTTCTCACTGTTCTGACATCACCTTTCTCTTTCCTGGAAGAGCTGCTGTAATCTGGGCTTGCATGACACAGTGGTAACTACTTAATGCTAGAAAGACTATGGGAATTAGGCTGTAAATGGAAACAGAGGACTCATCCTATGTTGTAACCTGCTCAAGATTCACTGGGGAAATTTCACAGAATCATAGAATGTCCTGAACTGGGAAGGAACCAAAAAGATCATCCAGTCCAACTCCTGGCCCTGCACAGGACAGCCAAAAAACTACCATGTGCTTATTTCCCAAACACTTCTTGAGCTCTATCTGGCTTTATGCTGTGATCACTGCCTGGGGGAGCCTGCTCAGTGTCCAGCCACCCTCTGGAGGAAGAACCTCTTCCTGAAATCCAACCTAACCCTCCCCTGACACAGCTCTGTAATAGCTTTGGACCTTTCTACTATTGTGGCACCCAGAGCTGCCCAGCTCTCGAGGTGAGGCTGCTCCAGCCCAGAGCAGAATAATCCCTCCCTCACCTGGCCATGCTGGGCCTGATGCCCCCAGGACAGGGATGTCCCTCTGCCATATTAACCATGCCTTGTCCCTCCCTGAGGCTAAAACAGTGACCATTATAATTGTTTCAGTGACAATATCTTCCACATGCTAATGCTGCAGTTTTCCTAGCAAAGGCCTGTGCCATCCTCTGATGGCTTCACAAGGAAATGTAATCCACAGGGTGGAAAGGTGCATGGAGCAGTGTCTCCAGGTGAAGCCACACTTTGCCCAGCTACTGTTTTTTCCAAGTCAGTAGTGACAGAGGGGACTGTAAAGTGTGAGTGCATGGTGCCTCCTCTGCTAGCTGAACTAGAACTTCTTTGGTTTGGTCTCATATCTTTGTTTGCAAGGTGAGAGTTGTGAAATTTGCCCGCTCTTGAACCAGTTGAAACAGCTCAGCTGTTTATCCCCCTCAGACAGTGACAGTTCTAAAACACCTGCACACATCTACTCTGAGGCAAACACGGTGGCACCTGAGAGTTCCCTCAGCAAAACTCTTCCCACTGCCTGCATCTGTATGACATAGGGAGACAGAGAGACAAGTAATTCTACATTCCATATCTCGATGAAACAAAATTTTCCTGTTTGTCCTCACACCTGCATTTCAAGATCTGAAACACTGCCACAGCTCCAGTGTTCCCCAGTGCCCTGAAATGCAAGAAAGACATTTTCTTAAACAGCTTCTACCCTTTCTGCTCCTCTCTGAAAAATTAAGGTGTCTTTCCCCCTGCAAAAGAAGCATCTTATTCTTTGTATTGATGAGAGGGTTTATATCAGGATTGCTCCAGAGAAGACTGGCAAAGTCTTTGGGAGCGTGGCCCCACTTTCTGTTTCTGGAGGCTCACATCTCCTTTTAGAAGCAGTGATTTTGTGTGTCTTGCCCTTAGCTTGACAGTTTGTTGGAGAAAGCCAGGCCCTGGCTCCATGGAGTGCCTTTGCCAGCCCCCATCATGCCAGGCCTGTATTTGCAACCAGCCCCTCACAAAGCCATGGCTGATTCTTTCTGGTGAGAATTCTGCTGCCACACAGGTCTGAGGGGCTCATGTAGAGGACTCCCAAGCCCACATTTAACACTACAAAGACCATCAGTAGGAGTGATGTGCAGAGACTCTGAGTGAGGGGGGGATTCTGCCCCTCTCTGCTCAGCCCCTCCTGCAGAGCTGCTCCAGCCCTGGGCCCAGCACAGGAGGGACAGGGAGCCCCTGGATCCAGGCCAGAGCAGGGACACCAAGGGCATCAGAGGGATGGAGCAGCTCTGCTGGGAGGAAAGGCTGAGGGAACTGGGATTGTTCAGCCTGCAGAGGAGAAGGCTTTGGGGTGACCTCACTGTGGCCTTGCAGTGCCTGAAGGGAGCCCACAGGAAAGATGGAGAGAGACTCTTGACAAGGGCTTGGAGTGACAGGACAAGGGGCAATGGCTCCAAAGTGACAGAGAGGAGGGTTAGATTGGATATTGGGAAGAAATTCTTCCCTGTGAGAGTGGTGAGGCCCTGGCACAGGTTGTCCCAGTTCTGGAAGTGTCTAAGACCAAGTTGGATGGGGCTCTGAGCAACCTGCTCCAGTGGAAGGTGTCCCTGCCCATGGCAGGGAGGTGGAACTGGATGATCTGTAAGATCTCTTCCAGCCCAAATCTTTCTGTGATTTTATGATTTTCTGCAGTGCAGACTAGCAGTGATGCAACAATCATGTGGTGCAGGTGGTGCTCCTGTGCATGCCTTCACCAAACCCTTTACCTGTTCTTGGTTCAGCATCAGCCTGGGCTGTTTATGTAGCAAACGACCTTCTTGGAGCTATGAAAAGAATCTTTATCCCTTGTTTTCTTCTCCAGCTGTAAGGCAGATGAACTTTCTTATGGCAACAGTTTCTCTAACATTTTTTGGAATATATGTAGACCTTGATGCACTGAGCTTTCTCTTAGGTCATTTCATGTTCTCATTCCCTCTGAGCACTTATAGTCAGACAAAAATGCCCTGAAGAACAGGAGGCAAACCAAAGTGCATTGTGCTTGCATTGGACCCAAGGGCTCCCAGCATTTGAGTTGTTAAAAACACACAGGGTTTTGTAGATTTTGGTTTTTGCTTAGTGGCAGGGGGCATGTATTGTACTTTATTGCATGTTACTGTTTTAAGAAATACATGGTTTTTAGCCATGGAAATTTTCAGTGGAAAACTTGGATTAAAATCCCAGTTGAGTTCACATGTTTAACTGCCTTGCTCTTGGTGGTTGGAAATGAATCAAAGGAACAGTGGAATTTGGTTCACCCTATGGATATGCCTCTGTACCCACCAAATCTCAGCAGATACCCAAAAATGATCTGTGTAATTCTCCATTCAGTTTTGCAGGGACAGGATGGGCTCAACCCTCTGTAGAGCAAATACTGGTGAAGAAAAAATGTTTCCCTTTGAAGGGAGTAAGAGGAATATTTTGCAATATACCTGTGCAAACCTATGGGAAGCCAGGATAAGTCCTGTGAAAAGTGGGAGCAGGTCACAAAATCCTTATGCACATGCAGCTTAACAAGCCAGCACAATCTTTGTGCACTTTCCTCAGCTTAAAAAAAAAATAAAACTGCTCGAGGTTTCTCACACTGGCAGAGTTTTTTTACCCGTAGTGGGAGTTTGTTTACTTTTACACATTTGTAGAAGGTGTGAAAGAGCTTTTGTGGAAGAGATGCTGGTGGTGAGGTAACTCCAGGCAGAGTGAGGAACGTGACAGTCCTGCCGTGCCTGCTGTCAGCCCTGCATTCACGGCTGCACGGCGCCTGTGCTTCCCACACCAACACCAAAGGTCTCCTGTCCCTAATCCTCCTTCTCCCCCACCCCTCAGACTCCCTCCTGACCGTCTCCCAGTTTCCCAGGCAGAATAAGGAATGGGAAGCACAGCCTGGCATTCCTGCAGCTGCTCCCCAGTGCTCATCACACCTTCCCTCCCACCCTGAGAAAAAAGGGAGTCCCAAGCCCCTACTCTTGTCACAGCCCCCAGAGGCAGAGATTTGGGGTTCATTTTACTTCGGTGGGTACTGTCTTACTGTCTGCCACATCTTGCAGTGGAATTTGAAGGATTTGAGGGTTGATCGGAGTGATAATATTCCCTGATAATGGTGGACAGCAGCAAGCAATGGGCCCAGCTTGGCTGAAGGGATGTTTTTGTCCCCTTAGCTGCAGGGGACTCTGCTG
Organism: Prinia subflava; assembly: GCF_021018805.1. Classification (NCBI taxonomy): domain Eukaryota; kingdom Metazoa; phylum Chordata; class Aves; order Passeriformes; family Cisticolidae; genus Prinia; species Prinia subflava. The sequence goes on along the minus strand of NC_086250.1, from coordinate 9,968,376 downwards.
TTGTGGTCTGGGAGTCTGATCCTCTCTGCCTGCAGTGGGAATGCAGCTTGTGTGTGCTATTTACTTCCCCTTCATGCTCCAGCAGACCAGAAAACCTTTGGAAGTGCACCAGAAGTGTGTGTGTGTATTAGAGGACCAACCCAGCTGTGGAACTAAATATTCCACAGGCAGCACCTTGGGTGACAGGCAAGAGAAAAGATCCTTTTCAGCCAGGTCTAAGGCTAACTGGGAGCTAGGATGGGGAACCTAAGTAAAGCTCTTCTCCCTTGTTCCCTGAATTCTTCCCTGCTTTTGGGTAGCCATGTCTGTACCTCACCAATCTTGCCAGCTGCTCAAGACTGAGCTGATGCATGCAGGATAAGGAAAATATTCCTTTGTGTCCCCAGTAATGAATGAATTAATGAGTATCAGTTCTTGATCCATTTTATGACCACCAACTGACCTGCAACTCAGAGCTCTTTCAGCTGAATCCAAACAGCTTCTGGTACTGCAGGTCCACCCCTTACCACCCTGAATAAACACCCTCCTTTTGGAGTCTCAGATTTTGGCCTTAGTCAGTGAAATTCAGTAACTCTAGATTATTTTCCTGTTTGGTTTTCTGAATTTGCATGGAAATAGTTTTACTATTTGTCTATTATTCTCTAGAAATTTAGTAGTGCTATTATTCTATCCCCATAGCACTAAATTAGCCCCTCTTCTGCTCTGTGGAGAATCATTTTGCCCTAGCCATATTCTCTATTCCATATTCTGACAAAATCCAGAAACTTCCTTTAAAAAATGCACAGCTTTCATTTCTAGTTTGCATTAGGGTTAAGACCACAGAGAGAGGGGAGTACCAGTGGTTGAATTATGGCTTTGTTTTGACAGGCATCATCCTGAAAGAAGGTGTACACAGGACCTTGTGGTGGAAATGAATCCATGCAGGTGTCAGAAGCTAGGCACTGAGACCAAAGCAGGCTTCTGAACAAAGTGTGAGGTACCAAGCTTGTTCTCTCAAAAAATGAGACACTCTTTCTCCATGCTACTGAGAATCCACTGCCAGAAATGTAATGAATATGTCCTTCCACCTGAGGAGGTCTCATGGATTTATTTTTTCCTAGCAAGAAGAATCTTTGTGCTCCTTATTCCCAGTCATATGGTCAAATTAATGTGTATGTCTTTTTTTTTCTGCTTCTCTTTAAACTCTGCTTTCTAAACTTTGCTTTGCAAAGGAGTTGTTTTTACATCATCTTTTTACCTGGTGTCCTGTGTCTGCTGCACAGCAGTCTTTCTTTGACTCTCACGTGTTTTAATACAAGCCTTTGATAAGCCAGAATAGCAGCTGTCAAGGGATTCATGCTTTTCCTTCTGCAGCACAAACCAAAAGTCAGAGGAGCAGCCCAAAGGAGACCATTTGTACTCAGTGCAGAGACAAAAAAATACTCAACAAACAAATAGAAAAATAAGTGGCAGCACAAGAATCTCAGCCAACTTTCTCTGCTCTCCAGAGTGGCTATAAATCAACAGCAAAAATACAGCCAAACATTGTCATCCCTGTTGGTGACAGATAGGTTGAGCACAGGTCATTTACAAATCTTCCTTTATTTGTGCTACTTAGGAGCATTTGCTGAATTGATTTTAATTTCTTCTTATTTTTTTCTCTTTAAATACCTACTGGCAGTAATTCACAAATAGCTTTAGATCCAGACAGCAGTAAGAGAAGGTAATTTATCACTTTTTTAAACTAACACCGTGCTTGGACTGATAGCATTGAGGAGAAGTAGTGGCTTTCATTAGGCCAGATGATAAAATTGGAAAACACAGACAAGCTCTCTGTCACACAGTTCCCTCATCATACTGAGTGCTCAGTTTATTTTCGTGTTCCTCCCATGTAATACCACTGCAAATCTGCAGAAATCAATAGTGTTACATTAGCATAAAATTAGGGAGCCCCAGCAGTAAATCACGCCGTGAGTTGTTGTTGATGAGCTCCGAAGCAGAGCTTTATTTCCTGCAAAGGTCAGGGTGATGGATTGTGCAACAAATTTTACCTCCTCTGCTACATGTTTATTGCTAAATGGCCTTTCACAAAGCAGCAAAATAGGACATATCTTACCCTTCCCCACAAGCTGGAGGCTTTCTGAATTGAGTAAGATGAAAGTGAGGTCCTTCATCCTGCTGGATTTGGCAATAAAGCTGTGTCTGTGGCATTAAACCTGCGTGTGTCTGGGAGCATCCCTGGGAGCTGGAAGGTCACTGCCCATGCTAGGAAAGAACTGGCATGGAACTGACCTTTCCTAACTAGCCCTAACTCCAGCCTGCAGGCAGTCCTCTCCTGTTTAGGAGCAGTCTGTCAGATCTGAGCCCTTTTTTAGCTCTTTTGAGCACAGAGCTGCCCCACTCACTGACCAGATGGGAAGTTTGGGTGCCATTCCTCCCTCATGCCCTTTCCCTGCCTCGAAGCAGAGCTATCCCTGTCTGCCAAGAGTCCCTGATGGATAGCAACACCTTCACTTTTACACCCCTGGCTAAGTTAAAGAGGATTTCAGCAAGCTGGAAGAGGAGGAAGCAGTGATATGAATATGCACAACCCATTCGCTCTAAGGAGAATTTTATGGGTTTGAATGCATTTAGCTGGTGGAAGTTTTGAAGAGAACAGTGTTTGCTGAAGTCAGCAGCCAGGGACACCTGTATTTGAGGGGATGGGCAGCAAAGATAGATCTGACAGGCTCAAAGTCCACACTGAGGACCACAGTGGCCAAACAAAAACGACCTGGGATGACTAGATGGACATAAGCAAGGATGAAGCTTTGGGATTTCACATCATAAATTCTCTGACCTGGTGCAAATGGCAAACATCAAAAGGGGTGACAAACTGATGGAGAGTAAAGGATTGGGAAGAAAGTCCAGAGACACCATGAAATTCAAAATTCACCACATCTGCCACATAATGTCCACTCCTTCCTCTGCATGTGGACTTTCTTTGTGTGGAACAGTGAGCCCAAGCTCCTGGACTCCATGAGGAGTGCCTGTAGGTGATAAGCCAACACTAACACCTCTGTGGTGAGGCCTGAGAACATAATGTTCATATTTCTTCAGAGTGAGCGTTTTATTTTTTACAGCCTCCTTTCCCAGTCCTTAAGGACTTTATAAGACACAGCTTGGGAGTGTTAGTCTACGGAAATTGTTTCTGCAAGCCTGACCTCAAGCCTTACGACTGTCCAAACCAAATATAAACCCCATTAACCCCATTTTGATTTTTTTTCTTCAGCCACAGAAGTACTCAGGAGCCCAGACCAGTAGGCCTTGGAATCCAGGCTGAAAATACAACAAACTATTCAGACTGCTTCCTTGAGAGGTCACAGGGGGTCACAGAAATCTTTTAATTTGCATTTTAAATATTTGTACAGAGTAAAAGAACACTAACACTGAAAAACAGAGGTCTGAAAAGCTGAAAAATGCCAGAACTGGAGTAATTAGTACTATACAGAGGTTTTAAAACTTTTGCAGTGGGACAAGGGGGTAAGTTCTGAAGGTTTCCTCTGAGGTAGCAGAGCAAGTGAGCCAGCCATGGCTGGGACAGTCACCAGGAATGTGGGAGACCTGGGGATGAGATCTTGCTCTGCCCTCTCCAACATGCCCTATAAATGCCCCAGCTCCAGAGGCATTACTGTGTCTCACTCCTCCCTTCTGCAGCTGCTCTGCTTTCCATAAATAATTAAATATTCATTGAGGCAGGGACCTGAACCTCAGTTTCCCACATCCTGTGTGAACGCCTGAACAACAGCACTGTCAGATCAATCTCTTGCAAAACGCTCTCCTCTCTCAGCAAGTGTTTAAGTATTTATGCAGGTTAGATACACACAGGCAGGGAAAACTGTGAAGTACCTGCCCCGGGCTAGAAAGATCCCTTTGGATGTGGCTTTGCTTGAGTAAAGGAGGGACAGGAGACTCAGGATGAAGTTTCCTGCCTAACCCAGGTGTTGAGAGATAAACCCACTTGCCAAACACAAGGAAAATGGACTCTTTGACACCACTTTTTATCAGGGTTTTCCTCCTGGACCCAGGATTCTGCATCCCCAATGTTTTCTGAATTAAAACATTGCCATGAAAGGTTTCTTTTGCCATGGTGATATTTTATAGCAGGAATTTTGCTGAAAACTCCTTCACAAACAACACAAACTAGGGCTGACTGCAGCCTGGCACGCTGGTTAAATGAACAGCAAGCAGCACACACAGACCAACCATCTTCTGCAGAAGCTTTCTGCAGGGAATAGAAATTCCTCCTTTATTGGGGAAGGCACAGGGAGAGGATCCCAGTTTTTATCTGCTGGATTTTGTATCTGTGCTGGGAAGAAGAGCAGGGCTTAAGAGCTAAAGCTGTGTCTGCAGACAGAGTGACCAAACCCAGACTGGGTGTCTCCTGAGAAAAAAAACCCAGTGGGAATGAGCCCAGTCCTATCAGGGATTGGGCTAAATTTCCAGCTTTGCCTGTAATGACCTCATTTGCAAAGCTGGATGCTGCCTCTCTAACCCCTTCATAGAATCATGGTTTGGGTTGGAAAGGACATTTAAGATCACCCAGTTTCAACCCCCCTACCAGAGCAGGGACACCTTCCACTATCCCAGGTTGCTCAGGACCCCATCCAACCTGGCCTGGAACACTGCCAGGGATCCAGGGGCAGCCACAGCTGCTCTGGGCAGCCTGTGCCAGGGCCTCCCCACCCTCACAGGGGAGAATTTCTTCCTGATATCAAATCTAACCCTCCTCTGTGTCAGTGTGAAGCCATTGCCACACAGGCTTGCCATAGCCAAGGGGTTTGTAAATTGGCTGGGAGGAAGAAAGGGAAGTGAGGAAATGAAAAGGACGTATTAGTGAGAGAAGATATTAGTAAAAGACACACTACTAACACAGAGGGATGACAGAAAAGAACAGAAACCCTATAGCAAAGAGAGTTAAACTCTTTTATCACTTTTCCCTCAGAAGACACTGAAAGTTAAACCCATGTTATGCAGCAGAGCAGGGCACATTCCAATATTTTGGCCATGTCTGAGATGGATCCACACCTGGACTCCTCACTGCAAATTAAAGAGACCCTGTTGGCACCAAGCAAACACTGCAAGGAAAATGCAGGATTAGCCTTGTTGTGGCTTGATTGCAAAGCTTGAAGGTGCTTGTCTGAGGGCAGGGATGCCCTGTACTCCAGGCTGGAGTCTCAAGTCTTCATAGGAGCAAAACGAGGTACCAGACATGCTCTTGGAGAGAGCTCAGTTCTTTCAGCACTGTCTTGGGTTCCCTGCTTGGAGATTCAGAACCTACACCAGGGTGCTTTGCACAGCCTGGTGTTTGACATGCCTGGAGATGGCAGGGAGGGCACCTGCTGGATACCAGATATTGGGGGGAGAAAGCTTAAAGGTCATGGCAAAGGGGGATCCAGGGCATGCCGAGGGTAACTCTGAGAGGGAGGAGGGAAAGGATGCTGAGTGCAAGCCAAGCTGATGGAACCAGAAAGGGGAGACAGGAGACAGTGAAGGAGGGTCTGCAGGAGGGTGGGGTATGGAGGAAAGTGAATTTGGGTAAATAAAAACACAGTGAAGTTGAAGGGGAGGGCTGAGGCTGAGAACAGATTGAGAGAGAAGGGAGCAGATGAGAGGGAGTGTGCAGAGCCAACCATTGTATGGTTAAATGAAGAGCCTGGGACTCAGAGAAAGACCTCAAAGAGAAATCCAGGGTGTGCAAAGGAAAGATGGCAACGTTGAAGCATGTGGGGCAGGGGGGCTGCAGAGAAGGGGTGGATGCTGCTGTGTCAGTCACAGCACTTTTATTTCCATGAGAATGTAAAAATCCTAAGAGACAGCAGTTCTATCCGTTCCCTACTGCCTTTGAAACCTCCTGCTAAGGTGCTTGGCATGCCCAGGCATTGGTGCAAGGAGATGAACACCTTCAGGCTGCCTTGTTCCCAGGGAGAGGGTGCTCCAGGGTGGGGACAGAAGGAGTGATTCAGTACAAATAAATTGCACCCCTGCTTCTATTCAACCACTGGAGAATTTGCTCCCTATATGGGAAAGCAGCAGCCTAGTTCAACACAGAGCTGCAAATCCCCCCTTCCCTGCTGTAACACAATCTATCCCATACTCACCGGGTTATCTGTTACAGCTGCTTGTTAGTGGTGGTTAGTCCTTTAATTGGCATTAACTGCCCTGTGTAAACAAGACATGCAAACCACAGGCAAGAACAAAAGGCCTCCTAACCCAGCCTGAATGTAAAACTGCTGCACGTTGTCTTGTTCCCACTGGTGCCAGTGATAATTTTCTTGCTGATTTTAGTGGCAGCAGACTCCAGGCTTACTAAAAGTAAACTCCAGAAACAGCATCTTCAGAGAATATTTTTCTCTTCTCCTCCCTGTCCCACCCCCCACCAAAGCTGTTGTTCTTCAAGGACAAATACACAAAGTCATTAGGAAAAAAATGCTGTGGCAGTGCTTCAGAAGTTCAGTCTCCAGAAGGATGGGTAAAATATATTTCCTGTGAGTCTGAGGCTGCACGTTACCTTTAGAGAAAGCTGCAGGAGTAGGTAAAGCTCCTCCAGGACCCAAAGGGTTTTTTTGTTTATAAAACTCGTTTTAACTCTCCTTCAAAGGTGCCTTTGAGCCCCTGCTCTGAAATTCTCCTGCAGGTGGGACAAACCTGGAACCTCAGCAGGTAGGAGGCACCTGGCTGAGTGTGGTATGCACCATACAACCCCTTGGCTTCAGGTGAAGGGACCTTGTGGCAGGAGGTTCAGAGCCTCTCTTCAAACAGGCTGCAAGGGGTGGAGAGGGCAGCACTTCATTAATTCAGCACTGAAGCTTTCTGCACTTTTTTTTTTTATATATGCTGCTAATAATCTGCTAACATTTTCAAATTTCACCTCGGGGGTTTTAATGCTGTCAGGCTCTACACCCACTTTTGCCAAAAGAAAAATTCATTATAGCTTTTTATGTTGAACTTCCATCCTCAGAAAGCAACACAGTAGCTCCCCTTTCCCTCAGGAATATTCTGCCCTTCAAAACTCAGTTTCTATGTGACCAGCATGGTCAAAGGTTGCACTGGTCAAAGGTTGGACTCAATGACCTTGGAAATCTTTTCCAACTTAATTGATTCTGTGATTCTGTGGCTTATGATATTTTCTGTGTTTTTAATGTCTAATAAAATGTCTGATGGTAGAAATTGTGGATCTTTTGGCATTCAGAGTGGTTGCAAGGCAGATGGGCTCCTTGTATTCACATGGAAAACTTGACTTGTGCTCCCTCATCATCTGTGGCTTTTCACTTGGGGTTTTTTTGGGACCTAGAAACACACCTTTGGAGAATCGAGGCATTCAGGGCTGGAATGTGTTGGAAGGGAAGCATTTCCACGTGGTAAGCTGGCTACAGCATGGCCAGGGTGGTGGCACAGATACACCAAGTCACATTAGATCCTAATTCTTTATATTTCATACTGCACTGGGGAGGAATACAGGGGGAGGAAGGGGATTCACCACCCTCCTCCCCTGTAACCCCACTGCAAATCTCCCCCTGCGTGCCAAAGTTGCACCTTTCATGAGGCACTGCAGGAAAACAGCAAATGATAGAGCAAGATTTCTGGTGCATGGGACAGAGCTGGCCTTAGGCAGTGTTAACTTGTCTTACTGACATTTAAATGGCCTAAATCAAGATGACAGAGATGTTAGTGCCATGATGTGAAGAATTGTTCTGTAGAGGAATGCGTTGTTCTTTAGAACAATTTATATTCAGCACAGAGAATTAAGCGTAAGTGGGTTTAACATGAGGCTCACATGTCATCATTTTCCAGCTCTTATTATCTGTGGTGTGACTAATGCAGGATTACTCTTCATCTGTGCTCATGACTAACTTATCTCTGTCCTGTATCCTGCTGCAGAGCCTTGTTCCAAATTGCCACTCAGAGCCTTGATTGCTGCTCCATCTCCCACAGAAACAAAGTGCCCAGGAGTGTGTCCAGCCTCTCCTTCTCATCCTGGGACTGCATTTGGGCATTTCCCAGGGAGGGAGAGACCACAGATTCCCTTACTGGGGAAATCCACCTCAGGAGCACCACTGCCTGCTGGGCTGCTCTTCTCCCCCATTCTGTACCCTGTGAGGGAGGGGAGTCTGTCCTTCTCTGTTCAGCCTCACCTGCAGAGCTGCTCCAGCCCTGGGCCAGCACAGGAGGGACAGGGAGCTGCTGCAGCCAGGCCAGAGCAGGGACACCAAGGGCATCAGAGGGATGGAGCAGCTCTGCTGGGAGGAAAGGCTGAGGGAATTGGGATTGTTCAGCCTGGAGAGGAGAAGGCTTTGAGGTGACCTCACTGTGGCCTTGCAGTGCCTGAAGGGAGCCCACAGGAAAGATGGAGAGAGACTCTTGACAAGGGCCTGGAGTGACAGGACAAGGGGCAATGGCTTCACACTGACAGAGAGGAGATTTAGACTGGATATGAGGAAGAAATTCTCCCCTATGAGGTGATGAGACCTTGGCACAGATTTCCCAGAGAAGCTGTGGCTGCCCCATCCCTGGCAGTGTCCCAGGATGGATGAAGCTCCAAACCTGGTCCAGTGGAAGGTGTCCCTGCCCATGGCAGGGGGTTGGGACTGGCTGATCTTCCAAACCATTTTGTAATTCCGTGATCATTGTTGGAAAGCTTTAAAATTCCTCAGATGTGTCTTGAGGACAGGAACATTTGCTCCTGCATTTTATGCTGGATAAGAAAGCAGCTGATGAGACTGCAATGAATCTACAGGGTTGGAAGGATTGGCTCAGTTGACTGTTTTCCCTCTGCTCTGGGTGTTAATATCCCAGAAGATGCTGCAGAAACTGTTAATAGATAAATGGCAAACATGTTTTTATGGTTCTCTGCTGCTTCAGGACAGAAGTAGTGAATGAGTGCTGGACCATTTCCACACTGAATTTCATGATAAAAGGATATTTGTACATTTAAAATTATCTTCAGTGTCAAGAGAATGAATTTAAAGCAAAGCTGGGGAAAATGTATTCTGAAGAAATAATAAAATTTTTGCTTCCACTGACTTTTGGGGAACTTCAGGCCAACTCAGGCCATTTCCACAGGGAAAAAGAATAGCATTTATTCCAACACACAAATTTTTAAAAAAGCCTGAATAAATTCCTGGGGAAATCTGGGGAAAAAAATTAGAAACATTTCTTCTGAGAACCAGATTTAGATTTGTGGTTTAGTCAAATGCTTAGCATGCAATTTTTTAACCTTCACCATTTGAGCAGATATTACATATGTTCATTGAACATCTCCACTTAAAATCAGGTGTGTTCTAAATCCTCCTGGTGATCAGAATCCTGAGTCAGTCACTAATAAACATGTCTCCAGTGGGGTTAGCCAAACTCACCCGATTTCAGAGTGTTTTTCCACAGAACAATTTGTTATCACTATCACGTTGAGTGCAAAGGTCTCATGATAGAGGATAATGTGCTAATTGTTGTTTAATCCCACTACTTCTTGATTAAAGTAAAAGTAGAGCTTTTAAAATCCTATCTGAAACATCAGAAAGTTTCTTTTATTCCCTCCCACATAAGCACCAAAAGAGAGGCTTTCATTTGACCTGGAAAATCAAAATTTAAAAGCAGGAACAGGGAGCTATTGTTCACATTTCCATTACCTCCTGGTTTCAAAGTAAAATGGCAAATAAATAAATTATTAATTAACAAGATGATTTCAGGCAAACCTGAGTAGGAGTTCCCTCTTTCTGTTTGGCAATTAAATTAATTGGCCCCTTATCTTGCAAAGCTTAATTGTGTGCCTGAGTCATGTGAGACTTGATATTCGTGCTGAAGGTTAAATTCACTTATTGGGGCTTGCAGTGCTGAGCTTTCTTGGGCAAAGGCAAGGCAGCAGACACACAGGCAGGGTTTAATGGGATGTTGGGAACGGCAGGATGATGAGAGAAGAGGTAAAAAATCACCAGCTGACAAGGACTGGGGAGTGGGTGGGTGGTTGAGCTCAGCCTCCAAGTGAGCATGACTGGAAAGGAGGCTAATGATTTTTATTTGTCTGCCACAGTGCCTGTGGAAGATGGCAAAGGGCACAGCTAAAAGTTGTGCATTGTCCAATCTCCCTGAAAAGCAGATGTTTCTAAGGCTCAGAGAACTGCAGAGGCTGAGAGGAGAGCTGCAGGTGTAAGGAAAGTCATATTTTGTTAAAAAATTCTATTCCACAAATATTCTGTGTCTTTCCAGTTTGTCTCCACACGAAACTGCCTATTTTTTATATATATATATGTATTTATATTTTTTATTTAGACAGTTATTTTGAAAGAGCTGCAGGATCCTAGCATTGGAACTTAAGGAGGCCAGGATCAAATCCCACTTTCACCACAGCTGTTGTGTGCTGACAGCCAAGGCAGAAACAGGCTGATATGTCCAGCATTCAGGTGTGTATCCCATATTATGTGTGATCAATCCATGTCTCATTTTCCCATAAAACATCCTCTCTACCTGCTTGGATTGTAGGATGTTTAGGCAGGGACTCATCTGGACTGCGTGGTTGTTACCACAAACCAATATATTGAAAGTTCACTACCTTACAGCAGTGTTAGGAATCAACAGATTCTGCTTCCTTAACTTTATGGAAAAGAAAAATATTCAAAGCTTTAAAAGTCAAAACTGCCTTAGAGAAGATGTAGGTATCAATCCCTTTTTTTTTTTTTTTTTTTTTTTTTTTTTTTGTGAGGGGAAAAAAGGTAATTATTTCAAAGAGAATTCTAAAATAAAAAATATGACCTTCAAGAACTAAAAAAGTGTTTCACAAAGGGGGGAATACAGGAAAGAACAATAAGAAAGCTATCAAACAGCAGTTACATCATCACATGTTCCCTGACAAAATTCCTGAAAATTCTTGAGGAATTTTATTGTGATAAATTCCCGCTGTGATCCAAATCCTATAGCGTGATTTACGGTCACACAATCACAGAACTGTTTGGGTTGGAAGGGGCCTGTGGGGATCATCCAGTCCAACCCTCCTGCCAAGGTAGGGGCACTGCCACAGGTGCCATCCCTCCACCAGACACACACACCTAAATGGAAATATGAGGGGTTTTCTGGCTCAAAATTTAGGTGGAATTACTTTAAGTCTGCAGTTCCTATGTGTACCTCCTATAAAATGGGGTTCTTCAGTTCTATCAAGCAAAAAGGCTTCTGGATAAAAATAAATGACACTTTTCTCTGCATTTCCTGACATGCTGCTTACTCTACTGTTTAACCTTCTGCCTTGCCTTCAGCATCTTCCCTCCTCTGGTCAGAATCCAGAGTTTTACAGGCACATTGCTGATGCCTTAAAATCCCTTTGTAGCTCCTCATAGAAGAGGTGATGGAGTACTACATTCTTTGTTTACTTGGTTGATTAAAAAAACTTGGTAGGTAAAAGAAAAAAAATCTACTCAGGGTTAAAAAATTACTTTAAATGAAAGAAAAAGGGAAAAAAAAGAAAAAAAAAGAGAGAGATATTGCTCCAATCTGGAACAAAATGTTTCATTACAGCAACAACAAATAACAGTTTTTTTCAGAATTACTGAGACTGAAAAGGTTCACAATGAAAATTTTGAACTCAGGTTGGGGGAATATAAGAAACTTTCCTCCATCTGATTTGTCTTAGAGGGGGTTTGAAAACCCAAGTTAAAAACCTTATTTTGATGAGCAAATGTTTAGCTTTGGGCTTAAAAGATATTATGAAAGCAAATGTGTTCACCAGACTTGTATTCCCAATTCTAGGGGTGTCTTCTGTTTTGAACTCCTCCCTCTGAAGAGGCTTAATACTGCAGCAGATGCATGCTACTGCAGCAGATGCATTAGAATCTCCCAGCCTTTACACACAGCAAATCCAGGAGCTCCACTGGCCTATAAACACTGGAAATTAATGACATGCCAGCCTCAGGAAATAGTGCTTCAGATATGCGAGTGCCTCATGGGAGGAACTCATTACTGGAGTTACAGTAAATTGCCACTGAGAGAATGCTGGAGGAGCTTCCCACACTTCATAAGCTCAATCTTGTCTGATTTCAAGGGCTAAGTGAGTTTTGGCATGATTAAATATTAGAAACTGTGGCCATCTGAGAACACTTGGGCGTCCAGGCTTCTTCCATGCACTTGTGGGGATAGCAGAGCACAGAGTGCATAGTAGCAGCTTTCTCCAGGTTTTGGGTACTGGTTTGTGTTAAATAAAAGTCCAGCTGCTGAGCTAGGCAAGCACAGTGTAGTGTAGACCCTGCTGCTCAGATTTGAGGCTGGTTTTGTATATCTGTGAGCTGCTGGGACTTTGGGGATGTGGGGGTGCAGGAAGCTGTACTACAGATATTTATTTTTGGTCCCTTGCAGGCTCAGTGCCTTTGACTAAATATACATCAAGAAAGAAGCCAAGCTTGAACAGCTGTTTGCTTTGCTGGATAAGACTTATATTTTCATTTTAAAAGTTATTTTTTGCCTGTCTTAATGTAACTGACCTAACAGCAAAGTTTACTACCCTGTAAACACCCCACACTGACTTGTCATCTCAAAAAGCTTCTTCAAACTGAAATTAAATCAGGCAACAATTCACAGTCAACAATTAAAGTGCCATAAGGACAAAAGGTGTCTCATGTGTCACGCCAGATTAGACAAGGTGTTTTGTGCTGGCCACAACATCCCCTTATACTATTGCAATGTTTGCCTCGTTCATTACTGTGGCTCTCCTCAAAATCAAGCTCTGAGCTCTAGGTGTGAAAGTTCAGAATTGCAGTTTTCACCCAGAGAGGATGGCATTTTCCCCTTGTCTCTTTGCAATGGGCTGGTGAAGGAAAGGTGAGCAATCTGCTACCAGACCCACAAAATTATAAAAGGAAAAGCAATCTTATGCTGGGAACACGGTCAGAGTGTGCCCCTGTGCTGGCCTGCTCAGACACACGTTTGGTATGGATGCAGCACTGATGGAAAACAAGGGGCTTCTGCTTGTTTATATGAAGATTAGTAGTGTCCATCTGTGGTCTTACACTGCTTAACTGCCTGTTTTTAAAGATATTTGTAGCAGAGAAATGAACTGTAAAAAAGGCAAATGCTGCCTTAGTAAGATTTCAAGTGCTGGTGGGCAAACAATGGAAAAATGTATTAAACAGAACATTTCTCAGCCCAGAATGTGATGGGCTAGCATACCAAGGATTAAATTTATGTTCAACTATTGCTAAATTGGCAAAATACTAGCATGCACCTTTCTAATCCCTGCCCTGCATTTAATGTGAGTTGTTCTCAAGATGCAGGTTTAATGCAAGAATTAGTGGACAGGATTCTCTGCCATAGGGATGTGCAACTGCAAGGTCATGAGCTTTCTTTAAGGGTTAAAAGTGAAAGCACCACCCACAAATATTCATGAATACCCAAATATTGGTATATTTGATGTTCATTGTCCTGTTACCAAGTTTCTGCTGCTGACTGGATGACCCAAGCAATAATGTGTCCTTGAAAATAATTTTTTCCTCTTCCTCTCTTTGCTGTGAAGAAAACATGAGTCTTAGTCTGCACTGTCATATTTCAAATGCCTCTCAACCAGAGCTCTGCAGGAAATGCAACAATTTGGCTCAGCATCTTAGTGCCTGGTGCTTTAGCTCAGCACAGGGAAGGAGGAGACAGGTATGAGGGGGCCAAAATCCTTCCCAGCTGCAGCTCAGTCAGCTCTGAGTGAGAGTTTTGTGTGCGTTCTTCACATTGTGAACCACTCTGCATTACACTGGGGACTTCAGAGGAATTTCTAACAACATGGGCAGACAGTGGCTGTGATCTAGCTGCCTTCATTTGGCCGCAAAATTAAATTTCTGTTCTGAGAAAATTGAAGAACGTCACTTATTCACTTTTCTAATAAAGGTATTCAGGTGTGACACCAGAGAAACAAGGGGTTCTCCTGATGAAAGACGCATCCTTCTCAAAAGTTTCTCAAAATCCAAGGACAGCAGGATGAAGGGTGTTGAGGAAAGACTGTCCTTCACAGGATTGTGTCTTCTGTGCCCTTGAATGGCTCAGAACTTCTGCCCGTTGGAAATGACACCTCTCTGCAGAAGCCATTTAAACACATACTCAGCCCTGGGAAGGTCCACCCTGGCTGCAGTGTTTCTTAACTTGGGGACAACATCTAGGTCTGATTAAAAATACAAGCAGAGCTACATCTCTTCTTCCCCAGCATCTGTTTTCCTTCTAATCTGCTCGTTGCTAACAATCCCTTTGGAGTCAGATGAGATCTATTTCTGTTCTACAGTGAAAAATTCAAGTAGAAATACAACCAATTGTTGAGAAGGAAATTTAGGGTCCCATCTGCATTAAGAAAGGGCATGCAATTAGAAAGATCATTCATTGTTTTAGTGAGTTTTTAGGATGGGGTAGGCAAGGTAATGAATTAAAATCAATCTGTGAGTGGAAAAGGGAAAGACTTCCACCCTTCCATAAAATTTCTGGTTTGTTTTGTTTCACTTTATTCTTTTAAGTTTGGTTTTGCTGGGAAGAAAAGTTTTGCAGCTGAAGAGTCCTTGCCCAGAAATTTTTCTGGAAGGTAACTCTGGTGAATCTGATCAGACAAAATTTTTTTTTTTTTTTCCCTCTCATTTCCAGAGGTGGATTCTCCCATGCTGGAGTCCCATCGTGGGACTAGAGCAAGTCTGTGAGTCCACATTAACAGAGACCCCACTGCAGAGCTGCCTGCAGCCCTGGGATCCCAGCACAGGAGGGACAGGGAGCTGCTGCAGCCAGAGCAGGGACACCAAGGGCATCAGAGGGATGGAGCAGCTCTGCTGGGAGGAAAGGCTGAGGGAATTGGGATTGTTCAGCCTGCAGAGGAGAAGGCTTTGGGGTGACCTCATTGTGGCCTTGCAGTGCCTGAAGGGAGCCCACAGGAAAGATGGAGAGAGACTCTTGACAAGGGCCTGGAGTGACAGGACAAGGGACAATGGCTCCAGAGTGACAGAGAGCAGGGTTAAATTTGATATCAGGAAGAAATTCTTCTCTGTGAGGGTGGTGAGGCCCTGGCACAGGTTTCCCAGAGTAGCTGTGGCTGCCCCATCCCTGGCAGTGTCCAAGGCCAGGTTGGATGGGGCTCTGAGCAACCTGGGATAGTGGAAGGTGTCCTTGCCCATGGCAGGGGGCTGGAATTGGATGATCTTTAAGGCCCTTTTCAACACAAACCGTTCTGTAATTCTGTGATTCTTTGACCTCAGTTTGCCACATCCTCAGGGCTCAGGCTTTGTCACCTTGGATGCAGCACCACAGCTGTTCCTGGTGCTTGAGGCAATTTACTGCAGCTCTGACTCAGGTGTAATGAAATGGGGACAGCAGCATTACCTGACTTTGGGAAGAGTGGGAAATGGATTTTTTTGAGATGTATGAATCCCTATTTGAGCAGTTCCTCTGTTTGTGACCAACGCAAAAGGCAATGGAATCAGCCTAAGTTCATTTTTATAAGGTGCTGGCAAATGTGGGAGATGAAGCACATCCACTTCCTTAGGCTGGGTGAAGGGGGGCCCTGTGAACACTGTTAGTGGACACTGTGTGTTGACAGCACTACCTTCCCAGTGACACAAACCCATCTCCTAATCACTCATGCTCTCTAGGAGATCAATTACACTTTTCTCAAGTGTTGTAGGACCATTAACCTTAGCTTACTGCTCAAATTCAGTGTGGTTAATTATACCCGAAGTATCTGTGCTTTCATCTTGCAATGGCAATGGGATATGGGGATCTGCACTCCTTTGTACCCTGAAGTGGTGCACAGGGGTGTTGTGTGCTGCTAAACAGCTGCCATGGCCTGCTCTGGGAGTTTTCCACAGAGGGAGATGCTGGGATTTATAAAGACAGCTATTTTTCTGTGTATATTCAGTGTCAGTGGAAGTCAGTAGGGATACAAGCAAAAAATAAACATGGGCTGGAAGCTATAAACCATTTCAAAGCAGTAGAAACATAAACATTCTTTTTGTAGACCAATCAGCAGGAATATAAAATAGCCTCAATATCAAAATCTACCTTTTTATATGCTCACTGACGAAGCCTTTGAATTGCAGTTTGCTGAAGAAAGAAAGACTGGCCCTTTCAACTGATTTCCTCCTCAGCTGACATACCTTTGGCTTCTTTAATTTGGTCCCTCTCATACATTTGGAGTCACCTGATGTTGCTGTTCCTAGACAGGAACAGGTGTTGTTGTCTCAAGTCCTGTTGTGCCCTCCTCAGTGTCACACAGAACTAGAGCCTCAATTTCTACCAAGAGCTCCAGTACTGATGATACTTTTTCTTTTTGCCCTTCAGAACTCTGCCCAGATCCAGAAGCTGTGTCTTGGTACAAAATGACCTGGGCATCCAATGGGCCTTGATTATGGCCAGGAAAAGGGATTGGCCTGTCACTCCAGTCCTGTGACACAGAGAACACACGGGCTGCCGTGGCCTTGGCAGGTTTCCACTGCTCTTGCCACAGGCTGCCGGGCCTTACTCATCCTGAGTGAATCACTGTTTGCTGAGCACAGAACTTCATGGCACTTACAGCACCCAAAATGGAGTGAATCACCTGGTTCTGATGTATTTGTTGATATCCAGATTCTGTAAGAGGCACTTATTGGATTCAGGAGAAGGGTCTGATGAATCTTGCTTCACTCTATTCACCCACAGTCCTCTAAAGATTTCATAGCCCTGCAATGCTGCTGGTCCCCTGCAACCCTTCTCCACCCAGAGCATATTCCTCTCATGTCCAGTTGTATCAACCCTTCCTTGACTTTTTCCTTGACTCTTGAATTTCTCTTTTCTTGATTCACCCTGTGCCAGGATCCCCTCCTCAGCTTTCAGCCACTGGACTGCCAAATGTTTACTTAACTTGTGTGTTTCCCTCCTCATCCTGGTCCTACTCTGCTGCTGCTGCAGAATAGAAAGATCTCCAGGCAGCAAATCTAAATGGTGCCTTTTGTGAGATGTGCTGGAAAGAAGGGCTCTGAGTAAGTTCTGAATCAGGAGAAATTTGAGCCTCAGAAGGCATTTCCCTCAGAGGAAGCGTTTGAGCCCTGTGAGTTTAGGCCAGGAATTAGTTAGTGCTTCCTAAACTTTGTGGTGACCTGTGCAGGGAGCTGCACAATTTTCCTGGCCCAGGTGGGATGGAGAGAGGAGGCAGCTAGCACTGACATAACTCTGAGGCAATGCCTGGCCAACATGCAGGTGGGAGGTGCTATATCCCTGTTTTGTTTCCACTGCCCACTGCCCTGGTTGTGATTTTGCTCTTGGTAGTGAAAACCTTGGGCATTTCCACTGGGGATGCTGGGCGATGGAATTTAGGCACAACCACGAGTAGCAAGCCAAGCTTGTGGCCCTTTTGCAAGTACAGCCTAAGAAATGGAGCTCACATTGCAGGACATGGGTTAGCCAGTGACCAAATAAGTTTCCACAGCACTGGCTGGTCCAGAGCCCTCACAGCAGCAGAGGCATCATTTCTCTGCCACTGAAAGAAAACCAGAGCCTAAAACCAGGAACCTCTACATGTTTATAATTCTGCCACTGCTCTGAAAGTCAAAATTTGAAAACTTAGTCTCTTTCCAGGCTGAAATATCTCCTTCCTATTTCTGACAGTATTTCCTCCCTCTCTCTAAGTCTAATTCAAGGGGTAAACCTCTAAAAGCACTCAGATGCAATGCAGTTTAATCATCATTGCTGTGTTAAAAAGTCAATGGCATGAAAGCCTCTGAGTAGCCAGCTTGGTAGCATTTATTGGGATTTAAGAGCTTTCTATAATTATCATGTCCAGTAACTGCCTGGATTGATGTGTGAAGGGGAAAGCATGTCTTGTCAGGGTGTGCACAAGATCAATGAATGGAGGGATGGGTAGATATGAATGGGTAAATATGTATTCTTTTAGGCAATTTTATGTTTCCTAGCTGGCTCTCCCTCTTACTCTGACATGCCTTGCAACAGATCTGACAAAGGTTAGGCCCATCTGTGGATTGAGATCATGATGTGATTTTGTCCAGTCTTCATGACTATAATTTTCAAGTACCTACACACTTCCAGAAATCCAAATTTTCTACGAGATTGTCTTTTTTCTTTTTTTTTTTTTCCCTAAGAAAATGCTGCTTCACCAGGTGAGTTCCTAGCATACAAATCTAAAGCACTGGAGAAAGCACATTTTACATGACTCCAGAAGCTTGTATCCACAGAACAGTAATGACAGATTCCCAGCAATACATTTTTCTCTCTTGGAAGTTCATAATCTTGCCCAGGATCTCTTCCCATCTATCCCACTGGGCTGGATCTATCCTTTTGGCCCTTTCTATGCTACAAATTTCTTTCTTGGTGTCTGTTGGAAACCATAGGAAAACCTGATTGTCCTAGCTTTTTTCATCACAGTCTAAGCCAGACATCCTCTCTTATTATCCTATTATTTACAGCCAGGTGATTTTTTTTCTTTTTTTTTTTTTTTCCTGACAGAAAGAAAATTAAAAAATCTTGTTCTAAATAATTTTTCCTAAGGTAACTTCAGTGCCTTGATGTTGAGGATAAACTAATTTTCAGGATGATGGAGTCACATTATTTGGTGAACTTGCCACTACTAATGTAGCACTTCTGAAGTGTAAAATGGATTTTAAACTCATGGAAAGTCCAGCAAGAATTGTCCCATATAGGTTCATGCCCACATTAGATTCTTCTGATATAGATCTGCATTCCCTCAGTCTATCAAAGAACAGAAATGCGATTTTGATATTTTTAAGTGCAAAGCAGCCTGAGACTAGACATTGTTTTTTTGGTGGATTTTTTTTTTTAAATGTGGGATTTTCATTGAGCTCTTGAATGTTTATTTCATATTCTGTATGATTTATGCGGGGCTTCCCCATCTGCCTTTCCCTTATTCCCTGAGATCCTCCCCATCGTCTGTCTCAGGGGAGCCTGGCTGCCACAGCAGTCTCTGATGAGATTAGTCACAATAATGCTGCAGAGCTAAGCTCCCTACACTCAAGCCTGGGAGAGCTGGTAATATTATCCAAAGAGCAAAAGGCAATGCTTGGCCTGTGTTGTTGCATTCAAATTATGCTTTAGAGGGTGGTGGGCAGATGTAGTTTGACCACCTGGAAACACTTCCCAGAATCACAGAATGGTTGGAATGAATTTCAAATATCATCCAGATCCAATCCCCTGCTCAGAGCCCCATCCCACCTGGCCTGGAACACTTCCAGCTGTTCTGGGCAACCTGTGCCAGGGCCTCAGCACCCTCACAGGGAACAATTTCTTCCTGATATCCAATCTAACCCTCCTCTCTGTCAGTGTGAAGCCCTTGCCCCTTGTCCTGTCACTCCAGGCCCTTGTTAATAGCTCTTCTTCATGTTCTCTCTCCTAGTAAACCATTGGGAATTTTCTGCAGTTCCCATCTTCACCACTTTTGTGTCATCCCACAGTGGTGCTGTGAGTTGCCCTGTGAATTACAGCATGTTATTTTGGCTGTGACTGGATAAACATTATATGACATATTTTGTAATCCTCTCTACAGTAGGATGCCCTGGCTCAACTTTCAATGGCTTCACACTGACCAAGAGCAGGTTTAGATTGCAAATTATGAAGAAATCCTGGCTAGCAAAAGGTAACACTTTGAAGCAAGTAACCCTGTTTGAGATCATATTTTCATTTATAACATCTGCTTGGGAAAGTCACAGAAAGAAAATGTAGCATGGCAAAATACTTTAAGGTACAATTTAAGTCTAGGCCACTGAACTTTTCACTCCTGCTCTCTGTGGACAAGAAAGCTCAAATGAAGGGCCTGTATGAAAGGATTTTTACTATTTCTACATCCATCTTTGCACATTTGCATCATACAAGCAGATCCCTAAAGGCCAGCCCTGCATTCAAAGAATCCACTTAGCAGGAATTGCTTCTGGCAGGGAAGCTATTCCTAGCTTTACCTTGAACAGGTAATATTCTAAAATCAGCTTCATTTAAGCCTGAAAAATACATAAAGGATGTTTGAGGAAAAAAATGCAACATTTCACTGTGGCTATTTTCATCTTGGGGTGCACTGGGTTTGCAGGGCACTGTTTTGGTAACAGGGGTGAGAAACTGCTGGAAGCTTCCCCCATGTCCAACACAGCCAATTCCAGGTGGCTCCAGGCTGGACCTGCCACTGGCCAAGGCTGAGCCCATCAGGGATAGCAGTAGCACCTTTGGGGTAACAGATTTAAGAAAGGGGAAAACCCCACAACTGCACAATGGTAGCTGGAGACAGAAGTTCAGTGTCTGAAAACCAATGTACATTTAGGAAAATACCTGTCTCTAAGGATCTGAGGTATCTGAACTGTGTCACCTTGATGCACTGAGTAGATAGATCTTGAGAATTAACCATCAGATTTCTGTCCACACTTTCCTGTTTCACTGAGCCTGGTCTAAGACACCATCACTGAAGCCTGTTCTGGCATTTGCACTGTCTTTTTTTCTATATCCAGATAGCCAATGTTGTGTCCACCCATGCAGGGACTTCCGTGTCCAGCAGGTTTGTGCAGCTCAGGAAAATAAAAAGCTGTTGGACTCTGGAAGCTTTGGAGAGTTTAACTGCTGTGCTTTGAAATGCACCTCCAGCTCTCCACCCTGAATTTCTGCTCTTGCTTCACCCGTAGTAAAAGCAGCACTGGAAAACACTCTCTTTCCTCAACTTCTCAGGTTTGCATTCCAAGATAATCAACTTAAACTTCTCAGCTAGGTCAGTTTTTTCTAGGTACACACTACTGCCTGCTATTTCTGTTGCACAGAGAAGCACAGGCACGAAAATCCTGATTTACATGAGTCAAAACTCCAGTACAGCTCAGCAAAAACACTGCAGAGCCTAAATGAATGCCACTGAGCTGGGAAAGGTAATTTTGACTGCAAGTGACTTGAGTTTTCTGTGCATTTGAAAACACAAAATGATCCCTTGGACTTAGCTGAAATAGTTTGCATGGGGCTTTTTTATTTTGATTTTGTTTTCAAGTCAAACCAAAAATTTCTTATGGATGTTTCACAAGTATGCAGCAGGATAGCACACTGCTGATCTGTAATAATTCAGATCCTGACACGAGAAGATGAAAGGCACATTTTAGCTATGATGTTCTCATATCTCTTTCTTTTTTCTGTTGTTCAATTGTTCTGAATGCATGAATTTTTTTGGGGGGAGATGTTGAAATATCGGTATCTCTTGCCTAATTTGATTTACAACAGAGCATTATATTTATTCTGTGTGGTATCAGAAATGCTGCTTTCTTTGAAAACTTTGTCAAGTTCCCTGGAAAATGATGATGCTCTTTATCTTTCAGTACTGCTCACTTACCTGCTGCTGGAGGCTGCTCCTTGAGGCTGTATCTGAATTTCCTGACCCTTTTTTTTTTCACTCTTCTGACATCCTCAGTGAGGAGCAAATCCATCAGAGGCCATGATTTTGTACTGCACCAAGAGCTTGAGTCTGGCTCCACAGCTCCCTTCTGCCACAGCCCAAGGCAGAAGAGAAGGAAGAGGAATTTCTGTAAAATTCTTCAGGTCTTGAATGGAAACCATCATCTTCAAGTGTCCATCCCTGTTTATTTTCTAAGAGAGATTGAGAGTTTCAGATAGAAAGGAAGGCTGAGCTTGTATTTACAAAGCTTCAGTTGTTATTTTGGAGACATTCAGTAGCCCATGGAAAATGGTATTTAGCTCCAAAAAATAGGAAATTGGAAAATTCTTCCTTCATAAAATACGAGTTTTAACTCAGTGTGGGCCTGAGCAAGTTGAAAGCTCTTGATTTGCCTTTACTGAAATGATTAAAAGCACATAGAGGAAATGAGAAATAAAATGGGTATTTTTAATTGAACTGAATCTACCCATGGATATCTTGTGCATTCCTTGCTGTGATAACTGGTTCCCCATTTGAAGGTGGCTTTTGTTTTTGTCACAGCTGAAAGTTGATTGGACTAATCTGCTTAAAAATGAATTTTTTAATTCCACAGTCTCACGTGCCCAAAAGCCAGGCTAATGCTGAGACACGATGTGATGAAAGTGGGTGGAGAGAGCAGATAGGAAAGGTGCAATGCCAAGAAAATGTTCCAGTTCAATGCTGCACCAAGGGGACATTCTCTGGCCCTCCCGTGGGAAAAGCACAGGAAAATCTGAGCAGTTTAGGAATCCAAGGTTGGAATTTTAGCTGACTCCATAGCTTGTCTTCAGGACCATGTCCACCATGTCAGTAAGGGCCAGCTGTCTCCGGATTTCTCCGTTTGCTTATTCCTCAGTTATTTGAATCAATGTGCTCATATTGCTGAGAGCCCACAACAGGAGATAAACTGCCACACATCAGCTGCCAAGTGGGGTTTTTTTTTCCCTCTTTTTCTGCTGCTTCATAGTAAGATGCAGATGATGGAAAAATGAACTGGCTCATCTTGGCAGCGGGCAGTGCTGCATTGCCATCTGCTGCAAAGCCAAAGGTGTTCCAGCATGGAAGGTGGATTTATAGGAGAGATCTTGTGAGGGCTTTTGAAGGAAAGGAGGGCTGCAGTGGGGCCAGCAAGCCTTGGATCACCAGTTCTTGCAAAAGATCCAGAGTAAATGCAATATTCCTCATGCCAGAGGGGGTCCCTCTGGTTTATAATTGCACCCAGGACACCTCTGCTGGCAGGGAGCACCATTTCCCCCCAGCAGGGACAGAGAGCTGGGAGTTCTTGCCACAGCTGGGGAACCATCCAGGAGCAAAAAGGAACAGCACAGCAGGGGAAGCAGTACGAAAGGACCTGGGAAAGCTTTCTTCTCTTTAGTGATCAAAGCTGGACAGAGGCAGAGGTCATGCTCCATCAGGAACAAACGGTTCTGTTGCTCCCTCTCCAACTTTCCAGCTGTGTTGCTGAATGTCTAACTGGAGATTTTTATATTTTCCTACTGGCACAGGATCAGGGCCACCTGAATTAGATATCACATTTCCACGTCCATGCAAACTCTTGCTCCACAGAGACTACAGTCTACATAGGAAAGGCAAGATGAAAGACGGGAAGGGGAAGAAAAGTGTGTGGACCAAGATAACACTGCTGCTTCTGCTGAGGGTCACAAGTGAGAACCAGGGTTCTGGGACTAGACTCCAATATCTAGGTTTTATCTAGGCTTTAGGATTTGTTCTGTGAATGAAAAAAAAGATTATCCTGTCAAGAGTTTGTCTGCAATTCTTTTTCAATACCAGTTTTTCTCTGCTTCTTGCAATGTGTTTGAGTTTCACGAACTCATAGAATGACTGGGGTTGGAAGGGACCTTAAAGATCATTGAATTCCAACCCCTGCCATGGGCAAGGACACATTCCACTATTCCAGGTTGCTCCCAGCCCCATCCAGCCTGGCCTGGAACACTGCCAGGGATGGGGCAGCCACAGCTGCTCTGAGCAGTCTGTGCCAGGGCCTCACCACCCTCACAGAATTTCTTCCTCATATCCAGTCTAACCTTACTCTGTATCAGTGTGAAGACATTCCCTTTCATCCTGTCATTCCAGGCCCTTGTAAATAGTCTCTTTAAATTTTCTTTTTCATTTTAACAAAGGAGGTATGAAGGTATCAGTCCCCCTACATAAGAACTCTCAGAGCTCATGGCCCCAGCAAGTGGTGGGTGTACATGTTTATTTGCTTTTATTGAAAGATTTTTATACATCAAAGTGCCTCAGGCACAAAGAAGTATAAAAGCCAGGGCATAAATTCACCTTTTTAAGCTTACACAATATCTTGAGGAGTGTCATTTGACAGAACTATAGATCTGGATAATCTCCTTTCCGCTGCGTGCTGCAGAACGGAGCTGTGATAGATGCAGGAGCCACTGCCAAAGAACCTGCAAAAAAAAATATGCAAGAGGAACAAGAACAGATCACCACAACAAGGCATAAACCAACAACCAGACCAAAATAAACTCACACACCCTGTGTAAAGGTATCTGAAGCCATCTTTCACAGTTTAGTTGTTACCTTCAAAAGCAGCAACATTTAGGCACCGTCTTGCTGATTTCAGCCCATTTTCCAGCTGGACATATTCTCTTAAAAAAAGCAAATATTTTTCTATCCCTTTTCTTTTTTTTAGAAAACAGGAAGTTGGTCGTGCTGGCTCAGATCAATAAACTGTCAGAAGAGACCTCCTGCCTTTATTCCTGGCTTGTGCTTGATGCAAAGCTCCTCCTTGACTTACTTTCCCAGCCAGATATGTAATGATGCCGGTAAGACACATACATTACTTGCAGAACCCTGTGGGGAATCCAGGCACACCATAAACCATAAGTTTGGATTATCAGGATGTCAGATGTTAAAGCTACAGCTGCAAGTGAGGCAGAGCCTCAGCCAGACCTTCCTGAACACAGCAGCATTATTCCACTGATGAGACCCACTGCAGACTTTCCCATGGCTTAGCTGTCTCTGCGATGGGTAAAAATCATTCTTGTGCAGACAACACACACAGGGTTTATGAATCACTTGAATGTCCTTTAAATCCTCAAAGCAGGGATTAAGTAGGACTTAAGAGGAACATATGACTTGTGCTTGTCCTCAATACAGTGGTGACTTTCATATTATGTGAGGAAATAGCTCCTTTGATTGTTCTGTGTTTACTCGGTATTAATGTCACTGGATGTCTTTGTTGTTTCCCTGGCTAGAATGAAAAAGCAGCCTGGTCTGCTCCTATAGCTCTCCCACAAACTGGATTCCACAGCAAATGGGCCCTCCAACCTCTGCTGTGCCAACTCCAAGCAGTGCTCTCATTGATTTAACACTCTGAGTTGAAGTTCCCAGATCCTCCCTGTGGCTGGCTGAGAAGGTGGAGTTCCCTGCCTGGTGGGCAGGCTGGCAAAGTGAATCTTTGCACAAATGAATTTGATTTCTGTACCACTTCCCCCCTTAATGAGGAGGATTCTCCTTTATCTGCTTCAGTTGATTGTTTCCTCTGATTTCAGAGCCCAAAGGTCAGAGCTCTGCTCCACGCTCTGATTTTCCAGCTGGTAGCAATCCAATGAGATATGCACAGTCACAGATGCCTGTGTGTTAGAAGGGTGATCACTCTTTTACCAAGGTTAACTCTAAAAGTCCACAGCAGGGGATAACCTGAAACTACTCATGATTTGTGATAAATTCAATAAATTGCAGAGACCAATTAAAGAAGGATTTGGTTTCTGTTGAAATACATTATTTTTACACATTTTCTTTTTTTTTTTCCTACACCATTCACCATCTTTAGCTGCTATATTTAATGCATATTCAATCTCTGCCTTTCCCCCACAATACAAGATACCCAAACACAGAAATAGTGTTGCAGATGAAGATATCTGATATAGCTTCTTAATGATTGGATTTCTATTTCTTTTTATCAATCAAACAAAACATCATTATTACTTTTCTACTGCTTTGCTGTTGTAGGAAATTGACTTCATTGAACCCCACACAGGCAGGTTTAGGTAAAATTTTCATAAGGGAATCTGAAATCCGTCCATAGTTTGGGAAATCTAAATAAGTCCATATTCATTCACAGGAGGAAAGGGATGGATTTGCCATGTGTAACACATGCCAGGACACTGGAGGCCTGGGTGGTTGGGTATTACCTCTCCTTGCAGGTAGGTGGGATTCCTTTCACTTCACCCAGGCCATGGCAACTTCCACAGGTAAAACGTTGGCTTGTGGTGGGGGGACAGAGGCAAGCACCTTGTTTTTAAACTGTAAAACAGTTCATGTTTTTAAGAACAACAACCAGATTATGTTTTTAACTTGTACCAGTAAGCATGAGGGAAATCAAAGATTATGCTTACGACAGGCTCTGAATCCAGATGATCAAACATGGATCACCTTGAGGTTTCAGGCAGACAGCAAACTTCCTTCCACGAGCAGATTTTGCTGGCTCCTGCCAACATCCCAGAGGCTGAGATCTGTGCCAAGGGTTCTGCTGCTTTGGGGATGTGGCCTTGACAGTGATTACCTGTTCCAAATCACATATCAGGATATAGGAAAAGCAGGTATTTGGTAAGACTGGGTGAGAAGAGTGGTCTGATATTCTGGCTCAGATTTGGAGCATCCCAGTGCTTGTCTTCACCTCTTACATGCACTGTTATTAGCAGAACACTTGGAAGTAGCTGCTGGCAAGGCATTTTGCCCTGTGCTGTTATGTTTGCCCTACAACATCCACCTTGCCATGCTCACTGCTGCCTGTCCAGGCTCTTCCTGGCATGCCTCACACTATCAATGCATTTCTCTGCTACAGAATGGGATCATTATCCTGGGATCAGTCCTTAGACACTGCTGAAGTCAGAAAATACTGCTGTAAGTGTTGAATATTAACTCACTCACTGTTGCCTTCAGGCAATTGGACACAGACAGGAGGTAATGGCAGCTGAATGTCCTTTTTCTTTTCCTACACAATGCACAAAGATTTGAAAAGCAGGTTATAAAGGGACAAAAGCTTTAGAAATTCTAAAGGCAAGCAATTTGTAAATAGATCAGCAAGTTGCCACATAGGGAGGGAGAGATTTGTCTGAAGTGTAATGGCCCTACTGCAATGTGCTCCCCGAGCACTCAGTGGCATTTTAAACACCGTGAGACTTGATTTTGAGACACCAAGTGAAAATAAATCATAAAAAGAGGTGCTCAAAACTCAAGAGCTGCAATCTAACAAAGCACTAAAGGAATACAACCAACAGAAAGCAGACCATTCCCTTCTGCCACAGCCAGCACAGAAGAGGCTCCAGAAAGCGAATAGGTCACAAACTTCTCGAGTCCAGAACAGACCCTGGCCCAGATATAAAGTAGGACAAGACACAAAAAAGCAAGACTGAGAAGCTGGAACAACAGCAGTGCCCAAGGCACAGAAAAGATGGGACCTTGATGGCCTGGAAGTGTCTGAGGGGTGCCTCGCTGCCTTCATTTTGGGTAAGACTTAGAATTATTCTGAAGCACTTAAAATCACCTGGGGACAAGCCTGCAAAGCTTCTGGCTCTTTCACTTTAATATGCAGTAGCCGCCGGTGTTTTTGTTTACTCAAGTTCTTTCTTTTTCTGTAAATAATTGCTTCTGCTTCACTGGAGCTGTCTCTCCAGCAGGCAAGAAGCATTCTGGCCAGGCAGGTCAGCAAGAACCCTGTTCCCGAAAGAGGACATGCAACTGTAACTCTAAATTTGGGCTCTAAGGCAAGAATATGTTTGAAACACACCCTGTTAAGCATTTTTGCCTCTCCTGCATGCTCAAAATAAAGCAGGAGGAAGCCTTGCTGCCAAAGCAGCTCTGCAAAGCAACCTGCACTGGGAATTTTCATCAGGGAAGGACGACAGTAGCAGGGAGCATTTCCAGCCCTCTGCCACAGACACTTGAACTACCTGCTCAGCATTTTCTTCCCTTGTGTGGTTCTTTCAGGCTTTCCACAGGCTTAGAGCAGGGGCTGAAGATCCTGAGTGCCTCCAAGAGATAAGGAACCCCTTATTGCCAGGCTTTTGATTGCCCTTGTATCTTTTAGGTTCCCCCATTTCCTGCTGATGTGGCTCTGCTGCACAAACACCTTGGTGCTGATGTTTTCTGGCTTGGTCTCTGCTCAGGCTGTGTCATGACATTTCTCCCAGCTCTGCAGCTACCTCTGGCCTTCCTTCAGCACTGTCCTGTCACTGTTGCTGCCACCTATGATCCCTGCCAGGCTGCAGCTGCTTTCCTTTGCCCTTACCTGTGCTGCTGCTCTCTGTCTGTCTCTGTATCTGCTCCACTCTGAGCAGCAGATGCAAATGACCTTCTGTTTTCTCCTTTTCTTTATTGTGAATGTCTTGTTTGGTGTAACTGCTTCTAAAGCCTGGCTGCTGGACTGCAACCCACCCTCCTCCACACATTTTCTTAGTAGATGTATGGGTCATTCTCTGGTTAGTCTTAGGGAAAAAGCTTTGCTGGGTCTCAGCTTAGGCAGGTAAGGCTCACTTTCCTGGCTGCCTTGTTTTGACTAGCAGTCCCTGCACTGTTTACACTGCTGACTCTGTTTGCTCTCGCTCCTCTTCATTTTTGATACCCATGGCAAGACATCTGGTGCTCAAATCTGGCCTGTGAAGTGCTGAATGGCACAAATTGTGCTGCAGAGAGCTGTGAGCCGTGTCAGACCAGGGCATGCAAGGCCTGACAGGCTGTGGGAAGGCACTGCTCCACTCCAGAGCTTCCTCCAGAGCCAGCTCCCAGGAAGCTGACCATCCATCCCCTGCGCTGAAAAAGGGCCATTTTCAGAGGTGTCTTGGAATGGCAGGAAGATCCCAGCTGCTCAGAGTTCACCCTGACCATGCTCTGCAGTGCACATTGGTGCCTGGCCACTGGAATGGGCTGGCTCCAATAAAGCACCCTAGGTATGAAGTTATTCATTTCCTGATGGCAGCTCTTATATCCTCAGGGATTACTGCTAGTCCTGCTTTAAACAAAATCCCATTTTGCACATGTGCACACACACAGAGACACAAACACTCAATCCTTTGCCTAGTAACAACACAGGCAGTGCCTGTGCTCCTTCTTCTTCCCAGCAGAGCTGCACACTCTGGGCACAAAGTGGTTCCATGCCTTTATCATTGCCCCCAGACAGCTCCCAGGAGCACCCAGCCCTTCCTCAGCATGCTCTGCTTGTGCTGGAGCTCATGCTGCATCCTCATGCCGTGCCCCAAAGTGACACACTGGGATTGTCCCTCCCCCTGTGCAGGAGCAGCAGCACCTTGTTCATCTGGCTCCATCCCGCTCGTGTCAGGGCTCCACCAGGAAGAGCTCCAGGTGCTGACTTTGCAGCAAGGTCCAAGCTTTCTGTGGCTCTGTCTGTTCCAGGGGCTTATAGCAATTTGGGACTGGTTCCCTGCACTGGATTGCCTTTACCCTGTCACATGGGGCCCTGACTGCTGCCAAATCTTGTCTCTGTGTGATAACTTCTTCAATAATTCTTGTGTCCTGAGAGGCAGGAGGACAAAAAGAAGAATCTAGTAGTTTATCTTCTCTATGAGCCACTAGAAATCCTTCATCACTTTTGCTCTGGACATTTCCTTTGTGGCTCTAAGGTTTTTGAGGTATAACTGGAAACACTGAAGAGTTCATAGATGTCACTTTTCTCTGAAAGCTTCAGCTTATCTGCATTCAGTCTAATATCCTGTTCTGAGGGTCTGGAATCATGGCTGGGGCTCCTTCTCCTTCAACACTTCTACTTCCAGTGGAAACTGCCCTCAGCCACTGCCTTGGTGCCTGGGAATGGCTCCACTGCATGTCTTAGTTTCTGCTGGGAGCAACATGATTAGGATCCCAGCATTCACATTCTGCCAGGTGTGACAAAGACAATCATGAATCCAGTGTCAGATGCTGCCCTGACTCATAAGAAACACTGAATATTTTTGAATTTGATACACCTAATTGAGCCTGACTTCTATTACGGCTGAAGACTGGTGAGTTCAGTCCTGTAGACACTGGTTTGGCATCAACATAGATTCTCATTTTACACAGATACCTCTTGTTTTTCTTTTTCACTGCCACTGATGTATACTCTGCTCCTTTCTCTGTAGGTCTCTTCACATCTTTCCTTTACATCTGTCTTTTTCAGGGATTTTCCCTCAGTAACACTGAAAGTGCCAACAGACTGCCCTGTTTTGGTAGCCTGAATTTCAGGTCTGCAGTCAGCTTTTGAGGCAGGCACCAGCCTGCTTAAACAATGAGACAACACTTTTTGGGAAGGCTAAATGAAGCCCGTGAGGACTTCTCCCTCCACATGTCTTGCTCAGTGATGGATGGTCTTTCTGAGTGTCCTTTACCATAAGACCAAGTGATAATCTGCTATTTTTCATGGCAACTCATCAAGAGCTTGCAACTGTCCACTGCCTTAAAATATCCTTTGCTATAAACTCTAGGTCCCATTGCTGCAGTCTAATGTTGCTGTTAATGAGTATTCCTGGAGTTCTGTTGCAGGTGACCTTGCAACCCAGCTAGGGCTAAACCCAGCTCAGATTTTGTAGGGTAGCTGTGGTTATGGCTATGGCAGGACTGGTAAATGATTTGAGCACTGGGAGTATCTGTTATGCCTTGAGTTCCTAAGGCATGCCTTGTTCTCTTGGAGAATTCCATTAAGTGTGTTTGCTTAGCCTGGAGAGGAGAAGGCTTTGGGGTGACCCCATTGCAGCATTCCAGTGCCTGAACAGAGCCTCCAAAAAAGAGGGAGAGACTCTTGACAAGGGCCTGGAGTGACAGGACAAAGTGGCAATGGCTTCACACTGACAGAGAGCAGGGTTAGATTGGATATTGGGAAGAAATTGTTCCCAGGGAGGGTGCTGAGGCCCTGGCACAGGTTGCCCAGAGAAGCTGTGGCTGCCCCATCACTGGAACTGTCCAAGGCCAGGCTGAATGGGGCACTGAGAAACCTGGGATAGTGGAAGGTGTCCCTGCCCATGGCAGGGGCATGGAATGGGATGATCTTTAAGGTCCCTTCCAACCCAAACCATTCCATGATTATGTGATTGCATCTCTCATCACCACTCAGCCTCAGGCTTGAGGCTCCTTAACAAGACTTGCTTCAAAAGCATCACCACTTTCTGATTCACTCCTGGGCAGCTCAATGCCATATGAGGTGGGGCTTTGTTTAGATACGTGTCAGAATCTTTTTTTATAGGGTGGAATCATCCTGCAAATGAACTCATACAGGAGCAAACTCAGACTTCCCAAAGATGACTTCTGGTTGTGTATTGCAAGGACCCACTGCAGGGACTGTTTTTGGGATTTTACAGGATCATACTTGCTCTGGTGGTGCTCTGTCCTCCTGCGGTTCTCTGACAGCAGCACTTCATGTGGTGCTCACCCCTCATGATATGAGGGAATGTCACCCTCTGCTCTCTGTACTTGGTGGCCAGCAGCACTCTTGATAAATATATTCTTGTTGTGGTGCTTTTACAAGGTCTTGTACTAAGTCATCCAATTATGGGAAGCCAGAAGTGTCTCAGGTTAAGAAAAAAGCCCTGTGTGTTAAAAATGTGAATATGCTCAGTGGTGGATGGGCACTTTGTTTCCATGTCTGATTATACAGCTGCTTTTGAGGAGGACAGAAGAAAGCTCAACCCCAACCTAATACAGAACATTTTCTGTTCTTCCCTGCCCAGCCATTCTCCTATTGCCACGTTTTGTGCCTTTCCAACCCACTGATGTGGGATATAGAGTCAAGGCAGGGACACCTTTTCTCTGCAGGCTGGCCCTAATGGCACAGCTATCATATGAGTGAGGGCAGTTTCTGCTTCCTTCTTCACAGGGATAACTCCCAAGCTCTCCTCTTCCCTCTGTGCAGCAACAGGACTGGGTCTACTCCTTGGCTTTTTTGATCACAGAGGGCCCATATTTAAGGCTTTAAAAGGGAACAGGGCAAAAAATGAAATGATGTAACAAGAGGGAACCAAAGTCATTGTCATCTCCCATCAGCTACCAGTATTCTTTGGAGCATGATATTTGATTATCCTGGTCACAAAAAATGCCTGATAATACTGAAGGCTATTAGCAAGGCTCATAAATCAGTGTTAAAAGATTAAAAGCTTTTAAAGGATTCTTTTCTCCCCTCAAGGAAGAAAACCCAACTGTCAACACCACAAGCTCACCTTTGGTTCCATCTGTTGACTCTTTCCATGTCATGAACCAGAGTGATTGACAGAGCCTCTGCAGGGCAAATTTGGGCCAGAACATCTCACTTTATCCTCTGCCTCCCAAGGCCATTAAATGAGGTGTGTGGTGACACCTGCACAACTCATTGGTGACTTTAGGCAGCTCAGAATGGAGCTATAATGTTTCCAGGTTGGTTTTCCAGGCTTAGATGCATTTGGATTACAGTGCCTATCAGGATCCATAGTGTTCAAACAATCAGGACATCCTTTGCCATTGTATTTCACAAAGGTTTTTATCACACAAAATGTCTCTTTCAGGTGAGGAAATTTCGGGGGCCACTCGAGACACTCACAGGAATGATGCCATGCTCAAAATTCCACTGTGTTTCTGCATCCATTGATTTCAATCAGGATTTTCCAGGTCCCCTGGTGACAGTGTTTAAAGCCTGCTTCTCTGTGTAAAACCAATGTTTATTTTTTTAATCCTGTTTGAGATTCACATTCATTCATTGCAATTTTTATTTTGTAATCCTCACAACACACAAGGACTTTTAATCAACAACTCGATTCTTTCTTTCTTATAAAAACAAAACAAAACAAACAAAAACGCAACAAAAAAAAAGAAAAATGCTGTTCTTTTTCATCACAACAGTACCACCAGATTTCCCACCACAAAAAGCTTTAAAATTTTTTGCAATTTTTAATTTTCCCATGAAAAGCTTTGTTCCTGAAGAGAACTTCTCAGTGTGGCTCTTTGGGGGGATTACCAGTTCAATTGCTGCTGGCCATTTTCTTTAATAGAGAAGGTAGGAAACAGCAGCAGCCTGACTTTGAATTAGGCAGAAATTTGGATTCTCCTTCCATTCCTCAACATTTAATTGAAGCTACTTAGCACTATAATGTGTAACATATGACCTTCTTGCAAGCCCTAGTTACACTGCTCATTAGTCTGTGTACTTTAACAAGATTTTATTGACCCTATGGCTAATAGCCCACTTAGAAAGATCCCTCCCTTACAGCGTGACTGCTTGTCAGTAATGGTAGCTGGATTGCAAAGAGAAACCCCACAGTTCAAAGCTATTCAAAATGAGGAGGGGGGAGAGCAATATCTCACTTTGTCCTTTTGCTGCAATGGAAAAACAAAACAAAGGTTGCTATCACTCCTCTTTTTTTTTTATTTCTGTGCCTGGTGTGTACACAGCTCCCAGTGAGGCTAGGGGTTCTGCTGTGCTAAGGCAGCTCTCAGAAACCAGCAGCCTAAGGAGCTGTGACAGGCAGAGGAAGCACTTTTAAGTCCTGTTTTCCAGATGCAAAAGCAGAATGTATAGCCTCGCCTGCAATCCTGCAGGAAGCCAAGGGCAGAGCAGCACCGGGCCTCTGCTTGTCAGATCTGCATTTCCAACCCACTCTGGAGCATCCTTTGGGCTGGGACAGGGGGCAAAGTCCCGGGGGAGGGGAAGGGCTCACTCCGGAGCTCCTTCTGCACAGCAGCTCCCAGGGCACCGAAGGCAGAGCTCCGGGAATGCTCTGCAGCCAGCCGTGTCACCCAGGCGTGGCACTCACGGCCATCAGAGGCTGTTGAGTCAAAGGCTGTCACTGAGTTTCTCCAGGGGTAAAAAACAGCCTGGTTAGTTGAGGTGATGGGACAGCCTTTCTTTTTTGTGGGGAATTAAGTTTTTACGGGGTTGCAGGGTCCAGGTCTGGGTGCTGATGTTCAGCTGCTGAACTTCAGAGAGAAAATAGTGCTTTATTTTTCACTGGAAGAAGACTCTCTCTCTTTGTTTTGTGTTCTCATTGTTTTGCCTGGGAATGGCAGAAAGAGACTTCTCTCTTGCTCAGAACTTCACCAGAAGTTTCTCACAGAACTTTCAGCATATGTGATACCAAAAAAAAAACAAAAAAAACACCCCAACTCAAACCAAACAACAGCACAACCCGCCCTTGTACCAGGCTAGACAGGAAATCTGTTTGTTTCTTTCCACTTATGTTTCTACAGGGCTGGTGAATGCAGCAGGCTAAGTAGCTGTGATTGCAGCACTGCCAGGGGTAGAGGATTTAAGAATGGTTTTTACTCTAGTAAAAAAATCAAAAATAAACCACAACACCCTCAAAAAACCTCACCCCGAACAACAAAACTTGGGCATAAGTAAAGGGAAGGGAAGAAGATACAGAAACCACCAGGGAGGTCAGGTGGTTAAGTATTTTTGGACTGCCAAGGTGATGATCTTAAGTGAAGATAATGTATTATGCAGTGGAAAGCTAATGAGACCAGGTCTGTTAAACACGGGCTTGGTGTTACTGAGCTCTGGAGTGCCTCAAATTACACAGGCACGGGTTGTGTTTGATCACCGCTCCCGCTCCGACAGAGTGAGCAGCAGGCTTTTATATAATGCGAGTGATCATATACTGTGGGGAGCAATCCTGTGCTGGCACGGGAGGCCAGCTGATGGCATAATGGGTCTTTTCCATCTCCAAGTTATGTGATTCATCAATTAAACGAATTCCGTGGGATAAAGCAGCCTGAAAGGGCACTGTCCGTGCCTGACGATTAACCCTCCCAATTCCAGCCGCTCCACTCAGGATTTAGGCTCCACGAGTGTGTCCAGGAGGCTCCGGATGCGCAGCCCCGTTCAGTACCGAGGCGGGCCGGGGGCTCCGGGCACTGCGGGCGCCGCCGGGCTCGGTGCGGGATGCGCGGCCCCGCTCGGTGCGGGATGTGCGGTCCCGCTCCGTGCGGGATGTGCGGTCCCGCTCGGTGCGGGATGTGCGGCCCCGCTCGGTGCGGGATGTGCGGTCCCGCTAGGTGCGGGATGTGCGGCCCCGCTCGGTGCGGGATGTGCGGCCCCGCTCGGTGCGGGATGTGCGGTCCCGCTCGGTGCGGGATGTGCGGCCCCGCTCGGTGCGGGATGTGCGGCCCCGCTCGGTGCGGGATGTGCGGCCCCGCTCCGTGCGGGGGAACCCGCGGGGGACGAGGCGCTGTCCCGCTGTGCCTTTGCCCTTCGGGAAGCGGCTGCTCTGCGCACCTGTCCGTGCCTCCCTGGCGGCTGCCCGGGATCCCGCAGCCCCATCCCGCAGCCCCATGCCGGGGCCGCCCGCATTGCGTCGGGGGCGCGGCGCGCAGCGTGCGGGGGCGGCCGGCCCGGGGGCAGCGCGCATCCCTCCCTCCTCCGCCGGCCCCGGCCCCCGGCTCCCCCGCCCTCCCGATCCCCGAGCTGCACCAAACAGCGCTCAGGTTTCTGCTGATACTGCAGCGTCAAGAAATGGCTCGAGTTTGCTCCTCGCTCTTATGCATTCAGCAGCCCGCTCGCTCCTGCCGCACGCGTCCAGCTCCTGCCTCCTCCTGCCTCCAACGCTGCTGCTGCTGCCGGGACGAGCCAAGAGCGACTCCGGGGATGCGGCTGCAGGGCTGCGGCGCTCTGACATCTCCCCCGCCGCCGCTGCCCAGCGCCCGGCTCCTTTCCCAGCTGTCCTAAGGGAAGAGAGCTGAAGAGCCAGCAGCTATCTAGGACTCCTTGATTTTATTGACTGACTCAAGCCTTTTGGAAAAGGTACTTTGCACTCTTTTCCGCGCACACCCCCCACCCCCCACTGCGGTTCTCAGCAGAAACTAATTAAACCCACTCGCCCTTGGTGCAGCCCAAGACAGTGTATGAATATTTCAGTGTCTCGCAGGCAGCCCTGTAAAGCGATCGCTGTGTTATAAAGCGGGGCGCAAGAGGAGGAGGAGGAGGGTTAAGTTTGCCGCTGCGGTTTTTGTTTTGGTTCGGTTTTTTTGGATGCTGCTGCAAGGCGACTTGACGCATTCCGGCACTGGCTCCTACTCCGAAGCGGCGCGTCTCCCCCGGAGCAGGTAGGAAAAGCCCCTTCTCCCTGCCGCTGTTACACTCGGTTTTGGACGGTTTGGGTCTGGGGTGTCGACCTCCCTTCCCCTTGTCTCTCTCTCTCAGTTACCTTTAGCTGCTGCCAAGCAGGAAAGGAGATGCTTTGCTCCCCCTCCCCTAATTGCCACCCCCCCAGTTGGTGCGATGAAGTTGTCAGTGCTCAGCTAAATCTCCACAGCGGGGAGCGCGGTGCTCGGGAGACTCCTTGCAGGAGCTGGCCCCGCTGAAGTTGCCCGGGAAGCCCTCCCGATGAGTTCGGGGCACCTTCCTGCCTCAGAGGCCTTGGTGCATGTCCGGGGATGTGTAGGAACGCGTAGAACTCCGCATGTGCTGCCGTAGTGGGCAGAACGGGATGTTCCTGCTGGTGTGAAAGCCAATCCATTGCGCCTGAGTGTGTGTGTGTGTATGTGGAGGGGCTTGGGGGCTGGTTTATTCTGTTTCTCTCCTCCCTGGCAGCCTCCATCCTGCAAGTGAGCTTTATGCCTTCAAAGCAGAGTATTTCCATCCATTCCCTCCCTCCCTCCCCAGCGCAAAAGAGGAGAGGACCGGGGCAGTGGTGGTGGTGGGGGGGAAGGAAGAGGCAGGTGATGGAAATTTGCTGAGTTGGCATTGCAAGGACTCGCCTCCCAGCCAGCCCGTGATTTATATATTTATTTCTATATTTATTTATTTATTTTATGTGTATGTGCGTGTGTGTGC
This sequence comes from Prinia subflava, assembly GCF_021018805.1. NCBI lineage: Eukaryota > Metazoa > Chordata > Aves > Passeriformes > Cisticolidae > Prinia > Prinia subflava. The sequence continues at coordinate 9,932,227 of NC_086250.1, read as the reverse complement.
GTGTGTGTGTGTGTGGTAGCTTCGTGACAGCAGCTGCGGCGATGGTCGAGCCGGCGAGAAAAGTGGACGGATCGAGTTAAAGGCTAAAGGAGACGGCTGGGGAGGGGAGCCCCAGCCTGGGGGTGCACTCCATAGACCTTCAGCCTCCCGGTTTGGGGGACAGGACCCCTCACCTTACCTGCCCTCTGCCCCCCCTAAAGGTACTTCTTCCCTCTTTCTTCACCCTCCCATCATCCCTGATGCCTCTCCCTTCATCCCACCTCTGTTTTCTCCCTTTGGGTATTTCCACCCTTTAGGCTCCACATCCACCCCTTCCTCAAGCTCCCCACCCCACCTCAACCCCCCCACCCTTGAACCGCCCTGGGTCTCTCTGTGCTCCTCCATCCTCCTCCTCCTTCTCCTCCTCCCTTTCCCTCACTTCTCCCCAGCCCCTGGGTCCCCTTTCCTGTGTGCCACCATGACCGTGATGGCTGGAGAGAACATGGACGAGACCTCTGCGCTACCTGGCCACCCCCAGGATAGCTACCAGCCCGCTGCCCACGACGACCACGAGTGCTGTGAGCGCGTGGTGATAAACATTGCGGGACTGCGCTTCGAGACGCAGCTCAAGACTCTAGCCCAGTTCCCCAACACGCTGCTGGGCAACCCCAAGAAGCGCATGCGCTACTTCGACCCCTTGCGCAACGAGTACTTCTTCGACCGCAACCGGCCCAGCTTCGACGCCATCCTCTACTACTACCAGTCCGGGGGACGGCTGCGTCGGCCCGTCAATGTCCCCCTGGACATGTTCTCTGAGGAGATCAAATTTTATGAGCTGGGTGAGGAGGCCATGGAGAAGTTCCGGGAAGATGAGGGATTCATTAAAGATGAGGAGAGACCCTTGCCGGAGGGGGAGTACCAGCGCCAAGTGTGGCTCCTCTTTGAGTACCCAGAGAGCTCTGGGCCGGCAAGGGTTATTGCCATAGTCTCTGTCATGGTGATCCTCATCTCCATCGTGATCTTCTGCCTAGAGACGTTACCTGAGCTCAAGGAGGACAAGGAGTACACAGTGCACCGCACTGACAACACCACCCAGGTGTACAAATCCAACATCTTCACAGATCCCTTCTTTGTCGTGGAGACCCTGTGCATCATCTGGTTCTCCTTTGAACTGGTGGTGCGCTTCTTTGCTTGCCCTAGCAAGACTGATTTCTTCAAGAACATAATGAACTTCATTGACATTGTGGCCATCATCCCTTACTTCATCACGCTGGGCACGGAGATGGCCGAGCGGGAGGGGACTCAGAAAGGAGAGCAGGCCACCTCCTTGGCCATCCTGAGAGTCATCAGACTGGTAAGAGTCTTTCGAATCTTCAAACTCTCCCGGCACTCTAAGGGCCTCCAGATTTTGGGACAGACCCTCAAAGCAAGTATGAGAGAGCTAGGTTTACTAATCTTCTTCCTCTTCATTGGGGTGATTTTGTTCTCTAGTGCGGTATATTTTGCTGAGGCTGAAGAACCTGAGTCTCATTTCACAAGTATCCCTGATGCTTTCTGGTGGGCGGTGGTATCCATGACCACTGTGGGATATGGTGACATGTACCCTGTGACAATTGGAGGCAAAATCGTAGGCTCTTTGTGTGCCATCGCTGGTGTGCTGACAATTGCCCTGCCTGTACCTGTCATCGTGTCCAACTTCAACTACTTCTACCACCGAGAAACAGAAGGGGAAGAGCAGGCTCAGTTACTTCACGTTAGCTCCCCTAATTTAGCATCTGACAGTGATCTCAGTCGCCGCAGCTCCTCCACAATCAGCAAATCTGAGTACATGGAAATCGAAGAGGATATGAATAATAGCATAGACAATTTTAGAGAGGCTAATCTCAGAACTGGCAACTGCACTGTAGCCAACCAAAACTGCGTTAATAAAAGCAAGCTGCTGACTGATGTGTAAACAAAAACAAAACAAAACAAAGTCCCCACTCACAGCTTGAAGACTTTAGTGACACAGTCACACTTTGTAGATGCTTTACTGATAGTCTTTGAATGCTTTATTTACCTCGTAAATGCATTGCTGCATTGCAAATCTTTGCTCTGCGATAAAGAAGCTTCCAGGATCCACGAAAGATAAAGTTTTGTTTATTTTCAAAAAAAAAAATTTCCACCTGGTAAATGATAACCATTTGAACTAGTTTAGTTTTAAGCCGTTATGACACTAGACCTAAACTTTTCCTGTCCTCTTTATTTTTTTCCTTTTTTTTTTTTTCTTTTTGGATAAAGTTATCTTAAACTAAGCAAGACAGTTTTTAGAGCTATTAAGCATATGCATGGATTCCAGTAAAAATATTCTGCGAAACTACACAGTTGCAAGAAAGTGCATCAGATAATAATAGTAAAAAAAGATCAGCCAAAACCCGCGGCAAGCATTTGCCGTGGTGTTTATGAAGGAGTGCAAATTTTCCTTCCGCCCCCTCTGTGAAAGATTCCATCCTTCCAACCTACAGATCCACACAGCACCTTATTAAAAAACCTTCTTAAGCCTGGTCTCTTTTGCTGTCCATAGAAGAAATATCCTAAAAGGAGAATAACAAACAAAACTGAAGACAAAACATCTGCAATGCTGCTAAGTTCTCTCACATGCAGATGATAGGAACGCACTTTTCTCCCCTCCTCCCTGTTCCGAACTGGATACAAAACTTTAAGCCCCTCTGTTGCAAGATAGCACAATGGAGTTTAATATAAGCATGTTTGAATTTGATACTATTTATTTTATGATCGCATGCTTGAAACGTTACCTCAGACAATAGCGGATAAGCTTTCGTTTGAACTGAATCTTCTAAAAATAGGTCCTTTCTCCTCTCTTTTTTTGTTTCTTTTCTTTTTCTTTTTGATTTGCATTCACCAGAAGTGCACTCCTTAATTTATTAAATCGTTGACTAGTAATTTAAAGTACTGTATTTAAGTGCGTATGTTAGTCAAATGGGAACAATAACTTTTGGAGATCAAAGCATGTTCAAATATTCAGCATTATGGCCTATTTGATTAAAGTGTAACTTGAATTAATTAGTGCATGAAGTCAATGATAATAATAATAATGATGATAATAATAACAACAATAATGATAACGATAAAAATAAAAAAAAATGCGCTTGATAGACTGAGGGCCTGAATGAACTGATTAGAGAAACCTGATTGTTTTCCTGCATTGCTCAGGGAAATGTGTTGGCTTTTGTCCAGGAGTTGTCAGAAAGGAACATATCCCATCCCTTAAAGGGAAAGCTATATGGAAAATTAAGAAGTCAAGTTATATATAGCAACACCTAAAAACCTAGTATCCTCTATAGATGAAAGGTGCAGATGCATGCTTTTTGGTGCATTCTCAGAATGTAAATGAAACTTATCTATTATATGCATCCAAATTGCAGCAGCTGGTTTCTTTTGCAGTCATCAGTTGAGACTTTTTTTGTATCCCCCCAAAACTCACTGAAGAGACTCAGCAGACTGATTGAGAGAGCTGCGCAGTGCCTTTATCTTACACCCCCCAAAATTGCTGAAAGTGCCTCCAGGAACTGAGTGGATCAGAGACACTGAGGGAATGGACAGGAGTCAGTCCACTGTCAGGAGTGTCCTGTGCTCTCCACTGGCACATCACGGAAGGGTTTAGGGATAGAAAGATCAAGTGTGAGTGAGAGGGATGCAGAAGAGGTGGGAAGAGACCACCAGTGCCCATGGAATACTTTCCTGCCCTGGGCAGTCTGATGCTGCAGGGCTCTGCATTGGCTTCTGCCAAATAACACATAGTTGTACAAGGCTTCAGGTTTCCCCAGGTTGTTCATAGAGGCATCACTGCTGTCACTGTATCTGCCTGCCCTTTCCCTGAGGTGGATTTTTGGCAGCTTGTCCCTGCAGGGCAGGGTGCAGGAGGAACAGGAGCCCTGGCATCACCCAGTCGGGTGACCAGACTGGAGGACTGTGCTCTTCTTTCCCTTAGATTCCCCAGCAGGTAGATGGGAAAGGCTCTGCAGGGCCCTCCCATCCCTGTCTCCCCTTTCAGATCTTAGATCCCATCACAGCCTTTGAGCAGTGATCTTCTTCCTGGTCCCTGGTCTTACTCTACTTCCATCATTTCCTGGTGAGGGAAGCAATGCTAGGAGAAGGTATCTTCTGCAATATGCCAGCCTTGACTGCTAGGCCCTGGAAGATAATAACCTTTGATCTGAAAGAATGTAGGCACTAATCTTGATTTTTCAAATGGACAAAGTTGAGGATCTTCATTCTGCACTTAGCATGTGGCCAACTGCTGTTGAACACATCTCCTTCCACGCTGTACAGATCCTTTCCTCCCCTATCTTTCTGATATATGTATATATGTGTATAAATATATATATATATGTATGTCTGCTCCTGTGTGTGTCACATACGTATGCAGACACATGTATATATAAAACAAAATCGAGGCACTTAGAGTTAAAAACCAACCCTAACTCTGCAGTTACGCACAAGCTTGACCTGCCAGGTTTCCAGAAAGACTTGACTTTATTTCTCACTGTGTGACTTCTGTGAATCTTAGAGATGAGAGAGATCAAGAATTGAGGGAGCTCTAACTCCTGCAAGAAGTGCAAAGCATCAGATGAAACAGGGCATTACACCCTCTAGGTAGATGTTGTAAAGCTTCTTTCCTGTCCCTTGCTCAAGCCCTTGCCCATTGCACCTCTCTCCCCCTTAAATTCCAGTGGTCCTGATCTTCCCAAACTCTTGAATCATAGGATATGACTTCTGATGTCAAAATGGACTTGAATGCTGCACTCAGCTTATAAAACCACCATCTGACTAAACTAAACAGCAATAATCAGTTCAGTGCTATGGGACCGATGATCAGGAGGATGCATTTGGGAGATGAGGCCCCACTTGGGTACCTTCTGCCCCAGCTGGGTGTGCACACCTTTATCTAATGTGCAGAGTGATCATCATTCTGCTTATGCACAGAGAAAAGTGCTGCATGCAGCAATTCTTTGTCAGGAGACCGGGAGGGATCATGAGAACTCGTGGTTTGGGGAGCCTGAATGTTGCTTTGTCCATTTATAGCTCACTGCAAAGGATCTCAAACCATATGGAGTACAGGAATTAACCTCATGTAGCATAGGCACGCATTTTCGACAAGTTTGACACAAAAAAAATAAGCAAGAAAACCAAGGTTCTTACTCCCTTTACACAGGAGTGCTGAAATGTCTTTGTGGGCCTGAAGGTGCACTTAACAAACTGCCTGTTCTTATCAGCAAGCATCCTTTTTTAAATTTCTTTATTTCTTTATTTTCTTTTTATAGCTGTGTTTTTGTTTTGGTTTTTTTTTTTCTTTTGGCCCGTTTTGTTTCTGTTTGCCACATGTGGACTTTAAGGATTTTTTTTTATGTAACTGGAAGAGGACTGGAAATGAGCCGATGGCCAGTGGAGTGCTTCTCTGAAAGAGTCAAGAGAATTCCTTTGGTAGGGACCTCCTGGAAGCGATGCTGGGCAGGGAACCCAGTGGATGTGGCAGACTCTAGTTTGATGAGGGGAAGGCAGCTTTTCCAGCAGAAGGAGTCACTCCCCAAGGCCCCTCTCCCACCCACTGCTCTGTGCTTCTCTGTGCTTCTTAGCTGGTCCTGTGCAGCTTTTCCTTCACTCACTCAGGGAAAGTGGTGAGGGAATTTACCTGGCAAGGGCAAGGCAGCAGTGCACTGCAGTGCAGAGGCAGGAATGAGGCAGAGAGTCAGCGGGCAGGAATCCCATAGGCTGGTATCCCTGCCAGAATTCCCCAGCTGGTTCTACCATACTTAGCTCTGGAGCACCAGGGAGAGGCAGAGGAGCAAGGGTGAGGGTGAAAATGAAGGACTCTGTACCCTGTTCCTTCACAGACCCAAGGGGCTGCTGCAGGACTGCTGACAGCTCAAACCCTCTGTGTGGCAGCTCCAGCACAGGCCATAAACTGGATTTAGTCACTTTCATGGGGAAGTTAGGGTGCAGTAAGCCAGGCTGTGAGTTCACAGCATCCTAACAAACCCCTGCAGATTCCCTGCATGGGGTCTCCTAAGCCTTACCTCCACCAGGCACTTCAGGAAAGCTAATCCGAATTAATGAAAGGTGTGAATCTAAAGTAGATTTGTTAAACTGCTTTAAAGCCCAGCATGGACATTATGTTGCAGTATTAAAGCAGCCTTAATCTGATTTGGAGTCATTCTTTTTGAAAGGGAAGTAACCTGAATTGAATTAAGGCTGCTTTAATTCCGAACACAATGGGGCTTAATGCAGTTTACCTCATCTGCCTCACAAGTCCATTCAGACAGACAAGCCTGTAGTAATCATTGGATGTACTGGAAGTGATCCCACTGTGCAGGGGGTGACCTTGTGCCCCAAAAATCTTGGTACATGAGTGCTGCAGATTCACAGCCTGGCTTACTGAGGGAAAAACTAACACCTGATCCTGGTGCCAGTTCTGGTGAGTCCCTGCCTTTGTTTCTGGTTTACACCTTTGTGAGGATAATCCACCCGGCTGCCTTCAGGGAAACTGAAAACTATTGTGGCCCAAGGAAATGAACTTCCACTTTACAAAACTGCACACGTGCTATCCTGATGTACTGCTGGTCACATGGACAAGCATTTGTGAGACAGAACAAAACACTGGAGACAGGACAAAATTCAGCCCCAGTCCTCTTGTTTGCAGCAGGGGTTCTTGCCCAAGCAGAGGTTTCAGAGATCAGACCCTTCTCAGCAAACCAGCCGTGTATCATTCACTGGGGGCTGCAGCGGCCCAGATTGGCAACAGGAGAGGTGGCAACTTGCATTGACAGGGCTTTTTCTTTACTAAGGGACAATCGTTTTCATTAGGCAGAAGTGCAGGAAGTCAGCTTCTACTGTGAGAGAGCTGAAGGCCAAGTGTAACCTCACAACCTGCTGATTTTAAGGAACTGAGGGCGAGTTTCACTTTTCCACAGTCCACACTTGAACAGTGCAGTTTCTTATATGCACACTTATTAGACAAAACAGAACCAACACTAGGTCAGGAACATCTGAAATGTATTAGAAAAAGGTGGAAAGAAAGGTGTATTTTAGAACAAAATCTTCTGCACACATATGCAATACATGGAGAGAATGTATTCCTTTCCAAACCTTGCTAACTGCTGCTTGAGGGGTGCCATTCTGGATTAATGTTTTCCTGTAACCTGAAGAAGAGGGAGGTACTGCAGCTATTCCAGGAATGGTCTGATCCTGTAGGCTTCCAGCAGCCTGATGCCAGTGATCCTCAGAGTAATTTCAGACCCACGGGGATGCAGAGTCAGCTCCAAGGTGTGATTTAGCCTCTGTAGCCGCAGAGCTGGACGGGACTGGAATGATGTCCTTGCAATTGCACAGCAGGGCAAGTTTGTCCCAGACCTGCCTCCTGCAAGTCTGGAACAGGCTCCTTTTCTGAGATGCTTTAACCAGGGACCTACACTTCAATTTTGGTTGGACTTAATTCAGGCTGAGTTTCTTTTACTGTTTTCTGTTGTTCTGGCTTTACTTAATCAGGTGTAGGGAATTTCTTTTTCCTGAAATGCTTATCAAGTATTCTTAAAGGTGTCAGTATTTGTATCTGCAAAAAAAAAAAAAAAAAAAAAAGAAAAAAAAAGAAAAAAAAAAAGAAACTTCAGGGTGTTCTACAGTTTCACTCAGTACAGGTGAACTTGCCACCGGTGAGGTCAACAATTTATGCTGTCAAGGCATAGCATGCTTTGATATTTTCACAGGAAATAAAATGAAACTGAGGTCTTAACTGAAATTTGTCTCAAGGTTTCTGTTAATATCTATGTAATTCTGTATATTTCACCTGTTCACAGGCTCTAGCAAATGTCACTACAAGTTATATATATTTAAAAAATCATCTTCCATTTCTAGTTTCTATAATAAAAGACGCTGCATTCAGTTCCTTTAGGTGCATCAGTCTTTGATCCATGTTATTGTTTCAGTGACATTTCTATAATGTAATTGGGATCAAATGTATATTTTACTTTTGTACAAAAGTAAAAATGATATTTTTATGACTAAATTCAGCAAACCCTTACCTATAACCTGCTACGATGAAATATTTTTTTCCTTTCCTTTACATGTAAAACATTGGGGGTTTTGCAGTATGTTGGTTTGAAATGAATAAATAACAGCTGTCAATAGAACTGTAAATGGCCTCTCAGACATACCTCTGACTTTCAAGATCAAATATTGCCAATGTGAAATATATAAACTGAATAGTCTCCATATGAAAGTGCACCATCAGGGCAACAAACCATTTAAGCTGACACAGCTGTACTTATTTCCACCATTTACCAATCTCTTATACTTTGGGTCAAGTATGTACTTCGTTGTCACATTACAGCTCATTTTACTTCCAAGTAATGAAATTGTTTGACTTACCATTTTTAGAACATCTGATGTTATGAGTTCTTGAACTATTTGAAATGCATAGTTTTCGTCTATGCAGTTTTACCTGCTTCTGTACTCGTTCATCTGTTCATACTTGGCATCAATTAAAGATAATTTTTAAGGATCTTACTCAGGTTTATTCTGTCTGGTTATTTCTGGAGTCTGGTTTCTCTGCTGTCACTATTGGCCAGTTCTGTCTGAAATGAATGGTTGCTTTATTGACGGTTTTCCTACTGAGTGGTATAAGAAGTGGCAATGCAGTGACTGGGAAATGTGGCTGTGGGCTTTGAGAGGCTTGTAAATGTCAACTCAAGCTTTACAGTGCAATTAATCCAAAGGTTTGGCTTCTGCAGGCTTTGTACCTAGCCCTGAATAATGTTCTGGGGCCAAACTGTGCTGCCCTCACTTCTGAGACATCACTCAGTCCCACCAAAACTCAAAATCAGGTTAAACCTACTGGCCATGGACACTGATTGCACCCTCTGAGGTTTGTGGTTGTTAATTAACATTATTATCTAAGTGCAGACTTGTGACCAGGTTTCGAACCACTGTGTGACCGACCATGGGCTTTGGGTTGGGTTGGATGTCAGCAAATCCAAGTGACTTGATGTTGTTTTCTGTGGAAAATTGCTTTATCAAGGCGTGTTTCAGTGTCCCAGTGTTGTGTTGTACACAGAGGAGGCAATGACATAAACGTTCATTATTTTGTGCCAAAGCTGTTGTGTGTTGGGGGTCCACCTAGAGGTGGGTTTTTCAGGAGACAGGGGCAGTTTCCAACAGTGGGATGCACACAGAGCCCTGATCACACATTGGTGAAATGAAGTGAAAATATCCTGACCTTACGCAAGACAGAACATTCTGTGTGGCCTGTCCAGTGATTTTGTTGCTTGACTTGTTTTGCCTTCTTGGTTGAGAAAAACTTTTGTCATTTAAATCTTTGTTCATCAATAGCTTTGAATGTTTAGTCAGCTGATTGAATACCACTTACAAACTGTCTGAAATAGTTTTCTTGAGTTGTCAGTAAGGATTTGCAGTTATCTTAAATGGGTCTGGTCCAAGCTGTTTGTCTGTTGTTGGCTGCTTTGTGGTGGTCAAGGGGGTGATCACTGTCACTGAGTTTTGCTGGCTCTAGGTGTGTCTAAAGTCCCATTGCTTCTTTCTTTTCTCTTTCTTGTGTTTAAAAAAAAATCCAAAAAAGCTTGTTTATGGTCTCTACAGCAATCTTCTCTCATTTGCTCCTAGCAAAGATCTTATTATTTCCTGTTGAAACTTTGTTCATTCAGGACCAGCTTCTAGGGTATGATTTTGCCCTCTAAAATCACTCCATAACAAAACAAAACAAACAAATGAACAAGCAAAAATCCAAAAAAACAAAAACAAAACCAAAAACAAACCACACAACCCAAACCAAAAGCAATGCAACAAATACCCAATCAACCAACACTGTGTACTGGGTTAGTTGAATCTCTGTGTTAATTCCTTACTTAATCTCAAAAGTAAAGGTGTGGGGTTTTTACCCCAAAATGCAAATCCTCCTAGTTTGTATTTTATACTTCATAATTTACAAAAAGATCAAGTGTGAGTGAGAATTCTTCCTCTGGTTACACCAAGCCACCTCTTGTATAGATTCTCTCTAAAGCATCCTACACTGAGGGGAAAAAAAAGTCTCTCTGCAGTTATAGCTTAGGTAACAGAAATGAAGATCCATGGGATAAACTCCTCTCTTCTTCAGCTGCTCTGGCAAGTGTGTTCTAAGAGGAGCAATAATTCAGCAGACTTTCAATACAGAGTGGGACTGGGTCCATTCAGTAACAAGGTGCTATTTTCCTGTTACCTTCTTTGTATAATATTGATGATTTCAACATAAATTTGATTTATCTGGCAGTTAATCTTGGGAGTTGGTCAATTTTCGTGTGCTGTTTGATTAATGGCTACAAAACAGTTGCTTTATGGAATCCCATGGATCTCAGGTGTGAATTATACACTGTCTTGCCATGCAGAAACCACAGCTTTATTCTTCAATGAATAAGAATCCTAAAACCCCTCCAAACCGTAAAGCAACATTTAGCTCTGTAAACAAAACCCAAATTTTTCTGATGGGTGCACCCCTCCCCAGTGTTAAAGTGTTTCCCACCCTCTGCAGCATCTGGAACAGGTGCCTTCAGGGCTGGAAGTTTAGATGAGATGGTTTGAATGCCAAAGCAGATCAGACATCTGATTCAGGGCCGTCCCCTCCTGCCACAGCCAAATATAGACTTGAAGTAACCTGGGAGCAAACAGGGTTGTGTCTTTTCCCCCAAAAGGCTGTAAAACACCACGATTTCGTGCTCTTTTTCAGTCTGTGGAGAAAAGAAGATGAGAAACATTCTGTGCTCAAGGTTTCTACCAAGTACTTTTGGAGTTGCATTATCTCCCATGGCTGGCCTTGCTATAAAAATGCTCACTTCACAGAGTGTTAGATTAAGCTTTGGAAAATCAAAGAAGCTTTAATTAGCACAACAATGCTTCAATCCACTCAGCTTCCTTAAGAGCTTCCCAAAATACCGCACATTTTATTCCAACGAGAAGACAATTGCGACTCTTGAATAGAAACCTTTTACAGCTAGCAGAAGGAACTGTAATTGTAGATGGTATATTTGGTGACCTCCTCTCACTAGGTAGGAGCACAGTTGGCTTTGGAGCAGGGGAGCCTGCAGTTGTGACAGGGAAAGCTGCAGAAAAAGCACTGGTTCATCCTTAGGAGGAGGACAGGCCAAGGACAGGTGCATTTCATGGCCTTTTTCATCCTCCCTCACCTGTTTTCAGTTCACATAAGAATTTTGCTGAGTGAAACCCAGGTACAGAGGAGGTAGCATTTAGAGTCCTACATCTCCTAGGCTAATACCTAGATGGATCCTTCAGCTCTTTTGTCATGAATACTGAGAACACACAATAGACTTCAACTACTTTTTTTCAGGTAAGGGAGAAAAAAAAAGTTTTTTTAATTTATAGAAAGTTTAGCTTATTGCTGTTTGGCCATTCGGAACACAAATCTGCATGCAGAATTCTGCACTAAACTCTGAGTGAAGGATTTTCTAGTTTCCTATGGCAGCTGGGTCATGATGCATTCTGGATTGATGGTGGGAGCTGAGACTGGCAACAGGGTCCTGCCTTCAAGTGGAATCACTCAGGCAATGGTAGGTGTTTAGATGTATCTTTGCCTTCTTCTTTGAGTCTTCTGTTTTGTTTTCAGTGTGTTCCAGTATTCATCTTCAGCCCCAAAAAAGCCAATTCCATCTTTCAAGGATATAGCTCTCCTTAGGTGCTTTTCTATTTAGCCAAACAAACCTGATTTGCTGGAGTTTGGCTGTTGCTGTGGTTTTTAATGCAAATAAATCACTTGCAAATGTTCCTGAAATACTCATGGATATGCTTATTTCCCTCTGCCCTGACACCTGCAGCTTCAATTAGTATCATTAAGTTTGGATGTTTCAGTTGCAATTTTTTTTTTTGGACGGAATTTGAAAAGTTAGGAGAAATAAAAAAAAAGATCTTGCTACTTGGGGTTCATACCCTTGTTAGGATTATTTAGATGATTAAAAAAAGGCTGACATTCCAATAGAAGAATATTTACTGTTAATAAGGCTTTAAACTCATGCAGTATTTAATATTTAAATCCTGGAGAGGGCAAGATGTGAGTACTGCAGGAGCAGTGCTGGGTTTGTACAGTGACAGGGTGGTGTTCAGAGGGCTGTGCACTTCTGGGGTGACACCCACAACTGGTCACTGGAGTGGGAACTGGGTGTTGCCTGCTAAGCTGAGACCCCAAAGTCACTCTGGGTGGTTGCTTAGCTCAACAGAAGGATGGATTAACGTTAAGGCTCCAAACACCAAATGAGAAATGTTGTTGCCTGTGAGGAAAACACTGCTCTGACACAAACTTCCTTGTCTTGAACAAATTTGTGCAATAAATCATGATGGGTTAATGTCTTCCTGTGGACTTCATGCTACACTGGCTTCTGGCATTTTGACTCTTAACATTTTGCACCTTTTTCCTTTATGCTTTTATTTATCCTCTTGTGTTTGAGACATAAAGGTGGCATAAACCAGACCACTACCTTTATTTGTCCTGTGGCTAGTCTGTCAAAAACACACAGTTTGTGTGAAGCTTTTGCTGAGTCTCCAGCGAGTCTGTATGTATGGTGTGGAGATTTTGAATTCTCTGCTTTGGTCCTCCTGGGGTAATGTTGAATTGATCTCCAGCACAGCACCTTGTCAGCACTTGGGATGAGGAATGCAATAAGATCTTGGTGTCAGTGCAAACTGTGAAGCCTTCTTGGTGTCTGGGCAGGCCTGGAGTTCTGCTCTGGTCTGCTTTGGCTCTGTGTCTGTTTGCCCTGTGAATATTTCATGTGCTGCTCTCATCCTTTGGTAGCGTTTCAGTGTTGGAGAGAAACCATGTTCTGTGTCAGGAGTTTCAGAAATGGGAAGGGAGCTTTTGTGTCAGTCCCTTAGACCAGTCAAGGGTCTGGGGATGCTCAGGCTGTGCTGTGTTAATCCAGGGTATCAATCTATTCATGGAGGATCCTGAACAGCAGCTGGAAACGATGGCAGTCAATACCTTCAATTATTAATTAAAGGTAGCAAATGGAAGCTGGGTATCACAGCAGGGTATAGAGCCCCTATTGCTGATGAATATTCAAAGCCTGCATTCTGACAGGACTGGGGTGTGCCTCTCCTGGCCTGCAGGTGTCTGTGCTCTCACTCATTTGTGACACCTTCAAAGGCTGCTGAAATCCCCCAACACAAGAGAGCAGCTCAGAACAGATCAGTGTGTGTCCACACAGCCCCACGTCCTGGCTGCAACATTTGGGACTGGCAGGCAGGTAGCAGAAAGGGGGGGCATTGGTCTTTTGGTTTCTGTGTCTCTTTTTGGTAATACCTGCTCAGTTCTTACTCCTGTGGCTTGGGTACCATAATAAAAGTGAAGAATGTGGGAACAGAGATTTCACTGACTGCATTTGTGCAGCTCATTGCTCCTATGTAAAATGAAAAATGCTCTGGTGCAAATCAACATAACTCATTTCTTCTGAACTAATCAGCTCAGGGTCTTCCTTTCCTATTCACATCTGATAAGGTTTTACATAAATAAGAGCTTCAATTTGGCCAGAAGGAAAGAATCTTGCCTACGTAGTACAATAAATAGGAAAACCCCCACCCCTTTTAAAGGAGAGATGTGTTAAAGTGACACCAAATATATTTTCATCTGTTGGTGTTCTGTGATTGGAAAGTGTTCTGTGATTACACAGGGTCTATGCTTTAGGATAATAAAAATTAAGGCAATGAAATAAAGATGTGAGCATCCTTTATTTTGCTTATTTTGCTGTTCTAGTGAAGACTTGAATTGTTCTCTTTTATTGTGCATAGATTTGAACCTAATATGGAACAGTTTATGAAAAACATGAGTGAAAGACAGAGAATTAATTTTATACCATTTAAAATACATGGAAAATGTCAGCTTTCATGGAGACATATACAGAGCAAGCAAACTTGTTAATTTCTATTCTTCTCCAGAACTTTTTGACACTCCTGTGATAAAGCTACTGTAGCAGTATCAGAAACTATGATTTACTGTTGTAGAAGTTAATATGCTCAAGGATTTATTTGCTTTTACAAGAGAACTTAAAACCTCCTGCAGATAAATATTATCTGGAAGTGTAGGGGAATGAAGTCTTTATTTCTCTCACAGTAAATCTCTGCTGTGATACTTCAAGTCTGCTTGTGTATCTCACTTTGTGCAGAACATCATTAAAAACACACACCAGAATTTATTTTTTTTCTACAAACATGATCAATTGAGTTTCCTCAATTTAAGTGTGAATTGCACCAAAACTTGCACCCATGTTCAGGACTTCTTACTGTCCATAGTGAAACAGTGGTGAGCAGTGATGATGACAAAGCAATTTAAACAGCTGGATCTTTTCATTGCATCATGGCTGGTAGGATGTGACTGACTCCTCTACATCACACTGAAAGTTATTAGATACATCCCAGGGGATTTTTTTTTGTTTGTTTCAGAGTGGGGGAGGATCATAGAATGGTTTGGGTTGGAAGAGACCTTAAAGATCATCTCCCTGCCATGGGCAGGGACACCTTCCACTATCCCAGGTTGCTCCATGTCCCATCTGGCCTTGGACACTTCCAGGGATGGGGCAGCCACAGCTTCTCTGGGAAACCTGTGCCAGGTCCTCACCACCCTCACAGGGAACAATTTCTTCCTGATATCCAATCCAAACCTACTCTCTGTCAGTGTGAAGCCGTTGCCCCTTGTCCTGTCACTCCCTACAGGATGGCGCCATGGGATGGAATTCAGCTCCTATTGAAAGTCTCTGTAGCAGGAAAGGAGACTAAGCACCACTTAGATGCTCAGCTGGTTTAAATGGGCTGGGTTCTGGGGAAGCCAGTGCCCTGTGAGATTAGCAGAGTGAAGTGAATGAGCACGGAACAGCCATGAAATTGTAGTACAAAAGCCGCTTATGGCAGCCGGGAGCAATTGAGGGCATTTGTCTGTGAGTCCTCGTGCATTTCCGAGCTGATCTTTCCAAGTGCCCTAAATTCCTGTGGAGTTCAGCACCTCTTAATATGTTACTGAGCAGGAATTACATTAACAATGACATGTGGGAAGGCAGTAGATGCTGTTGCTTGAATGATGTTCTGTGGTTATTCAGATGAAATTCCTGTTCTTTGTCACCCAATCAAGACAGGAACTGCTGGTGTAAAGCACCAAGTAAAATGGATCCCTTGATCCCAGAGTGTGACTACACCAAAACATGAGTAAAATCAGGCATTTTTATTTTTTTTAATATAATCTTGGTGATTAGTGTTTAAAACAAAGCCCTCTCTGATTATTTCCATTCAGTAACATCTGGGGTGAGGCAGGTGTTTTGTGGATAAATGGGAGAAAAGCTCTCTGACTCATTTTATTTACAACCTGTGTGTGCAGCATCTCTGTGGAAGATGAGATTGTGACTGATGGGGAAACTGAGACATAAAAAGGTCCTGCTATTTCCATTTGTTTGAACTTTTCCAGGCAATACTTTTTATTGCATGAATAGAAGACTGATTCACCCTTTGCTGCACTCTTTCACAGTTTCTGTTGAGCCACATGATGTGAAGCTCAGTAGAAGCAGCAAGTTTATGTGTGTGCTAGGAAATGGGTTCAGTGAATGCCTCTCTGCTCATAAATATGAGCTGTGAGCAAGTTCCAGCCTTCCAAGTAATTGTTTGAGCCTTCCCAGTCTTCAGGATAAATAGCCACATAAAAAACCCCACATCTGCAAATTTGCTGTCCAACACACATGACAATTTGCTCTGAGAAAATTTGAGTACCAACACTGCCTCCATCACTACCTGACTCTGCAAAGTCCTTGGGCACAGAGGCAGAGAGAATTCCCGGTGTCCCAGACTCCAGGGCACACAGGGAGTTCTTTGGGGTCTGTGTGGTTGCCTGAACTTCAGCCTTTGGAGCAGAATCAGCACAAGGGGTAAGTTGGAGACCTCTCCCAGTGCTCCCCTTCTCCACAGGTCTCCAAAGAACATGGTACTTGTCCTGCAGCCCTGGGTCACATGGACACCTTGGTCTGTGGCTCATGGAGTCACTTTTGTCCTCTTAGGTGGGAGAAGAAATGTTACAGTTTAAAGGGTGGTTAAAGTGCAAGGCATCCTGGTCCTTGCTCTCCTGTCCTCTTGCCCCCCTCCCCACCCTTTCCCTTGTCCTTCCTTGTGTTCCTAATTTCAGAATGGATGGTATCTGTAAATACTTCATCTTTGCACTCTTTAACAAATAATTGTAGTTGTCAGGTGACGTTTTCATCTGTGTTGGGCCAGATACTGAAAATTGTTATTTTCTTCCTTAGCAGTAGCACAGAATCATAGAAATGCTGAGTGTGGAGGGAATCTCTGGTGATTTTCTAGCCCAACCTCTGTGCCCAAAGCAGGGTCTCCTGGAGCCAGCTGCAAAGGACCAGGTGCAGTCATGTTTTGAACAGCTCCAAAGACGGAGATTTCACAACCTCGCTGAGAAATGTGTTCCACTGTTCAATCACCACTCAAACCCAGCGTTTTTCTTATGTCTCTGTGAAATTCCTTGTTCAGTTCATGCCCATTGACTCTTGGCCTGTCACTGGGTACTACTGACTAGAGTCTGGCTTCTTTACACCCTGCCCCATGAGGGATTTATCCTCACTGGTGGGGCCCTCCTGAGCCTTCCCTTCTCCAGGAATCCTCCCAGCTCTCCCAGCCTCTCCTAGAGCATATGGTAGATGTTCCCAGTCCTTTGATCATCTCTGTGGGATGTGTGATCACAAGTGGGGCAGTGTGATCGCGAGGAGCTGTGAATCCAGACAGAGGCATTTGGAGGCCCATCCCTGCACATCCATGCCAGATAAAGAGCTTGGAGTTTGTCCCAGGCTGTGTGACTGGCAGCCCTGTTGGCTGTCCTCTAGCACTGGATGCTGCAGAAGGCACAGAAACCCTGCAGAATTTATACGTGTGGTCATCCAAATCACCTTAGAGATATATTCTCCTGTGCAGCCTGGTTTCTGGTATGTACAGTTTGCTTTGAAACCTAAAAAGTAATGGTCAGCATTTCCTTCAAAAGTTAAACAGGTAGTTATAGAAATGAGAAATACCCTTCATATCTATATATAAATACTCAAGACTCTCTTCCTCTTTCTCTCTTTCTCCCTTTCTCTCTTTCTCCCTCCTTCTCTGCCTCCTTCTCTGCCTCCTTCTCTGCCTCCTTCTCTGCCTCCTTCTCTGCCTCCTTCTCTGCCTCCTTCTCTGCCTCCTTCTCTGCCTCCTTCTCTGCCTCCTTCTCTGCCTCCTTCTCTGCCTCCTTCTCTGCCTCCTTCTCTGCCTCCTTCTCTGCCTCCTTCTCTGCCTCCTTCTCTGCCTCCTTCTCTGCCTCCTTCTCTGCCTCCTTCTCTGCCTCCTTCTCTGCCTCCTTCTCTGCCTCCTTCTCTGCCTCCTTCTCTGCCTCCTTCTCTCTCTCTCCACCCCCCACTCTTTCTCTCTCTCTGGTTAAAAAGCCTTGGTCAAAGCAAAAAACAAAATTCAGAACCTGGAGGCAAAATCTTTCATATTTCTTGTCCCTTAAGGAATTATTCACTTGGAGGACACCTGTTTGAGCTGCTGATGATTCAGTTCACTGGAATGGAGTCCATTCTGTAAAGATTTACACACTTAAAGATTAAAGCAGAGATTTAAATAAGATGCACTTTCTGGAAAGAGAAGTTCTCAGGTCTGGACTTTTGGTAGACCAGTGGTCAAATCAAACCTGCTGGGTTTATAATGGGGTATGATTAAGAGATCTTGGGTTGTGGGTACTGCTATAGGTCCATTGATCTCCTCTGATCTCCTCCACTTTACAGCAGCTCCAAATTGGAATGGTGATTTCAGCAGCAAAAATAAGCTGAAGAGAGGAGAGGGGAGCTGGGTGTGTAGGCTTTTCAGCAAGCATTCCCACCCATTCAACATGCTCACACAGATCCACTGATTATTCCTGGGAATTTCAGATAAGCACACTTGAATATGTAAGCGTGCTTATTTAGTATCCCTCTAATTGTAGAGGGAGCAAATATTACACATTAGCAGAAATAAATCATCCACATCAAAGTTTGATAGGAGCCCCAGGCTGCAGTGCCCTACAGAAAGGGAGGCTGGCTGAGGAGCAAACAGGGAGATGTGACTGAGGAACAACGTGTCCATGCAAGGGAGATTGGAATCTCCTGGGTTTGGGCTGCATTTGGGAGAAATTGGGAGTGAGGGTGTGAAGGGCACAGGTTGATCTGCTATAGCACCCATAATCATGTCAGATACCAAAGGTACTTGATGCTGTTACATCCCCTGGCTGGGCTTCCCCATGGTTACAGGGATGATTATGGAACAGAGGGCATCACTTTAAAACCCCACATTTCCTCTGAAAACAGAAAATCCCTTGGATTCCTCACCCACACTGTTTTGCTTGAGTTGGGGTCAAGACACGGAGATGAAGCTGCCCTTCCCCTCAGGGTTTCTCCTGAGTGGTACAGACAGTATTTCTAGCCATGGCAGTGTGAGGCACAGATCCCAGAGAAGACTGTGCCTGCATGCCGTGGAAATATCTTAATTATTTGTGTTTGCTGCTTTTGATAATTGCTGATTAGTGCTGTGTGGGATTCAGGCAAACATTGGAAAATTACATTCATCATAGCCTGAGGAGAGAGTGGAAACATCACTGTGATTTGATGGCAGTGTGAAACAGATGCTGCCACTGTAGCAATCCAGGCACAAAGGACAAATGCTGCTCTGGAATGCATTGTTAGAAATCACTCATATCCCCATTCTGGTCAATCGTTGTCTATGGAAAAGAACATGGACAAAGTTATAGGCTGGGGGTCATCATCTGGCATGAACAATTTCTGCAGAATCAGGGGAAAAAAGCATGCTTAGATTCCTCTGGTTTAGGGAACCTTCTGACCTGAAGTCTGATTTCCTGAGGAGTGAAAGGAGGGGTGTTGGGTTTTCCCCTGTTGCAGAAGTTTTGGGATAAGAATCAGAGAAAATAAAGAGGTCTGGAGTCACACAAAGGAGATGTGTCACAGAACAGAGCTCACTTCCCTGCTTGTCAGCTGGAAGAGACATGAAACTTTGGCCTAAACAATATTCTGGAAATAGTGACGTTTTCATGCACCACCAGCTGAAGTAAAAGAGAGAGGAACTTTCACTTTCTTCAGTTTAATTACTTTCAACAATATAAAAATCTCTCAGCTAGAAAAAACTAGCTGATTTTTCAAACAAGCAAAAACATGGTTTGAAGTAGAAGCTTTCTCTTTTTTTTTCCACAATTTTTCAGCAACACATCCAAGACCTCTCTTGTTGGAAGAAGAAAACATTTGGCTGTGTAAAAAGAAAAAAATAATCCCCAAACAAAATCTATTTTGTCTTCTAGTCTATGGACAAATACCTTTTTGTTTATGGCGGGCAAAATGGAACTGAAAAAACTGGTCTCACATTTAGCAGACTTCATTCTAGTGATCTCCCTGATTTATTAAATCCTTACCTGTGAAACGGACTGTTTTCCTGACAAAAAGGGGGTTCTGTAGAGCTGCTGCAGCACAGGCTCAGTTTTTCCAGAGGGTACCACCTCCCACAGCTCCAGTTCAGCCACATCTTTCTCTGCTTGCTGTGGGGGAGAGGGCAGAACTTGTCATGCAGAGAGAACAGAACTCACTGGGGGGGTCAACAGAAATCCCAGAGTCTTTAGAGACTCTCTGAACATCAATGTTTTATAGACAAGATAACTCCATTTTTATCCCATTTCTTGGCTTGAACAAGGCTTTGATGGATAATTTTCAGCCAGACAAAATGATTAATATTTTGATCCTTTTCAGGACTTACATGGATTGTAAGCATAAGTTTCTAGTAATGGGAATCCCATCAGCATAGTGATCAAGCCTAAAGAAATTTGCTGCTCAATTAATTCCTGTTTGCCCATTCTAGAGAGCATTTTAATTTTATCTCAGAGTAACTCTTGATTAATACATCTGAAAGATACAAATCCAGTCTTTTGAGCATGGGATCTTTGAATTACAAGTTTTATATGAGAGTCAAAAATCCTCAGCAATCCATGTTGCCATTCAAATATCTTCAGAAAGGGTTTAACCAATGGAAAATGTGACAGCCCACATTTTCTTTTTCCTGTGAGTTTTCCCTGTAGTGACAGTTAATTCTCCACTCATGTCCTTGGTTCTTCCCAAGTGCATGGCAGGTGTCTGTCACTTCCCTTGGCTTTTTTACCTCAGCTTGATGTAACATTTTGTCTGGGAGAGACTGGGCAGATCTCTGAAAGCAAAAGGGGAGTAAAATTAGGGCAGATATAATTTCTTCATAAAGGGCCCTTGAAGTCCTTTTTGTCACACTTGAATGGAATTGTTCCAGGTTCCTTCTACATTTGCAATAGAGATGATCCCAGGAATCTGTGCAATAATTTGAGGCATGGTCTCTCTCTGTGCAGTTTCTCTACATGGGGCCAGCTGGAAAATCCATACTGTGTGCTATTTAAGGCACTGTGTAGACATGGACCTTATGTCTGCAGAGGAGCTTTAGCTTAAATTAGTTCCCTGACTTCTGGGCACTTCATTTGTGATGTGGCTGTAAGGCTGTTTCTGTAGCTCCCTGGCAAAGTCCAGCTCTCTGCCCACTCTCTCATTCCCCCACACAGAGAAACCCTGCAGATGATTTAGGAGCTTGGCCATGTCAGGTAACAGAGTTCATCCACTTTTTCATTGTCTCATTATGCCAGACTGTTCTGTAAAGTGTGGCTCTCCTTTGGCATTGATGTCCTGGTCAGTGAAAAATCTGATTTTCTCACTACTCTCTGGGTTTTCCGGGTTGTTCCTTTCCATTCTGAATTCTCTTGCTTCTCTCCTTGGAAATCTAGGTGTTTACATGGATGTAATTAAGGAGCTCTTATCAGCTCCAAGGTGTTAGTGCTCTCTGATACAATTCTTTTTATTATGTCCAAATTATGTACCAAATGTAATTTTCTGTGAGGTGCTGTGCTGAGTGTTGCCTACACTGCACCTCCTTCATCCTTATGCCCATTCATTTTGTTCTTCTACCAGAATGCACAATCCAGCCTGGATTTTATGGTTTGGGGTGGGGTTTTTTTTCTCTCTAAAGCAAAGCAATGCTTCAAGAACCACTGCAACATCTCAGAGGTGTTTTCTGCTGTGGGCCTGCTGGCTTCAAAGGGAGCTGCACAGTGTGACCAAAGGCAGCTAGAGCCTCACAGTCTGCAGGCTGCCTTTGATTTTTTTGTCTTCCATTGAGAATGTAGAGGCAGGATCTGCCCAGCTTGCTTCTTTCATATTTGGAAGGGCTGGCATTGCACTTGGTGCTCCTGGGACTCAGATCTCTTGACCTTTTTCATGGTCCCTCTGTGATGCTTTTGAAATAATGCTGGAGGTGTCTGAGAGCTCTGTGGGCATTCTGTGATGCAGGCAGGCCTGAAATAGAACCACAAATTTGTGTTGGTGTGAGACAGCCAAATGGTGCTCTGTAACTTTCAGGACCCTAGAAACCCCAGAAAACAGTGATCCCCTGTAAATATCCTCCTCTGGAGTGCTTTACTGAAAACTTGAATGCTACTTCATAAATGCACTTGAATGCTATTTCATAAAATCACATGGCTGCACAGTCACAAGCCCGTGAAATTCCCACCCCTGATAATGTCCTGGTAATGCTAAACTTGGAACTAAATTAGGTCATATTTAACAGGAGCTTTACAGCTGTATGTCCTATATAAACCTTTGAAAATGTAAGGGCAAGGCAGCATGTGTTAGTGTGGGAGTTCAGTGGATAAGGCTGGGAGTTATCTGAAAGGGGAAAGACATTAAATTGCAGAGAAATCACCATGTGAGGTCTCCAGTGAGATTACTGAGGTTCAGAATAAACTTAAAAAAAAAAAAAAGTCACCATGTGAGTAGTTTAGCAGTGGAATAAGTCATCTGGAGAGCTGTTGGACAACTCCAGCCTTTGAAATGTCCAGGATTTGGCTGGATGAAGCTGCAGGTGACCAGCTCTAGCACTGATGGTGGTGCTGCTCTGAGCAGAGGTTGGTCTAGATGACCTCTTGTCGTGGTTTAACCTCAGGTGGCAGCTGAGCCTCACAGAGCCACTCACTGCCCTGCAGTGCAACAGGGAGAGAATCAGAAGGTGCAAGTGGGAAAACTCATGGGCTGCAAGGAAAGCAAAATATGGAATTCATTCACCACTGCCCATGGTTCAGCTCCCTACAGGAAAGCAGGGCTCCATCACTTGTAACCCTGACTTGGGAAAACAAACACCATCACTGCCAACATCCCCACTTCCTCCTCCTCCTCCCCATGTGTGCTGTGGTAGGAGCAGTCCCTTTGGTCAGTGGGGATCAGCTGTCCCAGCTGTGTCCCCTCCCAGCTCCTGGTGCACCCTCGGCTCCTTGACTGGTGAGAAGAGAAGACCTTTGCTCTGTGCAAGCCCTGCTTAGCAAGAACTAAACCACCCCAGTGTTTTCTACGCTGTTTCCAGCAAAAGTATGACACACAGCCCTGTACGAACTCCTGCGAAGAAAATTACCCCAGCCCAAACTCCCTCAATTCCAGCCAGCACTCCTACATGAATAAAAAGGGACAGGGGAGAGAGCAAGACATCACAACTTGTTCAGAGAGCTGCAGGCTGGAGCTCAGAAACCACCTTTCCTGTCCTTCCCATGCCAGGAATGAAGCAGGAGCAAGGTCACACTGTGGGATCTGCCAGGGACAGGGGAATGCTGAGGACTTCAGGGCTGTGCATCATCCAGTCCTGCTGGGGAGAGAGGCTGTGCCTTGCTTGTGCCAACTGCTTCAGCCCAGGGTTTGTATTCCATGGCTGTCAGCCCTCTGAATGTTGGGATGTGTGAGCACGAGGCAGGAATTTTGCCCACCTATGTGGAAAATTCTCTGTGTCTTCATTTACAAATTGCAGTTGCCCTCCTGCTCTGGGTGTCATGAACCTGAGGGCACTAATGGGACTTAATTAACCTGATCACCTGAGGCCCCCACAACACACCTGATACAGACTGATAGCTCCTGTCAGCTCTGGCTGGAGGCACCAGGCTCAGTCTGACTTGTATTGTAGCTATGCTTGTGCCTAGCTTGTCTTTTGCTCTCCTGGGTGGATTTTGGATTTGTGCTGTCACTAGCTTTAGCTGTTTTGAGAACAAAAATACTTCCAGAAGTGAGATATGGATAACTTTGTGCTTGTTAACTTACAGCAAAATGCAGAAGGGGGACTGCTCATAAAATAAGAGATAGAATTCTCATGTTTGGAGGCACAGTGTCCTCCCTGCTTCATTCAGCCACGTTGTTCTTAATGTTTTAGGAACTGGTAGGTGAGAAAGGATTTCTCATTGATGGTGCACAGCATTTAGGCATTTAGCCAGCTCTCTGTTGTTGGAGAGAGGTGTTCAACCCTTTGGGCTCTGCTCTAAAGTCACCTAAAGCTCAGTCACTGTCTTCAGTGGAAATGAAATGCAGTCAGAAGAGACAGGTTTGTTTGCAGGAAGCCGGACTTCAAAACAGTGTGAGAAGTTTAGGCTTTACTTTAATTCACAAAACAATTTGTATTGTTACATAAACAGTGCCTGAACAGCAGATTCCTAAGTGAAACTCGGAAGGAAGAGGTTGTGTTATTTGTAACTCTGGTTCACCAGATGCACTGTGACTTCATCTGGGCACTGCAGTGGTGCAAAAGTGTAATATTTGTGTTATCAATGTGATTTTGAGACAAAAAAACAGGGGGTTTTGGCTCCTTGTGGTCAACACATCTCTCAAGACAGAGTAGCTGACTGAATTTCAGTGTGGGCACTGTATTTCTTTATTTAAATGTGCCTCTCCTTCCTCTCTGATGCTGTTTACTCAGTGGTGTGTTCCACTTCCACATGTAAAGTGTTTTTCCCCCAGTAGCCTGCCTCAGCAGCTGTCAGCTTCCCCAGCTGTGGGTACCTGGATTTCTGGGCTGGGTGAAATGGCAGCTACCTGCAGAGCATGAAGTGCTGTGAGTTACTTCAAGGTGAAAAGCTCTCCAGAGACTGCAGCTCCTGTGCTGCTGGGTGTTCTTCAGCCTGCAAAGGGTCTTGATTTCAGCATTCCTTAAGACATGGGAGCCCTGTGGCTTTGGTGGGAGGAAGAGGACAGCTTTTCTACCCATGTTGGTCTCTGGAGCTCTGGAAAAGAGGGCAGTTTTCCTCTGCTGAGCAAGACGAGGAATGAAAAATGTGTCAGGCCCCTCCCAGGCTGGGCTGGTGTTGCCTGCAGAGTGCTGCTCTCCATCAGGGAGCTTCCATGGCACTCTGGGCTTGTAGCCGTGGTGGCAAACGCTGAGCTGTGCTGCTTCAGAGCAGAGTATCCTCACGTGGGAAAAGAGTTTGCCACAGCCTTGGTAAGGATGCTTTAAATCTCCAAATAACACCCTCAGGAGATGTTGTCTCCTCCCTTCCCTGCTAAGCTTTGGAGGACTTGTGCTGAGGTGTCATCAGTCTTAGGAATGCTTCAACATAAAAGATGTTTTTGGTTTACCTTGCTATATTTAGGCCTCACTTACAATAGGAGTACTAAACTTGGAATGTTTGGAGCATATGGGGGTGTTGATATCTTATATTTAGCTTGATCTGTCAGTTATACAAGCATCTGTCACAGACACAGCAGATGGCAGAAAGCCCTGATAGGGTTCAGAGGCAAAAGAACCAAGATCTTGGTTATTGGGGACAGGGTATGCTTAGGAGTGCAAAAAGCTCATAAAACATATGTCTGTTTTCTGTGGGGAAGCAAGAGCTGGACTCCACTGTGGCATGATCAGCGTGAATCTAGGAAAAGGGATTGCAATAGTTTGAAGTTTGAAAGGTGAGCTAGCTCAAGAATGTCACTTGAGCTGGGGTGCTTTTGGGTTCTGGGGCCTGTACAAAGATAAATGAAAATTCGCTTCTTCAGCCAGAGAGCTTTGCAACCTGTTGGCTCCGTGGATTTTGCTCTGTGGCTGCAGCTGTTGGAGCTGAGGTAAAAGAAGTGTTTGCCTGGGAATGTGGCTTCACAGCCAGCTCACCCTGACTGAATTGTGTGTGATGTGCTGCCAAAAGGAGCAGCTCCTCTGCCCGTGCTCAGCCAAGGCTCCCAACAGCCCCAAATCTACTTGGGTGTTCTGGAAGCTGAGCTGTGACTCACAGCAGCTCCCTGAGCTTGGCTCAGAACTCAGCTTGCAGCTTCACCAGCCTGTGGATGCCGTCACCATGGAGCTGGAGGATTGGTGGTGCTGGTGGGAAATGGGGGAGTGGGAGAAGAACGGGGTATCCAAAGTTATGGGCCAGGCAGGAGTGAGGCCCAGTCCTTTAGGTGGTGACAGGGCCTCACACGGGTGTCCCACAGCGTTCTCCTGTGCCAGAGGCTGAACATTTGCCAGCTGTGCCCAGGTGGGCAAGAGGCCAAAGGCACCTGGGCTGTGCCAGCCATGGGGTGGCAGCAGGGCCAGGGCACGGACTGTCCCCTGTGCTGGGCACTGCTGGGGCCACACCTCAGACCCTGGGGCACTTCTGGAACCTGGGGACAGGAAGGACATGGAGGGGCTGGAGCGTGTCCAGGGAAGGGAACGGAGCTGGGGAAGGGGCTGGAGCACCAGGAGGGGCTGAGGGAGCTGAGGGGGCTCAGCCTGGAGAAAAGGAGGCTCAGGGGGGACCTTGTGGCTCTGCACAGCTCCCTGACAGGAGGGGACAGCTGGGAGGGGTCGGGCTCTGTTCCCAGAGAACAGGGACAGGATGAGAAGAAATGGCCTCAGGCTGTGCCAGGGGAGGCTCAGGTTGGACACCAGAAAGAATTTCTTCACAGAAAGGGTGAGCGGGCTTTGGAAGGGACTGCCCAAGGAAGTGGTGGAGTCTCCATCCCTGGAGGTGTCCAAGAAACAACTGGATGTGGCACTTAATGCTTCAGCTGACAAGGTGGGGATTGTTCAAAGGTTGTACTCAGTGATTTGGGGCATCTTTTCCAATATTAATGATCCTGTGGTTCTATTCTGTGATTCTAAAGGCGACTGAGGTCTTGGCAGGGTGTGTATGTGCTAAAATGGGGCTTGGGCTCACTTTGCTTTAACAAAAGAGGAATAACTGTCCTGAGAATGCTTTCCCCACTTCACATGTGTTAAGTGATTCATTGTGGTCTTTTTACTTTTTCACTATCATGCACTGGCTTAGACAGACTCCTTGTACCATCAATTAGGATAAATTATGAATTAAGTTGAATTGGCTTAAAACTACCCATTTTTGCAGACTGTACTCAGTGGTTTTTCTTCCTCTAGAAAATGCTTCCATCCTTTTGCTTAAAAAGCAGGCAAACAAAATCCCCATGATAAACTGGTGTAGAAGATGTGGTGTGTAGACACGAGGCAGGGAAATCAACCCCTTCTAAAAGGGTGCGGCCAGGCAGTTCAAATCACCTCTTCCCTCTGGTTTCAGTGCTGAACCAGAGCAGGGACACCAAGGGCATCACAGGGATGGGGCAGCTCTGATGAGAGGAAAGGCTGAGGGAATTGGGATTGTTCAGCCTGGAGAGGAGAAGGCTTTGGAGTGACCTCAGTGGTAGAAGGAGATACCATTTGCAAGCTGCTGAGAGAAGCTTAAGGACTGGGGGAGGTAGGAAGAAAATAGGGAGAGAGGGGAAAGGATAAGTCCTAAAGCTTTCTGTGTACCTGTTTACTTGAAATGTGTAGTGGGAATGAAACGTTTTTAAACAAACAACTTTGCAACCAATAGAAACGAATCAGTGACTATAATTTTCATAGAAGTGCTTCATTTTCTATCTGGCTTGTCTCCAGGACTTAATCAAGGCTTTCTTGGAAATGTTGGGTTTGCAGTCAGTGTGAAGGCATTTCAGAGGCAATTTTTGGTTTGCTGCTTGCTTTCTGAGCAGCTGCAGGGATGTGTTTAAGTGAGTAGGATGCTGCTCTCTGTTCTGTTGATGGCATGTAGCTTTTCCACACATAAGTTAGTGGGAACCTGCTGAATCCCATGAGTAGTATTAGTCCCTCAGAGGTAATTGAGCTTTATGCAAGTCCCAACTACTGGTTTTGAGAATAACTTCTCTCCTGAAGAGGTGAATGAAGCTTTAGTTGCTCACAAAAAGGTGAAAGTTTGAAAGTTGTTCCAGTACTCAAGACAGATTTGCAGTGAGTTATGTGAAAGGTGAAACTTGATTTTGATGAAGGTTCTTCCATGAACAAGTAAGGTTTTCCACTGGAAGGACTTAATGCAGTGCCCTTTCCCATTTTAATGTGCTTTGTAACAAAAGTGATTAACCAGCCTTTCTTGCTGCCAGTCAGGTGATAATCCCAGTCAGATAATGCTGAGTGGAATTGTTCTGGTGCAGACAGAAGACAGGGCAGCAGTTCACTCTCCATACCCTGGTGCATGTAGTGTCATCTCTGCTGGTGATCAATAATGCTGCAGAAATTGCTGTGCCATTGGTTATAGCTGCACCTTGCAGATAATGAATATTTATTTGCCCAGCAGCAACAGATTGTATGCACATTTCCAGGTGGATTTGAAGAAATGTATAATTTAAGCTGATACCATCTGCTAATTCAGGTGCCTAAGAAAAATATGTAAAACATATTTTTGGTGTGGACTTATAAATAAAAAGAACTCCCCCCAAAAAACCAAGCAAACCCCAAACCTGTCACATTCTGTAATTCTGGCTTCTTAGTGGCAGCAATTAAAACACCAGCTTATGATAATTTATTTTTCTTTGTTTTCCCTGGTTTTGCCCCCTCATCTGATAGAACAGTGCTTCTTCCAGAATATCTTCTTATCAAAGAAAACATTTTTAGCTGACCCCAGACAGTTCAGCCACAGGAATGTTAATAAAAGGAGTTATTAATAATTCTTGCTCTGAATAGACTTTAACTTCGACAGGAATACGATTTCAAGATGCAGCAGCTCAGCCTAAGGACAACAAGCCATGTTTATTTTGTAGCTGATTCAATGGTTGGAGTTCAGTTACATCCAAATGCTTTGAGGAAAATTAATCAAGTAATGGGGGATGAAGGCAGTCGGGGAAAGTCTGATTTTATTTCAGACTCCTGAGCATCTGCTTTCAGAAACAGCATTCCTTTTAGATGGAGGATACCTTTTCTTAATTAATTAACTTTCTAGGTATTTTTTTTTGTTTGCATGTTGCCCTACCATAATGTGTTCTTATCAGCATGTAAAGTCCCTTGTTTTCCTGAGGGCTGCTGGCTGCCTGTGTCAGATGTTTTTGTTCTTGTAGAAGGAAAAATAGACACTTTTGGGGAAGTTCAGACAGAAGTAGATTATTTAGATGGCACTGAAGTCCTCAAATTACCAGTGGAATGTTGCCAAGGATATGGAGGGATCTAACATTCCCTCCTTTGGAACACAGTGTAGATGCCACAATTTGTCAGCTTTCTTTTCTTGAAAAGAATATCCTCATACTCTTCCCACTCCCTTCCATGAGCAGGCAAGGAGGAGGAGCCCAGAAAACCACAGGCTGGTCACACTCATCTTGACCTGTGGAGAAAGTGATGGAACTACTCACCCTCGTAGGTTTTCCAGGCACAGGAAGGTGACCAAGAGGAAGCTAAATTAGTTTATCAAAGGGATTTCATGCTTGACCAAGCCAGACAGCCTTCTTGAGAGATCTCAAGGGGATCTTACCAAGGTGCAGAATTATCTGAAGAGAGTAACTAAATAAGATGAAGCCAGGCTTTTTTCCATGGTGCCCAGCTACAGGACAAAAGGCAATGGGCACAAACTAGAACAAAAAACAGTTCTTTGGTGGTTGTTTTGTTGGTTTTTTGTTTTTTTGGGGTTTTTTTCAAGTGGCTGAACACTGGCACAGGTTGCCTAGGGAGGTTTTGGAGTTTTCATCCTTGGAGATATTCCAAAGCTGACTGGTCATGGTTCTCGGCAGGCAGCTGTGGCTGGCCCTACCTGAGCAGGGGGTTGGACCAGGTGACCTCCAGAGGTCCCTGCTAACATCAGCCCTTCTGTGATTGATAGTGAAAGAACCCCCTGAGGTTCTTCTCAGTGTATTGACACAAGATCTGATTTGGGAAAAGCTTCTGCTGATGGTGACTGCATTTAACTCTTGAATTTCTTCCTAATTTCCTGGAGATGGTCATTATTCTTCCTCCCTTGAGAGTCTGCCTGTGTAATGCTGCACGATGTGTTGGGTGTGGTTTAGGATCTTTCTGGTGTTTCCAGTTTTCAGAGCTGATTAGGTTGTTATACCCTCCTACACAACCTGGCTGAAGACTCATTTGGTGACTGCATCATCAAACTGTTTGCTCTGTGTATTTCCCTTTTTGGCTTTTAGCACTGTTCTTCAGCAGCACCACAATCCACTTCTCCTTCCTGCTGCCTATCTACCTTTTTAAGCCTTTAATCGATAAGAATCCAGCTTGTTAAAACAATTTGTGAAAGCATTTGGTGACATTCACTGGCTTCTTGAAGTCTGCCAAAAAAAAAAGAAAAAAAATCAGAGTTACAGAAGCAGTCAGAGCTGCAATGTGGGTAGGAAGTTATTTCTAGACATATTTGTATTTATCTGGCTAATATACAATACCTGAGGATCTGAGCTGGTCAGTGCAGCAGAGTCACACTGATTCTGTTGTTGGGAGAACAAATAACAGAGAAAGCATTAATCTTGTTTATGTTTCTCTCAAAGAGTCTCTGAAGTAATTTTTGCATACCTTCACTGCACTACTCGGGTTTTGGGGCTTCCAGTTTTGGGGGTTCCATTTTTGTATGCCCTGTGAATGCCATCTGTGCATTACTGTGAATGGTAATGGGGGGGCAGGATACGAATTAGAGAATTTATATTACAGCAATTAACATTGCCTAATAATAGAATCAAGGAATGGCCTGGTTTGGAAGGGACCCTAAAGATCATCTTGTTCCAGTGGCCCTGCCATGAGCAGGGACACCTCCCACTGGACTCGGCTGCTCAGAGCAAGGGATGATCTCCTTCCTAGACTATGAGCACTGCATTTGGCTCACTCTGGTTTTCTGCAGTCAGTTGAGAGGAAAAGGAATTGCTGTGTGTGATTCAGAGACAGCCTTAAATGTTGACCAGACAGTAAGTGGATTGTGCTGCAGAAATACCAGTTTGACCCCAGTGACTCTAATGGGAGTTCAGATCACTAGCTGAGTTCTTCAGTGAGTCTATAAATCACAGGAGATAACCATGGTAAATCCAACCCCTAGTTTCTAAAATCTGTGAGAGATTAGATACAGGTCTGATGCAGATTTTCAGCCTTGTGAGGAATGCCAGTGCCTTTGAGCAGGCCCAGATGACCCATGAAGTACCTGGAAAGCTTTTGAGCACAATATTCACAACATCTGCAGAAGAGCCTGTGATTCAATTGCTGTAGTGGCATTTCAGAATCATCTTTCAGGTTTTAAGTATATTTTTAAATTTTTTAGTCTCTGTATAAATATCAGGGTTTGGCTCTGGTGCTTGATGGTTCATTGCTAACTTAAATAGATAGATGAAGGCATTGCTGTGTGGAGTTTTTCAGGAATAGATCCACCAAATGATGGGCACTGAAGTGCTCAGTTTCTGCTTCAGCTGGGGCCGCAGAAGGACCTGGGATGGAGTGGGTGGTGAGATGGAGAGGGTGAAAACATTGTTTTCTCTGTTCTCTAATTCCCGTCTCATGAATTGTGTTAATGTTGGATCTCACATTTTGCATGAGTCAGGAGTGCTGTAGTGGTAAACATGAGCTTCTAGTCAAGCACAAGTGCAACAACAGAGAGGATGAGAAGAAAATGTGGAAAAAGCACTGCAGACTCAAGGGGGGATGGCAGAAGGGGGGAGTGTGATGGTTCTGTTCCCTGCCCTTCCAGAGATCTTCATGGAAATGAGTCTACCAAGTTAAAAAATAAGAAGGCTGAGCTACGTGCTTTATCAAAAATATACCAGATTGAGGTGGAAGAGAGCACTTCTTTCAAAAAAAAAAAAAACACCAGTATTTTTGTCAAAGATAGGGAAGTGGGAGGAAAGTCCACTAATGCTTTGCAACTTAGTAGTAACAAGCACCCACAGGAGCAAAATACATCTGAGTGCCTGAGGAGGAATGAATGTGTGAGTGTAGACGTGGGCTAGCTTGTGTATGGAATGGAGGGGCTGTATCCTTGAGCAGTTGGGTGGAAGGGCTGGTTCTGCTGCCTATTAATGAGCAATTTGGCTTTCTAGCTCTCTGTAGGGCTACTTTTTTTCTCTTGCCCTTTGGAGCACCGGGCCTGGTAATAACCAGGTTCTGCTGGTGGCTTCTGTGTGTGAGGTGGCCTCACACAGATGAAGACATTGGAATAATTGCTTGCACTGACCTCGTAACAAAGGATTGGGAAGGCATTAAGAAAGTGTTTGGGGAAGTGTAGGCCATATGCACCATCACAGCCACAAAGGTTAATCTCAAGTTCTTGTTGTGTTAAGAGCTGGATGTGACTTGGCCAACCAGAGGGACACCCCTTTATGTGACAAATAAAACCTGCTGGGTTTTCTGGTGATGTAAATTGAGTTCACAGCAAGTAGGTTTATATGCAGCCAGGCCCTGTCTCCTAAAGCATGCACAACACATGGATGCAGGCACCCACTTCCCCAATATTTTCAGTGCCCCTACAGAAAATCAGTATTTCTTTAACATTTACAGAATGGCCTGGGTTGGAAGGGACCTTAAAGACCATCTTGTTACAACCCCCTGCCAGGGATGGGCAGCCACAGCTTCTCTGGGAAACCTGTGCCAGGGCCTCACCACCCTCACAGGGAAAACATTCTTCCCAATATCCAATCTAATTCTACTCTCTGTCAGTGTGAAGCCATTGCCCCTTGTCTTCCAGACCCTTGTCAAGAGTCTCTCTCCATCTTTCCTGTGGACTCCCTTCAGGTACTGCAAGGCCACAGTGAGGTCACCCCAAAGCCTTCTCCTCTCCAGGCTGAACAATCCCAATTCCCTCAGCCTTTCCTCCCAGCAGAGCTGCTCCATCCCTCTGATGCCCTTGGTGTCCCTGCTCTGGCTGCAGCAGCTCCCTGTCCCTCCTGTGCTGGGCCAGGGCTGGAGCAGCTCTGCAGGAGGGGCTCAGCAGCTTTCCCAGGCTCTGTGGCTCACGTACTTCCCATGTACTTCCATCACTGGGTTTCCACTGTTTTCTCTATTGGACTGTTCAGGGTTTTCTTTCTTATGTCATCAGTGTAAATAAACATTTATTCTCTAAGCTCACAGGGCTCAAGGTGTATCAATAACTGCTGTGAAGCTGCTAGGAGGGTTTGTTTTGTTTAGCTGGGGCTTTTTTGTTGTTTTGTTTTGTTCTCTCTGCCTTACGGAAAAAGAGGGTGTGTGTTATGGAATAAATAAAGAGAGGTTGGTTTGGTTTTTTTTTACCTAGCAAGGAATGCTGCTGTCATCCACTGATGCACAGAGATAGGAAAAAAATGTGGAAGGAGAGGTGCTGAGGGTTGGTTGGAATGTTTTATCTGAGAAAGAGCCCAAGACTCTCCTGTTCAGCTGTCCCCACTGCCACATCACTCTGAAGTCTTACGAATCTTAATGCTTGTATTTTAAGTCCAAGACTGCTTTGTACAGACATTTACACTTTTTTTTTTGCCCAAAGGTGTAAACAGCAGGTCTTGAAGTCCTCTGCACAGACAGAGAGCCCAGCCCAGCAAATATTGATCTGAATGGAGGCCTTTGGGTGCTGCTGCACAGCAATACAGGAATATCAGCTCCTCTCATGTCCCTTCCATGGTGGGAGAAATGCATGTGGAATATTCCCTCTTGCTGTCTTCATAACAGATGGAAAGCACATGCACAAACAGAAAAGCATGGATTTTAGATCTGTATGGGGGGTGGGAAAGTAATAACTTGGAGGACGAGCCACAGTCATTGTCACTCCAGGAGTTTACTGTTATTAATTGTCAGCTTCTGTCCCTTGTTTTTCCCTAATAAAGACTCCAGAAGGCTTTTCCACTTAGTGAACAACCTGTTCTACACAACAGGGAGTAAGGAAGATGAATTCATCTCTATCTCAAATTTGGATGAGGAAAGACTAGAACATTTGGTCTGTAGTGAGGGGACACAAGCTGCCTCTCCAGAAATGATCTTCCACAAACTCCAATTAAGTGGAATGCTGGGTTTTGTGAAGTTATTCTGAGGCTGAAGTGTGTGTGTGTGCAATTTTTTTTTATTTTGAAGCTGTGAAGTTTGTGCCCAAAAGCAGAGAGTCTTAAAAGCAACATTTAAATGTTTGAAGCACTGTTTGAGATGAGGTCTTTGTTCAAGCTTCTCTTGTTCTTGCCATCTAGGCTGTATATTTAACCCTGCTTGAGCACAGAGGTGGTACCAGGTGACTCACTGTGGTCCCTTCCAAATTGACCTATTCTGTGATATTTGTCTATGCTGGTGACATGACTTCTATTTCTTCATGATTTTTTGATGGGTAACACTAAGAAAATATGCTGCTAACAGTCATATCACTCATTTATCTTAGTCTTTAAACAGAAAATTCCTTCTCTACTACTTTTTCTGTCTGTCCATTCACATCCCTTGTGATGCCTAATTGGCTTGTGCACCTTTCAAGGAAGATGTGGTCCTGGGGAAAATTCAACTGCTCCAATAATCCATTAACATTGCTGGTCCTTAAGCATGGCTTAGTCTTTCTGTGGCCTGCAGTGCTGTGTCTTCATGAATAGAGGGGTTTTTTTCTTCAAAAGCATCAGCTGTGTTTCGTGGTATATCAAATTAGCAATAATTTACTTAAGGAAAACATCGTGAGTTACAAAGCGGGATTGTGCTAAATTGCCCTGGCCTTCTTCCATCTGGGATTTCACCAGCCTTGTGCCTGTGATCCTTGTCGGATCAAAGCTTCCCTCTGAAGTGGGAAGGACTGGAAAATGGCAAGAGGGAGGAGAATTCCATACAATTCTCAGTATCCTGACCTAAAAGCACCCTGGTGGCGTCACTCTAGGATCCTGAACCTGAAAATCACAGGAGTCCTGTCAACTTAAAGGGCAGCATCAAATTCCAGATCTCTGGAAGGCCAGGCCAGGTACCCAGGTAGTGTCCTAGGGTTTAGAATAGGCATCCTCTATTGTTAAGTTTGTTAAATTTGTTAAGCTATTATAAGTTAAATTTGCCTATAGAGTGATGAATGTCCTTCCACCAGGAATGTAATTGGTTCTAGCAGTGCTAGATACTATTGGCTGCTCTTTAGATCCTATTTATGCTCTAAATACCACGGAGAAGTGCTAGCCATTAACAGGAAAAATGTACTGTGTTCTCTCTGAGCCTTAAAAAGTGTGTCAGTGCTCTACCTGCACCCCCTTCCTCCCCTTTTTTGAGCCCCTCAGCATTTAGACATGGAAGTTTTGTTAGTCCTGCTATAATTCATGTATCCTTCTTCCTTAAAGGCTATGGATTCCTACATTTCAAAACCAAAACAGTGGAGTCTTTCTGAAGAAAATCCAAAAACATTGCTAAAAGTAGAGGTAGAAATGCACAGGATTCCAATTCTAGTCTAGCCAACAATATTGCTGTAAACAAAATTTATCCAGTAACTATCAGGATATCCTTATCATAAGCTTTAGAGATCTCCTAAACTAGCTGTTAAAAAAAAAAAAACAAAAACAAAAAAACAACCAACCCTTCTAACCTGACCTCTTCTGTGAGCTGATTTCGAGTTCAGCATAAAGCTCAGGATTTGGGGAGGGGGGTGGGTGAGTTAAGGTGAGCTGGGCTCGCCTGCCTGCCCCCTGTGGCACCTGCAAGCCCTGAGCCAGCTGACATTGTTTCAGTGCAGAATGCTGAGACAAAATCAGAGGATGAGCAAACCCTGGCCTGCAGCCTTTGCATGTAATCCACCTGTCCAACAGCACTGACATCATCTCCTGGAGAAGGAACTGAGAGGAACTTTAGGGTAGAAACCTCAGAGTTCAGTACGGCTTTGTTGGATCAGGTCTCCTGCCCCTTGATGGGGGCTAACATTGAGCTCTTTGATGTATTTTATACCTTTTACATACACAGCCAAAATTAAGTTTGGAGAGAGTGTCAGTTTTTGAAATGTGACACTGGCTTTTTCAGTGTTCAGTTCCATTTTAGTTCCTACACCGACCCTGTCCTCTTTTCCACATTCTCTGGAAAGATGAAGGAGCTCAATGGCTCAAGGGATGTGCAGGCAGGAGATGCCACAAAGTACAACAGGAATGCTCAAGGAATGTGCAGGCACTGCAGAGCTGTGTGTGCGTGGTGGTGGGGCAGGAATTTCTGAGACATCCCACAAAAAATGTAACACAGAATGGGAATGAGGGAAGGGAAGGGAAGGGAAGGGAAGGGAAGGGAAGGGAAGGGAAGGGAAGGGAAGGGAAGGGAAGGGAAGGGAAGGGAAGGGAAGGGAAGGGAAGGGAAGGGAAGGGAAGGGAAGGGAAGGGAAGGGAAGGGAAGGGAAGGGAAGGGAAGGGAAGGGAAGGGAAGGGAAGGGAAGGGAAGGGAAGGGAAGGGAAGGGAAGGGAAGGGAAGGGAAGGGAAGGGAAGGGAAGGGAAGGGAAGTTTTCCTGCAGATTGCAGACAGTGGAGATGGGTTCTAAGCTCTTGTGGGACAGAAACTGTTATTTTTAAAATGAACTGAGAATGGTTTGTTCTAAAAACAATCAAGATTCGTGCTACAGATTCCAGCAGAAGAGTTTCAAATCAAATTAGTTAAGCTGGGAAGAAGAAAAGTAGGATGAGAAGGTGTAACAAACATATAGAAGGGCTGCATGACAAGTGTCTGTATCATCTGTGTTTTCCTTTAAATTCTGTCATTTCTGTGTTTTCTCCTGAATACAAGCATTAGGAAAAAGAGAGTTATTGTGTAAGTTCTTGAGGTGGCTGGGGAATACTGTCTTGAAAAGCTCCACAGGGAAATTTTGCCTTTATTGTTTGCATTCCATATTACCAAAAGGTCTTTGGGAATCAAAATGTTATTTTTTTAGCCCCTATGTGGCAGAAGTTTTTCCACTATAAGCAATAACTCTATAAAGAAAAAATGCAGTGGTAGGGAAGATAAGAACTGGAAGCAGTACTAGGAAAATCTGTTATGCATATTAATATTGCATAGAAATCTTGGTAGGCGACGAAATTGGATTTTAGAGTATTTACTTCTGAAATAAAAAATGCTGTACTGAATCTGTGGAGATAGCTTTAGAGAATTTAGCTTTCTGAGCTCTCATTTTTCTTTAATGCAGGAAATATGCTACTAGTGCAGTTCCTGGGCTCTGTAGACTAGGGAATGCTGATGGCATCCTAGAGAAACTTCCTCATGCCATTGGAGGAAAATGGAATTGTGGCATATGCTGGTAAACAGATTTAAAAAAAACAGGCTGAGAAAAGGTTTGTGACTTACCGTAGAGCCACTGGCATCTAAATAGGTCAGATTCCAATAGGATACCTGGGCCATTGGTAAGGGTTCCTGAAGGGAATGGATTGCAGGTATTATAACCTCAGCATCAGCACAGCTGTTATCTCTGTGGAAAACCTGCCTTCATAATAAATGAGATTTGTATTTAAGCAGCCAAAATTACATGCTGTTCCATCATGAAGTTCAACCTCCCTCCCCAGGACTCAGGGGATGTTGGATTGCTGAAGGACAGGGCAAGAGGGGCTCCTGAAGGGAATGTGGAGCTCCAGAAGTTGTGGTGGACTGCCTCGTGCACTATGAGACTTGCAGGGAGCACGGGGTGTGCAGCTCCTAGAATGTGCTTTTTCAGATACAAGCAGCCTTTTTTCCCTCAAAAAAGTCCATTTTAGCCATGTCTGAAATGAATCTGAGAGATCTTAGTCACAGCAAAGCATAGGCATTGTTCCGCCACAACTGAGCCTGCCTGCTGCTGGATTGGGTTAAAATTCAAGTAAGCCAGAAATTTATCAATTTTTTAGATGATATGGCTGTGTGTTTGTCCCTGGGAAGGGAGGGAATTGTCTTTGCTGCTTATTTAGTTGAATACCCACAGCTCTTTGAATCCCTGCTTTAGGAACAGGGCAGGACAGTTCCCGTAAATTTAAGCAGTTGTCATGTAAAAATCATGAGGAAGTACAGGCAAGGCTTTGTGGCCTGCATTGAGTGGAATTTGATCACTGTTTATTGTATTGACATATTGGAAGAGGTTTTGTTGTCTAATGTGGTTGCTGATTGATGCTGGCATTAGTGTATGATTGCCTCTGAAGGCTTCCTGTCTCCACAAGATCTCAGAACAGAAAATTATGGCAACAAATTTTAGAGTTGCTAAAGGGTTGGCTTTGTGAAAGAAGTACAAAATAAGGCTGGAGTGGCGAAAGATGGTGATGAGAAAAACTTATGGACTCCAGTTTTTGCAGGAACTCCTGCACCTGTTTGTCTGGCCAGAAACACACAATATAAAAGGAAATTGGGGAATCTATTAAAGACCCTCTGTTTAAACCCTTTCTGGACATTGTTTCCTTATCTGCTTCCCCTGTGAAATCAAGGCTTTTGGTTTATTAGGGATTATACCTCAATAAAACCGTATCTGTGGAAAGATATTTTTTTCTCTTTCTTGACTGAAAGGTGTTCAAATTAGGAATCTCTCAACAGAGACACAGGATTAGAGAGTCTGCTGCTGAACCATCCCTGCTGTTATGTGCTTGTAGGAGAAGCTTGTTGCCTTTCCCACTGGTGCTCAGGAGAGATGATCTGCCTTGTAATAAGGACTCTGAAAAATTTAGAATGTGGTATTACCTTTATTATCATTTTCTGGTTTGTTTGTTTGTTTGTTTTTAATGCTACATTAGTGTGTCTGTACTTATATCTATAGAATATATACACACCATCTTATAGGAAACAGCACCTGCTGCCTAGGGTTGACCCAAAAGACCATCTATTTTGTCCTTAAATACGGTCTTTATAACTTGAAACATTTTGTATTTAAGCACCTACATTTGTCACATGAGAGCATTTGAAAATAATTTTTTGTGGGGAAATTCAAAAAAGTCAGTTTGAGGTTAGAAAACAGAGAGACATTTCACCCTACTTTATCTTTCCAAAATGCTTCGTATTTGCTGTGTGTCAGTTCCTTTCCCCAGTAGCTGGCACCTTGTCCTTAGAGCATTCCCACACATGGGGCAGACAGTGAAATTCTACAGCAAAAGGCTTTAAAATACTGTAAAAGGCTTTAAGAGGCTTTAATAAAAATATAGGATGGATGCAGTGACTGGGTGCAGGCTTGCTCAGCCAAACACACTGATCAGAGAGAGGTTACATTTGACTGACCCCTCTTTATACCCTTTTATGTCCTATTTTTCCCTTCCCTCTTGTTTTGCCCTGACCCACTAAACATTCCTTAAGTTCAGTCCCTCAGGCCCACCTCAAATATCCTCAATTGTCCTGTTCCTCTTGTTTCTTTCTTCTTATCCATTACAAATTCCTCTCCAAAGCTGTGCCTGAGGGTCCTTGGTGGACCCATCAATGAGTGCCTAAAGACTTTTGTTCTTTCCCAGTGCCTTTCTCTCTCTCTTGTGCACCTGGCTTGGGGCTCTGCATTCTTGTTTACAAATTCCTCCTTCATTTAATATTCCCTTGGAAGTGAAAGGGTTCTTGAGTGGATAATGAAGCAGAGGTCCTCAGCTCCCACATGTCCTTGGAGTGGTGGCTTCTGTCTTGTACTGGAGGTTCAGCTCTGGATGTAGCCCTTGAGTGCTGGAAGGGCTGAACAGGGAGGCAGAACGTGTGTTTCTACCATTTCCCCTTCATTACAACTGATTAAACAAGTGTTTAATGTGGCACTCACAGCACTGCACAGTATGGGCAGCACTTCAGCATTGTTTGCTTGGCTTTTTCAAAATCTGTCATCATCCCTGAAATA
The DNA here is from genome assembly GCF_021018805.1 of Prinia subflava. Taxonomy (NCBI): domain Eukaryota; kingdom Metazoa; phylum Chordata; class Aves; order Passeriformes; family Cisticolidae; genus Prinia; species Prinia subflava. The sequence continues at coordinate 9,893,366 of NC_086250.1, read as the reverse complement.
GAAATCATTTCTGAAGCAATGCTCTGGGCAGTGATTCTGGTGCTGTTGCCCTGAAAAACAACAGCCAAAGTCTAATTGTGGTAGGAACAAACTTTCAAAAGAGAGTTTAACAGCATCAGGAACTCACCTGTTTTACACAGTTATAATCTTTCTATTTCACCTGGGTAGAAATAATCAAGTCCTTGTTTCCTTCCCTATTTATGCATTATTGTTTTCAGCAGAAAATGGCTGGAGATGGCCCAGCACGACCCTGTTAAGAATAGTGGTGCAAAGATATTTTCTCATCAGCACAGACAGAGCCTTAGACTGGCTCTGAATGGGAGAGCACTCCTGAGATTGTTGTCTTTCTCTTCCAAACAGATAATAAACCTGAGTTAGACCCACCAGTGCAGATTCAGAGCTTAAAATCTGCCCTTTGCCACCACGTGCCTGTTAGGGGCAGAAGGCAGTGTGCTCTCCCTGTGGAAAGAGAGGCAGAACTGTGTTGCCAAGCTGTAACAGAAGAAGAGCTGTAATGAGCCTAAAAGAAGTTGGGAGAGTATTAACTTACACAAGTGGCCAGAATCTGTAACTGATACAGAACAAAACAGCATCTGTGCCCTCTCTCTGCTTCAGGGCCAGCAAATCTCTTCACTCTCATAGCAACAGCCACACTAAACAGACCTGCAGGAGCTTTCATCACCTCCACCAATATGTGACCCTTGTCCTGTTGCTCTTGTTAGCAAGGACTCTATTTTCCATCACCTCTCCTCAGGCAGGTTGGACTGCCTTTCATTCTTCTGATGAACTAATCACACCCTTGGATGACAGGCCAGCTAGAGGGGAAGAAATATGGGGAGCTAAATATCATCCTGTGAGCAGGATAAACACATACAAGAGTCAGGAAACTGAATTTGACTTCTGAAAATGTCTCTGTTTGGCAGGAAGGGGGAGGATTTGGCATCCAGCTTTCAAAGCCATGTTGCAAAAGAGGGTCAGAAGGGGTCAGTCTTCTTTCACTTCCAAGGAAGACTTCTGGAGGCTGGGAAAGAAAACAAGATATGCTCTGCATGTGGCTTCTCTTGTTGGTTTCGAAGGCTGTGAAGACTCCCTGTACTTCTCCTGCACCAGAGCTTCTCTGCCTTGCAGGAGCTGGGCTGGGGGTGTAATTTGTTGTAAATAGTCTCTTCATTTTTCCTGCAGCCTCCCTTCAGGCACTGAAAGGCCACAGTTAGGTTCTTTAGTCTTTCCCATTCCCTTTCAGGGTTAGGTCAGAGCTCTTTACCTTGGACTAAAAGCATCAGGAAGAATCAGGGCTTGTCTTAGTCAAATCCACTGTTCCTATACAGGGATAATCTCTGTGTCTAATAATCATTCCTGTGAAATAATCATTCCAGTCTGTGAGAACAAGACATTATTGCTGCTGCTCTTGGTCTCTAGGTAGGCAATCCTTGTACAGAGTAAACAAAAGATGCATTTCTGAAAGTGTTTGAGTCTTTAAAGGCATCCATTCCATCAGCAGGAGTGGTCTTCAAAAGTGTTTCAAGCATCCAAGAGCACAAAATCCAGGGCAAGACAAAATGGTTTAAATTTCAAACTGCCCAAGTGCTATATGAAGACTCCAAAGTCTCTCAGATTGCTTAAAAATTGCTTGGAGCTAATTGATTGAGAGTTAGGTGCCTTTGAGAATCTGAAAGTACCTCAACCTTATTTATGACCCTATATTCTGAACGGACACTTGCATGTAAATCCATTTTGGTCTTCACTAGGTGGAATTCAAACAGAAAATAACAAAGCAAGGTGCCAGGTGTCCTAGTAAAAGTAAGGATGTTTTCAAAGACAGTTTATTTCTTGTTCATTTTTCTATAACTGTTAAAAAAATGTTTTACTGTAATAGTACTATAGTAACGGTAGTTCAGTGAATAAGTAGTTCAGCTACTGTTATTTTTTCTTGGTGTATTGCTGTCCAGTCAGAAGTTTGTTGAAGAAGCAACAGTTCACCTGGGAAAAATCTCTTTCATTTTCAGGAGGAGTGGGACAAAGAATTGCTCTGCTTTTGAAACCTTCCCCTTTAGTTAGTGAAGGGTGTATTTATATGCTAAATCTTCCTTAAATTATTAGCTGCTTATTTATAAGGTTTTTTTATGAACATGCCTATGTCTTGCAGCACATTCAGGGGTAGTAATTAAAAAAAGTTAGTTTTATTCCAAGAGAGACAATCAAATCTGCATTATCTGACTTTTATTAGCATAGTACTCTATATCTGGCATCACCTTTTAAGTGATAAGTCTTTATGCCTTTGTCTCACTGTGTAGAGCATCTTGTCATGGGATTTTTGTCTTGCTTTAGAGAACCAGAGCTTGCTGGTGCTTCATTTGTGCCTTGAGAGCTCTGGAATTTTTTTCCTTCCTTCTAGCTCGAGGTTGCTCCAAGTACGTTGCTGATTTTATTTTGTTCTGTTCAAAGAAATCAAAGGGAAATCTTGGCAAAAATTTCTTGGCAACTCTCATCAAAAGCTGGTGCCCTGTTATGCTCTGAGTGGATAGATTCAAGTTTTTTTCCTTATTAAATGGAACTGAACCACACCTGGCTGAGGTTATTCCACAAAGCTGAACCAGAGTGTTGCTTGTATAGAATATTGACTCCAACAAGTGAAATGCTCTTATGGAGCTCTGCAAGATGATCACCCCCAAACCTGAAGGGTTCAAACTTAATTTGAAATTGCTGCATAGGATTTGTGTGATGCCATCCCTTCCTGGGGATGAGGAGGAGACAAAACATCTCTACTTGCACAATAGTTCTGCAAAGAGGTTAATCTTTCTGGTTGATACATTCCAAGACTACAGAAAGACTGGTTTAGATTGACTTCCAGGGTGCAGGGTACAAACAAGGGTGTCTCTTCTGATTTCCACCCTTCTTTTGAGCAATTTTTTCCTTATCAAAATTAGATACAATCAGATAAAGTCTCTGGGGTGGAGAAGGGAAACAGATTTGCAAGGCATCATCATGATCTACTGTGCTTTGTCACGCCAGGAGGGAAGTAGGAAGAAGGAGTGATAAGAAATTTATGTCTTGTATTTTATTACTCATCCGAAGTCTTCAATTATTGGTGCTATGCTAATGAAATCTTTTTGGATTGTCTGACAGATCTTATGATAAACTCCTTAACAAGACAATAAAACTGGGAGGATGTCAATTGGGTAATTACCTGATAATCAATATGCAGCAGCTGTGACAAGATGACAGGCAGATATCAGGCCCTGCTCCAGGCTCTGGGTACTTTGTTGGTTCAAGTTTCAGGGAAGATGCTGCCAAAACAATAATAATTGCATTGTGTGACAAGAGTTGGGATAAAGGAATAGCAGCCTAATAGTGACATTAATTTAAACTGAATATGTAGAAATCCTTTCTCCTAGACAAATCGTTATGAAATGGTTGATCCTGGCAATTTGAGTTTTTTCTTGACGTGAGCAGGAAAGATATGAAATGCCCTGAGTAGAACCTTAATTTCCTAAATCTCCAGAGAGCCAGGGACATCAGCCTATATTACATTAACCATTTAATTAACCATTACATTAACCATTTAATTATAACTTCATGGATGCAAAGCTGATTGGACCATTCCTTTACAATCTCAGAGGCAACTGGAACACAATTTACTTCATTTATGTGTCAACATCAACAGCAAAGACCTAGACATAATTCTGAGCAAGACATCCCAACCCTCTCAATGACACTGAGGAACAAGGAGCAGTTGTCTGGTGTAGGGAGCTGTCCACATTCTGATGGAGGTGTGGTACATCCTGGAAGCCTCTGGTTCTGTTCATTACCTCTGGAAGCTAGAACAGCCACATCAAATGCCTGAAGTTCAGAGAGATGAACCTCACTGTGACTAACAGTACCACAGATATCAATGAGAATAAGAACTTGCTTGGAGGGAGTCTGTTTGTGTGGCAGATCCAATGGCATGATGACGTTTTGCTTAATAATACAAAGCTGGAACTTTGCTTTGCAAAATTCAGCCTGTTCAAAGAGATAGAAGCTTATTTTGGAGATAGAAAAGGGAGAGCACAATTTGGCCATAGAATGGACATTTACGGTCATCTCATTCCACCCCCTGCCATGGCAGGGACACCCTCTACTATCCCAGGCTGCTCAGAGTCCCATCCAAACTGGCCTGGAACACTTCCAGGGATTGGGCAGCCACAGCTGCTCTGGGCAACCCGTGCCAGGGCCTCACCACCCTCACAGGGAAGGATTTCTTCCCAATATCCAATCTAAACCTGCTCTGTATCAGAGGGAAGCCATTTCCCTCTTGTCTTGTCACTCCAGGCCCATGTAAAAAGTCCCTCTCCATCCCTCTTGTAGGCCATCTGTTACCTTTCACTGCCAACCCATGAAGATCCCAATATGATTTCTCTATATGATTTTCCATTGTGCCTCACTGCCCTGGGTTGGTGACAAACACACAGTATCATGGACAGGATATTTGCTGTGAAATTTAAGACTGAGCCCTATTCTTGATTTAACCACCCAAAAATGTGAGGTTTGGGGGTTTTTGTTTTGTTTTGTTTTACAAAATTCCTGAATGTTGCAGAATTCCTTCCCATCCTAGCTGAAAGTTCAGGGAGTTTCTGGACTTGTGTGAGATAAAGAAGCAGGCTGGAGGAGACAGGGTGGGCAGGTTGTGCTGGAAGCATTTCCCTCTCATGTAGCAGAGGGGAGCATTAAAAATGCCTCCTGCAAGTTTCTGCTCTTGCCAAAACCTCTCCTGAGAGCTGTGCTGTAATGCAAAGCACCTCAGCAACTCCTTCCCTACAATTTGTGTCAAGCCTGGCTTGCACTGGCCAACTCAAACCAGAAAAAGATGACCACTGCTTTCACAGAACTTCCCAGAGGCTGAGAGAGCCTGGCTTGAGATTCAGCTCAAAAATAGGAAGGAAGGGTTGGAGAAAATAAAATAAAAATAAAATAAAAATAAATAAAAATAAAATTAAATTAAATTAAAAAAAAAAAACGCAACCCATCAGAAGCAGTTGTCACAGCTTCTTGCATATTAAAGCAGGTTAGTGTTCCAGGGTTGTACTGCTGGGAGGGTTTGACAGGTTTACACTGAAAGACACCACTTAGAAGTGTTAACTCCTTTTAGCTCAGCCTTATGGAGCCTTTTCACTGCAGACTGTAATGTTGGCTACAGCCTTCATCATTCATTCTTAAAATGTGAGGTTAATGTGTAGCTACATTGGATATTAAGAGAAACAGATGGAGCAAGGAACACAGTGAATCACAGGGAATCTGTTCAAGAATTTTTCTCATTAAGAGGTTTTTTTCCTTACTGAGCCTGCCTTAAGTATCAGAGCAAGCTCAAATCATCATGTAAATGCCAGTTCCACTGCTCCCAGGTTGGGATTTGAAGCTTTCAGATAAATGTTGGGTTGGGACCCACCAAGGAGAAGCAGCAAATTCTTTCTCATGGACTTTAAGTTGGATCTTTGTTCCAGGTCTCTCCTAAAAGTCCCAGCCTTTGATTTCCCTGATGACCCGCAGTACTGTGCTTTGTAAACCTCACATGCAGGCCTGCTTTTGTCAGCTGTAAGAAGGCACTCCCAACTCCTAACAGAGGCCATACCTCACATCTAAATTTACTGTAATTCCAAACTACCATCAGCCTTCTGGCCAGCTGCCCCAGGGCAGGGGATGGCTCTGTGGTTACATAAACAGGGTTGTTGGAAGCACCAAGGGAGGTCAAACTGGCAGGATTCCCACAGTCAGAAAGCCCAGACAGGATTTCCATTGCTCTTCCATCAGATAGGATGGAGGAAGAATGTCTCTGATGATCTCAGCTGGGAGCTGATAACCTTCCAGAGCTGGATAAATAATGAATGGCTCCAGTGATGGCTGTCTCTGAAATGTGCTAATCATTTTGGTAGAATGTGCTGGATACCATGGATGTCACCATTGCCACACTGAAATGACCACACGGACACCTGGAACTTTGTAGAGATCAGAACAGGGGCCAAAAAGCCCTGATTTGTTTATTTCATTCTATTATATCCTTGTAGAAAGGTGACCATGAATTTAAGGGTGGAATTCCCACCTCTCAGCTACACTGGTCAAAAGGACTGTCAATCAACACTCTCCTCCCATGAAGAGACATACACAACAATGACAGTGTTTACAAAAAACAATCTCTTGTTTGCCTGAACAGAGCGTGAGAAGTGAAACCTTCTGATTTAATATGAAAACTCAGAAAACTGGAAAAACTCATGGTGACACATGGGTGCATGTCTGTGCTCTCCAGGTGATCTAGAGTTTGTCACTGGTGTGTAAGAGAACAGAAAATGAGGGCCTGTTGTGAATCCAGTGGTTATTCCCTGGAGGACACGATCAAGGGAAGCATCACCACCTCTTGATGTTCTCAAAACTGGATGGCTTTCAGAAAGTAAAAACTTTAGCTCAATATCACTCGTGTGTAATGAAGAAGCGAATGGAGGAAATTGGAGTCTGTGGAACACAAAGGGATGACACCAAGGGATCAAATGCCTCCTTTGTGTTTACATCTTTCAGAAAATGTTTTGCCTATATTTTCTGTTAAGAGTTTGGAGCAAAACATTTCTAATCAGCTTCTGAACTCGTGGAAAAAAGAAAAGTTATAATTTTTTTCCTATCATTACCCATTCTGAGAAAAATGTTTTGGCTTGATTTGTTGTCAGCTGGTTTTCAAGTCTTTTTTTTTTCCCCATGGCTCATATTGCAGTAATCTGTACCTTGGAACAAGACGATCAGAGCTTAGTATCTGCCCTTACTGAACTAATCCTCTTGGCTATGATGTGTGGCAAAGTGGCAGCTCTGAAAGACTTTGGTGTCTTCTGCCCTCACCTGCTGGGTGGGATGTGGTGAGGAGCTGTGCTGTTTTGCATGGAGTGAGAGCAGAATATTCCCTGCTGTTCCCTCTGCAGGAGGGAAAGGCTTTGCACCACCCCTTCAGCTGGAACACCCTGCTCCTCTTGGCTTGCCTCCACACAGGCTGGTGATGGAGGAGAGGGAATACATCAGTCTTCCCATCCATCCTCAATTCCACCTACTTGGTCTTTGGAGTGCGAGGTACACTCAACCAATTTTAGGCCAGGAGACAAAAATTTAAGGCCTTTTTTCTTCCCTTGTAGCAAGGAAAGGAAACCCAGCTTCTATTAAGAGGGAACAGAAATCTGTGTTGGTGTCAAGGCTCCTGTTTAGCTGCCACAGGTAGTTTGTTCTCCCAAAAGGCTCCATCTGGGCTGACACTTGGTGCCTCCCAAGGCAGGAAAAGGCAGAGTTAACACATTGGCAAAGTCAGAGCTGGAATCCTGTAACTGTTCTGTATAAAGCTGTGGGTTTGCAGTGGCAGAGGTCAGGAACAGGCTGGGGGAGGTGCAGGAAACCTCCTTCCCATTCTTTGCAAGGGGCTGGAATCCTGTCCATTTGCTGTGCTGAGGTGGCAGCACAGTGGAAGACTGCAGCTCCTGGGCTGGGCAGACAACCCCCCTTGTGATCCTGCTGCAGGCTGTGTGTCTGTCTCTGCTTCTGTGGGGTCTTGATTCTGCAAACACCCCAACAATCCCACCCTGTGCATCCCTGAGAGCGTTGTCCAAACTCTCCTGGAGCTCTGGCAGTCTTGGGGCCGTGACCATTCCCTGGGGAGCCTGGGAAGTGCCAGACACCCTCTGGGGGAAGAACCTTTTCTGGTACCCACCCTAACCCTCCCCTGACACAGCTCCAGCCGTTCCCTGGGTCCTGTCCCTGGTGAAACAGAGCAGAGATTAGGGCCTGCCCCTCCTCCTTGTGAGGAAGCTGCAGAACTGCAGTGAGCTCTGGCCTCAGTCTGCTCTTCTCCAGCTGAACAGAGCAAGTGACATCAGCCACTCCTTTGTGTCTTCACCTCCAGGCCCTTCACTGTAGCCCTCACCATCTTCCACAGCCTAACTGGATCCCTCAAAAGGAGTTGGTGCTTGCACAGGCCTACTGCTTTATGTGGCACTGTTTGAGATCTGAAGTGTGCCAAGTAAACAGCAAAAATGAAAAAAAAAGCCTTGTCCTTTCCCCGTTCTTGCTCCTTGTAGAATAGGTGGTGGTGTCATTCAGTGAGACAAAGAATTGTGCTGTTCTTCCCTTTTCTGTTTGGTGGGTTTTGGTGATGGTGTTTCTGGATCACTTGACATATCTCTGCCACCTTTGAGATATTCCCTTAGGATTCATGTCACTCCCCAGCAGCACCCTCTGGGTGCTGGCAGGAACCAAACCTGTTGTGACCTGGACTGGTGGCCAAAGCCCTTTCTAGACCAGAGGTGGCAGGAGCCCTGCTCCTGATTTACACTGCTGGAATTTCTGTGCCTTGAGTGGAGGCTTTCCTCACCTGTGAGGTGCTGGGGAGAGCCAGGGTGAGCATTCCTCCCCTCCCCTGGCAGGTGGGTGTTGTGTGGCATGTGGCTTTGGTCCCCTGTGTCACCGTAGTAACAGCAAGGCGTCGTTTCCTGGCAACTGTCAGGGTTGCTAAGAGAAAAGTCGGCAGCTTTGGTAGATGTGACATCTCTGACATCCTCCACTCACATTACATTGGGATGGTTTGATGGAGAGAAGATGACCTGGTGGCCAACTCTCATCTCCTTTGACCTGGCTGAATCTGCTTTTCAGAAACAATTACAATGTCTATAAGGCAATGGAACAGCCTGTCTGGGAGATGGGGAACATGGATCCTGATCCTGTTGTGTGCCATCTTTGCCCCATTCAATAACTACGAGTGACACTTCCTGCCCTCTGCTAGGAGATAAAATGAGTTCTGGGAATAAAAATAATTCTCTAGGTACTGAGTGTTATCACTGGTCTTTGATGCTCTGATTCCCCAGTCCATTTCAGAGGTGGCTTCACTGAGAAAGAAACTTTCCTCAAGCTGTCTGCTCTGCCAGTGATTCATTCTTAAAAGAGTTTGCTTCCCAAACCCGCCTGTCCATGGGGTGAAAGCTGTGGTTGGAGGGGGTGGGTGAGGGAAGGAGCAGCAGGTTCCCTGAGGTATTACTCCAGCTTAGAATCTGGAATTCAGTGCAGTTGTACCAAGGCAAAGCTGAAGGCAGCACAGTGATGAATTGATAAATCCTATTTGCTCGCATCTGCCCACTCGGAGCCAGAGCTGGGGACATCACTGGCTGCTGCTGCGTGCCAGAGCATGTGCAGAGGGAGTTGTTGTGCTCTCTGCAGTGCTTGGGAGACAGATGGTGGAGCCCACCCATCCTCTACAGAGAGGAGGATTTCTGCAGTGCTGTGGTTCTGGCAGACGATGCAACAGCAATGTTCTTACATTTCACAGAACTGACTGGTCTCAGAAGTGATATTTTACCAGTGTTCTCTTCTGGGACCTTGTTTTTGTTCCACAGCTGCCTGCACAGCTTTTGGCACAGCACTAATGGAGAATGGGCACTGCTCTGGCTGGACCAGCTCTGCCATTTAGGGTGAGAGTTGGACTGTAGGGAAGAAATAATCTTGGCTGCTGAGGTGCTTTTAGGAGAGGAGAACCAGTGAACTGATGTTCTTATCCATTCCAAAATTCCAGCAAACCCTCTGTCTTAGCACAGTATGGGAGAGCTTCTGTTCGTTGGGAGTTGGGGCAGATCAGATTAATGGAGATGTCTTCTCTTCCCTAAATGGAAAAAAACTGATTTAGCTTTACAAGTGGAACTTGCCACAAGAGAATGAAGCCCAGTGCGATTTTGCAGAGGCCATCAGAAATGCTGGGGACATTCAGAAATGCTCAGTTTCCCACCAATTTCCTGCAGCTGACAGCACATTTGCATTGACCTTGGTGACAGCGCCAGCCTGGCAAACGGAAAGGACGTGCATCACTAAGAGGAGAATTAAATTTGCAAGGAATGCCTTGTATTTCATCTTCTGTTACTGCCATTTTTATCTGTCCCGGCTAATCCTTGTGTCCCTAGAAAGCCTGCCCTAGTGTTCCAGTTCCTGCAGCAGGAATGGTGTCTGTGCTCACAGCAGGGATGGCTTTCTCCAGCTCTTTAGTCAAACGCTGTCGTGGACCCCCTGAGCTCCTCGTTCCTTTGCCAGCTGTGGGGAGTGTGCAGCTCACTGATGTGGAGCCTTCTGCCTCCCAGGGCAAGGAATCAGCCCTGACCTGACCGGCTCCTGTAAGAGCAGCATTGCTCCAGTGGAAGCTGTCCCCAGTTTAGCAGATTCCAACACAGATTCCTTTGTGTGGGAATAAGAGGGGAAAGTAATGTCTTCTCTTGCAGCTGTCACTTCAGAGATTTTCATCCCTCTCTCTTATGTAAGCTGTGAGCATCATAGACACGAGAGGTGTGGGTTACAGGTGTGTGGAATGGCTTCACACAGCTCAACAGTCATCCCTTTCAGCATGGTTTGAATTAGAAGAGGTGTGGGATTAAAGAACCCATCCTCTTTTTGCTCTTTAAAAAAAATGTGTACAGGCTTGGCATAGTTACCAGTGCAATAGTGACACTGTGGGTGCATCCAGATTAGTGTTTTCTTCTTCTCCTCCCTTCCTTTTTGCTTGTATAAAACATCACTGCAGCTCATTTTCCAGGACTGTGTGCTCATTATTTTATAGTGAGTGGCTCTGCTCAGAAGTTTCTAGCTGATATATCCTACTTAGAAGGTGACGTTGTTTCTTAAAAACCAAGAACAGTCATCTCTAAAGAACAGGTCCAGTAGTCTGAGCAACCTAGAGCTGTTTGGAGTTGTAAAGGCTTAGTGTTCTTGAGTGATGGGGAAAAGAAATTATTGGATACCAGCCCTGAGTCCTTGGCTTCTGGAGCTGGGCCAAGTCCACTTCCTATAATTAACCCGCAGTGTCAGGGGCGTGACAGGAGCCGGGCATCACCAGGTGATCCAGCAACCTCTCCTGTCCTCCACCAGAGACCGGGAGGAACAGGGGGCAGAGCGGGTGGGGAATTTAAAACAGATGCTGTGACAGGTTGTGCCCCACTCCCAGACAGCCTGGGCTCCTCTCCCTGTCCCTTTCCTGCCGGACTCTGTGAGGTGACGGCGAGGCTGTTCCCGCCGGCAGGAATGCGCAGTGCCCGCGGAGCTGTGCCCCAGCCAGGCTCAGCACACCGCAGCCAAGTCTCGATGACTTTGCAGATGCTGGTGCTGCATGGAGTGACCTGAGCTGAGCCGAGCCACGATGCAGTGCCAGCCCTGGAGAGCTCAGCCTGCAGGAACGCGGCAGTGGAGCTCGGAGTGGAGCTCCTCAAAAGGGATTTGCTTTAAGAAAGGCTCGGGATTGATGCAGCTGGCTGAGGTGAGGATGCATTTGTCGTGCAAAGGCAGTGGGAATGTTCTTTTGTTCTCTGTGGAGACAGAGTTGGGAACCATCAGGACAATGTTACCAAGAGCTCTGTGGGCAGGAGACATTTTGTTGCAGCAGCTCCATCTCTGTATCCCCAAACAGATGTAAGCCAGGGAAACCTGAGGACAGCAAAGCCCTTTTCTGGCAATATCCAGCAGCATTTCCTCTCCGGGGAAGCCCAGGTCTCTAACTCTGTGGAGACAAAATGTCAGGGCTTCATCTGTCCCTCCCTCCCTCCTCCCAGCTGAGAAGCCATCAGGTACCTTTGTAATGAAGGATTAACTTTGCAATCAGATCTGTGCTCCTGGTGCCCTCCCCACATCAAGCACAGTCATACCCTGAGCATAGGAAAACATGCTCATGGAATAAATCCAGGTCAGGTTTCAGGCTGCTGGCTTAGCTGTGGCCCTGACTTCTTGAAGCTAGAGTTTAGACTTGCTTAGCAATGGTAAAGCTGTGCTACGGGTCCAAGAAGCAGGGCAGGAAAGGTTTTGCTCCTGACCTCCCATCTGAAGGACACAGCTCCTGAGCTGCCTGGTGCCTTTTGTTTCTCAGTTATGATCCACAGAGAATCATCATGGAATCCTAGAATGGCCTGGGTTGGAAGGAACCTTGAAGATCCTCTCACTCCAGCCCCTGCCATGGGCAGGGACACCTTCCACTATCCCAGCTTGCTCAGAGCCCCATCCAGCCTGGCCTTGGACACTGCCAGGGATGGGGCAGCCAGAGCTTCTCTGGGCAACCTGTGCCAGGGCCTCACCACCCTCACAGGAAAGAATTTCTTCCTAATATCCAATCTAAACCTACACTTCCAGTTTGAAGCCACATGCAGCCCCCAGCAAAAGCCCTCTGGCGTTTCACCCCCTTAGCAAGGCTGGGGTTTGGTAGTTGCTGTGGGGTGGAAGAAGAACTAGGGAGGCAGGGCAGTAGAAGCCTGTTTTGAATCCATGTTTTTGGATGCCAGCCCTAGGCCAAACCTAAGGAAAGGGACATAGTGTTTGGGCAATGTGGGAACAGGAATGGAAATGAACTCTGGGTCTTTTCTGTTTAAAACACGTCTCCCTAGTACTAATCCTGTAAGGACTCGGAGTTCCCTCATCCCAAAAAAGCATTTCTAAGTCAGGCACTGCTGAATATGTCCTTGCTTTGCTTGCCACAGGCACGGAGAAAAGAGCCTGAGAAAAACAGTAGCTCCTGCTGCCAGCTCTGGAAGGCAGCAGACTTCTCAGATGTCAGGCAGATCTGAAACATCAAAGGGGCTTTTCCTGAACTAGCTGACCTTTTATTACCCATATCCTTCCACTAATACCCAGCAGATTATCTTTGCCTTGTTTTTGCTGCTGTGTCCCTGACCTGTGGAAACCCCCATGCTTTGAACATGCCCATGATGGCAGGGAGGTGGCATTTGTAGTGACTGCTCTGCTTCAGGTGGCTCCTCTGCGAATTTTCTTTTGGATGTTTGTGACTGGAAGTGCCTCCAAGTGTGTGTCACCACCCCCACACCTCCATCTGATCCTGAGCTATAGGTGAGCACCAGCTCAGCAGACACTGAGAGGGGGTTTAGCCCCAGGGGAACCGTGGGTTGCTGTGAGTACAAGCTGGCTGTGCTTACACACAGGATAAGCTGCACCCCCAGACCACCAAGGACAATAATTTCCAGTGGTTGTCTCTCTCCTTTCAGCAGTCTTGCTGAAATCCAGGGGAGTGCTGGTGGAAACAGGAGCAAAAATGGTGTTCTGGGGGGAAGGTGTTGCTGGTAGCTTCTGGATGTAACCATGATCATGAGATGAGGCAGTGGAGGAAAGCCAGCACAGAGGAGAGAGACCCTGTGCTTCCAAGCACTGCTGTGCTGTGTCTCAGATGTCAGTCCCTGACCCCAGCACACGTTCCTGTGGAGGTGCACGATGCTGCCACACACAGATTGCCTCTGGCTCTGCTCTCTAGGCTGTCTGCAGCTTTCTCCTTCCTGGGTCTGCTGCTCTGCTCCTGGACTTTCTCCAGGCAATGCCTCCCACCGGCTTCGTTCTGTTCTCAGTGGTTCCTCTCTCATGATGGAATCTGCTGGAATAACTTGCACTGCAGGAGCAATTCTTGAAATGTGCATCGAGATTATCTTTAAGGCAGAGGACAGGCACTAGCAGAGACTGAGAACCACCAGATTAACACCAGTCCCTGTAGGGAACAAAGGGCAGAAACTGTGCAATGTGTTGCTCAGGCCATTAGAAACCCCTGGTTTCTAGGGGAAGGGGGCAGTGAAAAATGGGGCTGTGTGAGCTTTGGCATGCTGGACCAAACAGTGAGGGTCAGCTCCAGTTTCCCAGAGCCAGGACCCTGGAGGATTGTTGCATTCACTAGCTATCAACGTCATGGTGTGGAAACCAGTGGATTGAGGCTGTGCCTGCAAAATTACATGTCTGGTTCTCTTCCACTGTCCTTTTGCAGCCCTCAACATCCACACAACTTGCAGCCTTCCAGCACCTGAAGGGAGCCCATAGGAAAGATGAAGAGACTCTTGACAAGGGCCTGGAGTGACAGGACAAGGCGGAATGGCTTCACACTGACAGAGAGCAGCTTTAGATTGGATATTAAGAGTGAGTTTTCCCAGCCAGAAGTTAGTTTTTAATGCTGGACTAAATCCTTGAATAATGAGGTGGAACATTTCTACAGCACTTTTGTTCCAGGAAGGATGATCAGGTGCTCTATAGACAGCAAATCCATGATGATTTTTGTCGTTAGCAGAAACACAGATAACTATGGATTATAGTTACCTCCCTTTTACCATCTCAAAAAGAATCTGGGAGTTGCTGCATGAGACATAGAAATATCAGGCAAAGCTGTACTTGTAGGCATGAACTGCATGAAAATTAGCCTGTTAACTTGGCCTAGTCCATGAAATATTATTGAAACAAAATTGGAACAATCCAGTTGGGTCACGAAGTGAGATGTGTGATTTATGAGGGTGAAACCAACTTGACATCATCTTAATGACATACTATTAAATACACATTACTAAATTTGATCTGTCCAGGAGCACACTGCCTGAGGGCCAGCATTCCCAGCTAATTCAGTGGTTTCCACTCTTTCTCAAACATATTTCACAGACATAGAAAAAGAGCAGAAGCAGTATTTTGGAAGGTTTCTCTGCTGGCTACAGATAAAGGTAAAATTGAACAGTCATCACTAACATAATGTCATCTCACAGAATCTCGGAATATCCTGAGTTACAAGAGACTCACAAGGATCATCAAGTCCAACTCCTGGCCCTGCACAGGACCAGAGCCAGGCACGAGCATAAAAATGTTTAGACTTTGCCTTCTGGAGTAAGGAAGGGAAGGAAATGGTGTAAGACTTCCTGTCCTTCATATACCTTTTTGTGAGATGACCTTTCCTATGCTAATTGAGTTGAGTCAGAGTCTGAGCTGTGACAGGAATAATTCTTGGATGCAAAAGAAAGCAATAAACATACAGACACAGTTCTGAAAGCTTAAATTGGTCTCCCTGATGCGGGGAAATATCTGTCCCCTGAGGTAAATGCCACCAAACAATGCTGGATTCCTGTCAAAGTGGCAGCTGATGGCCATTCTGGGAGTGTGACTACCGATGGGTCAGCAGCTGCCAGCTTGGCCAGTTTGTTTCTGTAGCATTCAGGCAGCAGTTCAAGTTGGCCTCTCTCAGCAGAGCTCATTCCAGGGGCTGAGGGGTGGAAAATCCCTTGTCCATTACATACCTCTGGCTCCACAAACGTCCATCTTCCCTTGAAAAGGGGAAAGTGTCCTGCACCTCAGTTTCTGCAGAGAAGGAGACAGCTCTTTCCTGTGACCAAAAGGTTTTGCCCCAAAGATCACAAAGCTCATGGATTGGTTTGGGCTGGATGGGACCTTAAAGATCATTTTGTCCCAGCCCCCCATGCCATGAGCAGGGACACCTCCCACTGGAAGTTCTCCCATGCTCTTTTCATGGAAATCACATAAGGAGAGGAGCTTATAATGCTTGTAATTGTGGCTTGCAGTTTCCATGCTTCTCATGAACAACAGCCAGCAAGAGGAATGAGCAAGTGGTTTATGGGTATGGGAACTCAGAAATTCCATGGTGTGCACAGCACTCTGCATCCAAGCCAGGTGACATTTGGTGATGCCTCAGATGACACCTGGAGTAGAAGGGAGTTTGTGAGGATCACCACAGCATCCTAGAAAGAGCCCTTGGAGCTGCACAGAGGACCTGCTCCATGACAAAGCCAGCTGCAGTTTCTAGGAATGATATAATCATGTGAAGGGAGACCAGGCTTAAATTACCAGGTCAGCAGCCATCATTTGGAGGAGGCAGCTGAGGTGTAAGCAGATAGCAGTGGCAGGGTGAACCAGAGTTCACCTGGATTACAGGGCTCCGTGTATGGCACAAACTGGTTTTGATGCAGAGCAGCTGGAGGGATGGGCAGCCAGCAAGCCCAAAGTGGGATGGCCAGAAGGTTCTGTGGCTGAGGCAGGGCAGGAGGTGGTCAGACTCTAGGGACAAACTGTCAGAGTTGCTGGGTTGGGTCCTGGAGAGATGCACAGCAAAGAGGATCCCTGCTTGCTACAGCAGAACTGGCGTGTGACTTCTGCTCTGGCACAGAAACCACAGCGGAGTCCCAAAGGGCTCCATTTGGGAAAAAAGGTGCCTTGGCAGGGGTGGGATTAGTGGGATGATTCAGGGGGGAGATGGAGATCATGGAAATACTGTCAGCATCAGCAGATCTCCATCCCCTTCCTGCTCATCCTTGACAAACAAAATCTCTCCATCTATATTCCCTCCTCATTCTCTGCCCCTAATAGTACAGGGAAAGTCAAACAGCTCTTCTCTTATTTTATACACCCCCCTACCCTGTGACTCTTGAGGGGGAGGCAGTTTGTCTCTCTCTAGAACTCTGGAAGCATGGGGAAAATGAATTTAAATGCAATGTTTTGGGGTCATGTTCTCTGACAGTGCAAATCAGCACAGCCTCAATTAACTCAATTAGCAGTGCTGACCCTGGAGTCATAAATATTGGCGAGTCTCTCACTCTGGGCACTGTGGCAGCATGCAGAAGATTTTAAAAGAGCAATTTTCCTCCCCCTCTGGCTTTTCATAGAATTTAAAAAAAATGCTATAAAAATTTGTCAGTCTTTGGGTCAAAGTTCTGGAACCAAATATCAGCTGTACTGTCAGTCTGCATCTTACAGCAACCCTCACTGGATGCACTCAACTGTCTCATTCAAAGGGCTTTTTTCACATTAAAAATCCCCTTGAGTTTGAATAACAAATGACAAATAAGCTGCTCCAAGTCCTTATGGGAATCCTGAAGGATAGATCAGTGTGGGGGCATGCAAGGACTTTAATTTCATCTTAGAGAAAATCCTGCCACCTCGTATGCGTGGAGAATTGCAACAGAAGGGTTCATATCCTCAAAAGAAATGTTTCCTGTGTGTTTGAGATGGCAACAACAGGCAGGATTCCCTCTCAGCATAGACACATCCTCTACAAATGCATGGAAGTCCCAGAAGATCTTGATGTCCAGTATTTTAGGGGGGTTATTATTTTCGGAGAGGGACAGACTTAATTTTGGTTTGTAAGTGCAGCAGGTCTCTTCTCAGACACTGATAGGCAGAAATCCATGAGGACTGGATGTCATTTACTGTAATTTCTTACAAGAAATTGAGGGCCAGCACAATCAGGGTCAGATAGTGAAGTAATAACAGCTTTCACAGGAACAGCCAGTCTTTCATTTCTAGATCCTCATGCCTAGCTCACTAGAGCAGCTTCAACTAAATCCTTTTTATTATAGAAAAAAATTCTAAGTCAACTTAGTCAAGTGGCAGAAATCCCAGACTGGTAAAAAGGCTGAAAGGAAAGAAAAGTAATTTCTATGCCATCTTCCCCTCAAATATGCACATATGAAAAAAGAAAGGAAATATGAGAATTTGCCGGTCTTCATTTAGCCTTTACTTGGGAGTTTCCTTACCTGAATTTGATAGTTGATCACAACAAAAAATATCAGCATAAATGATGGCACAACAGCAGCTGTAGCTCAAATCTTCAAGTCTGTTTTTCAGAGAGAGGTTTCTGGGGACATGTATCCTTCATTTTCCCAGTTGTCTGTCTCTGCAGTGTGAGTTTTAGACTAGACATTGGGAAGCATTTCGTTACCAAGAGAGTGGTGAGACAATGGACCAGGCTTCCTGAAGGGGTGGTCAGTGCCCCAGGTCTGTCATTGTTTGAGGAGTATTTGGACAATGTCCTTAACCTTTGATCAGGCCTGAAGGCTGCTGGACTGGACAATTACTGTGGGTGCCTTCCAAGTGAAATATTTTGTTATGTTCTGTTCTATTCCATTCTTGCAGTCATGGTCTTCTCTGTATATAGGGAAAAAAGAGGGAATGAGGGTCCCAAAGGCCACGGCTGTTCCCTGGGGGTGTGGGCAGCAGATTTGGAGTGAGGTGGATGCCAGAGCAGTCCCCACCTGCCAAGGTGTTAAGGAACTGCAGGTCGGGAGTGAAAGGCATTGACAGCACTGCGGAGGCTGCTGACCCAGCACCTGGCTCAAACCAAACGCACAAGCTGCTCATGAGCTCTAAATCTGGTGTTTAGTTCTGAAAGCCAGAAGGGCTTTCAATCCCTGCCTTCCCCTTCTCCTGCATCCAAACCTTTTGCCTCAGTGGCTTTGCTGAGTGGGCTGGCAGCGGGATGCTGGGAGCAGGATGCTCAGTCTCTGCTTCCCACCCTGCTCCCGGATGGAAACAGGAAGATGCCACTGTGGGGGGAGTGCTGTCACTTCCCTGTGCAGGCTTCCATTCCCAGAAAAGACAGAAGCTGTGTTTGCATGCAGAGCATCTCTTTTATGTATCCAGTAGCTGTACCCCATCTGAGTGTGTGTGCTGAACAGAATGCTGGTAGTAGCAGAACTTCCATCAGCTGAAGGAGAATTATATCCATAAGCTTAGTTATATCCATAAGCTAAGAAATTAAAATGAGGGGGGGAAAGGAAGCTTGGCATTTTTTCCATATCCATATGTTTTATTGCATGGACTCCAGCAGGTCACAGGGAGGGGATTCTGCCCCTCTCTGCTCAGCCCCTCCTGCAGAGCTCCCTGCAGCCCTGGGCCCAGCACAGGAGGGACAGGGAGCTGCTGGAGCCAGAGCTGGGACACCAAGGGCAGCAGAGGGATGGAGCAGCTCTGCTGGGAGGAAAGGCTGAGGGAATTGGGTTTGTTCAGCCTGGAGAGGAGAAGGCTTTGGGGTGACTGAATTGTGGCCTTGCAGTGCCTGAAGGGAGCCCACAGGAAAGATGGAGAGAGGCTCTTGACAAGGGCCTGGAGTGACAGGACAAGGGACAAGGGCTTCACACTGACAGAGAGCAGGGTTAAATTGGTCATTTGGAAGAAATTGTTCTCTGTGAGGGTGGTGAGGTCCTGGCACAGGTTGCCCAGAGCAGCTGGGGCTGCCCCATCCCTGCAAGTGTCCAAGGCCAGGTATGGATGGGGCTCTGAGCAATCTGGGATAGTGGAAGGTGTCCCTGCTCTGGCAAGGGGTTGGAACTGGATGACCTTAAAGGCCCTTTCCAACCCACACCTCATCCCTGGGTGTCCCTGTGTGCAGGGAGGGCTCCGAGCAGGGCCCAGGCTCTGCTCCCTGGGGCCCAGCAATGGCACCAGAGGAACGGGCAGGGACTGATGCCCAGGAGGTTCCACCTGGACATGAGGCAGAACTTCTTCCCTGGGCAGGGACCGAGCCCAGAACAGATTGTCCAGAGAGGGAGTGGAGTCTCCTCCCCGGGGATATTCCAGACCCCTCTGGACAAAATCCTGTGCCCTGTGCTCTGGGATGGCCCTGCTGGAGCAGGGAGGTGGGACCAGATGACACCACTGTGGTCCCTTCCAGCCTGACCCATCCGAGGATTCTGGGATTCTGTGAGTGCAGGTGTTGTCATCATCTTTGTTAAAATCCTAATTTAGAAACCACTCATAAATTCAGTGTTAAATTCTTGGTGTGTTGTAGACAGACTGAGGAATGAGGGGAAGTCTGCAGAGCACAAATGCTTAAGCTTGCAGTCTCCAGTGGGACAGGAGGAACACCTGCCCTCCCAAAGAAGGTGTAACAGGTTCAGAGAAGGTGATATTGTACATACGTCTGTGGTGTTTGAGCTTGTCTAAAGGATATTGGTGTGAATATCCATCGTGCATGAGAAGGTAAGGACTTTCCAGAAGGGATAAAGCAAGCTGCTCATTGGAGAGCTGGTGCTGAATATGAGATTTGGGGAGTGGATCTCATCCCCAGCCCTGGTTGCTGGATTGTTGTCACCTCCTTTTTTTCTGATGGTTCCCCATATTTTTTGAGGGAGGAGAACAATTTGCAGTGGAGTCACACTGAGTTGTTCTGCCTCCTTTGCCAGAAGGTTCATTTTTGCTTTTGATTAATTACAGGAGTTGAGTGACTGCTTCAAGTGCAGCAGTACAGCCCTGGTGTCCTGTGAAAGGTATGGGCCCAGGAGAAAGGCCTGAGCTGAGCCCAGCTGGTGTCCCCTGACATCAGAGCAGCCACACCTGCTCAGCCACCTGGGGCAGCCTGTCTGCTGTGTGCAAAGCTAAGCTCTTTGCCTAAAGGGCAGCCTCAGCCAGGCTGAAGGACTCATGTGAGGACGAGATGGATGCTTCTGTACTTCCCATGTAGTTTTTTGAAACGTTTGCATCAGCTTACTGATGTAGCCTTGAGAAAGAGAGGAGGCAAGCCCTCCCCTGATGAGTCCAGGGGTGCGTGCATCCTTTAACAACCCCAGAAAGGGAATGCTGGCTTCCCATGGTGAGAGTTTCCTAGAGGGAGAAGCTGATCAGCTTCCCAAGGTCACCGAGTCCTCTCCTTTGTTAGGATGAGTATGTCAGGGACCCCGAGGCTCAGATGGTCTCTGTTCCAGAGAGCTACAGCCCCAATTCTACAGCTGGGGAGAGGCAGCATAACTCTGCTTTACTGCCTTGCCCTGTTTGAAGCCTCAGCCCGGACAATTTGTTTATCAGCTCTTCCACATGCCCCATTTCAGCAGGAAAATTCAGCGTGCTACAATGCTGGCGAGGATGACGTTTAATTTTAGCAGACACCTCCTTTCTGTGGGTGGGAAGATGGGTTCTGCTGGGCGCTGAAGCGCACAATAAGGCTGTTATCGAACACTCCCATGCTGGTGTGAATTAGAAGCAGCACAGTTTTAAAAATCAGCAAAGCTGTGCCCAGTTTGAACCAGTCTGCTTTCAAAGTCTTCACTGGAGGCATTTTGTGTTTTCTGTCCCAAGAGACAGAGTGAGGACTGAGGGTCCTATTTTCTCTGGAGCCACATGAGTTTATATCTGCTGAGCCCCTGACTTGGAATGCTTATTCCACCAAGTGTGTCAGATTTGCTGCCCTGTTCTGCCACAAATGCCTAAAGACTCGTGCAGTGCCTGAAGCAAGGCATAAAAACAGGGCTGGGTACACCAGTGACCAAGCAAAAAAAAAAAAAAAAAAGAGCAGTTTCTGGGGAAGGAAGGGCTTTTTGGATCACCTCTATGGGGAGGGAGAGGAAGGGGAAGGAAGGGAAGAACAGCGCACGAAGGAGCTGTGCGAGAGAGAGTGCAGAGGAGGATGAGTCACCTTCAGGCTTTGGCTTGGGTGGCAAGGGAAGCGTTTCCACCTCCAAAACGCCTCCTCCCCTTGCTTTTTGGCTGCCTTGTGAGCTCAGGCTCTGCAGTGATCCCAGTTCTGGGCTCAGAGAAGGAGGCTGGCAGTGCCCCAGCAAGGGAAGGGCAGGGCAGGAAGGCACAGCACCTCCTGTGCCAGCAGTGGCTCTCAGAGGACTGGCCACAGGGCCCTGGCTAAGTCTGACTCCCTCATGTTTTATGTAGTCTCTTAGCACTCCCAGCACTGGGGGAGGCAGCACCAGCAAATCAAAGCATCTCCAGTTCTTTGCTTTGCTGCTTCATGTCCCACACAGAGAAATTACCTCACAGAGCTCTCAGCCAAGAACTTCACAGCTTCATATTTCCAATACTGCCATCAATGCCCAGCACTGGGGGCAGCAAAAGGGATATTTCCCCTTGTTTGAACGATGACACTCAGACATAAAGTCTCAGTTAATTGTCTGGGCTCTTCTGGGCTCTTTATTTTGTCAGTACAAAACCAAGGCACTGCTAACTGGTGATTCATGGTAGAGCTGACAGGCACGATGACTCACCTCCCAACAACACTGGTTTGTCTCCAGGGTCTGTGGGTTTGCTAAAGACATCTAACTTTCAGGTGGGTAAACTTAGGTGAGATGAGTCTTATCCCAGGAAGCAATTTCTGCTGCCACCTCTTGCCTTCCTCTGCAAACACCTCCAGTGAGAGCTGTGTGGTGACTTGTGAAGAAATGTGCTCCTCAGGATGAGGCAGCAGCTCTGAAATGAATATTGTGAAATGTCAGGGGCTCTGCCCATGGACCTATGGCCAGCTTGTAAGAGAGCAACTACATCCCCCTGGAGTGGGGGGATGTCAGGAGTAGAAAACCACCAGTCTGAGTGCTCTGCTTGATTTTACCCACAGAAATTCACTTACAGACAGATCTCAGGGGTTACTCTGAAATCCACAGAAAGTTGTCTCTGTATGTGCAGGAAATTTGCCTATCAGAGCAAAGCAGGGTGATCAGGTGGCCAAATCAAGAAGACATAAACAAACCAAACCAAGCCCCCCAACATGATACAAACAGGACTACTCTTTCAGAAAAATCCATCTCTTATAGCAACTTTAGAATAAAAAAGTATTTCTCTAAAAGCATGAAGCTTTCATGCACAGATGAGGTACTTTTTCCAGACCACCAACACCAGTGAAGATGTCAGATGTGCTACACTATCAAAACAAATGCATAAACATGCTAGATGTGAATATTTATTCCTAAATTTCTATTTATTCATAACTTGAAACCAGCTGGCTGGGTTTCTGTTCCATAAATCTCAATCTAAGCAATATTACACAATAGATCAGTCCATGGGTTTTAAAGAGAGCTGAGGAAAGTTGCTCATGTCTATAAATATTAAATGATTTGCTTTTTAAGTGTTTTCTCTTATTAAACTGCTAAAAAGTTCCTTATTTGAACTTGTTCTGCCATTGGCAGAAAGGTGTCTTCAGAAGCTGAAATTAAATATGTAGAAACTTCCTTACAATCATGGTGCAAATTTGTACTCATGATACTCTCCTGCCACTGACATAATGTGGATTTTTCCAAATGTGCAGCACATTACAGGCCTCTAGTGGTAGAAATTTAAAAAAAAAAATCTAGCTTAGGATCCATCCTAACTGTAACAGTTACTGATGGTATTGAATTCCAGCCTTAATAAATTACATAATGCTTTCTGTTTATAGATTTGGCCTTGTAGTTGGCTCACCTGAGGGAAATGGAAATTCAGCAGAGGTCAGAGATGTCAGTGATAATTCTCTGTTAATCTGAAAAAAAAAAAAAAAAAAAAAAAAAGGAGAGAGAGAGAGAGAAAGTAAACCAGGTTTAAAAAAAAGAGAAAATCACAGGGTGCATAGCCCTAGTCTTGGTCAATTAATTAATTAATTGCAGTACCTAAAAGAGGTAGAATGTTGTGAGTCTGGCAGGGTACAACCGTGCCACCCCACCCCTGCCTGGGCTCCAGCCTTACCACCCCTTTTTCTGCCAGGTCTGTGTGGACACAAGACTCTGCCAGTCCATCTCAAAGCTGTCACCTCCCTGACAGATTCAGGTGAGACTTGTCCAGGAGCATCCTCCTTTCAGCCCTTGCAAAAGGAGCATTTCCTCCTGCCAGGGCTGATCTCGCAGCATTTAACATTTGATTTACTCAGCACAAATTTATTTGTTTTGCACAAAGTACAAGGCAGTGACTAAGCAATTCCCACAATGGGTTGTTTGGTGATTTGGTTTTGGTTTTCTGTTTTGTTGTTGATTTTTATTTAATTACAGTTTTTTCACTCAGATTACTAATAATACTCTCAAACTCCTAATTTCTGAGATAAATATGATGCAAACTTATACTTCTAAAAATCTCAGCATTTTACTACATTTTTAGGGGTGTTAACACTGTGGAGAGGAGTACTATATGTAAAAAAGAAGAAAAAAATGGAGAAGAGTCAGAAGTGATTGGAGGTTTTTTCCCCCTTAGGTTTTTTTAATTGGAAAATGGGATTTGGTCACAGGTCACTGCATTTTGGTGGAGAAGCAGGCAAATTTGAAAAGCTTCAGAAGAGCTCAAATGAAATGCTGTATATCTGGGGACTAAAGAGCTGTGGAGGAAAGCTTAAGATCATCAAAATCGCTGTGTGAACAAAGACCATGGAAGAAGTGATGGCAGCAGAGGGTAAAATTCTGTTGAGCGTGGCATTCAAATCAGAACATCATATTGGAAGTGAATGCATTATTTTAAGATGCATCATCTTGTGCTTAAGCATCTTTAGGTCCTCTCTTGGATCTTGGGCTGTTGGAACTGCGTGATCTTTAAGCTCATTTCCAACCCAGGCCATTCTATGATTTACACTTGCCAGTCCTGTCCAGGGGATGTATTTTGGTACAAATACTGCCAACATTTCTCCAACATTCCCTCTCATGATCCACCGTGGAAAAAAAAAAAATCATTCAGCACAATGATGCAGTTGCAGGGCATCCTGAGTGAGACCTCACAGCAGTTCTGCAGCTTCCTCAGGAGAGGAAGAGGAGGGGCAGGCCCTGAGCTCTGCTCTGTGTGACCAGGGACAGGACCCAGGGAACGGCTGGAGCTGTGTCAGGGGAGGGTTAAGGTGGATATCAGGAAATTTTCTTCCCCCAGAGGGTGTGGGGCACTGCCCAGGCTCCCCAGGGAATGGTCATGGCCCCAAGGCTGCCAGAGCTGCAGGAGCATTTGGACAACGCTCTGTACAGGGCCAGGAGCTGGACCCAGTGATCCTAGAATCCAAGAGAAACTATGATTCTATTGCTAAATCAACTTTTTAAACGGATTTCTTGCAGCTGTTAAATGTTCCCAAGTATAGAAGAGGAGACTGTGATGCCTGAGTCATGGCTAAAAGCTCATGGCTATATGGCAAAAAAACCCAAAATCAGGTAATAAAATAACTGGCCTAAGTCCCTGGTCCACAGCTGAACCCTGGCATCTATGGCTGATTTCCAGGTAGCTCAGAGAGAATGAATATTTTCCTGGCATCTACAGGATATCTCTGCTAATCCATTTAACTGAGATATGAGGGCCCCAACAGCAGTGATTTCCTGCTAGCGCCGAGGGCTGGGTTATTCTGTTAATCTGGGGCCACAGCTGGTCTATCCTCTTTCTGAGAAATCGCTGCCATTCCTGGGGTGGAAATCCTGCTGCACCCCTCCCACAGTGCTGAGGGGTGTCCCCAGCTCCCCAGGGTACCACTGCCAGCTCTCAGAGGGGACACGGGGCTCCTCTCTCGTCACCTCTCACTGGTGGCAGCTGCTTTTGGCTGAGACATTGCTCCTGGGGAAGGGGCTGGGCAGGTGAGGCCGTGGGGTCCTGGAGTGAATATTTTTGTGAGCAGGTGACAGGGATCTGTTGGTGAACTGTGTGGAGGGCACTTCTGGCACTGCACAAACCAGTCCAGTGACTGCCTGTGCTGGCACTCAGCACAGTCCTAAATTCGTGCCTTTGGAGATGCTTTTGCAAGGGGCAGCAGGAAACCTCCAAATCTCTCTTTAAACCTTCTTCCTTACCTACTTAGCACAGAGATGGAACTATCAGCCTGGGGCTCAGCAAACTATCCTAATTTCAGTGCACAATCTCTGTAGTCTTAAGGAAGCCCATGAGCCATGTAGACATTTTTTTTGCAAAAGGAGGCCTCTTTTCTTCTGTCTGCTTTCTTTATATCATTAGTTTGGGCCTTGCTTCAGAGTCATTATATCATATTTTAATTTTCTAAATCTCCTCCTGACAGAAAGTCATTAAAAGGCTTCCTTCATCTGCTGTAAAACAGATGAAGATAAATTGTACACCCTCCCTTTTTTTTAACAGATGAGACAGGGGTATGTGACCTGCATCCTCAGAACCAGGCTTTCTTTGCAAGGTCAGTGCCTGCTCTGTGCTCCATCATGTCTCCCGTGGCAGACATCAGTGTTTTCCTCTCAGAGGGGTGGTTTGTTGCCTTCAAGCTAGGACAATACTCTATCACTGTGTTTTTCCCACACTGGTGTGTAGAAGATTGTGTCTCAAAGCACTGCAGGCCAACAAGGACAAACCCACAAACCAGAGGAGTGTGTACAGTCCCAAATGGATCAGTTCCAAACTTCTCACAGTGGTCAAGATAAAAAGGAAGGATGAAGTCTGCTGAAGTACTAGCTCACATCATCCCTAAGGATTTGGCCTGTAGCCTGGAATTATGACAAGAGTTGTGCCTGTAGGCCACGTTAACTTTCCCTAGTATGTCATGTAGTTGCAGGGAAATGGAACACAGGAGGAGAGGGAATTCCTGCATGTTACACTGGCTCATTTATGGTCACCTTTACCAGGATTGTGCTTGCCAGCAGCAGCACTGATATTAACAGTTTGTGCCATGGACAGATTGCCTTTTTGTAAAGATCCCTAAGAATAAAACAGTAATTAAACCTCATAATGCCTCGGGGAGTTGCAAAGGAGTCACGTCACTTTTCTGATGCAGCTCTGCAGCATCTGATTGACTGTGTAGGGCCCTTCTATTATTGACTGATTCACCACAGGCCCAAGGATTCTGAACTGGAGGAGTCCCAATCACATTCTTTTTCTGCAATAAATGGAGGAGGAATGGCAGTTTTTCTCCAGTGAATCACCCACACTGTTTTCAGAGAATCCTGAAATGGTTTGGGTTGGAAGGGACCTTAAAGATGATCCAGTTCCAAACCCTTGTCTTGGGCAGGGACACCTTCCACTAGAACAAATCACTGAGAGCCCTTGAGCAAAACCTGGCCTTGAGGATTTGAACAGTGTTCACCACTTTGAGAGAAATACATAAAATCCAGCCAAGTCCTGCCCAGCAGAGATGTTGCCTTTTTTTTCTGCGTGGAGGAGTTTGTTGCCTCATGTCATGTCTTTTGTCGCAAGTTACTCTAACTGAAGGCAAAATCTTCTATTTCACACAGAGATTCAGGATGGACCATGAAAAAACTGAGTCTTTTTAGCTATTGTAAATATAAGGCAATTTCAGGAAGGTGTCAGCTGTTCTCCACACAGTAATTGCTTTAAAGGACAGAGATCAGAACACTCTGTGCTGCCTATTGGCTCCAAAATCCACCATTGGAAGTTGGAAAGTCGAACTGCTCATTTTCTGGCTCCTATAAATATCTGCTCTATTTGGCTTCCAGATCACTGGGAGCAGATGTACCAGATCATTAGAGGAGGAAAGAGGATTTTGCATCCTCAATTTTTATTGCTGCCATAAATACTTTGGTAGTCACTGCACAGGGAATCAGAGTCTGCAGAGGCTGCAATCTGCATGTTAGACACGATCCAGTGCTTTGCAGGCATGGCAGGAGTGCAGCAGGAGCAGGCAAAATGGGAATAAAAGGTGAAGTGAAAAGAGTTGGGGGCACATCATGGTCTGGCTGAGCACATATCAGTGATTTGCAGGCATAACTAGGGTGACAGGTTTGAGGATGAAAAGGAGCCATACTGATTTCTGTGGGGGCATTTCTCCAGGTGTAGGGGAGGAACAGAAGGGGATGAAAGGAATCCAAGTAAGTTTAATTTGGTGGGCACATCTTTGCAGAGGGAGAATGATATACATATTGGCCAGGCAAACAGAAAAAAAAAAAGGAAGAGTTGTCTTAGACTTCCACAATCCCCATGAGGCTAACAGATGTTGGTGTGGTAATTCAGAGCATTGATTTTAAAAATGCACATTATTTTCTTTCAACATCAGCATTTCAATCACAAGACCATCCTCTTTCCTAAGGTGTGAACCCCAGACATTTGCAGGTGGCCTGCACAATGTTTGTGCACCATTTAATGTCTCTCTTCAGCTTCTGAAGTAGCATCTGGTATGACTGGCATGCTTGATGAGCTGAGTGCACATAGTGGAGTAATATCAAAAACTAGAGGAAAACAAAAAAAGGACAAATAATCCTTTCTCCACTGGCAGTTCATGTTCAGTGGCAAGTTCTATTGTGTGCTCTCCCTTCAACAGGAACAGCTGGTCAGAATTAATTTCTCAGCTCATTGCTGTTGGTGGGTTTGTGTGGGAGTGAAATGGAAGAGGAAAGTTCTCAGAAGCACTGAAACATTCAAGTATTACCAAGAGACAGGTATATGGAAAATCTGTATTCCCTTGATTTTGTACGGGAAAACAAGAGGCTGCAGTCATCAGCACTGTACTCTCATTACATGGGTACTGCACTAATTACAGCAGGAATTAAATCTGTGCTCTACCTGTGGCTCCAGCTTATTGGAAATGCCATGAGGTCTGGGTTTGGAGATCCACAGGCTGCTTCTGTTGGAGCCCTTGGACAATCAAGTTCATTCTGTGTTAGAGCTCTAGGACTAGAACAATATTCCTGGCATCTCTTGCATGTCTAAATGAAGGCTCATCACCTTCTCTTTCATTTGGCTTCTCACTCCTTTTCTCACTCACTCTAAGATCTTGGCATAAAAACCTTGTTGCTACCATGATGCCTAAGGTTTGGGTTTTGATTGGTTTGGTTTTTTCAGGTGGTTTTGTGGGGCTTTTTTGTTGTTTGTTGGGGTTTGTTTTGTTTTGGTTTGGTTTTTTGTTTTGTTTTTTGTGATTTTTTGGTTGTTTTGTTTTGTTTTGTTTTGTTTTGTTTCGTTTCGTTTCGTTTCGTTTCGTTTCGTTTCGTTTCGTTTCGTTTCGTTTCGTTTCGTTTAAAAAGGTTGTTATTACCCAATTGATCAATACATAATTTTAAGCCCATTTCTGGGAGGTTTTTGGATGATGCTTGGAATCAACATTAAGCCCCTTCTGCTTGCCAGTCACAGTGCAAAGTGCAACTTTGAAATAGCACAGATTCAAGACCTGTTGAAAAGACAGCAGATTTTGAGATGAAAGCTGAAGGTTTTTGAGTTCTCTAGGCCTAGCAGTTACTTGGGAATGCATTTTTGGAGACAGGGCTGGTTCAGGCTCCCACCACCAAGACTGATGCTTGGTCACAAAAGCACATTGAGAGAAGGTTCTTACCTCAAAGAACTGATCAAGTAAGTGGGCAAGGCTGACAAAAGGTGGGTGTAGAAGCAAAGAGGACTCAGTTCAGATGCATGTACATAGGGAGGTGTCCAGTGCCACTGGAGAAGCCTGAAGATAGCTCTGATATCCATGTGGATCTCACAGATATGGCACAGAACTTGCAGGAATCCTTTGCCTACCAGAACAGTGGGAGGAGATACCTGGGGCACCCTGAACGTCACCACATTCCTCTGTGGACAGCTGGATCAACCCTTAGAACTCCCTTAAGCCTTGCAGAAGTTCATTAGGTGTAGACACCTAAATTTAGGGCTTTTGTTAGATGCTTCACAATTGAAAATACTGGCCCAGGGTCACAAAGACAGCAGCCCCAGTGCCAGAAGGATCCCAGCTGGCACCCAGGTGGGTGGAACTTGGCAGATTTGGGTCTCCACTCACTGCAGGTCACCTTCACCAAGCTCCCGTGGGAGAGACAAGGTTTCCTTCTCCTTTACAGCTCTGGGAACTGAGGCAAGGAGGGGCTGAATGACTTTTCTGAGACCCCCCCCCCACACAGATTAATTAGACTGAAAAATCTGCGCTGGCAATATTAAAATACTGGGGTTTAAGACCATAATTTAGAGAGTTGATGCAATCTCCTAGTGCTGTGCACAGAGAGAGGCTGCTCAGTACCTCTGCCAAAAATCCCTTCCTGTAATCTCTTCTAAACCTTTCAAGGTCTGTGCAATTGGTTGTGTGGTGCATAAGTGAGGCAGTCAAGAAACAGAATCCCTGTGCCAGAAGCATCTTCAACAGCTTCACTGTACCTCTTAGGGGCTTCTTTTTGTTCTAAATAGATGTGAGTTTGGATTTTTTTAATGCACAAGAGCTTTGTGGAGTAGACCTAAATGTGCTGAAAAGTTTGGTGAGGTCTTCAGAGTGTTTTAGTGATGGCTGATTGTCACCTGAAACCACTGTATTTCCCCAGAAACATACATGAGCTGGTAATTTTATATTAGCAAAACTAACTCAGCCATTCAATTATTATTCTGTGGGAAATTCTATTGCTGTAAAAACATCTATTATTTTGTTCCCCATTGTTGAGAGAGTACTGATAAAACCAGATGTCATTTATTTCTGTTGCAAGCAATTGAGAGCTGAGGTGGTTGTTAAAAAGTGTGAATTAGGGGAGATGACACGAACCTCCCTTGGCAATATATTCACCAGGATACCATTTCAGGAGCTCAGAGCTTGCTCTGGAGCACACTCTTGGCAAGGAGCAAGGCAGTGCCTCATCTGCTGGAAGTGTTGGCCATACGATCCTTGAACTTCTCCTGACTCATGAATGTGTTATCCCATAAGCAGCTTCTGTACCAAGAGTGCAGATGTAGGGATGAGCTGAGGAAGAGATTTGTGGGTTTGTCACCTTCCCTCCTGCTCTGTGGCATCCTCAGCTCTGATTTTTATCTCTCACTGAAGCCAGTTCCATACGTAAGTGACCAGGAATTTTTATTATCTGCATAAAACCCACAACATCTGAATATCTGCATGCCTTGAGCAGTTTGGTCCACTTGAATTGCACAGGAAGTGAATTTGGTGCCACTCAGGAGTTCCAAGAGCAAGGTGTGTGCAAGTTTGAGAAGGTATCTGACCACATCCTTGTGTGCTGTAGCTAAGGTTGTGGTGCCTTAAGTGGTTAGATATTCTTTGACCCAGCTTGAAATTCCTGCTGCTGTTATTCAGTGTTTTGTTGATTTGAGCAGGTTGGTGATATCACTTGAAGGTGTGTTCTGCTCCAGAAGGGATCAGAGAATCACAGAATGGGTTGGAAGGGACCTTAAAGATCATCATCTTCTTCTCCCTGGGGAAGAGCAGGCTTTGGGGTGACCTCACTGTGGCCTTCTTGTCCCTGAAGGGAGCCCACAAGAAAGATGGAGAGAGATTCTTGACAAGGGTCTGGAGTGACAGGCCCAGGGGGAATGGCTTCTCACTGACAGAGTGCAGGTTTAGATTGGGTGTCTTGCAACTGGAAGAATTTCTGTCCTGTGAGGGTCGTGAGGCCCTGGCAGAGGTTTCCCAGAGAAGCTGTGGCTTCCCAGTCTCTGGAAATGTCCAAAGCCAGGTTGGATGGGGCTCTGAGCAAGATGGGATGGTGGAAGGTGTCCCTGCCTATGGCAGGGGATTGGAATTGGATGATCTTTAAGGTCCCTTCCAACCCAAACCATTCTGTGATTCTGTGATCTGCCAAGTCTCTGCTGTGGTGTTCAGAGCAGCCTCATGATGTAGCCTGTGTATCCAGATAAGAGTGGCCCCCTGCTCCTTGTCTCTCTCAATTATTAAATCAGGTCTCCTTTGGTAATTTGTGCTTTCAGTACAGCTCTGGTTGGAAGCACCAGCAATTATAGGACCAAAGAGCAAAACCTGCACAGTCTAGAAGCCCTCAGGATTGTTTTGCTGCTGGTATTTGCTGTTGATAATGATTTTGTGGCAACCACCTCCAAACTATGCTGGAGATAGCCAGCCATTAGTTAAAATATTTTTTAATTTCTGATGGAGTTGTCTGAGCTGTCACACATTTTACATAACTGAGTTCCTTATTCCTGTGCCCGTCATTCATGTCCCTGCAATTCCCTTTTTTCTTGCCAAGTCACTGAATGAAAAACCCAATTCACTTTGGCATTCAGAGCTGCCCTAATGCTGTTTCAGTGAAGGAACAATGTTGGGGGTTATTTTTCTACTGAGTTCTTGCTGAAAGTGAAAGCCCTGAGGCTTTTGTGTGGGGTCCCTGCAGAGCTGCCCTCACAGTTGTACTGACATTCATCAAAGGGCACCCTTTCCTGGAGTGTAAAAGCACCACGTTACTGAGGACATCTCTCCATCTGCCAGCCATGCCAGTGAACATCTGCAACAGCACCACTGAGAAGACTTCAGGAACAGGGAAGGGTTTAAAAAAATAAGATATATTTCATAGTATTAAAAAAGAAATCCAGTTTATGTGAACAGTGGAATAGTTTGCCCCAAATGAAATTTGTAGAAATTCACTGCAGGTGATTCTTTTTTTCACCAGGGGAAAAAAAAAAAGCCTTTGATAGAAAAGCTTTGTGTCTGTAATTTTGAGTTTTATATATCAATATAAATATATATCAGTATAAATAGCTCAACAAACATTACTTAAATTACCACATAGATATAATAAAATACAGTCCTATCTACATGTGACAGATAGAAAGGATTGGTCTGATTTATCACTTCCATTGATTCACACAGATAGATCATTGAACCTTTTTTAGGGCTGGGACACCAAAAATATAGAAATTAAACCTGCTGGTTCACAAGCAATTAGAAAACTTTAAGAAAAGGTCTTTATAGGAAGCTCTCAGAAAAGAAAAGAGAAGGGAAAAAAAAAAAAAAAAAAAAAAAAAAAAAAAAAAAAAAAGTATGTAAAGCTCACTATGATTGTAAAGTTCACTACAATTGTCTCCCTGACCCTGGGTCAGCAAAAAACCCAACATGATACCAAAGGTCAGTCAAATCCTCCTCTAAACTGACTTGCCCTTCTAACCCCCTGACACCCTAAATTCAAAACCTTCATCCTAAATCACTTTTCCCAAAAATATTTATTTAAATTCTCCCATGGATTCCATAAATCATGGAAATGCAGTAGCTGTCCAGCAGCATCAGCGCGTGATGTGTTTCAGTGAGAAACTCCCAGCACATGATATGCCTAATTCCTAAAGCTGCTTTGAAAAGCTAATCTTTGGTGCTTTGCCCTTCAGAAAGGTTTGTCATGCATCTGCTGACAGACACAATGCAATGGCATGAGAAGTGGTGCTACCTCTGTTTTATTTGGAATTTGTGCTAATATTCTGTGCCCACTGGGCAAAGAGGACGTAACCACACTGCAGGTGACCAAGCTGAACCCCATCATTTGGCTTGGAGCTGTTTCTTGGAGGGTGGGGTGCAGGGTCCTGGTTCTGCACTGGTACCCCCACATGGGGCTGGATCACTGCTGCTCTCTGCATTTTCCCTTGATGCAGATGCTGGAGGTCACTTGGTGTCACTGTCACACCCCTCCAAATATTTTCCTGTCTCATTAAAAACGGTAAATGTGACTCCCCCAGGGGCACAGGCTTGATATGAAAGGGTGACTCCAGATGAGTTTTCCCTGTCTTCTCTGAGTGAGTGAGTGAGTGAGTGAGTGAGTGAGTGAGTGAGTGAGTGAGTGAGTGAGTGAGTGAGTGTCCCCACTGTTCTCTGCCCCCTCATTTGGTGCTCTGGGCCTATTTTGAGCACACAAAAGGCTTTGCTGGCAGTCCCTTGTGCTGGTCAGAGGGAGTGTTCCACACAGACTGGTTTCCAGCCGTGAGCCCTGCCCTTCCACTCCCTGCAAAGCTGTCGCGGCACGTCCTGGAGAAACCTGCAGCAGAAGCGCTGGCCCTGTTCCCGCTTGGCCGGGCTCCCGGGCGTGGCACCAGAGGTCAGCGGGTCACTTCTGTGGAATCCCAGACCTCCTGGGCATTCGTTTCCCTCTTCTTTCCCGTCCCCTAATCTGCTAAAGCGTGCGGGAGAGGCCGGAGAGGGCGGGGAGGAGTGTGTGATGTAACCTCCAACTCCGGCGAAGTTGCGCCACAACCCCGCCGTGCCTGCGGCTCGCCGCGGGCTTTTGGTGGCCGCAAGGACTGAAGAGGAAGGCAATGAAGACCCTTGTGATATATGCCAATAACTCGCTTTTTGAAATTTATGAAAATTTAATAAAGAATAAAAATTGGTTACAAAAAAATTAATACAATAATAAAAGTTTAAAAAGTTTTCAGAGACAGGACAAATAATGAGGCAATAAGAGCAAAGAAAGGTAGCCCGGGTCTACCGTCCCCTCTCCTCTCAGACAAAAGCTGCGAGAAAGAAGGGCCCCGTTAGAGAGAAGCATCTCTATTTTTGAGGACAAACTTTGATGATTATGCATACTTTATCTAAGAAAAGCCCGTTTGCCAAGAGCCTTTTGCAAAACCCCTGGCGTCTTGGAGTCTGGCTTAACCAGGTGGCTTTGTGGATTCAAGGAGATATACAATGGTCTCGCTTGACCAGGGTAGATTCAAGGAGATATGCACGGTCTGGAGTGACCAGGGTGGTTTCAAGGAGATATGTATCTTTCCCTCTGAAACATCCAAGAGGGGTTTTTAGTATGGCTTGTTGTAATTGTTCTCTCTGTGTAGAAACCTCTGGGTTATCTTCTCTTTGCTCTTGAGCTAAGGACAATACCTTACACACAATTCTTACTTAGATTCAATGTTAAAAACTACATTTACTACATTATTTAAATGTTAATATTGCATAACTTTTCTACCTAGCATATTACATATAGTAAATATCTGCGTAGAGCCACACACCCAATATGCCTTTTTCACAATCCCTCCTCTTTCTTTTTATAATAAAATTGGCTCGAGCGATATTTACTGCTCTCTTGCATCCCTTCTATGTTCATTTTCTTCATAAATCAGTCTGGCTTCCTGGAGGGGGTCTGCTACTCTGTTTTGTTTCCTTAATACCATTATCTTTTGTACCGTTTTTGTTGTATCCATCTTTTGATCCAAGGTCACTAATTGCATACCTTGAACTACACTAGTGATTAATCTGATAAAACAAGGGATCAAACAAGGGAGGAATATTAAACCAGCTGTAGCACATAAGAGGAAAAAACCTAGTTTCTTCCACCATTCTATTCCTAGCACATTATCCCACCAGCTGGTACTTAGCATGGATTCCCACTTCTGGACTGGTACATGGGCGATTTTTCTGATATCATTGACTATATCCAGGACAGCTTCTCCATTATCATCTATTTTTAAACAACAATCTGATGTATTGAATTTTCCACAAACGCCCCCTTCTTCAGCTAATAGGTAATCCAGTGCTAACCTGTTTTGGTACACAGCGGCTCTGATTTGAGTTTGTTGCCTGGATATTAATTCCATTGCACTACCAGTTTTGTTTGTTATTATCTCTACGACTGCTTGAAGCCTTATGATACGGTTTAACATATAAATGGGAGTTCGATATCCCCAACTCCCGTCCTGTGCCCAGGTGGCTGGTCCGTATGTTTCCAGTATGCGTGCAGGGGGCCACTCATCCTCTCCCCATTTTTGGAATCCTCCAATTACATCTCTCTTGCTTCTTTTTAGATCCTCATAAACTGGTATCCCTAAGTGATCCCCTTCAGGTCCGGGCAAAAGAAAAAATCCTGGTTGTATGACACCCAGAGTACAGCTCCCTTTCCACTTGGGAGGGAGTTTTGGATACGCCCTTTTCCCACATATCCAGAACAAACCGTCTGGAGCTTTCCAATAGTCCAATTTTTGCTCATCCATATTCTCCCAAAATTTAGAAATCTCTGGGATGCCAACATAAGGATTCTTTCCTGTATCATTACATTGAAAAAGCCTGATTTTATTATTATATTCACAATTTCCGTTTTTTTCTTTTTTCTGGGTCCAGTACATGGTAGGTTCTTCTGGGATCCACCATACAGAGGTTCCATTACTAACCTTGTATCTTTTACAGGGAGTTTTTCCTACTTCACGGAGGAACTTTTTTCCTTCACGCCAAAGACATTCCTCCCCTATGACTACTGAACTTAAAATCCATCCCCCTGGCCGATTTTCTCCCTTTATACTTGTTTGGTTCCACTTAAGGAGCTCGATTGGGCCTAAGCTGCTGCCTTTCCATGGCCATTCTTCTGACATC
Organism: Prinia subflava; assembly: GCF_021018805.1. NCBI lineage: Eukaryota > Metazoa > Chordata > Aves > Passeriformes > Cisticolidae > Prinia > Prinia subflava. The sequence goes on along the minus strand of NC_086250.1, from coordinate 9,858,148 downwards.
AAAGCCCCTCCACAGACCCAACAATTGGTTACGTTGAGTTCCTTACTTATTCTTTCTCCCAATTCCACAAACAGATTTTTACCCATCCGTGAAATATCTATTTCTTTCTCCAGTTGTTGTTCCAATTTCTTATACAAACCATCCAGCGAGATTGGTACAGGCTTTGGTGGTGGTGCAGGCCTAGCTTTTTTGCTTATCAATTCCTCCTTTACCAAATCCTTTGTTTTACTCCCAGTAATGTGGGTGAAACACATCCATTTCTCCCCTTTTGCACATTCACTTCCCCTCACATTTTCCGCCATCCAGTACTTTTTCCCATTGTGTATGCAGTTTCCCAATTTGGAAGGGTTATAACAGTGACTGTTGATATGAGTGTGAGAAATAAAGAAGGAGCCTCGGTGTCTTTCCATATACAGTTTTTGGTAACACCTGTAGCATGGCCTGGTCGGCATCCCAAAAGGGAAGAGCCAGAAAATGAGTGACAGAACCAGCAGAGGTCCAGTATGGCTTATACTCCCACCTCCCATGCCTATGGGGTTGCAGCCCACAGCAGGTGTATGTGATCTTCTCGGTGGCGATTACAGAGGCCAATCTGGTCTTGCCCTCTCCTCTATTGTCACTTTCTCTTAGCTAATTTCCAGGCAAATCGTTTTTGACACTTCTTGACCGTGGTCTCCCACTCTTCCTCAGCTATCTCCCATTCAACAGGCACTAATAATTCCCAACCACACAACCAAGTTATTATTTCAGTAGCTTCAAGTTCTGCTTGGATAGGGGGCTTAGGTGACACTCTACACTTCATGCAACGAGAGCGTCGTTTGTGTGAACTACAGTACCAATTTTTCCCACAGCTCAAACACTTACATTTACACCAACCAGCATGTCCAGTATTTGGGTGAATCAAACAGGGTATTTGGCTTGGCAATGTATGAGGTAATTCCCCCTCCTCTTTATATAAATCACAGGCTAAGGCAAAAACACAGGGGTTTTCTGTCCGAAACAATCCCGATCCTCCTGTCTGTGGTGGAAGTATTCCTCCCCAGGGAGGGTACCGGAGGTGTCTCAAAGTTTTCCCAGGTGGTATTTGAAACCACTGGTGCAAACTCGGTCTAGCTTCCCAGTCTGGTGTGATCCTGTGTATGTTTCCTGGATCATGCGGATCTCCCCAGTTCATCACCTCTCATTTCCGTTTTAGGGTTAATTTCGTTTCACCCGGTTCCGATGATATTGTCCACTCCTTAGGCTTTTCCATAGGTCCTTTGATTCTGCTGGCGTGGATCCACCCTCGTTCTCTGGTCCGGACCGCCGCCTCGGTCGTCAGCAATACCTGAAAAGGACCTTCCCATTGTGGAGTTAAAGATTGTTCTTTCCATGTTTTTACTAATACCCACTCCCCTGGATGAATATTATGGATTTTAAAGTCTAAAGGGGTGGTTTGAGGGATTATTCCTTTTAGTCTTAAATTCTCAAGGGTTTTTGCAATTGTGTTAATATATCCCTTAACACTCCTTTCCCCTACTTCATAAGTAGCATTTTCATGTTTAGTGGTCAGAAAAGGTAACCCAAACATCATTTCATAAGGTGACACTCCCAGATCTGATCTGGGTTGTGTTCGAATTCTCAGTAATGCTAAAGGCAAGCATTGTACCCATGACATTCGGGTTTCAACTATTAATTTGGTTAAAGTTCTTTTTAAAGTTTGGTTCATCCTCTCTACTCTGCCCGAACTTTGTGGGTGCCATGGGGTGTGTAATTCCCATTTTATCCCCAAGGCTTGAATTAATTGTTGTAACACTTTTGATGTAAAGTGTGTTCCTCTGTCTGAATCTATTCTATTAACCATCCCATATCTTGGAATAATTTGTTCCAAAAGGGTTTTACTTACCACATTAGCAGTAGCCTTGGCAGTGGGAACTGCCTCCACCCAATGAGTTAAATGGTCTGTTATTACTAATATATATTTCCATCGCTGAACTTGAGGAAGTTCTGTAAAATCTACTTGGATACTTTGAAATGGTCTAAGGGCTAATTCCCGACCTCCCCGGGTGGTTTTCCTCATTACTTTCTTATTTATCCTTTGACAAGTTATACATTTTTCAGTTACCCTTTTTGCTACCCCATAAATCCCAATGCACCCATAGTTTCTTAAGAAATGATCACACAAAGCCTGGGTACCCCAGTGAGTTTTTTGATGCATGTCTTCTAATATCCTTCTAGTAAGTATTTTATTGAGTAATTGCCTTCCATCAGGAAGTTTCCATTTCCCTGATTCATCTTGTTCACCTCCTATCTCCTTTAACTCTTTTTCCTCAGTTTCACTGAATTTTGGAATTTCCAATTCCTCCTCGTTTGTAGTTAATATTAACATTACTCTTTCCACTCCATTCTCTGCTGCGTCCTTTGCTTCTTGGTCTGCCAAATTATTTCCCCTTACTTCTGGAGTTACTCCCTTTTGGTGACCTCTAATATGTACTACAGCTATCTCTTCAGGTAATTTTAATGCTTCTAAGACCTCTAAAATGAGCCCTTCATGTACTAATCCTTTTCCTCTTGAATTAAGCAATCCTCTTTCTTCCCAAATTTTTCCAAAGGTATGTACTACTCCGAAGCAATACATGCTGTCAGTGTAAACTGTACCCTTTTTATGTGCTAAGTGTTCTAGTGCCCTTTTTAGAGCATATAATTCACAGGTTTGAGCTGACCAGTTTGAGGGTAATTTCCCTTTTTCAATAGTTTGCATGTTTTTCCCATCAACTACTGCATATCCGGACATTCTTTTTCCTTGTAGGCATCTGGAAGAACCATCCACATAAATTATTTCCCCTTCTAAAAGGGCTTGGTCCTCAAGGTCTTCTCGAATCTTTGTCTGGTATTGGATAATTTCTAGACAATCATGTATTAAGTTATCTGTTGGTTCCCCATATAAAAATTGAGCTGGGTTCAGGCTTTTATTTACTTCTAATGTCAAATCATCACTGTCTATCAAGATCGCCTCATATTTTAGCATCCGAGAGTCTGTCAACCATTTTTCAGCCTTTTGGTTTAACACATTTCGAACTGCATGAGGTGTGCACACAATTAGTTTACCTCCAAAAGTCAGTTTACGGCTTTCTTCAACTAGGATTGCAGTAGCTGCTATAGCTTGAATACACACTGGCCAGCCATGGCTCACTGGATCCAACATTTTTGATAGATAAGCCACTGGTTTCTTTACTCCTCCCCACTCCTGAGCTAGAACTCCATGAGCCACTCCCTTTTCTGTATTCACATATAAATAGAAGGGTTTTGATAGTGAGGGTAAACTTAATGCTGGGATTGAAGCCAGTTTTGACTTCAGTTTTCCTAATTTATCCTCATCTTCCTTGTTCCATCTTATATCATCTCCCTCTGTCAACTTTTTGTATAAAAATTTTACTGCCTGTGTGTATCCTTCAATCCATAATCTACAATATCCCAATAAGCCGAGTAGTTTTCTGATTTCCCTTTTGGAAGAGGGAGAGGGAAGGGATAATATTCCTGCAATCCTTTCTGGGCTGAGCTTCCGGTTGCCCTTACTTATTAAGTGTCCAAGATATTTTACCTCTGGTTCCACAAATTGTAATTTCCTTTTTGATACTCTCAATCCTTTTTCTCCAAGAAAATTTAAAAGCTTTATAGTAGCCTCTCTGACTTCAGCTTTTACTTCTCCTGATAGCAAGAGATCATCTACATATTGGATAACTTGTATCCCAGAGGGAGTGGGGAAAGTTTGTAATATGGTTTCTAAAGCTTGTCCAAATAAGTTTGGAGATTCAGTAAAACCCTGCGGCAATTTTGTCCATCTTAATTGCTGCTTTCTCCCGGTTTGTGGGTTCTCCCATTCAAAGGCAAAGATATCTCGGCTCTCCTCGGCTAATGGGCAAGCCCAAAAGGCGTCTTTAAGATCCACTACACTAAACCACTGATGCTGGGGAGGGACCTTACTTAGGAGAGTATACGGGTTGGGAACTACTGGATATCTGGTCCGAGTTCTCTTGTTCACCTCCCTTAAGTCTTGTACCAGTCTGTAACTCCCATCAGGTTTCTTTACTGGAAGAATGGGGGTATTATGAGGAGACATACAGGGTTCTAGTGTACCATCCCTTATCAGTCCTTCTATTACTGGCTTCAACCCTTCCCGTCCCTCTAATGAGATAGGATACTGACGCACCCGTATGGGACAATCTTCTCTTTCAATTTTAACTTTTATGGGGTCAATATTCAATCCTCCTCTATTTCCTTCAGCAGCCCATACCTCCTTTTTAATTTTCTTTTCATCCTCCTGTTCTAGTTTCAGTATTTTAGCTGTCATCTTCCCATTTTCTGGTATAACTCCTATTCCTAATTTTATTTGGAAGTCTCGTCCCAATAAATTACTGCCTGCCCCCGGGACCAGCAAAACATCTCCTACCCAAAATCTAGTTTCTCCCTCTATTAATACATTTTTGATGACTGGAGCAGAAAAACTTTCTCCTTTTGCACCTACTACCTTTACAGTCTCTTTACTTACTTTATAACCTTTGGGAATATCTATGAGACAAGTTTTTTCTGCGCCAGTGTCTGCTACAAATTTCACTTCCTCTCCTTGGGGACCCACTTTTAGGGTTATCACAGGCTCTAGATGGTATTTGTCCCCTAAAAAATAGAGCCTGAGACTTCCCTAGTCACTTTCTGTATTCATCTCTTTGAAGATTTTCAGATCTTTTGCCCGTTTAGGGCAGTCCCTTCTATAATGCCCTTCACCTTGACAGAAAAAACAGACATTTTTGGAATGCCTCTGTGGCTTTGTTGGTGTTGGGTTTTGATTTTTTTCCATTCTCCTGTCTTTATGACCATCATATTTAGAAGCAGTGCCTGTGTATCTCTGATTTTTCTGGAAATTGCTTCCCCTCATAGTAACTGCCATAATTTTTGCCTGTAGCTTAGTTTGTTCTTCATCCCTTCGAACATAGACTTTTTGAGCTTCCTTCAATAAATCATCTAAGGGTTTTCCATGCCAATCCTCAATCTTCTCTAATTTTTTTCTAATATCTGGCCAAGCATTTGTAACAAAATTTACTCTCAATAAAGCTTTTCCCACTTCAGTTTCAGGATCTATTCCAGAATATTGTTTTATATTTCTCCTAAGTCGATCTAACCATTCAGTTGGGGTTTCTTCTTTTCCCTGTTGTATTTCAAAAGCCTTTTTAGCATTTACTCCTCGAGGGGCTGCCTCTTTTATCCCCTTGATTATGGTATTGCGATAATCATTCATACATTTCCTCCCTTCCTCATTATTCTGACCCCATTCTGGAGGTTCTGTCGGCATTATGTCTTCTCCAGAGGGTCCCTGGGGATGCTCTCTATTCCATATTTTTACTCCTGCTGCTATAATCATCTCCCTTTCCTCATGAGAAAATAATATCTTAATTATGGATTGCAATTCCTCCCAAGTATAGATATTTGGTCCCAGGAACTGGTCAAGCTGTTCAGCTGTGCCTATGGGGTCTTCCAGAATCCCTCTTATTTCCTTTTTAAAACTCCTGACCTCAGAGGAGGTTAGGGGAGCATTCACGAAACCCGTTCCTCCCCCTCCCATGGGTACCTCTCTTAGGGGAAATAGCCCAATTTCTTTTTCCCATTCCTTTTCTTTAGTTTTGTTTTCATGTGGTGAGTAATAATCAGGAGAAAGTTGCTTCCTAACTGCATTTCTAGTATTTTTGTAAGGGGCATCTGGCAGAGACAAAGAACTCTTTTTAACCGTAGCGGCAGCGGTTTCCATAGAGACGATTCCCCTAACAGGAAGTGGGATTCCTGGAGGACTCACCATAGAATTTTGGTCCTCCCAAGTAACTATAGAGTTTGAGTCCTCCAGAGGAGGGGCATGGGCGGGGTCTGCTACCGGAATTTCCGAAGGGGAAGTCATTTCCTGTCTACTCCATGTGGCTGGGCTGCCCACGCGGCCCATGGCGGCTGGGCCTGCCGTCTCCGGCACAAACGGGGCCGCGGCAGCAGCGCCCGGCATCGCCGGGGCCGGGGTCGTCGCCACGGTCCTCGGAGACGGGACCGGCGGAGACCCGCCACACGCTGGCAGCGAGGGACTCGCCGTCCCAGGAGGGCCAGGAGCCGCAGATGCCTGCGGCGCCATCACCGCGGCGGACGGGAGGGCTGGCGATCTCATAGCCACAGGAGAGGCGTGCAAGGGTCGGGCCGCTGCTGCCGCCGTTTCTGGCGATACTATTCCTGCGGCTGGCGGAAAAGCTTGGGGACCTGGGGTCGCGGGGGAAAGGGGCAAGAAACGGGCGGCCTCCGCGAGCGGGAGAGGGTCTGCTGCAATTACTGGCGGAGAAAGGGAAGGGAAAGCCTCCCCCGCCGCCGCCGCCGCGGGCGAACCCGCCGCCGCCACCGGCGGAGAAAGGGAGGGGAGACCTCCCGCCGCCGCCACTGCGGCGGGCGAAAAGGCGTGCGGACCTACAACTATGGAGGAAGGGGTCAGAAAGCCCGCTCCTGCTGCCCCAGGCAGACAGGGAGCCACTACTGGGGGCGGGCGGGGGAGGGGGCCCGGTGCCACCGGGGCTGCCGCCCCAAGCGGACCCACGCCCGGGACGGGAACCGGGGCGAGACCACACGACAAGCCGGGACCCGTGGTATACGCGGGGGCAGGGACGAACTCCGACATTGGGGCCGAGGGAGACCTCCCGCTGGGTCCTGACTCTGGCAATGCAGGCGTGCTTTGAAAAGGAGGGGGTAGAAACTGCAGAGGGTCCCATTCCTTTTCTCTCTTTTTCTCCTGTTCCCCTTTTTCCTGTTCCCCTTCCTTCCCTTTCCCTGTTTTCCTCCCTTGCTTTGTTCCAGGGGTTTCTGCTACTTTAAAAATCTTGATTCTCCTATAATCTCCAGTCCAACAGGCCGCATAATTTCTTTCTTCTAAATCACTCTGTTCCTTTGAATTTATAAATTCATTTAAAGCCTGACAAATCCATTTTTCGAAGGAACCATATCTAGGCCAATAAACGTGATCAGATCTTATTTTCTCTCTTGGCCATTCTAGCATACAGAATTGTATCATCTTTATTTTATCCTTTGTCCTTGTACAAGGGTTTTTTTCCCAATTATTTAACATGATTCCCAGTGGACTGTCTGGAGGAATTTCTGTGGATGGTTTTTTACTTTTTCTTTTCTTCCCTATCTTCTCTTTACTGGATTTCTGTCCCATTTTTCAATATTCTCTCTACTCCAACCCCCCTTGTCTCTGTTCAACTTCCCTTTACCCCCACAAAAGCTACTTTTTTCCTTTCTCTCACACTATTTCTTAATACAGTTTACTTTCTCTGAGGAACTATAATAAAGTTTAAAATAAAAATTTACACTTTCTATACTTTCATTCATCCACATTCACTCCACCCTATTTTCCACTTATTCTCACACACAACCAACAATCATGACAACAACAAGGTACCTTTTTTTTTTTTTTTTTTTTTTTACACAACTTTTACACTCTTTAAAGAGTCCCTGGCCAGATAATGTATTTCACAAACCTTCAATCTGGCAATGTTGGGATTTCTCTTCCCAACCCCAGATGTCTTGGGTTTATTTCATAGATTCTGCAGAATTTAACATAACCCTGGATGTCTCAGAATTTCTCTCCAATCCAGCTGGTTATCAACCCTGGGTGCTCTCAGAATTTTCCTCAACCCAGCTAAATTCTGGGTGTTCTTGGAATATTTCTTCAACCCAGCCGATTATTAAAATAACCTGGGTGTTCTTGGAATAATTTTCCTCAACCCAGCAAAAGCTTTTAGGGTTCCCTTTTCACACACTTCTTCCCGGGGGGGGTTTCTTTCACTCCTTTTTACCATTCACTTTCGTCCCGGTGCTGGCCGCGTCCCTCGCGGGACAACGGAACCGCAGCGTAGGGGACTCCGCTCTCGCTTGGAAGGTCTGGGTTTTACCCCAGCCCGCCTCTCAGACACACACACTTTCAGCCCCCGTTCCGCGCAAAACGCTGCCACCCCCAATCCCAGCAATTCTTACCACTCCGTTGTCCTTGGGTCTTTATTCTTCGTGCACACTTTGATGTTAGGAGCTGGTTACCGCGGTTTTTAGGGAATTCTTTCCCTTCTCTTTGCCTTATTGTCTCCTTTTGTCCTTGGATCTTACCCCTTTCTGGGGTACTCTGCGAGGACCAGAGCCGAGGCCGCCTAATGCAGGCGGGACGCGTCTTCCTGGTCTCTAATCCTCTCACAGCACCCACAGTGGGGTATTTTAACCGTACTCTGCTACCAAATTGTGATATATGCCAATAACTCGCTTTTTGAAATTTATGAAAATTTAATAAAGAATAAAAATTGGTTACAAAAAAATTAATACAATAATAAAAGTTTAAAAAGTTTTCAGAGACAGGACAAATAATGAGGCAATAAGAGCAAAGAAAGGTAGCCCGGGTCTACCGTCCCCTCTCCTCTCAGACAAAAGCTGCGAGAAAGAAGGGCCCCGTTAGAGAGAAGCATCTCTATTTTTGAGGACAAACTTTGATGATTATGCATACTTTATCTAAGAAAAGCCCGTTTGCCAAGAGCCTTTTGCAAAACCCCTGGCGTCTTGGAGTCTGGCTTAACCAGGTGGCTTTGTGGATTCAAGGAGATATACAATGGTCTCGCTTGACCAGGGTAGATTCAAGGAGATATGCACGGTCTGGAGTGACCAGGGTGGTTTCAAGGAGATATGTATCTTTCCCTCTGAAACATCCAAGAGGGGTTTTTAGTATGGCTTGTTGTAATTGTTCTCTCTGTGTAGAAACCTCTGGGTTATCTTCTCTTTGCTCTTGAGCTAAGGACAATACCTTACACACAATTCTTACTTAGATTCAATGTTAAAAACTACATTTACTACATTATTTAAATGTTAATATTGCATAACTTTTCTACCTAGCATATTACATATAGTAAATATCTGCGTAGAGCCACACACCCAATATGCCTTTTTCACACCCTGCACGGCTGTGGGAGGCCTGGTGGGTGATGTACTCCCCTCCCCTGTGGAGAGGAAAGCCGGGCTGCAGCTCCTCGTGGTGCCGGCTCCACCTGCGGACCCCCGGAGAAAGGGATGCTCGGAGCTGCTGCGGTGAGTCTGCCCCTCCTGCCTGCCCGGCACAGGCTGACAAAAACCATCACACCGCCCTTTCCCGGCGGCCTGGAGGGAAGGAAGGGACGGGGAACGCGTGTGGATTGTTTAGGGGCGTGTAAGCACTGTGGAATCCCTGCGGTGTTGGGTCTGAGCCAGCTGATCGTCACCGACTAATCTGGGTGCTGGCAGGGCCGCCCGGATTACGGGGACATGCGGCTCTGGGTCAGGACGGGTGTGACACCCTCCAGGGCCTCGGGCTTTGTGTCAGGGGGACACCCCAAAAAAGGGGTGACTGCAAGGATTAAGTGCAGGAGAGAAATTTGGGGGTGTCTGACACGTTGCTGGGCGTGGGTGTCAGTCTGTGGGGAGGAGTCAGAGGAGAAAATGTGGTTTTCTAAACGCCAGCAGGAAGTGAAACTGGGAGGAAGTCGTGTGTTTGCTAATAGAACTGGATCGGGTAGCTCAAGCTGTTGAAACTAACTGCAAAAAAGTGTTTTCTAGGAGAACTTCCAAGTGCCTTTGAAAACATCTCCCTGCTAAAGGAAAGAAGGGAAGAGGAGGATCATCATAATATGTATGAGTATTCTACTTTATGTGCTATATTACAGAATCTATACAAAATAAAATTAATATGTAAACTGGGGGCTCAGAAAACCAAATAATCAACTCTGTTATCACCCCTGGAGCTGCAGCAGTGCTGAATGAATCCCTAGCTGCCTCCCAGCACTGGGAATATCCAATAATACCTGCAGCAGGATGCAGTTATGATATCTGGTGTGTGTCCTCACATGAATGTTGTGCTCACAGTGCTTTAGGAAAAAATGCCACATGACTGATTCCTCAACGGTACTGGCAGTCCCCTCCTGGCTCTGGCAGATCACATGCAGATGCTCAGAGCATTTTTTAGAAGTGAAACCTCCATGAAATATCAAAATCCGGAAGTTAAATAATAAGTTATTTAAATTTATAAATAAATAAAATCTGGAAGTTAGGTTGCTAATCCTTGCAAGGGGGTTGTCTTTCTTCCATTTTTTAAAGGGGACTTTAATCCTGGTCTAAAAGTTAACTTTTTAGAAAGCTAACTATTGTCCTTTCATTAGGTGTAGTCGTGAGCCTTTGTCTAAAGAGCCTCCTCATTCTAGACTCAGTCAAGTTAATTTCTTTCCAGAACTTGGGATGGCTTCAACTTGGCAGAAAACTCAGGAATTCTACAACTGGGTTCTTGAAAACGGAGGTAGGTAGAGATGCTGTCTAAAATGGCAATTCCTGCATGAACAGCATAATCATGAAAACCAGACCTAGAAGGAATGCAATCCTTATACTAGACCACATTTTCTTCACTAAGCAGGTTTCCACTTTCCCTTCTCCATGATCACAAACTCCCCTTAAGTCTTGAAACATATCTCATTGACCCTCCAGCTGGATCAGAGTAAGGAATGAAAGGATGGAGGATTTCCCAGTGGGCTCTGACAAGACCGGGAGCAATAAATGCTTGGGATTGCCTGTTAAATCTGGAGTACTAAAGGAAGTGATTTTTCTAAAATGCATTTTCAGGTGTCATGGGAAAGCTGACCAAAGAGTTGACCAAAGAGTTAATACTTTGGGGTTTAAACTCTTTGTGATGCCAGTAAAACTTGTTATCAAATTGAATATTGGCAGTAACTACTCCTCAGTGCTTGAGATTTGACACTTTGCAGTGAGGAGACATCAGATGTTCGGTAGTTAGAGGCTCAGTTTGGTCCCAAAGGGCTCTGTTGTATCTCTGGATGTAAAGAAAAGCCACAAAATGCCACAAAGGTAGAACAGCAGGCTTGCATGATGGCTTTGGCAGGTGGAGGACGTGGGGCATAATGCTCAGACTGTAAAAGTGTCAGGACTTGTCGTTCACAAGAGAGTGTAAATTGGAATTCAGGACTTCTGACAAACTGTTAAATCCAGAAATGGAATATCAAAGAGCTCCTGACACAGCCCTTAAGAGCCTTCATAAAGAGCTGGGAGGTTTAGAAGGGATAGGGATTAACAGAGTTGTCCAGACTGGTATGGCATTTATCAAAAAGTAAGGGAGTTTGGCAGAGCAGTGATCACAATGGGAACAGGAAAGGAAAGCGTGAATGGCATCTGGGATTTTTTGTTGATATGACATATCCTGGGTGGTGGCAGGATTAGGGGGAGGTGGCATGACAGAGAAGCTGTTGAATTTCTCTTTATTGTAGGACTGAAGAGCTTTTTCAGCAGGGATAAGTGTTTTGGAATTTCCCAGTAAATTCGTGCTTTTTAAGAGAGTCCACTCTATGAGCAGGTATAAAAATAAAGGAGTGGAGAATTTCAGATGTCCTGAGGATTGTAAGGAAGTAAACACCAGTGATTGAAACATTTTTATTATTTAACTGTAAAGATTTACACTCCTGAGGAGCCACTGTTGCTTTGGCTGCTCCTGTGCCTCCCTGCACAGTGTGTGGGATTGCTCCTTTTGCCCAGGGAGGGCTCCAGCTCATCCCAGGAAAGGTCTGCCTTCCAGTACTGCAGTCCATACCCAAAAACTGGGCTAAAACCTTTGTGCTAAAGCCTTTTGGCCGAGTCAGAGCAGAAGGACTGAGGTGCAGCTTTGCAAAGACACAGAGACACCAATTTTCTTTCTGAAGGGAATCAATTAAATACAATTAAATATATCTGCCTTGCTCTGCGTGGAGGTGTCAGCTGTGGCTGTGTGTTTTGCTTCCCAGATCCAAGGACAGACCCATGGCCACTGGTCTACTCCCCACTTCCCATCACCCTGCTCTTCACCTCCTACCTCTGCATGGTGGCGCTGGGGCCGTCCTGCATGCGGCGGCGGCGGCGCCTGGAGCTGCGGGCCCCGCTGCTCACCTACAACCTGGCCATGGTGGCATTGTCCAGCTACATGTTCCACGAGGTGAGGAGGCAGGCTTGGCTCCTAGGTAAGCACCTGGGGAGGGTTTGAGTCCCAGAGCCTCCAGATTCCAGGGTTTGAACAGCTTTTGCTGATGGACTCTGCTGAAGGGAACGGGAGCTGGCTTGCACATGTCTGTGTTTTGCCACAAGAGGAGCAGTGTTGTCCTGCTGTACTTGATTTCCTCCCATTTCTCAATCCTCCCGCCATTCATGAAATTTACACGGGATTTCATTCATCCTTAATGAATGAATTGCAAGTTGAGATCTCCCCATGAGGCACAGAGTGTGTGGAGGATGTGGGACAGGCTCATTTTGCCTCGAGTCTGGCTGGTGATGGATCCATCTCTGAGGATGAGAACCCCTGGTCTCGTGAAAGGTGTCCCTGCTCAAGGCAGGGGATTGGGATCAGATCATCTTTCTTACGGTCCCTTCCAACCCCTTAACATTCTATGATTTTCCAAAGTTGGTAGTTCTCTCCAGGAGTGCCAAGCACTTTCTGTAAAGAACGTGTTTTTCTGCTTATTCTTAATGCATAAGCCTTTCCACAAGCCTGTCCCCCCCAGTTTATGTAGGCCACTGAAAACTCCTCGAGGGAACATGGCCAAAGTTTCAAAAACATTCTGATGCAAACAAATATGCCCTTTTAATTTGTATCACAAGTGTTACATTAACACAAATTGCTTTTGTTTTGTTTGGTTTTTTTTTGAACCAATGCTGCTCCATCTGAGGACAGGTGTGAAAATTACTTTTCTGTGCTTGATTGTTCAGTTATACTTGTTACTTGGTCTAGTTTTTGGCTTCCCAGTGAACAGGCAAATGCAACCAACCAAAACAGAGCAGCCTGGGATCTTTGCAAAGGAGAACAGACTCTCAGAGAGACTCAGCAGCGTAGAATTCACTATTCCTGCTGAAGTAGTTTTGAGCCCTCCAGTGATTACACAAAGAGTTACAAATCTTCCCAGGCCACACTTGCTTTTTGAGATTCCAACCAGGATGTGAAGTACTTTGTTTTAGGTTTTTACTATTTGTTCATGGATTTTCTGTCAGTGACTATTAGAGTGAGACCCTACTATCTCAGCATTAATATACCCACTTTTTTTGGAACAGATGGCATTGAACAAAAAATTGATTTTTATTTGCTTTTGGTTTGTTTCAGTTTCTGGTCACTTCAGTCTTGGCCAACTACAGCTACCTGTGCCAGCCAGTGGATTACAGCTGGAGTGAGCTGGGAATGAGGGTACAGTTCTGGAGAAAGCTTGCCTTTGGCCCTGCCCTCCTGTGGCTATGCAGATTCTTTTGTTCATAAATAGCAATTTGCACGGCTAAGAAGGCTTTGACTCCAGTTTGTTGTTGCCTGTAAATCTATTCCATTAATTTGTCTGCTTCAACAGTTGGTGCACTTTGCTTTAGTTCTCTAAAATTAATCATCTCAGTCAACCCAGCCATCTAAGTTTGCTCTTTGGTCACTGCAGAGAGGATAATTTTCTCAGCTGAAGTATCAATATTGCAAATTACCTCTGAAATAGAAGTGATTCTTCATGTGGACTATAAGGATTCGGGGTGTCTGCTACCAAGAAAAGCAATTTTTATATCGTCTGCTTTGCATGACACAAATCTTACTCAACACTTCTTTTAGCAGAGGGATTTGGCTAAAACTATTGGCCATCACAGGGGTTGGGTCCCACCAGCATCAGCTTTTTAGAAATGCTGCATGGGTATTTTCTCTTTGAATTTGGAGTTACAGTGCCTTGCTTTGAACAGATGCAAGCATCATATCATCTTTTCAGTTTTTCAGAGTCTTGCCATCTGGGAAAAAAAAAAAAAAATCCCCTAATTTCCCCCCCTTGCTGCAGACCCTGGGTGGGCAGGGATACAGTGTAGTTGAAAATGTGTTGGTTTTGGGTAAAGCTCTCAGAAGCTCTAACTGCCGTGCCTTGTGCTGCCCAGCAGATGGCAAGAGTGTGTTGGTGGTTCTTCTTCTCCAAAGTCATCGAGCTGCTGGATACGGTAAGGAGGGCTCAGCCCCTCAGCGGGATCGGGGCTGGAAACAGATCCTTCCCTGTCAGAAAGGGGCAGCGCTCCAGAGTGGGCCCCCAAAATTTTAGCTGCTTCCAGAGTAGGCCCCCAAAATTTTAGCTGCTGGTGCCACACAGGTTCTGCCATTGCCTGGCTGGCTGATTAATAGTGGGGCAGAAAAGGAGCTGCAAGTGGAGAAATCCTGGCATCTCCTGCCATGGATTATCTCAGAGCTGTGTGCTAAAGTTTGTGTCCTGGGGGAATTGAAAGTCCACCTCTTTATAGCTTGTCTCCGGGTCTCCTTCTGCACTGTAAATGAACTAAGTGACTGGACAAGGCCTCTGCTTGGCCAGCAGGAGAAATCTGTGTCCTACCCTGAAACTTCACACCTCTTTGGGGTGTAAGTTGACAACCCACTAAAATGTGAACAAACATGTGGATCCTTCCTGTTGCCAGGGGTTTGGCCAATCCCTTCTCTGTTTGCATCAGCAACAAAAACAGCTTTTTGCCAGTCCTGAGAGCCTGAAAAGCAGATTCACTTTTTTGTTATGTGTGTGTGTATGAATGTGCATGGTGAAATGCAGTGACCTGACGCGTGTTCATCTGGCAAAACCATTCTTTTTGCTAATGCAAATTCCAGGAGGGTTTGGCCATTCAACACAGTGGTTTTTCTGTGGGTTAATGTCTGGTAGCAGTAAATATACAGCCTATGTCCTGAAAAGGAGCAGACCCAAGCAGCTGTGAACTGTATGGAAGCTCAGAGTATCAGATGTGTTGTCTTTGGACTTTCAGCCCTGAATCCAGACATAAAAATATTTGGACCTTTGTAGGAGAAGTTCTATCTTCCAGTTCCCCCTATAAGTTCCATTGTGTTTCACCAGGTTTTGTCAACAGCAGAGGAAATGGGTTTGGGAGATTCAGACTCATCACTAGTTATTTTTATAACTTCTTACTGCAAAATTTTTCTCTAAGCACACCGACTCAAGGTTTTCCTTTCCTGGTTTCTTTCAGGTTTTCTTAATTTTGTGCAAGAAACAAGTGACTTTTCTGCACGTGTACCATCATGGCTCCATGCTCTTCAACTGGTGGTCAGGGGTCAAATACGTGCCTGGAGGACAAGGTATGCCTGTCAGAAATGCTGCTGCAAGAAAACCTTGTGTTTCTCAAGGCTTTTTTGGGCTGTGGAGGTAGAATTATCAGTGCAGATGGGCTGACTGGCAGGTTGGAAGCTCACCTGCTTCCAAAGGTGAGAAAAGTGTGTGCATTTCAGACGATCCCATCTGCTCAGCCTTTGGGGCTGTTTAGGCTGCCATGGTCACTGCCTCACCCAGAATGAGAGTGGGTCCAAACAGACAAAAATAACATCCTACAGGAGGTCTGTGTGTATCTCCTCCCAGAGCAGTGCTCCCCCACTCCCCACTCACAGGCAGCAGCCTGGTCCTGGCTCTGTCTCCTGCTCTGGCTGTGCCCATTTCTGGGCTGTGTCCAGAATGCTGCCCCTTTTTCCCTTTTTGCTCAACTGGAAGAGAAGCATCTGGGTACTAAACCACTCTAGGTAGGCCCTATACAAGGTGCTGGGACATTCTTTTTTAGGAAGTCACTTTGGCTACACAGCCTTGACACCAGAATGATGTGAAATGCTTAGGTCAGACAATCAAAGTCTCTCCTCTGCCTTCGAAGCTCTCTCTGTCCTGAACACTTGATATGGGATGGGTATTTTGTGGATGCCCCAACCCTGGCAGTTCAAGGCCAGATTGGATGGGGCTTTGGGCAATTCTAGTGGGAGATGTGCCCTGAGGGTTGGAGCTAGTGGCCTTTAAGGTCCCTTCTGACCCAACCCACCCAATGATTCTGGATGCTGAAGGAAGGGAGAAGCTGCTGTGCTTCCACAGCAGAATTGGGTGGAATGTTCAGGGACAGGAGTGGATGTGATGTATTTTGGAAGCATCACCATGGTGACTGTGAGCCCTTCACAGGGTCAGCCTGGAATGGGTCATGTGCCTTGTTCACCCTCACTTCTTCACTCCTCAGCCTTCTTTATTGGGATGCTGAACTCCTTTGTGCACATCTTCATGTATGGCTACTACGCCCTGGCCAGCCTGGGCCCGCGGATGCGCCGGCACCTGTGGTGGAAGCGTTACCTGACCATCCTGCAGATGGTAATTGGCTCCAAGTGTTCTTCCCTGCCCTCCCAAGGGTCAGCTGTGATGGCCCTGCTGCCTGTCACCTCACTGGCTCAATCTCTGCTTGCTGCCCACGAGAGCAGCACGTCCCCTCCTGTGCTACTCTGAGAGGTGAAGCCATGGGGGAGCTGCTCCAAATGCTGCTCTCACGAGACTACTGGGGGCCTTCAGTGACCACATCAAACTAATTATTCACACCTCTGTAATGGGAAGGGAAGATAAAAATTAGCAATTGT
This sequence comes from Prinia subflava, assembly GCF_021018805.1. Lineage (NCBI taxonomy): Eukaryota > Metazoa > Chordata > Aves > Passeriformes > Cisticolidae > Prinia > Prinia subflava. The sequence goes on along the minus strand of NC_086250.1, from coordinate 9,841,680 downwards.
ATTCCTCCTTTTTATGTTGTATGTGAAGCACTGAAAACAAAGCTTGATGTGGAGAGGTGGGGGCAGTGATTCAGGGAAACTTTGGGTTCTCAGTAGGGCAGCAGACTGGGGAGCCTTGACTCAGTTCCTTTAGAAAGGAAGGGAGTTTCTAACTGCAGGCAAACAGGGGAATTAAAGAGAAATATGTGAGTTTTATTCTTTCTCTAGATAATCCCTTTAGATTTTCTTTCCCTTTTCTGACAAAGTTACAAATCAAAAAAAAAAAAAAAAAAAAAACCTCTGTTTTTTCAAAGATACAGCATAAATGCAATGATCCAGACAAGGACAATGGTTGTAGGAGACTTTTTTCCACTCAAAGAGAGGCTTTGCAAACCAAAAGTATGCAGTTACAAGGGAAGAGGATATGTGTAAAATAGTGGTACAGTGAAGGTTGCTCCAGAGATCTCACTTAGCCTGCATGGCAAAGCAGAACAAGAAAGCATTGCTCGAAATAAAAAAGGTATTTGTAATGCAAATTAAAGCACAGGAAAAAAAATTAATAGCTTTTTGGTAGGTAGAACTCATTGCTTCAGGGTATTGAGATAGGTGACTTACTAAAATACAAAAAAAACATAATGTTTAATGTTTAAATGAATAGAGGTAGTATCTGTAGTTCTTCTCTGCAAGCTAAAATACAAATCAAAATAATTATGGGTATAATAACCTGGTTACCACTGGGGAAGAGGAATCTCCCACCCTCACATTCCAACCTCTCAGTTACTGCACTGTGAGAGAAATGGGCCAAGGGCAGGAGAGGCTGGATTGGTTAAACCTCCAGGTCTGATCCAGGCATCTTTCCTGGTGGGAAAACACTGCTGGGCTTGAAAGGCAGGCTCCCAGGGATGTCAGGAGAGGCAAGCAGGTGGTGCTCTGGGTTGAGGACACTGCTAGGATGTTGTGACAGCTGTGGTGGTCTCAGTGGCCAGCTGAGGCGTATCTCATGTGGGTTCCCTAACCTGGCTGCTTCTTTTTTCCACCTCTTCCAGTGCCAGTTTGTGGCCATTGCTGCCCATTCTTCCTACAACCTCTTCACAGAGTGCCCGTTCCCTGATGGCTTCAACACTGCAGTCTTCCTCTACATCCTCAGCCTCCTGGCTCTCTTCCTGCGCTTCTACTACCGCACCTACGTTAGGGGAAAGCGGGAAAAGCTGACCTAAAGGAGATCAAGGAGGACAGAGAGCACAGTCTGATGAATGTGTGTGTTCTCTGCTCATTGTGACGTGGTTTCAGGAAGAAAATGTGTCTGGGGGGTGTGTGTGAGGCTTGTGTGTTGCCTTCAAATATCCCAGGTTAGGGAGAAGAAAGGAATGATGTAAACTCAGGGATTAAGGAACTGAGGAGCACACTTACTTAACCTGAGGCCAAGCTAAGCCAAGTCACCAGCATAGCAGGCTTTGGGACATTTGCCGGATAAGGTGTTTTTCCCTTCCATTTTTGACTCAGTGTCCAAAGTCTAGCAGCCAGCTACAACTTCCTGCCTCGTTTCTTAGGCTGCAGAGGGTTTCTTTGCATCCACAAAACTGTCTCAGCATGGTGTTGTAGATCAGGCAGGATCTGTGCCTCCAGCCTGGAAATCAATGTCCAGGTAGCAGCAGCAGCCAGGAACCCACGGGGACTGCAGGATGCACTCAGCTGTACACTGCATCCCACCCTGTCCTGCTAAGGAGGCTCCTACTTGGACTGAGGCAGTCCTGATGGTTTCATTTCATATCAGTATAAGCAGCCAGGAAATTGGACATTAGGTTGTCTGGATGGACAGGTGCCTTCACTGTCCTGAAGCTAAAGAAGGCATTATTAACACTTTCATCCTAGTAAGAAACTAGTGCAGTAAGAGTCACCATGTCCCATTTTCTGGAATGCTTATTTCCCTTTGGAAATATTTCCCCTTTCCCTTTTCTCATACTAACAGAGGGTTTTAATGCACAAAGATATTTGGTACTGCTCCTTAGAGATGCTGTAATTTAAAAAGAAAGAACTGATGTTTCCTATTCATAATTTTTTTTCTCCAATTCGTTATTATTTTAATACTGTTATTTTTAAATTTTGCTTCTTGTCAAACATAAAGAGTTTAACAACACCACAAGCAACCACATCCACTACCTAATTGTATAAGAATTAATACAAAATGTATAAAATCCATTCACTGGGTAGAGCAAAGCTGCATCGCTCCATTGATTTTAAAACATCACTAATTGGCTTCTTTTTTTGCTCCCAAATCAATTATAACTAGAATCTGGCATTTATATGAATCTGCAGACTGTTAAATACTCTTGAAGTTTTGATGTGGTAGTGCTTTGAAAATCCTAATTAAGCTACAAAGTGGTAATTATTGATCGAATCCTGCTCAGTTGATTAAAACAGGTATTACAGAGTAGTGGTATTTTGTGAAACACAAAGGTGTGGAAGGAGAGGGTTGGAAGTAGTGACACAGTGCATTGCCATTGCCAAGCCAAATCCACCTCAAATGTAAAGTCCAACTTTACTGGGAATGTCCAGAGGGCTAGAGCTAGCCTGAACCTAGCAAGTGGGTGTACCCCAAAAAATCTGTGTGCCCTGCACTAATCTGGAGTTGAGTGGCTACAAAAAATTGATTCAGCTTGTTCCTCACTGCTCTGTGTTCATACCCTAAACCTTTCCTTCAGCCCCTCCACACACATGTGGAAGATAAAACAACATTCTGCCATTCCTCACATTCCTCATTCACACAGAGCCACAAAGGACTTGTTCACAGTGTCACAAGGACACATCATGAATGTCCTTTGATTTGAGCAGTCTCTCTTCTGATTGTCACTGGTGAGTATGAGAACCACTGCATCTGTGCTAGTTGCTTTTCTTCCTGTCAAACATTTTTCCATGCTAATTAATAAATAAATAGTGACCTTTTGCATACTGGAGTTTTACTTCTGTCAGAATTTTAACTAGCAAATCCCTGGGTGGGTCCTTCATTCCTCCCTTTGTTTGGAAAGACAGGAAAACAGGATCTACTATAACTCATGAGGAGGGTTTCCCCTGGGGGCTCTCCTGAGCTGAAGATTCAGTGCAAGTAAAGTTTTTTCATTACTCCTGTCCACTTAATGATTCATTTACGGCCCTCTCCTGCTTAAACCATCAGTACATTTGGCCCTCTAGTTTCCTGGTAGAGCATTTCCTGCAGCTGGCTCACAAAGCAATCTAATGCTCTTTTTCCTATCATGAGTAGGTTTCAATCCCTCAGTTTGCCCTCACTTTAATGTTTTCAGAATGAAGTAACTAAGTTCACTCATAATTTTATACAACAGTAAGCATCATGTATTTTGATTTTCCTTGATTCATGATAGCTTAAAAATTAGAAATGAGCAAGAAATCTGAATGAGATTACTCAATGCTTTTCCACTCCTAAAATAAATGAATTTGTAAACACGCCATTTAGCTTTTATTAAGGCAGCCTGTGTAGCTTAATTTGGGTCTGTGTGTGACACAGCAATAGATTCTGGAGTGTCACATAGGTGGTAACAAAACATGAAAGTATAAATCTGTCATCTGACAGCTTGAAGTGACTGATCACCTAAATCAGACACTGCTGTCACCATTTGTTCTGGACATGAAACCTTTGATTTATTCCTGTCCCTCACAGCCTGAGTGGTCTGATCTTGAATGACTAAGAGCTTTTTGTTGGTGTGACTTTGATAGCATAGGATGAAAATGAAGTCTTTTCAGTGGACTGATAAGGAGGGATTGAGTTTGCCCAGAAACACCACGCTTTCCATACAGGAACAGACACTGGCATGGAGCACAGCTGTTCCAGAAGCATTGATGCTAACAAAATTCACTTGTGAGGATATTTGCCCTGGCAGTAGAAGAAAAAATTGCAGTTGTATAGCTGGGTGGCTCTGCAGGTTTCTCCTTCAGATTTTACTTGCTCCATTCTTCATTCATTCATGTCTTCATTTTCCTTTTTTAAAACTGGGCTATCCCAGGTGGAACTGTCCACCTGGGCCACTCTATTGTGACAAAAAAACCTAAGAGCACAGCTTTGTGCTCCTGGAATTTAACAGAATAAAGGCACTGAATGGGATTTCCCCTCTAAGGTCAAGTCCCTGGAGTTAAAGATTGCACCACAGCAAAGCACTGGAAGTCAAAAGGGGAGGGAAATAATAAATTGCAAGCTTGGATGGCTCATGCTGTCTGGTGGAGTTTTGGGGATGAATTGAAAATATCCTGTCACAGCTGGATTTGTGAAAACCTTCAGGGCCAGATGCTGCTTCTACCAACATCAGTGGCAGAGGCTGCAGATCCCTCTGCAGGGGGCTGGCTCAGCTCTGTGGAAAACATGCCTGGCTCCACACGTGTTTGCTGGGAGCAGGCTGCAGTGTTATTCAATCCTAACAGATGACTTCTGAGGGCACGGTGGTGTGTAAGTCCCCCCTGATACAACGTGGGCCATTAGACATTCGTAGAGCAGTTTACAGGAACAAGATGTAAAGCACGGTGTAAGTAGGCTGCTGAAATGAATAAGCTTGATATCTGGTAGTGCTCAGCATCTTTCCTGCTGTTCCAGTCAATGTAAATTATGGATGTTCTGATCAAATTACTTTTGAATTAACCAGACCATTTACTCAGTGCTTACTTTCTGTCTGAAGATAAATGAGAGGGATTCTCATTTTAATCAAAACAAAATACAGAAAAGAAAATCAATTACTATTTAATGTTTTTTCCATCCCTGTGTGATGGAAACTTTCCAGAGGAACTTGGGCTTAAAATTGCAAAGCAATATAAAATGCAGGGACATGGCTGGGTTTTAGCTATTGGATTTTTTATATACTATCAGAAAATATGGCTGTGTTGTCTGGGTTTTTTTTAAGGCAAGAGAATTACTTTAAACAGTTAAACAAGCCAAAGCAGAATAAAGTAGATTGCTTCCCCCCCCAAAATAAAAATCTATAGATATAGATGTAAACCACCTAGAAGCCCAACATTTAAAAAGATCAGCCAGCCCTATATATAGAAGCGTGTGAATGTGCTGAATTCATTAATGAATAGCCTGGTGGATTAGGGCTTGGTAGATGGAGTGCTCGCATCCAGATGTTTGCTGTGATTTGTCAATGGCCTTGTACTTAATCCTCCTGGACAGGAAATACGAGTCTTTTCTCTAGGATCTCCCCTGGGGGCTGTGGCAGTGCCTCTCTCTGGCCTGAATCATCTCAACACGGGATCAGGCTGCCGAGGAATTAACCAAGTGGCGGAGGCACGGATTTGCCTTTAACCCTTTCGGTTTCCTCTCAGCTTCACGTGATTTCCTCACCATCTGCCACAACCACGCTATTATTTAGTCCACGCATGAGGAAGGAAAAAAGGAGTCACCCGTGTCACCCTGGGGTCCCTGTACCCACAAAATGTGCCGAGGGAGACACATGGGGTGCCACCAGCACTGAGGAGGAGCAGGGCTGTGGGCAGCCTCAAGAGCTTGGTGTGCCTCTCTTCCCCTGCCGGCATGGCATTTTTATTTTTGTGATGCTGCAGCTCCGTATCAGTTTGGATGGCCCCGGAGGTAGTATTTGTGAGAAGACTGGATGTTCCCAGGCCAGACTGTCCCCAGGGTGTCCTTGGTACCAGAGAGTGCAGTGCGTGCATGGGTGTGTTTGGGCGTGGGTAGGTGAGTGCAGCCCCTGCAGACCGTCCCCAGGGCTCATTTCTCAGCATGTGGGACCTCTCCTTGGGATGGGGCTGTCATCTCCTGTGGGACACTGAGGGACAGCTCCCAGCAGCCACACCTGCTAAGGAATGGCACAGTGGGAGCTGCAGGGAATGATAGGTTTTGTTGTGGATGTGTTGGAGTGTAAAGGACTGACTTCCATGCTCAGGGTGGAAAATACTTCTGGCTAAATCACAAGTATGTGGACACATAAATTCTTTTCAGGGAGTGCCTGGTTAAAATATTAGTACCATATCTCAGCACTGTTCTTCCCTAATCTGCATGGGGAAGAACATCCTTTCTCTCCAGTACCTTGGCTTTCTGCTGCTTTTCAAGAGAGTGTTCAGGGTCTTTACACTGAGCTGAAAAAATGAAGGCAATTAAATAAAAATTTTCCTTTAAAATTCCCTGCGTGGAGTAGATGTTACTTCCCCTTAACATCATCCTCCCACTTTCTCTTGTCCCTTTTCTCTGCTCTTCTTTTGTACCCACTCATACAGACATTGTAATAGACTCTCAGACCTTGTAAAGCTGCAAAGAAAGTAGCTACAAGTTACTCAAATGCTGTACAAGCAGCTGCATTTGTCTGATCCATCAATTAATAATGTACATTTTCTTCATAGGGTTTCCTGCGCGGCTTTCATCCAAGTGAATTTGGGAAGTCTTTCTTTTTCTTTGCACTTTAGCTTAATCCCATCTGCCTTCAAATTCAGGATGTGAACACTGCAACTTGATACATAAAGAGGCTAGAAACTTGAACTAGAACTTAAATTCAGCATGGTCCCTCCCAGGCATTCCCTGCTATTGATGAAGGAAGGGCAGAATTGATACAACCATCTGAGAGGCAGCAAGTTACTGCTCCTCTGTACACTTTATTCTGCTCTGAGTAGTGCCCACCATCACAGAGGTCTGAGGATGTTTGCTCCTGAAACAAATGGTTATTCCTGAGGCAATGTTTGGAGGGAGAATGTCTTGTCTTACAGGAGCTGACAGAGTTGGAAAACCAGAATAGTTTTTGAGCGTGCAAGCCCTTCCTTCTCTGGCTGAAATCCCTGATGTGCATTGATAGCAGCTCAGCCACTCTCTGTAGGGGTGCACAAGTGTGTCTGTGGTGTGTCTGTGGTGTGTCTGTGGTGTGTCTGTGTTTATCGTGGGATTTGCTAGTCCCAAAGGCTGTCATCCTACATTTTGCAGGTTTAATATGTTATTCCATTAAATAACTGTAAATCAAAGGGCTGTTATTTTCAAAGAAGAACTTGTCTTCTACAAAATTTTGCTTCTAGAAATCATTTGTGTGAGTAAAGTGGTTCTTCACTGGCATGGTGGCAAAGCAGGTTGGCAATTCTGTGTTCAGTTCTCGGAGGTAAAATGTAAACCACCACTTACAGAAACCATTTAATACAATTATGGTTTTCTATTTTGGCACTGCTTTTAATATCTTTGGGCATATTTCATACACAGAAATAATGCTTTAAATTAAGGGAAAGCCACTAGTCACAGTGAATCAAGGTGCAGTGTTTGATGGAGCTATGAGTAGTAACATAAGGATTTAGGAAAAAATGTCACTGTGATGCCAACTGGAGGCAAAATGGTCACACTCAATTTTGTTAGAAAATCAGAAACTCCACAAGACTGGAGTGGTGTATATATACCTACAGGTTCTAATCCTACAGGATTTATAAACATATTTAGTGTATTTCCCTGCAGACCTTGAATAGAATGGATGAGTTCATGGCTTAAATATAGAAAGTAAGATCTTAGCATCGACTGTATTACTGAACTGTCACTGAAGTCATTGTGTAAAGCTGCTTGCCTCTCTAATAAAATGTGCATCTACTGAAACGTTTCAGCCTTGGATGTGGGTTTAAGAATGCATCAATGGGAAAGTGGTTGCAAATGTTAACATGAAAGCAGCATGGCAGAAATGCCGTTTGCCGGCTTGGGAAGCACTTTTTGGAGCCGCACTAATTCAGCGAGAAACTCGAGCGAGCAGGAGCGGGGAGAGCAAACGCAAAGCGGAAAAAAAAAAAAAATAAAATAACCAATCCCTTCCTTTGTTCTTATTCCGCTGGGGAATGGGGAGGGGGGGGAACACACACGCCAAAAGGCGCCAGCAATCCCCGGGGCTTTCAGTTCTGATTTTCATTAGAGGTGAGCGGGGGTTTGCAGCCAGAAGCGCTCTCTGCGAGCAAATCCACGCGCGGGGGCCGCTCCGTAATCCCCGGGCGCGGCGGGGGCGCGGGCTGCGGGGCGGAGAGCGCTGTGCCCCCGGCCCGAGGGCAGCCCCAGCCCCCTGCCCGGGCACAGGGACTACAGGACCTCCGGAGCGGTGTCCCCGCCGCGCATCCCCCGCCCGGGCACCTGTGCGCATCCCGCTGCCCGAGCGCGTCCGCGCCCCGGCGCGCAGCCCCTCGGCGGGCGGGGGGATGCGGCATCCCGGCTCCCGGGGGATGCTGCCGCTGCCTGCGCGGGGGCGCCGAGCAGGAGGGATCCTCTTTGACGTCAAGCGACCATAATATAATGATCGCTCGTTCATATCCGGGTCCCCGGGCGGCTCCCCCGGGCCGCGCTCGGCCGCGCTCGGCGGCGCAGTGAGGGGAGGCGGGTCAGGCAGGGCAGGGCAGGGCAGGGCAGGGCAGGGCAGGGCAGGGCAGGGCAGGGCAGGGCAGGGCAGAGCGAGGAAGGGCAGGGCAGCGCAGCGCAGCGCGGCCGCCCGGAGGTGGCCGGCGGCGGCAGCGGCGCGGCGAGCGCAGCATGCCCGCCGCCTCAGACGCGCCTGCCTCCCGCCGCCGCCGCCGCCGCTGCTGCCGCTGCCCATGGAGATCGCGCTGGTGACTCTGGAGAACGGCGGCACCGCGGCCATCGCGGGCGGCGACGATGCCGCGGCCGCCGGCGGCCGGGCGCGCTGGCGGGGCAACTTGCTGCACCTCGCCGGCTCGCCGCAGCTGAGCGACGGCAAGGAGAGCGCCCCGCCGGCCCCGCCGGCCCCGCCGCCTGCGGGGGACGAGCAGCGGGAGCGGCCCCCGCCGGGGCCCCGCGCAGGAGGCGGCGGCGGCCCCGACGAGCGGGCGGCGGAGCCCCGCGCTGCCCCCGCGCCGCCGCCGCGGCCGCCGCCCCGCGCCCCGCGCCCCGCCGCGGACATGGGGCCGCCCGAGGAGGGGGGACACCGCCGGGGCATGGCCATGGCGGCGGCGGGCGACGAGGAGGAGGAGGCGGCGGCGGCCAACCCGGGCGCCATGCACCACCAGCGGGTGCTGATCAACATCTCGGGGCTGCGCTTCGAGACGCAGCTGGGCACCCTCAACCAGTTCCCCGACACGCTGCTGGGGGACCCCGACAAGCGCATTCGCTACTTCGACCCGCTCCGCAACGAGTACTTCTTCGACCGCAACCGGCCCAGCTTCGACGGCATCCTCTACTTCTACCAGTCCGGGGGCAAGCTCCGCCGGCCCGTCAATGTCTCCATCGACGTGTTCGCCGACGAGATCCGCTTCTACCAGCTGGGCGAGGAGGCCATGGAGCGCTTCCGGGAGGATGAGGGCTTCATCAAAGAGGAGGAGAAGCCCCTGCCCCGCAATGAGTTCCAGCGCCAGGTGTGGCTCATCTTTGAGTACCCCGAGAGCTCCAGCTCAGCCCGCGCCATCGCCATCGTGTCCGTGCTGGTCATCCTCATCTCCATCATCACTTTCTGCCTGGAGACCCTGCCCGAGTTCAGGGACGAGAGGGAGCTGCCCGTACCCCTGCCCCCACAAGGTGGGGGTTTGAATGGCACGCCCGGGGACTCCGCACCCATGCAGGCACCCAGCAGCCTGGCTGACCCCTTCTTCATCATCGAGACCACCTGTGTGATCTGGTTCACCTTCGAGCTCCTGGTGCGCTTCTTCGCCTGCCCCAGCAAGCCCGAGTTCTCCCGCAACATCATGAACATCATCGACATCGTGGCCATCATCCCCTACTTCATCACCCTGGGCACGGAGCTGGCCCACGAGCAGCAGCAGCCCGGGGCTGGCAGCAGCAATGGGGGTGGGGGCCAGCAGCAAGCCATGTCCCTGGCCATCCTCAGAGTCATCCGCCTGGTCAGGGTCTTCAGGATCTTCAAGCTCTCCAGGCACTCCAAGGGGCTGCAGATCTTGGGACAGACTTTGAAAGCCAGCATGAGGGAGCTGGGCCTCCTCATCTTCTTCCTCTTCATCGGGGTGATCCTCTTCTCCAGCGCTGTCTACTTTGCTGAGGCCGATGACCCCGAGTCTCATTTCTCCAGCATCCCTGATGCTTTCTGGTGGGCGGTGGTAACCATGACTACTGTGGGCTATGGGGACATGAGACCTGTCACTGTGGGGGGCAAGATTGTGGGCTCCTTGTGTGCCATTGCAGGTGTGCTGACAATTGCCCTGCCTGTCCCTGTCATCGTGTCCAACTTCAACTACTTCTACCACCGAGAGACTGACCACGAAGAGCAGCCTATCCTCAAGGACGAACACAGCAGTGCTCAGGGCAGCACTGCAGGGGGAGAAGTGAAGAGAAGACCCAGTAAAGACTCTCTGAACAAATCTGTTGTGCACTTGGAAAACAGTGAGGAGTTCAACAGTGGCACCAGCTCCTTAGAGAAAGCCAATATCAAAGCGAAAAGTAACGTAGACCTCAGAAAATCCCTCTACGCTCTCTGTCTGGACACCAATAGGGAAACAGACCTGTGAGGAGAGGAGGCAGAAGGATTTTCTGGTGTCAGAAACTTGCTACTATAATTATTCTTTTAGTACCAATTAGTTTTTTAAGTCAGGCTGTATTTTATAAATTGATCACTCTCCTGAGCAGTCCTCCAGGAATACATGTTTTTATGTTCTTTTTCCATGACACAAAGGGTCACCTATTTTTAAAATAGACTAAGAATAAGCTGCGCTCCATGATGCAGGAGCTGGTAAATTATGACAGTGAAAAATCTGATTTGTAGAAACTTATTTTAGCAAATGGTCATTGGTTTTAAATGGGTAATTTGTAACCAATTCAGTTGCTCCGAGTTTAGTATAAAGAACTCGGGGGATGTGTGTGTGTGGAGAATGAGTGGATTGGGGATGGGAGGGGGGAAGTGGAGGGGTTTTGTACTGTAGTTTCAAATTAAAATTATTCAGATATATTTTGTATCTGTATGACTGTATTTATGGTTGAAAGGAGATTTCTTATTCCTGTGAAATATATCATTAAAGCACTAGGAACATTAGCAGATCAGCACTTTCTGAGTTTTCCACTAGTGATCAGTACAGATCTGGTTATCTTGTATGTGAAGTGAATTTGGTGCTTTGAACCCTAGAGCAGAAAACTTCTGTTTGTCATTGATATGTTAGTTTCTTGTGAGCCTTAAATTATTAAATATTGTAGATATACTTCTTTATAAATGATTTTATTAGTTACCGTCCTGTTTTGGAATTTCTAAGTAATTCAGTCATGTGCTTACTGGCCCCACTCAAAAAAGTATGTGCAGCATCTTTTTTTCTTTTTTTCTTTTTTCTTTTTTCTTTTTTCTTTTTTCTCTTTTTTTTTTTTTTTTTTGGTGGTTTTACAGTTTTATACCTTTGTTACATTTTTGAGACAGAAAGGAAAAAAAACTACACTGCTGTTACTGGTTTCAATCCAGTGCACAACAGATCGAAAGGGATCTGAACAGATTTTCAAGTGCACAACAGATCCAAGGCATCAGGGAGTGGATAGGCACAGTGAGAAAGCAGAATACTGAGTGCAATATCTGCAAAACTGCGGTCACTACGCTCCAGATTCCCTGGCCGTGTGTATCAGTCACCTTTCTGTATGCACACACCATCTGTGTACACAGTTCTCTGGCTTTAGTTATCCTAGACCGGGAGTGGATGGCACTACAGGAGCCGAACATGGCGTGCTGTGCTGCTTAAAGAACCACGGCGTGGCTTTTCCCTTGGACACGGATGGAAAGCACCATCTCTTCATCAAAACACACCCCTGGTTTCTTTTATTTCCAAACAAAACCTTCTCAGCGCTGTGGATTTTACAGTTGAGGTGGTGTTGAGAGACGAGTGACACATTTCCTTCATCGAGATCACAGATCGACACAAAGTTGCTCCTTCAGCTCAAAGAGCTTTCCTACTGTTTCTCTTACAAAGAACAATTCTGTTTCCCCCTCCGACTTCTGTTTTATTGCTGAAGGATGTTCCATGCCTTTCCCACATCCTGTGGCACAGCAAGAGTAGCAGAGAAGAGAAGGCTTTGTCAACATTGCTCAAGGTTTGTTTCTAACAAATTTTCTAACATAAACAAGTGCTCAGTTGGGATTATAATTTGTTCAAGTGCCTCAGCTATGTCCTGAGATAAACTGAGATCAGCTTTGCAGAGCAGCGCTCTGACATTCTCTCCCCCAGACACAAATGCTGCTTTCCAGTCCTGACCGTGCTCTTTAATAATAATGCCCAAATGCACGATGATTTCTTCCTTCCTAGTCAGTAAAATAAGTGCCAAGCAAGTCATGTTTTTCATGAACAGAGTGCTCAGCCCAAAACCCAGGGCTGAGGGGAAGGTGAGGATTTAAATCTCATAATAGAGAACAGCACCTTTCACATTAATTTTAGAATTTTAGGTGTTGATTTATTGGTTGGTTTGCTTGTTTTAGAGGTGGGGAATGAGGCTGTAACGTGCTGAGGAGCTGTCTGAAACAAGACTGGCAGGAAAAGTGCCCAGCAGCTGCACTCCAGACTCAGGGAGATCTCCAGTTTGCTTTGGTGGGAGTTGTTGCACCAGGGGGAAGAGCAGAAGCAGCTCTTTGGTGAGGCTGAATCTCAGATGAAGCAAAGAAGTGGTGTAACTCCGCTGCACGTGCTGAGATCTACATCATTGATGGACTTAGAGTAAGGCTTTTTGCTCAGACAAAAGCTTTGATTTGCTCCCGGTGATCACATCCATCTGACTCACCTGAATAAGCACCAAACAAGTGCAGTGAGTCTTTCAGGATAAAGTTTTGGGATGTTCTTTCTCAAACTTCTGCCTCCACCTTCCTGAACACCAGAGTTTGGTGTGCTAACTGTGTTGTGTTGGATTGGGCTGTTGGCTCCTCAGAGCAGGGCACTGTGTCCACACAGCCACTTGTTTGGAATCCTGGGTAAGGATTTTAGGGATCTGGATTACATCTCTGTAGTAATTGCAGCAAGCTGATGTAGGTGAAAGCAGATCAGGGCTATGGGGCATGGGTCAAGCTGATCTTGGTGACACAAAGGGAGGGCCTGGTCTTCCTCCCTCCTTTTTTACTTTTCTTTTTCCCACCATGTGTCCTTTTCTTGTTTTCACTGAACTGATTCTCTCCTCCTGAAAGTACAAGTGCTGTCTTCTCTTCCTGGAGCTGCCTGAGCTCACTCATCTGTCAGGAAATTAAATTCAGCCTTCTGTATGAGTATGCTGTGATTTTCCATAACAGAACTTTCCATTAGAAAGAAAACAAATAATTCTCATAGTATGGTTAAAAATATTTGCTTGGCTTGGGTTTCTAAGCAGTTGTTAAGCACAGTTCAGGCAAATTCAGTTTTGACACCTTTACAAATAAATACATAACTTCTCTTTGCTTATAGGACAGTCAAGGATTTGCTTTCTAATGAGAGGTACTGCTGCCAAACACTGGCTAATGTGACCAGGAACATGGTCAGAGCCCATTCAACAGAGCATTTAGTATGGACACATGCTTAAACCAACACAATTTTCAGCAGGTGTTTTAGATGCACTGATCTTTATGATTTTGAGGCTTGAAATCATGAGTTAGACTTGGATGCTCCTTGTGGGTCCTTTCCAGCTTGGGGTATTCTTTGATTCTCTGATGGTTATTTAAATATGAGTTATAAACTGGGCTGAAACCTTGGAGCCATTGGTTCTCCTTGGATTTTGGGGCAAATATGTGGGTACGTGGTACAGTCACATCATGTGCCAATGCAAAAGAGTGTGAGAGTAAAAGAGAACTGAATCCCTCCAAGAAGGCTCCTGGAAATGTGGGACAGGAAATTTTCTCTTCCAGGCCCTTCACAAGAAGGAAATACATCCTAAGAACTATTCATTTTATGCTAGCTGACCTGGAATGAGCAGCAGGCTGAATCAGACCTCCTTGCCATATCAAAAGCATCAATATATCAGAGCTTAAAGAATAGCAAATCATTGCAGACATAAAAAACCCCAAACAAACCCAGCCAAACAACAAACCAACACTTTCTTGTAAACTCTTTTGGCTAGGAGCTGCAGCAGGGAAGCTCCCTCACCCCACACATGCTGCAGCTATTACTGGCTTGTCCTCTCACGAGGGACACTGTGCACTAAAATGCATTCTTGGGGGTGCTGAAGTGAGTGTTCATTTGGGTCACTGGTAATGTAAGTTTAGTTTGCTCTAGCCTGGCCCTAAGGGCAGTCCACGTTTCCCTTTTCCATCATCCTAAAATCAAGAAAACAGTAACAAGCAGTTACATAACACCATTCACCTCCCGCAGCTCTGTGAACAATTGCTCTGTGTACAGGCAGGGTAAAGAAAAGGCTGTGGAAGGGAAGACCAAGCCCTTCAAAGGGCTCAGAGAGGCACAAATAGGAACGGGCTTGGCTGGACTGGGAGCTCTAAAGCGTGTATCTCAGGGAAGAGAGGGATTCCCCCTGTGGTCTCTTGCATGGCTCTGGGTGGCTCTGCAGGCAGGGACTGGAGGCCAGAGCTGTGCACTGTGACCCATCTGGTGTGGGGTCACAGAACACAGAGGGGCTGAGTGCTGCTCTGAGCTCCATGAACAAATCTCTCTTTGTGTGCTCTGTGAGGAGGACATGGCACTCCTGCTGGCTGTTCCTGCCTCCCCAGCTGCAGACCCTGCTGGTCTGGGGGCAGTGGTGCTGGCGAGGCTCTCGAGCTGCAGTGCCCTGAGCCCTTCTCCAGGCACTGCCCTTCGCCTCCCATCAGGGAACACAGCACGTGTCAGAGCACCCTCAGTGGGAGATGTGTGTGTGCACAAAAAGTCTGGCTCCTCTGAAACCTGTCATGGAATCACTGAGGTTGGAAAAGCCCTCAGAGGTCAGAGAGTCCAACCTGTGAGCGATCACTGCTCTGTCAAGTGAGCCAGAGCACTGAGTGCCATGTCCAGTGGCTCCTCTGAGGTTGGTGACTCCACCACTGCCATGCCCGACACCCTTCTCTGTGGAGAAACTCTTCCTCCTGGTCAGTGTCAGTGGAGCTGGTGCTGAGGTCAAACGAGGAGAGCGTTCAGGGGCGTGTGACAGTGCCAGTGAGCCGTGGGGAGGGACGGGCTTGCTCGCTGACATCTCACCCAGCCATGTAGCAAGAGGCCATGAGCAGGATGGAGCTTGGCAGGGGCCTCACCATATTTATGGAATAACAGGAGGGCTTTGAGCACCTCATCAAGACTTTGGCCTTGCCACTTGGCCAGCAGTGGGATGGGAATATTGAGTGGCAGGCAGGGTGTGGGGAAAGCCTCAGGAATAAGAAGGCTGACCCCATGGAGGACAGAGGGGCAGCAAGGAAACTGGGAGATGAAGCTCTAGCAGCATACCCCTGCCTTTGGTTCAGCTCTAGCCATGTCACTTTGTGACCACCAACCTCACTCCATAGCTACAAACGTCCAAAAAATGAAATAGAAGAGGTCTTGATAATAATATAGCCTATGACTGAATAAAATAACTGTTACAAAATCATTCTGCCATGACTTTTGCTATATACAGTACCACTAAATATTTTTTATTTTTTTAGATTGTGCCATTTAGTCTTTTTGTAAGTTCTGTAATGGGTTTTGGTTGGTTTGTTTTCGTTTGTTGGAATTTTTTGGTTTTTGTTTATTTGTTTATTTGGTTTTTTTACTTTCTTTCTGTATGCATTAACTGGTCCCCATTTCTCCTGGTCAGCTTGTTTAAGTGCTGTTTCTCTGGCTTAAATTTGGGACCTCAGGGTGCTGATACCCTTCAGTGGACCTGGGTCATGCCACCTGACATCATTGTGTCAGCTCATAGGACGAATAAACACAGAAAATCTCCAGTAGCTCTGTGGGCCCATTGACCAGAACATACCTAAAATTTGTATGATGAAATATTGTGAGAAATGTGGTTATAGTAACCACTGAAATGATATGACATAAAAGATTTTATGTTAATTGGAGTGGGAAAAAAATAAAGCTGATAGTGATATGACTAAGGAATTAATTGGAATTAGAAGGTTTTAAGAGAAATACCAACTTGTTTAAAGAAAAAGAAGGCTTCAAACTGACAGAAAGTAGGTTTAGATTGGATATTAGGCAGATTTTTTTCCCTGTAAGGGGGGTGAAGCCCTGGCACAGGTTGCCCAGAGAAGCTGTGGATGCCCCAGAAATGACCTGATCTAACAGTAAAATGAATATCCTTCCTAGATGGCAACAAAGTTTTTAATTAGAGCTTGTGCTTCCTAGCACACAGTCTTTATGGCTACTGCAGAATTAATAATTTTCCAGATAGAATTTAGAATTTATCAGAAGTCATCTGCAAGTTGTCTTCTGTATAAATAATTCACAGTTATCAGGGGGATGTTTCCAAATAAATCAGTGTAGGTTTTAACATTTGATTGACACGAAGAAGAGAAAAAAATAAAGATATATCTTATTTCTGTGATGTGCCATGGAGATTGTCATTTGCAAATTGGTGGAAAACAGCTGTGGTGGTGTTGAAATGGACATTGGAAAGAATGTTGCTGGAGAAGCCACCTTGGAATGAAACAGGTAATGATTTCCCTCTCAAGACAGTGGTTACTCTGACCTTCTCTAGTTTTCTGACAAAGCCAGTTTGGACATAAATGTTGAAATGTAAGATCTCTCAAATCCCATGTCCAAGCCTGGCCAGGAATGGTGGTTTCCTCACTCCTGTGGGCAAGGAGTGCAATGAAACCTTGCAGCTCTTCTCATGACAATACAGCATAATAACTGCTCATGTCAAGTTGATGTTTCCATGAAGATGCTGGAGGAAAAGATGTGATTTAAATAGACCACATTGGTCTAAGGGTCTGGTGTGTAAAAGGAGCAGGTAGAATTTCTTCCTTTGCATGACTTCACTCTAGTGGTGGTGTCCCAGCACGTAGTATTTCCTCCAGAAAATATCACAAAATCCATACCAGGGCTTGCTTTGCTCTCTTCAGTTAGTACAGATTAGTTACATTATACCATACTTAATTCTCTCAAGCAAGTTCAACACATTTGAAACCTCTCCCTCCTCGTTGCTTAATTATAGGTAGAAATGCCTGTGATTGGAAAGGTGAAAAATTATTTGAATTATTTAAGCAACATAGTCTTATGATTTTTTTTCTCTGTCTTATATAAAATGATTTTAAAATCTAATGGGGTGTGATTGAATGTGATTCATTTAACATGAATTTGCAGAGCAAATTGTATGAGTTCTTCTGTTCAGCAAACACAGTAATTTTCGAGGTAGTGCTGCACAAGGGGGCTGTTTAAAGGAAGGCTATTGTGAAAATACATGGTGGTTTATTAATCATGAGAATGGTGCAAAGAAGCAGGGAGTCTGGAGGGTGACAAAGCTTGTTCTGGGAGGGAATGCCCTCTAGCTTAAGCTTAGCCTCTGTGCTTTGAAGGAGACAGTGTTCCTTGAGCCAAAGAGGAAGCAAAGGGAAGAGCAGGGATCCACAGCTGAGATATCAGAGCATTTGACTGAGGAAGGGATGGTGGCTCCCACAGTTGTCTCTGGATTTTGTACCTGCTCAGTATCTCTCAGGATCATGCTTTAAAAGTCAGCTCAGTGCCTTGGAAGGATCCAGGCACCTGCCTTTAGGAGAATGTGCTGAGGTGTGGGTGTAAGGCAGGCACTGGCATCTTCCTGCAGGCCTGGCAGAGTAAATTCCAGCAACCAACACAATTTTGGTCAGATTCCCCTCTCCCACTCGTCTCCCAGAGTATCTCCATGTCAGTGGTACACACTTACAATGGAGCAGAGGCTGAGAAGTGCAGAGTGCTGGAGCACCAGAGAGAAATCTCTCTGGAAGGCTTGGAAACACTGGGCATTTCAAAACAGCATCTGCACTGCTTCTTGCTAGTGGAAAATGGGGTAGCTCTGTTCTTAAAAAGGAAGCTGGATATTCACTGGGGGGGAGATACAAATTCTCATAGACATCCTGACTGCATCTATATTAGAAAATGAAATGTGCCCAGGCCCATTCCCTGGCACTGAGGGCAGCTGGCAGGGGACAGGCTGTGCTCCTGCTGCCAGAGGCTCTCTCTGAAACAAGGTGTTGGGCACTCAGCCTGCTGGGCTCCCTTCCTGGCCTCTGCTCATTCCCACATCGTGCCTAGGAAGTATTTTGGGAGAGAGTGCTTGGGTACAGACTTACCAGCGTGACCAGGAGCCTTTAAGTGTGGTTAATTGTGATTAATTGCTTGGGAACATTCCCTCGAACTCTTGAGGTGGCAAGTGGAGATGCAGCCCTGCTTTGACGCCTCTTGCCCTCAGGCAGTTTTTGGGGTATCTTAAAAGCTTTCCACATTTCCCCCTATTGGCACATCCTTAAACAATAATCAGCCTCTATTCACTGAGAACAGTTATTCCTGCCAAAATCTGTTCTCATCTAATTCTGCTTCCACCTGCACTCATCTATATGCAACTCTTAACTAAAAATCCCACACTCTTCCAGCTGCAGCAGAGGAGCACAAGTGGGTCTGACAGTGGGAGGGGGATTCTGCTGCTTTGGTTTTTGGCTGATTTTCCAGTTTGCCTGGCCCTAGTGTAGGCTGTGCTTTGTGTTTCAGTCACTGCATCTTCTAACTCTGCTTAGAATTTCAGCTGAGGCCCTGGTGGCCGAGCATATCCCCTGGTCTTGCTATCCAGCAGGATGAACCAGGAAATGACTGTAAATTTGTACATTTAAAACAAAACAAAACCTGAAAAAAACAATAAAAGAATAAGGAAGGGGAGAGGACCCACTGCATTCTAGTGCTGAAGAAACCATGGACCACACAGCACAGGCAGAAAGTGGAGCAGCACTAGAATTCTTCCGTGGCTCCAAGGTGAAGCCAGTGATCCCCAGGTAATGGGACATGAGTTAAATTCAGTCAGAGGGAGAAGAAAGAGGGCATGTCTAGAACTAAATGTCCACTTAAAATTTCTTCTGTAATCCATGGGTCTTGACAGCTCTAATTACAATAATTCAAGATGTCAATGCTGTCAACCACCCCAAGAAGGGGGTGAGAATTAAATCCCTCTGAAGGGACAGCTAAGGACAGGTTGATGGGATTTCTCCTCAGCAGCTGAGTGGGCAGATGGTTTAGTGTGGGTGTCATAAAAAAAACCCACCAGAATGCGGAGGTTGGAATGCTGAGGTGCACCACCTGGGAAAAAAGTGATGGAACATTTTATGTCAGGGCATCACTCCTTGAGGTCTGTTTCAACAATGAGTAAGGCTGAAAACTCTTTATTGTGAGTCAATATTTAGAGACAGGGCACATAGTAAAAATGCTCATGTAGAAAACATGAAGACTTGCAAGAAAGCAAAACAGTAATTCAGGTACCAAACACATCCTGGAGGTGAGCAGATGCAATCATCATCAGAGCCAGTAAGGGGAGGAGGGCTTTCTAATTATTTCCCAGAGGGAGAGCAGTTGTAAAGTAATTTTTGCAGCATTCATAGAAATATATATTTAAAATATCTCAGAAGCATGCCCTGCACTCTGCTCGCTCTGTAGCTACAGATTACTACTGAAATCAACTGGATTTCATTCCAGGAATCCTGCTCAGATAGACTTGAGTTCTGCAGTCACATCCTTTGTTTTCCTTGACTCCTGACAGCCCGAATTAAATGGAGATCTCTCTTAAAAGTGAGGGAATACTGATGGCATGTGCTATGGGCATGGTGTGGAAGCAATAATCTTCTTGCCTGGACTCTGGCCAAATGGCAGCCTGGCATGTCCTGGCTGCACTTGTCTCTCAGGCAAGGCAGGTGATGCAGGGGAGGGGTGTGAAGGGTCTGAATTTGGAAGAGAAAATAATCAGAGACTGATGACTGGAACAAAATGCTCAAGCCAAAATGCTTTCTCCCTAGGGAAGCTCTCCCACAGCCAGATGCAGTGTTGTTTAGCTGTCTGGATTTCATTCCAGGACTGCACGTGGCTCTTAAGGTCCTGCCTGGGACTTTTTTTGTCTGCTGTTGGGTAGCAAACACAAACAAACAGGAAGTCAGGCCTGAGCAGGAATGTCACATATCATCCCCTTCTCATCCCAGTGAAACTCATCCCCATTCCCTTGTCTGATTTTCTAATTGAGCTGTCATGGATGTAAAATCACTCTGTAAAATTCCTCCTCTCGTTTGCAGAGAGCCCAGAGGCAGGAGCCAGTGCAACATACTTGGAATTTGTTTTCCTTTTTAGAAGGGGCTTGCATTTGGGGTATTTTTTTTTCCCGGGCGAATGTACATCTGATGTCAGGCTCCCCAGATGAGAATGGTTAGCCTGGCATTGACATTTTTAGAAATATGTGCGAATGGAAAAATATCCTGGGAGTGCTGCCAATGGCTGATTTTGTAAAGTTTTTAGTCTCTGTTGGATAGGAACCATGAGCCAGGTACCTGTACTGAAAGGAAGCCTTTCTCATAAAGTGTCTTGCTCAAGTGTGTCTTCTCAATTTAAAGAGAGGGCAGGAGTGAATTCAGCAGGCAGTGACTCAGCCAGGCAAGATTCAATTCCCCTTTCTGATCAGATGACAAACAGCCAATTAGCATCTTTCCCAAGGGGAGGTACAGCGACAGGACAAGTTCTGGCAAAAAATGGATTTTCCAAGGTTTAACTGTGAAGTGGTGCAGACAAATCCGCCTGACCTGTGGCTGTTCCTTCCAGTTTGGTGCTGACATGACTGGGACAAGACAGCTCAGAGCCGAGCTGGTTTGCAGTGAACCAAACCTGCAGCTTTCTGATTCGAGCTGCTGGAATTTGGAGGATGAGTGCAGCTGGTTCACTGTGCTGTGCATGTCAGCGATTTTTACAGGCTTTGTGGGGGGCTGGCGTTTGCTGCCTCATCAGAGCAAATGCCTTGGCAGGTCGTAGGCTCACACTGAGCCAGCAGGGGTGGCACAGGGGTTCAGGCAGCACAGGACGGGCTCTGAGGCTGCAGCATCAGCTGGCTGGGGGCAGAGCAGCTCTGTCTGCAGCCAGCCCCTGCTGAGCTGTGGCTCTGCATCTCGCTGGGAGCCTGGAGCTGCTGCTCTCTGCTGGGGCCAGGCTGGGCTCCGGCAGTGCTGGGGTCCTGCAGCTCCAGCAGAGCTCCAGGCTGAGCCTGCCCTGCTGCCCGGGAGCACCAGGATGTGCTCAGCTGCCCCTGGGAGCCAGCACGGCTCTCCCCCAGCTTTGGTGGGCACTTCAGCCATCCCAGGACAGTGGCAGGGTGCTTTTGTGCACACAGTCCTTCTCCCAGCCCTCCCTCTCTTGTGCAGGCTCAGCAGGTTCTGCCTCATCATCATCTCCCTCTGATTTCCATACTCCAGGCTGGGTGGATGGGGCTGTGCCTGGTGCTCCTTATTGAACAGTCATCCTCAACATATTTATCTGCACCTGGATGCAAAGCTGAATACACCCTCAGGGGGCTGCTGGTGATGCCAGTACATGCCATGGAGTACATATTCTGACCCAGCAGGGCTTGTGTTGGGGATGATTCCCTGTCCCTCTTGTATTAAGGATGGCTGAATAATGACACAAGACTCCAAGGTCTTCTCAGAAGGCAAAAGCCCAGCTTATTAGAAATCTCATCATTTATAGACTGTTCAGAGACAGCTGGACATGATTGTTCCTGCACCCCTCACCATTACTGGCTAATCAGGAATAACACCTCAGTAAACATCTTGCAAGGAAACAAATGCAAAAACACCAGGTGCAAGGACTGTTTTTTAATTCCTTCATGAGTTCCTCACAGCTCCCCAGAGCAATGCCTGGGAAAGTTTATCTGACTTTCTCTCTTACCAGGCTGTCAGCATCCACAGTTCCCCACACAAGGACACCGGGGCTTAGTGGTGGCCTTAGCAGGAAATTTAGGTACAGCTCTTTTCACACGTGGTTGGCTTTGTGGAGCACTGCAGAAACAGGTTTATATCAGCTCTGCAGACAGCAGGGGACTGAGCTGGGTGCAGTCTGGAGAAGGGTTTGGTGGTTTTTAGTCACTCCTTTGTTCATCGGTACCTTTTGAACTCGTTAGCCATTTCCAACCAACTTTAGCAAAAGGACACTGGCCTTGAAGAAGATAACTGCTTTTTACAGCTTTAAAGGTAGCTGGCTGCTTGGGGAAAGACTGGAAACTTAAAACTGCTGCTCTCATACAGGAGCTGTGGCACAACCTGCCCTAAACTGTTGGTCTGTCAACACAGGAGAGACCGTGTTCACAGACTTCCTTTCCCTTCCCTTCCCTTCCCTTCCCTTCCCTTCCCTTCCCTTCCCTTCCCTTCCCTTCCCTTCCCTTCCCTTCCCTTCCCTTCCCTTCCCTTCCCTTCCCTTCCCTTCCCTTCCCTTCCCTTCCCTTCCCTTCCCTTCCCTTCCCTTCCCTTCCCTTCCCTTCCCTTCCCTTCCCTTCCCTTCCCTTCCCTTCCCTTCCCTTCCCTTCCCTTCCCTTCCCTTCCCTTCCCTTCCCTTCCCTTCCCTTCCCTTCCCTTCCCTTCCCTTCCCTTCCCTTCCCTTCCCTTCCCTTCCCTTCCCTTCCCTTCCCTTCCCTTCCCTTCCCTTCCCTTCCCTTCCCTTCCCTTCCCTTCCCTTCCCTTCCCTTCCCTTCCCTTCCCTTCCCTTCCCTTCCCTTCCCTTCCCTTCCCTTCCCTTCCCTTCCCTTCCCTTCCCTTCCCTTCCCTTCCCTTCCCTTCCCTTCCCTTGTTTAAAGCTCATATCCTTTTGTGCTGCACTGCAGTGATGAGCTTGGAGGGGCAGGAGGAAGAGAGGGAATGTTTTACCAGGGAAGAGTTTACAAGAGGAGTGGATCTTTGTGTACATTCCTAGGCTGTGCTCATCATGGATTCTCTGGATTCTTCCAGTGATGCCATGTAAAAGGTGGCTCATAGTCCACATGTATTGGCTCTCTGTGAGCAGTGAAGCAGCTGGGTGTTTTAAAAAGAAAATGTAGGTACATATATATTAGCAATGTGTGATTTCTGAAAGGAAAGAGCATCTCAGAGCTGTCCTTTGTCCTCAAAACTTTGGCCCGTGACAGAAGTGTCATTTCCTGGTCCCTTATGGTGGGAGGGTTTGCTGTGCTTGAGGAAAAAATACCAATTGCTGTAAGTATCAGCCTGGGGCTCTGAGCTGATGGGGTTTTATACCTTGGACCTTGTTTCTTCGAGGCTAAGGCTAGTCCTGTTCAATCATTTATCAATGTCCTGGATGCAGGAGTGGAACACACCATTTGCTGGTGCAGAAATTCGCTGGTGGCACCAAACTGGGAGGTGCTGTTGACTTTGTGCAGGGCCAGGAGGCCTTGAGAGGTTGGGGCATGGGGCTGTGAGCCATGGGGTGAAATTTAACAACACCAAATGCTGGATTCTGCACCTGGAACAGGGAGTTCTGGGCACAATATACACTGGGAGAGGAATGCTCAGACAGTTGGGCCTTTCCAACTGAAAATACTCTGGTTTTTTGTTCTATTTTCTAAAGCTATGAATCACCTTGGAGAGAGGGCAGTCATGCTTGATTGGTTCACAGACAGGCAAATCTGGGTGAGGATCAGAAGGCATTTGATGTGCTGCCATTGTTAAGAAAGGCTGCAGAATTTTGTCAGTGATGGATTTCTGGTGAAATCTGTTCAAAACCAGTGATGAAATGCTCACCAGACCAGACACTTGCAACACTTTTAACTTCATATCGTGCAAAGCACACAGAATCTCTACCAAACCAGTGGTGAAGAGGAAGAACTTTCTGTTTGAAATCCAATTTTTACATTAATCTTATGATGCTGTGAAGTCTGACTCATGACTTGAAATAGCCTGTGCTACTCTCTCAAAAAGCAAGCTGATTTTAAAGGTAAGAACTGCTGCAGAAGAGAGTCAGAGGCCCAAACACCCTCACCTTGAAGCCAGTCATGGCTTCCAGGTCTAGAAAAATCTTCAAAGCCGTGTATGTGCTTTATTTTCCCTTTATGTTCTTTTACCATGGTAAAATAAGTGAAGCAGCCTGCTGCAAAACAAATGGAACGTAATCTGCCATTTTTTTCTCTTGGCCATTTTGAAATAGTCTGTTCAAATAGCCAAAGAATGGCATGCAGGCAGTTTGTGAAATCATTTTGCATGAAGGGATTTCAAAAAGCTTCCCCAAAAGCTACCTACAAGTTATTAACTCACATTTGGGGACCATCTGCCCAGTGGCTTTTCAAAATAATGCTATAAGCACACAGGCTAAAAGCAAGAAATATCTTACAAAAGCATATTTTCCAGAAAAAAAAAAAAAAAGAAAAGAAAAAAAAAAAAAAAAAGAAGAAACAATAAAAAAGGAAAAGGCAAAATCTGCAATAACTGAGCCTTACCTTTTGTTATACCCTAGGTGATAAATCAAAAGGTGTTTGGGAACAGAAGTGTATCTGGGGCTTTGCAACAGCATATGTGTGTTGTGAAAATCATCTTGTAGTTCCTGTTGCAGAATTTTGACCTATTTTGCCCCTGCTACATTTGTTTGGGGGAAGTGCAGTGCATGTAAAAGGAACATTACTGTGGCTCTTCAGATTTTACAGGCAAGAATTTACAGCAATTTTTCTTCTCTAGAGAATGACCAGCAATTGGAGAGGTTTTTTTCTAAGTGTGTAAAGCTTCACCTGCATGGGAGTACTTGGGAAGCGTAATCTGAATGGGAATCAGAAAAAAATAGTTCTTAATTACGATGACTCAAAATGTTGCACACTCCTTTGTGGATAATCACATCTGGAATAAAGGTAGGCCTGACGTAGGTGTAATTGAGTCCACTTTGGAATACTAAAACAAATTTAATCTTTATTATTTTAAAGGAGAATGGCTGTGCAGGGACTAACCAGGACAAACATGGCTTTTTCCTAGGTAGACAGTACCCATTTTTAAAAGTCATCTCAGAAGTTGGGGAGGACACCGAAGTCATTGCAAACAGAGATGCCATCTCCATAATTTGCTGTCCATAAAGGGAACACTTCAACAAGGTGCTGAGTGGGATTTTTTTGATGTGCTGCATTTCTTTTATCACCTGTGGGTGTTGAGGGCCATCAGCATCACCCGTGGTGAAGTACAGGTGGCACTGAGGGTGACCTGTGCTGCTCAATACCAGCTATGTCATAGCTGTTATCAAATTTAACTGGCACTGAATGAAGAGTAACTTAATCCTGTAAGGGATGAGAAAACCTTTACCCTTCTTAGCTGCAGAGCACCTAACTCCTGGGATCAGTCCAGGATGGGGATGATAAATATCCATACAAAAAGGCTGAGAGAATTGGGGTTGTTCAGTCTGGGGAAAAGAGGGATTGGGGTGACCTCACTGTGGCCTTGCAGTGCCTGAAGGGAGCCCACAGGAAAGATGGAGAGAGACACTTGACAAGGGCCTGGAGTGATAGGACAAGGGACAATGACTTCACACTGACAGAGAGGAGGGTTAGATTGGATATTAGGTAGAAATTGTTCCCTGTGAGGGTGGTGAGGCCCTGGCACAGGTTTCCCAGAGCAGCTGTGGCTGCCCCATCCCTGGAAGTGTCCAAGGCCAGGCTGGATGGGCTCTGAGCAAGCTGGGATGGTGGAAAGTGTCCCTGCCCATGGCAGGGGAGTAGAACTGGATGATCTTTAAGGTTCCTTCCGACCCAAACCATTCTGTGATTCCGTGTCTGGAATTTGGAACAGAGAGATGCCCACCCCACCATTACCTGATTCAAATTGTGTTTGGACTCTGAAGGGCTGTTCTGCTGTAGAACTGAATGGATTCACACATCTCCTGTAAGGCTTCTTATTCAGTGTTAAGCTCCCAGCACCTAAAGCTGGATTCTAAAATGGGCTGATCCACGGATTGCTGTAAAGATGATATTTTCACTTTCACTCTGTTTTTCTCTGTCACCTGTCACTGTTACAGCAGTGACTGCACCCTGTGTAGTGAACTCAAGCCTTCACTTTGCAGGTGGTGAAACTCTTCACTGTTGGTCTCTCACAGGTAGAATTTAGAGCACTGACTCTAAATTCTAAGTGGTGGCAGCCAGGTCTTTTGAATATTCACGGTTGGTTAAGTGTCAGGCTGATTCAGATTTAAATTTGGGCTGACTTCTTTTTAACCAGCATCACTATAAACACCCAGAACGTGTTTTTTCAGAACACAGACAAAAGTTTAGATCTCTGTGATACATATGAGTATTTTTTCTTACACTTTATGCAGCAGCAATTTTTACTGGCCGTTTTGCTGTGTGTTCACCCAGCTTTTTCCTTTTTCTCTGAAGAATCTGAACTGTCCTTTTGTCCCAGCTACTGTAAATGAATTGAGCATTTTCAGGCTATTCTGTCTTGTTTCTATCTTTCCAAAGAAAGTTTAGATATTCAGTGGAACACAAGCACCAGGGAGCCTTGCCTGGTCTTCTCCCATGATCACACCAGGCGTGTCACTCTCTGAGAGGGGACATTCAGCCTTTCTTTGGGCAGGTGGAGCCTTCACAGGAGCAAATCCCTTCCAGTACCTGAAGGACAAAGATTGAAAGTAATTTTTTTGCAAATGTAGTGACAGAACAAGGGGGAATGGCTTCACGCTGACACAGAGTAGGGTTAGATTGGGTATGAGGAAGAAATTGTTCCCTGTGAGGGTGGTGAGACCCTGGCACAGGTTGCCCAGAGAAGCTGGGGCTGCTCCATGCCCTCTCCTGAGACATCTTTTGTTCCTTTTCAGTTTGTGAATGTCCTGGTTCTTTGTTCAGCCACCAGAATCATTAACAGGACTGTCTCACCAGGCTGCCCTGTTAGTTCTGCCAGCCTCCATGAGTCACAGCAACACCTCCCACAGGCTCCAGCAACACCTGTGGAAGTCACACACTGTCAGACTCAACACTGCCTTGTGCCAGCCGAAATTTGCCTTTCTCCTAGGCAAACCTGACCTGATGCTGCATTTTGTTGTTGTTTCAGAAAAGCCTGTGTTTTTCTGATGGGAAGGTGCTCCTGGTTTACATTCCCAGTTCACAGAGAAAAACTCTGTGCTCACAGAGCCTGTGTAGGAGCAGGAACAGAGGAAAGGCAATGCCACAGACAGATTGCTCTAATAGTGCTGAACATACCAAGGCTGGTCTAATCAAGCTGGAGGTGAAAGAGTTAATCTAGGCCTTGCCATGGCAGCCAAAGGGTGCACTTTAGGTAATTGCCAGTGTCTGACTTACTGTTTTTAAGTCACAGCCCTGATGCAGTGGAAGACATTTGGTGTGGTGCCACTGACTCACGGGGGTCAGAACTGAGCTCAGGGCTCACTTTAGGCATTTTGGACAGCACAATTCAAGTAGAGGGTACTGATCTCTGCCAAAACCTTAAAACTGAATCCAGCCACCACAGAATCAGCTAGTTCCTTAGGAAAGTTTGTTAGACTTGTCAGTGTTGACACTGGATTTCAGATGTATATTTGCTTAATTACTCCTTTGATAAAACCCCTTATTAAGCAAGTCTGCTCTCCAGCTGGTGCTGATCTGACTTAAAATACAGCAAGATTGGCAACTCATTAATTCATGGACAGGATAAGTATAAAATTTGCATAAATCAGTTAATACTAGAAAGTACAAAACTTGTAATTTCTCGAAAAAGTGAACTATGAACCTTTCCTCTTAGGAGAGAAACTCTTTGTGAGATGGAGGAATACCGCACACGTTTCTTGTGACCAGATATCAAGTAGTGATGTTTGAGTTTTTCAGATTCCTTTCCCATTAATTCTTGTTCCAAATACAGAACTATAAACTTGTCTTGAAGCTGGTGACAGTTCGTGTTCAAGGCAAAATTCCTGCTCTTTAATGATGTGGTTTTATTTTTGAAGCTTTAATCTTACATCAATAATTTTTAGTGCTTTTCAGTGATGCTCTGAGCGAGGAACTCCCATCCTTCTTTGTTGTTTTCAGTGCCAGATGACATTTTTATCCAATGGCAGGCATCCATTTGCCATGAAGATTGAGTTCCAGGAATGCAGTGTACAGATGTGAGGCGATTTTGATCATTGTTCTCTGGAAATTATAGTGATTATATACATTTTAGTATTTAGTTTACCCTTGGGATTGCAACTCCTTCTTCTGAATCACTAGAAGGAAATCACACTAGTTTTATTTTTTTTACCTGGAATATTAAAAATCTTGTTTAAAATTAACTACCCTGCTCAGGCTTGTTAATGCAAGTTACCATCTGTGAGAGGTGGCAAAGAGCTCATTTCCTATTTGATTGAGGAAGCTTTGCCAGAGTACTCTGGATTGAAACAGGAATGTTTCTGCAAAAAATGTATCTTCTGAGCACCTAACATCCTCCAGAAAAAACAGTTCATGGAGAAAATCCCTCGATTTGCTCTATCCCATGTTCCAGTTGACAAAAGTGTCCCTGCATCTTCCTTTCCTTGTGTTTGGAGAGGAGTGGGAGGAAAGTGCAGAGACCATCTCCATGTGACTGGAAAGCTGCTCTTTGCAAGTTATTTCCTGACTGTTCTCAGTGATTGCTTTCACAGAATCCTTAGGGCTGGAAGGGACCTCTGGAGCTCATCCAGTCCAACCCCCCTGCCCAGGCAGGGTCAGCATGAGCAGGTGGCACAGGAGCACATCCAGGTGGGGTTGGAATGTTTCCAGGTGGGTTTGGAATGTCTGCAGAGGGGGAACTCCATTCCCTCCCTGGGCAGCTGTTCCAGTGCTCTGCCACCCTCAGGGGAAAGAAATTCTTCCTCATGCTGAGGTGGAACTTCTTGGTTTAGTTTGTGGCCATTGCTCCTTGTCCTGTCACTGAGCACCATTGAAGAGAGCCTGACACCATCATCCTGACACCCTCTTTGAGATATTTTTATGTGTTTTTGTGACCTTTTGTGCACCTCAGGTGCAGACAGAGCTGAGAAGTAAGATATGGAAAGGGTTCCTTTTGATTCACAGAGTCCACTTAGAACTGCTGCAGACAAAGACAGGTTCAGAACAGGAGACTGCAGCTCAGGACAAAGCTCACTCTAAAGGGCTGCTGACAGGTGTTTGACAGCAAAACCTTGTTTAACTCACTAGTACCAAGGAGCCTCTCTGTTAAACAGAAAGCTCACAGCAGGACACTGCTGCATTAACAAGATTTTCTCTGGCTGCTCCAATTCCCTTTAGCTTTTTTTTTAATATATATTTTTTTGGTAATCATCTTTTAAACTGCAGCAGCATTTGTTGTCCTGAGGTGCTGACTCCAGTGGAAGAGATTTTAGTGGAAGCTCCTCCTGCAGTGTGCACAGGCTTCGTTTCAGGTCAGTGATCACATCCTCCTCAGCCTCTCCTGGGGCTCTCGCATGGATCCTCCTCCAGCTGGAGGACTTGTCTGAGAGGAAGGGCATGCCTGTTGTGTTGAGGTCACATTTCTAGACCGAGGGTGGGCTGAGGGAAGCTTCTGCCCTTTGGATTCGGGGGAGACCTGACATTTGGATGTGGATGTGCCAGCCGTCAGCCTCCCTGCTCCATCATGCCCATCCGCCCCCCTCCAGTTATGCTGGGGAGGGACAAGAGGAGAGGGCAGAGCGTGTGACTTGGCTTGAGCTGGTGTTTGGGTTCTGAGCAACAAAGTCTCTGCTGGATGAGGCTGTTTCACCAACAAAAGGCTCATTGACTGTTCTGAGTCATCAGCAGCATTCCATGTGAAGGACTTGAGTTGATGTGACAGAGTAGGAAGTTTGCCCCAGGACAGATCTGGAGAACAAAACATCCACAGAAATAAAACATGCTTTGTGTTTTCCAGTGTTACCTGAAGAGCCAGGTGGGAGCAAAAAGAAAAAGCAGGAGGCCAGAGGATCTAAAAGCTTGTGAGAAAGGGCAATTTGAAGTCCTTTGCTAAGTTTTCCTGTGCAAGATGCAATAACACAATGGATTGCAAGTGATCCTTCTGCTAAACTGACTCCAGAACCAAGCTGATTCCTACCTGCCTCCTCAGCAAAAAAGGGGACTGCTTTGGCTAGATACACTCTAAGGTCCTGGAGAGCCCATTGCTTCAGTACCTGCGTGAGGGGAATCTTGCTTCTGAGTGGAATTCTCATACCTGAGTTAGGATTTTATTCCCCTTTCCCCAGATAAACACCCTTTTTTGGCAAGATGTAAGTAAATATTCTGTGGACAAGGGTTCTTTGACACCTTTCAATGAAGTTCATTTTTGAAAGTGGCAGGGCAAAAGAGGAGGAAGCATCTAGAGTGACATTTATCTGTTATTTTCTGGTATGAATATATTTTTTGAAGGGTGATGTGGTGTCCAGTTGCTGCTTGAAGTACTCCCTCTAGCCTAGAGAATATTTGCTTGTTCACATAAAGAGCAAACCTTCTGTGCTCTTGGCTTCTGACTGGTTAGGAAATGCCCTCAGGAAGATGGAGATGGAAGTTCAGACACAGGGAAAGGAGGGGGTTGTGATTCTTGAGCAGGGGCTGTTGTCACTCAGTGAGGAGGTGAGAAACTCATTATGCTTCCTCTCAAAGAGAAACTCATTATAGTTCCTCTGATCAGCCTCATTTCTGGGAGGAGGTAGAATTGAGGTTCCTAACTAGCAAACTCCATGCTACTTCTGGATTTAAAGACCAGCCAGAGTCCAGGCACTTGGGGAACTGAATCCACTGGCAAGTGTGAGTGCAGGATTCTACAGCAGCAGACTGTACTGGGGTTTAGATGTTCTGCATTTTGGATCACAGTAGCTACATGTGCAATTAGCAAGGATTTCAACATCCAATTCCTCCTGTGGCCTGGCCTTCCCATCCCACATCAGGGAACTGTGGATGGCCTTAGGAAGCATCAGCCCTGGGTGATCTGCCTAGTGTGGCATTGAGGACCATATCCCTGAGGTGATAACCAAGAAATGTGTAAGGAGCAGCTCTTTTACTCATCTTGAATTCTATTCACCTGTCTCTCAAGAGCCCTTTCTCACCTCATAGGTTGAACCCTGTACTTTCACTAAAGGCTGGTGCTGTGCCAGCTTTCCAGGAGATTGTCTGGAACTGGGACTTGCATCACTAAGGCTGCAAAAACAAGGAAGAACTGCAACCCTCACAAGCACTGCAGTTTGCTAAAGAGGCTGCACCAGCCAGAGCAGGTATGTGATAAACCAGTGAATTCTGTTGCCTCTCTGTGTTTTCCAGAGTGACCCAGAGCTCCAGCAGGAGCAGCGCTCTCCGGACGGCTCCTCCACGTCTTCCCTAACACACCAGTGAGCCACGAGACCCAGGCAGAAATTCCAGCGTGGGGAGGGTGTGAGTCATGGGATGGTGAGTGAAGGAAACAGCAGGATAAAAATAACAGAGCCCAGTGTGATGCAGAATATTAATCTCCTGCCCTGTGTTATCCTCGCTCGCATTACAGGCACCGCTCTGCTGTAGCGTGGATGCTCTGCTGCTCAGAACAGATCCCTCAGTGCTGCTCACAAAGATTATGGCTCAGGATGCCAGATTGCAGGGACTCCTAATACTCCTGCCTTTAAGTTGGCTGAAAATTCTTAATCAAGAAATTCCTGCTGTAGAAAATATGCAATTGAACAGCGTCAAAATGCCAAATTCGTATTTTTCATTTTTACATGAAAAAATCAATTTTGGTTAATTTGACATCAGCTGAAAAAAATTATTTAATCAAAATTTATTTGAATTTCCATTTTCCTTTCATTTTCCAACCTTCTTTTTTTTTCCTCTCTCTCCTTCTTCCTTCAAAAGGAGAAAAGAAAGGAGAAGGGTATGAAAATACCATGAAAAACGCACATAAAATTCAAGTTTAATTCTACCTAACATAAATCAGCTAGGGGGCAAAAGTAAGAAAAGTGGAATTGGTAAAATAAAGCTAAAAAAATAAAAAGCCAAGTGTTTTATTTTGAGATGTGAATCTTTTTCTTCTCAAATCTGCCATCAGATTTGCTGAGCTTCGTTCTGAGATCACTCATAACAAAATCAGGATCCCTTCTAGGGAGCATTTCCAGCTCAGCCAGTGTGAGGTTTCTAACCCAGTCCCCCTGACATCTCCTCTAATCACTGGGCAGTGATCTTCAGAGAGCTCCTGGGAGCTTAGGAAGCCTCTTACTCTGGTATTTTTCAATCCAGTCAGGAATCTGGGCACCATAAAGACAGCAGGAGCTTTTTCTTTAACTTCAAAGGGTGCCAGCTCTGGCACTGAGGCTTCACTGCAGATTATCACATGGGGAGCTCTTCTGACAGAAACTGCTTTTGGTATTTTGGAGTGGGGAGAACTGTTTATTTCATTTCACACAGATTCAATTCAAAACCTTGCCAAAGGATTTCACTTTGCTGCATTTATTTGTTGGGGTTTTTTGTTTTGTTTTGTTTTTTTTCTTGTAAGTCACCTTTGGGCTCAAGTTCACCTTCAGGACTGCAAAACTTTACCAAAACTAGGGAACAGCCTTCTGAGACAGGCAGGGAGGTGTCTGTGTAGTCCCCACACTGCAGGACTCACAGGGTGAATGACCAATATTTGTAGGGCTCTGTCTCCTCTTTGCCCTTTCAGGGCTGCTTTAGGAAGTGGAGGATTTGCACACCCTCTGAAAGAAGGCACCATTCAATTGTGATGGATTTAAGGGGTGTGTGTATGTAAAATCATGTGGTTCAGGTGTGCAGTCATGGTCAGAGTGCCCCTTGCTCCCTTTCAGACCCCACTGAAACCAACTTCTTTGATCCCACCGAGCTGAAAAATCCCTTTTTTCTGCTTCTTTCTTTTCTATTTTGTCTTACAGAAGCTGCCTGGGAAGCTACTTGGGAATAACTTTTCTGGTTTTAAATATTCTTCTTAAGCAATCTCCTGTTATTTTTTCCTTTTATATTTCCATCTATTTGACTTATTCCCGTATACCCAGGCTTTTTTATTTTCCAATGCGTAAAGAAAGGAAGACTTATTTTGGAAGTTCTACAAAAATGGAAGTCATTGTAATCATGATTTGATGTCCTTGGAAGGCACTTTATTTACTATTTCTTTTTATTAGGACATTGTTTGAACGTAACTTTAAGCCCAATAAGGTTCCAGGACTAATCTCCTGGGAGAGGATATTTATGGTCCATATTTTCAGAGAGGGAGATTGGAAGTAGAAAAAGGCTTAAGTATTTAGGCCTTGCTGCAGCTCTGAAGGCAGGGGAAATCTGCAAATAGTGACTTGACCAGCTGAAGTAGAGGGTGGCATGTGCAGATGCCCAGCTCCAAGGGGCACTTGCATTCCATGTGTGCTCATTCCAAGCAGAAACGTGGGCCTCAGATTGTGTGCATTACTGCAGGGGAACTGACCTATTTTTCTGGAGAGGAAAAATCTACCATAAAAATCTAATTTGCAAGGATTGTGGGAGTGGAAACGGGGCTGTTTTTTTCTCTAGGATATTTGGTTATGCAAACAAATTGATGAGGGAGAACCGCTGATGGTGCTCAGTGTCACTCAATTAATTGTAACACCCTTGAAAGGAAAGTGAAATAATGGTGAATCTTTCAGAGAAGCAGAGAATCTTAGAATGGCCTGGGTTGGAAGGGACCTTAAAGATCCACTAGTTCCAGCCCCCTGCCATGGGAAAGGACACCTTCCACTTTGTCCTAAGCCATAATTTTGTGTCCAATGTGAAGCCTAATGGTTTTTCCTCCTTAATTACTGCAGCTTTTTGTATGACACTCTCCTGATTGCCTTCCTCCTGCAGACACTGACCATTAGGAAGACGCTGCTGCAGAGTCTGAAACCAAACCAGCCTATTCCTTGTTCTCAAGTCATCTTGAGTTGGAAGCTGCTGAAAAACTTCCTTCTGGATAAGTAACTGTGATGTCCCCATCGTCCCCAGAACTGGATTTCTCCACTGGGATTGCTGAAACACTGGTCTGCTCCAAGGTTTCTCTCATAGAGGAACTGTTCAGCTCCACAACAAGAGTGAGAAAAGTTTAAATTCTTTGGGGATCGCTCACAGGCACAAGATTTTATTATTTGAGATTTTGTTTGGAAATAAATTGAGTTCTTGTCATAGATTGAACATCTTCTCCCTTGGTTCTTACATATCAAACTTTCTCATCATTCTGGAAGAAGATTCAAGTGTTTGTTCTCTTTCTTTTATTGGCACTCATCTTTGTTTATTTATTTTGTATTCTTGAGATGTGCTGCATCTCTGGAGTTTGTATTTCTACTTTTAGCGTAAAAATGCTGTACATACAAGTTTAGAATGCATCTGAAGATTAGTCTAATTTTTCATGTGACTTTGACTTGAACATTTTTCTGTTTATGTTTATATTGCTATTTCAAATATGTGCATTACCTGTATTCTTTATGCCTTTTCCCCATCTATAACTCAATAAAATAATGTCCCCATTCTTCAGAACCTTATCACGTGTGCATGACAGTGAAAACAGTTTCTGAATAATAATGACTGATAATTTTAAATGTGATAATATATATTTATATCTATTTCTATATCTATATCTGCATCTATATCTGTCTGTCACAGCCTGAAATTCTTCTGATGTGGGATTTGAGATAGTGAAAAAATCACCAGTGAGTGGTAAGCTCAGCTCAGGAATAATTCTTCATAAGTCTACTTGAAAGGTAGATTTTCCTGCTCCATAAAGGTTTATGTTCTTTATTTCATTTCTCATCCATGGCTAAATTTAGGACTGGTATTGCATGAATCAGTGGAGTGTTGCCCATTTCACCAGGGGTTTGTGTGAGGACAGAACTTCCCTGTGCAGCTCTAGGACCTGGCCCTGCCTTGTGAGAGTAGTTCAGGCACATTCTCAGCTGCCATGAACCAGCCTCATTTCCTTGACATTTGTGGGGCTCTTCTGGTTTGTGCTCACTGAACACCTCAGAATTTATCTGCATTTAAATGAAACTTGTTTCTGCGAATCACAAACTTTTTAAAGGAATTTGTTTGGTTGGTTCTTTTTTTTAACCATCTTTACTAAGGAAAAGAGTACCATGACCTGGGAGATCTGTGGGCTGATGCAAG
Organism: Prinia subflava; assembly: GCF_021018805.1. Classification (NCBI taxonomy): domain Eukaryota; kingdom Metazoa; phylum Chordata; class Aves; order Passeriformes; family Cisticolidae; genus Prinia; species Prinia subflava. The sequence goes on along the minus strand of NC_086250.1, from coordinate 9,806,882 downwards.
CCTTAGGCTTTTAACTGGAGGGCTTCATCCTTGTCACGTGGATCTCCCCATTCCTTCCACTTCCCTTGATTTTCTTTTGCTGGATAGATGCAGTGAGGTGCTCAGTTCTGTGCTGAGGCATAGTCCTGACTGACGTGAACAGATGCACAAATGGATGCAGGACTGAGGCTTTAATGAGGAGATTTCTGAGTCTCTGGAAATAGGCTTTGATCTTAGAGTGAACTTATCAAAATTCTGAGCGCTCTGAGCATTCATGGACATTAAAGTCCCTCAGAGCAAGGGCATGAAACCATTCAATGTCTCTCCTGCTTTGGGGAGATTCAGCTTTTTCTTTGGAAAAGACATTCACTGCCAGGAGAAACTCGAGGCCATTGTACAATGCTGGCTTTTTACTGCTGTAATATTCCTTTGGGTCTCAAAGGTTTAGTGAAGTCAGTGGGAAATTTTCTATCACTTTCAGTGTGTTGGGAACATGTCCTTGCTGCAAGTAAGACTCCATCAAATACAACTGTTTACAAAGCAAAGAGAGAAGGACATTTCTCGTCCTTGTCTGTTTAATGCTCTCTGCCAAGCCTCTGTTCAGGATTTTAAATTGCACAAATTGCAAAATGTCCCATTTAAATAGAATGGAGGCTGAACCCACTCAAGCTGTGGGCTATTTACCACAGGGAAAGGGCAATAGGACAGGTGACTTATCTGACTTACCTACATGTCTGTGACTGAACTGAGTGGAGCTCTGTTTTCTTGCACCCCAAAATGACAGCTCCTGATTCCTCTTACTTGGAGGCATAGTGTACACATCTAGACATCCTCAATCAGAAACAAGATATGTTCCTGTAAACAAACAGCTGGGGCTGGCTTATAATTAGGGTTTCTATTAATAGGACATCTTTTCCATTGAGGTGAGCTACTGCTGCTGTTTTGCCAACAGCATGTTCATTAATTTCTTTCCAGCTTCTCTTTGTCACTACTGGAGCATAGGAAGCAAGTTCATGATTTAATAAGCTTGAGTTTCAGACTAGGCTAATCAAATCATTTGGATTGTATTTATCAGCTTTTAATTTGCAATAAAAGATTAAATATAGGTGAAAATATCTTCAACCTGAAAAGGGGATCTTGCTTAGAAGTTGACTGCCCTTAACGAGCACGTAGCTCTCTGCTTGAGCTTTGTGCCTGTAGTTACAGGAAAAAAGCTCCAAGGTAGCCAGGAAACACAACAGAAGCCTCCCAATGCTGAGAAGAGTGATGGACTGAAATCCACCGAGGTGAAGGTGGTGCAAAGACCTGTCTGGGGCAGGATTGTTATCCCAGGATCCAGCCCCATGCCCCTGTGAGCGTGTTTGCAGCACAGGAGCCCTGCAAAGCGTGTGCCTGCCGTCGGCCTGGTCCGGCTGCCAGTTCATTCATTACTATTGCCGGGCTTTCAGGAGGCAGGGTGAGCAAAATCAGCATCATTCTCCACCAGATGGGACTGGAGGAGGGCAGCTGCAGGCACACGGTGCACTACATACGGCGGGCCAGCGCACGTGGAATCCGCTGCCCCCCGCGCCCCGGCGCTCCCATCACACAGGCAGCAGGAAAACACAATTATCTGAATTAACTGCCCGCAAATCCCCGCGCTCTGTGCCGCCCACTCGGGGATCCAGGCAGGACCCGGGGAACACTGAGCACAGAAGTGCCATTCCTCACGTGGCAGCGGTGGAAAAGCACACTCCTGCCTACGTGAGATGAGCAGGGGCATTCCTGCGAGCCTTCTCTTTTTTGTTCTTGGTAGCTCGTTCTGTTCTGTTTTTACATTTCAGGCTGGCAAATGGAATCACAGCACAGGCATGCAGAAAATAAAATGTGGTGGAAATGTGTAAACAAGATTACTAGGGCAAAACAGTGCCTCTCAGCACATTAACTGCACTGGGGGATGTGAGGCTGGGGCAGGGCTGGGAGCAGTTTGTGCCTGGGTACAGCAGATGCAGGCAGAAAATATTAATGATGTGCTCTGAGAGAGCTGCTCTCAACCTGCTCAGAGTGCAGACAAACTGAGGGTGGGAAAGAAGCACTAAGAGTTCCATTTGTTTGGGGCATTTTTATTATTCTTTCCCCTCAAAACATCATCTTGAAATCGTGTTGGATTTTGACAACTTTCAAAGGATTTCAGCTGTCATTTTGCTGTCTCTCATGCATGGACCCACACACATTTGGCTCAGTGGGACACAAGGATAGGGCACGAGAGCTGTTCAAGATGAGAAATCTGATAATAACCAAAAATGCTTTGTTGGTGATAGAGAGGCAATACTTTTGGTTGGATTCTTTGCTGTCGATTTAAAATGCCTGAGGCTGTTGATACGAGCCCTGTCTGCCCAGTCTGTCTCAAGAGCTGTGAACTCTTACCTTCAAGAGCTCTGCATGAGGAGGGAGCCACAGGAGAAAGAAAATTAGCTTGTGTTTTTTAAAAAAACAACATAATCACATCACAACAAATCCTCCACCTTTCTGCTTGCTGGCAGAATCTCTGCTCCCTCCCACGCAGCCCCAGCTGGAGAGCCTTTACTTGCAGCAAAGCCACTCTGGTTGTGACAGACCCTTTCCACTCACTGCTCCCTTTTCCTTCCCTCCTAGGGAGCAGCAGCTGCCACCACATCCCCTCTTATCTGCCTCCAAGGGGCTCCCCACTTATGTAATTCACAGAAGGCAAAGGAGGAAAATACTGAATTGATGCTAGACAGGGTCAGGGTGATCTTCCTAGCAGCAGAGATTAACAGGTCTGGTGCTGCAGTGAGCATCCTGCTTCAATTTCAGGTGGAGTAAAGTCTTTCACCCAGGCCCTGAACCTGCCTCACCCCCAAAGCCAGGGCAGAGGAGCTCTGTGCTCGTGTGCTTCTGGTTCAAAAGTGCCTTTCAGGCCAGAGCTGAACCTGGTGTGTGGAGCCAGGCTAAGTTAATGTGCTGGGGGGAATGTGGCTGCGTGGGGGCTTTTCTGCACATGACTGGCCAAAATGTTGTCTCTTTGGCAGTGCCAGGATCAGTGCTGCTGCTGAGGGGTCTCCAGGGAGAGAGTGTCCCCTTACTCCCCTCCCTGTCAACCAGGGGAAGGAAGGAATAAGTGTCTGGAGCACCTTGGTCTGGTGGAAGGTGTCCCTGCTCAGGCCAGGGGGATGGAATGAGGTGGTCTCTAAGGTCCCTTCCAACCCAAAACATTCTGTGGTTCTGTGACCTTACTGAACCATGCTGAGTCAAGGGCCCTTAGTTTCTGTCCTTAAAGAGCAAAGCTCAAAGTAGCTTTTGGGAAGAAGACGGGGTAGAAGTACAAATTAATTTTCCTGTGCTCACTCTGGGGTCTGCCCCGTTCCTGCCCATCAGTGAGAGGGATGCCAGTGTGGAAGCTGGGAACAGATGTGTGCTCCAGGAGCTAATGAGGTGTGAGTGATTGCTTCCCTCCTTGCTTAGGAAGCACAGCAGAGTGCTCCTGTCTCTGCCACAGGCCATCCTCCAGGACATCTGGACAGGGATCCTAAGGCTCCAGTAAGGAGCAGTGTCAGAGAGTGGGGAATGAACAGAGCAGCCTTTGGGGACTGAAGGGATGGCAGCAGCCCCCGTGCAGTTTGGGTGTTGGTTCAGGAGTATTTTATAAATGGAGCACAGCTATCATCCCTCAGCTGTGTGAAGGTTACACACCTCTGTGCAGGATAACCAACCATTTGGATTGGCTTAAACAGGACAACTCACTGCAGCAGTGTGGAGCCAAGGTGTCTGTGTAAGCACCTCAGCAGAAAGTCACAAACAAGACTGAGGGGGAAAAAAGAATCCCATCTGCCAGCACAGAATTGGCACTGAACCACCTGCTTGCTAGAATACCACACCCTGGTGTTCCACGAGTCTCACAGAATCATGGAATGGCTTTGGTTGGAAGGGATCTTAAAGCCCATCCAGTTCCAACCCCTGCCATTGGGGACACTTTCCACTAGGCTGCTCAGAGCCTCATCTAACCTGGCCTTGGACATTTCCAGGGATGGGGCAGCCACGGAAACATCTCTGGGCAAGGTTTTTTCAACTCTTTCTCTCATTGATCCTGCACAGCTCAGGCTGACAGGCAAATAGGCTGTAAGAGCAAACCCTTTCTTGCTACCTTTGCTCAGCTACACTCTGTCCTTACACTATGAGAATGATGAACTCGAGAACAAAATTCTCCTTTCAGAGCCTTTCCAATGCCATTTTTCATCCTCTGTCATGCATCCCGGGGCCCCACTGGTGCTGCCTGGCTATGCAGGTGGAGGATTCCCAGGCTCAGCACCACACCCAGGGGAATTTCTGGGTTACTTTGGCTTTCCTTGATTTTTCCATTCCTGTTGTGCTTCATTAGCATGACAAAAAAACGGGCTGCTCCCAGCACATATTTGTAAGGCACACATAGATTGAAGAGCAAAGATCTTTAAATGTGAGGGACGTGTTTTTCTCAGTAGCTTTTTCCACCCTGTTTTGCCAAACTGTCATTCCCTGCTCAGCCTCATTTGGAAATTGCCACAAATAAAGCCCAGACTGAAAACCTTCAAAGTACAAATAACTATGAAGACAGTGAGTCCAAGAGTTCATAGCTGTCCCAACTTTTCTTCACTTAAATTGGGGTTTTGCTAGGCAAGGTTTGAGATTCTGGAAGAAAAAGCTCTAATATAAAATATTTTTTTTCTTTTTTAATAAGGTGTATTTAAAGCACATGATACACCAGAAAGTCCTGCAGAAAGGCAGATTTTATCCCTTACCTTTGATCATCTAACAGGTTTTCTGTGAGGAATATGAACAAGAGCTGATGGGAAAAAGAAAAGGACAGGCAACAGTTAATGGTGGTTTTTAAAACTGGCCATCCCTACTAGTGGAGCTGAGTAAATGTGACAGCTAAAACTCTGACTTCCCTGGCTCTGTCCATATGAATTGCTGGTAAAACTTCCCCTCCCTGAGATGAACACTTAAGAACTCCATGGTGAGCTTTGCATTCTCTGTGTTTGCACTGGTATGAATCAGAATACAAACTTCTCTTCACAACTCACTTTATTCACGATATAAGAAGATTCTATTAATAAAATATAGCAAAGTATCTCCTGATTCATCCTCCAAAAAAATGGAACTCAGGCCCAGAAGGGTTTTTACATGTGGTTATGTGGTGAAAAAATGTTCATTTTTTATGGTACCCATAATTTGAGGATAGGCACAAGGAAAAGTCATCCTCTGGAGAGATATAGTCCAAGGAAAAGCAGAAACGTGTGTAAGAGAATGAATGGGATGTGGAATAATAATTAATTCTTCTGCCATGGCTCGAGGCCAAGAAGATGGGATTGCTGATAAGCAGGTGAATAATTTGAAAATGAGGTAAGAATATTCTCTCCCTCTTCCCTTGGACACAGGAAGTCCATTCTGAGGAAGGTGCTTTGATTAAATGGAAGTTGTTTCCAGGCTACACAGCCCCCCTTTCTCTGTGCAGGAGTGAGCCCCAAAGATCCATCTTAACAAATAAATGTACCAAATTCCTAAAGGAAGCAGCCTTATAAGGAAGGAATTAAAGGCTGGGGAAAGAAGGTTGTACAGCAGGGAAGAAAGAAATAGGGAATGAATTTGGAAAAATGACAAACCCTGAAGCTCCAAAAATTCCAATAAATCTCCCAAAAAGAGTACTCAATTCCAGCCAGTGAAAACACCCCTTGGTGACCACCTTGAACCTCCCAAGATATGAGGGTGGGGTGAAGTGAAAATCACCCCCATTTCTGCTTCCTCACTGTTATCCTCTCTGCTTTGTGCTGGAAATGTGTCTCTGTTAGTCACAGAACACCAGCGTGCAAGAGAAGGAGAAGGAAGGAAAATTTTCACCGACTAGGATTCCATGGCCAGTAGATTCCATGGCCACTGATCCCAGTGAATTTTAACAGGCTGATGCCAGCACAGTGTTATCTTTCTTTCATTGGGTGAATTGATTTTATCAGCCTTCTCCATTCAGTAAAAGGCCTGATTAAAGTGATGGTAACATCTCTAAATGGGATTCTGATGGTAACAGCTCAAGTGAAAAAACTGCAGGATGTACAGGAAATTTCCATCCATCTTTTGTCTCAGGTAGCATTGAGACTGCATTGAGAGCAGTTTTTGTGACATTTCTAAAAGAAATGTCAATAAATCAGTTTCACTCAAAGGCCACATTAAAAGTGCAACTACTTTTTAAAAGAGTCTAGAAATAGTGTGAAGATCTCAGCTCTGTTCCTTCTTAAATTTAGGATTGTGAGGCACACCACAATGTGTGGGTCTTAAAACACAAACTGTTTTCAGAAAGGCTTTTGGCTTTCTCCTGATGTAGTTTGATGCATAAAAGTAGTTAATAGATGGTCTCTTGTTCAAACAGTTATAAAAATTGAGAAGGAAGAATTTCTATTTTTTCTATTTTTTCTATTTTTTCTATTTTTTCTATTTCTTCTATTTCTTCTATTTCTTCTTTTTCTATTTCCCCCTCTGTGTTTTGTCCAAAACTTAGACTTAAAAGTACTTAATGGAAATAACTGAAAAATTTGAAAGCTCAAACTGAAATGTTTTATAAGTCAGCAATTTTAGTCCTAGCTGAAATGACACAGAGCACCAAGAGTAGAATGCATAGGAAGTTATGGCTACCTCTGAATAATATTATTTGTAGTAAGGGTCATAGAAAACAGATCAGAAGGTGAAACAAAGGTTTACTGATCTGGATGAGATGTTTCCAGTAAACCATGTTATCCAGCAGAACATTTTTCTGATTTTTTCCACTAGCTCAATTTTCACTCAAAATCCATTAGACACTTCCTGTTTTCCAGGGAGTTGAAGGCTGAGAAAACCAAATTGGTGATCAAGACAGAAACTGAGAGTAAATAAAGTGTGGATTTATCCTTGTGTGGAGGATGATCTGGTCTGATGTGTGTGGCCAGCTTTCTGTGGCTCCCATCCAGGATTCCCATCAGCCTGTTTGTGAACTTTTCTCTGTCCTTGTACTCCCAAAACACCTCCAGCAATCCACTGGAAGCTGTGGAAAAATAGGTCCTGTACTAAACACAACGCTTTGCTGGAAGAATGATGTGGAAATACGAAGAATAATCTGTGAGGAGAGTAATTTTGTATTTCTGATCCTCATTCTGGGAATGACATCATTCCTTTCCAGATATACCTGAAATTAGAACTCATATCATAAAATGTGGTTGTCAATTCAATCATAAAAGGAAGAAAATTATGGAGCAGCTGATACTTGTGAGAGAGTTAAGAATAATGAATAGGATTAAAAAAAAACAAACAAAAAACAGCCCTCCTGAGGTAACAGCTCTGTTTTGCTCCAGCCAGGTGCTACAGGCCTTGTTCTTGTTTCTCTCTTGCCAGAAAAGCTTAATGGAGATTAAGGTTTCTATCAGTGCTTGAAATTTTATTTTGACATCTCAGACACCACAGAACATAACTTGGGGAAATAATACCATTTTCTTTCAGTAGCATTGATCCAGTTTGGGCCTCATGTTATCTGGAGCTGCAACAAGTCAGAAGAGTTATCTTGGTCACAAAATGAGGCACAGAAATGCCTTTGCTATACATAAATTAAGATAAAATGGTATGATTGCATCTCATTCCCTTGGGTAGTTTAATGTTAAAACAGCCTGGCACCAGGGCAGAGCTCTGATAATGAACATTTTTTGTGCAGGCTCTCCCATTTTCCAAAGCTCCAGCTTTCCCAAAAGCCTAGTCTTTGAGCTTTGGTAAATTTGGTAAGATGTTCCGCCCTCACCCTTCTTAATTTCTTCAAAATATGTTTCTGGGTTGTAACTACTTATCCTTTCTTCTTAAAATATTAGAAAAAGTTTTTTGTCTTTTGGGTTTTGGGTTTTTTAAAGTGATTGAGTACTTTGCCAGATCTCCCAAAGTTTCTCTGTCTCTGTGGATTGTTCTTTATCTTCTCAGAAGTTTAGGAAATTAATCTTTCCATCTCTGGCTGTGAAACTTAGCTGGAATAATCTTTATTCCCTACTAATGTCTGTTTCTTAACGTGGCCCAACAATTTTTTTCCCCCACACAGGATCTCAGACTGTTCTCCACCCTTATCTGGTGATATGCAAATGCAAGAGGAGTGTGAAAGACCACAAACTTGCACTTAATCAAAGTGCAAAAGTAAGGACTTTTTTCTTCATTTGTCACACTTAGAGACGTTTAAGTGGTGGTCTTCAGATAAGTCCACTCAGTTCACATCAGGTAAGTGGGAGAAGACTCCAGGCCAAAGAGACTGAACTGCTCACCACATGAAGAAAACTTGACCTGACAACCCCAAAATCTGCCCTCACATCAGCTGAGGGATGAGTGACCTCAGTGGCTCTTTCCCCTTTCTCTCCAGTGATTCTCTTCATGCTCCATGAAATGTGCATTGCTTTGACAGCCAGCAGAGCACTGAAAGATGGAAAACGAATATTGCAAATATAAAGCTCTTGGCTCACTGAGTTAATATCCCAAAGGAGATGTGTTTTGTCCTGCATGGGGTCTTCAAACTTTAAAACCATGAAATAACTTCTAGAAGAACTTGTGATCAAAAAAAAAGTTATTATTAGATTTCTAATTAGCCCTCTAATTTATGATTTCTTTGTCTTGTCCAGTGTTCTTTGCTCCTACAACACTCCTTAGCAGAAATCAGTTTTTGAAACAGCTCAAAGCTGATGGTGTTTGCAGTAGAAATTTTGCTTCTAGTCACATGCACTCCATACTGTTTGCTCCTCATCTTGCTTGAAGATAAAAGATTTTCCTAAAAGCAGCTGCCTGGCTAAGAACAGGACAGGGAAAGCTGAAATTCCAGGGATTAAACTGGATTTTCTCATGCAAGAGCATGTACACAGAGAGATTTGCCAGCCTGTTTACCCCTCTGTAGGGTCCAATGAAGGCAGCTACAGAAGCTCACAGATAGCTCACATACCAGGAGAAGTTACTTCTCAGTGATGGATCCATACTAAATTTATCCCAATTCCAGAGCAGCAGTTTATAGTGCTATAGTTTATAGCAGTTTATGTTTCAAAAAAGAACCTCCTTTCCTTGGCTTCTGAGATTTGAGTTTCACTTGGGAAACTTCTCTCAACAGCTCTGGTTTTGTTTTGGTTTTTTTCTTCTCTTTCAAGTAAAATCACGAGCTGCTGAAAGGTCCCAATTTAAGTTCTGTGGGATAGCAGGGCCCTCCAAATGGTCTCTGCAGAAGTGGCTCTTGGCAGAGGCAACATGATTGCTTTTTTATTTGGTTTTCTCCGTGAGGTTGAAATTCCCACCATGAGGACAGCGTGGGCTGGAGAAGGAAGGTACTGTGTAATCATGGGAGATAAATAGTCAAAATATCACTGATCTGAGAGTGGAAGAAGGAAATATGGACCTAAGGGGCACAGGAGATAAATAGGTAAGGGTGCAGACTGTGGGGATACAGTGAGAAAGGCAGGCAAAAAGAAGAGGATGAGGGACATTGTCCTCTGCTCTGTGAGAGTACAGGGATGCCCCTGAAAGGAAGATCTGCATGGATACAGGATATGAAAAATCATTAGGAAGAATCATGATAGGTAACATCATGATAGGAAATCTAGAATGACTGACCTGTAGCATTTTTATTCCTCATAGATGTAAAAATAGGTATAAAACACATGAGATAGTTGTAATCATAGAGGTTTTCATCATTCTCAGACTGTCCAGCTGAGTGTAGAGTGAGGAACCTGCAGTCAGGCTAGGCATACAGCTGGGTTGGTATCTCTCTGATATTCTGGTTTTGGAGTATTTTTGAGGGTGTTTTTTTTTGTTATAAAGAGTTGCCAAATTCACTTTGTAAAATGGGTACCCAGTAGCAACAGCTGGAATGTAAGATGGTTCTGCTTATTTTCCTCTGAGACTTTAGCCTGGAATCAGGTCATTGTAAGTGGACCTTTGTGGCCCATGTGGACTCATATTGTTCTCTTTTCCTCCAAGTCACCTGATTTGGATGGATTTTGAAGACAAAAATATATCACATGTAGGCCTCAGGTGTAGATTTTCACATTTGCAATGTTCCAACGTGTAGAACGGTTTTGGTGGTTCTAGAATAGCTATGGATAAGAAGGGAAACATTTTTTTCTAGGCTGAAGCACTGAATTCCAGACAAGAGCATCATGAATTTCAATTTCAATACATGGGTTCAATCACAAACTTTAGGCACTGAGCACTTTCAAGTCCTCAGCTGCAGAAAACAATCTATGAGAGAGACAGCTCCAGCTTCTGCTTGTCCTTGTTTAAAAGACTTTCTTGTCTCTACAAAACATGTTGGCCGTAAAAATGGAACAATCCAAGGAGGAAAAACCCCATTTTTTCCTCTAGATAGCATTAAGTAGTGTGAGAGTTGGGAACATCAAGTCTCAAGAAGCAGACCAGCTCCTGAGTTTGTGTTAATTATCTTTTCTGACAGTGCCAATCCCATGAAAAGGAAAGAGCTCGTCATCTACAACCATATAAAATAGAGTTAATAGTATGTACCAGACACATTTGCTTCCAGCAGGATTTTTTCAGTGGTTCCCATGTGTGTCTGTTAAAAATGTGTCTCAATACCTGGAGTCACACAGGTATTCCAGGAGGAAAACAAAACAAAATGCTGGTTGAAACTGAATACTGCTGGCCATGTGCCTGAGGTTGCCTGTTAAAGCCAGAAAAGAGATAAGATTGAAATAATGTGAGATAATGATTGATGATGCAGCTTCCCTTCTTCATTTTAAAAGGAAATAATGACCTGTTAGATTCCTGCCTTGCTTGCATTTAAATAACAAATGCTTACAGTCTCAAAATCTTAAGGGCTGCAATCTTCTGCACAGAGGAAACCATCTTTAGTTTAGAGATGAAAGGAAACAGATGGTCTCTCCTTTATGCACTAATCTTTCTGTATGTTTCAGAAAATTAAAGTTTGGGGAGTGGAGTTGAGGCGGGGTGAATTCTTCTCCTGGGAGAGAATATTCAACAAAAATCACTTCAAGTAGATTCGCTGAAAATCGTATCTCTTTTTATGGATAAGGAGTTTGCCAGCAGATTGCCTATTGCTTTTCCAGAATATTGACAGTTTGTATTAACAGTTCTCTATTGTGCAACCTCTTTGTAGCCATCTCCTCCCTTCCCAAATTTTCATCTGAGATTTAGTCTCATTCTGCTTCTTTGGTGCACTTGAGAGCAAAGACTTTCAGAATGGAATGTGTATTTTGGAGACAATTTCAGAGAAAAAATGTGTATCTGAAGAAACCAGTCAATTATGGATTACCTTGTGTCTAATATATTTATTATCACATAATGTTTGATTTAATAATAGACAAGTACAGTATCAGACTTTCAGTGACCCTACAGGGAGACTTTGCTGAGTGAGAGTTTCCTCTGTTTCCTGAGTTTTGGGTTAGTGATGGGGTTTTTGGTTGGTAATTTGGTTGTGGGTTGCTTTGGCATTTTGATACATGACTTATTTAAAGAACTGTCCTTGAGGTCCCCTCCACAGAACCACAGAATCATGGACTCGTTGAGGTTGGAAAATACATCCAAGATATCAGGGACAACCTCTGACCTTGTCAACCAGACCAGAGCACTGAGTGTCCCATCCAGTCATTTCTTTAACACCTCCAGGGATGGGGACTCCACCACCCCTTTGGGCAGCCCATTCCAGGCAATCCTTTAAATTGGAGAGTAAACTCAACTTTGCATCAAGAAATAGAAAACTGGCCAGAAATTAGGGAACCTCAGGGTTGTATTTGCCTTGTGAACAGCAAGCAGTCTGTATTTGCTAAGGGAGCACCAAAGGAGGAATTCTACCTCCCAAATTTTTTCTAGTCTCTGTTCAGAATTAGTGAGCAGTGTAGGTAGGAGACACTGAGCCAGTGGTAGTGGATTTGAGAGGACACATGAGCCTTTCTCAGTCATGTATTTGTCCTCAGAATTCTTTAGGGTGAGGCAGCACAAAGTACGACAGATCATTTCATGTTATTGTGCCGTGGAAGATCGAGTGACAGTTTGGAGGCCAAAAGGTGACTCAGAGATAATTCTAATATGGGACAGGTTCATAGTGACCTTTCTGCTTCTGAAAGGCTCAGCATGCTGGGCTTTTGGTCACTACCAGCAGTGTCATCATCAGGTGTAAATTTATTGTGAGCTTTACAGGCTGGACCCATGGGCCAGGCCAGTGGTCTGAGGGTCAGCAAGGCCAGGTCCTGGCTCCTGCCCTTGGCTCACTCAAGCCCTGCAGCTCCAGGCTGGGGCAGAGGGGCTGCAAAGCTGGGAAAGGCCCTGGGGGTGCTGGGGACAGTGGCTGGACAGGAGCCCAGGTGGGCAAGAGGCCAAAGGCACCTGGGCTGTGCCAGCCGTGGGGTGGCAGCAGGGCCAGGGCAGGGACTGTCCCCTGTGCTGGGCACTGCTGGGGCCACACCTCAGACCCTGGGGCACTTCTGGAACCTGGGGACAGGAAGGACATGGAGGGGCTGGAGCGTGTCCAGGGAAGGGAAGGGAGCTGGGGAAGGGGCTGGAGCACCAGGAGGGGCTGAGGGAGCTGTGGGGGCTCAGCCTGGAGAAAAGGAGGCTCAGGGGGGACCTTGTGGCTCTGCACAACTCCTGACAGGAGGGGACAGCTGGGAGGGGTCGGGCTCTGTTCCCAGGGAACAGGGACAGGATGAGAGGAAATGGCCTCAGGCTGTGCCAGGGGAGGCTCAGGTTGGACATCAGGAAGAAGAGGAGTGTGCAGGTAACTTTGCTGGTAAATATGCCAAACTCAATACCACAGAAATGATCCCAGCCTCCTTCATGAGTAGTAACTGTCCTCCACCCAAGGAGAAGCATGACAGCCCATATATATCTGGAATTCCCTTGAATGAAGGGGAAAAACACCCTATTTCTATACTTGAATCTTGCCAAAGCTGGAGATAAAAATCTTAAAAGTGACAGATTTCCCTCAGCAAATTTAGAAACAGAAGGGGAAGTTACAAATAGTTGCAAACTTCCTATTTGCAACTAACTATGTAGAGTTAGTACTCTCTCTTGTCTACCCACTTAATGGAAGTATGAAAGGTAGGCTGAGGAAAACCAGAGCAAGCTTTCTTCTGTATTTTGAAAGCCTTTTTTTCTGAAGACATTTCTGACTTTTCACTAAGTGTGCAGGAATAATGAGAGTATGCACATCTCTATGGTCACAGGAGCCTGTTTATATTTCCTTATGTGTTGAATGAACATGATCATGAAAACTTCAGGAAAGTCATGGTTATTATTTTAAAGAAACACTTCCCACATTTCCAGCCTCCTGATCTTAATACAGACAGGTGACAGGAGGAATTGGTTGGTTCAGTGGTAGTGCCATGCTCAAGCACAAGCTGATCATGTTTCTTCAATATTTGATATGATGAGGCATTACAATGCCTTCAAAGCAGGGTTCTAATATGCAGATACACCCACCATGAGTCAGGGATTAGTGTTGAGGTGGCAAAGCCCAGTTTCAAGAGCCTTTGCAATTAAGTTGACCAAGACTTGCTTTTCTTAAATCCAGCGATTGTGCTTGTCTTTAGTCACCTTTGTTGCTGACTCTAAAAAAAAACATTTGCAATGATACATGATACAGCCTGCTAATGTTCTGCAGAGGTGAAAGGTAAAGGCAGGTGTAGGGTTTCACTTAAGTGATTTCATAAATTAACTTTAATGTGACCTGTAGTTCCTTTGCCTAATAATAGGTTAGCAAATTAATTTGAATGTGTATTATTTGAAAGATGAAAGCTAATGTTAGCATCTGAATGGGACCAGGAAACCTGACAAGTTTTTACTGAGTGCCAGTCTTCTCATTATTTCTAGTGAATAATTCATGTCCTGAAGGTGGCTGTGGCAGAAAGACTGCATCACCAGACATGAGACAAGACCAGACATTTCTCCCATCCCACTCACACTTTAAGGTGTGCATTCAGACAAAAACAAGACTGAAAGCCCAGCTCTCCTTAGGGTTCAGTAATTCACAGCATCTGGAAGCAGCCTGGTGTGGAGCAGGCCCTAAGGAAGACAGCAGGGCCATGAGGCCAAAATTGCAGTGTTTGAAGGACAGGAGGTGTGGTTTCCTACACGGGCAGCACTCCCCTGCACAGGGAGCTTCTCATGAGCTCAGTGACAAGGGTGTGCCAGGAGATTTCCTTCATGCACCTGACATGGCCTTTCAGTGTGATGTGGTCTATTGAAAATAACCTCCTGCCTTCTGGATATCATTTAGCGGAGAATTATTAATGATTTCTAAATGATATCAGGGAAGTAAAATGCTGTTAAAACACAGAAATTATGGACTCTGTTGCTTGAAAGCACCCACTGAAACTGATGCCGTGACTGAGACCAGTTTTTTATTCAGCAAGTAAAATGTCAAATTAAAAACAGTTCTATTGATACACCAAGAAAAGGGTTCTTGGTATAATGCCAACGTCAATAATTATAAAGGGGAGACAGCAGGCTAAAAGGCATGGCTGGCAGCACTTTTAAAATATTTGTCCTTGGTGGGACCAGTGACTGATTTAGTTTAAATTTAGATTCCAAAGAAAAATAACATCTCAAAGGGCATATCATAAAACTTAACTGGTTTATTTGTTACAAACCAGATCAAACAAAATAGAGTAGAATAAACATTTATTGGTTTTAAAATAGTGGAACAACGCTGCAGTCAAATGAGTGAGTTGATTCAGTACACAGTAGGTGAGGATTTAGTAGATCAAGGGAGGGGATTCTGCCCCTCTGTCCCTTTCTGCTCAGCCCCACCTGCAGGGCTGCCTCCAGCACAGGAGGGACAGGGAGCTGCTGCAGCCAGAGCAGGGACACCAAGGGCATCAGAGGGATGGAACAGCTCTGCTGGGAGGAAAGGCTGAGGGAATTGGGATTGTTCAGCCTGCAGAGGAGAAGGCTTTGGGGTGACCTCACTGTGGCCTTGCAGTGCCTGAAAGGAACCCACAGGAAAGATGGAGAGAGACTCTTGACAAGAGCCTGGAGTGACAGGACAAGGGGCAATGGCTTCACACTGACAGAGATGAGGTTTAGGTTGGATTTTGGGAAGAAATTTTTCCCTGTGAGGGTGGTGAGGCCCTGGCACAGGTTTCCTAGAGCAGCTGTGGCTGCCCCATCCCTGGAAGTGTTCTATCGTTACGTGTTAGGGACTGCAGAAATAACAATATAACTCCAAATCTTCTTGGAGGGCATATAACAAGGTTTATTAAAAAGCACACACTTTTTATAAACTGTTCCAATATAATTGTCCATGATTGGTCATTCAGACTCACAGCTCTTTTTAAACATCTCTGCAAGTCAAGAAGATGAAAAAACAGCAGGTTCAAAGATTAGAAATTGTTTGGAATGTCTTCTCCCAGCTCCTCCAGAGCAATGCTTGGGAAAGTCTACCTGACTTGCTTTCCCACAGGCTCTGCTGCTGCCTTATAGCTAAAAATTCGTCACTGACCAGGCTGTCAGCATCCACAGTGTTCCATGCCACGTTGAGAAAGGTGTCCCTGCCCATAGCAGGAGGTTGGGACAAAATGATCTTTCAGGTCCTTCCAAGGCAGGCCAATAGTCTTTCTCCATCTTCCTGGGTTTCAGATCTCTGTCTGTCAGTCCCTAGGAACATGTGGTGTGTTCTAGTCAGTTCCACATGACAAAGAGAAAAAATTTAAATGGACAGATTCCATCCCAGTTATGGCTCATCTCTTCATGATTTGTCTCAAAAGGAAGCAGGTCCTGCGTGTGGAGGGCAGACAAAAGGTCTCCAAGCAAATATTAGCTATTAAAACCTATTGAGTGGAAATCTGCCTTTAGTTTATGGAGTGGTCATGCGCTTAGACAGCTAAGGCAGAGCCTATTGCCAGTGGGTGATCTAAACATTTTCTGGCAGATCCTGAGAGAAATCACTGTGACTGAGGTTTGTGAAAGAAAAAAAGGCTTCTCAGTTCATTCACCTTTCTCCAGCCAGTCATGCACGAGCCTGTGTTGGTGCAGAGCACAAATATGGGTTGAGCTACATTGGACATTCACAAGTGACACTGGTGACAAGTACCTGGGACAAGGCAAATTGTCCAGATAAGAGAAATAAAATTTATTGTGACTTCCTACTGCTCTGCTCAGAACACACTGCACAGGCAGGGAGCTCATCTCTGGGGCAGAAAGAATAATGTCTCTGGACATGATGGAGGTGGGACCAAGCCCAACAGGACTGCAGTGGATGATCTTTCCTAGCCATTATCTGATAGATCCACACTCTCAAAGACATACCCCTTCAATTAATAAATCATCATTATCCTTCTGGAGCCAGTGCAAGGCTCTTCCATTCAGAATGCTTTTCTAAATGTATTTTGTCAAACTTTTGCTAGGAAAGAAACTTCTACAATTCCCCTTAGAAAAACAGTTTTCAAGGGGGGTTTCTTGGAGCTCCCCTATAAAAAAGTCCTCTTAAAACTAATGTACCTCTATTTTGGGGGAGAAAGCTGATTCTGAGAGTGCTGCAGCAGTGTTTTCAATTTACACCACTATTTAATTAATATGTACACTGGCTTCAAATGATCTCACATTTCTTGATACTTCTCAGGCAACTTCCAAAATACTAAGAGAAAGTGTTCTGCACCAAGCCAATGCCTGCTCTGATGTGATGACAAATGCTCTTTGGGGAATACTACATCTCTGTTGGAGATGTCTCATTGCAAGGCATGGATATAATAACACATGGAATACTCTCCCTCTCCTACTGGAGTCAGATCTGTCCTGAATTTTATCCAATTTTTCAATTGGCAATCACCTGAGTTCACATACTGTGCCTGGTGTGAACATTAAAAGAACACTCTGATCCACTGTCTGAAGTTCTAATGATGGCAGAAAGGATATTTTTTTCAAGATCACATGCTCAAAAAATTATTTTCAAGTCTTAATTTGCATTCAAAATAGGAAGAAAAGATGTCAAAGCAGAAAGATCTTATGCTTTCATTTTAAATGAACACTCTAAAGTTCCGAATGTGATTGTCTAACTAGTAAAAAATAATCCAAATTATAATATCTTTCCAGTGGTTAAATTTGAATTTGTAATACATTTTTATAGTAATGGTGTCTTTATGTTTACCAAAAAGAAAATACTGCCTACTTACTCCAGGAGCTGTGTAGACCCAGTGGAGTTGCCATGTGTTGGATAAGAACTTTTTCCTGTGCAGCCACAATGTTCTTTTATCTCTCAGCTTCCATGTTGTGAAATTACTGTGCAAGTGCACAAATTTTAAGGAATTATTTACGATTGTCATTTGTGTGTGTCCTTTTCCAACCCCGTGTGAAAATTTGTTTCCTTGTACCTACTAGAGCTGGAATTTCCCTTGAAAAAATTTAAATATCCATAGCATCATGCCAGGTCGCATCAAGTCATTCAGGCTTTCAAGACATAACATCAGCCTACACAATGTGACACGGTTGCTGCATCGTGTCACAAGTCTTCAGGGATAGTATAGTTTTTTAATAAATGATTGTGGAAGTTACCATGGCTACAAACCCTCTTTATTCTGCTCAGATTTGAAACATTTCTTTAAATATTGGCTAAACCACTCTTTCCGTCCCAGCAACAGCGCGAGTGTTTCAAATGGGTTTATAGTCAAGTTTCAAGGATGAGGAAACTCCAAGCATATTTACATGTGGTTTTTGTTGTTCTGTGGGGGTTTTTTTCAATCAGCTGTGATTTCTTTCCTTGGGATAAATGTAAAACGTGAAGAAGGGGATTTTGTTGCTATTTAAATAGCACCTGAGAGGACTTAGCTGCTGTAGACCAGGGCAACTCCAGTAGACTTGTGGAAGTCAAGGTGTTTGTGGGTTAGAAAGAGGCAGTGTCTGGAGTAGGAGGCAGTGCCCTGTGAATGCCACTTGTCATTGCTGCTCAGTAACCCTCATATTTTCCTTGGAGTTAACCAGAGGCATCAAGCTGGAACAGCTTAGCAGGACACCCTGTGGAACAGCATGACAAGGAGGCTTCATTTCCCACCCCAGTACTGGTGGGGATTTGGAGGTTTTATCAATGGAAGTGTTTTATCTCGTCCTGTAGGTACTAATGATGCTGCACTGCTGTTGCTACAATGAACAGGAAAGGGGAAAATAATGCAAAATGGGCCTATTTCCCCTCCTGCCTGTGTGTAAGGGACTTGGCTGAGTGCAAGATTCATCACACTCATTCAGACGTGACCTTCCTTGAGTCCAGACTTCTGCCTCTGAGGTGGCCAGCATCAGGCAGTCCCAGGGAATTAAAATCACTTTGAGGGAGAAGGATGTGGATTGTGATTCCCCAGCTGTGTTCTCCCAACACCCCCTTGTCAGGCTGGCCCTGAGGAGAGACCTTAGGCATGTGGTTTTATAAAAGTGGAGGGAATCTGATTTTATTTCTCTTACTATGCTGCCGTTTCCCTCTCTTTCTTCCTTCTCATTTCTTTTTTTTTCTTTTTTTTTTGTCTTTTCTGACCAGAGGGGGTTTTATTTTCGGGATTCCAGTGTCCACCCTTAGCAAGTCCCAAAGTCTGGCAGGGACTTTCAAAGAAAGTTTGTGTAATTCTCTTCTGAATATGCAGTCAGATGTTGGGAGTTTCAGAGTCTGTGGAGGAATACAGCCTGGGAAAATCACCTCTGCAGAGAGAAGGTAACTTTCTCATGAGTTTTGCTCAAAAAAAAAGAAAGACAAGTCTAGGTTCATCTTCCCCTTGTGTAGTTCTTGAACATCCCATGGCCAGTCTTACTGGGCTGAAGGGATGAAAAACATATCTTTTTGTCTTTTGCCTTTTTAGTGTTTATTTGCTCTTAATCATTTCGATGACATGATTTTAATTTCTATTAAAAACTGATCTTTTGAAATTCTATTGAAAAGTTGATCTTAGTTTTAAGTTCTAAAATGCATCACTTTATGGCAAGTTTCTTTGCTTGATGTCCTAGCTGTGATTTTTAGTATCACCCAAAGAAATGAAAAGGAAATTTGTTGGAATTTTATCAGACGCTTTAATATTCTTTATCATAATTATCTAATATCTGTATTATGAAATGTGAAATCTAGAAATTGAAAAACAAGGAAAAGAATTCTCTCCTTCCCCTCTGGGGATTTTGAATATCATATTTTTATACACATTATATTTCTGGTATATATTTATTATGTTCAACAACTATCACAACACATTATTTGTAAATATTTTAACTACATATGCTTTTGTATGTACACATTTTGAAGTGATTTCATTTACTGCTAGGAAAATCATTAGGACTAATTGCTAGAAAAGTAGCAGTTGGCAGGATGGAAGATCTTGAGGGACAAGTTTTAATAGAAAAACATCTATTTTAGGAACCTGTTCTCTGTTCTTCCTCATTTTCTTCATAAAAATGGAACTAATGTCAGTGATTAAAACTATTTAAAAATAAATCTTCTCAAATGTGCACATAAAAATTAATGGTCTCAGGGGAGTAAAGGCTCCCATGTGGCCAACAGCAACACCATTAGACTTGCATAGTTTTGTACACCCAGAGTCAGTGTGAAATGTAGTTTTCCTTTGCATTGTATTGGGTTGTCCCTGTGATTATTTCCTGCAAATTCTCATTACTAATCTGCTTCTGAGGTGGTTCTTTTTGCAGTCAAACCTCATTCCCTGAATGAATGAGACTTTGTGAATCAATGGGGGTGATGGCACCTGAAAAGAAAGTCAACGAAAGTGATGCAAGTAGCCAATTTAAAATGTCACAAAAGGGTGACCAATGTTCTGATTTTTATCCCTTGGCAGTCACCTCACAGTGGGTTTGAAATGACCATTTTCAGCTGGTTTATGATCTATGCCAATGCCTCTCTTTATGATCCATCACCTGAGCTCTTATCTTCTGTAATTTTTATTATCCATTTCAGAGGGAAACTGAGAGGGGCCAAATTTAATGAAGGCTTTACTGGAATCCGAGTCTTTTCATTTCTAATACTTGCTCTATCTGGGTATGAAGTAATTTAAGATTGTGTAATTTAAGTATCTGGGAAATGAAAAAAAGAGAAATGTTATTATCCTCCATTAAGTAGTTCTTTGGTTTGTGAGCAAAATGTAATTCTAGAAAAAAAGAGCAGAGAAAAGAGTTTTATCGTTAGACTATGATTCTCCTTGTGAAGCAGCAGGAGAACTTCTCCCACACAGGAGTCCAGCTATTCCTCCAGGACTCCTGTTTCCCATAAAACAGGATCCTGGCTCCTACCCTCACACTCACCTGTTTGACATGATTGAGTGCAGCACTGTGGAAATGTGTTGATGATGTGTGCAGCTCTGTGTGTGTCCGTGTGAACAGATGGATGTCAAAACCAGGGACAGGGTGACAAAACCCCACCACAATTACCTTTGCTTGGTATTTCCAGAATTCCAGAAATATTTTTTTTTCTGCCATGTGTCAGGGAGCAGCAAGGGCGAGGCAGATGGGAGTAGCACTGTCATCAAATGCACAGGCCCACAGATCCAAACAACATCAGAGAGGACCTGGGATGATAACCAAGGTTCTTGGGTCAGGCAAGAATCCAGTTGGGTACTAGTTGAACATGAGCCAGCTGTGCCCAGACAGCTAAGAGGACAATGGCATCTGGCTTGGAATGGGGTGGCAGCAGGGCCAGGGCAGGGACTGTCCCCTGTGCTGGGCACTGCTGGGGCCACACCTCAGACCCTGGGGCACTTCTGGAACCTGGGGACAGGAAGGACATGGAGGGGCTGGAGCGTGTCCAGGGAAGGGAAGGGAGCTGGGGAAGGGGCTGGAGCACCAGGAGGGGCTGAGGGAGCTGTGGGGGCTCAGCCTGGAGAAAAGGAGGCTCAGGGGGGACCTTGTGGCTCTGCACAACTCCTGACAGGAGGGGACAGCCCAGGGGTCGGGCTCTGTTCCCAGGGAACAGGGACAGGATGGGAGGAAATGGCCTCAGGCTGTGCCAGGGGAGGTTCAGGTTGGACATCAGGAAGAATTTCCTCATCGGAAGGATGATTAGACACTGGAATGGGCCCTCTCCACAGGGAGGAGGTGGAGTCTCCTTCCCTGAAGGTGTTCAAGACATAACTGGACGTGGTACTCGGTGCCCTGGGCTGGGAGACATGGTGATGTTTGGTCACAGGTTGGACTCGGTGATCCTTGAGGCCTTTTCCAACCTCAGTGACCCCCTCAGGTTTGTAGCACCAAGGCAGGGCTGAGATCAAAGCAGCAGGTGCAGGTGTGACTGAGGACTGGGGGGACACAAGGCAGAGCAGGGGCACAGCCATCACACAGCTCACCCAGATGTATCCCAGCTGCAGGGCGATGCTCCTGGGCCCTGGCACTTTTTGCTGTGTACTGTGCTTCCAGCACAAGTGCCATCCACCCAGGAAGCTTTGCTGCAGCACACAGGACAGCAAGTGAGGCTGGCTGACACTCACAGGACCTACCTCTGGGCCCCTGACTGTGGTACTTGGTTATTGTGGCCCTGAGCACCACGTAGGCTTTCACTGCCCTAACCTGCAGCCTCCCCACATGCACCTTCTGCTCATTGCCCCAGGACCACTGTGAGCCCAAACCTCAGCACCCACCTGTGCCTTTAGCTGTGTTAGAGGTGCTCCAGCACCCAGCCCCATCCTGCTGAGTGGATTTTCAGGGCTGACCTTGGTCTTGATTTGTTTGCACCATCAAATGGGCACATTGCCATCACCCATCTCTGCTTGCTCTGCTCATGCCCTGGGGGATGGTGCTCTGGCCAGGTGGGTGCTGCATCTGCCCATCTTGTGGTCACCCTTGGTTTCTTGTTGTCCTTCACAGAGCAGCTCTGCTCCTGTTGCTCCCTGGTGAGGTCTGGTGCCTTTAGACCCCTCTTCAGTCACTGCTGGGAGAGACAAGCACATGCAGGGGCAGTTCTATTCTCAGGGAGTTTGAATTATGTTTGTGGGGTGCTTTTATTCACCCT
This sequence comes from Prinia subflava, assembly GCF_021018805.1. Lineage (NCBI taxonomy): Eukaryota > Metazoa > Chordata > Aves > Passeriformes > Cisticolidae > Prinia > Prinia subflava. The sequence continues at coordinate 9,784,954 of NC_086250.1, read as the reverse complement.
GTCCCTGCAGAGGACACCTGGGAAGGCTGGGCCCCCAAACTAGGTGGTGTGAATAGTATCAACACAGAGGGAGCAGAGGACACTGGCAGCAAAAATCACATAAGTGTCATGATAAATGTGCTGCTTTTGAGAGAATGAAAAGGAAATCTAAGAGGAAGGGATAGGGAGAACAAATTGGTAAAATAATCTAGAAAGGGAGGGTGTTGAATGGAGCTAAAAACATTGCTAAGATAATCCACCATAAGAGCTGGAAGTTGTCAACCAGGACAGGATTGACCAAGTTCAACCACAGACAGGATAAGTGAGAAAGTTTTCTGTTTCTAACACTATGTGTGAGCACAGGGTCCCTAAGGCTGAGTCCTCTTTCTGCAAATTTCATCTCAAGCCAAATGGCACACATTTTACCCTCAGGCCAGAGGAGTTACCACTTGTGTCCTCTTTGCTCTCAGAAAGCCTTTCTTGCTTAATTCTGGGTTTTGAATAAAAAATAATCCTGCTGGGAACTCCCAATCAGTGATACTGTGGCTGCTTCTGCATCTCCTTCTGCCACATCAACCCTGTGTCTGAACCCCTAGCTGTGAGAAAGATATTCCTGCCCTCTGTGCTTGTTTGGTTTTTTACTGGGAGACAAAGTCATCCCCTGCACAGAGTCAGTGTAAGGTTCAGTTTGTCCACAGTAAGGTTACTCAAGTGGTTTAATACAAAAAAATAAGTAGCCCTGGCAGTGTTTTTAAAGCCTTGGCAACACTACATGGGAGGGATTTCATTAGTCTGTAGAGTGGTTCTTATGAACAAAATGCAAACAGAACCAAAACTTTCCATCTCTCAGCAGGCACCTAATGATTAAAGGCCTGTTTTTTAACACTGCACTGAATGATGGCTGTACATTTCTAAATGACAGCTGTTTTGAAGGTCCTGCACTCATTAAAAGGTGCTCCAAGTATAATATCAGCATTATGGATTGGACACTGGCAGCCCTTTTCCTCTAGCCCCTTAGTTACCCAAAGATATAGAGAGAGGATAATTTCTGAGATTCACAGTTTGAATTTGTGACTAGAGACTAATCCTGGGTCATTGTGAAAAATGAGATCTGACTTCACTGCGCTCTGAAATTTCCTGTGAATCTTCTCTAAGTGTGACCAGACAGCTTTGGATTTTCCTGGAGAGAGGCTGAGTCACATCTGTAAAGCTTTTTTGGTGGATGGTGCCTTCAGTTCCCAGTAAGGTGAGTGGGAGCATCTGCTGCTCCCTCAGAACACGTACAGAACAGCTGAGGAGCTGCTCCTTTGCTCAGCAGTGAATTGGCCACTGATGCCAGCAGGCAAAAAGACAACTGGCTGATGAGAGCCTCAGAGCCTGGGTGTCCTTTGAGGCACTGCTCTGCAGGAAACTCAGACAGAGCTCTGGAGAAATGTTAAGGCAAGAGGATGCTCCTGTCTCTGAGCAAACTGTCCCCTAGCCAGACCATCAGCTGATGGCAGCCACTGCTCAGGAGCTGATGAGTGGCTCACAATGAACACGAGGGGCTGCAGGGCAAATGCTCCCTTGGCAAACACGACTCTGAGCCAAGCAAGGGAAAAGGTCAGGCTGAAGCGGCGTGCCACAAATTCAGCATGCCATAAAGGTGGCTGTAAGGGAAACCTTTTAAACCAAGACAACATTTTACTTTCCACCAGGCTTTGATTTCCTGGTCCTAGCTCAAAGTCTGGTGTTTGTAACACTGGCTGCCTCTTTTCTTTCTGCCGTGTGAATGTATTTTTAAGCTTCCTTATCAAGTCCCAGCCTACAAACAAATGAATAAAACTCAGATTTGCCAATACCTGCTCTTGGGTATGTGTGGGCTGACTCCACTGAAGGCAGTGGTGCAACATCTGTGCCTCTGAGGTGACACGCAGAGCACTTTGTGCAAGCAAAACCAGAAGATGACAGTGGCAGAACTGCACTGCTGAGCTCTTCAAAACCAAACCCCTTCAGATGATTTAATGGCAGTGATGAAAGCTGTATCAAATGATTTCCTTGCTTATCTGACAGCATCTACATACACCAGACATTCCTCCTCCCTCGTTCTAGACTCAGTGTTTCAATGTGATAATAAATATTGTTTTCCCCAGAGCTCTCTGCACATCCAGGGAGAGCTGGGCTGCCAGGGGGCTGCACAGGAGCTGTGAACTGATTAAGATGAGTAAATGAGCAGCAGGCATGGAACACCAGCTGTCTGTCCTTCCTCTAGAAAGGAGAGAGCAGGGAATGAGCTTTAAAGAAATATACCAAGAAAGACATGGAATGCTATTTACACCTTATTACCAGAAGCTTTCCCCATACTTAGAAGGTAGAATAAAAAAACTGGAAGGGTGAGCATGGAGGAAATCTAACAGACAACTCAGAAAAGGCAGGGATAGATATCTGCTGTGAAATCTATAGTTGAAGGTTTGTTATCTGAATTTCTTCCTTTTCAACTGCATTAAATTTTCTGGGTCTCATTTTCTTCCACTGTAACATGTACATCAGGCAAATACTCCAGCCAAATCATTTCCAGCCTCTTGATTGTTTGTGGACTGTTAAGTTACTTTGCTTTGCTCTTCTTCCTAAATTGCATGCCATTTTCTTGTCTTAATTACTTGAGTGGAGGAGGTTAAATACAACAGCAGAAAGTCACTGCTGAACATTCCAGACAGGCTTTGTTATCCTAAATACCTGAAGTGCATGAGATTTCATTAATAAAGACCAAAGTGTCTCTATAACCAATTTTTAAAAATTGTATTCTCTTTATCTCTGTGGCCTGATTAAAATCCATCCCAACCTCCCCTTTCATTTACTCAAAAAATATATGCGTGTTTTGTTATCCAACTAGCAGGGCCTGTAGCAACTATCTGTGTCCTAAAATATTCAGCTGCAAACAGCACAAAAGTTAATCTAGGATGATATCCTGGATGAGGGAATCAGAGTCTTGGCCTGTACGAGTCAGGGGTCAGCTGTCACATAGCATGGACAAGTCCCCCAGTCCCCTGTTCTTGTAGCAATGGGACTGGTGTGATGCCAGAGTTCAGCTCTGGAGATCCTTTGTTGCTTTGGTAATTTATTTTCATGCCAAATGATGTTGCCATTGGCCAGCGGGACAGTCTGTGTTCAGCCACTGGCAAGTTTCTTTGAAGTGAAAATAAACTCTGCTGCCAGTTCATCAAATGAATTAGCTTTTGCCTCGATTTCCAGGTTTTTTCCAGGCCTCTGGCATGACAAGCTTTAGCCTTCTGATGGTGCTTGTGTGTCCTTCAGCATTAGTCCTCTATGATAGTTTAGAGGGGATCAATTTGCTTGTTTCCTTTGTCTTGAATAAATTGGCAGCTTTCACTTCCCCCTTTTTAAATGGCAAACCCCCTGTTCTCTGTGTTCTTTCCCCGCAGATTTCAGGGAGGTGGAAGGCCCATTGCAAGTTACCCACAGCAGGAGCCCCTGTAGCCCCATGTGGTGCCAAGGAGGTCTGAGCAAGGCTGGAGTGCTCTGTGTGCACCTGTGGCCAGTATTTCATAAGGTTTTATAGATTATGGGGAAAAGGAACAAATCCAGCTGTTGTTCTTGGGAAGGAATATGATGTGGAGTTATGGGAGTTGCAAATGGTACAGGGAAGATTTTGCTTTTCCAGCTGTGGAAGAGAGTGTGATTCTGAGTTTTATGGGAAAGAATTTAGTGGGAAAAGATGGTCTTCTCCCCCACCTCCCCCTGTTTGCCCTACAAGCACAGGGAGAACAAGCAGCTAGGGAGAAAGGCAGGGGATATTTGTGCTTGTGGAAGTAAAAGCTGATTTAACTCTGTGCTTTTCTTCATGAAGTACAGGAACAGCCAAACATTGGCACATTAAAAATTATTACAGTTTCTTTCTTTTATTATTACCATCATCAGAGCTTCTCTCAAAACAAAACTAAGCATGAGTATTTAAACATTAGGTTTTTTAAAAAGACTGAATCAAAATATCTGCAAGCAAATTGTTTTCATTCTACACACAGTTGTAAATTTAACAAGACAAGGTCTCCTTTTGCGCCCTTTACTGCTCTTGACAAGTGTTTGGCTGAATGCAGAATCACATTGCTGGCAAACATCACTGTTTCTTCCCTGTGTTTACTGACCCCATCCATCTTGGAACAGCTGCTTCTGAAATGGACTGGGAGGACTTCTGCTAATGGTAGGGAATTTTTATGCACTTTATTGGCTTGTATACACCTTTCATATGAGCATGGGGGCCTTTTAGGCCTGTAAGGTGAGGTGAGGTTTAGAATCACAGAATGGATTGGGTTGGAAAGGGACCTTAAAGATCATCTCATTTCAGTGCCCCTCCTGCCATGGGCAGGGACACCTTCCACTATCCCAGGCTGCTCAGAGCTTCATCCAACTTAGCCTGGGACACAACCAGCCACAGCCACCCTCAGAGGGAAAAATTTCTTCCTAACATCCAATTTAAACTTCCTCTCTGTCACTTTGGAGCCATTGTCCCTTGTCCTGTCACTCCAGACCCTTGTCAAGAGTCTCTCTCCATCTTTCCTGTGGGCTCCCTTCAGGCACTGCAAGGCCACAGTGAGGTCACCCCAAAGCCTTCTCCTCTGCAGGCTGAACAATCCCAGTTCCCTCAGCCTTTCCTCCCAGCAGAGCTGCTCCATCCCTCTGATGCCCTTGGTGTCCCTGCCCTGGCCTGGCTCCAGCAGCTCCACATCCTTCCTGTGATGCTGCCCCAGCACTGGATGGTTTTTCAGCCCCTCAATGAGGTGTCTTTGGAGCCTAGATAACTTATACCTTAATCATGGATTTAATGCAGCTGGCAGATTTTGCACCTGTCATTTAAGAACCATTTAGGTGAAAACTGTTCAAAAGTGTGCAAGGGAGTGGGGTTTAATTGTCTGTAGCAGAGGCTGTCATGGTCTTTGGAGAGCATGTTACAGACCCTTTATAATTCCTCTAAATGCTCTTTGGACTGTGAAGGCATTTGGGTAGCAGCCAACACTTTGGTTATGGGAGTCCATGGAAGGTCATGGCATTATCCAAGGAATATCTGTGTGCCTCATGGAGTCAGGTGGGAGAGGGCTGTGAGCCCCCTGTGCTCAGATGGTCCTGCCCAGCTCTGTGGGTGCAGGCACAGCCTTGTGCTTCTCTCTGCTACCATTCCTCACCTGGCTCACCCAAAATCTGAGCTGTGGGCTTGCTGGGAGGTGCCCTTCAAAATGTGCTGCACGACTTTCCTTTCCTTAAGAAGGGTCAGTGCTAGTCCTAAGCAGCTTGGCTGTGGTCCTGTTAATTAAGTAGCTGTCACTGATTTAAAGGATGAATCAGCAGGAACTTCATTTGTTGCTGGCTGAGAGCATCCAAGCAGTCAGTAAAGCTGCCAGGATGTGTTTATTCCTACGTATTCCTACGCTGTCCCCTCCACGTGACAGAGCTTTGTGTGGGGCTGAAACGAGTCTGGATTCACAAAGCTGACATGAAATGTCAATACTGCAAACCATTTCTGACATGCATGAGCTTATACTAATCCAACTTAAGGTTTATGCAGACCCAGTCATTCATAAGTCCATCAGTCACCCAGCCCCTCATGTGTGCCCTGAGCCCCTGGAACAACACAGGGCCATCTGTTGCTTTAATGGAGGATTAATTTCTAGGAAAATCCAGTGCCCAGTATCAAAGCTGATATGCTTACATCCATGTTTGGCCAATTTTTTTAGTATTTTTATTCTGGGTAGGAGTTGAATCTCAACCAAGATAAATAATGCCCATGTGTATCTTGAGATTGAGCCAGCATGTGCTCAGAGCAATAAAGTCAGATTTGCTCAATCTTGTGACTTCAGGTGAAGGCTTTGTCATTTTTTCTCCTGATCCTGTGAATGTGTGTGGAGATTGTCAGGAATTGTGCTTCTGAGGAAGAAAAACCATGCAAAAGAGATTTAATGAATCATAGAATGGCCTCCATTGGAACAAACCTTAAAAATTACCCAGTTCCACCTTCCCCTACGCCAGCTTGCTCAGAGCCCCATCCAACCTGGCCTGGAACACTGCCAGGGATGGGGCAGCCACACCTGCTCTGGGAAACCTGTGCCAGGGCCTCACCACCCTCACAGGGAACAATTTGTTCCTGATATCCAATCTAAACCCACTGTCAGTTTGACCATGATGCAGTGAAACTCACATCTCAAATAAAACTATTTATTTACTTAATCACTATTATTTTTTAGCAGCAAATTAGAATGTGAGTACAGCTAACCATAAAATAGTTGTGAGAGGACAATGAGAAATCCAGTGTAAGGTAGGGGCCTGCACCTTCATCAAGTGGCATGATAAACTTTATGGAAAGTATCTGTTTTCCTCAAGCTTTTCATTTTTCCTCAGGGAAAGTGGTATGCTTAGGGGCAGGCTCACATTTCTGGAGGTTGCTTTTGTTTTTCTTCACCAGCCTTTTCTGTGATAACTTCTGGACTCGTGGTTTTCTAGGCATCTAATATACAATTTTAACTCTCACTCAAAAACTGTCTAGGCGAGGGTGGCTTTGAGTGCTGAGTCCCTGAGAACCTGGAGCTCTGGCTGGGATTCAAACTGTACCTGAGCACTTCACCTTCAGGCAAGTTTTAGCAGGATCCAGGGTTAGCGGACAAACCCAGACAATACTGGAACAGAGATGAATGCTCACACAGCCTTTTCTCCTCTTTTTTCATTCATAATACTCAAAATTAAACATCTCCAGATTTGGTGTGATGTGTCTGTTTTAAGTGAGGGACTGAATGGTGTGCCATGATTTTTCTTGGCACCAAATCCAACAGCAACTGCTCTCTCTCTCCCAGAAACAATCCCCATCTTTTCTTTGGGATGTCTTCATTTACAGCTTGGCTACACCAGTAGATGGAAGAGCTTTTAACTAAGAGCTTGAGTACTGACTAGGAATAAACTTCTGTGATTCTGTAAAAGGCTAAAAACGCCTTTCTTCCTCTTCCTCCATGTTGTTTTCTGCTTCTTTATCACCATTTTCAGTCTTTCAGAGAATCACTAAGGTCAGAAAACACCCACAAGGTCATCGAGTCCAAACATTGACCATACCTCTGCAGTTCAGCCGGATTCTTTCCTGGTTTTCCATCATTCTCTGCAATAATCTTCTTCCCTCTCCAGTTTTACCCATTCTCCTGCTCCTGTCTCCTCCAGCCCCCAGTTGTTGAAAAATCTGTGATCCGTGTTTCCTCCCTGGGAATTATTGGGGGGAAAAATGCAGGAGTGGTTCTCAGAGCAGAAACTGGACAATCCTATTTGCAAGAAACTCCAACTTGGAAAACAAAACAAGGCACAAAACTAGGAGAAGGACAATGGTGTTGGAAAGAAATAGATGGAAGAGAACATGTTTTGTTTTGCTTTTATTAAACAGGAGATAGAAAATTGCTGGAAGAGTTTAACATGGGCAGTAATATTAATAACCCAGGTTGTTTTTTTAAAATTGCAATTAATGATAAGTGTTGTAGAAAGGATATTGCACCCTGTTTCTTGGGCCAAGTTGTCTTAGGGATCAGGATAAATTAATTTTAAAAAATCCCCGAAACTGAGCTTATATTTGATTAAAGGGGCAGTTGGTCAGACTAGTCTGACCTATCTCCTTTGTTTTAACCTATCATAAGCAGATTTCTTTCTGTGTAAACAAAAAAATCCTTCAGCAGCAGACTGCATTAAGCCCAGAGCCTCTGTCAAAATATCTGAAAAGTAGGTTAAATTGATACAAATATCGCTTCATTTTTTAATGGGGTGTTTTTAAAATAAGGTGATATATGCTGCTTGAACTGAATTAAAAAACAGAGAGGAATGATGAGAACCCAAGTATGTGTAAATTGGGAATGAGAATGCTGAGAACAGATTTGCTTTGCCTTGGTATCTTTAAACACTTCTTTTTTAAAATATTCTTCCAGAACCTATTGAAACAATCTGTTTTACTACAAGTGTATGGTTTGTTGTGCTGAGACACAAACAGGAAACTAATTTGGGCTTATTTTATTTATCCCTGTCAGACAATACTGATTGCCTCACAGTGCTTGTATAAAGGAAGGAAACCCTTAGAGAACACAATGCATATCTTGTCACAAAATCCTAGATCTCCACATTAGAATGAAGAGACATTTTAACTTTATTGCATTCTTTAAATAATCAGCCCTCAATCCCTACAGCTCGACCCACTCTGTTGTGGTTTCACACCGTCCCAAGGTGTGAGTGGTGAGCATGTGCTTGTTTTTGGGGTTGATTTTCAAACCTCACCTCAGCTGAGCCCTGCCCATGGGGATCCAGGCATATGTGACCTCTGTGAGTTTATGGCTTGGTTTGCTCCCAGATGCAGTGTGTGCTGTGTGGAAACCCCAGCCAGATTTCCTGCTCCAGACCTGTGGCACCTTCATGGCTCTGACCTTGGATTTGCTCTGGTTCAGGGATGCAGCCTGGCTGCATCATCTCCTCTCAGCTGGGCACATTCTGATGAGTATAAAAAAATAAAACTCATTCAGTGTTAGTACCAAAAAGCAGTAGGGAAGCTGGAATGATTTGAAAAATATCAGGTACATTAATATTTAATGTTATATAAAAAGGGAAGGATGTCTTAAGAACCTGTTATTATGTTATTATTGCATCTTATTATATACTAAGATATGTTCTGTCCCCCTGCTCTTCTCTGCTCAGCCCCACCTGCAGAGCTGCCTGCAGCTCTGGGATCCCAGCACAGGAGGGACAGGGAGCTGCTGGAGCCAGAGCAGGGACACCAAGGGCAGCAGAGGGATGGAGCAGCTCTGCTGGGAGGAAAGGCTGAGGGAATTGGGATTGTTCAGCCTGCAGAGGAGAAGGCTTTGGGGTGACCTCACTGTGGCCTTGCAGTGCCTGAAGGGAGCCCACAGGAAAGATGGAGGGAGACTCTTGACAAGGGCTTGGAGGGACAGGACGAGGGGAAATGGCTTCACACTGACAGAGAGGAGGGTTGGATTGGACATTGGGAAGAAATTGCTCCCTGTGAGGGTGGTGAGGCCCTGGCACAGGATGCCCAGAGCAGCTGTGGCTGCCCCATCCCTGGCAGTGTTCCAAACCAGGTTGGATGGGGCTCTGAGCAACCTGCGATAGTTGAAGGTGTCCCTGCCCATGGCAGTGGTTTGGAATGAGATGATCTTTAAGACCCCTTCCAACCCAAACCATTTCATGATTATAGGGTATTAAACCCGCAATTTTTCCTCTTTTTCTCAGCTCAGCACAGATGTCATGCATGGAAAATGATTTGAAGGGGATTGCAACCCGATCTAGAGGAAGGTCTCCCTGGCCGTGCCTGGGAGGTTGGAATGAGATGATCCTTAATGTCCCTTCCCACCCAAACCAGTCCATGATTCTGAGATGCCTGAAAGTGACTCCGAGTTCAGCAATAAGGAAGTCCAAACCTTTAATTTTCCTCACAGCTTGAAACAAACCTGCGGGGTTTTGCAATTTGCAGCTCCCTCCTTGTCTTTTTCACACAATGGGCAACAAGGATGAGGCTGAAGAAAAGGGGGTCAGATAATGGAAGAAAAGTGGGGAGCTGGTTCAGGGTAGGGACCTGCAGGGCCACCCAGCTGTGTTGACCTCGGTCTGGGGCTCTCTCCTGTGCCGTGATCCGCACACCCCCATGTCCAGAGGATCGGGCTGATGTGCAGCCTGTGTTCCCCCGAAGGGGCTGAGCTGCAGCGGGTGATTTTGGCCCCGTCTCTGCCGGTCTCTGCCGTGGGGGTGCGGGGCATCCCCGTGCCGAGAGGCAGATGCCGGAGCTGTGAGCCAGGCTGGGCGGCTTGGGCAGGATTAGGAGCGGTGACAGATGCACCAGGCGGCCCGAGGGCTCGGAGCGCGCCTGGCCAGGCATAAACACCGCGGCTCACAGCGCAGGCTGGGGCCGCGCACCGCCGGGCTGCGGGAGGAGGAGCGGGTCCAGACCCGGGCGGGAAAAGGGAGGACGGTGGCAGAGGGGTTAAGCGGGGATATACGGATATCCCCGATTTGGGGCTTTGGTTCGAGGAGAAAGAGCCGGTGGTACAGCGGCATGGGGAAATTCTGCCTTGGGAACACGCAGCGGGCTCGAGGTTGGCGTGTGAGGGTTTGTGCAGAAACGCGAAGCGTTTGCTTGAGCACGCCTTGGACCACAGCCCGCCGGGGGAAATGCCGCCGGTGTCCCGGGATCCCGGGGGGAATGCCGCCGGTGTCCCGGGATCCCGGGGGGAATGCCGCCGGTGTCCCTGGATCCCGGGGGGAATGCCGCCGGTGTCCCGGGATCCCGGGGGGAATGCCGCCGGTGTCCCCGGATCCCGGGGGGAATGCCGCCGGTGTCCCGGGATCCCGGGGGGAATGCCGCCGGTGTCCCTGGATCCCGGGGGCGATGCCGCCGGTGTCCCGGGATCCCGCAGGCGGCCACGGCCGGGCCAGGGCCGTGCCAGGGCCGTGCCAGGGCGCGGTGATCCCGGCACTGCTGCTCCCAGCCCGGCCCTGGGCTCGGGACTGCCGCGGGCCGGGACCCGCCGATAGCGCGGGCAGCCGGCGCCATCTCCCGGTGTCGGGAGAGAGGGAAGGGAGAGGGAAGGAGCAGGGAGGGAGAGAAGAGAGAGGGAGGGAAACAGCAGGGAGGTAGGGAGGGAGAAAGGGACGGAGAGGAGAGGAGAGGAGAGGAGAGGAGAGGAGAGGAGAGGAGAGGAGAGGAGAGGAGAGGAGAGGAGAGGAGAGGAGAGGAGAGGAGAGGAGAGGAGAGGAGAGGAGAGGAGAGGAGAGGAGAGGAGAGGAGAGGAGAGGAGAGGAGAGGAGAGGAGAGGAGAGGAGAGGAGAGGAGAGGCAGGGAAGAGAGAGAGAGAGAGAGAGAGAGGCAGGGAAGAGAGAGAGAGAGAGAAAAGGAGGTAAGGAAGAGAGGCAGGCAGGTAAGGAGGGTATCCAGTTATCCATGTTCAAAACACACACATTAGTCCTCTTATCTTCTGGCCTTCTACAGGAGGTCTCTGTCTCAGAGAGGACAGGGAACCTGAACAGACTTTTCGCTTGAGAAACTTGCCCCAAAAATAATTGAGAATTTTTTTCCAGGTGCAAAAACAGCCATGTGAAGGTGCCCAGCATTGCTAGGTGTTCTTCCTCCTCTATCTGTCCTATGTTAATCCGGTTGTGTTTTTATGCAAGACATCAAGCAGATGAAATAGGATTCTGCAGCATACTGAGTTTAAAAAACCACTCCATGAATGGATATAAAGGGTACTACACTGTAGCGGGCTATTTGTGTATATATAGTCATGGTATTTTTCTTTTCTTTGGTGTTTTGTTTTGTTTGTTTGTTTGTTTTTCTCTGGGTTTGTTTGGTTGGGGTTTTTTTTGTTGTTGTTTTGGTTTGGGTTGGGTTTTTTGTTATGGTTTTCGTTGGTGGTTGGTTGTGTTTTGGTGGTTTTTTTGTTTTTGTTTTTTGTTTTATTTTTTTCTTTGATAGAGATTGAGGAGTCAAAAAAAGGTTTCTGGTTTTCCTTGCAAAACAAGTTGTATGTCTGTGTACATACTTATTTTGGGCAGCTCCACAGAATCCCAGGACAAGTCAGGCTGGAAAAGACCACAGAGGGTCATCTGGTCCCACCTCCCTGCTCCAGCAGGGCCATCCCAGAGCACAGGGCACAGGATTGTGTCCAGACGGGTCTGGAATATCCCCAGGGAGGAGACTCCACTCCCTCTCTGGACAATCTGTTCTGGGCTTGGTCCCTGCCCAGGGAAGAAGTTCTGCCTCATGTCCAGGTGGAACCTCCTGGGCATCAGTCCCTGCCCGTTCCTCTGGTGCCATTGCTGGGCCCCAGGGAGCAGAGCCTGGGCCCTGCTCGGAGCCCTCCCTGCACACAGGGACACCCAGGGATGAGGGCCCCTCTCAGCTGGGGCTCCTCTCCAGGCTGGACAGCCCCAGCTCCCTCAGCCTTTCCCTGTCAGAGATGCTCCAGGCCCTGAATCATCTCTGCAGCCTGCGCTGGCCCCGCTCCAGGAGCTCCAGGGGCTCCCTGTCCTGAGGAGTCCAGACCTGGACACAGCCTCACCAGGGCTTCCTAAACTGGGAGCTTCCAGGAGCTCTCAAATATAGGACTATTACAGCTTTTATTTATACCAAATAGACCTGGAGTTCAGCCCTATCACTGCATAGGAGAGCACAGGAGAGCCCCTTTCTTTTCATGGAAGCATTTCACTTCTCAGATCATTCCAATTCGTGGTCATCATAGCACCTCTGCTGCAACTTTGAGCTCCACCTCTGCCTTTTGATTTGCAGGCACCCTAATTCTGGGATGTTTATGAATGCAAAATATTGCAAAGGTCAGTTTTCCTTGCACACTTTACTAAGCAAGGCACAAAGAGTTCTCCACCAGCGTTTCACTATCTGATTTTAGCATCAACTGAGTTCTCATTACAGTATCAGACGTGTATTTTTTGGTGGTTCTCCCTGCTAAATGCTGGAGCAGGAAAGTTTTGCCGAGGTCAATGGTTTAAAGGTGGCAGATACGATTTCTCCAGTTCTAAAGGTGGAAACAGTAGTAAACTGCTATTTACCAGCATGGAGAAATAGCTGGAAAACTTGCACTCCTCCAGATCTCATCCAGACAGGCTGAGAGGAACTCTAATGGATGTTACAAGAATTGGCTTTGGTTTTCCCTCATAAAATTTGCAGTACATTCTGTCAGAGAGGAGTTGTACTTCTTGACAGCATAAGGGATTGCTGCAGTTCTGGCTGGATTTTGAATTGCCACAATTAACAGGCTTGCCACAGCCTGCTGAGCAAAGCAGCGCTCTCTAGTACCTTTGTCAAGTCTGTCTTTTCATTTGATATGATTTTAATTTAAAAAAAGAAAATAAAAGGTGAAATCCTTCTGAGACCATACTTTTAAGCAGAATACATTATACAGAAGTAACTAGAGCTCCTGAATCCTTCAAGATCTTCAGTATGGAGTGATTTTTCTTCCTTCCCACTCCTCACTTTCCCAAATGGGAGATGGCTCCCAGGACTCCAGGAAAGGAGACCCACAAGTATGGTGAACCTGAGTGGGCAATGATTTCAAACTAAGGTGATTTTGTGTCTAAAACAATATAAAAAAAATCGTCTTTGTAGGCTTACCACTTGGTGAGACCTTTAGAAAGCAGCTTTCAAAGTAAAATTCTAGTCAGAAAAAAACCCCACCACCAACAAAACACCACAGTTTTATAGGATGCAATATGAATAACAATCTTTTACTAGTTTTTGACAAATAAATATGTAAATTTCTGCTTCTTTCTCATTCTCACTCTCTTCTGAAACAATTCACCTGCACCTGTGATGATAATTCTTAAATATAAGTACTTTATGTTTCTTCCGCATTTAGCACGGCAGCTCTACACTTTAGAAAACATTTGTTGATATCTGTCTTTATTTATGAAAAATGCTAATTTAAATCCTCAAATGTTTACAGAAAACTTTAGCTTTGGAAAAAACTCAACTACATTATCAGTTAAAAGTTTTAAGATGGTCTGTACTATTATTTAACAGTTCTGAGCATTTTTCATTGTATTTTTTTTCTTTTTTTCCCTGCTTGAAAGCACTTTGCTCTAACTAATGAATTATAAAATATATCTTTATTTGGAAATCTTTGGATTTTTATCCTAATTTAGAAAACAGTGAAAATCACCATAACAAATAGTGAGTATGGTAGGAAAACATCTTCCAGCTGGAGCCATGGGCACCTAAGTCTGTTGACCCAGATTTTTGCGTTATGGCTGCAAGTCCTTATACTGAAAATTCTGGATCAAGTCAGGATTTTGCCATATCTAGAGGAGAAATACGACTTGGTTGCCTGTTGTCCCAGGACAGTGGCCTCCCAAAAAGGATGTCTGAGGTTTCCAGCAGGTGATTGTTAATGTTTTTCCAGCTGGAGTCACCTGAAGCACTGACAGACAGAGGTCTGTGGGATGGAGTGAGAGGAATTAATTTTTCCTGACAGGTCGCATGAAGGGAAAAGGAGGTGAAAGCATGAGAAAGCATCTTATCCTCTGCAGGTGAAGAAGGAGGATCTATATCAAGAGTATTTGCTGTCTTTTCAAGTCCATTTGTAGTGACATATTCTGAGTATGCTGATTACAGATATGAGCCCTAATTTTTCTCTGTGCTTTCAGACCAGGGTTGGAGAGGGTTGTTGTTCAGCCTGTTTATGTTACTCAGGTGTTGGTGTCATAGCTCCTGTTCCCTTTTCATCTGTGAAAGGATGGGAGGAATGTGACTAAAAAGCAGGAAAATATTTCCTAAGCACATTGACAGGACTTGGCAACTCGTCCTTCAGATCACATTACAAATGAGATTCAGCAGGTTTTTCAGCCTTTCCTGCTGCTCACAATCACTTTGAGTTTGATACCTTTTTTACTGGAGACTTTTTCTTTTGTAGCCTCTCTCTTCAAAGTCCCTGCCTGCCCCCCAAGTTCCTTCTCCATTTATTGCCTCTTATCAGGAATTCAGTGTGCCCTGGGGGGCTGTTTGTCTCTTCTCTTTGTTACTCACAAAGTATCTGCTATATTGGTTTTCCATCTCCAGAGTCTCTGAGAGCCCCTGGGAAGGACATGAAATATAAAATTACCCAGCTCTGTCTTCAGATCATGGTGATAGTCTTTTAATCCCAATGCACAACAATATCAAGATACTTTTTTTTATGCAGATGAATGTCACCATCTGATAGAAACCAAAGATTTCAGCTTTAGCTTAGTGAGTCCAAGCTCTCATCCTTCTTCTCACCAGTGATAAATTTGTGCTAAGGCATTTTGAGGGAATATTATTTACCTGACAAGGTGGTAGCTTGCCAGAGGATGTGGTTTGGGATTATTTGCCTTCAAAGCTCTCTGGGGGAACACAAATTTCTAAGATTCCTTAGGGAATTATTACCTTTATAAAACTTATTTCCTCATTTTCCTACCCCACAGATGTTCAAAGGCCCTCTCCTTGTTCCCTGGAGGTCCTGCCCTCTGTGGGTCACTTGGACTGGCCCAGCAGGGGCAGGGTCTGACCTGTGTTCCTGAGCAGGACACTTGGGATTTGGAGGGTGCTGAAGAGCTGGGTGATGGACATGGGATATCTGTGGCATGAAATTAAGCAAGAGTCCTCTTGTGCTGCTTTGCTATGCTTGTTTGTTATGTAGGGAGCTCTGTGGAGATTTTCCTGTTTCCATTCCCTTTGTGGTTTTGATTTTTCAACCAGTAGCTCCACGCTTCTGAGAATTTTCATGTTTCTGAGTGGAAAAGACACGGAGTCCCTGATGGCCACCACGGTGTGACATTTGTTTTCCTACAACCTGAGATAAAAGCATATCTCCAGGAAGGAGCTTATTTGTTTGGGTTTTATTTGTTTGTTTATTGGGGGTGTTGTTGTTGTTGTTTTGTTTTATTTTGTTTTGTAAAGATATTTAGCTGGATTGATCCTGGCAGCAGGCACAGGATGTCTGGAGATGAAGCAGGCCCTAACAATCCTTTCCCATCTGTTCACCTGCATGTGCCCATGCTTCTATTTTTGAAGGAGGGATCACCTCTCTCTTCTCTCTGAGTACTTCTGGTGCTAGTAAGTGGTGATAATTCTGCAGCTCTGCAACAATCTAGAAAGTTCCTCTTCAAAATAAGTGGTTTTTCTCCCAGACATCAGGAATATTTCAATGTCCTTGAGACTCTCCTTTGTTTTCCCCTCTGCTTTGGCTAATATTTATTTTGATTTCTGATTCTTTTTTTCAGCTGCCAGCAGGAGCCTTTGCAGCCTTGAGTCTTGAAAGTCAGATGTTGGTGTTATGAGTCCTATTTTTGCTCTGAGTACTGGCAGGGCCCCCACAGGCAGTCTGAGATGGCTCCAGTTCATATTGTCCCTTGTTGTCGTGTCTGTGTGCTAGAAAGAACATCTCTTCCTCTTGACTAACTTGCCTGTTGATTTTTTTTCTTGTTTTCACATGACTTCTCTTTTTGTGGACTTGAGCCACTCAGTAATAATTAACAATGCAAATAGCAGGCAATTACAGCCAATCTTCTCTTACTCTCCCTTCATTCTAAGGGGCTCTGGCATAAATATAAATAATATAATTACTCTGCAATCTATTTATGGATGAAGCTCCAAGTCCTGCTGAGGACTTCCCAGTGGGAGCAGGAAGCAGGAATCCAGGGCCATCTGTGTTATAAAGAAGCAACACCATCAACACCACCGTATTGAAAGGAAATGTGGCAGTATCAGTCCATATGGAATTGCTTTTTCTCCTCAAATGTCCACCAGTAGTGGGACCTTGGCAGCCTCTTGGTGTTTTTAAGTGCAGTACACGTAAAATTAGATAGAGCTGGACATCATTAAAAAGTCAAGCCTGCAGGCAGGAGGTTGCTGAGATCTTGTCTTGCTCCCTGGCATTGACAGTGACTTTTGCTACTGATCTCCTTTTGAGATGACCCCCAGCCTTCAGCGCTCAGTGTCTGGCTCTTTAAAGGGTCTGCCTTCTAGATATATTGGATGGCTTTTATTGGTATTCAAATTAGAATAATTTCCCACAGGAAGCTGGCCAGATGTCCTCATTTAATCAGAACAGATCCCTTTTTTTTTCTGTGTAAACTCCAGCTGTCCTATCACCTTTCAGAGCAGACTCAATTATCTCCCTTGACTTGTAGCTGAGATCCCTGAAAGCTGTCAAGAATTGCTCACTCATAATTGCATCTCTGATCCTTCCACCAGGAGTAAAACATGACTCAAAACTCAAGGAAATACTGGTTAGAGCTCAAAATTTCTTTACTTAGAAAAGGAGTTGATACTCTTATTGCAAGGGAATTCTTCAGTCCAGTCGCCAGTGTAAAAGATTTTTTAGAGTTCATTATGAAAGTATTTTTGGTTATCTTTGATTTAGCTTGTGCACTGTTTTCTCAGGCTGTAGGAATGAAGTCCGACAGAAAGTGTATGGGAGAATAAATACACATTTTTACATACTGGAGTGCTGGAAGGCTGGTTTGACTTCAGCTTGGCAGTACAAGAAAGAAAGATGTCCCTAGGAATGATAGCCACTGCTGAAAATGAGGCTGATCCACAGACCCTGAGTAGCATAGAAATGAAACCCTTGTCTCTGCTAACAGCATAAACAGCACAATTTAGTTGGAAGGATGCTTGAAGATATTTTTATTCCAGTCATAAGACCCTGGTGCATTGTGTAATATTTTTTCTATTAAGTATTTTTTAATATTTGGTTTATCTGTTTTCACCAGAATGGAATAAATTACTTTAGGATAAGCTGTGCCTTCACTTTTGGTGCAGTTTTAATCAAAACAGGGTATTTAATTCATTAAAATTCTTGATGCACATAAGAGCTCAGACTGAAAAAGGGAAGAATAGGGCACATGATCATGGGCAGTTTCCAATGGGGTCACTCCCTATCCCACAGAAATCTGCCACTCTGCTCAGATATTTATTGTCCTCCATAATTATGACAAATCTTTAAATCCTTTCAGTTGTTACTAAGATGCCCTGGGGGCTCATGTCCCAGGGTGTCTAATTTCCATTTGGCCAGATAGCCAGAGTGGGCAGAATATGGATTAGATTTAAAGCCTGGGGTGAGTTCCCACAGCAGCACCTTATTTACACTGGAATGGAAAAGCACATTCTTCTATATGGGAAGAGATTTTTGGATAAAGTTTGTTGTCTCTGTTGTTTGCAGTACAAAACAAATTCCTGGAATAGTTAATGAAAAGAAAACAGGCCTTCATTTGTTAGAAGTGCAATTGGCCTGGTGGGTTTGATCCAGCCCTGAAATCCAAGGAGATTCCTGCCAGTGACAGCAATCTGAGCAAGACAGCAAATTTTTTTAGACATTGTGGTTTGCAGAGTGCTTTGCAGCTGCTGTACACGGCTGTGATGAGGGTTGGACCTGATGATCTTGGAGGTCTTTTCCAGCCTTGAAGATTCCATGATTCTGTGATAGTCTGACACTCAGGAACGTGGCCAGAGGACAGGGTAAAGGCTCAGCTGCTCAGCCACACACGGGAGGGCTCTTGGAAGGGACACTGAAGCCCTTTTCCTCAGAGAAGGGAAAGAAATGTTGTTCCAGAAAACTTCTCTAAACAAAGTCTTTAGTGTGTGGTGGGGAAAACAAGAGTGTTCTGAAAAAAAACTTTAAAAGGACCTTTGATAGTCAAAGAGCAACAAAGGCAAGGGAGGAGCATTGTCCTGTGGATGAGGAGTCAGTCATGGTGTATTTTAAGCAGCCAGCAATAGATCCTTTCATACCTAAAAATAAAGATCTGTGGATCTCCTCCAAAATCCATGAAAGCAAATGGGATTATTTTCATTGACCTTTTCAGTTGGAAGCCATAAATAGATGGTTTTTCTGTTTTTCCCCCTCCTGCTCAAGAAGAACAGGACATTTTGGGTTTTGTAGCTCTTTTTTAGCTGACAGACTGTGCAGATAGTTATGCACAGATAGATCCCTCTCCACTCCCAGTCTCAGGAAAAAACAGTACTGCTGGAGCCAGGATGAGCTGAGAACAGGTGAATCATGCAAATGGCAGCCTCCAACACGGCTGAGGAAAAGAAAAGGAAAATATTTTTATAGAGAAAAAAAAGGGCAATTGGAATAACTGTGGTGTCATTGTGGGGGGTGAGAGAATTAGGGTCATTAAGGCAGGGAAGGGATGAATCCTCAGACACCTGCTCTGACTTTCTTTGTAACTTGTGCTGTGAGGGGGTGCTCAGCAGTGAGCCTGTGGCTGAGCAATTAGACATCTGAGAAAGCTCCTTCCTTGATTTCACAGCAGTGTATGTTTGAATGACACAGAGTGCCAAAAATCACCAAAAGCCACAAAATCCCAACAGTGTGCAATCCTGCAGGGAAGAACCTGTCTCTCAGTGTGTTTACAGAGGGCTGCCCTCTATGCAACCAGCAATTTCCTGCAGTGTTGAAGTAGTTTTATTCCTCCTTGTCTCAAAAAACTGTGCAGTGACTTTCATGCCTGTGCACTTAACAGGCCTAGGGCACACAGTAGCTTGAGCAGAGAAAGGACAGATCCTGTGCTGGCTTCTCAAAATATTGACAATCTTTCTGCTGAGGGGTTGATCCCAGTACTCCCACATCCCTGCGCTCTGTCCACATGGAGGGCTGATCCTCCCTGTAGGAGGTGCCTGGAAAAGGTTTGGATCTATACACTGTGGCCCCTCGTTTGCTTGATGTTTCAATGCAATTACTGAGTTTTATCCCTCTGGAAATATTTACCAGAGTCCTGGTCCCCCAGCCCATCTTCAGAAAATAGAAAATATCTCCACCAAAATCTGACCATGAGGTTGTATTTGACTTTAAATTCATTGCTGAACTGTTCTACCAACACCACTTCATTTTTTCAATGCCCTTTTTGTCAGAAGCAAGATGTCAGCAGCAATGACAGTCCATGAAGCAACAATTTGTAGGGTAACTACGTCAGGCTCTGTATGTAATTTATCTCATCTTTTCCATATTCAAATCCAGTTTTATTATCTTTTTTGTTTGTGTGATTTTTATTTTTCTTCAGAGTGATTTTTTTAAAATGCTTTTGATTAGCAGGAATTAAGAGCACTGTACCCACAAAAACATTTTTCTTTGAGACAGGAAGCACCAAGAAGGGTGAATGCCCAGGGTCTTTCACCAGAGCATCTTTGGCTGAGTGATGAGGGTTGGACATCCAAGGAAATTAATGTGAATATCATGCTCTTCCAATGAGTTAGCAGGACTTGCTTGTCCAAAAAAACCCATTTTTTTAAAAATCAAAGCTTATATTAGTCTAGATAAAGCCTTGGACATTAGTGTTGAGTGGAAGATGTCTTTTTTTAGTCTCTGGTCATGGCTTCCTACTCTGAAAGCTTTTTGCAACTCCAGGCCCAAGAGTTAGTTAAATAGATATTCCTGGAATCCACCAGTGGTTGCTTTTGTGGAGGTGAATTCAATGTTCCTTTCTACTCTCTCACTTTTTAAAGTTTCCTACAGCCTGAGAATGAAAAGAGTATATGAAGGTTTATTTAGTTATTTCTCCTAAGAAAGAGCTGTTTTGAATTTTCAGCCAGCCCTTGTCTGAAGCATTTCTTTGAAATGGTGGGGCTCTCCTAGGTCAAGTTACTGCTTATTCAGGAGAAGCTGAATTTGTGACATGGCATTTTTATATTAGTGCCCAGCATTTTAGGAGAAACATGCTATGCCACTAAGCTTATTCTAAAAGTGTTAGTAATGCAAGAATTTGCTATTAAGAAGGAATGGGGATCCAGGCCCTGGGAAGGGTATTCCAGCACTGTTAGGATGGATTATGGATTTTAGGATTTATTACATATTGCCTTACTTGTTCTCTTTTCTTATCAGATACCATGCCACCTGCTCAGAAAGCCTTATTTGTTGTTGAGCTCTTCCCAGGATTTTGTTTTCCTCTCATTTAGATAATGTTTTAACTGCCCTTCTTTTCAAATGGGGGCTGTAAATCACTCAGTGATTTGCTGTGGTCCTGATGCTGGTTGGTGAAGGCTCTCCAGTGACAACATTCAGGTAACAGGAAAGAAAGAACTCTCCTTCCTGTAGGACAGTGAAAGAACTCTGAGTTAGTGAAGAGTCACCCTGTGAACCTGCAGGGTCCAGCACTGATCTGTAGCACCACCTTCAGCAAGCAGCCCTTGGTTTTCTCTGTCAAGCCAGCCCTTCACAAGGCTATCATGGATGCAGAGCTCTTCTGCCCTTGGTAGGTGCCAGGGGAGGCCACCTCTTCAGGATTAAAGGGGTGGGTGGGAATCATGGAATTCTAATGAACACTGGCCTGTGGGACAGCACTTGGAGGCTTTTTGTGATGCGGGGCTGAGCCTTTTGAACTGCGGCCAGCCCTGCTGGTCATGCTCCTGACATGCCTCCGAGCTGATTCCATGGAGATTTCCTTGCATTTGGTGTAGAATGCCTGCTCTCAGATGGTGTTTCACATTCTCATGACTTCAGCCTGCCTCCTCTGAAATGCCAGCATGCCTGCTGCTCGCTCCTGTGCGCTCCAGTGGCTCAGCAGTGCTGTTCCCTGCCCGGCGTGGGATTTCCCTCTGTTTCTCAGGGATACGGTGTCTGCCTTGCTGTCCCGAGTCTCTGTGTCCTGAAAGCCTCTTTCCTCATCACTTGTCAAACCACACCTGCCTTTTCTCCTCCTCTACCTTCTCTCTCTCTTTTTTGTGATGTTGTTACACTTTAAATCTACACCTGGACTCGATGCTGAAGCAAACATGGTAAAAGGAGGGAGGGAAAGGATAAATTCATTCAATTAGGAACTCCCTAAAAAAAATATATATATTCATCACTGTAGTTCTCCAATTTTGGTATGGCAAAGGTGGTTCTCTTCTTTCAGTCAGAAGCAGATTTTTCAGAGCTTTTACAGCAAATTTAATATGTCCTTTAGGATATGTGATTGCACAAAATGTGCTGGTGTTTTTCTGCTGGCAAGACTGTGTTCCTTGCAACAGTTTTTGCTCTGACTCAAGTTCACAGCCCTCAGGAAGCTCTAACCTCTAACTGTGGAAGGAAGGCAAATTTCCACATGAAGAAAAAGGAAATAAGCATAACAGAGAATGGAGAGAACCCAGTTCTTCATTCAGGACTGTGCTTAAGTACTTTGGTGTGGTAGCAGAATTTCTTCTTGATGAGGGAAGACATATTAGCCAAGTCCCTTAGTAATTTCCCAAGTGTCCTTCCTTATCAAGTTTTCCACCACAAATGTGTTTATTTACTGCACCTCTCTTTTACACCCCTGTTCTGTGAGCAAGATATTCTGTTGCAGAACTTTCTACTTAATGCTGGACTGCCCCAGCTCATGAGTAAACCTTCTCTCCTTAGCTCTGAAATTCCTCTGTTGTGTTTATTGCACATTTTCTTGTCCCACTGATTTCTTTGGCTGGACAAGCTGAGGCACCAAGGGGAATATGTGGTTTAAGACCCTGCAAGGAGACAGTGGCAGATTAAGAAGTGAAGATTGCACAGATCTTGTCTCCAGCACTAAATCAATGAGAATATGCTCTGTGTCTCATGCCACAAACAGGTGATTGTGTGAGACATGAGTTGCTACCATAAAAAGAACAATTTAAGATGTGTGTATATATATATGTATTCTCTGACATTTGGAATGTTCTTTTTCCATATGTAAGAGATGTAAGTGGGATTCTAGCTCATATATCCAGGCTGTGATGTGTCAAATGTAAGAGGAAACTGCAACAGTCTGATGCTGAAATGACAATGAATGCGTGGGAAAATTGTGGGCACTCAGACCTCACTGCTGAGATCCCATTTACTCAGTGTACACACCATGCCCTTCATTATATCCTTTCTTATATTAACTTTATCTCATTTTTTTCCAGCCTGTGATGCAGGTTATTGACCTTCAGCATTTGTACAGGCTGATAACAAAGGACAAATAAAGCACAGTTACACATGAATAATCAGTACCACCTATGCCCATTGCCCAGTTGTTAATTTTGCAAGACATCTTATTCTGTAATGTGGCAGGTATGGTTTGTTTGATATGATAGCTTTGAAAGTGAAGTGCTTTAATGCTCAGTGCTCTGCAGCTTTAAATTCTCATTTAAATGCTTGTTTTGTCTCCTGAAGGCCACAGCTTTTACCCCTTGAGGAAGAAACTTTGTCCTCTTTCACCAGCTGCTTCATTTTCCTCTTCTCTTTTGATCCCCTTAGCTGGAACTTTTAATTTTCAGTCTATGGAAGAACAAAACTCTAGCATTAAACATAAAATCGTATTCCACCTTCATTTCTGAGTAGTGCTTATTTGATTCAAATAAATAACTATATTAGAAACAAGGAATAGAAACAATATTATACTTCAGATAAATATTCCTGGGATCAGTGGAGACAAATAAACCTGTATTTGCTACAAACCCCGATTTTTTTTTTTTTTTTTTAAATTTTCACTAAAACAGTTTCTCATTTGTTATCTCAAGCCAATCATCTAATTTCTGCCATGATAGGACAGGATGCCTCTCTTTCTCCTGGTATCTTCTTCTATTCTTCTGATGACTTTGGACAAAAATAGGCAGAGAGAAATTAGAGAGAAAAGGAAAGGATGATGCCAGCTGTTGTGCTGTGACTGTGTTAGCTTCATTGACTTAGGAAATCTTGTTTAAAGATTATTCTGGCTCATCCTGGACACACACTCCTTGCAGAAGTATAAAAGTTCAATCTATCCTACCAGTGTTAAAAAGTTAGAACATATTGGCACCTCAGTAAACCCTTGCATTAGAATTTTAAATGGAATTTAGGTAGTTTGTTATCCAAAGTCTTGATTAAAAATATTTAACCATTTCCAGCCTTAATTTCCCTGAAATGTCCATGGAATTTAGAAAGCCTAGCCTATGAAAGAGGTTCTGTGATGCACCTGAAGAGGTACCTGAGTATCTTCAAGAAACTGGGACCACATATTTGTTTGGTAAATAATTCCTGAGCGTGTGGCCTGTGACTCTTCCCATCATCAGGGGCAGACCTTCTGGGTGCAACAGATCCTGGATGCTTTCCCACAAAACTGGGAAATGGTAATGGAAAACTGGGTAATGGAAATTACCCAAAACTTGTTAATGGGAAAGGAATCAGGCTTAAAGAGTGCAACAACAAATGTGACACTCTGAGGCAAATCAGTCCCTGTTTACAGTTGCCATGTTGGCTGTAATTCACCACAAAACTTTGATCCTTTTGGGTGTAAATATTATTCCACAGAATATTAACATATCCAGCCTTGTTTCCCAGTGTTGTCTTCTTGATTCACATCTCATTCCTTGCCTTTCTCTTCCTTGTCATCCTCCTCTGGTGGAAAGTTTGGATTTCTGCTTCCCAAGATGTGCTGGGTGTGTTGGAGCCTGACTCTGTGCAGCGTCCTCTGCTATGCAGCGTCATCCAGCCAGCTTTCCCAAACTCTGCATTCCTTTTCTTCTGGTTTCCCACTGCCCTTCTCCCTCCTTCTGCCAGATGCTGCCTCATTGTGGGCCCGACTTGAGGATATTCTGTCTGATTTGCACCCCACAGCTGTTATTTGATCTCAGTTCTGCTCTTTTCTTCCTCCTCCCCCTCCTAGTTTTGATCTGGTTCCAGAGTTTCATTATCTAATTCATTTGTTCTGGTAGACCTTTAATTTCTTCATCTTTTATTAGGCCTTATGGGAATTGTTTTCTCGCTTTGGAGCTTAGTGATGGCTTCTTTTCCCATTTAATATGTCCAGGCTGCCAGGCACTTGTACCAGACTCCACCTCAGCCTCCAGCAGGCCATGGTTGTTATGTGGCTTTTCCCAGCAGTTGTTTGGCTCAGAACCAAGAATTCAGGGGTGCTCAAAAATGCCCTGTGTGATGTCTGTCGCTGACAATGGGACACAATTACCAACTCACTTCAGAGATTGTCACCCTCAAAATGCTGCCTTTCTCTACGTATGGCTGGACATGGTTCATTCGTGAGATTTGGGAGACAGGCAAAAAAAAATCCCAACCCCCCCCCAAAAAAAAGAAAAAAAGAAAAAAAAGAAAAAAAATACCCCCCCCCCCAAAAAACCCCAAAAAAACCAAACAAAAAAACCCCAAAACAAAACAAAACAAAACAAAAACCACCCCAAAAACCACAAAAACCTGAGCTGTCTTTTTACCAGGTTCCAATCTCAGGAATCCAAAGAGCCATCTTGGTTGTGACTTAATGATGGCAAACCCTGAGAGCAGCATGCTGAGGGGTTTCAGTTTTCTGTACAGGCACAGGGGCTCGGTTTCCAATCCTCTTGTGTCCCAGTTAAATGTCTGTGTGGTTTTTAACAAGCCTCAGCCAGGGCTCACAGGTACTGCGTAACACAGGTGTTATACACAAGGAGTTGCAATGAACAATTTCTGCTTGAATGAAAAGGATGGTGACCACACACTGGAAAAAGTTGCATTTTGAGTTGCATCTTACCCAAAGGGGGTGTAATTATTTTAGTGTCTTGGAATTCTTCAGAAATATTATGGTCTACTAAGAGTAGTGGGCCAATACTAATTAAGAGTAAGTATTGCTTGGACACACAACAGGAAAAAGGAGTGGGAGAAGGCAAGAAGGACACACTGATCACACGAATGATGTGATTTTTATTTTTTCCCCATATAAATGCTTTGGATTTCTCTAAAGATTAATAATCTGTGTTTAGAGATTCTTGGAAAATAGGACTTTTTTTTTCCCCTGGAGAAATGTAGGGAATGTGGAGACTTCCAAGCTCCTTTCCAATTCAGTCTTATGTTGATGTCTTGCAGGTGTTGAGTGCTGCCTACATTTGGGTAGCAAGGAGATTGTGTGGAGACCTCAGAGCAGCCTTCTGGGACTTGAAGAGGCTTCCAAGGAAGCTGGAGGGGGACTTTTCATCAGGAACACTAGTGACAGGACAAGGGGGAATGGCTGCACACTGACAGAGAGGAGGGTTAGATTGGATATTGGGAAGAAATTGCTCCCTGTGATGGTGGTGATTCCCTGGCACAGGTTTCCCAGAGAAACTGTGGCTGCCCCATCTCTGTAAGGGTGAAATCTTTGTTGTCCGTCAGTTTTAGTTTTAAGGAGAGGAGGAAGAATTTCATTCTCCAGGCTTTGGCTGTGTAGAGGAAAAGGTTGTGGGGATATGTGTACAATTTATGGACTACACAGTTCAGCCAGGTATCCCCATTCTCATATGAGAATATAGGCACATGGAACAACCAAGATATCTATCAAGGCCTCATAAATCCTCTATGTTGTCAGTAGCACTATTTTAAACAAAATATTTTGCATTCTTAGCAAAGAAAAAAAGTTCTTTAAAACACAGTTCCAGTGAAAACCTTTCCCCAAATTATCACAATTTAGTTGTGTTTACTTGGTGCAACCTAACCTTTCCTAGCCAAATTTAGTGCATGCAGCAAAACAAATCCTTCTCATAGAGCATTGATGCAAGGAAATCAATTAATTTTGAACAATCTGCAGCAACAAGTTTTCTGGACAGGGCCTGTGCAGTGCTAATCCTTCCTCACAGGACTGAGTGTTTTGTTACAGTGGAGTGTCAGTGTTGTGGCCTGAGAGGAGCTGTCTGTGCTTGGTTTGGTAACTGTGGGGTTTCCTTTTGTTTTTCTCAGTGTGATTTGACACATCAGACCTCCAGCTCCTCAGACTGATCTCCCTCCCTAGAGAACTCTTGTGTTCAGCACCCTGTGGAGAATTGTCCCTTTCAGGAGGTGCCTGTCTCCACCCATGAAAATAATTTAGACCCTCAGGATATCTCCAGCTTTTCTTCATGCCTTCCCAAGTGCTCTTCCATTCTTTGGCTACAGTCTAGCAGGTCCTCCTGAGTATTTCCCAGTTTCATGTTCAGCTTCAGTACTTGGCTCCAGGTTTGGTGGTGGATTGGCTCACAGGACTGAGAAAGGTGGCACAGCTTTGTCTGGTACAAAAAGGGTTCTTAGTCTGTAGCTTTGTTATCTGGAATGATTTTAAAGGATAATTAGTTCTGCCAAAGGTCTCAAACACAGACACATTTACATTAAACAAAGAAATCTCCCCTTAAAAATAATGAACTTTTCGTGTCTTGTAGTCCTGTTTACTTCTCAAATGAACTTTCCCCTTCTCATAATCTTATTAAGAGGGTGAAACAAGCCTACTTAATATATTCTACACTTCACTTGTTCTGGCAAAATGAACAGGATTTGTGCTGAAGTTCCCTGGAAGTTTTCAGAAAAGCTGCTTTGAGCTCTACTGGTGGCAAGGCTCAGCAAGGCTGATGGGTGATGGTAGCTCAGAAGAGCTCTGCAGGTACTTGAGACTGTTCTTAGGAGGTGCAAAAGCTTTGAACCCAGTCTCTGTTGTCTGCTGATCTTTCCCTAGAAGCCTAAGACAATTCAAAATGGTGAAAATCAACTCTGAAAGTAACTATTATTTTTTCAATTATGAAAACAAAAATAAAATCACTGAAAATCAGACAAATGTATCCCAAAGTTCAGACATTCTAATCATTAATTTGAGCAAGTAACAGTCACAATTGCAATTGCCTGAAAATCCATTAATTAAGTGGGAAACTGGGGAGATCTGTCCCTTAGCTGACATCAAATGTATATAATCATGTCATTCATCGTGTAATGAAAGTATCAGAGCATGAAGACAGATCTGTAAAACACTAATCTCTAAAGAAAACACTTTTCCATTTAATGCTAAACCTTTGACAGGAACATTTTCAGAAAAAAATGACTGATTGAATTAATTAAACATTTTTAACATCAAACCCAAACTTGTTTACTCAAGAGTACTTGAAACAAATTTAGATTCCTGGCTCTCTATGCATCAAATATGATATGGTTGATGTGACCTCTCTCAATTTAGTTGCTTTTTGATCCCGTAGTGTTCAGGTGATTTCACTTCCTCCTGCAGAGTACAGCATGACCTTTGCCAGATCTTTTCCCTGCCTGGCAGATGCCTGGCAATTTTGCAAGCAGGAATTGCATAGCTTATAAGTTTAGGAAATGGTGACAGATGTCTTTTTCATAAGAGCTCGTCTGTGTGTGCTCAAGCACATGCTTAGAAAAAGGTCAGGGAGAATGGTAGCAGGGGACAGCCCAACCTGTAGGAAAACAGGAAAAAAGATACAAATGGTTCCTTAAAATCAGAGGAAAGATTCATTCCTTGATTTGAAATCTTTGTAGGTTTTGGGGGCAGGCAGTCATCAGACATGACCTGGCCATGACTCACCTTGTGCTGATGGCATTATTTGGAGTGGATGAGTCACTGCTTCATCTTCTCTTTCCAAGCTCAAAGAGCAGGAATTGCTCTTTGCTGGTGGCACAGTGGCCTGGAAAAGAAGAACACCATCTTCTGTCTTCAGCTGAGCCTTCAGGGCAGTGACTGTGACTTGTCCTGCCCTGCAGCCCCTCAGCCCAAGGTGTGCCCAGTGAACCGGGAGGGGCAGATCCCTACAGCTCTCTCCTTTCCCCTTGTTATCCTGCTTGTCCTCCTCATGGGCCAGCTGGGAAAACCTCACTGAGCCTGGCAGCTCCTTTTTACCATCCCCTCTCACAGCCACAAGCCAAGCAAGCTCTGAAAATAAACAAGGAGTGGGATAAACAGGAGGTGAATTTACGGAAGCTGCCTCAGCCCCCAGCTCTGGGCACCACTCGACACCAGCACATTTTCCTTCACTCATGTTCTCAAATTTAAGGCTCTTGACATGTTCTGGATTGTGGCTGATGGTCCAGTCAGTGGTTGCTGCTCCTTACCATGCTTCTGCATCTCCATACATTTTTCATATACACTCTTGTTACTCCTAAAATAGACACAGATGTGTTTTGGGAGCTGTCACAACCCCTGTTTTACCAGGCAATGAATCAGAGGATTAATCACTTGCAGCTTTCGGCAGTACAGGGATATAGAGTCACTCCTATCAATTTGCTAACCAAGAAGCAAAGTGCTAATTTAGGCTCCCAGCTACATGAAGTTCACACAAGGTAAAGGAGAGTAAAACATATGTGGACACATAATCTGACTCCTTTGCAAATTGTGAGTTTGATGGTACATTAAGTAAATGCACCTCAGTTACTGATTTTTTCTTTTTACATAAGCGGAGTACAAATTCTAAAATGTTATTTAAAGCATTACTGTATTCCTAATAAATTCTGACTGTAAGAAACGAGTATGTTAAATGAAATGCTTCAAGGATGAATCAGTACAAGAAACCAGAAGTTTTCTGTGGATTTTTTGATGCAAGACATACAGGACTCACCTTTTGAAATGCTAGGGCTTTTTAGACTGGCTGAATTTTCCTTTTCTGAATTGCTAGTCAATCCAGAAGGATGTTGCCTAATATTTAACACTTCAGTCCCCACATTTTTAGCCCTATTTAGAATGTAAACTAGTTCTCACAACAGCAGGTTATTTTACCAGCACTGCTTTTTTTAACAGCTGAATGCAAAACCCTTTTAAGTTCTTGAGATTTTCTCACATTAAGAATAAGTCATCAATTTGCTTAATCTGATACAAAATAATTCCTTTTCCAACATATCCAATCACTTTTCACTCTCTAAAGATCCTTCCCTGAGGCTTCAGATGCTACAAAGTGCCATGCCAAGACCCTTCTGTTGTGGTTGTTTTGAACTTTTTTTCTGAAATTGCTAAGCTGGCTTTATGTGACTAAAATCACCTAATCAGTCAGAACAGTAGATTTTACATTATGTTGATGTTTCCACCTAAGGGCTCAGCTAAAGGGCATTTCACCTGCTGATCCAGCAGCCTGGATAGAAATGGGATTAAGGTGTGAAAGAGGAACTGCAGAGAGGGAGATGCTCAAGGAAAGGGTTCAGCCATCCTGTTTAATGCGCTAATGAAGGCCATGAAATCCCAGCATGATGCAGGCAGATGGAATTGGCCTCTGCCCTTCTGCACCTTCATGGTGAAGGCAGGCTGGGCTCTGTATTTGAAATCTGGACTTGTCCCCTGTGGCTGGGAGGGGTGGCTGAGCCATAGAGGGCACACTCTGCTCCCTTTTCCCAAGGATCCAAGATGTGCTTCTCTCCCTCCCCCTGCCTTTGACTGGCTCCTCTTCAGAACTGATTTAGCAGCTGCTGCCCTGGGTGTGCCCCAGTGGCATTGGGCCGTCCCTGCTCTCATCCATTTCCTTCCTGAGGTGGAGATGGGATGCTCAGCTCCATGAAAGGAAAAGGCCTGGGTGGGATGTGCTGTGCCCGGGAGGGCACGGCTGCCAGCCCTGCGTGTCCTGTCCTTTCCCTGGTGCCCCTTCACCACCCCCGCTCGGCTTTTTACGGCTGCTGGAGGCATCTCCATTACTCATCTGAAGTCTGGGAAAGAAGGCAGTAAACAAAATTTGATCAGGAGGTATGGGATGAACACCTACTTTCCCAAATGCATTGTTACAGTACACAGGAGGCGGTGGGAAAAAATAGATGGGACAGAAATGCTGGTGAAAATTACGTTTCCTTTTTCGGTCTGCTCCGAGGAGATGTAAATATCCTGGTGTGTGGCTTGATCAAGGAGTTTAGCATGATCTTTTCAAGCTCTGTCTCACAACAACCTGGTTTTTTTTTTTTTAATTTCAAAGATATAATCTTTTAACAGTCTGCCCATTATCCTGAGCATGAGAGTGTATGTACATTTGTAGGCCTGGCTGAAGACATTTTACCATGGAATGACCACAAACTGTTCCTGCTAATAACATATTTTTGCTCTTAACATGTTACAGCAGTATGGACACAAACTGAATCCCAGGTGCCCACGGCCCATCTGCAAAGTCAGGACTATACAAGTCAAGTT
The DNA here is from genome assembly GCF_021018805.1 of Prinia subflava. Taxonomy (NCBI): domain Eukaryota; kingdom Metazoa; phylum Chordata; class Aves; order Passeriformes; family Cisticolidae; genus Prinia; species Prinia subflava. Next base: position 9,754,666 of record NC_086250.1, on the reverse strand, counting down.
TTCCTACAGAGATTGCAAGGACTGCTGAGCCATGGGACACTTGTCTTCTGAGCTCCACAGAAAGGTGTTCAAGCCTGCCTAAAGATGCTCGAGATGTGGGATTTAGTGCAAAAGATGAGCACGTCCTTTCTCTGGCCTGCCTTTCAAAGGTAGAAGGAGTCACATGCCATATATTACACTTTGTCTCATTTCTCTCTTCCTCCATTTCCAGGAGTCATTGCTTAGCTGAGAGAACAATTTCTAGCCTGGCACATTTTTCTGGTTCTCCCCCTTCCAGCTGTACCCATCCTCTGTTTCTTCCTTGAGCCCCAGCAGGCCAGGCTCATGTGTGGACATGGAGTGTAGCTCAGTGGTGCTCTGCTCTTTGTCACTTTGCACTTTTATCCAGCTCTCAGAGGTGCTGAAAGTGCTGTAAGCACATGAGGTATCCCACTGACCTCAGTTGTGCTTGTTTCCTGTTTCAGGACTGCTTTTTATTGCCAAGTAGTGCAAAAAAAAACCACCTCACATTAGAATAAATGAGATATAGATCATAGATTTATGGATACAATACCACAGCTAACAAAATTAATATACCATAGTTAAATAAATTAATCTAAAAATACTCTTTCAGTTCACCTGGTGCAGGATTATGTGCAGATGAGGCCCAACAATATGCTTTTTATGACAAATGGGCACTTTTTTTCTACCTGTAAATTTACAGCACTTTGGACCTTGTCTGTGTGATGCTGGTTTAAACTGGACTGGTGAAACAAGCTCAATATAGATGTGATTAAATGAATGCTAATCTCACGCTGTCCCAGTTTAATGGCATTTATTTTATTTTATCTCAAGTTAACAATGATTTATCTAAGGTCACACCTTGAAAGGGCTGAAATAAAGCTTTGTTGGGTTGATTGTTTTTGTTGGTTTGGGTTTTTTTTATTTCTCTGAGGCTTCTCTATGAACAATTCACAGTCAGCTGCAGTGTTTCATGATGAAGTTGCCCCTTCTTGTGAAGGATTTCCCCACCACATGCATTGGTCAGAATGCACTTGCTCTTCTCAGACACTCTAGGGAAATTCTGTCTCTCTGTGTTCGTCTTGTAGGGAAGTGGAAGCCCTGGAAGTTGCCTTGAAGCATGTGAGAAATGCTCCCACATGCCATTCCCCAGACACTGCTGTGAAAGCAGGGACTTGGCCAGGACACTGCTAACAAACAACAAAGGTCAGTGACATCTCAACACAGTGCAGCTGCTTCCTACTCAAATGTGAGTCCAAGATTTTGCTGTATCAGTTTTTAAACTGATTGAATTGGTATCTGGAGTTTCCTGGCTAGACAATGCCTCACTTGTAAATCCAAACAAATCTGGCAGAAGTGGGGGATGACGGTGTCTCACTGATAAACTCTGCCCTTTTTCAGATGCTGTGTGTTTGAATGTTAGATATATAAAGGGGCAAAAAAAGAGAGCAATCTCCCCACTGCCCCAAACTCCAAGCAAAGAAACCTTCTTCCTATGTATATAAGAAAGTAAAGCTGAAATGCTTTCTGGATGGTTAAGGTGAAATAATGTCCTCAGGTGCGCTCACTCCTCTGGTGAGACATTTCACTGATGCCAAGAGTCACTTTGTGCTTTGGAAAGTCTGTCTGAAAACTGATTGTGTTTTCCTTGTGTTCTAAAAGGACTTTTAGTACCCCTGTGAGAACTAACACCAAGAATTACTTTTACAGTGCTCCAGGATGAAGGGGCATCAAAGTGGCTAACTATTCATAGTCGGTATTTTTTGTTTTCCATCCTTTTAATTCATGATGTAATCTTTTACGTAGAGGCACCACTAAAGACTTGTAACATGCCGAGTCTTAACTGAGGGGGCTCATGTCCAACAAAATGCTAGAAGCAGGGAAAAGACACAGATTTTTCTTTAACCCATGTGCTGATCATGCATTTAAATGTCTCATGTGGCCATGGTTAGAAGCCCAGCAATGCTATTGCTGGATGTAAAGAGGAGTTATAAGTCCCATGGTTTGCAAGGAGGAACAGGGTTAAATCACTCTCCTTTCCTCTCTGGAGTTGGAGAGGTAGAAGGATCTTCCTACGAGACCCCAGGAAAAGCTCTGAGAGGGACTCAGGTCTGTGTAGTCCTGAGGAAGTCCCAGTGGAAGTCCCAGTGATGACACAATTTGAAAGAGCCTAACTGTAGACACATCAATCATACTCACTTCTGTGAGTGCCAATTAAGATATTGACATAATTAAAAAATTGGACTTAACTTGTCAGGCAGAGCATATTTGAAGCCTTGTTGCACTTACAGAGATATTTAAAGTGCCTAGTCCCTCTGCTTAGCTGTGTTACTAAAATTCCATATTGCACCTTAAAGGAAAAACATTGGCTTTGGTCTTTCTTGTTTTTTCTCAAGCAGATATTTGCCATTTATTTTTCTGTAGTCTCTTAGCTGTTTCTAGAACAGGCTGTATGCTGTAATTTTTATGTGAAAAGCAGGGCTGAAGGTCCATAGGGGGCCAGAGAAACTGCTCTTGGGGCTGGGAACAGCCAAGGACAGATCTAAATAAACTCTTGGAGGTCACGGTGTAGTCCGAGGGTGAAAAGGAACACGATCCTTGGCCTGCCTGCCCATCAAACACATTTTTGCTGCTCTAACCTTGTGCTGAGGGGGTGGAAGGGGATGGGGTAGGCATGGGGGTGGTGCCTGGGTTCCAAATCCAGGCGAGGCAAGGGAGGAGAGCACCAGGTTCTCTCCAGGATACACAAGTTCACAAATATTAGGGCCGGCGGAGTCACAAGGTTGGCTTTGTTGATTTAATACTATTCAGCTGTTCTCTGTTTCCATGTAACCCTACACCTTTCCTAGCAAAACTATTTATTGTCCCATATTAATAACAGCAATGTTTGTTCAAAGTCACCTACCACGACCTGCCCTCACATCCAGGTCTCAGACTCTCTCCTGGGATTCTGGGAAGGCATCGTCTTGTCTTGCCCAAAGATTTCAGGGTTTATGAGGCAGCATAAGACTCTGCCTGTGTGATGTTTCTGCCCTAAACCAGAGCTCCCGTTGGATGTAAAAGCCTTGCAGCACAGAATGTTCTTTGTCATTGACCCAGTGATTCTCAATTGAAGTTGCTTGTTCTCATTACAGCCAGGGAGCATCTCTTACCACCAAATAAACCACACTGAGCCTGGACAGCCAAGCTTGTCAGAAAATTTAGATACCTTTGTGATAGGACACTGAATTTTGTGTGTCTGTTATTTCATTAATTCCCACTTCACCATTTTTTTAAAATAAAATCAATTTATGTGGCCTCTAAAGCTTTTTTCTATTTTATTTTTTTTTTTTTTTTTTGCCTGCATGTATGTGCTGCTTTTCTTCAGAGTAAGAACTCCTTGGGCTAAAACACAGCAGTCAGACTACCCTTTACAGGTTCACTTCAAATAAATTATTCTCTATTCCTTGAATTGGACAGCAATTTGATTTCAGTACATTTTTGGTTATGTAAAATATCTGTTGTGATTAAAGTTATGGATTAAGAGATTTTTTTTCTTTGCCTTGTTTAACTAGGCATTCCTTATTTGAAACTAGGGTTTGACATCTCTAGCTAGGAGCATTTTCTAATTAAAGAAAATATCCTTTTGAGGTCAGGCATGCATTAGTAGCCCTCAAAATAAAATTTAAAACAAACAAACAAACAAACAAAACAAATAACAAATCCCAAACATGTTAGTCTAATAGTATATTAAGAGGATGGGTTTTTATTTAGGAAAAATGCATTAAGTGCTTCAGGAAATAAAATGTTTATTTCTGTTTTTGAGCTGGATATATTATTTGGATCTGATGTGCACATTTATATACCATGATTTAGCATTCTGGTGAAGCTGTACTCTCAGGAAAACAGGTTAGAAGGATAATCTAGGTTCAGAATAAAACTATTAGCCAATTTATCTTGTGTAATGTGAAATCTGTTTGAGAAAATCCTTTTTGACTTCTTAAACATTGATTCCTTTCTCATAAGCAATTTTAAAGTAGAAATGATCTCTCCTGATAGAAAGCAGGGTAGCTCCACACTATTACAACAGACAAAAAAACCCACAACAAATGAAGCTAAAAAGAAAAAACAAACCCCCAAACAACTGGGTTTTTGCATCATGAGCCCAGTGAAACCATTGCTGAACTGAGGTGCTATAAGATATCAAATCATCCTGAGTCTAATTTGAGTTCCACCAAAAATCATCTGTGTGACCCTGTGGCTTTTCTATCATTTCCAAAATTGGTCGTCTCAAATGGCAGGCACCTAAATCCATAACCTCAATCCTGTCCCTTTGGGAAGGTGAGAAACAGGGGGGTCCATTTGTGGCTTGGAAGGATGTCTAATGCCCAGTATCAACAAATATATTTTTCTCTATTTTAAGGGTCATCACACTTGAAACAATCCAAGCAGCTGAAGCCACACAGTTCATTGGTTGCTTCAACTGCCTGAGTATAAACAACATTGTTCTGTGCAGTTTCACATGACCTAACACTATTTTTATCATCGTTTCACTAATAGGTGTCAAAGACTCTTAATACTTCTCTCATTAAAGCTCCTCTTGCTGCCGTTGCCATGGGACTGTGTGCTCTGAAGCCACCCACAGTCCTACACCTCTCAGCCCTTAGGGCCACAAACAGGGAATAGGTCCCACCTCATCCTGGAGGTCGTTTGTCCCCTGCCTCCCACCTCGATGGCTCTTTGTGTAAGGTCAGTCTGACAGGGTCTATCCAATATCTGCAATATCCCTGGAATTCTGATTTTGGAGTTTTACAGCTCAGAGCACACAGCTAGCACAATGTATTTCTTTTCTGCACTCCTTCAGGAGTGGAATGTCACTTCTGCTGGGCTGGGTACTCATGCAGATTTCCGAGACTGATGGAGTTTGAGATGTGTGAGGGTGTTTTTGAACAAATGAGAGAATCACAGAATGGAGTGGGTGGGAAGGAACCTTAAAAACCATCCACTTCCAATCCCCTGCCATGGTCAGAGACACCTTCCACTATCCCAGGTTGCTCAGAGCCCCATCCAGCTTTGCCTGGAACACTCAGAGATGGGACAGTCACAGGTTCTCTGGGAAACCTGTGTCAGGGCCTCACCACACTCCCAAGGAATGATTTTTTCCTAATATCCAATCTAACCCTCCTCTCTGTCAGTGTGAAGCCATTGTCCCTTGTCCTGTCACTCCAGACCCTTGTCAAGAGTCTCTCTCCATCTTTCCTGTGGGCTCCCTTCAGGCACTGCAAGGCCACAGTGAGGTCACCCCAAAGCCTGAACAACCCCAATTCTCACAGCCTTTTTATGTGGATATTTATGCACACATATGCATTGTGTGCTGTTGTACAGAAAACTGGACATATTCCTTAAATCCCTCCTTTTCAGTCTCCAGCTGGAGGTACACAGACTGCTGCTGATTATTGTTTCAAAGACGAAAGCCGAGTGTTTGCTCTCACCTCTGAAACACGGGGTGCTGCTTTGTAGTTAAATCCTCTGCCCCTGGTCCATCTACATGCAATTACTTTGAGAAAACCCAGATGTGGATACCTGATACAAGGTCTACTTCTCATAGCTTTGTTGTGAAAACTGTTGGAAGTTTGCAATATTGCTGTAATGTGGGGGGAAATGGTGCTGAACCCAGTGTGTCCAGTCTCTAGAAGTCTCTGCAACTGGTGCTGACTCATTGGATTACTCAGTATTAGCATGTGGAAACTCAGTGCTGCACTTGCTTGTGCAGGATGCACCAATTAATATTTATATAGAAACTATCCAAGGCATTAAAAATACTCCTTGATGAGTTTATCCTCGCTGTGAACAGAGAGCTGTTCTTCAGAGGAGTGACCTCAGGAGGAATTTTCAGCAACTGCTACATCAAAAGGGGATTTTCTTTATACTTATCATTCTCAGAGGCTCAGAGCCGTGGTGCGTCAATAATAACTCATGTTTGTGTAATGCGATGCCACAAACCATAAAAACTTCAAGAAGTAACTTGCTCAAGTAACCAGGGAAACCAAGAACAGCGGAAAAATGTGCTTTCCCACATCATGAGGAAAAACCACAAATGATGATCAGTGCTCAGTACAAATCTGTGTCTTTTAAGGGAAAGGTGAATTTCAACTTCCCGTTGCAGTCCCTGTAAAAACCAAATGTAAACTTAATAATGGAGACCTTCTGTTTGTGCCACCCTAGAAAATTCAATTTTTATGGCTCCTGTGATGAGAGGGAAATACTATGCCTGCCATTTCATGTTTGCTTCTTATTTATTCCTGTTAGCACAATAAAGGATTGGCAGGCAGGATGTGTGGGAAGCCAGATGAAGTAAGGGAGCAAAGTGGGTGGCCACAACTTTAATAAGATGTGTCCTCTTTGCAGATTATTCCTGTCATGTTATCCCTGACCAGACAACCACTTGCTGGTAAGAGCAGCCAGAGTGACAAAAAGGCTGCTCCTGAAAAGCTCTTTTTTCCTGCTAAGTACTTTCAAGTACTTTTTTTCCTGCTCAGTAAGGAAATGTGGCACGTTAGCTCTGGAAGTAGAGATCAGAGTTGGGCACAAGTTTTCTGACCCCCGATATTTCAAAGGACCAAAAAAACCTAATAAATCATGGGACTGGATAATTACAGAAATGTCAAAGGAAAGGCAGAAGATTTTGCATGGTGATGTCCAGGGACTACTGTGTTGTCAAATAACAAACAAACAAATAAACAAACAAACAAACAACATTTTCCATACTTAACTGAGAGAGGCCAAAAATGCTAATTAGCTGCTAGATTTTTGCAAGGCTCTTGTTGTTTTCTTGATGTTTCAAGTATTCTAATTTCAAAAGCAGTAGAGTACTCATTACCTTTAAATGTTATTTAGTGTCGTTAACCAGCTTTCAAGATTATGAAGATTTCACATTTAAAGTCTTCACACTTGGAAAATATGGAAATTGAGATGTGAACAGTTTTTTGTACCACGACTGGCACGCTTCATAAAGGCCATGTTAAAAAATAAAATAAAATCTAACCAGTAATTTACATAAATATGATTTAGGTTATTGAATGAAGTCACTGATTTAAAGGCTCCTGATTTAAATAAACCCGATTCCAGTTTTGTTATTAAAAAAATGTTGTGCAGCAGCATGCAGTGACAGCCCATACATTTCTACTGTGTTGAGATATTGTATGAATCATACATTTTATCTATGTTAATATAAATATTATCCATATATTAGTATATAGAGATCATTACTGAAGAGGTAACACAGCTGGAAATGTTAATTATACTATCTCAAGTGGTTTGCCTTGTTAAAATGAACACTAAGTTCCAGGCTGATCAAAGTGATACACCTGAGTATTATTCATCTGCTTCCAGCTATGAATGGTGATGTAATTAAACATTTTATTAGTACCTGATAAAGGCTCTGTCACCTAAAGCCTCTTTATTGTAACACTTTACAGTGGATGTCGTAATAAACATCTTCCCTCTTTTTATTTGCTTTAAATGAAAGCCAAGCAACTCCTAGTCTGTATTAATCATTGTGCAGAATGATCCTTTGTTCTCAGGGTCATAGTAAATGGGAATACATGGGCCTCCTGCAGGCAATTCCTCAACAAAAGTGGAAAAGAAAAGCAGGTTTTTGGGGAACAGACACACTGGTTTGCCCAGCTCACATGATACCCTACTGCATAGACTGAATACAAATTTGTTGTTGTAAGAAGAGATTTTCTGCCTTTGTTTGGGGCTGACTCCAAGTGCACCTTTTGTGCTTCTCCAGTGGTTTGGTTAGGAATAAGCAGATCTAATATCTCTTCTCCCTGACACAAACACCCACTGCTTTCCAGGCAGCCTTTGAAGTAAGATGGGGATTTCACTGATGCCTATCACTAAAAAACTGCTTCACCACCTGGAAATGCCCACTGCGTTCATTTTCTATGCCTCATTGTGTCTAACAGCAAGAATTAGCTAGGACCTTTTAGGAAGCTTTTTCCAGTTAAAACACAAGATATATTTAGATTTCTTTCATTCAAAATGTAGTTTAAAATATGGGCTAAATAGAACAGAATTAACTGATAAGGCTTTTGCAGTCTCAAAATCCAAGACAAGATTTTCTTAATAAAAGAAGACAATAGAAGCTAATATATATGTGTGCAATAGAAAACTTTTCTAACAAGGTTCCCATTGTTAAGAGCTCCTCTTCAATCCATAGCCCTGCTTATCTTTCCAACAGCAGCCTATTACACTGACATTTCACAAGCTGAGCCAGGTAAATCTATATGGGGCTGGGTTCCATATTTCACTGGCCTTTAATCTAAACTCGCTCATATTCAGAACCCTTTAGTCTATTCTGGCTTTTATCTTGCTGGTTGCTTTTGTTAATGGGTTATTTCCATTTTCTCTTTTAACTTCATGATTTTGACTAGGAATAAAGAAGTTTTTCCAGCCCAGACTTCAGAACTGCAGGACCAGCTGTTTGCCTTGTTGCATCTGGCATGAACTGGGGTGCACTTAAAAAAATGAATCAGTTTATATCCACTTTATTTGAGAAAGGTTTAAAAGCTTTTCAAGTTGTTGTTTTATACTGGTTGCTTTTAACACCAGCCAAAGAAACTTGTGCTATAACTGGCTTTTGTTTCCATGCCCATGACCCTGGATATTAAGTTTGAAGAGTTAGCACAGCCATCTCATCAGCGTTGTGCAGTGGGACACTCATATCTCTCATATAAAATTGATTTCCTCGTTGTGTTTTGGTGGATCAGCTTCAGAAATGACCTTGGCCTGAAAATGTGGAGAGGTTTTGGAAAACAATAATATTTTCAATGTCTGGAATTAGCCATAAATAAAATGTAGAGTGTATATCTCTCTCTATATATATAGATGCCTCAGAATACAGTTAAAAAAAACCCCAAAAAACCAAAACCAAACCCAACAAAAACAAAAAAAAAAACCCCAAAACACCAAAAAACACCACCCCACACAAAAAACCAAAAAAGTAGTTCCTTGGTGCTGTGGAAATTTCCAAAGGAGATTTTGTTCTTCATCTATTCAAAAACTCTGCAAATGTTCAGCCTTCTTAGAAAATGAACTGGAAATTAAAGGGGTTTTGACCCAAGAGACCTGTAAAAGAGTATGCAGAGCAAGGGAACACTTTAAAGTGTTTCCACTTTTGTGGGGATGACACTTGGAGTTATTTTAAACTGGCACATTAGAATAAGAGAGATTTAGTTCACCTGAGATCAAATAGTAAATATTTTAGTTAATTTGGAATCTACAAAAAAAGAAAAGTAACTTCATTTCAGATATGTACCAAATTTACTGCAGAAAAATCCATATTATAAAAGGTGTTTGACTTAATTCTATCAAACCTTTTCAAAGTCCTGGGTGTTTTCCAGATGAGTCAGAGCTTTTTTGAAAAGAACTTTTTTAATATAGATTTTTGAGTAAGATTTTATTTTAATGGGCATTTTTTTTCAAAGATACTGCTCTTGCCTTCATACAAATCAGGACTTCTTGCACACAGAAATATAAATTTACATAAGTCCAGGTGTTCGAGAAAAGAGCAGGAGATGGGACTGTCTTCAATCCTTTTCAGAGAGTCATGGAACACAAACCATAACTACAACTCAGAGACAAATGCTTAAATATTCCTCATGGGTATCTCTTTATCCCCTTTCTCCTTCTTTTTGATTTAAGTAAGGTTGGGGTTCCTGGAGGGAGCCTGCAAGGAGGATGGAGAGGGATTGTTTTACAATCCTGGAGTGACAGGACAAGGGGCAAGGGCTTCACACTGACAGAGAGGAGGGTCAGATTAGATATTGGGAAGAAATTGTTCCCTGTGAGGGTGGTGAGGCCCTGGCACAGGTTTCTCAGAGAAGTTGTGACAGCCCCATCCCTGGATCCTTGGCAGTGTTCCAGGCCAGGCTGGATGGGGCTCTGAGCAACCTGGGATAGTGGAAAATGTCCCTGCCCATGGCAGAGGGGTTGAATTGAAATGGTTTTTAAGGTTCCTTCCAACCCAAACACTTCCATGATTCTGTAGTTCTGTAATTTATGTACATGGTGATGCCAATGGGCCCCTGGTGTTGTTTGGGAGCCTGTGTAGGTGATGTAGGAGCTATTTCTCGTTATCTGATTAGGCTGTTGGGCAATTCTTAGTACTACTTAATCCAAACCAGAGTGAACAAAATCCTTTTGGGTCAGTCTGGAGGAAACCTGATCCCTGAAATCTTGTTGTCATGTAATTTTTAATGGTCAGCCCTGCTCCTTTCCTTGGAAGCCTCTCTGTTCCTCTCAGGCAAGGCTTGTGCAGGCCCTTGGAAAACCCGAGAAGCTCCAGGCTAGGGCCACCCAGTGCTTTGGTGGTGACTCCAGCAGGGTGAGCCCACCAGGGCATGCTCAGGCAACGGGAGGGTGCTCTGAGCCAACCCAGAAAAGAGCTGCTGCTGTGCTGCTGGCTGGTGGGATAGGACAGCCCAGCAGGCATCTGAGCAGGCTGGGCTTGAAAGCTTCTACATCAGGGCTGAGCAGAGGGATGGTGACCACGGTGTGGAATTTGCCATCCCACACTTGCTGCAGGGTGAGGTAATGATTCCACTCACTAACAAAGTGCTGTGGTTGGATTTAAGCAGCAGGGATTGGGCTGGAGCTGCCCTGTGGAGCAGCTCGGGTGGAAGCAAGAGGGAGGAAGTTACTCACACCCTCCAAATCACAAGGCTGGGATCAGAAACCATGGACCACTCCTGTGCTTTTCAGGGGGGTGACTGACCCTGGCACAGCAGGGCGTGGCAGCCCCAGAAATGCCATGTATATTTGCCATGGGGCAGATTATGGGTACCAGGGAGTGGTTGTAAATTAAATTTGGGGATTCCCACTGAGACCTGGTGGCTGATTACCACCATGAGAACCCTGCTCTTTGTCACGGCCACTTAGAAAAAAAACAACTAAGAAGACTCCAGGAAGGCTAAAACATTCTCAGAAAATTATTTTAAAAGCGGGACCTTTCTCTTTAGTTAAGGGTGGTGAAAATTCAAACACAACAGAGCTGCTGAGTCTTAGACTGAAGCAAAGTCGAGGAATCTGATCAAGTCCCTGCTAAAGCCCTGTGGGGACACGTCCAGCTCTTGGCAAACCCCTCTGCTGCCTGAAGAGAGATGTGTAAACACACATTTGCAGACAGTTGTGAAAGAACCGTCTCCATTCACTCAGGGCTTGGGTCACATTCAAGCTGAGACCCTCTTTTGCCTGTTCCTACTGTCCTGGCAGTGAAACTCTCGTGCTTATTTTTAAGTTCTTTCATGTTGCCAAATTGAGAGTTTGTGTAAAGGAGGGTCAAGCCTGGATCAGTTTACATAGATAGAATTCTAGAGATTTTGTCTGTCTTTTGTGGCAAGGATAGCATTATCCCAACCACTTCTACAGGCTTCACCACGGCGGCCTTTGCTATGCAAATAAGGCTCTTTGCAGCATTTCTTTTCCAGGTGTTAGAGCACCAATAAAAGATACCAAAAAACTCCCTATTCACACATACACGAGCTCTTTCCTATTTCATATTGGAAAGCTAAGGCTTCGTTTTGATTTTGTGTTCTGTCACAAAGTCAAATATTTGCATTGTTAGATACAATCAACAGGGAAATCCAGGTTCTCTTTTGTTGTTTTGGATTAAAAATTTCCGTGGCATGATTTGACAGTGGAAAGCCATTGCCTTGGTGGAAAACACAGCTAGCTAAATGCTAGGAAAGAATTGATTAACCTGGAGTGACACGGCTTTTGAGGAAATGAATTATTTATTTTTCTTTCAAATGATTCACTGGGTGAAATGAAGAAGCATAAAATCATGGAGTGGTGTGGGTTGGAGAGCACCTTAAAGATCATCCAGTTCCAACCCCCTGCCATGGGCAGGGACACCTTCCACTATCCCAGGTTGCCCAGAGTCCCATCCAAACTGACCTTGGACACTGCCAGGGATGGGACAGCCCCAGCTGCTCTGGGAAACCTGTGCCAGGGCCTCACCACCCTTATAGAGAAGAATTTCTTCTATAATTTCTTCTATTCTTTGACTTTCCCTTTTTAAATATTAGTTTACATTTTAAAACCTCCTCAAACTTAGAAGGGAAGTCAAATGAGTTCCTTACTTCCTAGAAGAAAGCCCTATGAGACATCAGAGGTGACACTGGCAAAGCTGCTGGATACATGGCTGGACTATACAAAGTTGTACTTTCAAGAACACCAACTTTGCATCCACACTATCAATTTTATTGTGCATGAGGCCCATCCACCTGTCAGATGATTTTCCAGCTCTCATGGCAATTTTATGTGCAGTTCCACTTGTAGCCAACAAGTCACACATGTTCATGTCACCATTCTACCAAGAAGCAGGAGAAAGCTCTTCAGGACTTCAGCTTCTCAGGTTTCCAAACCACTTCAGGCTATAAACTGTGAGGACTTCTGAAAAAGAAAAAACAAAACAGAACAAAAAAAAACACACCCAAACAACAAAGCAAATTCTCTCTTTGTGATAAATGTTGGATTATTTTTGTATGCATTCTTGGCAAATATTACAACGTGCAGCCCTGGGAGACCACGTTACTGAGTAGATTTTTGAAAGCAGCAGCTCTCTCAGCAGAGTCTCTGCCAAGGTAATAACAACAAACAATGAGCTGCTTGTTGTCAGAGCCCTGAGGAGGCAGAAGGAAAAGTGTCTTGGAAGCAGATAAACTTCACTTTAAGTTCTGCTTTGAGTAGATGAAGAGGGTGTTGAAAGATTGTCAGTAGATATAGAGATAGACCAGAGAAAACAACAAATTTTGGAAGCCCAGTGGAGATTTGGGTCAATATAAGGTTAGGAAAAGTATGTGTTGGGAATGCAATGAATGTATGCTTGTTTGCTGTGTGTACAAGACAATTTTGGGGAGCTGGCTTCCAGGTCTGACTGCAGGTAAATGCAGAGTGACACCCTCAGTGTGCCTGGAGGGCAGGGCTCAAATTGTGGAAACTGAATCCTGAACAAAATTCTATCACTTTGATCAGTGCAAGGGGTGGTATAACTTTTGGAACCAAGCTTCCCCTGTAAACAGCCATCAGTGCTGTCAAAAGAGCCACTCCTTTCCCTGGACACAACCTTGGTTTAACTTTTGTGTGTGCCCCTGGGGAGGAACAGGGTTAGCTGCTTTCCTTTTGGAAAAGGATTTTGGGGTTTGTCTGGAAGGAACACTTATCTGAAGCCCGAGTCAAACCACAAAACAGAGGAAAAGATTTCCAGTGGTCCATTTTTTCCTTTCTGGGTAGGTGTTGATTTGCTGATGTCTTTGGTCAATGTGCTGGTTGTTCTGGGAACTGTTCTGAGGTCAGACGTCGAGCAGTGGTTCTGGCATTTAATGGCTTCAGCATGGGAACAGCAGGGAAATAAAGAAAAAAAAATTGGACAACTGCAGTGGCTGGCTCCTTATTTCAATCCATCCTGATGTACCAAGCCAGTGAAGGTTCATCACTGGATCTTGGTCTTCTTCTGGTGTCACTCCTTTGGTTTCGGTGAACTCCTTTAACACCTGTACTAATCCTGTACTAACACATATCTACTTTGCTTTAAGTAGATATGTGTTAGTACAGGATCAGGTCTCAGCTATCAGATACCTGCAATTTATTTTTCCAATGTCAAAATTTTATTATAGATAGCTCTTGGAATAGGCACATAAGCCTGAACCTAGAAGTTGATGTGATTTGAAGGCTTTCATTATCCTACTTCTTAAGTCCTGGCTCTGTCCCAATACCTGATACTGGCACTGTGTATCCCAAGCTAAACAAATGGTGCCTTTGTATCAAAGCAATTTTGCCCAAATGAGTAGAATTTACTGGGAATATGTACACACCATAAAGGGGGATACAGACTCAACATGTGAGAGTGCATAAAGGGTATGAACCTCAAATATTGAAAACAGTTCAGAAGACAGAAGGCACAGTTTGATGAATTCTTAGAGTCTGGAATTTAAAAGATTCTAATTTAAAGCTTTTTGCATTTGGTAACTCAGAAGTAGAGACTACAGGGAAAATCCCTGTCTCACTATAGCTGATAGAAATTGCAGAGAGGGCAAAATGTTACTTCTTTGTGTGTAAGGTTGGTCTTGTCCATGAACGTGAATTGAATTGATAAATTGCTTTATATATCCCCTTTATGTCACACCCCTCTAAATCACTCACATTTGTTGCCTGGATTCTGGGTGGCTTCTAACAAAGTTGCTGGCTCTTAAAGGAGGATTTTTCCTACAAAACACATAAACAACTTCTAATACATGGTTCAGAACGTGAATTCACTAGTTTCCTCAGGAATCTGTGGATTAGAAATTAGGAGAGGTAGGCGTAAATGTGGTGAGCACTGAGTAGATGTGTGACAAAGAGTGAGGATATAGCAGGGGAAATGGAGCAGGCATGATAAGGAAAAGACTGCAGGCAAATGATGAAGTTGGAAATAGCTGGGAAAGAAGAAAGAGACCTAAAGGCAACAAGTGGACTGGGTTTAGCTTCAGGAATTAAAGCCAACAAAATACTCCCTGCTGGAACTGGAAGGGAACCCAGGAGCCACGCCAGCACACAGCTCTGCGGTTTGCTGGCAAAATGTGATGGTCCACACTAGAAATGCTAAACTATTGCAGCTGTCCTCCCCTCCCTGAGCTCCAGGAACCGAGATTAGGCTGAGGTGACTCACACAAGTGTCAGGGAAATGCCCTTTGATGAAGTGTTCCTTTTATTGCCTTGGCAATTTCAGAGCACACTGTGTGGCAGATATGGCAGGACACACACAGGGGCTCGGTTGCCTTCTGCCAAATATGAGACTTGGGAGGGACTCCCAGTGGCTGCTGTCAGTGCACTGGGTGGGTCTGAGGAGCTTTACAACACCACCATCTTCCAGGGCACAGGCTGGAACCTGATCCAACACTAGGAGCTGCTGTGGGTTGCTTTGCATCCCGCCTTTGGATTTGTGGGAGCTCCGGGTCCTTGTGGCTGCAAGAGTACCCTATACAGAGCGTGTTAATGTTCCTAAGAATTCTGAGAAACTGGAGCCTTCAAACTCAATTGTCACATGAGCAATAGTTCTTACTTTAACATCTTCTTCTTGTCCCCATCAGTAAGGGACATTTTTGGGGATAAATGCTCCTGTTCATGAAGCCTTCAGACACGGTGCTGAAGTACAAGGAGTACAAGATGCTCCGTCAAGCACATCTTGCCCTTCCCTCACTGTGGCACTGAAGGGCTTAGGGAGGTGGTTTATGCTTGCTGCTTGTAGGAAATCCCATGGGGAAATGAAGCCTTCTGTCTTCAGAACAGGATTTTGATAAGTCTGTCCTGAGGCCACACACAGCATGAGAAGTGAGTGAAGAAGAGGGCAGTGAATAAATACAGAGCAGCCAGAGCACTTGGAGCATGCAGAGAGAGGAGTGCTTTAAGAGGAAAAGATAAAAAATATCTAGGATCACTCAGTTCCAGAATTTATCACATTTCAATCTCAAAAGAGATGAGCTTCAGTTATCCAGGATGCACTTAATTTCTGACATTTTCTGTCTTCTAAGTGCTTGACCTGACAACTTTTACAGGGTTTAATATCTTTCTGAGGGTGGGAATTCACACACATACCACTCACAAGCCAGATGTGTGCAATATAGTTACTTAACATTCACATTAGTTATATCTTTGAATTCAAAAGCACTTCTAGAAAGCACTTTTTAGTTACCATCACTCTTATAACTGATATTCTTCACTTAAGGAAGTGTTAGATTTTATTTGTGGTGTCTGATCTTTATAGAACCTCTGGAGAGGAATGGGTTATGTAAAGATTATTTCTTTAGTTAGACCAACTTGCAGTCTATGTTAATAACCAATCTGCATGGAGATTTTTTCCAGTGTCCTAAAAGAATTGCCCCCAGATTTTGCTTCTCTCTTGTAGCCAAACTGCATCTGGTTCCCAGCTGATTTATGTGTCAGGATACCTATAGCAGGCTGGTGTGTATGTACAGATTCACAAACGTGTGATGAATCAAGCTGGAGCTCTCCATCATCCTGCATTCCACATATGGGGCAAGCAGGATAAGAAATCGTTGTTTCCTTTAAACAAGTGCAGAAGAAAAACAGAAACCTGTTCAGGGTGTTAGCTGAGAAATGTCTCATCGTGGAAGCACAGACTGGTTGAGGCTGGAAGGGACCACAGTGGTATCATCTGGTCCCACCCCCCTGCTCCAGCAGGGCCATCCCAGAGCACAGGGCACAGGATTGTGTCCAGAGGGGTCTGGAATATCCCCAGGGAGGAGACTCCACTCCCTCTCTGGACAATCTGTTCTGGGCTCGGTCCCTGCCCAGGGAAGAAGTTCTGCCTCATGTCCAGGTGGAACCTCCTGGGCATCAGTCCCTGCCCGTTCCTCTGGTGCCATTGCTGGGCCCCAGGGAGCAGAGCCTGGGCCCTGCTCGGAGCCCTCCCTGCACACAGGGACACCCAGGGATGAGGGCCCCTCTCAGCTGGGGCTCCTCTCCAGCCTGGACAGCCCCAGCTCCCTCAGCCTTTCCCTGTCAGAGATGCTCCAGGCCCTGAATCATCTCTGCAGCCTGCGCTGGCCCTGCTGCAGGAGCTCCCTGTCCCTCCTGTGCTGGTGATCCCAGAGCTGGACACAGCTCTCCAGATGAGGCCTTACAAGGGCTGATTGTTCAAGTCATACATGTAAGAGTCCTCAAACAGGCCCTTCCTGAAGTCAGAAGTCTGCATTTAGTGAAAGGAAGGTGTTTTCTGAACAAGGAGAAATAAGAAGGCCCAAGTAGCAGTTCTGCCTCTCCTCCTCTCTTGACAGGCAGGAATGTGTGTGACATTGGCTGCTTTTCAGTCAAAAGGAGCTTTTCCTGGTTGCCATGAGCTCTTGAAGATGATATGACAAGTCTCACAGTGACACTGTAGGGTTCCCTTGGCACCGTCACAGCCACTACAACTATTCCCATAGTTGGGAATTGGCTGAAGTGCTCCCTAACTCTGTCTTCTTCCTGCACTCATGAGGAAATAATAACACTGTGATTCTTGGGGTGTGCTGTGCAGGGCCAGGAGTTGGACATTGATGATTCTGATGATCCACAGCAAGTCTCAGAGCCCGTGACTTCAACACTTGTTCTACCTGGTGGAAGAGGATTTCGTCTGCTTCCTCTTCCCAAGCAAGTGGTCTGTAGCAGATTCCTGCCCCATATAGCCTTCATTCTGATGATTCCTCACAAATTCTTGATTGGTTTATCAACAGGTCCAAGGTTATTTGGACACCTGAGCTACCTTAGGTCTCCCCCAGCTTCCATTTCTGGTGATAGAGCAGTTAGAGTCACCTCAAGTTTATGTGCGTGTCCTGGTATAAAATCTCCTGCAGCAAGAAGTGTTTCAGTCCAGCTGTTGAACGCAAAATCAAAACTGGAATTAAAATAAATAAATAAATAAATAAATAGATAAATAAATAGATAAATAAATAAATAAATATGTACTGGTGTATTTGAGAAAGCAATTGAGACAAAATGGAGGCTGGCGGGAAGAAGAAAAAGACAACAAAAGAAAACAAATAGACCAAAAAATAAAGAGTTATGAACAATTTCTTCCTTCTTTTTATCTCCTGGTAAGGTTATAACTTCATGTTATCCCAGGAAAAGTCCATCTTCTGTGACCACAAGTCTTCTGTTTACCGAATGTAGTGTCACAGCTGAGTGAGATCTTTCCATCATGGAAGAAATGGGGCTGGCAGTTGGTGACAGACACCAATGTCACATCCCTGAGACCTGGACAAGGCACTTTGAACTGGACTTGATGCCTGGTACATTGTTGGAAGGAGCAGCAAATGAGGATAATGTGTTTGGGAGAGGGAAGGAGAAGAGGTAAGTTGGGATATTAATCTATTGAAATTTTAAGATGGGGTGCACAGGCATGTAATATCGTGTAGGAAATTATTTAAGCAGATTAACTCGGGAATTTGCTGTCAAGATCACTTTAAAATTAGTACATCAGCTCCTGGATAAGACTGTAATAACATGCAATACAGGGAATGTGCCATGAGGGTAGGCTTTCGTACATCCTTTCCCCAGTAGAGAGCAGCAACTCACCAAGGGATTCTTTAGCATGTCCCTCCTTACAGAAACTGTAAAAATGAGTCTTGGTTTGTTTCATATTTGAGTTCATTCATCACAGGTTCAGTTCAACTTAAAGCATTTTAAGTGCTGGTTATGGTATTAAAAGAAGTTTTAAAAGAAAAGATAGAGAAGTCTGGCATCTCCTAGCACATCCATCTTGCTGGAGAATGGGATGAGCAGATAAACCACATCATAGTCTTAGTTTGGTAGGTTTTGCTTCCTTTCTACAAGCAGAATTTGCAACATCCACGTGTTAGACTTAAACTCCCTTTGGCTACTGATTAGAGTGAAATTCTCTTTGGTTACTGATATCTCAGAATCGTCTCACTCCATCTCACACCCACCAGGATGATGCTTTTAGAAGAGCCTGGATGATCTTTGCAACATTCTCAGATTTCATGGGTGGTCTCTTCTTATATACACCAAGTCAGGAAGAAGAAACAAAGTTATGTAAATGTCAAAACCAGAATGAATCAAAGCCTGACTTCTTTTGCTCTTGGATATTTAGCAAACCTTTACCCTCAGAGAAAAGATTTGCTATTTTAGAAGGGCCACTGAAAATATAGTGTACATGTATTTCTCTGTTTCCTCCCTCATGAAGTACAAAGTAACAAACTAGAGGAGACTAGGTGTGATGATACATGATTCTTTCCTATTCTTTGCCTTTCTATGTCAGTCTAAAACCTCAAGAATACCATAGCAAATTTTATCTTCCTTTCTGGGCACCTTTAGAGGTACATATTATGTGATTTCATGCCTTTTCTAAAGGGGATGAATTCTGCTAAAAGCTGAGTGAGGTTTCCCTCTCTCAGATTCATTTTCAGTATAAATTAAGTGATGAATAACAAACACAGAAAGCTCAACATCTAAAGTCTCTTTTTCCATGTCCATCTTCCCATCTGGAGAACAGTCCACATGTTCTCTATCATGATAATCTAAGAAGCAGAAAACATCTCCTTGTCCTTTTCATGGATCCTCATGCCTCAGCATCCAGGGCCAACTCAGGGAGTGCAAGCACTGCCAGCCTGTTTCTCTCAGTTTTATGTGGGCAGGAAGGTGACAGGAGCAAGGTGTCAGTATCCACACACACCTGTTAACACACCGAAGCTGCCATAATGGAGGAAACATTATTTTAGCAAAGGCATGGGCTCCACAGAGAATCATGAAGGTTGGAAAAGACCTCCAAGGTCATCAAGTCCAGCCTGTGACCAAACATCACCCTGTCAACCACTCCAGAGCACTGAGTGCCACATCCAGTCATTTCTTGAACAACCTACAGAGGTGGTGACTTAACCACCTCAGAGCAGCCCATTCCAATGCTTCACAACTCCTTCAGTGAAGAAATTCTTCCTGAACCTCCTCTGGTGCAGCTTGAGGACATTTCCCCTTGTCCTGTCCCTTGTTCCCTGGGAGCAAAGCCTGAGCCCTACCTTGCTGTCCCCTCCTGTCAGGGGTTGTGCAGAGCCACAAGGTCTCCTCTGAGCCTCCTTTTCTCCAGACTGAGCCCCCACAGCTCCCTCAGCTGCTTCCCATGCGCGAGTCTCCAAACACTAAAGAAGAAGAGATGGGAGACATAGAATGCAGCTGTCAAAAAAGGATCTGTTTTGTGTTTAAGGCCCTGTTTTACCTCTGAATCCGACAGGAAGAGGGTGTTGAAAAGTTTGCAGAGTAACAGAGAATCTGCCTTTTCCCACGGCAGCATCAGAGGGATGGAAGATGACCATGAGTTATCACACAAATACTGGGAAGAAACTTTTTTCCAGAGGCTGTGAGACCTAAATCAAGGCTGAGAAAAGTGGCAGTGGCGGTGCTGCCCTGCTCCTGTGAGGGAGGGGGTGTGGATGGAGGTGGCTCTTCCAGCTCCAGGGTGAGGTGGCAGCTGCAGTGGCACTTGCAGGGGACGGCGGAGAACCATCCCATTCCCCTCTGGGAGCTGAGCACACGAGCTGCCGTGGGCTGCTGAGCTGTGTGTGGACAGGCAGTGGCAGCTCTTCCCCAGCTGCCTGTGCAGGCTGGCAGGGATGTTAAGCAGGGCAGCTTTGAAGTGGGAGCTGGAGCAAACGGAGGCCCTGCAATGAGTTTGAACCATCTATTTATGTAAATGTGCTCTCCCTCCAACAATTCTTGGGCCATATCCTGAGTGTCTTCAAACCCAACTACATCTCTCCTTAAGATTTCTGCCCTGTTGAGCCATTGCTGTCCTTTTTGTAGTGCTAGAGCCTTAAAGCCTCTGCATGCTGGAACATTTCCCTCTGATCTGGGTCTCTAGCAAACTGCTGTCATCACAGATGTATCACAAGCAGCTCTTGCCCCAGGACACTGCATGTTTCTGAAGAACTACTTTCCTAACATTCCTGTGAAATGCAGGAATCTTCTCTTGTAATATCAAAATACCTCCTCCTTTACCCATTTTTCTTTCAAAGTGGTCAAACTGTACAAGGTTATCTCTGTGTGTTATTAAGTCTTTGTTTTTCCCAGAAAGATAAAGTATTCTTTATCTTATTTGGTTAAGAAAAATGGTTATTCAAATGGAGAAAAATCCCAATATTTTGGTGTCTTTGGCACAAATCTAATTTTATAATAGTGTAAAACCCTGAAAGGATTCCAAATCAGTTTTTACAATTCAGTTTGAGTGCTGCTTTTATAAATACAGATCTTGATTTGCTTTTCTTACCTTTATTTTTGAGAGAGGTAAGGGTATGAAATTTGCCAGATGATTGATACACTCTCACAGCTGTCAGAGCCTGTCCTCTTCAGCGACACCCTGAGATTCTATTAGTAATGCTGAAGGACAGTAAAATTTTGTCTTTGTTCTGAAAAGTGATCCTTGAGGATTCAGTCCTTTCCCTTAGCTCAGCACTGCTGTATCATGTGTGCAACCAGAGAGATGTCCTTTCTTTGGGAACAAAAGTAAGCCTTCATTCCTTTCAACACTGCCAAAAGAGAGTGGGATCTCCTTCCCACATTCACAAACGTGAGTACAGGCTCCCCTCTGCATCATGCTAAGCAACTGCTCCATGAAACTGCTCTTCTGCAAAGCCTCTCTGGGTACCTACATTGCACTGATGTCCCTGAAGATTAACGTTAAAGGCAGCCCTTTCCACAAGACACTGTCCTTACAAAAATTCATCTTCTTGGTTCTAAGTCAATGAGCTGGAATTACTTTCAGTTGGTTTTTTGGAGGGGCAAGATTCTCATAAATACCCATGTGGGTCAAGATAATTGAAAAATCAAACCTTAAAAGCACTATTTAGAATGCAGGTTTGGGGTGTTACTTAGCTGTCTAAATATCAGCAGGTAGCATATTCTGAGCTATTCTGTGATACCCCTTTTTGTCTGGTTCTACTGCTTCAGGAGGTTTTCCATGAGCCCTGTGTAATTTCTGTCCAGCTCAGGTGAATATCTTTGGTATCCTCAAGTGTCTCAGGTTGCACCAGATTCTTGTGTACACACAATTGAATTGCAGCTTTTGATATGAAAGTATTGGTAGTGTTCACATAGTTCTCAGAGATATTTACATATTTACATTTGCTCATCTTTAAAATATCTGTATTAAATAAATCTGAAGAGTTTGAGTTCTACATGTCAGGTTTTGGGAGGGAATTGTCTGTAAATCATCTAATGGCCAGAAGGAAATTGCAGCCCTTGTCCAGACTGTTTGGAATGAGGCAGACTTTATTGGAGGGTTATTTTCCTGATAAAAAAAACACCTCTACAACTGTATGATGCTGTATGGGAAAATTACTATTTTATTGGAATGTTGTTTTCTCTTTGGAAAATCCAAATGGTATCTCCCCAGAACACTACCTTGAAGATACTGGTCTATTTCTCTCAATTCCATTAAAGAAAAGCAAGGACTTCAATGCTGCCTGTAAAGGAGCAAAGCACAAGTGTGAAGGTAGAAAAAAGGTGATGATCAAGAGGGCAAAGTCTCTGGGTTCACAGTGGAGCCTGAAAGGGTGCTTTTTGCTTGTTCTTTTATAATTTAAGTTATTGCAACTTTTTTCCTGCATTGAGAAAGTCGAAATTCTTGAAAGCTTTCAAGCTGGGCAGCAAGCAAGCCATCAAACTCCCCAAATGGAATATTTTAGAATTCCTGTCTCATGAACAATGCCTGGGTTTTCTGTTTTGTTTTGTTTATTGCAAATCAATATGAACTTGCTTTCCAGTTTCTTAACATTTTCCAGGGGATCTTGAATTCTATTTCTCTGAGCCAGATCTATTCTTAAGGTTTTGGGCAAGAATTCCCAATGGCAAATAAATATGAAAAATAAATTAACGCCTACAAAACCAGCATGATCTCTGCTTGTTCTGCACTCAGCTGGAGTTAGGGATGACCTCTCTGAGATGTGGATACAGATCTCCAGGATGCTGAGGTATCTAATGGCCCGTTTCCCCACCTTTGGTAAGCAGTCTTGGTTACCCACATCCCTCTCTTTGTGCAGTCAGCACTGCACAGCCATAAAACACAACAGAGCCCTGCACCTGGGGACTTATTTTTATTCCAGAAAACCCATTTTGAAAATACCCAACAAGGTCCATGACTTTGTTATAGATCTGTTAAACTAGGAAGCAGTCTGGGGAGGGATTGTCAGGCTCGATCTTGGAGGTCTTTTCCATCCTAAATGGTTCTGTGAATAAAAGGTCTTGAGGAGTTCTGCATTAGGGCTGCAGATGACTTTTTCCAGATCCTGCAAATAGCAGGGACATTCCTTCTAAGCACTATTCCTCACAAATATCCAGACTGGAAATTCAAATGCAACCCCGCAGAGCACCCTTGAGAAGCCACCAGCATCCTGCCTCATCTGAGAGTCACAGTTCATGGGGGATAGCCAAGCCACTCTTCCATTGATCCATTTGGAAGACTGGCACTGTGCCCATGCCTCTTGCTCTCTCTCCTTCCATGTGAATGCTCAGGATCACAAAGGATCTGTGCCTGGAGGTTTATGTGCCTATGTTTCATAATGATCACCTATTCCCAGCTGAAGTGTTGCACTTGCTGGCCTCAAGTGAGGAGTAGAGGGCCCTGTTACCAATGTTTTATTCTCCTACTTACTGTAACCATTTTGGATTTCAGCCAGCACATATAAACAATGTGCTTGGGCCTTTCCAATTCTGCACTGCCATTTTAGCACTCTGGACATCAGCCAGTGCTCGTAAAGTGAGTGGCATTGATTTAATTTCAGCTGGTTCCCCAGAATTTTGATAAATGGATCCAAGGTGGTCATGTCTGTCTTAAATAGGAATTTAATTCTGTGCTGGGGGTGACCAGTATTTGGTTAAATTCTGTCGCTGACACAATTATCAGCATTGCTTTCAACTTTTGTCTAACATAATGCCAGATGAAAGGTACTTTAAAGAAGAGGATGGCAATGAAAAGAAATCATTCCAATGGGGTTGTAAGCTTGATGATTTATATTTTATGCCCATGTGGATATTCAGGCTGTGATAGAAATGGCTTGCTGAGATGTACCTCATTCCCATAAGGCATTTGAACATTACAGTATTACACATGAGTTCTTCTTGTGCAAAGAGACTTTCACAAGTTCAAAGTGCCAGTTCTCATTGATTAGAAGCAGAAACAGTCACAGAGATATCACAATGCACTGGTTTAAGTAGTGGTATGATTCTAAATTATCTTCTGAAACCTCTTTCTTTCATGGACAGTGAGGAATGAATAAATCAGAAAATACCACACCAGCTAAGGATCTAATTGCTTAGGCTATCCAAATGCATAATGTTATGAAAAATTGTGACATTTCAACGAGCTCCTAAAATCACATCATCCCTTATCTACCTTTTGTAGCTACTTGTAAGATTATTGTACTTGTCACATTAAGACCACATCTCAAGCAGTATTATCTTGGGGTCTATTTCTGTCTAATATACATGGAGAGCAAAAAATGTAAGATTTGCAATGTAATTAAAACCTCTCAGGCAGACAAAGTATTGAAAAGAAATCAGAGATTTTAATTTTCACTGATGTAAGGGGAGCAGAAAGTAGAGCAGAGTGGAAATAACTCAAAGGTGAAAGGAGATGTGGTTTTATCTGGCCAGAAAGTCTAGATATTAACTCACGGATTCAAATTCTCTCTACATTTTAATTAGTTTTCCAGCCTTATCAAAAATTGTTGGGGTACCCTGTGCAGGGCCAAGAGTTGGACTTGATGACCTATGTGGGTCCTTTCGCACTCAAGATATTCTGTGATTCTGTGAAAATCTCCTCTCTTTGGCACTAGTCAATGCAAATTTTTCTCTAAAGACAGGGACAGCGTGACAGTAGTGGCACCTATAAATAAATAAACCATTGCGCTGTGACAGACCCAAATCCTGATGACAAACGTGTTGGCTGCTCACAGTTCTGCACAGAGGAACTATTTTCTTCCATGGACGTTACCAATAAAAGTTCACAGTATTTGCAGGAAAAAATGCCTTCAGGAATTGCATCCCTGACGCTATTAACTAATTAACTATTAACATGATGTCTAACCAAACATAATATAAACACAATCCTGGAATGCAAGAGAAAATCTTAATGAAAATGAGGATTAATTTTGTGACCTGAAGTCAAAAAACCAGTTTATTTTAATGTTATCTTATAATTGTCACTTTTCTGTAAAAAGACAATTAGCACAATGACCTATAGGAAAGATTGGAGATAATAGATAATTGGAGCTGGCATGTCAACTTACTGTAAATTATTCAGAAAGTTTCTAAGAGAGGCTAATACACCATATATCCTTCATTTTATCAACAAATAGTCTGTATTTGCTTGAATATTTACCAGAAATATGGCTTAGAATTGCAGTAGAGTTTAAAAAGCATCCACAGATATTAATAATTTCTTAGATTATAATTTTTTCCTTTAGTTGGATTATTAATCTTATGGAACCTAGGTTTATAAACTTCCTTAAGTTTTATGAAGTCAGCTCTCTGGAGTTCAGTAAGGGCCAAATAAAAAACCAACCAGTAATTAGATACCTGAACATGTTTCACTTTTAAGAACAAACCCCTTGGGTAAGGACTAGAAAAGATGTCACATGATATTTTCCCTTTTTATTTATCAAATCACTGAATCAAAGAATGGTTTTAGTTGAGAGGGACCTGAGAGATCAACTTATTTCAACCCCCTGCCATAGCAGGGACACCTTCCACTAGACCAGGCTGTCCCAAGCCTCATTCAGCTTGACCTTGAATACCTCACAGGGATGGGATGTTCTTAAAATTGTATTTATTCTGAGCTCTGCCAGGCAAATTTTTTGTGAATGATGACTGCTCTATTTTGAGGGAGTTTGCACTGAGAGGCAGAAGGAGAAAACATTTTAGCAGTCTTTTTTTTTCTTTAATTATTTTTTTTCCATATGGCAGCTGTAAAAATCTCCTCAGAGGTCTGGCAGGCTCCGAGCAGCCTGAGGGAGATGGATTAGTGAGCATGGGACAGGTGAGTTCATCAGAGATACATGAGAAATTGCAGAACTATGTGATTCTTTATCACAGGTCTATCTTAAGAAGCCCTCACTCCTTTCCCTGTCTCATGAGGGAGAACAGCTCCACCAAAAGTGTGCTAGAGGGTTTGCTAAGCTGGGAGTGAGAGGAGGAAACATCTGGTCAGAAAACATCTGGTAATCAATACCTGAGACTGCCTAATGCTGGGACTGCACTGGGGGAGGGCAGGCTGAAGTGTGTGTGACCAGAGTCTTCCTTCCTTCCTTCCTTCCTTCCTTCCTTCCTTCCTTCCTTCCTTCCTTCCTTCCTTCCTTCCTTCCTTCCTTCCTTCCTTCCTTCCTTCCTTCCTTCCTTCCTTCCTTCCTTCCTTCCTTCCTTCCTTCCTTCCTTCCTTCCTTCCTTCCTTCCTTCCTTCCTTCCTTCCTTCCTTCCTTCCTTCCTTCCTTCCTTCCTTCCTTCCTTCCGCGCCTTCCTTCCTTCCGCGCCTTCCTTCCTTCCGCGCCTTCCTTCCGCGCCTTCCTTCCGCGCCTTCCGCGCCTTCCTTCCTTCCGCGCCTTCCTTCCTTCCTTCCTTCCTTCCGCGCCTTCCTTCCTTCCTTCCTTCCTTCCTTCCTTCCTTCCTTCCTTCCTTCCTTCCTTCCTTCCTTCCTTCCTTCCTTCCTTCCTTCCTTCCTTCCTTCCTTCCTTCCTTCCTTCCTTCCTTCCTTCCTTCCTTCCTTCCTTCCTTCCTTCCTTCCTTCCTTCCTTCCTTCCTTCCTTCCTTCCTTCCTTCCTTCCTTCCTTCCTTCCTTCCTTCCTTCCTTCCTTCCTTCCTCCCTCCCTCCCTCCCTCCCTCCCTCCCTTTTTAGAGATATATTCATTTTCATCTACTCCAGGCCTAGATTCCCATTTGGAAAAATTAAAATTTAGGTCACTCACCAGGGATATGGGAGGCTAAATTTCCAAGTTCTTCTGGGAGAGTCTCCCCTACCCTGGTTCATGTCATAATTGCCACTTACTCTGGCACAGGCTTCATTGCTGAAGCTTCCCTTTTGACAGTCTTCTAAATGTTCCTCAGGAGAGGGAGGTAAGCTGTATAAACATGACCTCATATGTTAGTGATAAGGGCTCTCAGGAGAGGGAGGCTCTGGATTTCTGCCCCTCTTTCATTGAAAATGTATGTATTTTTAAGAACTGGAAGCCAGGGGTAGGTAGAGGTTTGTTTTTGGCAGGAGAGAGACGATGACATCTCGTGGAGAAGAGGGAAGAGCAAAAGCCATCTTTAGTTCTTAGCATGAGTAAGGAGAAATAAAGCTCTGGATAACAGAACTTCAAGGCTTATCAGTTTGTTTTCTGCTCCATGGAGAGCCTCCTTTCAGCACAGGTGTTCTATTTCAAGCACAGACTATAGCTCATGGAGTTAAATCTGTTTTATTCTCCAGTTGGCTGATTACAGTTTGGCTCTGTCATATTTATTCTCTCCCAGGGCCCCACACACTCCATGGGGTCTGCATGGCCAGGTTTTGGTAGCAGGGGGCCCAGGGTGGCTTCTGTGAGGAGCTGCTGGACGCTTCCCCCATGTCCAAGATAACCAATTCCAGGCAGATTTCAAGATTCCAAGATGGATTTGGCCAAGGCTGAGCAGATCAGGAATGGTGGGAGCACCTCTGGGATAAGATTTTCAAGAAGTAAAAAAAAGTTTGTGTAGAGGTAATCGTGGCCAGAGAAGAGAGGAGTGAGAAGATGTGAGAGGAACATCCCTGCAGACACCCAGAGCAGCGAGGAGGGAGCAGAGGCACCGGAGCTGGGATTCCTCTGCAGCCCCTGGAGCAGCCAGGAGATACCCAAAGGATGCTGTGACCCTGTGGGAAGCCCACACTGGAGCAGACTCCTGTGGAGAGAGGATCCCAGGCTGGAGCAGGTTTACTGGCAGCACGTTCTGACAGCAGTCTGTTCCTGAAGGACTGACTCCCATGGAAGGGACCCACACTGGAGCAGCCAGTGAGGATCTGCAGACCATGGGAAGGACTCATGCTGGAGAAGTTCATGTCCCCCAAGACAGGGACCCCACACTGGAGCAGAGGAAGAAGCAGCAACAGAAACAATGTGGTGAACTGACCATAACTCCCATTCCCCACCTCCCTACTCCACTGGGGGCAGCATGTAGAGCCCAGGGAGAGGCAGGGAGAAGTTTTTTTAGGATTTTCTTTACTCCTCATTATCCTGCTCTGATTAACTGGTACATAATTGAACTGATTTCCCTAAGCTGAGTCTGTTTTGCCCAGGACAGCAACTGGTGGCTGATCTCTCTCTGTCTTTATATCAATCCATGAGCCTTTTGTTGTATTTTCTCTTCACTGTCCAGTTGAGCAGGGGAGTAAGAGTGGGCACTTGGCGTCCAGCCAGGGTCAAGTGGCCACCCACACACACAGAAAATACCCATCCAGCTGCTCCTCATTCCTCCTGTGATCTGATCATCTGCTCTCAGACAGGTACTCAAGCTGCAATTTAGGGCAGATTGTCTGGGGAAAACTCATTCTGCTCTTATTGTGTCCTCTGTTTGGGAATACCTGTCATCCTCACATCCCCACATGCTTCTCACACTTAAAATGTAGCTACATTTTATATTATCAGCACAATTAAAAACCTAACACACCAGAGGTTTCTGTGGTGTGGCTGCTGGGCACAGATAATTTTCTCTGGTGTTTGTCTTCTGAGCCTGTGCTGCTTCGCTGTCTTTTTGCTGAGGAGAAATTTCTGCTTCAGGAAAACTGGAGCTTCTATTAAAGAAGCTTGAAATAATCATGATAAATCAGCAGCTGTCCCTAGGACAGCACTCATAGGAGCTGTTCATCAGGCACTAAAGAGGTTTTGGCATATGGTACTTTGAGCCATTTAATGTCTGATCTCTGATTTGGGTGCAAAGAATTTCTTTTTACTCTCCATTCCACGCCTTAGTGTCAGACCAGCAGCAGTGTGGCTGAGAGCTCAACAGACCTTGCATGACCCTAATCCCTGAGAATACAGGGATTTGCTCTAATAAAGGGAGATTAGGGAGAATAGTGCTAAAACCTTATGTTCCTGCTCATACTCTCTCACAGCTGTTCTGTAGAGGAGAGGTGACAAAAGCAGAGGGGAAGACACTGGGTGACAAAGATGATTGAACTGCTGGGACTAACACACGACTTCCATAAAGTCATAGATTTGTGAATGATTTGGGTTGAAAAAAAAATTTTAAATAAGTTTCCACCCCCTGCCATGGGCAGGGACACCTTCCACTATCCCAGCTTGCTCCCAGCCCCATCCAGCCTGGCCTTGGACACTGCCAGGGATGGGGCAGTTACAGATACTCTGGGCACCCTGTGCCAGGGCCTCACCACCTTCACAGGGAAAAATTTCTTCCTCATATCTAATCTAGCCCTCCTCTCTGTCAGTGTGAAGCTATTCCCCCTTATCCTGTCCCTCCAGGCCCCTGTCAAGGGTGTCTCTCCATCCTTCCTATAGGCTCCTTTCAGGTCCTGGAAGGACACAATGAGGTCGCCCTGAATCCTTCTTTTCTCCAGGCCAAACAATTCTGGTTGTCTCAGCCTTTCCTTGCAACACTCAGAAGAATTCCTTTGTACATATCTGTGTTGTTTCTCTCTTTATTAAAAGAAGTTCTGAGAGTGACATGAATGAATGTAGGTGAGAGAAATTCTGTATGAGCCATTGAAAACAGCCGCCTTCTTTTTTTCCCTTCTGATAAATAACAGAATATGCTAAAGTGGGAAGAATTTCCATGCTTATCTGTTATATTATGCCAAGTGTCTTGACAGACTATTTTCTGTCTGTGTTCTTGTTGGATCCCAAATTCTGGGAGTTCGGCTATAGGAACTGATACTTCTTTTTTTTTTAGAGAGGGGATAGGAACTGTCTCCTGGAAACAGAGCAGGCTAGGCTCACTAACCTCAGGATTTAGTCCTTAGACACCAGGAGCATCCAGGTCTTTGCTTTTAGAAATTGTTCTGCTCCTTGCCATGTTTCTTCATTCATGTTTCAATATGAGATAAAGAAAAATGTTGTTAAATCTTTATGGTGATTTAAAGCAGGATGAGGTCTACTGACTATATGAGTCAAAATCCCTAAAAAAACACTTTTCGAGGACCTTTTGTCTGCCAAACCAGTGTCAGACCTTGAACTACGTGTACCAAAGACAAGGCTCCTGGGGTGACAATCTCCTTTTGAACACATCTACTACAGATAAAGGAGATGACTTCAGCTCAGAGGCTTAGTCTGGAGAGGCTATGTTTGGAAATCTGTATACAAAAACCAGAATATGTTTGGAAAATTGTGTACCAGACCAGAATAAGTTAGGACATGAAACTGTTGGAGGAAGTCCAGAGGAGGCCACAAAGGTGACAGGGGGACTGGAGCACCTTCCATATGGAAGCTGGGAAAATCAGGGCTGTTCAGCCTGGAGAAGGGATGGATGCATGGAGACCTCACAGCACCTCCCAATATCTGAAGGGGCTTCAGGGAAGCTGGAGAGGGACATTTGCCCAGAGAAGCTGTGGTTACCCCATCCCTGGCAGTGTCCAATGCCAGGCTGGATGGAGCTCTGAGAAACCTGGGACAGTGGAAGGTGTCCCTGCCCATGGCAAGGGATTGGAATGAGATGAGCTTTAAGGTCCCTTCCAACCCTGGCCATTCCATGATTCTCTGGTTCTGAGTTTCAGAGGTATGTGAGACATTAGGCACAAGAAACACCTGTGGAAGGTCCTAACCTGAGATCTCAATCCTGCCCCAGATCCCGATGGGAGCTGGAAACCACAACAGAGCTGCCACCAACCTGCATCCCCTCATCCCAGAGGAGGACCTGCTGCCCTCAGAGTAAAACCCTGCTCACAGGAGCAGGTGTGGAGATGTCAGTCTGCTGTGTTTTATACAACAAAGACATTTGGTTGCATGTTTATTTGTTTTAGAAACTGAACACAATCCACTTGCAGAGACATACTTTTGTGCTGACTTGACGGGAGGCACTGAGTGAAAAGTTGGCAGGTGGGAGATGTGATTTAGCCTCCTTGTTGATGTCCCTTCAACTCAGGTGGTGATTTTGTTGCCAGAGGAAAGATTTGCCATGTTTTTTAACAATCTCTGAAGAAATCTTTCCCAGGTCTCTGATCCAACACTTTATTTTTCATTAATTTGCCACTCTTGTTACCAATTCCCTCACCCAGGGGTGAATAACTGATTGCTATCAGCCCTGTCAATCCCCCTCATCATGCTGAAATTCCTCATCACTGGAATAGCTCCTGCTTTGGAGGCAGATCAATACCAGTTGCATAATGGAGGGAGTAGGTCTTGGGAATGGGAGTGAACACGCCTTAATCAGGAGGGAAAATGTAAAAGCACAGCTCTTGGCTTTATTCCTCTGTTAGTGTTCAATCTGGAGCTGTTCCAAAATAAGACACTTTTAAAATTTAAGCTATTGTTCTAAATAAGTGTGAATAATTGCTCAGTTTTTATCTGAAAAACCTACTAAGATTTTTTGGGACCTATTGGGGATATTCCCACTATTTCTGCCAGATTCTGCTGAAAATTCAGGAGCAGGGAGTTGGGGTACTTCTTGTTTCTTTCCACCCGGTTAAAACACCAAGCATTTGAAAGCAATTTAATATCAGGATTTCTACCTACAAACACAATAGGAAGAAGAAACTGTCCTCATACCTTTTGGGGAGGAAGTATTTTTCAACTATTCCAATTTAAACTGTAGATCTTACAAAATCAAAGCACAGAGGT
Source organism: Prinia subflava (assembly GCF_021018805.1). Classification (NCBI taxonomy): domain Eukaryota; kingdom Metazoa; phylum Chordata; class Aves; order Passeriformes; family Cisticolidae; genus Prinia; species Prinia subflava. Next base: position 9,723,338 of record NC_086250.1, on the reverse strand, counting down.
TATATTAAGGCTCACTAGACCAGAGCTGTATTGCCTGAGAAACTTGTAAACATAAACACATCCTTCATGCAAAGATATTGTTTGAACTCTTTATTGATCACCTAACATTACATATTTTATGATTTTATTTCTTTTCTGTTTAAAAATTTAGTTGGATTTGTCAATACAATACATCAAGCTCTTGCTGCTTGGTTTGGTATTTGAATGCTGAATCCTCAGTTTCTAGATTTTTTTTTTCTAGAATTTACAGTTTAGCAATGACAGCAGAGTGGATATCTCCATATCTAGGGATTGGGATAAAGTTTGGGAATTAGTGGAAAAGTTTAAATATACATGTTTAGAAAATAAATGAAAAAATGACAAGCTTTCAAAATAATTTCATATATATTCTTAGATTTGTCCAGAAAAGTAAGACTGATAAATAGGTCAAGTTTAAATTTTACCATTTCAGCTGCCTTTGAATAATGCCAGAAAAGTTAAATTACAAAGTTTAGTAAGTTAAGAGCAAACCTAATCTTACCATATAATTCTGGACCAAAAGTAATTTTTCAAACATCCTGGAGAAAAATAAAACATAAATTCTAATTTTTGACAAACTGCTGTGGAAAAGCTTTTTTGTAATACATCAAAAATAGGAAAACAGTGTTTCAAAATGAGATAATAATAGTGCTTTTAAGAAGCAATATGAAGTCCTATAAAAATGTTGGTGGTTTGGGATTTTTTTGTTCTTGATAGCTATTTTAAAAACTCAGCAAATCTAAATCTATTTTCTAACCTTAGGAGAAGTTTGCTGGGCTCTTAAAGTTGGGAGTCATCCTCTTGATGTCAGGATCTCTGCCAAGCACTGTTTTCAGTGATGAAAGGAAAGGTCTAAGTCCCTGGACTCCTGTAGGAGGGATAGAAAATGAGGTGACTAAGCCTGACCTCTCGTCCAGTTCAGATTCACCTCCTTGTCCCACATGTTCCTAACGAAAATATTTTTTAATTGCTTGGAGTTCTGAGCACTTCCTGTTGAGTTAGGACAGCTCTACCCACCAGCACAATAAAAGAAGTTTTAATCACTCACTCATGAATACATTTTCCTTCTCGTTGCTGTTTTTATTTTTTATGTAATGGCAGAATTTCCCCAGCATGCAAACTGTGAAGCTGGGAACCAAACCCAGAAAGGTTTGTCTGGGCAGAAATCATTGCAATCTTCAAATCTCCTGAGGAGCTCTTTTTTCCAGCAGTCCCCAGCCTTTCTAATCCTCTCAGAACTATCAAGGACTCTGTAGAATTGCTGTGGTTTGGAAACCGAGGGAAAATCTCTCTGTATTTACATGTGGGGAGAATTAAGAGCTGAGGAACAGAAAAGGCAGCAAGTTCAGTGTGCCTGTGTCACGGCACATCCCAGGAGAGACTTGGTTTCCTCAATGGAGAAAAGAGAGGTGGGATCCCACAGCAGCTGGTCCTGAGCTGCTGCTGGCTGATTCTTCCCCTCTCTGTCACTCTGCTGAAGCCTGGCTTGGTACAAGCATTATGGGATGTGTTTAGGAGCAGTCAGTGTAGGGAGGAAAATTACCAAATTTGAAGATTCCTCCCTGATTTAAGTTGTTCTGAGCAGTATTAATGGTGTTGAGGCTTTTCCCCATTTTCCAGAATGACTTATTAAGCCAGGACATCCAGAACAGCTAAACTAATGTCAAATAGTTGAGAAAAACCCTAAAAGCTGTGCACATTAAAACACTTCTCCCTGCTGCTGTTAATTAAATAATTCTCACTATCTGGCATCTTTGAAATTTGGGTTTCTGTACACTAGAACTGATTTGATTTATCTTTTTCATTTTAATGAAGAGTGTCAAGGTTCAAATTAACAGTGCCAAGGCTAGAACATAATATCTGTATCGAGCTGTAGTAAAGGCAGGGCATAAAGAAAACAGTTTGCAGTGGTTTCACATCCAAGTGGTTGTAGTATGTAACCCGTGATGCCAGGCAGACCGCTGCTGGATTCCTGCTAAATTCCCAATCCCTGCAGCAGGGTAATCAGCTAATCTTGTAATCCTGCTCCCTTGGGGAAGGGATTGAGATCAGCCAGCCTCTCTTAATGCCCTCAGAGCCAAGGCTGGAGTGACTCCCGCAGGGGAACAGCTCTGGCACAGGGATGGATTGCCAACAGCACCTCTGTCCTAAAACTGGGGCATTGTAGATGCAAAGGGGGGTCAAGATGGGCCATGTAGAGGAGGCAAAGTAAAACCGAGTCAAACGAGTCTCATTTACTGTGGAAAATCAGCAGGATCTCCGTGGGGTCTTTCCAATGGCACATCTGGAAACTACAGAGGGATTTGTTTCCTTTCCCCTGTTTCTTAAGTCTTGTTAAAGCTAAAGAAAGCCTGATCAGATAAAAGGACCACAGGAGTGGTCAAACACTGAAACAGTTTCCCAGATTGGTTATAAAGTCTCTGTCCTTGGAGCTGTTCAAAATTTGACTGGATACAGCCCTGAGCAAGGGCTCAAATTCAGTATTTACTCATGGTCTGCTCAAGGGCCACAGGTCTTTCCAACCTAAATTATTTTGTGATTCTATACCAGCTTCTGGAGGACTTCGAGCACTGAGCTACGTGCAGGTGCAATAAATGGGGAAAAGTTTTAGAAGAATCCCTCCCTCTCTCTTGTTGCACCTGTTAATGTCCAGGGAAAGAGCGGAAAGGCAGAAATTTATCTGTGACAGACATTGCCAACAACCAGAAAGTATTTTGGGGTGGGGGGTGGGGAGGTAGGAGGAGAAAACCAGCTCACAGCCACATGAGGAGCAATGTGTGAGTTACATACAGGAACAAGGGAAAACATCTTTTTCCACAAACCACTGGAGCTCCCTTTCAGTGTGGTATGTTTGGAAGCCACCACAATTGCAAGGATGTGTGATCCCTCCTCTATGCTGTGGCAGGCCTCATGTATATAAAAGCTTTAACTGATCCTTAATTTGCTGTTTCCTACTGACTTTGAAAAGCCCATGAAATGCAGTGGTTACTGGCAACCTCCAAGCTCTTGACTCAGTGAAAGTGAATCATTCTATTTATGTTACTACAAGGGAGTGGAGTCTGGCAGAGGCCCTGTATGGAACAATTTAATGAAGTAACTCCTTTAGAAAGGATTATTTTTTCTTGGTTTTTTGGCTTTTCTTCAGGGGATTTATTATTATTATTATTATTATTATTATTATTATTATTATTATTATTATTATTGAGGAGATTTTGTTTTCCCTTGGTTTTAGCCCTTCCAGCCTCCTCTCCTCTCCTCTCCTCTCCTCTCCTCTCCTCTCCTCTCCTCTCCTCTCCTCTCCTCTCCTCTCCTCTCCTCTCCTCTCCTCTCCTCTCCTCTCCTCTCCTCTCCTCTCCTCTCCTCTCCTCTCCTCTCCTCTCCTCTCCTCTCCTCTCCTCTCCTCTCCTCTCCTCTCCTCTCCTCTCCTCTCCTCTCCTCTCCTCTCCTCTCCTCTCCTCTCCTCTCCTCTCCTCTCCTCTCCTCTCCTCTCCTCTCCTCTCCCCTTAAAATCTTGATCTCTTGTGTGGCACAATATTTGTTGTATTTTCAAATGGTTATGAATATACATATGAATAGTCAATCTTTTTCTGAATTTGATTGGATTTTTGGTTTCTCTGACTCTTAGTTTCTCACTGTAATTTAGCCTTGCATTATTTTTTAGAGCTTTTGACACTTCGAAGCTTCCTGCTACAATGACTACAATGAACAATATAATTACTTCACACAATTCATTATTTTCAAATGCTTGAAACATCATATTTGCCCTTCATCTTGGTTGAACATTCCCAGGTGTTTCAATTTCTCTTTGGACTTTTGTAACATGGGGTAGATATCTTACACCTCACATGAGATAAGGCAAAAAGCTGCTTCCCTGAGATCTCTTTGCCAGATATTTTACTGCCTGCAGGGAAGGCAGATCCCTCAACAGAACCAGCGGCGGGCAGAGCAGACCCTGCTACATCTCAGTAAGTGAAACACAATTTAATCCAGCTGCAAATGCAGGGAACTGGGCCTCAGACGGATTGTTGTTATTTTAATGTGAGTTTTTTTCCCTCCTGTTCCATATTAACTCCACTGATAGAAATATGCTTCTGTCCAGCACCGTGTGGCTACTTCTCAGCACTGCTAAAATGTGAAAAAATGGAGCAGGGAAGAAGCAGCTCTGGAAACGAGGAAGGAGGAGAAGAATGCAGGACACAAGGGATGGAACAAGAAGAACTAGGGAAAAAAAATTCCAAATGGAAAAAGTTGTGTAAGTTAATGAAAGATAGATGGATTCCCATGTTGCACACAAATGTTGAGGGAAACTATTTTCTCTTTCTAATACTTAATAAAGCCTCCTCTTATCCAAAATCAGATTGATGTCCTTGCTGTTAACTTTGTTTTGCTTTAACAGAGTCCACCAATCTTGAAGGTTGTGGTGTGGAACTGATTTCAATAAAACACAGGAAATTAAGTTAATGATCCTGATCTCTTTCCCTAAAGTGATAGAATCCTCTGTGGAGACCAGGGCTTTTCCAGCTCCAGCCAGACTTTGGGAATGCCTTGTCAGGAGCCAATATACTCAGTTTGGCACTCTTCTTCCCCTGGATCCCAGTGCCTGGGTTACACCCGGTGAAAATCAGCTGACTATTCAGCAGGCTATCCTTTGTTCCAGCTTGGAATCTGCTGTCTCTTTTATCTGTTCCTGGAAACTCTTTATCTCTCTGCTGAGGTGGCACTGGTGAAAATAAAATTATTGTGGTTAAGGGAGAGGGATATACTCAAGAGTAGTGTGGCTCACATGTTCACATCTTTCTAACAACCTTCTTTTGAAGAGGCAGTCTAAAGGGCCAGTTCAGCCTGGCAGAGAATATTTGATCTTATAAAAATTGTCTCTGCAACAGTACTACAAAGAAGTCAACAGGAAAATATATAAATCTTGTATTTGTCACAGTATCATCAAAGGTTGAAAAGACCACCAAAATCAAGTCCAAGTTTTGACCAATCCCCACCTTGTCAGCTAAACCAGAGCACTGAAAGCCACATCCAGTCATTTTTTCATGGATGGGGACTCCACCACCTCCCTGGACAGCCCATTCCAGTGCCTGGCCACCCTTTCAGTGAAGAATTCAATGTCTTTTAGTATTGATGAGCCCAGAACTGGACACAGGATTTGAGGTGTGGTCTCACCAGTGCCCAGCACAGAGGGACAATCACTGCCCTGCTCCTGCTGGCCACACCATTGCTGAGCCAGAGTCTGATATTAATTTCTTTGTCAAAGCATCTTGATGAAGAAATTACAGATTTTGACAAATAGTTTCTGAAGGAAAAAAAGTTTCTCTGGAAGAGAAAACAGATCCTTTGATTATAGAGGGAGGGGTAGAATTGGTGCTGACACAAAAGTGTCTTAAAAATCTACCAATGATTTCTGAACTGCCGTAGAGAATGTAGTGAAACACTCAGAGAACATTAAAGAAAGAACATATTTTTTCCTAAGAGAAGAAATTATTGGAAAAGCAGCATAAGTCCTCAGTTTCATTAGTCCAGAAGCTGTGGTACCAAGTAATTGAAATTATTTCAGTCTCATTTTCTAATTAAGAGGCTTAGTTCATAGGATTTAGGCAATCAGCATAGTGGCCCTCTCCATGGGCTGCAGGAATCTCTGCTTGGATGCCTGCAACACTGCTTCTCCCTCCTCCTGCTCCCACCCATCTCACACATTTTCCTCACTCCTTTCTGCCCATGAGGCATCGTTGTCTTTCTTTAAAGATGTTTTGCTTGACATATGGTTTATTCTAACAATATTCCAAAAAGTAGCATGAGGTGATAGCTAGGGCACTGATTGCTGGGAGTTTTATTTGTCTTGTAAGTGGTTTTTATGGCCAGTGTAGTTACCTAGAGGAGCATCAGTGTTTTGTCTCATTCTGTATTAAGTCCCTCAATATCAATTGATTAATTGCTATTAACTAAAAAGGGAGCAGGCCCTGATTTAGGTTTGCTATTTGGAAAAAGTGCAGGCCATGAGTAATGCCCACATTTCTTGGAAAAATGAGTACATCTCCAAAGGTGACTTTGAACTTGTAGCCTATTCAGTTTCTTTTTTTTTACCAGCTACAAAAAGCCAGGGAAGTTTGGAGTGTAGAAGGTTTTCAGTTGCTGACAGCTTTTCTCTGAAGCAGGAAAAGTTCCAGTGCCACTACATCAGCCAAGCTCCAAAAAAAAAAAAAAAAAAAAAAAAAACAAAAAAAAACCCCAGGCCCTTTTTCTTGGTCTTGATACTTTGTCTTTCCACCCATATTCAGTTCTCACACCTCACCTGTCCCTTGGGTGTTTTCACATCCCTCAACCATGCCAGTGGATGTCCTCAATCCGTTTTTCCTCTTTGGAAATCTTGGAAATCTTCTTTCCCTGATGAGTTTTTGTTTCCTTAATGTCTCTTCTCTACTCCTGCCCAATTCTCCAAGTTTGTTTTCTTTCCCTTACATCGCACACACATGGCCAGACCTGCTCCTTGCTTTCAGTTTTGTTATTTTGCAGTCAGTGTATGATAACCTTTTAATGAGGATTTTGAACAATAACAAGGATTTTGAACTCTCCTTGTAGAGGAGGGTAAACAATGTTATCCTTAATAAGGATTTCCAAATATATTGTGAAATTAGCCATTTCACAAGCAGCAGGACTACTGAAGCATGATTCCTACTGGCTTTGTGCCATGAGGCTCAACTGGGCAGAATCTCTGATGCCTAATAAACAAAATCTCATCTTAGTTTTTTTCCCCAAAGGGCACCTTGAGGGATCTCTTATCTGTCCCCAGATGCCATTTATTAGTGTCTGTATTATGTCCCAATGATAATTATCCCTTATCAGCTTAGGAGAGATGTTGGTCCCTGTTGTTTGTGCAAGCCGGGGTCTTTTCTGGGATTTTACTCTTGGCTCTCTGGTGGGATGGCACAGGGTAGGCACACAGATGTGTGTCCCCAGCCTGCCACACGAGGCCAAAGCTTGCAGCTGGACCATTAGCACAGCTCTGGAAAAGAAATCCTTGAAAACTCTGCATTTCTTATGTTAATTAATCTGGATTTTGACAAGGACAAAAGACTGTGGCTGAAGACACCTGGACATCTTGTGCTACTCTTAAATGGCAAAAGCAAGTTTATTTCTTTTAGTTAATTATTTTATAATTACTGGGTTCTCCATTGGTCAGTGTTGACACATGGGTGGTTGTGCAATAATTAGTGCAGAGTGGTGTGCCTGTGGTGATGGGGTTCACTGAAGCATTCTGGCTCATGGCAAGAGCAGAAGAAGCAAGAAAACTGATCATCACCTTTTGGTAAATCTTCAGAGGATTTCTGTAATGAAGAGAGCAGAAATTAGCCAGAGGTGTCTAATTAATTACAAAATGCTGGCTTAACTAGTTCATGCAGGACAGCAAAGTGAAATGGATGGACTGACAAGTGACAACAACAAAACTGTGACTCTGTCAGCTCTGTCAGCAGTGCTGAAATGCAATGACCTTGCTTTGAATGATGTGATGGAGTACCTGAAAATGGGATGCTGATTTGGATCAGCACTGCAGCAAATAATGGGTTAGTACACCAGTTGGCCACTGCCAAACCTTAGAAATAATATATGTTTCATCACAGAGCAGAACTCAGTTTAATCCCTATTATCTTCTGCTATCATTTACTATTTCTTGAAGTTGGAGGGGTTTTCTTTTTTTTTTTTAACTCTGGTTTTAAGAAAAAAAATAGCATATTATGTGGAATTCAAGAAAGCACATGCCACAGGAATGTCCTCCTGCCCTTAGGCCAATAGCTGAGCAAACCCCAAACACCAGACTTTCAAAAGAACACTCGTAAGCAGCTCTCTGCAACCTCCTATATGTGAGCAGGCATGAATTAAACATGCTTATCCCTCCCAAGGCTTTGCTGAGGCAACTGCTGTTGTATCAGAACAAAACCACCTAGAGGGATATGAGCTCAAATGTCAGGTAATACACTCTTCCTGTTCTCAGTCAATTTTTAAGACTGTATTTTTAATAATTCCAAAACCTAGGATACTTTGCTTCCTGCAGATTGTTTTTTGTTTAACCATGAAGGATATATTGCTGATGAAAACCAAGCATGGCAAGTGTCTGGTATCTGGCTGCATTATTTCATACAATTAGTGGCAATTCTGGGTTAGCAGCTGAGATGATCTAAGAACGAAAGAAAAAAAAGAGAAATAAGAGGAAAATAACAAAAAATTGCTACACTTATTCCTGTTTTATGTTGTGCTGAACAGCAATAAAGTGGATGATATTAAGGACACAAATTTGGCGTTCATTTTTCTGGGCAAATCTTTTTATTTGATTCTTGAGATGTTAATATATTATAAAGGATTGCTCCACAGGGTTTGAGTGACGTTCACCACCTACTTGGCAGTCCCTTACGAGCCTCCAGAGTCCTGGAATGCTTCTCCCAAGGCGCTGGAGTGACAGATATTCCTGCCACTAGAGGGTATGGTGTCTCCATCCTTTATACCTGGCCAGCCCCCACTCATCGTGGAGCAGGAACACCTGGCTTTTCAGGAGGTTCAAAACTGAGGCAAATCTCCTCAGGAAAGTCCAAAGGAATTCAGGGTTCTTTGGGATAGGAGCACCTCACTTCTGCCACCTGCTTTGTCTGTCTCAGCCCCAGAATACTTTTCAGAAAGCTGCAAGCGTGAGCGAGAGCTGACCAGTGGAGCTAAATGGAAAATGTAATTATCAGGATTTGTGGGAAAAGTTAATTCAAAAAGCCCATAACCAGAGCAGTTTAGCAACAGTGGGAAATCCCAGCCTGTCATCTCAGGCTGAACAGGGCAGGCTGACGTACAAACCCATTAATCACGTTCCCTTGTACTTGGGTGGTAGGATCTCTCAGCAGCCAAAAGAAAGGTTCTGAAGGCTGAGAAGATGCCCTGGATAAAAACACAACTGAAGAGATCCCTGACTGATAATTCTGAGGAGGGAAGAGCTTGTTCTCACTCCACTGAGGTAACAAGCTCTGTGCCAATGCAGAAGTCCTCAAGCAGAACAGAGGGTACCACAGCACCAGCCAAAGATAAAGATTAAGCCTTGACAGCCCTTCTCGTACAGCACTTGGGATCCTTCAGGAAAAAATACCTGCGTGTTCAGCTCTAGGGGTTCTTCTGCCAGGTGACAAATGCATTTTTTCTGCTTCCAGCTAGTGAGAACACTGAGCTTCAAGAGAAAAGTTACTTGTGAGGTGTTAGAAGGCTCCATGCAATTAATCAAGCTAATCTCTGGCATTTGGGAGCAAGATATATCTTTGATTGTCTGTCTTGTTGTACTGCAGGTTGAGGGTCTAAATAGCAAGCCCAGTGAAGAAATTGCAATCTAAATTAAATATGTGAAAGATCCTTCTTGCTCTTTTAGATAAGGGGGAAAAAAAGTATCTTCTCAGTCTAGCTTCTCTCTGCTTTGTCACCTCACAGAGAGGTGAAACAAGAAATAATGCTTAAATCCGTAGATGTTTCAGATGAAAAAAATATTCCTTTAGAGAGCGGGAGATACAAACCCTGTGTAAAAGTAAGAGACTTTCACCTTGCCTTTGAAAGGGTCAAGATGCACACAGATATGCAGCCACACACTGCATTTAGGTGACCAGAATGTCACTTCAGCTGCCTCCAAGTCCCCTTGGACCAGGGCACTGAGGTGGCACCTGAGTGTGAAGGCAAAAACTCCAGTGCCAAGTTCCAGATTCGCCACAGTTCGGTCTTGCAGTGCAAAGCCAGCAGGCAGACTCAGAAGTATTTGCTCTGCTAATCTGGATTACATTTAATGGCTATCAGATAACCCCACCACGGTGATCGCTACGCTGCTGTTGTCCCCAGCCGGTGGCAGTGCAGATGGCCAGGCAGCAGGGCTGCCTTTATGGAGAGGGCAGTGCCTGAGGAAAGCAGGAACACAGGAATTCTGTCTGAAAAAAGGCTGGGAGTGGGTCAGGGCTGCAAGGCCTCTGTAACTGAGCTCTTCCCCTTTCATCCTGCACATGCAGGGCCTGGGCTGGTAGAACTGATCCCTGGTGAGAAGTGAGTCAAGGGGGACTGTGTCCCCTAAATGTGAAAATCCCAGTACCTCAGCTCACTGGCAATGGGGGAAGGGGCTAGTTAGGATCAGGTGTAACACAGAGTCTCTGCTGCTGCTCTTGTGCAAGATAAAACCCTTGTGAGCTTTACCAGAGCTAAATTTGTCCCTCTGGGCAAATGGGTCCAAACCCATGCAGATGTGGCACTTGGGGACATGGGTCAGTGCTGGCTTGGTGACCAAGACTTGCTGGTCTTAGAGGTCTTTTCCAACCGTAATTATTCTGTGCATTAAAAAATAAGAATCTTACAAACTGTATTGTGTTGCTTATAGAAAATAATCTTCCCCATTAAAAAAGAAATTGAATTTCCTCAGTTTGCAGCCCTGTAACTTGCTACTATTGTTACATTAACCAGTGTTTCTAGATGTGAAGTCTTCCTCTTCATGGAAAGTATGAGGAAAAAAAAATGTTTCAGTGACATATTCCTCCTACAGGGAAAGCCTTTAACACTGATTTTTTCCAGTTAATAGTTATACTTCTAATGAGGTCACTTTCAAAGTTTTTGGAATTCTTTGTCAAAATAAAAAGAATTGTTCTTAATGTGTTTTCTTTGAGTATCCCTGTAAGTATACTTTCCTAAGTTCCCAAGATGGATTCTCTAACAATAAAAAGAAACTAAGCTTAAAGGCATTGCTTTCCTTCCAGCCTTCATCTTGTTGAGTTTGTGGCTAATTTTATATTTGTCTTATATTCTTAAAATTCCTTCAACTTTACCTCCTCTGTTACCTCTTGGGACCATAATCTAATATACCCCAAAATGCCCTGAAAAACAATTTTGTAAAGAAGACACAATGATTACAATACTTTTTCTGCTCATTGTTTTGGCAAATGCATTTGGCAATAGGGAAGATTTAAGAAAATTCTTAAATACATGAAAATAAACCAAGACTTTACATGAACAGAGGCAATGTGTGTAAATTAGAAAAAATTTAAAAGGGTAGGTGGCTGCTACCATGCTGTCCCTCCATGTTCATGTAAATGAAAAGGTGCAGTAGGACAGTAAAACAACATTTCTCCTCTTAAACAGGGATAAGAGGACAAGCAAAGCATCCAGAGTGGGCTCTGCATGACACTTCAGTGAGTGTAGGAGGAGGATTCAGGAAGAGGTGCTGCGAACTAAACAAGGACTCCCTGTGGTGTCCTCCCCAAAGGGGAAGGGAGCTCCTATGATCCACAGATGCTCCTGGTTGAAAGGAATGGCAGAAGTCTGAGGGTCTGCCAAAGTTTGTAAAGTTTTATGGGTAAATCACACACCTGCCATGCAAACCTGTGTGAGTTTCTCCCTGGTCTCCAAATACAAGCACGTGGTGGTGGGTTTGGAACAAAAGGGTGGTGGAAGGGAAGAAAGTGAGAGAGAGGGATTAAAACAGGGGGAAAGAGGAAGGCGCGGAAGGCGCGGAAGGCGCGGAAGGCGCGGAAGGCGCGGAAGGCACGGAAGGAAGGAAGGAAGGAGAGATCACTAGTCCTGATGCCAGTGTTGATCCAGCTGAGAGGGTGCCCAGGGTCCCAGGGTTCCAGTGTGCCCAGGCTTTGTAAGCATACCTTTCCACAGATAATTTTCTTCCTCCTGCAGATAAGTTTCTTGTTTTCTATGCAAATTACCTGGCAGAGAATCACAGAATCACTGAGGTTGAAAACACTTCTGAGATCATCACGTCCAATCTGTGACCAATCCCCACTGTGTCAACCAGCCCAGAGCAATGAGTGCCATATCCAAGTGGTTTCTTGAACACCACCAGGGATGGGGACTCCACCCTGGGCAACCTGTTCCAATGTTTCACAACCCTTTTCAACAAGAAACTGCTCCTTATGTCCAGCCCGAACCTTCCTTTGTACATCCTGAGGCCATTTCCTCTTGTCCTGTCACTACTTGCCTTGGAGAAGAGACCAGCTCCCACCTTGCTAAAACCTCCTCTGGAAGTGTAAAGCCAAACCTTGTTTGGTTGTGGCATTGTCCTATGGTAGGAGCAGTTTGCAGAGTCTAATTTGTGTCCCCAAGTGTCACCTGAAAGGTTCAGTAAGCATGGCACAGGAGCAGCACCACATTGGATCACCAGCCCAGCCATCCCCATATCCTTTCTCTTGCCATGCCCTGCACTAGGCAGCTCATTTTCAGGAAGCTGCTAATTGAACCTTGATGACCAAACAGGAATTAGTTCCTTTATGCTTCATTTGGAGGGGGATTATACTCTAAATCATCAGGCTTTGTTTTCCCTTCCAGTAACTCTTAGATGCATTTTTCTTTCCCCCACTTCTTCCTGATGTAACTGTAGCTGTTGATCTTTACATGATTCATTATATAAGTGTCCAGTCCCTTTTTTAACTCTTAACAAAGGCTTAACCTCAAAGCCACTCTGTGACTGATTAATCCCACACTAAATGGTGCTGATATCCCGTGTGGGCCACAGGAATGGCTATGCAGGGGGTGCATTTGCATCCCTGCCAGATGAGTTCTCTCTCCCTCACTAGCCTGAGGTAAACATTAGCACAGTACAAAGTTCTGCATCTGTCAGCATGCTCCATTCACACTGAGTGACCAAAATCCTTGATGCTAAACCAGATCACAGGAATAAAGGATATTTTGAAATCTGGAGTGTTCTAGTTCTCCTTCCCTCCTTCAGAGTTGAGCAACACACACTCTACAACAAATCGTGTTCACTTCTTGAGGTTTCATTTTCATATGCTTAGATATGTTTAGTTTTATAATATTCAAAATTTGCTCCAACAGAAAAAATTATAATTTGTAGCAAATAATAATAAAAAGATCATGCCCATTCTTTGGGAAAGTTGAGGAAATAAAATGTTAGAGATACCCAGGAAGCAAAGTAATTCTCCTTGCACTGAGCACAAAATGAAAGAAGTGAAGAGTGAGGGGGGCATGTGAAGCCAAACACAAATTCCAGGTGAATGCTTTCCTGCTTCTTTATGGGACCCAGCAGTGTTGTTGCAGCCTCATTTACACTGCTGCTGTACCATCTGGGTCAGTATTTCCTTTGGAAATCCCTATTTTCAGGGCTTTAGAAACTGCCCATAAAAAGCCTTAATGGGCAGAAATCTTGGCAGCCCTGCTCCCAGTATGGGAGAAAGCCATTGAGTTTTAAGAGGGTTTATTTCCCTCTAAGTTGTAACTCAAATTACTTCATGGGCTTTGCTTAGAGGAAAGTTTTCAGACTATCTGTGTCCTCTTGTGGCCTGGACTAAGGAAGTCTTGTTGCTGAACACGAATAACACCTGTTACCCAGTGAGGAAATCCAAGGATGAGTCTCTTGGGTCACTTTTGCCCAGACCTCCCAGCTGTAATGTAGTCCTGGCAATTCTTATACAGAAAAGGGAGAGCAGATAAAACCGAGGGATAACTCAGGACCCTTTCCCCATCCCCACCCCCACTCCAATATATTCCTGGTACCAAATATAGAAGATTCATATCCTGACCAATTTCTTTCCATTTGTGGAGGCCATAAACCAGGCACATATATTTTCCTTTCCCCCATTCAGAGTTTAATTTCACACCTTGGGCCTTCTTATTTATCCCCCAGCCCTTTTAGGCAGTCTGAACACATAAAGGCATGATTAAGAATTCATGAAGGTTATTGACACTTGTTTTATGGGCCCTTTGAACTGCTCAAGAGATATAAAGGGAACACAAAGTAATAGGAAACAGAAGCAGCAGTGCATTAGTAATAGAAAAAAATAGGGAAAAAAGTCTCTTAGACTGGTGGGGATCTAAATGGTTTGCTTCAATCTTACTCCACCAACCCTGACTGAGTCCATCTGCAGTGGTCGGATGCCCTGCTCCTGCTCTCTGTGGGCTGTCCACTGAGGAAATAATTTCTGATCTCCACAGAAGCCTTGGAGTGACTGCATGGATTTCATGCCATGCTGTGGCAGCACTACCCTCAGGATAATTTTGCAGCTTGGAATTGCAGTTGTGGGTGGTTTGAAGTGAAGCTTCACCTCCTTGTGCACCTCTTACACAGGGCTGGAAGACCCAGGAAGGATTTGTGTGTGTGGTAATGAGCAAACACGGCCCTCCAGGACATTTCCATTTCTTACCAACGTTGACTTGGATGCCTTGAGAAATAACATTAATAAATAAAGGAGTGTGAGAACTTCAACAATCTCTTCCATAGCCACACTTGATTGTGAAGAAAGTGATACACCCCTCACTCCCTTCTTTAATATATAGATAACCTAATTCTCCACTCAAAAATGAAGGGGGACTCAATCTTAGCCCTTCATTGGAAGGACATCTGAATGCATCATTAAGAGAGATGTATCTTTTCTTGTCACAGCTTCATGTCATTGATGCTCTGTTGCTCAGAGTTATCCCCATATTTTTTGGTAGCACTTCTGCCTGGGAATTATCTTCTGTTTTAGGTGTATTTGCTCCTTCTTATTTGTGTCACTTTGTACTTGGCTTTACTGAGAATGTTTTTGTTTACCTTGGACTGGTTTGCCAATTTTTAAAGATCTTTCAGATTCTGATCCAATGCTCCAAAGCACTTAGAATTTCCTTTCTCTCTAGATGATATTCAAATCTTTATGAAACCCATTAAACACTTACACTGCATTAATACTTTGTGCAAATAATGAACTTTTCAGTTCTTAGTCTAAACAAACAAAGCATTTAGCCTTGAACAGAAGTGACTTCTTCTTTTTTCTCTTAGAAAAGCAAATCTCTTCCTACTCAGCACATTCTGTGATGCTCTGAAAAAAAGTCATTATGAGTCAATGGAAATATTTTTGTTTTCATTGCTGACAATTCTAATAAAAGCAAAATACTGGAAATGAAAAGCTTCATTAGGTAACACTGAAACATAACAATGAAATGCCATTCTTTCTGCCTAGCCCAGTGCTTAAGCTGCTTACCCAAAGTACCAGAGATTTAGATTCACTGCCTTCTCCCATGGAGAAGAGTCAAATCCCAGCTCCCAGAACACCCTGGCCTCCAAACTCTGTGCCAGATCTCGACAGTTTTCAGTCTCCCTTTTGAAGCATTTTCACAATAAGCTGAAGTGATCACTAGCAGAGGGATAAGAACCAGGGCATTCCCTTTTCTAGGTGAGTGTCCCAATCACTACAGGGAGAGAACCAAGTTCCAGCTGCTCTTTCCCATGTTTTGGACAGCCTTGTCTTGGGCAGTGATCCTTTCATGAACAGCAGCCAGCAGAGGAACCTTCTCTCACCATTCTAAACCAGAATATCCTTAATGTGGATATGGACAATGCCTTGGATGTGGAACAGGACAAGGGTAACTAATTCTTCGTGTCTCAAAGGCCCCTCACATCCAAAATGGTGTTCTCATAAAAAGGGATAAAGATCCTTGCTTCACTTGAGTAACCCAAATATTTTCTTATAAAAATTTTCTGAAAGGCTTTGCCAAAATCACTGCATCATTTCAGGCCAACCCCAAACCCATTCTTCAGTGAGCAGAACATAGCAAGCACATTCTCTGAGTGACATTCACTTGTGACAACAGGGGAGAAGTGTCTGTACCCAGAAGGATCCAACACTGACTCCTTCCAAAACAAATATGAGGGACCTCTAGCAGCTTCTACTGAAAGTATCTGAAGAAAAATTTCCGTGGTTTTGGGGAGGCCAGCATGATGTTATGGTGCCTCAAGCCTAACAATAAATAGGTTTGAACTGTTCCCTCTTTAGGTAATGTTACTCTGAGCTCCCAGATGTTGCCAAGCAGAACAGTCTGTGCTGCTTTGTTCTCAGCTGCCATGTGGAACTGCTTCTCCAACCTAAACCACACCAAGATTGAGATAATTAGAGAACATAATACAGAAACAGACGTGGTTTGGTTTGAAATTCATTAGTAACAAATGCTGTACAAGATCCTTGCTGCTAAACTACTCATCAAATAGTAAAGCTTGAGGAAACCAGTCCTGCATATTGATGATGGACTGGGGTGGTAAAGAAAGTGCTAATTCCATCAGTCTGCTGAGCTCTATATCCTCAACAGAACAGAAAGCTTTGTGCACACTGAAATTGTGGTGAAAGAAAGCCCAGATCTCTAGCAAAAATCAGTGTCTTGTAAGGCCTTTGCTCAGTGCTATGTTTGGGTGAGGATTACAAGGTTTATTTTCAATTCTCATGTTTGGAGCATAACTGCTGAAGAATATTTTGTTGGAAATGTTCCAATGCTTGGAGTAAGTTTCTTGTCAAATGACAACACTCCAAGAAAGGACTGCAGAAGGCTCAAAAGTAGAGGGGCCCTCATCCCTGGGTGTCCCTGTGTGCAGGGAGGGCTCCGAGCAGGGCCCAGGCTCTGCTCCCTGGGGCCCAGCAATGGCACCAGAGGAACGGGCAGGGACTGATGCCCAGGAGGTTCCACCTGGACATGAGGCAGAACTTCTTCCCTGGGCAGGGACCGAGCCCAGAACAGATTGTCCAGAGAGGGAGTGGAGTCTCCTCCCTGGGGATATTCCAGACCCCTCTGGACAAAATCCTGTGCCCTAAGAAATTCATGGCACAGGAAACTCCTACAGCAAACCAGTGGCTCACCATGTGGCCTCAAAACCCAGGATTTCCCAACAGTAGCAGAGTAAGAACACCCTTAGCAGATGGCCAAAGCATGCCTATAGTTTTCTATACATGCCCTTTTTTTCTATAGGAGACCCTACACAGAGCAAAGCTTTATCTATACCCATCAGACTTGACTTATATTTCAGGCTGCCTTTCCAGAGGTTCAAGAAAAGTTTCCCATAGCTAACTTTAGTGCAAAACATCAGTCTGTATCTCTAAAGGTATCTATAAAGACTTTAATTTACATTCATCATTATTTGCTCTTGCTAAGCTACAGGAACAGCCCTGAAGGAAAAAGTAGCAGCCCTGAAGGACAAAAGGGAACAAAGCATTCCCAGCTGGCACTGATTTCTTATTCAGCTTCCTCTGTAGGATTTCATGAGTATCATTCTGTAGATTTGGCACTGACCAGGAGTAGAAAAGAAAGCTGCTCTGGCTAGCCAAGTGGTGCAATTCAGAAATAAAATTTTCGTGCAACTTTATTATCAAACTGTTTATGACAATGCTGAACTCATATACATAAACCTAAAAACCTCAGGAGATTTTCAAGTTTCCAATAAAAACTAACATCTTTAGGAATACCAAGGACACAAACCCAGTACTTGAGTTTACAAGCATATCTGAAGAACAATGTTGTGGAGGCTATTTATATTGAATATTTCAACCTAAATTTTATGTTTTTACATTCTTAAATGTTGATGGGTTTGGGCTATGGAATATGAGACTTTTGCAGTTGTGATGTACATAATACAGCTTTGGATGCTGCAGAGCTGCCAGACCTCTTGGGGAGCTACATCTAAGAAATGCTTTCTAGAGCTTTTAACAGTAATAACTTGCATTTCAGTCCCTCACTCTGCTTTGGGAAGCAGAGCTATGGCAGTTTTGCTCCTGGGAGGTGCTAAGATGCTCTGCAGCTTGCTAGGTTTTGCTCTGCTCTGCTCACAACAGGTTTGAGATGCACAAATGAGGGGTCTCATCATACTGTGGCATCTGGTCTCAGTAGCTGGAACTCATTCAGGAAGCACAAGTGGGGATGGATCACCATGGAATTCCACAACGAGTTCCAGTATGCACAAACATGTCAGGTTATCTCCATTAACAGAGAGGTGGAGATGATCTGAGGGAACCCAGAGAGATGTGACATCCAGCAGCTGCCTGATTTCTTTCTCTGCTCAGCTTTGTTTGCATGTGCAGTCTTTGAGTTCCTGTCTCAGAAGAGAAACGACCCAGGATCCAGATTCCACTTTTTTTATTAGAACTGATGCTTTTGGAAACAATTTTGGAAATGTTCTGGGTAGAATTTTGTCCTTGTTCCACACACAGAAGCAGGTTCTGTGCAGAACTTTATCCCTGTCATGGACACAGAAGCAGATTTTCCTTTCCCATTTATCTTTCACTTCCATGTCTTCTCTTCTGTGTCCCCCCTCTATCCTGTGTTTTTGTCTCTGCCTCAGACAAACAATAGGTGCCTAAAAAGTAAGGGTGTGCTTTCTGGATGTAACATCTGCATTGATTTTAAATACATGGATCTGGATACACCTCTATTCCTCAGCATCTTGAGTGTCTAATCTTCTTGAGCACTGCTTCCAGTTAGGAGTAAATTCAAAGTTAACAAATTTAAAATTGGACAGTGTAAAAGGCTTCTTCTTCCCTTCTCCACACTGCTCACAGCATCTTCAAAATGATTAAATTTTTCCCTCCTTAATAAAAACAGTTAAACAGGGACATCTCACAGCCATAATGAATGGGGGGGAAGTATATTTAATTGTCTACTGCTCTGCATAATCACAGCCACAGCTCAGCAAAAGGCTGCCCAGTTCTTTAAAAAAACTTCCTTACAGTCTAATTAGAGTGATCAAACCTCACTTTTATTAAAAATAAAAGATATATAAGCCTCGATGAGCATAAAATTTAGCAGACTGGCATGAAAAAGAAAAGTCTTGACTAATATATATGAACGGATGTACAGAAATTACAAGTTTAGAGCTGTATTTTAACAGATTTCAGTGGCACCACACTAGGGTTAGGGAAAAGAAATTGGAAAGACACTATCCTACAAGCCACATGTCAGGAATTTTCACTGTAATGGGACATTTTTATGCTCAGAACCAGGGTTCTGTCCTTTGTTTATTTGGCACGATAATGCCATGATGGGTAACACACAGGTATAATGGAAGCAGAAAATAAGTGCTTTTTTCTCTCCTCTTGGGACATTTGCTTTGTGGCTTAATTGTAGAAAAAGAAGTCTAATAGAGAGAAGTCTAAATTTAGTCTACCATTGGTGAAACAACACCATTTCAATATTTGTTGGCAACACTTCAATATTGCAACAAGTGGCAAATTCTTTGGAGGTGGTTTTGTAGCCACTCAAATCAAAGTCAAATATCCCAGTGAATTTTGGTAGCAAAATAAAGATCCTTTACTTTTGCAGAGAGCCTTGTCATACTTCAGACCCTCTAGATACTTCAGAAATCCTTTTGGCAGCTGAAATAAAAGGTGTTGGGACATTTGTTTACAAATCTGCACCCTTGAGGAAGATCTGGATTGACTTCCTGACTCAATGGGGGCAGCCGAATTCCACTAAATGGAAATGTTTTAGTCAGACTTTTAACTTAAAAATGCTAACACTTTTGTTTTACATCTTAATGCTGCACTAACATGGAATTAAAATGGAGTCCCAATGGTAATGTGCAATATCTGAATCAATACCACATGATTAGTGTCATGAAAATGAATATTAAATGATATAATAGCAGTGGGACTTACCAAACAAGAAGGGATTTTTAAGGGAATAAAGCCTTTGGTGTCCATTAACTCATGCCTGACTAATGCTAAATTATGATCAAATATCTGGAAAATACTTGTGAGCGCTTCACTAATGCCCGCAAAATGTATCCTAATTAATGCTATTGTGATAGATTCTGAAAGAATTCATTATGGCTCGGTACTTTTAATAGATAGTCACCCATAAATTTCATGTCAACAAACTCTGGCATTACCACAGCCCCAGTGATTAGTCCCACAAAGATGCTCTGGTGGACCGTGTCCAAACTCTTTATTTAAAGACTACCAATGGCTGCTTTTTCTGTTTGACATATTTCAACTTTGGAGCTTTCTGCCATGACTGGGAATCAACATCCTGTCTCTTTTGTGACTTCATGGCCAGAGCAATGCCTCTGTCCATGTGGTCTCCACAATGGACAGGGTGATGTAGATGTGACAGCAGGAGGAGCACAAGGATGGATGTTATTTTGGTCTGTCTGGTCTCACATTAAATAAACATTAAATTCATTTGCTGGACAAGAAAACTCCTTTGGTTCAGATTCTATCAGGCACCAGACATGGATTTTTTGAGGTTGTTCCCTGCTCACATGGAGTTTCACACATCTGTCCCACTGTAGGTCGTGGCAGGGCCTGGTCCCAACACCTTCAATGCATCAGGAATCTGGTTTGTATTCTCTGAATGTAAAATAACACGTTTTCTATCAAACTATTTCCCTGCAAAATTAACCTCCTAAATAAGCAAAGTGTTCTTTAATATCTCAAACATGAAAGCCAGTTACCATTTATCCCAGCAAATTATTACAGACATACTCAAGCACCAGCCAATTTACAAGGCATGGGAACAATATAAATTTAAATTAAACTGTTGTAACTTTGAGAAAATTGCAGATAAGTCTTTCAAGTTCTCCTCCTCCTTTTAGTTGGATCTGCTCTCTGAAAATTTAATGCTGCTTATTTCACCCAAAACACATGTCCAGCTAGGACAAGATTTTTAGAGCATATGCTTTGCTGGATTTATGCTTGGATTAAACCCAGTGTGGTCTTCTAAGCAGGACTGCATCCATATATGCTTATAAGATTTCCTAAATCAAGGCCTATTTTTTGTTTGTTTGCATTGCTCAAACCCTTCCTCTCCATTTAGGCTTCATATTTATTGATTAAAAAAGGATTTGCCAAAGTAACAAATACAGGCCAGGAGTCAGGGGATAGTTATGCCAAGGTTATTTTCTATGTAGCCAGTAGACAAATGAACAACAAAAAGCCTTGTTTTTATGTCTGACAATTTACCTGTTTTTAATAGTTTATGGTCACCATTTGTCTATACATTGCTTATATCACTTATAAATTAATTCAGTAAAATTAAAAAATACCAATTTACTTGGTTTTCCCAGAGCTAAATAAAAATTGGTTGCTACATTTTGATTTTCAAGGGAAAAAATGCAGTGGGTCAGAGTCATCCCTATTGTATGCTAGAGATTAATTTGGCCTTGTGATAGATTTGGATATAATAAAAATATGCTTCTACTCTGAAAACAAGCTACTTTAAATGGCAGCTTATACCAATCAGTCCCACATTCTGAGCAGAGTCAAAATTTCTGACTTCAATGACAAAGTGACTTTTTTACTGCTTTTTTCCCCAAGGTACAAGTTGGGATTGTAACTGAAGAATGTGCTTCTGCGTATGGTTGAATTCAAAATATTTACATGGCAACACAAGCTCACCTTGAGCACGTGCTAAAGTGCAGCCCCTGAAAAAAGAGACTTGCCTGCACAGAATAGGGTAAGGTAGCCAACTTCTTCTCTATCCAATAATTTAGCAGGTCGGGAAGTAGATTTTTTTTCTGAAGGAAAATAAAAAGGATCTTCATGCAAGGCACTACCACCACCACCATCGTTTGTCTGGGTTTTTTTTATTGTTGTTATTTTATAACTGACACCCTTAATCAGCTCTTCTCTCTCCTTCTCTGCTGATGTTATAGTGCATCTTTCTCATTATCTTAACATTGCTATTAGAATTCTCTACACCTAAATTTTCCTCAAATATTTCAAGGGAATCCTAAGTAAAGAATCTGTAGTCCAAGCTAGGAATCTCACTTTTCTTTCAAGCAAAGGCATCAGAAGGCCCTGATTTCCACAAAGGAAAACAATTTTTTTGTATTTATTTTGATTCTTACTTGACTTTTCGTGTGCATCCACAGGTATGCATGTGTTCAAGCACTCACAAAAAATCAGGCCCTGATTTTGCTCTCTTAAAGCACCACTTTGGTTTGGTCCTTTTCCTGTGAGTCCTTGGACTAAAGATTCCTCCTACTCACATGATGGACCTTTAGCTACAAACTCAAGGTACTTTTGGTCCATTCAGCTCTTCACAGTTACTTCAGCACACGGTCAAGTAAGTGAGAAATTGAATTATCCTGTGTTGAAATTTATGTTGCACAAAGGACACAGGTCACAGGTGGCAAGTGAGTGACATTTCAATCAGCAAGGACTGGTCATCAGGAGCTCCAGCCATCCCTTAGGTTCTGCCCCTCATGGAATTGGAGGTGCAGGCTGCAAGGAATGCTGTAGTCATGCCAGGATTTGTTTCCAGGTGATCAAAGCCACGTAGGTAGTCAAAATGTGAACAGCTCCAAGGTACCATCTTTATCTCAGGTAATCCTCAAGCTGGTTATTAGAGACTGGAGATTGAGATTTATTTGATTCTCACTGGTTTTCCATGGAATGTGATCTTATGTTTCCATGGGTCAGGATGATGATCTTGGTGGAATTTCACCCTGGACTTCTGCTGTTCTTACATCCAAGTAGAACCAACCTATCCATGTTCAAGGCATGGAGTTATGAATAAACACCACAATAATTCATGTAAACTGGTATTTATGTCTTTGCTATTACTAAAAAAGCAGATCACTCAAGATCTGCCTGGGCTGGGAACCAAAGCTCCATGGGGCTGACTGTCCTTTAGAGCTGTCAATTCCAGCTGGAAGAGGAGAGGCAGGAACTGGGGAAGCCTTAGTCCTACTGAGTATCAGCTCTCTGAAAATTTGGATGTCTGGCTCAAGCTGCTCACGTGGGGCTCTGTCTCAAGCACCTCGAGGGAGTGATTCATCTCTCTCATCTGAGAGATTAAACTAAGTGAAGACAGCTAAATGTGGGGGAAATCAGTCTTGTTCTCAGTTTCACCCTCTCTTGTCTTTCTACCCCCTTAAGTTTTTTCACCCCACTGATTATATTCTAAACAACTGGATAATGATGTATAGCCAGCTTAATAAAGGTTATCAAATTAAAAAAAAAAAAAAAAAAGGGATTCTTAAAACCATCTTAGGCTGCCAAGGAATAATAAAAAATATGTTTCACATATTTTCTTCCTAGAGTCTGAAGGACACAGAGAGTCAATGGAGACATTTTTGTTTCCATAAGAAAAGAAAAAAACCCAACCACTAATATTAATTTCAAGGGGTTTACTTTGCTTTATTTTGTCCCAATAGGACAAAAGGTTAGGCCCAATCTTTTTTTACTTCCTGGAAAGAAAATTTTCATTTTCTGGTGCAAACTTATTTCTACAATTACAAAACAAAAACAAGGGTTAAGAATAAGGATCACCAAGAATTTTCAGGAGGAAAATGATCTGAAATTCCATTTTCTTCTGGTATTCAGAATTTTGTGTGTGCTTTCATTTCAGTCTAGAAGGAAAAACATTTTGAATAGTCAAAAACCCCAATGTTCTTTGAGAACTGTTCTTGTTTTCAATTTCTTTCAGAGGACTCTGCCTGGATGTAAGTGAGTAAGAACTGTTTCCAGAGCTGTCCATGAGTAATAGCTACTCATTTCCTCAAGCCAAAGTGAGATTTTTGTCTGGGCAATGACTTCTGGATCAGATTTAATTATTTCAGAAAAAGTTGTCCCCTGATGCTGCCAGCAGCACCTGTGAGAGAGGATGCACGTCTGTACGGGATGCCTCCTGAACCCAGGCCTTTGTCTTCATCTGTGCCATAATTTCATTTACCTGTCAGTGGGGATGATACTTACATCCACCTCACAGAGGTGTTGCAAGGTTCACTTCTTCAAAATTTGCCAAATGTCAGGTCCCTGGAAGCAAGTTGGGATGGAATTATAAAGAAGTTATTTTTAGTATTCAGAAATTAATCTTTTAACCTGCTGGAACAGATGCTCTGTGCCTTTCTCTGTGCCCTGAAGGATGCTGAATTCTGGTGAATCATGAGCAGAAATTAGCTGCAGACTTTGCCTGCAGACAGGGTAAGGATTGCATCAGATCCCACGGAAATAAAAATATGTTCTTAAAGACCTGTTGGAGTCATTCTGAATGTGAAGATTGCATTGGACAACTTCACAGATGATTCTGCAGCACTCAAACCCAAAATTGTTCTATTGGAAAGGCCTTCTTTAGAACGTGACAGTGCTTTAGGCCACTGCAATTTGCATTTGACTTTTGAAATCTGCTGATTCTCCATAATTTTCTCCCTGTTTGGAATTAGTAATTTTCAGAACTGCAGTTTTTAAATGAAAAAGTAAAACTATAGGAATACCAAAAAAAGCAGTTAGGACCAACAATGAAACAAAATTTAATTTAAGAGACCTAAAGAATTAAAAAGCATCCATGTCCTGGAAATTAAAAACTAAGGCCAAAAAGGAGAGAGAATATCTGGAATCAAAAAATGCAAAAACACTAAATAGGGGAAGATGATTTATTTATGCTTCAGGCTTTTTTTTCTTAATTATGTTTTAAGAGTGCTTCATTTTAGTCATTAGCATGAATGGCTCAGCGACTCAGTTCTACAGACCTCAACAATTACGGCTCAACAATGTGCAAAATGTGTTCCTCCCACTACCTTCCCCTCTGATACTTGACCACGGCTGCTGCTATGCTTCAGTTGGGACTGTGTGACCAAAAATGGGAATGTTAGGGAGAAAAATGCCTGCAAACACTCACATTCCCTTTGCTGCACCATGAAAAATGCCACACCACCAGCCCCTCACTGCACTGGCCTCCCTGCAGAGAACAGCTCTGCAGGGAAATCCTGTGGACCTCACTGCTTCAAGCTGTCCAAGCTTCCAGTTTTGGGAGAACCTGCCCAAGAGCTTCCCAGGATGATGGGCTCTACAATAACACCACTGTGGCCTTGTCCATTTTTTACACTCTTTGCCTGAGCATGCACTGGCCTCTATCATGTCTTTGGACTGACAAATAGTAGGTTTAGATTGGATATTACAAAAGAATTCTTCCATGTGAGGGTGGTGAGGCACTGGCACGGTTTTCTGGGAGACTGGAATGTTAATGGCTAATGACTCAAAACAATTTGCCATTTGTGGAGGTGCTTAAGTGTTATTTTTATGCTTTTGTATTGCTGTATTACTATAAATAATCATAACCAAATGGCTACAAACCTGCTTCCCGTTGCAAACAAACTGTCCTAAAATAAAGCTTTAATATATATATATGTTTATAAACAATCATTTTTGTTGTTTCACTTTAACCCACACCAAGGGATCTATTAACCAGAACCTGGGATACTCTTGCCTTCAGGGGCAGCTCGTAACACTTGCCCAGAGAAGCTGTGGCTGCCCCATCCCTGGAAGTGTCCAAGGCCAGGTTGGATGGGGCTCTGAGCAACCTGGGATAGTGGAAGGTGTCCCTGCCCACGGCAGGGGTTGGAAATGAGATGGACTTTAAGGTCCCTTGCAATGCAAATCATTCCATAATTCCATGATCTAGACATGGGGTGATGTGATCCAGCCCATTTGCAGCTGCACAGCCCCAGAAGTGGGAGCGCTGTGCGAGGGATGAGTGAAGCCCAAAGCTGGGACATGGCTGTTGCACTGCCATGGTCACTTCATTCCTCAAGGCCAGTTAGTGCCTTTGTGTGGTGTCTCTGCACCACACAGACCCAGCAGCCTGCTCAGAGTTGGCTTCATAGACTCACAGAATCGTTTAGGCTGGAAAAGACCTCCCAGATTATCAAGTCCATCCTTTTACTGAGCACCACCTTATCAACCAGACCAGAGCAGAGTAATTTCTTAAAACCTCCAGGGATTCAGACTCCACCATCTCCCTGGGCAGCCTGTTTTAGCACTTAACCACACTTTCCATGACAAAATTCTTCCTGATGTCTGACCTGAACCTCCCCTGGCACAGCCTGAGGCCTTTTCCTCTTGTCCTGTCCCTTGTTCCCTGGGAGAAGACCCTGACCCCATCCAGCTGCACCCTCCTTTCAGGGAGTCATAGAGAGTGAAAAAGTCCCCCTTGAGCCTCCTTTTCTCCAGGCTGAGCCCCTCAGCTCCCTCAGCTGCTCCTCACAGGACTGACTCTTGGTGTATTCAGAGTACAGAGCTTGAAGATGCTCAGGGGTCCATGCAAACACCAACAGCTGCAGAGTTACCATGGAACAGAACCAGCCAGGCATTTCAGGTACAAAGAGATAATGGAGACATGGTTCAGAGGAGTGAATCATCTCATTTGTGCTGCTAAAATGCTGCTAATAAAATGTGATGACAGCCTCGGCGTTAATAGCATGTGCGCTATCTCTGTGATCAGCACAATGTTTATTTTAAAGAACGGTGTTTATTCCTTCCATTGCCTGTCCTCGTCATTCAAGGCTGAACAAAAGATCTTTTGTGCAGCACAGAGCCGGGCTTAACCCTACAAAGGGCTAAGCATTCTTGCAGCAGTGGACTTAGTCACATGCTTAACTTTAAGCATGTCAACAGCCCCACTGAAGTTGGCAAGACTAATTATGTCCTCAGAGTTAAGCACGGGCTTAAGTGCACTTTTGGACCACAGCCAGAGTACTCAGCACCTTTGCAAGGCTGATCTGCCAGTGACCAAATTTCGTTTTGGAAGAATTTATATTCAAAGAAAGCAAAATGACCAAAAAAAAAAAAAAAAAAACAAAACAAACCACAAAAAAAACACCACCCCACAACAACTCCTTGCATCTTTCTGTAAGTATTATCAAATTGGATTCAGGCCAAAACTTTACCATTCCCACCAGCACATGCAGCTGTTCTCTGAGAAAAGGGTGTAATTCCAACCCCTGGATAAAAGTGTACATTTCAGTGCATTTACCATAAGGAGACGTTTGCCGTTTTTCACAGTTAAAGCAACTTTTCCTGGTTGGTGGTAGTTTCCTTGTCTCCAGTGAAAACTGCCTCAATTTCCTATGGAATGTTTACAGGCAGAACAGGAAACAGTTTCATTTTATTGCAACCCCAGAGTGTATTTCCCATTTCATCAAGCCCATGAAGAATGTCTTCCAACCCTGCAGGCTGAACTGAGGCTCGGAGAACAAAGCTGTGGCCAGGGGAGAGTTTTCAGGTATTGCAGGACCTTTAGTGAGACCTCAGCCACTCGAAAAGAGCAACTTGTGATCCCATAGAAGGGTGAGGTGAGATGAAGTGCCACTGCTGCACCTTCATCTCACTCCAGACCATTGCTACCATTAACACAAGCCAAACTCTTCCCTCAGTAAACCACACAGTGAAACACATCCTTGTGAAACTTCGATTCACCACTGCACATCTTGACATCTCCTCCAGGATTAATCCAATCTGCAATTACTGCTCATCTGTATTTATTTTTTTTTGCACTTGCGTACTCTTTTTCCCCACTGGACACCCCAATTTTACACCAGGTTATTTAAATTCTCAGCTTCTCTCCTACTACTTAATGCTGCCAGTTCCTGTTCCCTTTCACCCCTGGAAGTGAATGCATCCCAGCAAACAATTTCTCATGGATGAAATAAAAGAACTGCTCCTGAGGAGGGAAAATGAAGTGGGGAGGGAAACAAGAAAGAGGTGAGTCCCTGAGCTTTGAGCTTTGCAGCCACCACTTGCTTTTCTAGCAATGCCCTCCCAACTTGCCAGAACCTGTCAGTCTAGCCTTCCTATTATCACTTCCACTTTGAATTTCCGCTGGAATGTACTCGTCTGTTGATTTCCCGTTTGCTGTTTGTTGAGGTTCATAAGGAGCAGCTGCAGTACCTGCCCAAACTCCTTCATTTCTCCTCCTCCCGTCCTCTTTTCAAACCATTCACCAAAGTACAGCTGCTCTGGCTTGGAGACCCTACACAGAACTTGCAAGCAATGTTTTTTAAACAGATTTTCAGTTAGCTCTAAGCTCCTCAGGTTTAGCTCTGGGAAGACTCAACTTAGCAGCTGACCTTTCAGTTCAGTCACCTACCAGCTGGTCTCATTTTTAAACCCCAGTCTTTACCTAAATTCTTGGCATTGAAGTTGGTGGTAGGTTTTGCTTCCTTGGTTCCTTGCTTCCTTCATCCACCTTTGCTGAATCACAAAGAGTGCATGAGGTGACATTTTCTATTTTCTAAGAGGCCAAAAGATGATTTTGTTATTATATGTTCAGTTCTTCTTTTAATCCTTGCCGCCTTCGAGTTCAAGTGACTTCAGAATTCACCCCTATCCATCATCTAGCCAAATCATTCCTTTAGGCTCATCACAGGAGAAATCAGGTCACTTTCCTGGAAGGATAGCAATTGCTGATTTATTTAATTAAAAAAAAAAAAAAGAAAAGAAAAAAAAAAAAAAAAGATCATGTGTAAGCATAGCAAGCTGCAGAATGCAGTTGGATGGTGTGAGTGCCTCCTTCTGCTTGTTGGATATTCCCAGAATCCTAAAATGGGCCAGGCTGGAAGGGACCACAGGGGGTCAGCTGGTCCCACCCCCCTGCTCCGGCAGGGCCATCCCAGAGCACAGGGCACAGGATTGTGTCCAGAGGGGTCTGGAATATTCCCAGGGAGGAGACTCCACTCCCTCTCTGGACAATCTGTTCTGGGCTCGGTCCCTGCCCAGGGAAGAAGTTCTGCCTCATGTCCAGGTGGAACCTCCTGGGCATCAGTCCCTGCCCGTTCCTCTGGTGCCTCTGCTCAGCACCACCAGCCTGGCTCCATCTTCTTGACCCCCTTCCTTCTTCATTTCAAACATCAGTAACTGCTGGGTTTTTCCCCCTCAGAAAAACTCTTTTGCTCATTAATTTCTTGTATGCAACAAGACTAAAAGGAAAATCCGAGGCTCATGTTTGTATGACTGCACTCAAGATTTCGCTGTGTTTTATTTTGTTGCTGTGTCTAAGCATGAGTCCTTTCCAGTCCCACAGAATCATTTAAATGTGGAGCACAAATTCAAGCAGTCTGGAAAAAGCAGGATGGTGGCAGTGTAAAATGTTACAGAATGTTGAGAGCAAAAGGCAGACAAATCAGGTACCAAAGGCAAATTTGCTGTAAGATAGAAATTTTGAGGTGTTTACTTTCACAAATGATGGCTGGTGAACATTTTGTTTTGTCACTAGAAAATAAATACTGAAAATACTTCTAGAGACTACAAACTATTTAATTTGCACAGACTTTCTAGACACTAACACTGCTAAGGCTGTTTTCCTGCAAACTCTGAGACATTGAGGGTTCTTCTATTCAGCAGTAGAAGTAATAATAACACTGTCAATTTTTAGTAATCTGCAAGAACAGCAGCAGCAATCTGCAAATTTTTAGAGGAACAAGAATCTGAAATCATGCGTTGTTGCAATGAATATTTTCTTCTAAGATTCTCCAAGCTCACTTTCTCTGGGTTCTCATGCTAAGCCAGGTAAAACCCTTGTAGTTCCTGAGGAGCAGATCCACATGGCATGTGAATGTTTTGAGATATGTGAGACATTCAAAGCTTATTAAAAAAAAAAAAAATGGGAGTTGTCATGAGAAATGTCTATTTCTCACTGGAGGGATTTGAGACAATTCTGAGGAAGTAGCACTTAATAACAGTGCAACATTTTTGCAGTCACTGTGACATGAACTCCCTTTTTGCTGAGACTTTACAGAGTTTGGAAAACTATCAATGCAGTGAGAGACAAATATTTTTTCCTATTCAGAAAACAGCGCTTTATGGTACGACAGAACTGCTGTATCACAGGCACCTTGTCAAAGCAGAGGGGATCTTTCAAGAGTCATAGTGAGGAAAATCAGTCTAATTCATTAAGAAAGAGCAACACTTATGGAGTCAAATATTTAAAGACTCTAAACCAGAGTATATTATTCCATCAGTCCCTGCCCGTTCCTCTGGTGCCATTGCTGGGCCCACGGAGCAGAGCCTGGGCCCTGCTCGGAGCCCTCCCTGCACACAGGGACACCCAGGGCTGAGGGCCCCTCTCAGCTGGGGCTGCTCTCCAGGCTGGACAGCCCCAGCTCCCTCAGCCTTTCCCTGTCAGAGATGCTCCAGGCCCTGAATCATCTCTGCAGCCTCTGCTGGCCCTGCTCCAGGAGCTCCCTGTCCCTCCTGTCCTGGTGATCCCAGAGCTGGACACAGCTCTCCAGATGTGCCTCGCAGGGCTGGGCAGAGGGACAGGATCACTCCTTGACCTTCTGGCAATGCTCTTCCCAATGCACCCCAGGATTCCTGATGATTCCAGGAGCTACACCTCTCTGTGAAAGGATTGCTGAACCCTGAAAATGCAGTTACAGGGGTGCCTGGTGCCTCTGGGCATGAAGCAACCCTTGCCTGAGTGCATTCGAATTCCCTCTCTGTGAGAGTGCCTTCATCATCATCTCCAAACTAATTGATAAGTGAAAGGTCACCTCAGGCTCTGCTGCAGGATCTGGGTTAAATGCTGTAGGGCAAACAAGGAAATTCCACTTGGGCTTTCCACATCTAGGGAGAAGATCTGAAGCACTAAAGTACTGAACTGAAACAGTATGCAGCAAAAAAAGTTTTGCTATATAATACTGTATCTACACAGCTTGTCACCATAGGGATTGCAACTCCTCCCTCTCTCTGTTCTGTCACCTTTCAAAACTTTCTTTGGTACACATGCAAATGATCCCAGGTACTTTGAGACAGGAACTGGAAAAATGTTACTGGGGTAAATGGATCAGGACTATCCAAACTAGATCCAAGCGCTATTTCTTTTTCTGATTTAGAAGATGAGTCACCTTTTTCACTGGATGACCAAGCTGAGCTGTAATAACCTGGCTCATGTTAAAGAAGTCTGACTTGAGGCCAGCCTTTTTTCTCATCAAAACAAGGGCTCAGATAACACACAGAAAAGTAACTTTTGAAAGTATTTAGCAGCGGGTGAGTAAATAAGTCACAACAATCAGTTCTATGAATATATTATGTTGGAAAGCTTGATAAAGATAACCTCTTCCTAATGACAGACTGAAACATCACTGCTTTGTGGTTGTGAATAATGTGAAGATTGACCATGAGTCTGAAGGAATATGACATCTGCAGAAAGCATGTTAGGTGTCCATTTTTCCCATTTATTTTTCTTCACTTTTGCTATGAGTGGTAAATCAGATCTGGTTTATCCTTGTCCTTGGCTCTTGTATCTTTTTCCCAAGTTTTAACTGTGTCTGTGAGCCTCTACAAAATTCCTCAGAGAAAATTCAGACTTGCAATAAACATAGAATTCATATAAATGTGTATAGACACATAATTACAAATATTTATAATTATGAATCTTTCTTTCCTATTTCCTGAGGAATTTTCTTCGTTTGGAAAGACAGGTATCTGTCATGGAAAACTGAAGTTTCTCTTGGAATGGAGAAAGTAAAAACCTCTCCTTCCAAGTTATTATAATTTTGCAACTAGGAACTTTCAGGCAAAAATATGGGAATAGGAATAACAGTTCTTTACTAGGAATATTAAAAATGCAAATACAGTAATAAAAAAAAAAAAAAGAAGAAACAAGCAAGCAAACAAACAAAATTCGTAGAAAATCCTGACAGAGTCAGAGATACGACCTGACACCCTGTTTGTCAGGGTGTTGGAAGCAGTCCAAGTAAGTCCTCCTGGAGTGACAGATGTGGTTCTGTTGGAGTGGAGATGATCCTGTAGACAGGTTCAGTGGCGGTGAGATGAGTCCGGTCTTCCTCTGGGAATCCAGTGGAAAAGGGGATGTCTGGGGTCCCTGTGTCCCCATTTTTATCTGGGTAGAGAATGGTTGGCTCCTCCCCACTGGGTGGAGCATCTCACCATGGGATGATGGAATGTGTCATATCACTGTGAGCCTCAATGCCCCATTAACAGAAGATATCCCCTGAGGGTGGACAGTGGTGGAAGAGATAAGAAACACTGCCCCACCTGGTTTTAACAGCTGGTCTATTATCAGAAGGCATCCACTCCCTTCCTGGAGTTACAAGAGATAAAGAAAAAAAAGAAACCATCTCTCAACTGGTTTTCTACAGATGAAATAGAATACA
This sequence comes from Prinia subflava, assembly GCF_021018805.1. NCBI lineage: Eukaryota > Metazoa > Chordata > Aves > Passeriformes > Cisticolidae > Prinia > Prinia subflava. The sequence goes on along the minus strand of NC_086250.1, from coordinate 9,691,669 downwards.
CTTTTTTTTGGTTACATAACCCCAGACAGGAATACCAGGCCATTAGTAAGCACTGCAGTGAGGATGGAGTGAGAATTGGGCAAGCCAAGGGCAACTCAGATTCTATAATTTATTCATGCAGCAAGGCTGTCATTAGCCGTTGTCAGAATATTTCTTTTCCAGAGCTGTCATTATTGTGTGTCAGGAAAACTCTGGGATGGGGAAACCACAATGGTTTTGTACTCAGTTGCTGAAAGGAATTTAGTCTGGTATTGGGCAAGGAAATAAAAATTAGTATCTCGGGAAATAAATTGGATAAGATTATTAATCTGTTAGGCAACAGAAGAAATCCACCTCCCATTGATTTTGGGGCATCTATAAATGGAGGTTTGCTATTCTAAGTAGTGCTGAACAACAACCATTTGAATTATTCACTGTGTTGATTCCCGGACTGATACGTGATACTGCCAGACTGGTGAACTGGCAGAATCTCATGCCACAATGCTACAATTCAAAAAAAATATTCCAGAAAGTGGAGGAAGACTCAAGATGAAGCCAGAATCCCAGGTGTATAAAACAGGGAAATAATGGTACAATATGTGAGCATCAAAGAAATTTTCTGTAACTTAAGGAAAGCAATTAAAAGAAAAAATAATTGGTTGTTTTTTTGGTTGGTTGGTTTGGTTTGGTTGTTGTTTTGTTGTTGTTGTTGTTTTGTTTTGCTTTTTAAGAAAAAAAACCGAAATCAGAGCAGAAGAAACCAAAGCAACCTGTACATTCTAATTAAAACCTGGGCAGTTTGGTTGTGCAGATAGAGCAATCAAGAACACAGGCACAAACTGTCATTCAAAAAGAGATGACTGAAAACTTAAAGTCATAGGAGTGAGAAGTAGAAGATGGGGAAAGACCAGAAGGAAGGACTACATGCCTCCCTAGGCATTTCAACACAGATGAAATGCCTGGCACTATTTTCCAAACCTCATTAAGTGGGGGAATTTCCCAATGCACTGACAGAGAGCAGATCTTTTAGCAGGCAGTGCCTTATCGATTTAAGCTACATTGCTGTATATTGATTTGCTGACTCTAATCAGGATGTTCTTCTAAGCAATTAGATCTTGTCTGAAAATGTAGGAGTTGCTGCTTGCCTCTACTAATCCTGAGATTTCAATCAATACTCCCAAGATTCAACCTGTAGCAGCCAGAATGTGGCGTGACTGTCCATTTGAATGGAATCTCTGTCCAGGGTAAGGCATCCCCACTCCCACACAAACTCATATCTTCCACAGGAGTCTTCTGCCTTGAATCATGCTCTGGGGGATCCTGGCCTCCTCCCCTGACTCCCAAGACAATCTGCACTGACTAGTTTCTGATTCCAGAGCTCACTTGGCTGTTAGTCAGGCCTCCCCTTTCTTCCCCCTGATCAGACTGCCCGGAGCAAGTCCACATGGACAGTGAAGAGGAGGAAACTTTTGTTCCCTTGGCTTCTGCAGCATGATGATATTACAATTTACATCTCCAAGGTACCAGCAGAACATCAATACCTTCCCTGGCCAGAGGAAGGGGAGGGAGACACTGTGACTCAGTCACTCAGCTGAGTCAGCGTCCTGGCAGCAGCAGTTTGGGTGGTGCCACTGTCACCACCCTCCTCCCTCAGAGCTGAGCTTGTACTCACTCTCTGTCTGCATGAGACTTCTCATCAGGGACTGAGGTACCTGCCCTGGTGCACCTGATTTTAAAATTTGGATGACATTCTCCAAGCCATGGCATAAATGTGAAAGCATTCCTTTGAAAGAAAAAAGAAATCATACCCACCAAAACCTAAAATACCCAACTCAGCTTTTCAGCTGAGTCTGGCAAGACTTTAGACATTAAAAGAAACATTTCTGCATGCCATTTCCCTTTCAAATTGGAAAGAGGAATTTAATTGAAATTGTTAAACAATCCAAGAACAATACAGAGCTGGAGTTTTCCAAACTGTTCTCCCCCTTTCTCACATCAGAAGCAGAGAGTGACAGTGATATTCTTAGACACCAAAATAAAGACCAAGCAGGTGGTCTTGTCCTACAGCACTTGACCCTTATCTCAAACTCCCAGGAGAACATCTTAATCACACTTACACCTCCTGCAGTGGTGTGTGCCACAGATAGAACAGTTCACAAGGTAGTTACAGACAAGAATTCTTACAATCACCCATAGGATATTTTCAGGCTGAGTAAAGTTAAAAGCCATTTATAAGCCAGGCATGAAGGACACTTAAATTGCCTTAAAAACAGCACTGGTTTTGCAGTATTTATGAACAAATCTGGGGAGGACTTGGATCAGACCCATTAAGGTGTGAATTATATGTAATGCAAGATATTCCCATTTGCCACTGCTCTCAAGGCACTCAGACCCCTACACAGAGTTCTTTACTTACTGTTTCTCTAGAGCCAAAGCAGCCCTAGAGCCCAGGAGTGAATCTGGGATTTGTACCAAGATCAGAAGAATGGCAGCAGTAAAAATTATTTGAGTGTCAGCTGCAATTCAAAAGAATGTGCGTGGTTCTGGTAGAGTTTGAGGTTCTCCTGTAGGAAATGGGATTATTTCTGCTCTAGAAGAGTCTTGTGTGCTTTCTGAGAGCTGAACAGAAAAGGGAAAACACTTTCGTAGGTACTTTCTGGTCCATAATTTTCTCTGTTTTCACTGAAAACTCCCTTTAGAAATTTACATGGATAATTTTAGTCAGCCATTACCACATCAAGGCTTTAGATGGTAAAATTTTTATTCTCTCACAATTTGAAATAGTCCTGAACAAAGATAATCAAGAGGAAGTAAATTCAAAATAGAAACTCTGCTAAGATAACAAAGGTCACGTGTAATGCGTGAAAAAACACTGCATTGAACTGAAATATTTTGCTTCCTGAAGTTACGTTATTTCATTACCTGTGTTTCTGCTGGCATGGGATAGGAAAGCAAGAGGAAAATAAGTTCAGGTTTCTTGTTGCCATCATCACCATCCTCAGAGTCTTTATGCTTGGCTTTTCTGAACACTGCAACCACATTTAGGGCTAGACCATCCCTGAAATGCTGAAATGTTTATTCATGTTCCTTTTCTCTCTCTCTTTTTTTTTTTTTTTTTTTTTTTTTTTTTTTTTTTTTTTTTTTTTTTTTTGAGCAGTGTAAGTTCCCACACTAAGAATGTGAGAAGAGGCATCAGCAGAATGGATCCATGTTTGTGCCATTGGGACCCAATCACTTGAATATGATTTTTAAGCACCTGAGGGATGAGGAGAAATGTTTATCCCACTGAGGACCACAGCCCGTGGGCCACTCAGGATGCCTTGCTGGGCCATGTGAGATGCTCAGGGGTGCCAGAGCTGCCTCCAGGGACCCTGCCTGGTGTCACCAGCAGCGCTGGGAGGGGAGGTTCACTCCATCCTGAGAGCCCTGTCCCCATGCCAGGGTCAAACTGGGCTGTACCCACGGCGCTTGTCTTGCCAGGGGGGTTTTACAGCACAGCCAGCTCATTCCAGCTCTGGATTCCACCAGGCACAGGCGGTTCAGGGATTCCTGCAGGGCACTCAGCAGGAGGGGGAGATGAGCCCTTGTTGATTGTCACCAGGAACATCAATTAAGGCCGGATAAGGATCAGGCTTGGGACAACCATTTGGAAAGCAGGACCCTTCTCAAGCAACTGGTGAGTCAAAATTCCAGACAAACCATATGAGGGGGATCTGGGCAGGCCTAGGAAGTCTGTATCAGATCATATTTGAATCCCTCCCAGTTCAATGTTCTATTTCTGACTGCAGGCAGTGCCAGTTATTTCAAAAGAGATTCAGCTGTAGAATATTGCAGTTTATCCCCAGGGAAAGCCTGGTTTTATATTTATGGCCTGTGTCTTGAACAGAAGATTTATATCAATTTGTAAAAAAGGTTGATAAACATTTACTCTTTTGGGCAAGACACTCTCCAGCCCCTGGGGAGAAGCATTTTGACAAACCCTGATAGGGGCCTCAGACACATTTTTAAGACTCAAGCCTCAGGGGTGTGGGAGGAGCTCATGCAAGAGCAAAGTCACTTTAGGCTTTGCAGGCTTAGGCTACAAATTTCCAGAGAGATCCAAAATTCCTGTCCATGCCATGTGAAAGTGCCTCTGTCAGACAGCATTTACCCCACCTGAAACTGAGAGCTGAAAACCATCTCAGCCCTCAGTGTGAGGTGCTCTGCCCTTCCCAGGGAATACCCAGCAGCATTTAGGAAGTTTGGCTCACCATTCCTCTCTGTCCTGCCAAATCCCAGGTGTCCCTGTAAGGCAGCAAACCCCTAACCCACAGCTGGATGAACAGGAATACAACTCAGATGAATCTCCAAAGCTGTTTCTTCTTTCAGAAGCACTCGGCTCTCTCAAGATTTACTGGGCTGTCAGGACAGAACAAGGCGTTCAGGAGACCCTGCTGATCCCATCCTCAATCTCATTAACTTCCTGCCTTCCCCAGTGCCCCTGTGGCCGCATGTTAACGAAGGGCTGGAATTGGTAAATGAAATTGATTACACAACGCTTTGAATGAGGCAAATTGTCCATCTCTGGAGAAAAGGTATAATTTTCTGCTGTGCATAAATCAAACAAGAGTCTCTTAAAAGCCCTGGGTAAGTAGAGAGCATTTCAAATTTGCTACAAATTGCTGGACAAAGCATTGGCAGAAGGAAGGGCAGGGACAAAAATTACCTTAGCAGCTCTTTCCTATCCCCAGTTTCTGTGATTCTATGAATTTTAATTCTGAGCTGCACAATTTAATTACCACTTGCAAAGAGCTGCAGAAAATGGAGCCATTTTCTACTGTGGGCAGGTCTGTCCTGTCATCTGTCAGCTGTGAAGGTTCTGAATGGTTCCTACAGAAATAAAAGGACATAAAATTTATCCGTGTCTATCCAAAGGACTGGACATTGGGGCATCACAGCTGGAAAAAGCTGCCAGAGGTTGTCCTAAAAGCCTCGAACCCCTCTTCAATAAAACAATCTGAACTCTGCCATGTTGCAGGACTACTCAATATCTTGTCATTTAATCATGTTAATATTTTCATATATCTGGTTTTGAATTGCTGCAAAGCAAAGGAATCAATTCCTTTACTCTCTTGCTCCTTTTATAGTAGCTATTTGACTAATGCAGAGCTTGGCCTTTTCCATCTTAGAGGAGAAATGTATTTCTAGGCTATTCTGGGAAACAAGGAATTATTCCCTTTCTTTGTGAGATGCCCTTGTCACATTCGTATCAGCCTTTCAACTCTCTGTAATCCTTAAAGGAGTCCTCCAAGCTTGGTGTCAGTTTTGTTCTGAATATTCTTCATATTATGCAGTTGCTCCTGAAGCTGTAATGACAGCACAGAGACAAAAAGATCTCAGTGTCTGGCCATATAAATATAAATTACAAGCCTGGGTATTCATACTATTATAGAATCATAGAATGGACCAAGTTGGAAGGGACAAAGGAATCATCTCTTTCCAGCCTCTCTGCAGGGATACCTTCCACTGCACTGAGGCTCATTCCTGTGGGACAGATATTATAATTTAACACTTTTTGTGCATAAATATGCACCCTATTCTCAGGCTGAGCCTGGCCAGTTTCATCTCCCAAATTCTGTTATTGCAGGAATTAAGGAACAGGTGGCAGATTTTGAGGGGTTTGCCTGTGCTGGCTTTAAGGGAGCAGAGTGCCCTGGGAGGAGCAGTGATGGATGTTCTTTCACTCAAGTGAAAGCCTTTCACTTGTGCTAGCTGTGAGTAAGGTTGTACCTGACTTAGACCAGATGATACCCCCAATTATTGCTTTACTTTTTCCAAGTGGAGATATTGTTCTTAAGTGATTATTATCCTATGTTCAGCAACATTTTCTTGAACTGTGCCTTTTTTTTACCATTTTTCCTCCTTTCTGCATTGAATTGATTTATTTATGTAGACTTTGATGTGTTATAAACTCTAAAATGATTCTAGACATCAATTCTCTTCTCAGGGGAGGCCTTATCTCACTGTTGATGGCCTGATTTAACTCACTGCAAAAAAGCACTATTTTCTGTGATGTGCCGAATTATGAATTCTCCCTAAAAACCTGCTGTGACAGACAAATAAACATTTTAGGCATGGGAAGGCAGAATCAGAAAGGTGTTGAGACTTGCTGAAAGCCACACAGGGTGTTACTGTCAGAGGCCAGATTAGGATTTTGCAAGTCACTCATCAGCAACCTCACTTGATTTGGTATCTGGGAGTTACAAAGAAACTTGGCAAACCTTACCAGTTCTCCTACCACTGGCACTGAGATGGGATCCCAGGAAAATCTGGTGTAGGATAAAGGTTCTGCCACAGCTTCCCTTGCCTGTCATACATGTGTGTGAAGACAAAAATGATCTGGTAGAAAGGTGGAAAAACTGTGGGTAGAAGTTGTAGCACCCATTCTGTGAGACTGTGAAGTTGTGATGCGTGGTTTACTGACAAATCCCTAAATCCCTGTGAGCAGGGAGGTGGCCCTGCAGTATGGGACTGCCACCACCCCGTTGTTCTTTTCCCATTTTTGTGGGCATTCAGAAAATGGATCTCCAGGATCCATCTGAAAAAGGCAAAGCTTGCCAAATGCCAGTCACTCTTAATCTCTCCATATCCAATTTACCAACACAGTTCCTGTGTCTGGTACCACTTTTGATATTGGGACATCCACGCCCTATTTCCCTTTAGGAAGACTCACTGACCTAGGTTTGTTGGATTGGTTATTCAGATAATTCCCTCAAACAGGAGAGGACCGCACAAATGGAAAAACTGGTTGTTTTTTTCTAGGTACTGAATTTAAGGATTGTATGCCATATGAAATAATAAAAATTTACTAATTTATGCAATCATAGAATCATAGAATGGCCTGAGTTGGAAGGGGCCCTAAAAATAATCTGGATTTAAACCCCTGCCATGGACAGGGACACCTTCCACTGTCCCAGGGTGCTCCAAGCCCTGTCCAACCTGGCCTGGAACACTTCCAGGGATGAGGCAAATTGAGCATGATACCCACTTACCTTCACACACATGTACCAGACCATTCCTAGAATCCCTAAAAGAGTGTTAGCAATAGGGCACAGAAAAACAGAGCAAAACTTCAAGAGCCTTTCCGCTCTCCTTTATAATTCTGGTAACTCACCTGTTGATTTTGCTCAGTATTTTCAAGAAAAAAGACAAAGTTCCTTTTTCTGTTCACTCTCCAGCATTTCGTAACAGTTGAATACTTGAAGCTGAAGGACATACAACATTTTTAATGTCTATTGCAATGTCATTTTTCTCCACATGCTGCAATAGTTTGTTTTCCCCATTTCCTTCTCTGGAGAAGGGGTCAAGTATGGAAACAGGACTTTGAAACCTGCTCAGTAAATAATTTCATTTACAGTAATAGCAACACCTAAAATGATCTTCCCTACCCCAAGTGGAAATCATAGCTGGACACAGACATATTCCCCCAGCTGCACAATTCCCACAACAATGCTATTTAAAACTAGTGGGTCAAAAACATTCCAAGTGTAATTCTGCTGAAAATTATAGTGTGAATCAATCTGAAATTCAATAGGTGGTGCCTAAACCCTTTCTTGCCATGGACAAGCAAATCCTGGGATGTGGAACAGCAAGTGTGAAAGAAAAGCAGCAATGGGAGTGTTAGAGAAGAAAATCTAAATGATGAAAATCTAAGCCTGAACAGAATTTTTCTTTGTGGTCCAGGAGGTCTGGTCACACATATATTGCAAATTTATATTTTAAATGCATATATACAGTGAAATTAGGCTCTTGCACATAAACATTTGGAGGAATTTTTTGCTTCGTTTCAAAGGTTTCCAAAGTACAAACTTGGGAAATATTACAGATATATCAGGCAGATTGGGAGCCACTTTAAGTTTCAAAATCATTGCAAATGCCTTTATGAAGGAGAGACTATTTTTTAGATAGGTTAGAGCCACAAGAGAGATGTAGAAATGGAAGCAAAATCTACACATTCCAGAACATTCCATTTTTCAATTTCCATTATTTTTTAGCTTGGGCTTCAGTCTTCAAAGGTGGTATATACATGAGTTGTTCCCTCTGTGTGTTTTAAAGTAGAATAGTTACCCACGTAGGTTGGTTGGTAGTAGACAGGTGGATTTGTTGTCACAGAAATCAAGATATCAGGAAATAAGGAAGGAGAATAGTAAAACCAGCCCAGGACATATCAGGCTATAAAATACACAGTTTCCAGAGAACTCAGATCTCTGACAAGTGTCTGCTTAAGTGTTTGGTCCCATAATCTTGGCCTACCTTGGGAAGTGTTTGTTCTCAGGAAAACTCTCTATCATCCAACTGCCTTGTTCCGTCAGGTCTTTTATTTCACTGCTCCACCCAGAGCTGATTTTCATTTAAATGTGGTAAATATAACAAGCCCTTTCATGAAATGTTGGAGGTCAACTGCACCCCTCATTTTATTTAGTGTATGTTTCTTTACTTCATTTAAAAGAAGAATAGAAAACCACAAACTGAAACTCAATATCACCAAGCACTGAAAACAAAAGAGCGCTTACGGGATTGGAGTGCTGGGGAAAAAAATACCATTTTATTTTGCAAAGCATTTGGAAAAGTATATTTCATCTTCTTGTTTAATTCTTTGGTGCCTGATATTTCAGCCATCCATCCTAGGCTTAATTCTGTGTGGTCCTACCAGCAAATGTGAGGTTTGTTTCTCGTGTTACTGCTCACCTACTGTGTGACATATCCTTGTGGTGCCTAAAGACACCTGGATGTAAAATGGCTGAAGAGGTATATTTAATTTATATTTGTGAATTATATTTATGTATTATATTTATACATTATGTTTATGCATTATATTTATGCATTACATTTAATTTAGCTTGGTTCCAGAAGGCTTAATCATAAAATTCTCCTACCTAGAGTACCTAAGGGAATGCTCTCTCATGTGTCTCTCTGTTCTCTTCAGTGTTTTGTCCACTCTGCCTAAAATAGCATATTTATTTTTTTGAATTTTGTCATGCTAATATTTTTGCCAATATTTTAAAATTTGATTTCTATCTCCTTTACAGTCCCCAGTTCTGGGATGTCCTTTAGAACCATTTCTGTGAGAAAGACTGTAGGACTGTGCTGTTCTCTCACACCATGAGACTCTGGCAAAAAAAGCTACTGCATAAATCAGTAAAACAAATAAACAAGAGGAAAGATTTTTTGCTATAATTGTTAATTACCATGATTTTCCTTGTTAGCTGATCTTCAGTTTTAATTTGTGCTGATTTATATGCATTTCTGTACTTCATATATTCAGGATAGGGACATTGATGTGTTTCAGTGTTTGTTGTTTTGGACTTTTAATAAAAATGGCATACATTCATAAACTTTCATATTTCAAATTTTAAAATATTTCAAATGTTAAAATATTTCTAAATATATATATATATTATCCTTTTTATAAGAAGTATATCTTTAAAGACCAGAAACATGTTAATTACCAGTATGCTGCTCCCTAATCAGCCCTAATCAGAGGCAGTGGGGACATTAAAAGGAGGAAGATAAATCTAATTTCAGTGCTTTGCTGGGTGAAAGTGTGTCATATTCACAGAACCAAGAGCCAACAGCTTTTTTCTCCTTTCAACTGGAAATGAGAAATATGAACATAGATAACATGATAAATGGAAATAAGAAATACGAACATAGATAACATGATAAATAGCACATTGATTTGGAACCTCATTGCTTGGGAAGCCTGTCATTACAGCAATAAAACCTGCATCTGTAATTAGGATAAAATACATTTGTGTGTGTGTGTGTAACAATATTAAAGTAAATGTAGACAGAGCTAATAAATATATTTAACAGTGAAAAGAAAATTATTAACTCACATATATAACATATTGTATGTGGACTTTGATGTTATGTGTCAATAAACAAAATAGCATCTCTCTTCCATTATTTGAGTGTACATAAAGCAATTACCACTTTAAAAACTTCTGAAAGAGCAAATACTTCAGTCTCCCTTCCATTTTGTGTAACATTGTGTGTGTACTTATCCATGAATTTTTAAGTTTTAAAAAGCATTGTTTTGATTTATGTGCCTATGCATTTTCTTTTCTTGTTTTCTTATTATTATATTCCATGCCCACTGTTTGGAAGGGGAATCACACAGAATGTCAAGACAGGGGGTTGTTGTCATGCTCTGTTTTTTCCTGGAAAAGTAGGATCTGCCCCATCAAGCAGGATTACAGTACCAGAGGCATTTAGAATTGACTTTAGGAAGGGTGTGTACAGGTATGCTTTTATGAACCTGATTTCAATGGGACAAGTTCATGTGCAGGATTATATTGGATTCAAAGCAGACTTGAATATCCTCATATTTCAGTCTTTCAAAACCCCCATAGATCATTTTCTACCACACAGCTCTGATAAAAACAGCTAAATATGGCTGGAATGTAACAGATGAGTTGGTTTTAAAAGCTGCTTGCTATAGGTTAAGTGGGAGAACAGCAGTTTTTCATTTATTCCTTTGTAGATCTGCAGCAAAAAATTCCAGAGAAGGATATAGATGTAGCAACAAACAGATGAAGTGGTTGGGATTTCTTGGTCTAGTGATATTTTGCAAGAATTCTTTTTAAAATGGAGGCGTTTGTTCCAGATCCTTATCCAAACATTTATTTGTTTCAGCAGTTTCCACAGTAATTGGCCATTGCAAACACCCAGAGTGTTTTGGGGCTGGCATAATGGGTCTGCTCTTAATTTATAAAAATAAATCACAACTTAGATGTCACTTTGCAGTTTCATGTAGTAAACTGATAGCCAGCTGGAGAATCGTAACAATATGGTAGTTTATTTTCTTTTTTATTTTTCTTTGAGCAGTGGCAATGAAATTTCTTTTCAAAGTTGACCAAACCCCCAAGACAACATAACATCACGACTGTCCAGCACAAGCCAATACTTTGGGTTGTCATCATTGCCAGTGTGGAAAATGGCTTTTGGTGAGCTGTACATCACAGAAGTCTTCAAATTATATCCACACATGCACAGATGCCATATGATGAATATCTTTCCAATGTGAAGTTATTCCCTGCTGTTAATGTCTTGAAGCTGTATGAACATGTTGTATGAACAAAACTGGTACCAGGCCGCAGCTAGAGCTGACTGGAAGACAAGAATTTCCATTTTTATTAACATCTTAGGGACTTCAACATTTGTTTTGTCCTGTTGGACCAAAAAAACCAAAACAAAACAAAACAAAACAAAAAACAAAAAACAAAAAACAAAAAACAAAAAACAAAAAACAAAAAACAAACCAAAAACCAAAAACCAAAAACACCAAAAACCAAAAACAAAAAACAAAACAAAACAAAACAAAACAAACAAACAAAAAAAAAAAACCAAAAACAAACCCAAAAAAAACACAACAAAACCATCCCATAGTGGAATAAAAATTGCATTGGAACAACATCTCTCTGTCTTTGGAGAAATGAGAAATCCCAGCCCTAAAACTATGATACACATTTACATGTTTGAGGGACAGACAGCACAGCTGTGACATTGAAGAACACCAAAGTTGTGTCACCTGCTGTCTCCTTTGGCCTCTGGGCTACAACATGGTAGAATCATAGACTGTGCTGAGTTGGAAGGGACTCACAAAAACCATCCTGCCCAACTCCTGGCTTGGCACAGACACCCCAACAATCCCATCCTGTGCATCCCTTGGAGCGTTGTCCAAACTCTCCCGGAGCTCTGGCAGCCTTGGGGCAGTGACCATGCCCTGGGGAGCCTGGGCACTGCCCCACACCCTCTGGGGGAAGAACCTTTCCTGATATCCACCCTAACCCTCCCCTGACACAGCTCCAGCCGTTCCCTGGGTCCTGTCCCTGGTCACAGAGCAGAGATCAGGGCCTGCCCCTCCTCTTCCCTCATGAGGGTGTTGAAGAGCACAATGAGCTCTGGCCTCCATCTCCTCTTCTCCAGCTGAACAGACCAAATGCCCTCAGCTGCTCCTCACGTGGCCTCCCATCTTGGCCCTTCATCATCTCCAAAACTCTACTTTGAACACTCTTAACAGCTTTAGGTATTTCTTTTCTTGAGGCACCCCAAACCACACACAGTATCCCGGGTGAGGCTGCCCCAGCCCGGAGCAGAGCGGGTCAATCCCTCCCTGGCCCAGCTGTGCCCGGTGTCCCCAGGACAGGGCTGTCCCTGCTGGCTCCAGGACACTGCAGCCTCATGTCCATCGATGAGGACCCTCAGTTCCCTTTCCCTGGGACTGCTTTCCAGCCTCTCCTTCCCCAGTCTCTGTGTACATCCAGAGCTGCCCCATCCCAGGTGCAGAATCCAGCCCTTGTCTCTGTTGAACTTCACACAGTTGGTGATTGCCCAGCCCTGTCATTATTAAGGGCTCTCTGCAGGCCCTTCCACCTTCCAGGGAGTCAACAGCTCCTCCCAATTTAGGGTCATCTGCAAACCAGCCTAGTGTCTCTTCCAGTCCTGTTTCCAAGTCCTTTATGAGGTTCTTGAAGAGCACAGGGCCTAAGATGGAGCCCTGCAGAACCCCACCCATGACAGGTCTCCAGTCTGATGTCACCCCAGTCACTGTCACCCTTTGTGTCCACCAGTTACTGACCCACCACACGGTGTTTTTATACAGCTGTGGGCTGGACAAAAATCAACCTGTTGTCCTCATTAATAGACTCTAAATTATTTTTATACTGTCAAAACCAATGACCATCAAAACAAACACTGTTTGTTATAGTTAACACCTTCCAAACCGACTGAAAAACCTCCATGACATCAACAAGTGGCAGTTCCTTATACCAGAACCACGGAATCCATGATCTTCATATTCCTGCATGAAAAATAAGGCAAACTTTATTCAATGCATCAAAAGTTAGGCCAAAAACATTTAAAAAAATCTTTTGCACCTGAATGAACTTTTCAACAGCAGATAAAGGATAGGAACAACCATTCCTGGCATATTTCACTAAATAATAATTCTGTTTCTGAGCTGACAGAGATGTTTTTACAGGGAAGCAAACTCTTAGAACGTACTTCTGGAAAAATGACATTTTTTTGTTGTTAGGTACTGAAGTACACTGACCTGATACAGATACAGGTTTTATAGCTCATTACAACCTTGTCACCCATATACTCCTCCAAAACACTGAACTACTCATTTTCATCTCAATTCTAATAGAATAACACCTTTTAAAACTTGTATTAACTTTATGTTTTACACTTTGATAGACCTAATTTTGTAGAGAGTTTTTCAGTAGCTTGTTTCTCTTTTCCAGACTAAGCTGGTATTATATTTCCCTATATAGCACTTGCTTCTGTTTCTCCTCAGAGTTTTACTTATTCCTACTCCTAAGTTGTATTCTTCATGTTTCAATTTCTAATTGTTAACAAGGAAGGTGAAATCTAGTTTTTGAAACAGATTATTCTGCATCATCCTCCTGAGAGGATTTTGCAAAGCTTTCCCACCTGTTGGGGGATGCTCTCACATTTAAGATACCAGAATATGCCATGTAACCTGTTTTCCATGTAACTCTTCTGTGCTTAGATGACTGAAATTGTCCAAAAACTCAAGCTAAACCCATCTGCCCTTCTGCTGGTGCTCCAAAGATGCTACTCTCAGCTGTCTCCTCCTCTCAGTGTGTGGGATATGCTCTTGCTTGAAAGATACCCAGCCAACAGCCAATTTTGACTCTCAGACAGACAATAGGACACCGACAACCAGACTGGGAATAGCAGGATTTGAGAGAGGTGAATGAGAAGAGATGCAGCAGACAGGACTGGCATAATGCAAATTGATCTACAATTCAGAAGCAGATGAAAAGCAGTTGAACCCAAAGTCAGCAGAATTAAAACTGATAAAAGTGAAGGAATATTTCAGCCACAGTCTATTAGCTTCTTTGTATCTGTATCTATTATACAAAGAAAAAAAAAAAGGTAAAAACTAGTAACAGAATAGGGCATTATTTTCACATTAGATAATACAACCAACTATATACTCCAGAAGAATCTATCTTGAATAAAAATGTCAGACTTATAAAGCTATTTTAAAGCTTTTTAAGCCAGGTATTAATAGAATAATTCAATTTTTAAAATACTAATGAATGAGTATTTAAAAATATATCTTGAACATTTTATAACTACTATGAAGGGAAAACCTTAAATCTAATATAGTTTTTAAAGTCTCTTGTTTCTGAACATAAAATTCTCAGAAAAATGAACAGACAGGATAATAATCAGTCAAGATATGGAATGCATTGATGTGTATATAAGGAGGAAAACTGTGTGTGAGAAACAGAGGGTTAGGCCCCATTCACTTTTAATTTTTTTTAAATATTCAAAATAATGATTTTAAAAAATGCACTAAAAAGTAGGCTGCCACAAACCTCAAGAAGTCACCCAGTCCATTTTTCTACCCTGGACAGGGTTACATATAAGCAAACTTCAGTCTCATAACTCACCTGGCAAATGTTTGTCTAAATTGTTCTTTAAGCCTCCACAAATTCTTGGAGCAAGCTAATCCAGCCCTTCACTATCTTGCTATTAAAAAGCTTTTTTTTTTCCCTTAATTCCCACCCTCTTTCTGTTGAGGCAATGCAAACACATCATGTCTTGTCCTGTTCCTGGTGGCTGTTATCATGTCTCTGCACATTCTTCCCTTCCCTAGACTAAACAAACCCAGCTCCTTTGCTCTTGTCTCACAAGTTGCATTTTCTGGACCTCTAATAATTCTTGGTGTTCATCTCTGGGTTTTTGCAAGTTGGCAAGGGGCATTTCTCCAGCTGTTACCTGTACTTAGCTGGACACAGGATCCCAGATGGGGTTTTATCCGTAGGGGAAAGAGTATTACTTCCCATGTCTTCTGTAGCCCCCCTCATTTATAGGGAATTCTTTTTTTCATTGGGATGGATCTGCTGACTCACAAATTCCCTTTTGCAGATTTGCTGCCTACTTGATTCTTCCACACCTTGTATCTGTCCTCTTGACTCTTAGAAATTGTTGGGTTGATTTGTTTTTTTAATTTGAAAGTTCAAAAGATGAGAGGCTCCTGTCCAAAAGAGGAATGGTACATATGTTTACAATGATGGAAAAAAAAAACTTTGCATATGAAACTAAATTTGTTTTCACCACTCTAAAGTTACCATTTACAGTCTCTAATCTTTTGTTATAAGTGGTGACCGTAAAGTGATCTCTGGTACAAATTAGTTCAGTCTGGCAACATTTGTATTTTGATGCAATAAAAAAAAATCAGTGAGTTCTTACTCAACATTTGTAAATAAAAAGAAAAAAGTATGGAATCATTAGGCAAATGAATGAATAGAAGGACTTCAGAAAAAAAAAAATGAAGGGATGTATGGGATTTCAAGTGTTGTCTAGAAAATTCAGGAGAAGAACTGCATTTTCTTCACATTCTTTTAATTTTTTCAGATTGAAATTTGATATTCTTTTCAAATAAGGAAATGAGAAAAAGTCTCTATCTACAATGAAATACTTCATCCACAAGTCTTCCTTTTCCTAAGGATATGAATCACCCCATGATCACCACAATACCTGAAGCCTGACACCCTGGTGTTAGAGGTTTTGTGGCTGAGCTCTCTCCTGAATACCAATTTCTGGCCAAGCCTTGCTTCAAGGCTAGAGCACTTCCATTGCCTTGCTGCTCTGGTTTCTGATCATATATTTGAGTTTTTGCTCCAAATTTCTCTCAGGAAAGACTTGTTGGGGTCTTCTTCTCTCCCAGCCATCAATTTACTGAAATTTGCAGTTTAGTTCCTCTGAAAACTGGAGTAGTCTGTCAGTTATAGCAGAAATTGCAATAGGGTTTCGAGATTATGAAGAGAAAGGGCAATAGCAAACATCAAATATTTTGTTAACATCAATCTTATCCCCACAGAAAATCAAGCCAAGGAGCCTCTGTTCTCTAAGCACTATCATAGGTCTTCCTACAAAAAACCTGCTCTGTTCAGGCTTTCTAGAAATAAATGGCAACAGAAAAGAAACTATAATTCTTGCTAGAAAATAAATTTTTAGAGGGTCTGAGTGTGAGAGGAAACCAAGCAAAAGTTTTCCATTGGCCAAAGAGAGTTTGGGTAAAACTTTTATGAACACTGACAAAAGGGGAAAAGAAAACCCAAAATGTCATACTTAATTGCAGCTGGCTTCATGAAATCCCCTACTAATTCACTCTGCAGAAACAACAAAGACATTGTATCATTTACTACATCAGCAAAGACACCCCTATCATTTAGATATCAGTGATGATACTGCAGAAGAATGGACAGGATAGAATTTGAGATAGCCAAAGAGTGATTTTATGTCTTAGACTTTGAATAACTTAAACATTTTTGTCATTTCCCCCCTCTTCATTTCGAGCTATTGAGAACTCTCAGGCACCAAAAGCAAGTTGTGGAAAACACTGAAAAATTATGAGCTCTCAACCTGGATGTTTTGTCTGTTCACATATCTGAAAAGTGAAGCAATAACTTGGTCAATTTTCAAATCCAATGCATTTTATTTTTCAAAATAAACAAAACCCAGTCCTCATCTCCATCCTTCCAAATCAAGGAACTGACAGACTTATAATTAAATTTCTACCTAAACATTTATTTCTGAGGAAAATGATTTTTTTAAAGAGAGAGAGGAGGAATAAATTAGCAGAAGTATCTCTGATCTGTTGTGAACTTGATCACCAAATTGGTAATTTTTCCTACCTTCTTGTTTTGCCAAGTGCCCTCTGTCTTTCCTTTAGAAATTCCTTGCATTATTTCAACAGCAGTTCCTGGTTTATTAATTCAGACTTAGGCATCCAGCTCTTTTAAAATGAGGTTCCCTCAATCATTTTTCTGGTCAGGCAAGTAACCTTCTCAAATAGTATTTTTTTTCCTCTCCAAAGCAAATCCACCAGTATTATATTTCCCTATCAGAGAACAAATACATGAATTACAAATTCTTCCTTCTTCCCCCCTCCCCCCAACAACAGCCCATTGATTTCATGCACACTTTCCCAGAAAATCCAAGCAGCTTCACATTCTCCCTGCCCCCAAATCCATCAGGTTTCCCATTCCCACAGTCTACCCCAGCCCCTCTGAATGGAGCACGCTTCTGATTCCCAAGGACTCCATGAGGAGCCCAGCAGTGAGGTGTCCTCCCCGGCAGCTCTGCCGTGTCACAGCAGCAGCGTGACAGTGGCAGCAGATGGAGGCTTGAAGCCTCTGTTAACAGTGTGATGTCTCAACCCAGCCCTCCCGTGGGGATCCAATTTTTGGCTGCTTGGCAGGCTGGGAAGGGGAAGAATCAGACCTCCCTCATGCTCCTGTGCATGAGACATGAAACAAAAGCCTTCCCCTGCCTCACTGATTTCAGGCTGGCTCAAGTCCTTCACATCTTGCAGGCAGCACAGGCTGCCCCATCCTCCTTTCCTGAAGGTAAATGAGTGATTTATATTCCTAATATTGCTATGTGGATATCAGTTCAGGCAGGTTCATGCAAGGCAAGACAATAGCTGTTGGGGAATTTGACTGAAAAATCAAGGTTATTTCATTTACCCTCATGGCAGAAATAAAATGAAGATCATGATTTGCAAAGTTACTTTGGGGAACAACTCCAAGGAGCCGCCCTTTAATACCCTCTCAAAGCAATTAAATAATTTCTTATTTGATACCCAAAGATGGCATATGGAAATACATAACAAACCTAGGATGCTGCATTTTCTTAATAAATATAACTTAATCAACAGTTTCATCCCAGTAACACTAAATATTTACACACAAAAATTATTTTGCTTGGAGCTTAATCATGAAATAAAAGTAATTGATTTCTTACAAACACCAATTTACTGTCTCCTTTCTCTGCTTGGGAAACACACTCCAGTTCTGACAAACTGACAGAGCACAAAATAGTTACAAACTAATCCTTGTGGACTGAGAACTCCCAAGATTTCTTGTTCCCCTCCCCCTTGGCAAGAATGAAAGACTTCCTCTTTCTCATGGCAAATCTCCCTTTTCCCACATATTTGGTGTCAGAGCTGTGTTTCACTAGGCCTTGCAAATTCAAATTCCTTCAGGTCTTTTTTTTTTTTCCTTCAGTGACATCCATATGTACAGGCAATAGGAGTAGCAAGAATATCCATTCTTTTCCTCCTCCTGTCCTTCTCTTTCAAGGCAGTCAGTCCCTT
The DNA here is from genome assembly GCF_021018805.1 of Prinia subflava. Taxonomy (NCBI): domain Eukaryota; kingdom Metazoa; phylum Chordata; class Aves; order Passeriformes; family Cisticolidae; genus Prinia; species Prinia subflava. The sequence continues at coordinate 9,673,506 of NC_086250.1, read as the reverse complement.
TCCTTGCATGGACACAGCTCAAGAGTTTCCTTGTAATAGTTCCCATCCTTTTCCCTCAAGTGTCACCACTCCCACTGCACATTCATAATTCTCCAACTAGATGCTTTAAGAAACAAACGATGCACAAATCAACGTAGCTGAGCTTTCTGTGAATTCAAATCTTCCCTGTAAAAGCAGTTATGGTGTTTTTGGTGGGTTTGTGAAAGTTGCTGTCAAATTAGTCATAGCTGGACTTTTACTACATGGAATGCAAAATAATTATTTCTTCCAACATTTCCATCTGCTCTGATGTTTTTGGTGAGATGAACCTGGACAGGAGGTGAAAGCTTGTACCTCCTTCAGCTCACCTAAGGAGAGAGAGAGTCCTTCCAAGGCAGCTTCTGAACAGGAATCAGTGGGGATGTTAAAAGGGGTGTCAAAGTTGGCACCTCAGGTAGGAGATGCTACCTCAGCCGATTGTAAGTGCCAGTCCTCATGTGGAACCAGCCTTGCCTTGAGGCTTCAATTCTTTTACAGAGGCAAAGCTTGCCTCTTTTCCAGGCTGCAATTCACCCTTCAGTAAACACTTCTGAACAGGATTGACCAGGAGTTGAGACTGCGCTTCTTTGAGAATGGGTCATCCTGTTTGAGCTGGCAATGGGTTTTGCTGGGAGAAATTGCCTCATGTCCCACCTTCTGCATTAACACCCTCACAGCTGGAAGCTTTAAAGAATCATCAAATCACAGAATTATTAAGGCTGGAAAATACCCCCAAGATCATCAAGTCCACCCTGTAAACCAGACCAGAGCACTGAGTGCCACGTTTGGCAGTTTCTTGGATACCTCCAGGAGTGGGGATTCACCCCCTCCCTGGGCAGCCCCTTCCAGTGCCTGAGCACCCTTTCCGTGAAGAAATTCTTCCTGGTGTCCAACCTGAACCTCCCCTGGCACAGCCTGAGGCCATTCCTTCTCATCCTGTCCCTGTTCCCTGGGAGCAGAGCCCTCTGCCCCCCAGCTGTCCCCTCCTGTCAGGAGTTGTGCAGAGCCACAAGGTCCCTCCTGAGCCTCCTTTTCTCCAGGCTGAGTCCCCACAGCTCCCTCAGCCCCTCCTGGTGCTCCAGCCCCTTCCCCAGCTCCATTCCCTTTCCTGAAAATGCTCCATCCCCTCCATGTCCATCTTGCAGTGCAGGGCCCAGAACTGGACACAGGACTCAAGGTGTGGCCTCACCTCAAAGCTCCACCTGGCTCTGCCACTCCAGAGCAGCTCTGTGACATTCCCTGCTGTGTGAAAAACTTGTTCACTGGACTGTGAGTGACCTCACTTTGATGGAAAGGCATTGGCAGACAAAATATTCCATCACTCTTTTTAAAGCACTATGGCTGTGCCAGAGCAGGAGCCTTGAAATGGAGCACACAGCTTAATCTGCCTTTGACATGTTTGTTTTTAGCCCAGTTGTTTCTTATTAGAAAGCACTTTCGTTTCTTTTCTGATCATTAATCAGCATCTCTATGTGAACACAGTGTTTAACAGAACACTCTGACCATCACCTTCAGACATCAGCTGTTCTTCCATTAAGAAAAAATCCTTCTGTGTTGAAATAAATGATGAGATGTCTGAATCTGGAGGACACATTTTTAAAAGTTGCATTTGGGGTTATGTAATTTTAAGTTCCAAAATCACATGCACCCTGATTTACCACATTTATTACAATATTTATACATTTCCATAAAGAAACAGAATCAAACACTGACTTGCAGACCTCTGCAGTGTGTGTTTCATGCCAGTCCCTGGCACACTTTTGGCTCAGGCCAGCTGTCCGTGGCGTGGTGCAGGGAAGATCATAGCCCTAAAACTGCATTCAGCAGGAAGGCAGCCACTCTTTCCAGGAAGGAGGGAAGTTCAAGCCCATAAACAAAGAACCAGATCATGGCACTTGGCCTGTGAGCCAAGGCTGGGGCACCAGTCTGAGGCTGGGTTTTTTGGCAGTACAGAAATCTCCCTCCTATGTAATAGTGGTTTTGTATTACTCCTGTGAAAAATAAAATATTGAGGTAGGTGACTTTGATTAAAGGACATTTACAACATTGAACTTAGTGTGTTCATTGGTTGTATTTTTCCTCTGCTCACTTTCATATATATATATATATATATATATATATATATATATATATGTATTTTTAGGAGGATTTGGCAGTTTTGGAGAGTGTGGGGCGAGTTGGCGAGTTTTGCACTGATTTACTGCACTGCAGAACATGGAATCCATTGGTGTTGGGTGTTAGGTGACACAAGATTACAGAACTTAGAACCAGTGCATTCTTATTGTCTGTTATCTATTAGTTTGCTTAATGCCCATATAAAGAGCTTTTTTGTTTAAACCCTTTATGTCTAACTGGATAAGAATATTTTGCCTTCAGCTACAACATAATAACATTTTATATGCAATTTATGAATGTGAGAGAATCAATGGTAACATGTTTCTGGGGTTTGTTTGGGTTTTTTTTTTTTTTTATTTTCTGTTTGTTTGAGAAAGCTCATTGGACAAAATCTTTTGAATACAAGGCATGATCATATGTTTAGCTTTTTCTGAAAAAAAAAAAAAAAAACCACTAAAATTTTAGAAAATACTTGAGTAAAATTGCTTGGGTAGAAGGAAAGTCCTTTGCAGTGACAATTTGTGACTTCTAAACTTTCCTTTTCTGCAGCTTTTTCACTTGGTCTATTAAAAACCTCCTCTGTCACTGCAAGGTTTGCTTGTCACTCTAACAGCAGAGCTGATGGACACTGCATATTTTAACTAAAAACTGTTATTGTGAGATGAATATGATGGCTGAGATGAGAATAATTCAGACTTAATCCAGTGCCTAGCATTTAGAATGACTAATGGCTTTGATATAAAAGAGTCAATTAATTCTACAAACACTTCAGGCAGTCGCCAGAATTTCAACTTCTGGTTTTGGTAGGAAACAAATCTGGCATGGTTCAGGTTGATGCAGAATCCAGTTTTATTTTCACTGATTCCAACAAAACTGAGCCAAGAACCCTACAGAAACACAGGCCTTACTCCTATGGTTTCAGATTAATAAGGATTTATCCTGATATGGATCAGGCTGCTTTTGCAGGTTGGTGCAGACATTAAGATAATAATCTAAAGATATAATTCAGGCAAGATTTAAAACTCTACTTTATTTTACATGTGTAGGCAGTCTTGAAGAGATCAATGGGATTACCCATGTACATTATGTTGAATCACTCATAAATCTTTGTGAAGCTGTGACCCAAGGGTCTAGCCTTGTATTTATCTTCAATATGGATTTCAGTTCTCGAGGCAATTTCATTGATGACTTAAATATGCTCACAGCAGTGTCCCATATTCATGGCTGCATGTATCTGATTGATCAGGTCCTTAGATTATATGAGAAGTGGCAGAAAAGAGAATTTTATTTTCAATCTGTTCACTTTCAGTATTGTAACTCCGACCAGCTCTATATCCTTCTCTTTCCTTGCATTTTTACTCTGAAAAGACAGAAGATATTCATTACTGCTAAATTACTGTGTTTTTTCAGTCTTCATCGGGACTTCCAATTACACCACATATGGTTCTTAACTTTAATTTATAATTAGATTACTAGTGGTAAATTGGTCTCCTCCTTACCCGAGTTTGAATTAAAATATATTTGATTTTTTAAAATTATAATTATGACTGGTTTAGTGTTCCCTTTCCTGTAGAAATTTCCTTTTCCTTTCTGTTTCTCTTGGAAAATGAGATCTACCCTCATGTAACTGCTTGGTTTTGACCCTTTGACCCTCACTGATGTCTATTTAAGAATCTTCAATTAAATGTAGCTGGGCTCAGCAGAGTACTGCCCCTTTATTTGTACAGCTGTATCACAATTTATTCTCCACAAGAATTTCAAAATATATTTTCTAGTATTCATCACTTCTAATTAAAGAGATATCAGAAAAATTATTTTTATACTTATTGGGGGTCTCTGAAGCATACACACATCTGCCTTAAAATTCTAGAATATCTTCTATGGTCATTAAATCTACCTATCTTTGAATAGTTTAATGGATTCTGATCACTCTCCTTTGAAGGACTAATACCTGAAAATTTTCTGTCTTCAACACTGCAGTTCTGCAAACCTGAAAGAACTTTTTTCCTAATGAGCTTCTTCATTAAATACTGATTTTCCATTCTGACACTGAGTCTCAACACAGTGTAGCTCAATAGAGTTCAGTAAAATTGTATTGATATGGAACTACTGCAAAAATAGAGGGAAGAGACCACACCAATTTCAAATGTAAGGTTTGGAACCACCATTCTGGTTTTCCCTCTGCAAAAACAGTGCAATTATATTGGTCTAATACCTGTGTGAAATCGGAATCAACCCCTACATAAAATGATTAGACAGCTGGAAGCTGGAAAAATGCAACCATTCAAAATTTCAATCATCTGCCAATCGCTCTATATGAAAGGAAGGAAGGAGTTTATTTTTTTGTTATAGGAAGAAAAAGAATTCTTAGGAAAGAGACTGTGGAAGAGACACCAGGATTTAGGGGAAGACAACATAATTTAGGAGAAGGTACCTTAATGCTTTGTTTTGTTTTGTGTTTATGTAGTTTGCATCTTTTTACCTTCACCAAGTTGCCTTGACCTTCATGGTCACCAAGACCTGTCTTCTGCCTCTCTCTTATGCCTCCTGGCAAGAAAGTAGAATTTCCATCCCTAAAAATCATTCCATGATCCAAAATTTATTTCAGTATCTCAGTAATGTTTTGATCTGACAAAACAATGTCTCTGAAAGCTGCCAAATAAAAAGAGTCCAATATTCCACTTGTCATGAACTTGTTAAAATAATCAGTAGAATCATATTCAGGACTGCATTCATCTCACAAAACTTCAGATGTATGGGTAAGGCATGTAGGGCACACTATTTGCCAAGACTTTTCCTGCATTTGATAGGGGGACACCCAAAGAGGCAGCTTATCCCATTTTCCTGGGACAAATGAATACATTCCTGGATGTACTGTTCCTTTAATCACAGGGGCTGCCTAAATATCTAGGATTGACTGGATGCCAGTAAGACAGTGATGTGAAATAATGTATAATCTAAACCAAGAGAGCTGAAAAACCTCATGAAACAAAACATAGCTAGAAAACAAACCCAAAATTTGGATGTCATGTAAAGGAACGTGAAATTTGAGGGAGTTTGTCTAGATATGAAAAGCTATGGTTGTACTCATAATTTTAAAAAATGCTGCATCTTCTTTAGTCAGACTGCCAGCAGAGGGTCTGGCAGCATTTCTGGACAGTTTTATAGTTATAACTGTGTGTGCTGATGTGACAGGGCCTCTGGTCTTTCCATGCTCAGTACTGGCAGAGTCCTAATCCCAGGAGACTCCTTCTGCAGGGTTTGTTGGACACTCTGATCATCCATGCAAGAACAACTATTTTACAAACTGTGGACTTACAAATTTTCAAAGTTCCATAAGAACAAGGTTTACAATGTATAGAAGCTCACAAGCAACGAAGAAACCACTTCCTATGCTTTGTACAGACGCTCTCACATGATTATTTTTTTTGTTACTGCTATAATGTTACTTAATGGTCTTCTCCGAGTGTCTAATGATATTTAGTGTTCTACAGTGGGATGCAAATTTTTCTTTTTAATTTGCCAATAAATTTCACTAAGTGTCTTCCCTTTGTCAGGCAAAATTTTTGTTGCTTCAAAATACTGCTGTAGCTTTATGTCATTGCTTCTTTAAGCCATTTTCAGAAGCTGTAATGAGGCAGGGAGGCAGATGTCTAGAAATTTCAGGAGAAGCCCTCACATTGCACAAATTTCTCTGACTCACTGTCTTAACAGACTGGAGCTGAGGTTTCATGTGGTCTGCTGCTCTGTGTGATGCCAGCTATATTACTGTTTCAAACAACTATTTCATAAAACTATCTAGCAAAAGCCGACCTATGAATCATTAACAAGGTTGTTTACAAGATGACTTTCATCTTCCTCATGCTTTTCTATAGTAAATTTCCACTTTAACACAAGCCACAACTACACCCTTAAGTGGAAATTCATCACCCTTAAGCTGAGTGAAGATTTCTGCAAACAGAGTTTGGCTTTTGTGCTGGTTGTTAATGATTAACATTTAATGTGTTCTGACTACGTGTTCAGCCAAGTGCAAGACAGAACTGAAGGCAGTTCTCAGACTCAGTGCTTAGCAAAACAGTGCATGTAGCACGGAATTAGCTTGTCAATCCAGAGAGCCAAGGACAGAACCCGGGTTACAGGTACCTGTGGAGTTTATTCTGTAGGTGACAGCATCCTGCCAGAAGCACAGACAATAGAACCCCTTCTATCCACTGCTTTCATACAGAATCACCAACTGGTTGAAGTTGGAAGAGACCACAGAGGGTCATCTGGTCCCACCTCCCTGCTCCAGCAGGGCCATCCCAGAGCACAGGGCACAGGATTGTGTCCAGAGGGGTCTGGAATATCCCCAGGGAGGAGACTCCACTCCCTCTCTGGACAATCTGTTCTGGGCTCGGTCCCTGCCCAGGGAAGAAGTTCTGCCTCATGTCCAGGTGGAACCTCCTGGGCATCAGTCCCTGCCCGTTCCTCTGGTGCCATTGCTGGGCCCCAGGGAGCAGAGCCTGGGCCCTGCTCGGAGCCCTCCCTGCACACAGGGACACCCAGGGCTGAGGGCCCCTCTCAGCTGGGGCTCCTCTCCAGGCTGGACAGCCCCAGCTCCCTCAGCCTTTCCCTGTCAGAGATGCTCCAGGCCCTGAATCATCTCTGCAGCCTGCGCTGGCCCTGCTGCAGGAGCCCCCTGTCCCTCCTGTCCTGGTGATCCCAGAGCTGGACACAGCTCTCCAGATGTGCCTCCCAGGGCTGGGCAGAGGGGCAGGATCACTCCCTGACCTTCTGGCACTGCTCTTCCCAATGCACCCCAGGAAACCACTGACCTTCTTGGCCCCCAGGATGCTGTTGCCTCATGGACACACTGTTGTCCACCAGGACCCCCAGGTCCTTCTCCACAGAGCAGCTTCCCAGAAGGTCACCTCCAGCCTGTGCTGGTGCATTGAACTAATTCTCCAAAAAATGCAAGACACTGCATTTGCCTTTACCAAATTTCAGACACTTCTTTTCTGCCCATCTTCCTAACCTTTTGAGGTCCCTCTGAAGGGCTACCCAGTACTCTGGGTTACTTCTTTTACAGCCCAAAATTTGAATAACAGTGTGAGAAAACTGATAGCACAGAGGGGGGAAACTGAGACAGGTGCATAACAGAAATAGAGAAGTCTGTGGCCATGTAGAAAGTGATCCATAGAATTACTGGTGCTGAGATGGACACATTATTGTTTTATAGTGCCAGCCATGAATGTTGGCTACTCCTGAGCAGCACAGAGTAAGCAAAGACTGTGGATTTTCCATGTAAAACATTGATGTCTGGGTTCACAGTCATTACAGGTAGCTCCTGTTGTGTTTTGGCGTACATTTCTTGGCACTTCTTTTGCCTTAATCGTTTCATCCTACCCTGCAAACTGGATTGTAACAAAACCTCCATTTTTCACACACCCAGTAAAGGCTGAGTGCTCCCATTCTCAACCCTGAAGAAAGATCCTAAGCATGAAAGAGAAGTGATGGTGAGAAGAGAAACGGGATATGGCAAGTTAGGGAAATTGTGTTGAGACCACAGAAATCCTATGTTTTTCAAGTGCTAACATATGTTATCAGACAATAACATATTCATAGTAGCTTAAAGCAATGGTGGAGATTTGCAGTAGTTTTCCAGGCTTTTCTTCATTTTCAAACATGAAATATGAAATACAGGCAAATGTGTGATTGGTTAAAAAATAGTTTCTCCCATTGATTTTTCTGTCCTTGAAAAATCAGTCAAAATTTAGATATTTTGGAGCATTTTACCAGCTTTCACCAGTGCTGTTATTGATGTCCTGATTATTTGCATTACCCACTAGATAGGAGCTCAGTCCTGTTGTTTCTCTGTATAATATAAAAATTCACTCAAGAAATAAAGGCTGCCACAAGGAAGCAAAGCAGTGATGCTGATTGGTGTAAATTGGGAGATGCTGAAAAGTGGTAACATTTTCCTTCAACCAAAAGACAGTGAAGTCTGAGAAAGGAGTTAAGGATGACTGTCAGTCAAATTTGATAAACTATTTGTGAAAAGAAAGGCAAAAGGAGAGTCGCCAGAGTCGCATCTACAGGAAACTGAATGAGTCTGCTTTGGAATAAGGCACAAAATGCACTGAAAAAAACCCATAAAATCAGCAGACATCTGACTATAAAGTCTCTCCAAACACAGGTTGTGAGGTGTTTTCTTCATAACATCATGGGGCATGCCAGAAAAAGTAATAACTCTTCTCATACAAACATTCAAACATTCAAACATTCCCATTGACTCTGTGCAATGTTGGTGTTTTTTTCATATTTCTTTCTTGTCTAAGATTTCTGTTCCTAATTTGAATATAGCATGCCCAGATTTTTCCTTGTAAATATAACCAAGAAACCATAACTGTACTTTATGAGATTAAAGAATTAAAGAATTCAGACAAGCCAGTAAGATAGGATGGATTCTTTAACTTCTGGAAATTTGAGCTATGATCATCCTCTATAGGCTAGGAAAGGCATTGGATTAACTTCAGGGGCACTACATCTGATTTAAAAGAGTAGGAAAATGTGTGGGATCATGTGAAAACAATGGGTCAGGTCTATGTGTGCAGTGACTCACCACAGGTATTATAAAGCATTATTCTGCATTTACTATTGACTTACTGAAAAACAGAGAGGTCCTGACTGCTTTGGAACATTAAAACTCTTTTGCCACAAACTCCTGTTTTCATGTTTTCACTTTCCCAGGGAAAACCTGTTTAGGATTAACTCTCCTTGGAAAATCTCTACGTGCAGTTTAAGCATAACTCATTCATTGTGCAAAAAGAAAACTTTGGCCACAATACTGTAAATAGCCTGACAATTTTTTTACTCTATTTTACATATTTGCAAATTTTTACATACTGGAAATATGGAACTGAGGCTGCCTATAGTTCTCAGAGGATTGGTCTGTATTCATAACCAAATTGGAAAAAAAAAACAAACCAAACTTGCCTAAGGATTATAAAATTTAGACTGTTTAAGAACTATGTACAGTAACAGCAAGAAATGTTATTAAGATTGAGAATTTGCCTTGGAGACATAGAGAAAGGCATTTCCACTCAGCCCAGTGGAAGGCATGGGGATGGTCTCAGTGCGACCTCCTTGGGTTTGCAGGATTTAGGAGCCACACACAGAATTTGGGGGACAGAGTGTTTATTCAGTGAATAAAACATTACACTTATACATATTTACCAAATGCCTGTTTAAAATGAAAGTTTAGTAGCTTCAAAACTCTTCTGAATTTGGGACTGTTTAGAGCAGCTTGCTCTAAAGCTTTTTTCTTCTTCCCTAGGCACAGTGATGTAGAAGTTGCTTTTTTAAAATTAGGAGTAAATGGTTTCTTTCTTTGGTCGGTAAAAAAAAACCCCAAAAAACACTGAGAGAGTGCAGCCAAAGGTGGTTTTTGTGAGCTCAGTTTGCCCTGTACTTGATTTTGGCAATTCAGAAGAGCTGTCCACCTTACCTAGAAAGCTTGCCTGGGAAGAAAGGTTTCTAAGAATAGCATTCCCCTGCAGCTTCCTCCAATAAGGTTGACTGCAGTTTTCCCTGCAGGATGTAAAATTAGTTTAGGCATCACCAAACAAATAGGATTAACAGTGCTGTGTGCTGCATCGTGTGTCTTATGACTCTCCTCCAAAGTTCAGAGGCTGGATTTGGATTCAGAAGAAAAAAGAAAAAAGATGAGACTGATGTCCAAAAATGAATGCACTTTCTGCCTGAAGAGAAAATTGGTTTCTCTAGTTGGATGCAAGAAATTCCAGTCAGCAACAAAATGAACATATTCCAGGGGGTCCAGTGGAGATGGTTTAGGGTCTGGAACACCTCTGACAGGAAAAAAAAGGCTTTCATCAGCTAAAAAAGAGTAATTGGAGGACAACAATTTTGCTAGTTGAAGATGACAGTGATGCACATGAAGTCTGAAACCATTATATCCTTTAATCACTTCTCTGGTTCTTTAATTTTTCATTTTTGTATGAACTTTGTGCATAAAGTAAGTTTCCAACATTGACAGCTTTATAAACTCACTTGACCTAAGTCAGCATAACATCACTGGCTTCCAAAAACAAAGGTCATTTACAAGAACCAAGATGCTGGCCTGGACTTTTTTAATGTGTTCCCATAACTTTATCCCTGCACATCACCAGGTTCTGAGTGCCTGTCCGTGTTACATACACAATAACCTTCATGCCCCCAAATAAAGGTTTATTGGAAGTACAATGGTAAGTTTTATTGACTTAGAGTTTGGATGTGAAAATGTTAACCATAGACTACCCAAACAAAATCAGTGGGATTGCATCAATTTAGAGCAGTCAAGAATGTGACAAGTAGTGACCTCTTTCTTAAAAAACATTTCATTTTTTCACCATTGAGAGATCACTTTGGTTTCTGTTTCTATTTTTTCCTTTAAATATAAATTATCTGAGGAATACATAGTAGACAGCTTTGTAATCTTACAGAGATTGAGCTGCTTTTTCTTTTTTTTTTTTTTTAATTCAAAGTACAAAGGCTGAAGTGCTAAACTTTATGAGGCCTGTAATAGGTCCTTGGCCTGCAAAATAATAAGGAATAAAAATAAATAATAATCATCTAATACCAAGCACTTATGTCATGCCTTTCATCCAAGGAAGTCAAACCACTTTATAAACAGCAATGAATTAATAGAGGAATGTTTTGCCACAGGCAAAAGAGTGAAACAAAAAACCATCCTTGTACTCCCTGCAGCCTCCCGAACTGCACAAAGGCAATAATTCTGTGAGTGAAAATTGCACTGCTTTTTGGTGCTTATTCCTTAGCACTTCTGGAAACTTGGATCATGTTTTTCCTCCACACAAAGTCTCCCAGTGTGCAAGAGCCACGTGGCAGGATCAGTTCAAACAAATGTCAGGACTCTGTAATTTGCTTTTCCTTGTCTTTCTGCTGTGCCACTGAATACCCAGGAAGAAGATACAAATGGATCACTCATTTCATCTTTTTTTTTTTTTGCTCTTAGTTCCACATGGGTGAAAGTAACCATTACATGCTCATGAAAAATGGGGGGCAGCTCCAACTTTCTCAGCCCTTATCAACTTTGTGGCCCCTTCTGGACTCTACCCTAGCCAAGTGCAGCCCCAGTTTGGTCTTGGAGAAGCTCATGAGGTATCTGCTGTGACTGGTATTCCCTGCTCCAGGGGGCATTCCTGGGTCACACTGAGTTTTGACAACAAAAGAGAGCACTGAGAAGGAAGGAGGAATCTTTATTTATGCCACAGTGTATGTATCTGATAGACTCCTGAGGAGGAGCTCCACAAGGACTAGGACAGGTCTGGAAAAGGCTGGTAAGGGTGGTCAGGAAAACAAAAGTTTTCACATGTGATAAGACTGAACAGAGTACAACTCACCAGCCTGGATATGTGAAGAGAGCTATGATGGAGGCCTACAAAGTAGCCAACTATGTGAATGAAGTGGCTGAGGAATGATCATTTATTATTTGTTGCAGAACATGAACTCAGGAATACCAGAGGTGGCGTTCAAATGAAAAATGGGAAATTTGTTTTCATTTCATTATCCCAGAAGATAATGTACTCTAAATATATAAACACACTTAAAAAGCTGCAAGAGGAAATCCTGGAGACCAGGAAAATATTAAAAACCATTGAACAGGTACGAGCTCCAGATGTGGGAGCTTTTATTTATGGTTGCAATACAGATTACTGTACACATCCACATTCTTAATTCTTTCCCTGTATACTGAGCCAGACAGATCTTTGGTCCCCTCTACCACTTCATTAATTAGTTTCAGTAATACATATCATCTAATGTCTGTTAACCAAAATCCAACTTCTAGCTTAACTCTTGCTTGAAGACTGATGACCTAGTTTTAGAAAGGATAGATTTTATTTGTTCAGGAATAACCTCTATCATTTTATAGATTTAATTTAATCTCTCAAAACCAACATGAAAACTTGTACGAAAATATCAGGTAAAATCCTCTTGTCTGATTATGCATCTGTCATCAGAGGATTTTTATACCTGGCTAAATCATCCTGCAATAGAAGGAGCACTAATGTATTTTTATTGCAAGGTAAAGTTGTAATTCAGAAAACTGCTTACTCATTAGATAAAGTTACTATTAACAGTGATACACCAGAAATTCAGTACACCAGTTTATGGGCTGTATTTCAGACAGGTAGCAAAACAAAAGTTATTGCTATGCCAAACCATCAAAACACCTTTTGATAGGGGATGTGCCTCCTGTTCAGCATCAATTTCTAATAAAAGACCTAAAATAAAAGACCCAAGGTGTAAAAGTAAGGAAGCTGGTATTTTTAGTATCTTTGTACACAATTAAAAATAAGAAATCTTTTGAGGATGAAAAACTAACCATGACTTAGATAAATAAAACTAGAACTCGGTCTCCTGAAGAAGTGGGATCTAAGGGTCAGCAGGTTCATTTTGTACCTGCAAAAATACTGTTCTAAACAGATGCAGACACAAAAATCCTGGTGCAAAACTGGGAGAAGAATTAGGAAGCCTTTAAAAAGAAAAACAAACTAAAGAAAGATGCTGGGAGTGGCTCAGGCCATTTGATGCTGGTGGCACTGTAAAAATTGCTCTGAACAAACCCCATTTCAGCACAGGGAATCTTTGCTGGTATAAAGGCAGCATCTTGCAGCTATGCCAGAAAGAAAAAAGATGATTGTGGGAGAGGACAGGCATGGGAAGAATTTGGTTGCATGTCACATTCCAGGTGATGTGACGTGGCTTGGCAGCCAGATGACCTCTGAATTTGTGGCCAAATGAGTTAGGAATACAAAATCAGGCAACAGAAGAGACTTACATAAAACAATTCCATTTTCAAGCCAAACTGAGCCCCTTTTAAGGTCCTTAAAATGCAATTGGAAGTCACAAGAAATTAAAAATACACCAAGAAGCAATAGATGAAAGGAAAAAGAAATTTGAATTTTTTAAATTGATTGACTGTAATCAGTGTTAGAAGCTATTTCCCAGGTTCTGTTAATTATTCAGAGAATGTCACCTCCATTAACATTTATTCCTTTAGTTTGTCAAAAACACCTCAAAACATAACATGTCAGACCTCACTGACTTTAAGTGTCCATTTCACTCCTGCAAAGGTACAAATCCTTGCAAGCACTTATGCAGTGATTTATCTTTGCTCACACGAGGATAATTTGGCTGCTCCATCCAGAGATATCCAAGGTCTTCCAGAGAGACACTTTGGAGTAAATACTTGTTTCCCAATTATTGGTGTCATTTCCTTATAAATAAACTTGCAATGAAATATTGTTTAATTAGGAAGTCAATCCTGTTATTTTCTTTGTTACTATTGAAAAAAACTGCCTTAATAATTGAGTTTCTGATACTTTTTTCTTTGTTTCTGTCTAACATTTTTCCACTCTGCTTCAAAGGTTTTCATTTGGGGAGACAAAAAAGGGTAAAAGAAGCAGGAAAATCAAGCATTTTTTTACTCTGTTTTAAATAAATTAGTAAGAGTGCTAATTTAAACATAATATTAGGAAGAAAAATGAGAAGTATAGAGAAGCATCAGAAATTGTATAAAAAACCAATTTTGTCCTCCTTTTAGTATAAAACATCTGATTTCAATGAATTTTTCTCTTTCAGTTTTCGCAGATTTAAGTTTTGCCCTGATGCAGTCAGAGTTGCACAATTCTGGTGCCACTGGAGCGGGCTCAGAGCAGGCTTGGGGTTTTCAGTCATAACCTGGTCCCTGGTCTCCATCAGCTGTGATAGGAAAAGGATTAAAACTGCCAGAGAAAACCATGATTTGATGCTGTTATGAGGTGTAGGCCTTAAGATCAATTAGCTATTCCATATTTTGAAAAATCACTTGATCCGTGAAAAGCATGTGGTCCAAGATGGGGTCCAATAACTCAGACAACAACATGTACACAAAATTAAAAGCAGAAAAGGCAAATTAGGACTAAATCTCCAGAATATTTTATCTAGATGTCTGCCTTTTGCTTAGAATGTCATGCAGTGACTTTATTGTTTGAGGCATGTAAAGCCTCTTCTTTAAAAGGCAATTTATATAGAGCAACCCAATGTAGCTCCACCCTCAACAGCCCTCCTGTGGATAAGTGAATCTCTACAGCTCCAGAAGAACTTTGGCTGTTCTGTTGCAGAGTAATGAAGGGTAATGAAGAGATCTGAGCCCCACACGTGCCCACAGTGACACTGGCCAGAGAATTCCTCCAGCTTCAGACAAACAAGCCAGCAGGAATTCCTGCCTGTGGCCGAATGCCAGGACTGAGCTCTTCCCTGGGCAGCACCTTCCACACGCCACTAACTCGATGGGATGGCAGTTTCATTACAGCTTTACAGCATTTATGGAGTATTTAATTACTTTCCTACACCCTGGTCCTATTTTAAGTTTTGTTTAATCATTTGTGTCTCTGTTTCTAATGGGGATTTCAGTTTCCAAACGGGCCTGAATCCAGAGATGTAAACGGAGGGCACAATATATTGCTTCCTGAAAGATGACACAGGGCAGAGGGGAGGAGAAGAGGAGGGCACAGAAGGAAAAAAGAGGATGGGAGAATGTGGGGGAAAATGTAATCTTAAGAGTCAGGCTAATTGAACACCCCAGCAGGAGAAGATGGATGATCCTCCTGGGCAATTAGCAGACTAAGCAATATCAATAAATGAGTCTCTTATAGGAGACCTTCAACAGAGAGAAAATGGCTCAGATGAAGGAGCTGAAGAGAAGAGCTCTGCAGAGTGATGAGGGAGGGAAGTGAGATGCACAGAGCAGCCATTAAATCAAAATAGGTGGATTTGCAGCATTAGAGTGAGTAAAGGCCACAGTGATGCCTGACAAGCAGGGTTGTCCCTCTGAGTTTCCCAAGGATGGAATTGAGAAGGGCTTCAGATGAAGAGTTTCCAATAAGCTACAACACAACACAGTGGTGACAGTGGGTTCAGAGCCAGCACTGGGTCTTTTTTCCAAACAGTTCTTCCAGGAGCATTTATGCCTGGCTGGCAAGACTGTCCCATCCCACAGGAATCACAGAATGGGTGAGGCTGGATCAGCAGATCCCATCTCCCTGCTCCAGCAGGGCCACCCCAGAGCACAGGGCACAGGATTGTGTCCAGAGGGGTCTGGAATATCCCCAGGGAGGAGACTCCACTCCCTCTCTGGACAATCTGTTCAGGGCTCGGTCCCTGCCCAGGGAAGAAGTTCTGCTTCATGTCCAGGTGGAACCTCCTGGGCATCAGTCCCTGCCCGTTCCTCTGGTGCCATTGCTGGCCCCAGGGAGCAGAGCCTGGGCCCTGCTCGGAGCTCTCCTCCTTTTGGATATTTATACACACTCATGCTCTTAGTCCTGTCTTCTGGAGCAGTTTTTCATCTGGTTTTCATCTTTCTTTTATTTTCCCTAACTTTCTTTAGAACCTCGGGAGAGAGAATGGGATTTCACTGGGTCACCAAGCCCAGTCTACTGCAGTCTCAGTAAAAAATCCACGGAACTCTACCTTAAAATCTGCTCAGATTATTGTCTCGCCTCCCTTTTACTCCTGCTGAATAGCTGTTACAAAAATCTCTTTCAGAATTCTTAACAAATTTCCAGCCTAGATGTATCCCTGTCTAGGTTATATCCATGTATTCTTGCGCCAATGTTTTCCTTCAGTTTAATCACTCCTCTCCCTTCCTGCTGTTTACTTAATTGCTTTTATCAACTTGATTTAAGAGCTTGTTATGAAGTGGTTTTAACTGTCTTTTAGTTTGTTTCTAACTAGACTGTACAGTGCCTCAAGGGGTTTGGCAGGGGCTTTCTGTTGTCATAATTCTCTGATTATTCTTAATCCTGTGAGCCATTCCTCTATCAGGGATGGTTTGGAGGTATTTAGAAACAGTGCTGTCGTGGTGTCACCAGGTTACTAAACCAAGAATATTCAAAACCCAGTCCCACTGGCAGCTGTGAAATTTCAGAATGCAGGATTTGCATCGGAGTCTATGTGGTCCCATGAAAGTGGTGCTGTGACATTTTTCAGTTTAGAGTGACTGAATTGCTTCTTGGCCCAAGAAATTACTGGACACTGTTCAAATGACTAGGGATGTTATTCAAATATGAGTGGAATATGTGTAAAGTGTCAGCTTCCCACAGATGTACTCAGAAATAGCAATTATTGATAACATTCCTGCCACTGTTTAAACCTTTCTGTAAAGAAATATGAATTTAGAGGGCAGTGTGTGTACAAGAACGCTCTGCTCCTTTCTTGCTCCAGTATCCTGGCATTTTTTCTCCAAATGGGCTTTGTGCCATGGGGTAAATACTGTCCCTTCTGTTAACTCCCATTTGGAAAGGTAATTCCTGCAACTAGATGGTGATGACTGCATCTTTTAAACCATGACTGCCTAAACCACCAGCAGTTCATGGAGGGGTTTTCCACGTGAAAGCATCACACCAGTGACGTGTCTGCAAGTTTGGTATCTTGTACTGAATTGTTGGAGCAGATCCCCTCGGAGCAAATCCCTGGATGCCTCCCTTTGTTGGGACCCTGCAGCCAGGCTGCAGGGAGCAGGGAGAGAGTGGAAGCAGGGGAGAGAGTGCTGTAAGCTTTCCACGTACCTGCTTTGCCACTTCTGAGCCAGCAGACAGCACGTGCATTTGATTTATTTAATGAATGGGAGTCTAATTATAAAGCAGAGGAAACCACAGAAGCATAAATTTATGGGCTGCCTGAGTTCACCTCCCATGTTGGCAGAAAGCAGTGGTGGGAGCTGATGTTAGCAGTGGTGAAGATGTCAGGGAGGAAGGTGGATACCTGCAGGCTTTCCACAGCTCCTGGGTGGAGGGGAACAGGGATGAGGTGCCAGCAAAAGGGGAGGCTCAGCTGGCAATGGCTTTCAAGCATCTCCTTGAGTCCAGGATGTTATGACAAGAGAAATAGGGAGACTTGGATAAAAAGTCCAGCGTGTTCTGACAGCAGCCTGTCCCTCTGTTTGGATATAGCTTGAAAAACTGAGTCGTAAAGGGCTGCAGCCATACACTGCAATTTTGTGCCCATTTTTGGCTAGGTCTTGAATTACAAAAATTACAATGACTTCTTAGAAAGGAAATCCTTGCCTTTCTACTAATATGCTGTAATATTCCTGGAGGGGAGCCAACGTGTCGATTTAAGTACCCTCTCAAAGTGCGAGGGGCTGTGATATTTCCAAGTCCCAACGCCAGCTCGAGCCTCTCTGGAATGTGTGCCAAAGTCTTCCCACCAAGAAGAATGCCTCACATTAAGCGTGTCATCCCTGGGCTGGCCCTCAGCTCCTTCCCCAGCTCGGGAGTCTCAGCTTTAACCTTCATTCCTGTATCCCATTTCCCAGCCCCGTGGAAAAAAATGCCATGGAGAGCTCTCCCCTCACCCCCATCATCCCTTTACACATTAATGTGAAATGAAACATTCTCATGGTTGGCTATTGAACAGCAATTCCTGTCCTGAATACTGCTCAATGTGCTTGTCACTGCAGCTTAGAATTTGTGGGTGTCCAAAAATTCAAAAAAGTCCAGATTTGAGCCCAAAGGATGGAAAACAGAAGTTTTGACTGGGTAAAATGTATTTCAGGAAAGCTTCCTGCAACAGGATATCTCTGTCCTCGAGAACATCTCCAGACTTCTGCAGTAACACATTTAGAAATCCAATTAACCATCATGCACTTGTAATTCAATGGAAATAAAAATACAGTCCATTTTACAACTGATGGAAACTGAAGCCCTTAGAAGAATAAATTCAGATCTATTTTCAAATTAAGCCTAAATTTTTGTGAGGCCAAGCTCACAAATATTGATGATTTCTAAGTAGGACATTAAGAAATTTTATCTGCTTTGTATGAGTTTTTAAAAACACCAAGATATTCATCTCCATCTTGACTTCTTTGGGTCTCAAATATTTTCCCTTTTTTCTCAAAATGTTGGCGCTAAGGGTTTGTCTCTGTATGTTTGAGTATAAAATGAAAGAAGACCCAAAAGAAACCTCCTCTGCAAGCACAGAACAAGGAGATTTGACACTTTTTCTCTGAAAAGGGGAATGGGAATTGCCCTTCCATTGTCATTACTGGCTCTGCTGATTTCCCTGGTTTCAGTCTCGCGGACAAGCTGGGTGTCTGTTATAGCAGGAAGATGAATCTAAGGATGTCTTAATTCACAGTTAATTTACGTAACTTTCTAAAGTACAGGAGTGGGGAAAAAAAACCAAGCCAGTCTAAAGAATTAAAAGATAATTGCTAAAAACAATAGGCTTGTAAAAACAGGCATTTTAATTCAGTTGACAATTTAGGGAGAAGGATTTTTAATCCTTTTCTTTGACAAGGTCAGTAATTACAGAAGAGAAGAAAAATCTCAGTAACTTTTTTATTATCCGGATCTTCCTTTTTAAGACAGACTTGGACAGGAAATCACAGATTTGGACAAAAAAAAATGGGATATCACAACTTAACAGCAGTGGGAAACACACAGGAACCTCACACTGGTGTGAAACTATCAGACAGGTAGAAGTCTTCTACAATAACAAGACTAAGAACCTAAATTTTGAAAAAAAAAGGTTTAATAACCCTTTTTATGTGTTCTGAAGCCTGAAAGGTCCGAGGCACATCATGGTAACATTGTGATATTTTACTCCCTATTTGATCATCATTTTAGCATCATTCCCAATCACATTTGATATGTCTCACTCCTTACTGGTTTGGGCTTTTTGCTTTTGTTTTTAAAAAAATGGGAGAGATAAAGGATTAAGTATCCTTGAGGTCTCCCAGACATGTGAAATCCAGACAGTTTTGAATTTTTCTATTTTTCTTGTATTATTCAGTCCATCATTTTTTCTTTACAATTAACATGGAAATATAAACTTTTCTTCATGTTTCTTACTTTGATTTTGTTTGGGGGGCTTTATCGAGTTTGGTTTGGTTTTTTTGGGGGGTTGGATTTTTTTTGATTTAGTTTGTTTGGCTTTATTGTTTTGTTTTTAGGGTTTGTTTTTTTTTTTTTAATTAAGAGATATAGTAAGGGAGATCCTCTGCTGCTGTAAATCAGGATAGTGTTAGGAATTTAAACTAAAATAACACAAATATGTTTCTGCGCTTGTTGACCACATAGAAAGATAACAGAGTAGGCTGAGAAAGAATATATATAAATATATATATAAAAGAATGCATGAATGCATAAATAATAAATTAAATATTTATTAATAATATAAACAAATAAATAAATAAATGTTTATTTAAAATAAATTTAATAATATAAATGCATTATTAATCCCTTTACATTTACAAATATGTGGATTTAGTGATAATTAATACTTACAGTTATTAATATCCATAGTTAATGTATTTATAGCATAAAAAGATGCTTATTTGCTGATTATTTTAAAAAAAAAAGGCATTAAGAATTGACTTTATACCTGGGAGAAGGTAGGCAGAATAACACAGATCAAAATTTGGAAAACCACATCTGCACATCAGGTTGACCATGAAAGACCTTGGAGTGCCTTTTGTCAAATTTTCCTTGGGCATAATTTGTGACCAAGGAATCAAACCTGAAAAACCCTGTGCTGTCTGTTAGGAGTCTTTGCTTACAGAGAAAAAAGCCTTCCCTTAAGGATAACTTGGGTTCTCCTTTTTCCTAAAGGAAAAAAACTGTAGGGGACTCACCCTCAAACCCAGAATTACCGGATCAGTGAGGTTGGAAAAGAATTCCAAGGTCATTGAGTCCAACCTATGATGGATCCCCACTCTGTCAACCAGACCACGGCACTGAATGCCACGTCCAGGCATTCCTTGGACACCTCCAGGGATGGGGACTCCAGCATCTTCCTTCCAATGTTCATCAACCCCTCCTAGGAAGAAATTCCCCCTGGTGTCTGACCTGAACCTGCTCCAGCGAGCTTGAGGCCATTTCTTCTTGTCCTGTCAGAATGGCACAGTCTCAGGATTAGGGCCACACAGATGAGGGGCTGGGACAGCCTTGATCTTTTTTTGGCAAGTGAGAGGACCAAGTTGCTTGGAGCTTCCACAGAGAACTTCTGAGCCCATTTCCCACAGTTTGTTTGTTCCTACACTGTCTTTACCCTTAGGCACTTACAGACATTTGAACAGTCTCTCCAAAGAGGGATGAGCTCTCCTTTTGGCTATGTTGGTGAAAATCCAGAAACTCCTTTGGAAGTAACCTGGGTTTTGATCTTTGATTGACTTTGGCTACTGAGGGAGCTGATCCTGCAGGATGCTGAGCCCTTCCGTTAAATCTGGAGTGCTCGGTTGTGATTTCACTACTGCAGACCCCTGGTTTAATGGGGCGAGGGACCCTTCCACGGCCAGAGCAGCAGCTGAGTGAAGTGACCCCCACAGAGGACTGAAGTGACCCCCACAGAAGTCTGGGCCTGTGGTTTGTTTATGGAAAACCGATCCGGGGCTGGAGAGCCGGAGTGGTGATTACACAGAGCGCTCGCGGCTCCCGCTCCGTCCCCGTGCCAACAACAACAGCGAGCGCTCCCAGTCAAACCTGCTCACAGGCAGCAGTCAATGGACGGGACTGCTGCCAGCTCCAGCCAGCCAGGGGTGTTTTGTTCCTCTTCAATTCACTCGGAGCACGCTTGTCTCCGATCCCGGGTGAAATTCGGAGGTGCCGCAGGAATCAGACAGGAACCTTTAGGGAGCTTTGGCACCATCCCCAGTGGCAGCAGAGACCAACCACACAGCATTATCTCCTTCCTTTGACCACCCCATGATACTTCCCAGCTCCTCCCAGCTTCTAATTTAGCCTTCGCACAGAATAATGTGCTGTGGATTATTTGACTGAATCTTCGCTTTTAAAATCAGAATGTTTGCATCTCCTTACCCACATTAATCAATGAACTTGAGGCACGGGTAATGTGGAGGGAAGAGTCAAGAATATAAATATTATAGACAGAAGAAACAGTTAGATCTAAGCACAGTTGCCTTTAATAACCCTGTATATATGTTATATATATATATATATATATATATTTGCTTTAATATCAAGTATAGTGTATATATGTTTAAGCTACCTATGAGTACTCTCTATAAAAATCAATGTTTTAAAAGACATAAATACTTGTTGAGGGCCAAACAGCTGCTAGTTCTTCATCACTGGAAGGTGTGATAGAAATAGAAATAAACCTTTGAAAGGCACCAGGTAATTTTTTAAGTTCTTCTGCTGAGCACTAAAAGAAGACAGAAATTGTGGGAGGACTAAGGAAAAGGAGTTCAGAGGCCAGCATGCTGGAAAAGCAAAGATCCTCACCTCCAATAAATCAATACACCTTTAACTGAATCCTCATCTTCCTCAATTCCCAAGAAGAAATAATCCCTTTGTAAAATTTTGCCATTGTATTTAGGGAGGGAAAATCTTAGCCAGGTGTTTATTCAGGGAACACAAGCAAAAAGGTGTAAATTTTAATGCTATGAGTTCTTGTAGCTGCACTGAAGCAAAAGAAACAGCTGCTGTTGATCTGACACAGCTTAGCACCTTTCTAAAACATCTTCTAATGCCTCCAAGCACTCTCTTGAGGTTTTGTCATTTTTTTTTAATTAGATAGGGGGTGAAAAACCTCTAGAAAGATAAAGGCAAAAGCTTCAAGGAATGGAATGCAAAGATCTGTGGTCTGAGGGAAAACATCCAATTTTAAAGGAGGACAAAAAAAGGCAAATAGTAAGATTCAAATTGTAAATTTATTAATGCTATTCAGAAATTGCAAAACGTTTTAATTGTAAAACCACCAATTTTTTGGAACTGCTGCTATAACAGAATACAAATAAATTTATATGGAGAAATGGATCAGAAGTACTATTTGTAACATTTTAAGAGAGTATTTGACTTTATGAAACTGATACTAGTAAAATTTGCTTTACATACATTCAAAGAGACAAATCACTCCTCACAATTTCTTGTTCATATAATGAGAAACTAGAGGAACAAAATCTGCATCTATTGTGCTTTTGAGGCTGTTGAGAACTGAACTGAGGTACAGTTTACCCCTCTGATGTCTGTCACCATTTTTGTTGATCTTGGGCTTAAATATGATCAATGCAATGAGTTTGGCATGCGTAGGAAGCTTGTCTTGTGAGATAACCTGAACCACAACTCCCAGGAATATTGTAGATAAAAGGGAGAAGCAGAGAGCCTGACTAATGTGAAACCAATGCTGAAGAGACAATTCTGCTTAAAATATATTTAATGTTTTAAAGTAACTTACATATTACTATTTATCTAGCCTTTTTTTAAAGTATATTTTCTTTCTTTTTTTTTGTTCCTCCAGTGAACCACTAAAAAGCTTGGAAAAAATCTCTTTTTTCCTTCCTGAAAAGAAATATAGTGGCTTTCATTGAAATTCAGCTCAGACAAGTAGTGCAAGGCAAGAGTCCAGTTTTTGCTGTGGTCTCTTCTCTATCACTCTAGTAATGAAGAGGAGATATAAGAAGAGCAAGAAATCACATTGGGTTCACCAGTTTTATTGATTTGGTTTTCAGCTGGGTGTAAAGCAATTTTATTCTCAGTGGGTTTTAACTCTGGAGCCCAAAGAGATTTTCTGGACTGCCTAAAATTTGATAAAGGAATCATGTTCACAGACTAGTGAGAGGATCAGTAAAACCTCCTCCATACTCACAAAGCCAGAAGATTTTCATAATAATGTCTAGTGGAAGAAGAAGGCCTTTTTGCTCTGTGTCTTTCCTCTACTAACCCAGAGAAAAGCAGGGATATTTCCCAGCAGAGCTGGCAGCCGTCAGTGAGGGAACAGAGTGTTTATCCACTTCCCTGGGAGATGAAGTGTGCTTTTCCATTCTTGTTATGTTAACCTCTGATACCAAATGTTAGTCTTGCCTGCCCTGTGTATGACATTGGCAGCCACAGGGGAGTAACAAAAAAATTAAATAAATAGAGAAAAAAAAAAGTTTTGGCTCTTCACAGCAAAACAAGAAGGATCATTTGTGCATCCCTTCAGCTGCTAAACTGTGATGTCTCAAGGTTTTTCTGCCCCTGTTGTCTCAGTCATATCCATCCAGAATGAAGGAGCTCCAGTGCTTAATCCGTGTTCGCAAAGTTGCAAAGTGGACTTTTTGCTTGAGTCTTAGCTATGGAGGGCCCAGTTGTGTGGGTCTCCTTCAGGAGAAGTTATTAGAAAATATTCAGGATCAGATTTCTTGCATCAGTTCCACTGAACCAAACCAGAACAGAGTCATGAAAGGGTGTTAACGTTTTTATACTGGGTAGAAATCTGTTAAAAACTTTTGCAATAAATACATAAATATGATGTTAATATTGTAGTAGCATGATGATCCCATTTAAGTTTTCTGGTCTTTTAGCTTAAAATAGTGAGTGAACACTGTTTTTGCCTCTGATCCAGATTAATCTAACTGACAACATTTAAGGTTTTAATTGGACCTTAAAAACGGAATCCTTGGGAGTGCAAAAGTGGTAAAACCAAAATAATCTTTTTAGTAGAAGTTTCAGTAGTAGAAACTTCTTCTCATGTAAAATATTACTGAAATATTTGTCAGCTTCTTTTTTTCACAGAAACAAAACAGTTGTGGTTTTGGGGGAGGGGGGGTTGTGGGGTTTTTTTTTGTCAGTTTTTGGTTTTTGTTGTTGGTTTTGGTTTTTCTTTTTTTGGGGTTGTTGTTGTTGTTGTTGTTTTGGTTTTTTTGGCTTTTTTTTTTGTTGTTGTTTGTTTGGTTGGTTTTGGTTTTGGTTTTGGTTTTTTTTGTTAAAATACAGTAGCAAAGCAAACATCTCATTTGGGACTTGGACACATCCAGTACCAGCACCAAATGTTCACGATAATATGGGAGCACTGGTAAAAGACTGTGTTTTCATATCAGAGCTGGACTCTGGGTGCATTTTTGAGTAGAGAGGATGACTCTTGAATTATAGCTTTTAACAACTGGCCTGAGTAGGTGGCAGGCTAAATAATTGCAAAAGTAATTGTGCCTCAGGCCATTGTAGAAGAGGTAAAGTCATGCCTTATCACCTTCCTCTGCATGTTGACATGATTTTATAACCTCAGATTGCAAGACACATTATCTTTGTTTCTCTAAATTCCTCTGACTGCAGCTATTCTTGTTCCTTTCAGTCCTGTTTACTTTTCCAACCAGCTCTTCCATCCCTTCTTTGTCTTCTTGTTGGCCTCCCACTTCCTACACTACTACTACTACTACTACTCCACTTTTTTTTCACACAAACCCCAGAACTGTTGTTATAAAAGAGCAGGTGATGTGTTAAACCTTTAGTTGGGACCTCAGCCCTCGTGTTATACATGCAAAGCCATGAGTGCAGAGCACAGGGAGGTGGAATTTTCTGTAAAAAGGGGTCAGTGACAGTGGCCTGCACAGCAGCTGAAAGGATAGCCCAGCCCCATAGAAGGAATCACAGAGTCACAGAATCACTGAAGCTGGGAAAGACCTCCAAGATCATCCAGTCCAACCTGTGACCAAATACCACGACATTAACTAAACCAGAGCACTGAGTGCCACATCCAGGCTTTTCTTGGACACCTCCAGGGATGGGAACTCCACCACCTCCCTTGGCAGCCCATTCCAGTGTTTAGGAGCCCTTTCAGTGCATCCCACACAGCCATCCATGAGACTGACCCAAGCACTGATGGCTGCACAAGCCCCACAGCAGTGTCTGTGCAGGGTGTTTCAACAGCACAAGCCATTTCTGTGTCAGCAGGGATACATCTACTGCATTTAACAAGCAGGCCAAGGAAAATCACACAGAAATTCTGCATGTTCTTCATTTTATTGAGCTGATTCAGGATCCCATCCCTGGGAAAAACACAGTGGAGCATGGAAATTGCCTTAAAGAACTTGAGACTGCAGCAGAACTGACATGTGGCATTTCTCTGAGTGCAAAGTAAGGCATGCTGCATGGTCAGTTTTTCCCAAGTGAAACAATTCCCACTTGCTGTAGGTATCACATCACAGGACAAAAGCCTCTGTGTGGGGAGAGGACTTAAAACTGCATTGCCTGCTAGGAAATTTGTAGGTTCTAGCTGGGCACTTTTAGGATTTTGTGGTATTTTCTCACTTTACTGGCTCGGTAAGACCCTCAGATCTGTCGCCTTGTTAGACAGAGTGCAACACCCATTCTTTTTTGGAGTATTTTAAAAAATAAAAGTCGTGCATAGAAGAAAGGGAAATTTTCAAAAATTAAGGGAAGATACAGGGGAGGTATCAAGGAAAGTAAGCTAAACCCTGAGGATATGGAGTTTGGTATCAACAGATTTAAACAAGTGATTATTTGTTTAAGATTCTGGGCCTAGTTCAATATAGTCATATTTCCATAAAGAAATCAGGGACTCATGGAGTTTTGCTTTATTTGGAGTTGATGAGAGCCAAAATATCTGTCTCTATCAGCTGAGGTCTGACTGTAACATTGACTCTGCCTTGATGCAAGAATAATCTCTGATTTCAGAAAATGTAGCCATGCAAATGAGTTTCATACACTCTCAGGATAAAAGTTTCGTCTTATTAATTTCATAATATTTAGGCAGAGACCACAATAATTAAGGGAAAGCCAAGATGCTTCCTTATAGTATTAATAGTGCCACAAAATCTGTCCTTAATACCTTTAGATTCAACTCCTTGCACACATTTCAAGCAATTCTACAGCATAATGATATCTTGCTTTATATCAAAGGCAGAGCTTGCAGGGGCAGAGGCTGTGTTTAACAAACACTGCTGGCTACTGAGACAAGCCATACTGGGGAATTGCCTCCAGCAGGAACTTCTCAGCAAGGGGAAAAAGCGTTGAATTAACCGCTAAAGGGAAGATAAAAATCAAACCCAGCATGTGCATTGGAGAGAACATACATGCCATAACTTCATAACAGTCCTAAAGCCCCATAAATTTTCCTATTTTTGCTTGTGTGACCAAGCTTGTATGACTCATGGATTAGGCTGTGCCAGTCAGGGATGACTGTGTGCCCATCCCCATCTTCCTGCAATAAACACTCTCTGTGTCCTCTGCTCAACGCGTGATTTCTTCATTTTCCTCCCTTGCAGGGCAGAAAGCTCAGTTGCTATTCTGGTCCGTGATAAAGGAATGGCTCAGCTGCAGAACTGGACTGAGACACAGGACAGACAGCAAAGCATGTGAGTAGGAACCTTTTACACAACCACAGGCGTGGTTTAAACGTCGATGATATTTGGGAAGAGAGAGATTTGCCATGAGTATGTAGCAGAACAGAATTTGGCATGATCTTCCTCAGAGGGAAAAGGGTTCCTTATAAACTAAGAATTCAGTCTAAACTTAGCTCCAGGCATGGACAGCCTGAAGCACCATCAGCCTCAAGTGTCAGCAGTGTGATTCAATCAAAAGAACTTGCTGGATTTTTCCATCCAGCCTCTTTTTTCACCCACTACTTCCATGATGAGAGATGTGGTCAAAAGTCATAAAGTCTTCAGAGGAAAAAGAAATCATAATTTTAAAAGCCTCCATGCCTTTGCTTTTTACTTATCCTGCTTGATTCCTAACAGGTTGAATTTGTTCTTACAAATAAAACTGGGGAAGAATGGAATGTGGGTGAAATACATTTGTCTGTTTACTTGATTTTGAAAAAAAAAGGTATGTGTGACAACAAAAGAAAAAAGTAATCTCTTTCTTTGAATTGAGGTTAAGAAAAGGCTCTGAGTATGCAAAAGACTCCACTGTCTGTTCACACAGCTCCTAAGGAGTGGGTTTGACTCTGTTGTGCATCCTTGATCCCTTGATCCATGTCTTGTGTTGGGTGCAGAGCATCAGCACACACCTTGCCTGCAGGAGGGAAGGGTCATCCCACTGGGGATGGGGATGGAATGCTGCTGGGGACACCATCATTTGAGACTGTCCCAAACCAACCCAGGGACTTCCTAATTAGCTCACAGACAACCCCAGAGAGCTTGAACTTAATATTGTAGAAAGATGCAATAAATGTTTTACCTATAGGCTCTCAAAGACTTCTTAGTTACATGCGTGTACAAGGCTTGGGAAATTCCTTATTTAAGGGGAAAAAAAAGAGATTAAAAAAAAGGTAGGCCAGGATGGACAGAGAGCAAACTTTGGCCCAGAGTTCTTTCCAATTCCCTGCCTGTACATCTGCAGTGGCTCAAATGGGACTTTCAGTTTTCGGCTGCCTGAAAGTTGATCTATACCACGTTTGCTGGCCTGCCCCTCCTCCAACAGATGTGATTTCACACTAAGGTTTTAGGGAATTACAATGTAGAAGCTCAGCCAAGTGGGCATCAGCATCCATCAGATAAAATGTTTGAATAAATGTTGCTTTAATTCAAATAAAATTGCCTTGTAAGGACACAACGCTCAAATATTGACTACAGAGGATATGAGCCATCACTGAGAAATGTCCCACTGGCTTCAACAAGCTGACTTCTGCTGTTAAATACACCCTGTCAGCTCTGCTTTCAACCAAGACCTTTCTACTCCAGCTGACAAAAGGAAGAACATTAAATAAATTAGTTTATGCCAAATATCCTTGCCCATCGTTACCTCAACTTTTGTTGCTGCTTGCAAGTGAAAGAGCTTCTCTTTTCACAGAGTGTTTCACTATTCAACCTTGCTTTGCTCTATTTTCTATTTTTTCTGGTAGCAACCATTGAGAAGAGCACCTGCATCAGGCACTAAGAGTAGGAATAAACACACAGGTCAGGAGACATTTCCTGGATGTGTGGTGTGGAAATGAGCCTTTCATTTCAGTGATGGGGAACCTGCTTGGACCTAACAGATGCCACACCAGCAATGCTCTGAGGAGCCCGATTGATTTGTATTTATTTTTATCTTTATTTTGAAATATAT
This sequence comes from Prinia subflava, assembly GCF_021018805.1. Taxonomy (NCBI): domain Eukaryota; kingdom Metazoa; phylum Chordata; class Aves; order Passeriformes; family Cisticolidae; genus Prinia; species Prinia subflava. Next base: position 9,645,541 of record NC_086250.1, on the reverse strand, counting down.
TAATTTGTTGTCCCTTCTTTCATCCTCTTTCAACTTCCTCCAGCTATTACAGTTCCATTACACCTGAAAGATGCAGAAGCACCAGTCCAGGAGGGAAAAGCAGTACTGTGGTTTACCTCCCAATGGGAAAATTTCCCCATGAAAAAGACATTTAGTGTCCCAAACCAAGCCATATGAGTATGTAGTGGAAACTTCCTAAGGCTTTCACTGGGCAGTTTTCTTCAAAAGCTATGCCAGAGTCCTGAGTACAAGATATTCCTGAGCATATTTGCTTTCTGTGATGATGTAAGTCTTGTAGTCATGGGACAGATGGGGGGAAAGAGACTGCCTAGGCCTGCCCTTGAGTCCTGACTGATTTCTTTACTCTGTTTGGTTTGTTGGCATATTTAAACTACATGACACATTTAATCATTGGTTCTGTCATTTTCCAGGTCTTCTCCGACTTGAACATGGTCAGAACTGAGTCCCAGCTTCCCAGCTGACATCTTACCAAGCACTTGATGTATCTCCTTATATGTCCCAGTGTGGAATTTACCTTCCTCACAAAAGAATGGTTCTGTGACTCCAAATCTCCTCTTCCTCCATCATTAAAAACTGCAGGCATCTTTTCCCAGTTCTAGCATAAGTAATGGAACCAAACTTCTTCATGTGGTTTTAATTTGATTTTTTCCTCAGCATTTTTCTTACTGATAGTCATGCAAATTCTCTTCATATAATTTGGAATTTTAACAAATGAGTAGGGGTTCAAAGTATTCTTATAATTACAAGGAATATATTTTCTTTTCCAAAATGTTGCCTCTTATCAACTAACATTGTTTCTGAATTATTCCTGCAATAACGACCATCTCTGAAAAAAAAATTGATATCATCAGAAAAAGACAAATATTACATAAATCCAAAATATAGCTGAGCTGATAAGTGATGTAACACATTAGTACATTGGAGAGATTTTTAATCATCCATAACTCTATTGCCAAAACACAGCTACATATCGGAGAGTGTAAATCCCCTTTTGTATATCACCTAATATATAGCTTTGTTTTGATATAAGAGTACAGATCAATACATTTCTTTTGAAATGAAAAATATTGTAAAACAATTAGAATTTTGATCTGGGTACTGCAATGCTCTGTGTGTGTAAAATCCTTCATGAAAGAAAGTGATTGTAATTGTAATTACTAGGTGCATTTTAATGCATCTAGATACTATTTTAATTAATACTATTATTATAATCTCATTTAACCTCACTTTGTTAATTCTCTGCCAAGGAAATAGGTTTGAAAGTCAACTGCACAAAAGCTGATTCTGTAAAATGCCTTTCTTTTGGGAAAAGCTCTGAAGAATAATGGCTTTCAGGGTGTGACCAGAATTCCTGCTTATTTACGTGCATTATTCCCATCCTCCCTCCTGGCATTCCTACAGCTCTGGGTACACATTTTACACTGTGTCATCTTTGACCTACCATGTTAATTGTTATGAGCTGTTCCAATTATTTTTAAGAAGACAACTTTCCAAGAAATGTGTAACACAACCAAGTTTGAAGTTCTTTGTGAATTTTGCTTGGAATTTCTTTCTAGTACTTCTGGTTTGCCTAGCCTGGGTGCAGATGAGGATGCCAATGTGGTTTCAGAAATTCCTTCAGTTCTGAAATGGTACCACTGGTATTCTTAAAACAATATTTAAATAATGTTTAAATAAATAATTTGTATTCTTTACCACCACCATTTCCATCAAATAAAAACATAGTTGGATTCCTTTTGACTTCCAACAAAACGCTTGCAGCACATTTCAAGTGAAAAAAAAATCTAGAGATGTTGTCAGGCCCTTTATAAAATTCTGGAAATTAGAACAACAGGGGTTTTGGCATTTGAAAGGTGAACAGCCTCCTGTACTGAAGGTATGAGTTGGTCAAAATGCTCAGAGCTGATCTTCTGCTCCCACATCTCCCCTGCCTTTACTTCCAACCCAGCCTTTTAAAACGAGAGGACCACATGGCTGGAATACATTTCCATCCCAGGTAAGTGCATTTGTCAATGGATATTAAAACCAGCCACCACAGGAACTGCTCAAACTTGCTGAGGCACATGTGGTGTCCCTACAGTCCCTTTCTGGGATCTGTTTGGGATTTCAACCACAAAGTGGTGCTGTTGCAAAAGCTAACCATTATAAAACATGCTCCCTGCTTTTAGAATGACCCAAGGCATGCATTAAACTCAATAAAATTTTAATGCATTTGCATACTCACAACCACATCTTCCCTATAAATATTCAGTTTTTATCATCAAACGAAATCACAGCGGTATCTGTTAATATGTAGAGAAAAATACATGTCTTCAAAGTATATAAAATATCACATGTTTTGAAGTCTGGTCAAGTGCCTAATTAATTAGATCAATGTCTTGTAATTATCCCAATTAAAATCCCCAGAATTCAAAGATGACTTTCTCCAGCCTGCTTTGAGCAATGTTTCAGCTTCTTCATGATAGAACAAGGACTTTTTCAAAGTAATATTTTACGAAATCCACCTATGCTAAGGGTTAGCATCAGGGAAAAAACCACCCCACCCCCAGAACAACAGCTGAAGTTGTAGAAATACCTAGAAAGAAGCAGCTTCAGAACAACAGAAACATCTGCAGGGGAAAGGTTGGAAAATGGCAAGGACCAAACACGTCTCCATTTTCCCGGGCTGTGAAAACAGGCTGCCCACAATGCTTTTTGCAGTGCGCACATATTTGGCGAGATTAAGGTGTCACATCTCAAATTACAAGGCGTCTGATTGCCCACAGACCCAGACACAGGGTGAAGCCCCTCCACTCGTGCAACTTCTGGGAGGTTTGCCTCCCATCTGAGATAGGCAGCCCCTCTGCCCAGGACTTTTACTTCTAGACTTCTATTGCTGCCTTTCTGGTTTTTTCTTCTTCTTTTTTTTTTTTTTTTCTTCTGCTGCAAATGTGAAGTTCCCGGGCTAGGGCTGCCTTCTCAGGCTTAACCCTTTGCCTACCTCCAGAGAAAGGTTCGTTCACCAGCCACAGGAAAGTTTTCTATTCCTAGCACTGTTTGTCTGCTTCAGGAGATTAAAAGCTGAGTCACATTTTAGGCATTTCTCAGATCTGACTACAGTGCCTGGGCTGGGTGGGGGATGCACAGGATTTAATTCGAGTTTCCTCATCGTAGCTGAAAAAGCTCTAAATCAGATGGAAACAGCATTCAGGAACAGGGTGAGACAAAAACCATTGGAATAAGAGTTATTCAGGTTTGAGGAGATTTATTTGGGGTTTTTGGTTTTGTTTTTGTTGTTTTTGTTTTGGAGTTTTTTTGATTGTTAGAGCAGCAAGTTTTAGTACTGAATTCGTAGGAGGCAGTGGTGGAAGATGAATTTGTTCTCCATCTGGGCAACAAGCAACTCAGGCAGAACTTATGAGACAGATACAAATTGTGGAATCCCCTCAACAAGACCATTTAAATTGCAGAATCCCCTAAGTGGGACTATTTTATGCTTGGAAAAATTCAGAGAAAGGACAACAGCGACAAACAGCACCATCTGTATTTCAATCTATGGTAGTAAATATTTCAGTAAAACTGACAACTGTCCAGGTAGATTAAAATGTCTTAAAGGAGGTGGTGCAAAGCTCTGACAGCAAGAGAGCAATAATTATCTTTACACAGGGAGGGGAAAAAGAAAAGAAATCCATGGTTAAACAGGAAAAGAAAAACCTTATTGAGCTAGATTCTTTAAAGAAACAATCTGATGACCCTTATGATTTCAAGTGTCACCTCGTATCTTACATGACCACGTTCTTATGGTTATGACTTGCTCAATTATGCTCCAATCAAACAGAAAAGAAAGATGACTTAAGCATGTAAATTTAGAGGGAGACTTAGAGGCATGCAGCTAAATTTATCAGCCATCTCTGTGAGCGATCTCTCTAAATAAAAAGTTTGGGAGCCAGTCACTGCTGGTTGCTGATGAACTTCCCATGTTTTTGGCACTTGCCATCCTTAATGGACAAATCTGCGAGTCAAAACAGGAGGAAATGTACACAAATCCGTCCTAAGGTCTGTTCTTAACAGTGGGTGTTTCTCCCAGCACTTATTTTTGCGTCATGGCGGGTGACTTCCTTGACAGAAACGCTGACCGAAGAAATAAATTTGTCAAAGATTTGCAAATAATTGGAAAAAAAAATTTAAAAGCGAAGCCAAAGCGAGACAGCAGGGGCTCGTGGCACTGTAGCTCTGTGTCTCTATTTCACCTGTTTGACATGTCCTATAGTGACTTGTGAGCAGGGTAGGAGTAGCAGCACATGCTGGCAGTGTGAGCAAAGCGTGTGCATGTGTGTGCATGTGGGAGACAGAGGGAGCGTGGGGGACAGAGGGGTGGGAAGGGGGGAGTGGATGGACCATTGGAGAACAAACACAGAGACATTCCTGCAATAAAATACTCGTCTGCTGAGAATCGCAGTCTGGAAGGGGTGGTGGTGATTTAACAAAAGAATTCTCTAAAAATGTTCCCTGGTGCTAATACTGTTCTTAATAATATGAAGAGGTTTTGCCAGGAAAACGAATAAAGCCATCCATTGGATTAAAAAAAAAAAGAAGAAAAATAGGTACAGAATGTTTTTTTTAGAGCACACGGAGGGAAAAACGACCTTTAAGATGGTTTTGTCATTTTCAAAAAAATGCCTCATTCTCTGAATTTCTCCAGCCAGGCAAAGGTTGTTATAAATGGTAGGTAGGGAAAGCAGAGTGTGGCAATAAAGGGGTTAATCCACGGAGCACAGAGCCATCTGGCTGAGCTGGTTTGTTATAATCGAGCAGATTATGTTCACGGGACTCAGAGTTTAAGGCTCCTCTCCCATAGAGCAACTCTGCACAACCCAAGCAGACCAACTTTGGGACTTTGAATGAACGTATTTACATCCACCTTTCTCTTCATGTCGACTTTTCTGGAAACATTCACACGGATGCCATGGTTACTCCTACCACGGTAAGGGAAATTTGACGTTTTCTAATAGGGTCCTAAGAGGGCGGGGAGGGGAGGGGGGGAGAGGGCTCCTTTAAAGAAGTATAGTGGGGAGGAGGTGGGGGTCTCGTAAGCGGTAGATGTGTCCCAAATGTTGCCTTTCCCATTGTGCCTCCTCCTTCCCTCACCCCTACTTGCCCTATAGTTTGCTTCAGTCCTGAGGTTCCCCTCTCCTCCTGCTCCTCACGTTGTTGTTCGGGTCCCTGGAAAGAAAGCGGCGGAGGAGAAATACGAGGTGCTACAGGAAATCTGATTTCAGAGGCAAAAGCAAAGGAGACTTTTCGTTTTGTCTTAGGAGGGAAACTAGCAAGTTCACATATAACAAAAGGGGTTGAAAATCTTGACCCTGGATTGCAAGAACCAGCCTCAGCACACGTAGCATGCTCGCCCTCCGGCAAAGTTAGAGCCCATGACAAGCAAAGCCAAAATTCCCAATTTCTAGACCTCGCCTGCCGCAGGTAACCAGCTTCACTGGAGCTTTCAGATTTTGTGCGTGTGCCAGACACTGGAAACCCTGTTCATGACCTTTGAATCAATCCTCATTCTCCTCAAACCCAAACACTAAATTCTCTGGGAAGAGCTGGAGATCAAAAGATTCCCTGCACATCTGTGTCTAGGTGAAAAAGACACACTCGCTCTGTGCTGGAATGGCAGGGAAAGTAGTCTTACGTTGCAGCTCCCAGTGTTTGGTGAGTGCCTTCTAGGAATGCAGCACACAACTAATCAACAGAGATGCACATCTAGAGAGCAAAATAGAAAGCTGTTTCTCATCTAAACAGCTGAAATGCAGCTCAAAGCGTCAGTTACTGGCGAGTCCTTATGGAGACACCAAACTGCTCTTAGCCAAGAGGGGAAAAAGTCCTTGAATGGTTTAGATAGTTTTCTGATCAGTTCTTAATCCTTCATTAAAATAAACGGGAAAGCTCTGTGCTGGTCCTATCTCTCGAACTATAAATATGCAGTATCTGGAGAGATGGATATTTTGGATTGAATAGGGCTGCTATGCGCACATTCTCTGGTTCCTATATTGCAAAACCAGTTATTTAGAGATGACTCTGTGTGTGTGTGTGTGTGTGTGTGTGTGTGTGAGGGGGGTTGCTTGTCCCCCTCCCCCCTTTTTAAATAGACAGGGATGTGTGTTATATGGTCCAGACGATTGTTGTGAGCTACAACCTTTCAGAAAACACTCTTTGCTCTCAGACTTGTGTGATTTGTTGCATGAGGAGTGCAAATGGTATGTAAAGTTTTGCCTTTGCATTGTGCCTTCAGGAAAATATCCAGACAAGTAGGAGAGGCATTCTCAGGCGCAGAAATACCTGATATGTGCAAGCTTGCAAGTGGAGAAGTGGCACAAGAAGCATATATAAATGGGATGCAAGGAAAAGGGAAATCTAATAGTAATAACAAAGAAGAAAAAAAAAAAAAAAGAAAAAAAAAAGCCTTGCCAGACAAAAGCAGCAGAGAATGGAAGAGTTCAGCATGGTCCCAGCTGCTGGTAGTAAAAAGACTGGTCTGAGATACACGTGTAAATACCAGGGTCTCTGTGTGTGAGCACGGTGGGGGGACAACATTGAGGCATGATTGCAGGTGGTGGAGCCAAAACATTGGGGGAAAAGGAGGTACCAGCAGAGCCAGGAGGGGAGTGCTTTGTGTAGAAGGGTGCTACATGTTGAGGTATGCAAAACACGTAGGTTTAAGGGGTTTTGTGTATTGTTCTGCTGTGGGCTGGGATGTTTTTCACTTCAGGGAACAAAAAATGAAATGGTGCATATAAAAGTAGATAAATAATGGAGGGAAGGTGTTACACAGCAGAAATACAGTGCTACATGTTCATTGTTGTGCACTGGGGTGATAATGGCAGGTGAGACATGAAAGGTGGTCAGCTGGAAAGGGAAACTGCTGCACATCAACTGGAAAAAGAGGATCCTTGTGGGTAGCAGAAAGTTTAGGAGCTCGCAAGAGGAAGTAATACTGGAGGAAGATGGGAAAAGGTACAGGCTGGAGGCTGGGTGAGGATATGAAAGGGACATACAAGGATGGTAGGGTCTGCAGGGGGGAGGTTGGGTATGGAGTGGGAGGGGAGGGAGAAAGGTGAAAGCACAAAGGATGTTTGGGGGAGGAGTTAAAATGTGAACTATTAGCTATTTGGAGAAAGGTATGGAAAATAATCAGCTACATGATGCTTGTGGGGGGCGTCAAAAGGAGACACCTTTGATTCTGTCAAGAAATAGATACAGGGATGTATTTACAAGGAAGGTATCAGAGTATTAAAGGCAAGGCTTGAATGGTGATGGAAACGTGCTGAGAACAGGAACACAGAGGGAAAAACGAGCTGGATGGAGATAGGGTGTGGTGAGGGGAAAAGGGTCTTGTAAGTACGTGAAAGGGTAACTGGATAGAGATGTTTCAGAGGAGGCTGAAAGCCTGCTGCAGTGTGCTGCCTGCCTGCAAGGGAGAGACAGAACTGGGGAAAAAGCCCCAGGCAAGTGGTGTGAGGAAATTCAAGAGAGTGGAAATCACAGGGGCAGGATGAACTGCAACGAGGATATAAAGCCATGGCAGGTGTTGAGAAGCGTAAGAATGAGGAAACATTAAGGAATGTAGGAGGCATGAATGAGGATGAAATGAAGAGCTGTGTTTTCTGTAATGCCCAGGAAAGAGGTGGTTTAGGTTTAGAGGGCAAGAGAGTGGAGAGTGAAGGGAAATTTGGGGGTGTGTTTCTTAGTAGGCGAAGAGATGGAGTGATGCAAGGGCACCAGTGTTTTGCTCAGCAGAACAGAGGATGCCTCTTTACTGGAGAGTAGGAGCAACAGAGGAAAGAACAGGCAATAAGTTACAGGCGAAGCAGTTGGGGCAAGGAATGGCAAGTAAGGAATAATGGGAAGACTGTGGGAGGAAGAGAACATACACAAACAAAAAGGAGCGATTTTCTGTTGCAACAGACATTAACAAATGTGTTTACATCTCTGTGGTAGGTACTGGCTGAGCGAAACAGCAAGAGGGAATGGAACAAATGTGCTGGTGGAGAAATGACTAAAGATATAAAGGGTGGGAGGAGAAGGAATGAGAGGAGGAACTACCTGGAGGGCTGTATAAGCCACATGGCTGTGCTAAGGTCAGAAGTAAAGTGTGAAGTGTGTGGGGAGGCGAGTGGAGTGGGGAGCTGTAGGGCATGAGGTACAAGTGGATGGGAATGACAGTTCCTGTTACAAGGGGTGAGGGTTACAAGCGTGGGTTGACACACAGCAGTGTGGGAGCAAGGAAAGGACCTGTCAGACTGTGCCTGCTTCCAAGGGCTGTGCAAGGGGAGGTGAAGGGAGGGAAGAGTTGTGTCTGATTTGTGCACACAGCATGCTCGAAGGAAATGAGGGAAGTACAGGTGAGGATTGAAGACCTGAGTGTAGGACCTGGGAGAAAGAAAAACCACTCATGGGGGAAGGAAGAGTGATGAGGAGTGAGTAGAGGTTTATGATGGCTTAAGCCTTCTGTCGTTATCTCCCTCTTGCTGTGAGGGAGGCTGAGTGTGCAAGGGGCCCTAGGTGCATGCAGTGCTCCAGGAGAGCAGATTGGGAGTTCAGTGCAAGGGCACAGGTAAATCCATACAGACCCTGGTGATAGGTACATGGATACATGGAATGCTGGCTCTGTGTGAGGGCCAGGGGTGAATACCTTCAGTCGGTGCTGTGCTTATGGGACTGGCAGGGTTGCAGCTGATGAGGCCAATCCAGGAAGAAGCTGAAGCCCTTGAGGGGTGTGTAAGAGCCCTGGGTTGCTGTAAGGGATGAAGGCCTGTGTGGAAGTCCCACAGAGCCACCCGGGAGGCCGTGCTGATGCGCAGGGTGGCTCCCAGAGGCTCAGGGCAGCATCACGTGTCCACTGCCTTCGTGGCACAGCTCTCCATGTCGAAATCACTTACGTAAGGCCGGCACCAGGGGTGAGTTTCGTGAGTGCAAGGAAAGCAATGTTTGCATTGAGAAGGAGGGTAGGAAAGGATGACTAACCGGGAAAATGGTTCGGTGCGTGGGTAGCGATAGGACCCGACGTGCTCGAGGTGTACCTGCCTTCTGCATGACTTGCACAGCAGGCAGGCTCTCCTCTTGAGGTTTTTTGCAGGCTTTTAATGAAAAACTGCTGAATAATCCTTGGACAATCCCAGTAGATTGTACTAGAATATTTCATTTTCACTACAGCTTCATTCAGAAGCGTACCAATGCACCTTATTTTCACACATTAAAACCTCTGAATACTGCTGCTGGCACAAAAGTTCAGGGAGGTTTCTCTGGGACAAGTTAGTAGGGCTCTTGAATGAACAACCATTGGGCTGGAGCACACAGAGGGACTACAGATGTCAGTCAAAGGAAAGGAAAGCACTGGCTTTCTCCATGGCTTGAAGCCGTGCTGAAGTAATGTGCAGTTGGTTGAGGGTTGAAAACATAGGCTACATCTTGGGTGTCAGAGAGAAGCATTGGGAACTTATTTCCCTTCAAAAAAATTGTATTTATTGACAACAGCTGTTCCTCAAGTCTGGTCTCAAAACATCTTTAAATTGTGTGGCTCGCCTAGGACTTTGGGTTCTTCTATACTGGTTTCCACCCATAGCTGGTGAGAAGATTGTGAGTAAACCTGCAGGACTTGCACTGGAAGAAGTCAGTCTGATCACACAAAACCTCCAAACTTAAAGGTTGAAGCCTCTGAGCCCAGACCTTAAATAACATCAATCCCATGGAACACAGATCATTGATCCCTTTTCTGTTCATTGCGAGGACAAGTTCCCACTAAAATAAAAGCAAGCAGCCTGTGAAATGATAAGCAATTAGTGTTCATGCAGCCATAGGTTGTGTTGGGAACCTTCTATCCTGTTTTTTACACCGGTTCCCCACTACGGAGTCCAGTTCAACCTCTCTGGCTGGATAATTTTTCCTGTCAGTTCTTGCTGCTGGTTGCAGTCTGCAGAAAGTACCTTTCTTCTCTGGTGGGAGTGAGCTTCCCACCATGGCAGGCTGCAGGTGGAGGGGATGATGAACCAGTTGTCCATGAGGGGGAGATGCAGTCTCAGACACTGGGATTCAGCTGGGCTGAAACCACACACCACAGCCTGCTCAGCCCACTGCCACCAGTGCTCCCCTGGCCACTGACCACTGCTCCCTCCACTAAGAAAATAAAAATCAAACAGTGGCATCAACCTGTCAGCTGGCTGAGAAAAGAGAAAGGGATCAATGGCTTGTTGCAGGAATGGGAGCAAAGTCAGCAAGAGCAATGAGCTGTGCTCAATGTGGAGAACGTGGGGCATTTGTGCCTGCCTGGACCCTTTGCAGCCATGGCAGAAATCTGCTCACAAGGGGCTGGAACATCTGGGTGTCTATGCAGATGTTTGCCTGGCCATGTGTGTGTGTCTCCTGGTGGTGTCCAGGAGCTGCCAGTGGGAAGGGATGACGGAGGGGATGGCAGCTGTTGCTGCGTGGGAGAATCCTTGTGCATCTGTCAGTGGGGGATGCGGGGATCAGTCGCTTTCTGAGGGGACAGATGGGATGTGCGTGTGAAGAGAGAAGCACTAAGGGTGGATATGGAGCAGTTTCAAGGCTGTGAAATGAGTGCTAGAAGGAACATCCACAGCTATGTTCCTGACTGTATCATGAGCCTTAAATCCATAGGGAAGGGGAAGGGAGGGGAGTCTTCTGGAGGAAGCCTCAAGGGAGATTATATTTCCCTAGGAACTAAAAAATACCTCACTCGAGCTTCAGTTCAGTTCAGAGTCTCCTTCTCTCCTTCACATGGTACAAGCAAGTCAGGAAAGGTGGCCCTTTCCTTCAGGGCAGTAAGCACTGGAAAGATCACAGCAGGACCAGATACTCCTCCCTCTCTAATCTTTCCCTGCCTCTGTCTCCACTCCACCTCTTCACACACATGAGGAAAGGTCTTTGTGTGGAATTCCCACCTGAGGGAACGCGTGGTGAAGCTGTGTGTGAGCAAGGACACTGCCGCGTGGGGGAAGGCTGTGTGTCCGTGCATGTTGACACAGAGTTTGCTGGTTGTCATCTCAGGCTCAGAGAAGGAGCCTGTTGGTTGCACCTGGATGCACATGGGAAGGATGGCAGGGTATTCCATGTTTCCATCAGAAGGAGCGTGACTCACTGGGAGGCACCACTTGCGTAGCCGTGAAAACGCACTGATCCTGCCGAGCAAAGTCCATTTGTGTTATCTGTTAAAAAACCTGCACCAGAGGTGATGAAAACACTCTGGAAGGGTTGCAACCCACAGGGTAAGATTTGCAGCCCTCCTCCAATGTTTGCTGTGCTTCCAATGTGCGTGTTGCCCATAATGGAACCACAGCAATAAATGTGCTTCTTCTCAGTTGATCTTTCACACCTTCCAGCAATAAATTCCTGTGTTTTCAGTCTGACCCTGCTATAGATTTTACATGTTTTATCTTACATTAGCTGAGTCAGCATGTGAGAATCTAGTTAATTCAAAAATATATATTTCTAGGCAATGCCTTACAAAAAATTCAACCACATTTGGCAAAAGTCTGAATCGATACAGTCAGAGGTAACTCACAGGGAAATGTAGAGCTGCAGAAGGAAGAAGTACTTTGTACTCTATATGAATTCAGGTTGTGAGTGTAAAATTTAAGCCCAATCACTTCTTTTGAAAAGCTCTGTGGTTATACAAGTTGGAATACAGCATCCTCTCCTGTGACTTCTGCCTCACCCAGGAGATGGACACACTTGCAAGACAAAATCAGCTTCTGTCCCCTCCAGAGACTGGATTTGGGCAATATTTGGTTTCTGCTCCAAAGCGAGATGAGATATTTTGGCTTTTAGGTGTCAAATATAGATCTCATAAATCTGATGGAGACCAAACCAGAGTTGTTAAGAGGGAGACGTCATTTCACGTGCTGAGGGGTCTTTCCTGGATTTGTACCTTCAAAAGTTATTTACCCACTTCGGTGTTTTCAACTCCTGAGAGAGGTAACACTATTCCCTCCTCTCATTTCTCAAACAATTTGCCAAGGCAGATTTTACATGGCGGGCTCTCCAAATGGATGATGTGGATAACTCTATAACAAAAAAAAAATCTTCCTGAAAGGATGGTTTTTCTTTGCTGTTTATTCATATTTGCATGTTGTCCCACTTAGATCCCTCAAAATCTTGAGCAACTTTCCTTCTTTGTTATTGTTTACTAAAGATATATATTTGACTCAAGCTGTCCTTTGTTTAAGCCCATTCTTTTCTTACAGAGTTAATATGATTTTTTTCCTCTAAGCATATTCTTCAATTTCTTAATTATGTTTCTTCAGTTTTCTGACTTCCCTCAATTTCATCCAAAACTTTGTAGCACTAGAGCATTCAGGAATAAAATTGATGTTCCAAAACCAGGAGACCTCTTTCCTCTATTTGCCTGCCTTCTGTAATTACATTGATTTTATGAACTATTTTTCTCTTTTGTGTCTCCCTTATACTGCAAAAGAACTTCTGTCTAATAAATCCAGCAATAATTCCTTTTTTAAATCACGGCTACCTAATTTGCAATATTATATCCTTCTAACTTCCTCCCTAACGTTTAATAGAGTTGCTCTGAATTGATTTTTCCTAGACATATTTCTTAGTCTTTTCTCCTCTGAATCTCTTATTTTCTGCCCATTTTTCTAATAAATCTCTGTCCTTCTACATAGCATTTTTTCTATCCTTTCCATTCTTTCTATCCATCTACAGCTCGTTCCTTCTCCCATTTCATTTTTCTTCGGCTTTACTCTTTAATGCTTTCAGACTGAGATGGTTTTGAGGTCCCTTCTATGTCTAGAAACCCATTCTATGTTTCTATGATTTTTACAGAGTAAAACTCTTTATGAGAGAGATGAAAACCATCTCATCATATAGGGACACCTGTAGGAAATATTGCTTCAATATGTCTTTCTTCCTAGATGTGATCTAGATGTACTTAGAACAAAGTATTAATTTACTTATATAAAAATGTATTCATGGATTAATCTGGGCAGAGACTTTTTTTTTCTGCTCAGAGAAAATGTCTGTGTCCAAACTGCCTTTCTGTTGTCTTGCTGTTCAAAATGCTTCTAAGTCTGAAACACTCAGGAAATATGTTTAATTTTTCTGTTGAAAGACAAACCATCTCAAGTTCTGAGAAAAGAAAAACAATCTAAATACTACTGTAAGACGAGTTTGGGGAGGAGTTTGGTTGTTGTTGTTGTTTTATCAAAACAAAACAAAAATAAACAAAAGCTTCATGGAGTTAAATCTTGCCCTGGGAAGCTAAAGCTGCTTTTCACATCTGCTAGGATAGGGAGTGGTCTCCCTTGGAAAAGTTTGCATTTTGGGGAAACAGAAATGTTTTTAAAGTCCAGTGATTTTTTTTTCCCTGTGTTTCCTCTATTAGGAAATCTTCCTGTTAAATGTATTTTTTTGTTGTTGGAGGTTGTTCTCATTTGCCTCATTCCTCTGAAATAAAAATTGAATTTTCAGCATCATCTGTTTTTTGAACCACCGTTAAGCAAATCTTATTGGTTTAATTATCTTTTGGTGAGTTCATTTGTTTACCTCAATCTTTCTCTGCACCTCTGGTTCAGTCTGTGCCTTTCCTGACTCTGGTTTGACACCAGCACTTCCCCTGATCCCAACGCATTTCTGATTTACATAGGATCAGGGCAAGCATGGAAACCCACCTGACTGCAGGTCAAATTCTGCTCTCAGTTGCACCCAGGCAATCCTACTAAAATTTGTGAGGCTGTGACTTTGAATTTGTGTCTTGGGGTTTGTTTTGGGGAGATTTCATTAAACCATGAATGCACATCCAAAGCATTTTATCATGTTGAGCCATAGAAATCAGGAAAGGGGAGAGAATATGCTTATATTAGATAAGTGGTATTTTGATTGGAAAAATTGCAACAAATACTTTTTTTTATTTCTGGAATTTGTCAGTTCCTCAGAAACCAAGCATTCCCCTCTTGTTGCAATAAATCCAACTAAGTCTCTGTGGACACCAAAGTTTAAAAACCTTTCAGGCTTCTCCCTTGCTCAAAACTCTGTGTCCTTGTTGACCCATCCACCAGCCATCCACAGACCAGGGAATTGGTACTTGGAGCTACAAGGACAAAGCCAGTAAAGGACATTAAGCTGGAGAAAACAAGGGCATGATGCTTCTGCCTCACAGGGGACTCTTGGGCTTAGGAGGCAAAGAGAAATTCCTCAGGACTGGAGAATTAAACCCAACAAAATCCATCTCTAGTAGAGTCTAATATCTCCTAATACGGTCTGTGTCTCTGAGATCCCAGCCAGCCAGATAGAATATTCTTCAAAGCTCTGTCATGTCTAATTTTAAATTCATCAAGTGACTGGGCTTCCACCACTCCACTTAAAATTTTCATACCATCCCCCATGCGGCTCGAGTGCCATTCATTACTACAGGATTGAGTGCTTTCCCATGGGCAAGTTGTTAGCAACAACACAGCCCTGGGAGGCAGTAAGACAGCTGGCAAGAGACCATTTTAGATGAGTGGTTTGGCTTCAATTTTATTTTTTCCTTAGTTAAATTCTAGCTGTTATCTTTTTATGATGGCATTCTTGGAGGAAGAAGTGAAAATAAAATGTGTCATTGTTGAAAGTAACAGAAATATTTTTTAATAAATAACCTGTTCTTGGACAACAGCACTTTTTCAAAAGAAAGGTTGCACTGGTGAGGCCACACCTTGAGTCCTGGGCTCAGTTTTGGGGCCCTCAGGACAGGAAAGGCATTGAGGGGCTGGAGCGTGTCCAGGGAAGGGAACGGAGCTGGGGAAGGGGCTGGAGCACCAGGAGGGGCTGAGGGAGCTGTGGGGGCTCAGCCTGGAGAAAAGGAGGCTCAGGGGGGACCTTGTGGCTCTGCACAACTCCTGACAGGAGGGGACAGCCAGGGGGGCAGAGGGCTCTGCTTCCAGGGAACAGGGACAGGACGAGAGGAAACAGCCTCAGTCTGTGCCAGGGGAGGTTCAGGTTGGACATCAGGAGGAATTTCTTCATAGAAAGGGTGGTCAGGCACTGGAAGGAGCTGCCCAGGGAGGGGGTGAATCCCCATCCCTGGAGGTCTCCAAGGGACTACCAGACCTGTCACTGGGTGCTCTGGGCTGGGCGACAAGGTGGAGATTGGTCACAGGTTGGACTCAGTGATCTGGGAGGTTTTTTCCAACCTCAGTAATTCTGTGGTTCTGTGAAAAGCTCAGTACCATCTCCTCAAGATGATGGATGTGTCTGTAGCCTGGCAGCAACCTGGACAGTGCTCCAGGAGGTAACTCCACACAAATTACCAGGCCTGCACCTTCCCTCATGGAGAGTCTCCAGATCCTCCAACCTATTAGCAACCTTATTTCTGCTTGGATGCAAAGCTCTCCAGGGACAAATTGCCCAAGGACACACTGCAGGCTGGAGTTAAAGACATCCTGCTGTATAAAGCAGCTCTGGTGGAGCAGCAGAGACAGTGGTTTGCGAGCCAGCACCCTGCAGGGTGAACACAGAGGATGTCTGTGCAAACACCCTGAGGCTCCTCTCAGGTATTCAGACTGCTTGATGAGGCACATGAACTAAGCTACAGCCTTTTTCCAGCTCCCCCAGGACAACATGATCCTTTGGGATGACCAGAATCAGAAATTTTCCTGATCCTCTACAGGAATCACAGAATGGCTTAGGTTGGAAGGGACCTTAAAAATCATCTCATTCCATCTCCCTGCCATGGACAGGGACACCTTCCAATCCACCAGGTTGCTCCAAGCCCCATCCAATCAGGCCTGGAAAACTTCCAGGGATGGGGCAGCCACAGCTGCTCTGGGCCACCTGTGTCAGGGCCTCACCAACCTCACAGGGAAGAATTTCATCCTAATATCTAACCTAAATTTCCCTTTCAGTTTGAAGCCTTTCTCCCTAGCCCTGTCACTGCAGCTCTTGATGAAAAGTCCCTCTCCAGCTTCCCTGTATCCCCTTCAGATACTGGAAGGTGCTCTGAGGTCTCCACACCCTTCTGCTCCCCAGGACAGCCCCACTTTCCCAGCCTGTCTCCATCGGGGAGGTGCTCCAATCCTCTGATCAACTTTGTGGCCTCCTCTGGACTTGCTCCAACAGTTCCATGTCCTTCTTCTGTTGGGGGCACCAGAACTGGATGCAATTTCCCCAATATTCTGGGGTCTTGCCAGAGCAGAGTACACATGTGCACCACAACCTTCCTTCATCCAGGTCCTTAAATTCAATTATTTTCATTTTTATACATAAATACCTTAAGTATTTATGTCTGTTTAGGGGGATTTGTTTATTCTAATTGCTTTCTGATTTTTTGTCCCGATTAACTACTTTTTTTGTAGCAATACATGGAAACATATAGACTCCAAAGAAGCATCCAAAATTATTTCCTGGTTACCTGGCAGATTTCCATTGATGGATTTCACTTTGGGTTTTTTCCATCTTTTCCCATCCTTCAGCTTCTATTTTCCTCTTGCTGAATATTCTTGAACAGCCAGTTGCTAGCTCTGGAGATAACTAACTTAACAGAGGCCTAATTCTGACCCCACTTACATGGAAGAAGCCTAATGGCCCCCCGGGGAATAAGTTCATCTTGAGGCAGTGAAAATTTAGACCAGAGTCAAGACCTGAGAACTCAACAGAGAAACTATTGCCAACAGCCAGGGAAAGAAGAGTAGTTGTTTCTACACACACACACACACAAAATGCTTTCTTAATGTAGAAACAGTTTTCCAAATCCAAACTAGCAAAACTTTCTCCAAAATTCTGCTCTGACCTGTTAAAAATTATCTAATCATAGTCTGATACAGCTCTTGCTTGTTTGCTTGCTTGCGTGTTTTCTGCTCTCTTTTTGCAAGAAGGTGTTAGTGAGGTGACTCCAGTTTTTTCAGTTTTTCCATCCATGAAATTCTCATCCAGATGAGTTATGTCAGACCAAATCTGAAAAATGAAACCCAGCGTCCTACCTTTGATCTGAGGCAAACGAGCGTCGGTGCCATCGCCAGCCCTCCGCAGGAATGTGGTCCAGAGCAAAGGACTTGAAAAGAACCTCAAAGATACTTCTAAAACCATAAAACGTTTTAGCAATTTTGGGTTTTCCTCCCATTTTCTTCCTGAAAAGGAACAGATGGGAACAGAAGTAAACTCTGCCATCTGGAAAGACTGAAGGATCAGTATGAAAAGAGCCAGGTGTCAAGTTTGTTCATCACCAGCCCAGCTTTGTCAATTATCAGCATCAAAACCTTGTCTCAAAAAGGGCTGAATTATACGAAAGATAAATGATTTTGAAAAGCCATTTTTTCTGTATCTTTTTTTCACCTAATTGTTCAACTGTCTTGAAAATTCCAGTTCTGAACAGAAAAAGGAAAGAAATTAATTTGAAGCTTTACTTCTTATGCCACAGGAAATTGTTTCCTTGGTCTTTCCTACCTTCCACTGAATACTGCAGTTTGGATTCCACTTAAAGTTCATTAGTTCTGTCATAACCTTTTGCTATTATGCTAAATTGAATTTTTATATAGGTAATTTGAACCTTGTTCTTACAATGTTTGAAAAGGAAATGTAGCACCTTTGGGTGTGAAATCAGAAGCACAAAAAACATTATAGTGCAGTTCAGTCTCTAGAGAGTGTCTCAATCACTGACATTTTGCTTTAATATTAAAAATTATGTCTGTAAATATAGTTTTATATATACATATATGTATTATATGTGTGTACACATATATATGTGTGCTTATATATGTGCACTAACTGTACACAGAACAAGACTGAAGATGTCTTGTTCTTTATCTGAGCAGATTTTCTTTTTAAATTTTGTTTTATTTACATTTCATTTATGAGATTTCGCCGCACCTTTGGTTTTGATCTCATTATTATGTAAGTGGCTATTCTTGCTTTAAGCTTTGTACTGAAGGACATTTGAGCAAATAATTTCCCATCTGCATACTAATGAGACTGATAATACAGTGCCTGAAAAATACAAATAAGGAACATGGAGTGACAGGACAAGGGGGAATGGAAAAGGAAAACTTCACACTGAAAAGGAAAATTTAGGTTTGATATTAGGAAGAAATTTTCCCTGTGAGGGTGGTGAGGTCCTGGCACAGGGTTCCCAAAGAAGCTGTGGCTGCTCCATCCCTGGATGTGTCCAAGGCCAGGTTGGATGGAGCTTGGAGCAACCTGGTCTGGTGGAAGGTGTCCCTGCCTGTGGCAGGGGAGTGGAATGAGATGATTTTTAAGGTCCCTTCCAACCTAAACAAGTCTGTAGTTCTGTGACTCTCAGATATATTTTATATATATATACACATATACATATATACATATACATACACATATACACATATATGCATATACACATATACACATACACATATACATATAAATATATAAAAAAAGTTATCCAACAGTTCCAACTAATCAATCAATATTTCTTTTCTTCAGACATGCATCCACACTGAGTTTCTTGGTAAATACCCTCAGTCTTCTTCTGCCATCCTTTGCAGAACAATTTTTTCTTCTCTTTTGCAAAACAAATCTTTCCAAATGCTGGAGCTGCATAAACTGGTGCTGTTTTTCCACACATAATGCAATCCTTGATGCTTCTTTTACAAGTTGGCTCTGATTGCCTTTTGTCAAATTTTGCCTGTAGTCCTCAATTATCTCCTGTGTCTGCATATTCCTATGGGTCTGTGGTTTGGTAACCCAGTCAGCTGTGGTCGTCTTCTGTTTTTCCTCCAAAACATGCAATTTGTTTTGTTTCTGCTATGCAACCTGACAATTTTTCCTTTTTTTTTCCCCCTTCTCTAAACATAAATCATTAATGTGTAGTATTCTTCTTTTTTCTTCAATTTGATGTCTCTGTGCCCCAGCATCTTCTGAGCAGATGAAGTCCACAAGCTCCCCTGAAAATTTCTGAAAAAGAGTCAAATATATCATGTAAAAAAGGTTTCTCTCAATTTGTTTTTCATCTTTAAATGATGCTGACACCTTTCAAAATTTCTTTACCAACATCTTGCTCTTCTTCTCCTGATACCATGATAATGAAATAAATCTATGATCTCTGACCAAGCCCCCAGGACAAAAAAGACATAATTATTGCTGCTTATATCCTTTTTCAATGCATTTGTTATTTTTTTGAGAAGGCAAATTCTTGTTCAAGTCCCTTCTGTTTGACTTCAGGAAAGGTTAGGCTCTTTGAGGACGTTTGGCATCTCAGTTTTCTCATCATCATCTTTCCTTTCTTCATGCTTTACATATGATCTTCTTTTTCTCATTTTTCTCCTACAATGCACTGTGCCTTGGTGAGGGTTAGACAGAACTAAGACAAAAAAAAAAAAAAAAAAAGGAATTAAGGGAAAAGGCATCACTGCATTCCTCTTTCAAAAAGACTGAAATTGAAACCATCTTTAATGTTTAAAATCAAGGTTGGGTTTTTTTCAAAGTTCTTTAGAGGCACAGGAAAAGAATTGCTTTATCAGACTTCTCCACTGCATCTCCATGTACTTAAGCAGATGATGATTTAACAGTTTTGTTTGCTTGCCTTCCCATTTCATGAAAAACTTTTAGTACCTCTGGCCTTTGCTATGTTCCCTTCTAGATGTTTGTACAGATTTAGAACAATGGTTGTCTTCACCGCAGAATTCTTTCTTTGCAATCAAAATTGTGTCAACATTTCTTCAACCTTGCTTCTTTTGCTCTTCACAGTATCCAATTTCCTTACAATAAAAGTTTTTTTCATGTAAAAAAAAATCCAGCAACAATAAAGAAATCCCAAACTTTAATCTACAGCCTAAAATGTGAATTTAAAACAAGTTAAAAGGAAGGGATATTAAAGATCATCTTGTCCCAACACACTGCCATGGGCAAGGACACCTTCCACTATCCCAGGCTGCTCAGAGCTCCATCCAATCTGGCCTTGGACACTTCCAGGGATGGGGCAGCCACAGCTTCTCTGGGCAACCTGTGCCAGGGCCTCACCACCCTCACAGGGAAGAATTTTTTCCTAACACCCGATCTCAACCTCCTTTCTGTCAGTTTGAAGCCATTGCCCCTTGTCCTGTCACTCCAGGCCCTTGTCAAGGGTTTCTCTCAATCTTTCCTGTGGGCTTCTGCAGGTCCTGGAAGGCCACATGAGATCACTTCTCCAGGCTGAACAATCCCAGTTCTATCACAATAACTGCATGGCTAAAGAATGTTTCTGTTCCAACAAATAATTTCATATCCATTTTGTTATCATAACGATTTTTAACATTTATTTAGAAGTAACTGGGAGCCAGACCAGACTGTCTCCATGCTGGTGAATTCTGGAAGAGCAGACACATCTGATTTATTTTTATTTTTGTGTCTTCTGATGCTTACTTGCCCTGAAATAATTCAAAGAAAACTTGCCTTTCTAGTTCAGAAGGAAGGTCAATCTGTTGTCCAGTTTCATTTTATTTATTGTATGTTGTAGTGAGGGAAGCACTTGCCACTGGGATCTCAGTGCTGGCAGCCCAGTTTGTACAGTCCTCCTACTTAGTGCTTCTGTAAACTCAGCAAGCTCAAAGGCTTATATTCAGGGCCTGATACTGGAAAAGAAATGCAATTATCTGACTTGCTGATCAGTCCAGCTGTTTCAGAGGGATCAGCAGTTCCTGAGAGTTATAATCATGCTATAGGAGAAGAGTGGGACCAAAGCTTTCAGGCTCTTTAACCAACAACAAGCTGGAACTTGCACTCACACAGAGCTTTAAGTGAGTAAATTCCTTTCATCACCTGGTTGTAGAAGGGTGTGCATCTGAAAAATGCAGCCCTTCTCACTGGGCATGGGTATGTGGGGTTTTTTCCCCCCAAAGAAAAAGGTCCTGCCTTTTTATGAGGTGAGAATCTTCAAGTCACGCACTGAAGATACCAGGTGACAGACAGCTAGTGCTCACCACAGAAAAATCCCTTAAAATTCTTTAAAAATAATTGAACCAGCTTTACCATGTGTGTTTGAATAGCCAGGTTGTACTAGGACCTACTCACTGGGATATGTGTTCTCATTTTGTACCCTTGCCCTGCAAATATCTCAGGGTGGGAATTTGTCAGGCAGTGGTCTTCCCGTGTCATAATGAATTCACACCCCAACCAGTTTGAATGAATGCTTTAAGATTCCTTGAGCTGTAATTAGTAATGCATTGCTAGAACCCAGGTACTGCACATTTAAATACTCCTCCACTGGGTCTTATTAGTAACACGTGGCTGAACCCCAGCACAGCCCTCTGACACCCATTCAGTTGTTTATTCACTCACTCATTCATTCACTCTTTCTTTTGTTTTGGGGAACAAGTAGATTTCTTTACATTTTTCCATTTATACACTCAGCTCTGGGGGTATAAGCTGATTTCCTCAGATGAACAGAACATTTCTGAGGGATTTCAGTTGAAATAAACTTCATTTTTCATGGATCAGGTGCAAAGCTGTTTTGGCCTCTGTCTCCAAAGCACCACAATATAAATTTTGTGGACACATTGATACAAACCACCTTTCTATTTACACATAAAAATTCCTTTTATGTTGACCTATGTCGTTTCAGCTTATAGATGATTCCTCTGCTTGAAAAAAAAATTATTAAGTTTGAGAGAACAGAAACATTTTTTCATTAAGAGAAAAAAAAAAGACAATCATTTTTCCAGTAGTCAGTCCCCCTTTTTGGTTTGCTTTCCATAATCACTCCTTCAAGCGCATGCACTTTTAAGGGGATTTTCGACTTAGATCTGAGGGTGGTTATAAATTTGTAAAAATAATTATCTGTATGGGTACTTCTTGAAGTGGATCCACCCATTTAGCAGTACAGCCTGACATTTTGGAATATCCAGCCAAGCAAAGAATAAGGTGATCAGGACAAAGCACCAAAAGAGACACATGGCAGAACTGCTCCCCTTTTCCAAGAGGGGACCCCGCAGATCTTTCAAGATGCAGGAATTTTTGCTTGTAGCAGCTGGTAGGAGCTCAGAGAAGAGGGAAAAGAGGATGAAGGGTTGTCAAAACAGGCTTCAAAGTGTCTTGCTGTGGCTCTGACCAAGTGCTTACAACAAACTGTCCAGGAATAAGCTCCAGCTCAAAAAAAGAGTCGCTTCATGGAGGTTATTTGGCATGTCTGCATGAATAACAAACACACTGGGGTGGTGGCAGAGCTGCCATAATTCACTTAAAATTACTTCTCAAAGATGAATTTCACCCTTAGAGACCCAGCTTTGAGCTCTTCTTCGTCTTAGGGCCTATTTTTCCAAGAGCTCAGCCTTAGTCCAGCCTCCTCCCCAGTCCTGTAACAGAGCGAGCTTCAGACAGAAGGAAAAAGGGGAATTCACTGAATATTTTAATATTTTTGACAAATTCATTTAGTTCCCCACACCTTAATGCTCTGCATTGATCCAGTGATATCTGGGCCATGTGTGGTGGTGCCAGCAGTTTCCAAATTTGTGCAAATACCCATGAAACACGGCTTGTTATGCATAGCTTGGCAGTTCAGTGTAGAGAGTCTGCCAAAAGGAGACAGGAGCCTTATCAGAAGGAGACAGGAAATTCTCGAGCAATTTTGGGAGCTGACTTTTGAGCTAGGAGTGTTGACAGGCACAGATCCCTCTGTCTGGCAATTATCAATTCTTCCTCTCATAACTACAGGGAAAATCCGAGTACCTCGAATTTTCACTGGGCAGGAGGTGTGTCCAGGACCTGCTTCTCCAGAGCCATTCTGTGCCTGCAGTTCTGGTTCTGACCTCAGTCCAAAAGTGCAAAGGTCGCATTTCCCTCCAGAGATCTCAGAGCAGCTTTTGTTGCTTATGAAAGATTCCCACCCAAACACGGTAGAAGTTTCTAAGCATGTCTGATAAAACTATGTTATTGTCAAAATGTGAATGCAACATTTAACCTGGATTAAAAACCTTGCCTAGGAAATGTGAGTGGTGCTGCTGCAAATCAGCAGTTTGGTTTCCCTGTCAGGTGTGTGGGGTTTTTTTTCTTTTTCTCAGTCATACATCACTTGGCTGTGCCAAATACCTACATAGCTGTGATCAGCTCTAGCCACGAGGATGTTCATCTCTTTGTTTTGGTGTCTTGTAGGATTGCTTCAGCAGCAGACAATGCATTCAGACACTGGTAGGAGTAGGATCGGACACAAGGTGAATGACAAATTCTCTTGAAGTGGAAAACTTGCTTGATTTTCCGCTAAATTATTCTGTCCCTATTGGCAGTTTGCTATTTCCACAGACTTGGCTCATAAATATTGGATGTCTGCCTAGCTGGGAAATTGCATTTCCATTTTCAACACCTGCTATGTGCTAGACTTCTATGAGAGTGCTTAGCTGGCTCTCTGCAAAGAGGGGGTGCTTGCAGTTAGTGTTGTTACCTGTGAGTGTTTTTAAAATGTGCTTAATCCTCACCCCAGTTTTACCTTTCCAAGACAACTCTAGTTTTCTGTGAATTTTCGAGTATTGGTGAGATTCTTACCAGATCTTTTGCAGTTCTTGTATCACCATATCTCATGCAGAAATAGAAGATTCCGTGCTCTTCCTTCACAAACCCAGGCTTGGATACTCCTGGCTGGTCTCTCCCTCCACAAGCACCTTGCACAGTGTGTTTGTTAAGGAGTGTTTAGGAAGAGACAATGTTTGCATTTCATGGCACTGCATGTATGGAGGCCCCAGAGAATCCAGCAGATCCACTGAGGTGCTATGTAAACAGAGGATATTTATGATAATTGTAATTATACGCGGTTGCATAGAATTATTCATGGAAGCTCGGAAACCATCATTGCATGTTTTGTTTAGCAGATCCCAATAACTATTTTAGTAAGACAGACAGGCTCAGGGCTAAATGCATTCCCTGACAGGCTGACACAAACCTGGATTTCTGCCTGTACACAGCATGGGTACTAAACCAGTGTCATACTCAGGGGTTTTCTTACACAATGAGGCATAAAAAAGCAAAGGAAGAAAAAAAGTTTTAAAAAAACTTAAGCCAGTTGTTTTGGTGGTAGGTTTGGGGGGATTTATTAAGATCTGTTACCTTTTTCTGTCCAGTGAGTTTGCAAAGACAATGAATTCAGAAATAGGCATGAATGCTAAATTTGAAATAACATATCACAGTGTTTCTGTGCAGGTTTTGTAATCTACTGACCATAAATTTACAAATACATTTTTGTACATGAAGCACACCTCCCTCTCCTCTTGCAGCAGCCCTGGGAATCTGGGTAAAGAGTAAAAGATTCAGTCAAGAAAATCACACAGAATCATAAATGGAGATAAAGAGATCACCATTTTCTTATTGACAAGCTCTTCCTTGTAAATAAATGTCTGTTTATCCTGTTCTCAGCAGCCTCCAGTGATGAAAACTACATGTTTTCTTAGAAACCTGTTGCTGTTAGAAGGACACCCTGTGCCTGCCTGCCTGGTCCTTCAGCCAAGCAGTTCTTATCTTGCTGCACTGTCAGGTTAACAGGGACAAAATCTGTTCTGGCCACTTGAGCTCACAGGGGTTTGGCTCATATCTTTTCTCCTCATAAAACAATCACTTAGAAAGAGAGGCACAAGTGCAGGTCTCACTCTGTATCAAGGCTATATTAGTAACAGGATTTGGCTGGTAAATGAAGACACGTTTGCTGAACAGCTCATTGATGTTTTCCTGAATCTCAGGATCTCTTACTTTCAATTGCACCATTGAGTTTTGTCCTCAGGTTGAAGCACTTGGGGTCCCTCTCCATTTTTACATTTTTCGTAGTGCTGGATCCAACAGCACCTTGCAAAGCCTCACCTGCTGCTTCTCACAACTGCATCATGTAGGCAAGGTTCCTCCTCCATCTGCTACAACCATGAAAAATAGAAGGACAGAGTTCAAATGACTGACGAGCAAAGTGGCAGGAGGTTCCTGTACTTAATGCATTTGTTGCTACAGCCTTCAAGTATGGGTTTAACTTACAGCTGGCGGAAGAATAAAGATGAAAATGCAATTTCCTGCCTCTCAGACGGAGTGAAATACACCTGGGAGTGAACAGGACTGGGGAACACAATTGTCTGGAGTCCCTGAAATGAAGGCTGGGTGGCACATGAGTTTTGCTGCTTTTCATAGGAGCACATTTATCTGCTGTGTTCCTCCCTCCGGGCTCTGCTAAAGGTTATCACTGCCCTAGCTTTTATGCTAGTTTCAAACATTTCTGCATTAATCAGCAGAGATATAGCACTGAACTTTTCCTTTAAATATCTGCATATTTACTGTCTTGCATGACATATGTATATATCATTACTGGATGTTGATAAGAACAAACGAGAAGGAAATATTTAACAGACCCAAACAAGCACTATACTTAGCATATGATTTATAGGCTTAAAATGGGATTCCAAATGCTAGTGGTGGGAGCCTTGTAAGCTGCATGTGCAGTATTGTGTTCTGCATCAGCACTTAAAAATGAAAAATCAAGCATTGGCTCCATTTACTTGGGCTACAATGAATATCTTCAGTGCTTTATGAATTACTGAGGTGTGCTTATGTGCCAAACTAAAAGCAAACTAAAAAAAAAAACCCAAACACCTTCAAGAAAACTCCTCTCCCCACTTGACAAGACTTTTTGAGAGACCAACATGTGCTTATGCCATCACAGTCTGGATAAGGCAAAACAGAGCATCGCAGAGTGCGTGAAAACCAATTCATTCACTGGGAAAGTCCTTTGCAGGTCACTCCTGGACGACAAAAGAAAGTGATCTTTATGTTCAGCCCTCTCCCAAATAATCACCCAGCAGCGTTTCAGGAGGTCGAGTGGTCTCAGAAGGAGCTGGAACCAATGGAAAAACTTTCCAGTGTCAGACTCTCATCTGTGACAGCTAAAACTGGGGATTTAATACATAGCAGGACTGAAGGAGAGGAGACTTTTCATACAAAAGGAAAGCACAGAGAGAACCTGACTTCAGAGAAAGCAAAAAGTGTTATTTCTTTTCTGACCACTCTGAAAGCAAATATATTAGAACCCTGTAGACCAATCCAGATGAAGTTAGTAGAGAGACTCCTAAGTATTTTGGAGAATATTGAGCTTCTGATGTTTCATGGACAGGCTGCTGGCATGTGAGTCAGAGGGATCCAGTCCTGTCCATCTTATTCCAGAAATTAGGCAAACAGTTGATCACAGACCTGGGGGATAATGACCTGCTTGTCCTGAGGAAAAAACTAGGTAGGATTTTGGGATCCTGAAAATTTTCTTGCTCTTTCTTCTTCCCAAGGCCTGTGAACTGGGAAGCAGGCTCAAAGCAAGATAAAATGTTGAGGCAGATAGGAATCAAGAATAAACTATGCTGGCTAGTGCTTGGGGAGACAAGAAACATCGCTGAGATGGAGTGTTTACAGAAAAAAATCTCACAGCTCATATTTGTATTGCATTTATAAATTCCTGGAACTCAATTTTATAGGGTTTTTGATTAATGGCTGGGCTGCAGTTCAGCTCCAGGCCTATTGAACTTACTGTACTGGAACTGAGCAAGACGTGCACACGCCAAATATGAGCACTACTACTGGACTTGTAGTGATTTAAGGGTGGTTCTTTGCTCAAAGGCATTGCTGGGATGGCTCTGCTTATTGTACACGTAGAGATCAAAGTCAAAGCAGGGCCTCTCAGCAGCTTTCTTAAAATCAGAGTCAGGGATGTGTTTGTCTCAGATACCTCCACAGCAGAAGGGCTGAAGAACAATGAAAAGAGCTGTGATTCCCCCAACACCTTTACAGCAAAGCAGGTGCAGAGCCTGTTGATGTATGGATTCTCCTAATTACATATTTATGTCACTTCCATCACAGTATCTTCCAGGAGCATGGCCAAATGCTCCATTTCCTTGTGCTGGTCTTGCATGCCAAGTGTTCCCACACTGTGGTATTTGACATTAGTGCTGTTTCTCCCACACTTCAAAGAAGACATCTGTGGTTATGGCTGGCAAATGCCAGCTTAATTGTTGATTATCATGGTAATGTAGTCAAAGCAGCCTCGTTCTGCAGAGGTGAGAGTCACTTCATTAAATACAGTCCTTATGGCTATTAGGATTTGTGAAGCAAAATGGGAGGCCTCTAATTTATTGGTGTGCCAACTGGAGTCAAAAAAAGGCAATGTGAAAAAAACAGTAACAACAAAAAAACCCCACCCAAAACTGTATGGGAACCCTGAAGATTTGCCAGTGTTGAGAGAAACTTCTACAGACCACACCATGGCCTGTGGTCTTCCCAGGTATTCCAAGGTGGAATCACTTTAGAAAGTGAAACATGCCTTTGATCCCAGAGCTGGGATGTGAGAACAGCACCCTTGGCATATTTCACCCAGACTCCTGCAGTCACTTCTAGCAGGAAATAAAACAAAAGATTGATAAGCATTGCTGATAATGCAGATTTTTAAAAATACAAGGGACCCTTTGAAAACGTAGGATTCAGGCAATTAAATCTTGTTCACCTCTCTTCTTTCTGAGTGTAGCAGAAGTTTAATGCTCTATGTCCCTTCTTCCATGCACTGTGTAACAATAACAAAAAGGAGCCCCCCCACCCTGCACACAGAGTAAATCCTGGAAAACTGAATTTTCAGGTAAAAATTAATACTGGAAAATTGTTTCTAAGAAAGAGTTTCTCCTCTAGGGGTTTGGCTTTGTGTTTATAAAAACAAGAAACAGTTGCAATGATGATGGCTTACTAAATAGCCCCAAACAAAAAAATACTCAAAAATTAGGAGGTATAAAGTTGCTGAAATTAATTTAATTACACTTATGCAGTGTAATGGGCTGTACATGAAGACAAGCTTAGTCTGGTTTTAATGAAAATGTTACTAGTTTTTATGACTGCTTGCACTTGTATGAGTGTCCTTTATTGTTAAATATAAGTATTATACATAGGTGATTAGCATGATCTATTTATGGCAGAAGTACATCCATTTTTTGAATTTGGTTCCTTCATTACTCATCCTCAATTAACTTCACTTTTTCTTAGTTCTCATTTTCTGTGAGCTTTGCAAGGCATAGTGGTTGTGATTTTCTACTCAGGGCACTATTTTGAAAGATGAACTGTGTGGAGCGACTTACATGCTTCCTTTTAAAGAAAACTTTCATTCATGTCTGTTGAAGTCCTTGCTTCCAGATGGTTCAAATAGAAAGTAGCATTTTTCCTGCAGTGCCACACTGTGATGGTTCAGTCACAACCAGGGGCTGTCAAGCAAATGGGACCCTGATTTGTTATTTCAGAAGTCCCTGCTGCACAATTTAAGGATGCCAAGTGGGTCAGGCACCACTCAGACACTGCAGCAGACGGTCAAGCTCCAATAGGAGTGACAGACAGTCACAAAGTTGCCATTTTCATGGGAGAATTCCAGTTAAAAAAAAAAAAGAAAAAAAAAATTACAATCTGAGTACATTAACCCTGGAGGAAAAAAGAGGTGCTTTAAAGAGGAAAGGAAAAGATGTTGAAAGTGTGTTCATGTATCTATAGACTGCCAAGATTTTGTATTCATACACATTCCCAGACTTTCAAAGCGGGAATGACGTGAGGTTGTGTAAGTGGAAGCATCAGAAGTTAAGAGTTTAGCCTGAGGATGCAGAAGACCATTCACACTGGATAATGTAGATACCTGCTAGACAGAGGTTCACAAACTGGTGATCTGTGCCACCTTGGATGCCACACCTGGGAGTACTGGAGAGCAAAAGGGGGAGGAGACACAAGTAATCTCACTCCTCCCCTCCCAGAACTCAGGCATCCTTGGACATTGTTGAGATGAATGATGTGAAGAGATGAGAGCCCCCACTGCTTGGTCTTGCTGTGGGCTTGGTGGGTTTAGGGGATAAATTCCACTCTCCAGTATCTTAATATTCTGTA
Source organism: Prinia subflava (assembly GCF_021018805.1). Lineage (NCBI taxonomy): Eukaryota > Metazoa > Chordata > Aves > Passeriformes > Cisticolidae > Prinia > Prinia subflava. Next base: position 9,616,684 of record NC_086250.1, on the reverse strand, counting down.
TTACTGAAAGCATGAAGGATTAGGGAATCCCAGAGGGATTGTGTATTTTCATCCTGACTCATAAAGTAATTCTGAGTGAGCGTTCCCAAAGGTTTCCCCAGTGTTTCTCACAGCTTTATCAGTCCAATTCCATCCCTCCAAAAGGAGACAGACAGACAGACTCCCACTAACTTCTTGTGGAGCTGGACTGGTCCTGAAATGTGCTGCATGCAGGATAACACAGCTGTTTGCTTAGATGCATGAAAAGCTAAAATCATATTGACAAAGTGCATGGAGGTTCATTAAATGGAATTATTTTTGTTTGAGTTGTATTCATTTGATGGTTCATCTTTCTGGCTGTCAATTACAAACAAATGACCAATAGAAAAGTCATAAAAGATTGAGAAAAACACAGGATCACAGGCTCTGATTATGTCATGTAACCTGTGTGACAGGAGAATAAGGATAGTCTGCTTTTGGGAACAGTGAAACTATGACTTCCTAACACTATTCATACGTGTAATTTACTTCTCTATGTCCATTTTTAGGGTGATAAGGTTTTTTTTTTCACTGACATACTTTAAGAACTAGATACATTTTTCATGCTTTCCTGTGCAAGTTATTGTGAAAACAAGAGGACTTGCTGAAACATTGCAGTGATTCCATCCCTAACCAAGAGATAAATTTTTTTGCAGAACAAAATTATCAACAAAAGGTAATTCTACACAGACTGCATGTGCTAAATGCCTTAGTGTTCCTGTTTATCTGTATAGGGAATATAAAACCGGATTCTCTTTTTTATCAATCCCACATTCCAGGGGAGCTGCGTCTTTGACAGACTACGCAGGAGCAGGACTTTTCCAGCTGGTAGATGCACTTATCCCATTAATTCTCCTCAAATACCTGTCCTGTCTAAAAATGTTGAGCCATTTTCTAATGCCATCAGAGCACGGGGGCTTTAAGTCACCATCACTTCTCAGAGTGTTAGAGAGCCCTTTGGTTATTCATCCTGAAAGCTGCAAAGGCAGCAAAACATTTCAGTCAACTGAGAGGGTGAGCACTTCTATCAGAGTTTGAAAATCCTTCCTATCATACTGGTTTTCCCCCCTTTTTTTTTTTCTAGAGGGGACGGTTCACTGAAAGGAACTGAATGTATTTATGTTCTTTCTTGAACTAAGATCTTGTCTAAGCCATCACTGTGAGATTTTACGTGTAGGAGGGGCAGATCCACAAGAAAACATCTTTACTGTGATCACCCCAAACGTTTTCACATTGATAACAAAGGGAGTCAGCACACAAGGTTTCTGTGGTTACACATGGCCATGTAAACACTTACAGACAATTAAGAGGGTCACATTTTAACTGAAATTGATTCTGCGTGGCCTTATGTAAAAACAAGTAAGGAGCTGGTATCAAAAATTAGCATCTGGATAAATTTTATTAGCAAAATTAGTATCATGGTTTACACAGACAAGCCAAAATATGTGAAAGCCAGGTTGGATGGGGCCCTGAACAGCCTGGGACAGTGGAAGGTGTCCCTGCTCATGACAGGGTTGGAATGAAATGAACTTTAAGGTGCCTTCCAACCCAGGCAGTTCTGTAGTTTTGTGATCCTATGATCTACTAAAACATCAGCAAAACCCACTGTCATTATCCTCCTGGAGGTGAGGGCTGAGTGGTTGCACACCTTTCTCAAGCACTGTTCAAGCTACCCCAGACCACCTGATCACTGTCTGCATCAATCATGAATCTCCCAGGTCCATGTCTGGCAGCATCCTCTGCAGCCTTGTTTATAAAAAACTTCATTACAGATACTCTGCAGCTAGGGAAATAATGGCCACCAAAACCCAGCTTTCCCTGGTTTTTATTTTTAGTTGTTGTGACACAGATGAGTGAAATGTGCAGTTGAGACAAATATCTAAATATATTTTTGCCCATACTTGAATAAATCCAGGGAACCCTGCGTACAGAGCTATCTTCATCTCCAACAGCAGCTCCCACCACAAATATAACCTCTCAGTTTTCACAGTAATCACAGTATCTCAGTAGTATCATTGAGATTAATTACTTTCATTCCTATTTCACAGGTAGAAATGTAGCTTTAAAAAGCTGAGCTCTTCTTTTACCTCAGAACCACTAAATTACAATTCTAATTACAAAACGAACAAATCTTTCAACTGTGCTACTGAACCAACTTCAGCAAACACACCTCAGACTAAAACGAACATGTTTTGTCTTTACTGGTGCACCATGTAGCAGCTGCATGTTCCTCAGTAATGCTGCAGGACAAAACAAAAAAAAAATTAAGTTAATTTTAGCAGCATAAACAAGTCCTTAATGTCTTTCCCAAACTTATGAAGGCAATTCCCAGGGGAGTTAGGAGCTGAACACAGGTTAGTGACTTAACCACCAGACACTCCTTTCTGACTAGCTGACCTCCGAGGAGAAATCCTTCAGAATTTCCAAGAACCCTCAGCTTTTCCTTGTTCTCAGCAGGACTCGTAGTCCTGAGCGCTCGGAATGCCACAAACACAATGTGCACGATGCTGAAGCCTAGTTATGATAGGGCCACAGCTGTTGGCAGCATTTTTATAAACCCGTTTGAAAAGCACAATTGTAAAGTACTGTACATCATTCACTCAGCTATGGTAGATTTTTAATTACTATTGCAATAACATCTGGAGATCAGGACCTGGCCTCACTGCCCCCAAACTGTGTGAGACGCAACTGTTCCGTGCTGCAGCGAACGAGACCCCGCAGGATTCCTGGCCTAAGGGGAGAGGAAATGGGGACATGCTTCTGGCATCTGGGGCTGGCAGGCGACCAGGATGCTGTGGGAGTGTCCGATGGGCACGTGTCCAGCCGGGAGAAGGGCCACAGCATGAGGCTGCAGCTGAAAGTAAAACCTCCTCCTCAAGTCTTCTCCCCTCGAGGTGAAGCCACTCAGCTGCAGGGCAGGCACACTGAGCTTCTCCTGCTCCCTGACCTCAGTGAATCCAGCCTGCAGGTTCCCCAAGCAGGAGGTGCTGGATAAGGGCAGGAGGGTTGGCATTCCCTGCCAGGGAGACATGGGAGCATCACTTGGTGCTCGAGATCCAACAGTGCTCATGTCCCAGCACGAAGCAAGGCACCAGCCTCCCTCCCAGAAAGCTCAGAATCCAGGAGAAAAGGTTGAACACCCAGCCTAAGATAACAGGGCCAGGGTGATGAGAGGAGGGGGTGTATTTCTGGAAGGAGATGATGCCCTCAGGCAGTCTATACCAGCAAACACAGCAGTAAGCTGTACTTGTAAATATATATTTTCACTTACTTAAACTGTAAACAGTGATGACAGCTGGGAGAAGAGCAAAGATGGGTAGGAAGGAGGAGAAAAGAGATTTTTTTTTTTTTTTTTTTAATTCTCGTGAAGAAATTAGGTTGCCAATCTCAGAACTGGTGAAAAAGTGTACTGGCACCAAACCAAAACCCAGCTTCTTGTGACCCATGCTGACAATCAAGGTTCATTGTTTTTTCACTGAATGAGATCATTTCACAAAGCACTGGAGTATTTTCAGGTTAGGGCTAGATCCTCACAGTGATATAAACCAGTGGGATGACTCAGTGCTGCTAAACTACAGAGGATCTGGCCTTCTAGGCAAAATTCAGATGCCTGGATCATCAGAGAAAATGGACTTTCAAAGCCTTTAAATCCTTGTTCCTCAGATCCTGTGGATAATATTGTTAGATCTTACAATTCCATTGTAATGATATTATCCTTCAAGTCAAAAACTTCCTAGAGAAATCACATGTAGTTCTCGCTTTGTCATAAACACCCCATACACCCCAGTCTTCCCCAATTCCTGAAAAGGTTTTGAATCAGAAAAATCAAATCAATTAAATTCAAACCATGTGGAAGGAGGCCTGTTCCCTTCATCCAATTAAACAATTTGTGCTTCTAAACATATTTTTGTTTATTTGTTTTAAAGTTCAAGTTTGATCGATTGAACTGAACACAAAATATTTTCAGATGGTCAGCTTGTAAACTTTTTGACATCGATTCCTGTTTGTTCTTGCCAGATTCATGACTTTTATCTCTTTGAGGCTCCCTTGGCTTTTGAGTGCCTCTTCTCCATTTTAATTAGTGTTTCAAACCCCTGTTAGGTTCTTTGTACCTGAGACAAGCTCCAGTGATTTAAAGCATTTTCAACTCCTTGCAAGCAGAAAAAATCTGGTACAAGTAACACCAATTTCTTCTGTACATTTCAAATAACATCACCTCAACTTTGCAGGGCTCTAAGCAAAAAAACTGTGGTAGAGACATAAACCTCAATTGCTGTCTGATAATTTGGCTCAATTTTCTGCATTCAAAGCCTGTCCTGCTTTGTCCACCCGAGCTAAAGTGTTAAGGGACTTCTCTGGAGTAAGAAAGTACCTGTAACAACATGTGAAGGGGGGGACTATGTTTTGCAGCTCTTCTTTTTTCTGTCAGCTGTGGTGCAGAGACGGTAGCAAGGAAGGAACTTTTTTGTATAGTTGCTCTTGGTGGAGGGGACACCAGGGGAAACTGGGGCTGTGGCAGAGGGAGTGAAACTATTGTTGTGTGCTGCACAGACAGAGAGGCTCCAACAGAGACAATGGGGCAAAATCCAGAAGTGTTTCTTCACGTCTCCATAGCCCATCTCACCCAATTCCCAGCAATTTCTGTAATATGTGGGTCTGATGTGGTGATGCAACCCGTGTGTCTTTCTCTGAGTCCCTCCTAATTAACTTCTAACTTGGCCACTGCTGAGAGAGGATCTCAAGGTGTTTAACTTTCACCAGATGGCCAGAGAGAAAGGATGGAAGTGCTATTCCCCCTGAGGGAAGTCCAGCCAAGGAAGAAAATCTTGGAGCCATCTGTATCAGGCAATCCACACAACATAAAAATTTAAGAACATTCGAACTGCTGCAGGAGTTTCGGTTGCAGTTTGTTTTTTAGGAAACCAAAGAATCTAACCACAAGTCACAACACAAAGCAAAATTCATTTTTGGTACCACTTGAGGAATTGTGCTGCTGCAGCAACCAGCAGGTCCAAACCCAGAAACTTCTCTGGCCTCTGCTCACATTGGCTTCCTGCAGTGCAGCTCTGTCACACCACGGCCTCCTGTGCACCTCAGGCAGGTCAGCTCCTCTCTTGGGCAGAAAGATTTTCACCTGCAAAACAGGAATCACAGGAGCACCGTTCAGCCTAGTGGGAATATTGTGACAGTAAATGCTGTCATACCAAACCACAAGTTTCCTGAAGCTGAGGAGAATAAAAACAAAAGGGCTTGTCTAGAACCACAATTCAGGCACTTGCCTCTGCCAAAAAGCTCTAATGGGATGACAGGACATGACAAAAAAAACCAAAACAAAACAAAAAACCAAAGAATTCACCACCATGAAAGATGGTGGCACCAGGGCCATGCCCTTTCTCAGGCACAAGCTGTACAACACAAGCTTTGTGTACAGCACAACATTTTGCAGCAGCACATCTGTATCCATGCTGAACAGGTAAACCTCTGTCTTACAGAGATTTCTATTTAAAAAACATAATTAAAAACACTAGTGTAGATCTGGCCTAGGCCTACAGCATGTTTGCCAGGTTGAGTCCACCTGGAAACAACCAGAGGCACAGGCATGTAAAGGTAGATGGAGCTGCCTTCCACAAGCAGAGACATTGAGAGAGTCAAGATCCATCCCTGACAGATTCAGAGTCTCCTGCCCATGTGGTTGTGTCAGAGGCAACAGGAAGCATGGAATCACAGAATCATAGAGTTGATAAGGTTGGAAAAGGCCTCTGAGATCACCAAATCCAACTGGAAATCCAGCACCTCCACGGTCACCTCTAAACTGTGTACTCAAGTGCCAGAGCCACATAGCCACCATTCCAGGGATGGTGACTCTACCACTGCCCTGGGCAATCTCTTCCAATGCTTCACAACCCTTTCTGTGGAGAATTTTTTTCCTAATATTGCAGTCCCTGAATGATTCTGCTTTACACCAGCACCTCTTTGATACAGGCTCAGTTAAAATTTCATGGTTGAGCTGGTGCAACTTTTCTATATGATCCTTTTTAAAGTGGTTTGATTTTTTTTCCCCACAAGAAGAACAAACAGAAACTGAGCTGATAGCAAGCAGGCTAACCCACTGAAAAGACATTGCATCAGGGTTATGGTTTGGAATATTTGAAGAATGTGAATATTGATAGAACAGAATCAGAAAGAGAGGGGGCCCTTCTTTTGTCACTTGTGCTTAGTTTGCACAAGTTTCACTTTATCAGCTGCAGTGGAGTTTCTCCCAGTTTAAACCAGTGTTAGAGAAAGAGGTGAGGCACAGGGAATACCAAGAGTGAGAATTTTTGAATCAGTGAACTGAACAATCTGGACAATATTTAAGTACATACATTTCATACACAGAAGACTGATGGGAAGGCATAAAGAAAAAAAATGCTTGTGAAGAAGCTAAATGCAATTTATTCCAAGAAATAAGATCAAAAGAAGTGTTTGAGCAGGAAAAAGTTTATGTTGTATGCAAAGCATAAAAAAAACCAGGAAAAACAAATCATCCTTGGCGTTTACTCCGGAGAATACCAACCAGGAAAACAAGAAGATCATTAAGCTTCTGTGTTGCATTACTTTAAAAATTGACTTGAATGAAAGCAAGCAGTACAATAATGAACTCAGTCAGAGAGCACTGTTCAATTAGAGGTTGAATTTAAGGGAGTTTATAAGAGCAACACTTAACAAAGAACAACTTGGTTGGGCTTATTGTTATGGAAAAGGGGGAAAAAAGTTGTGGTGGGTTAAATGGCATTTATAAAATAGGAGGGTCTGATCAAACCAATCCAGATTAGTCCTCCAGAGCAGTAAGACTTCAAAATTAGGTCAGGAGGATGAAAGGAGAGCGGAGTCTGAACTGTTTTGTACAAAGGCGATGTGACATATGGAACACGTTACAACTAAAGCAGGGAGCATGAATGTTTTCAGGAAAGAAAATGACAGGGCACTCCATGAGGAAATTTACAACCATGGAAGCTTCAAAAGGAATACAATTCCTATTTATTTGTGTATTTGTTTAGGGGAGTCAACCACTGCCTGTGCTCCAAAGCATAAGCATTATTTATTCTTCTTTCCACCTTCCTAACAATGGTGTTTGTGGGATTTGGGTTGTTCCATTTTCACTGGGCTGCAATTTTGCCTTCCCAGAACATAAAGGACAAGATCTACTAACATTTTAAGGGCTGTGTTCTTTAGGTTCAATAGTAATGGTTTAAAAACCTTCTTTCTTTCTTTTTTTTTTTTTTTTCCCTCTTTGTTTTCACAAGGAATTTTATAAGTGAAGACTTTTCAGTACAAAACAGTCCTTGAACAAGTTGTTCCTCAGCCTCCCTGCTAGGTATCTCGGATTCTGTCTCCTGAAGGAAAATATTGAACATTAATCCAGAACTTCCATTTCAAATCTTGAACCTGAGATCTTACTGTAGTATGAAAATTTCTCTTCAGCTAGAAACAAATTAAAGAAAATTGAGAAATCATTTATTGTCTTTAAACCATGTATAAAGCTGTCATTTTCACTGCCAAAAATTGCAGGTTAGGCAGAAGGCAAGGAAGTTACAAAAGGTTTTTGTGGAGTGATACCTGCATTAAAGGCATTTCTTCTGTTAGAATGTAGACAAACTAGTCTCCTTTCTTTAAGTAATGCAGGTTTTTTCTTCCACATAGCTGCAAACCAGAACAACCAGCTTCACAGTCTAAGCTCAGTATTATTCCCAAATTAGCTCAATATTATTCCCAAATTTAAGGAAAAGGAAAGAATTTGGCAAACTGCTGATCATAGCTTCAGCTTGGTGATAGAGCACAGAAAAGAGGACAAGAAGATAATTTTGTTTTACCGGCTCGTTATTCAGATATTTCTATATTCCATTTTTCAACATTGTTAGAGACCTGTCACAGAAAGATCTTCCAAAACCAGTCACACTTTCTTCATCCAGGCAAATCTGAGGCAGAACCACAAAAGTCTGCAAAGTCTACAGAGTATTTTAAGTCTTTGCTAGCAACTTTTAAGCAGAAGACACAGAATTGTTTCTTAAATTCTTCCAGTTTATTTGGAATCATGCTGATTGTGAGCATTAACACCTGATCCATTCCCATTGGATTTCCTCACAACAGCTTACCAGTACTGACATTAGCTGAAGAGAAAACCAAGCCAGCTCAGACTTTATGCCAGATAATGACCTCAGTTTTATGCAACTCAGTCTGGAGTCGCCTGCTTTCTGCGTGACCAAAAGCAGAGTTTGGCCTCAAGCTTTAATTTTTAAAAGTTGCATATACACAACTGTCTCCAAGCATAATACCATTTAATAATTTAAAATGGGAATAAATGTCCTTTTCAATTTTCCCCTAATTTCTAGCAGTCTAAAAATATGTGTCTTATCTTTGCTGCATAACTCTAGCAAAGTATTTTGCTTGTAAACCCAACTTTTGCACATGCCCTCGTGTTCCATGGTCCAGACAGTCTGAATCCCCCAGGCTTGGCCTGCCAGGTTCTCTTCTGCTCTCCACTCACCTACATCTCAATCTAAACCCTACTGGAGGTTTGACATCCCAAACTGTGCCTTCATATAAATGCTGGCAGGAAAGAGTCAGCATTTCTTCCTTCACGACACTGTCAAGGAAGAAATTTCTGAGGCTTGAGGTGCTCTCAGCCCAGAGATGTTGGTTTAAAGTGAGATGATGGGACCACAGGACAGAAAAGAGGCTTGTGTGTGGTTCTGCCTTTTCCTGGGAGGACACAGGAGATATCTCCTGAATATGTGTAGGCTTCCCATCAGTTCCAACCACAGGAAAAACTGCTTTCCATAGAAAAAGCCCTATACTCCTGCATGTAGCTCAGCAAAGCTCTTTGTGTTCTCACTGTCAAAAAGGCCTGAGAACTTTTTCTCCCCTTTACATGCAGTCATCCCAAGATATTGACTGACCTCTCACATTCTGTAAAAAGTTCCCCCATATGGTTGCCTCCCCAAAGTTCCTAAGGATGTGATTGCTTTGTTTTGTTTTTGCAGTGGGCTCCTTTCCATGTTTTCTGGTAAGAGAGTGTGAGCAGGTTAGGAAGGTCCTTCACAGGGAATATGCTCCCCAGTTTTCCAGCATTATTAATATCCTATCTCATTTGAACACAGGCCTTTACCTCAGAATTTGTACAGGATGCACTTGCTACTCACCACACGTTGCCAGTGCCGGTGTCTAGTCAGGAATATAAAAGGGAGGGAGGATCGTCCCCCCGCCTTCCCCAGCTTTGCTCCCATGGCTGTTCAAGCTCAGCTTGCTTAGAACAACTCTTCCTGCAGCCAGAGGAGCAGGGACTGCTCACCCAATACTCCCTGCTGAGAGGAAGTGGGTGGAGAGGGGATGCTGAGATGACAGAAGTGCAGAGAGCCCAAGCTTCACCCCACTCCACTTCCCCGCTCGCCAGAAGAGCTGGCTGGGAGCATGGGAGAGTAAACTGCTCCATGAAAAAAAAAAAAAAAAAAAGGAAAAGGGGAAAGAAAAAAATGAGGATGAAGTAATTGACTTTTGTAGCAGAGCAAAGGGAGTGCAAGTGGTGGTGGAGGGAAGATAGGGAGGAACTGTGACTGACTCACAATATATTCAGTTCCCCGCTCCTGGGGAGATGCAGCTGTGCATCTCCCCTCGTATAGGCTGTAAAGTTACACCATCGTCCAAAGTAAGCATCCCTAATTCTCCTACTTCCTGAAGCACAACAGTGTTTGGCTCCTTTTTAATCAGGGATTTCTACTGTGCAAATTGAAGTCTAGGACCAGGCTTTTCCTATGTGCAGAATTAAAAATCCTTCCCTTGATTGTTTTGTCGGTTCCTGGGGAAAACTACTGAACTGTTACAGCCGATTTACATTGGCCTGATCCTTTCTTAAAGCTCATTCCAAGTTATTCTTAATTCCTCAAGGCACCTGAGATGTTGTGCATGAGCCAGCCACGGACACCTTTGGCAATGCTTTCCACATCCTTTTTCTTCCCTCTGCTTGCTTCCCAGTTACTTCTGACTTCACTCGAGTAAGGACTGTTTCCCTTTTCTACCACTTCAGTAGGAAGAAATGTGGCATGGAATTACTTCTGATTTTGGCCAGCTTTGGTTAAGGCCAGCAGAGTCCAGGGAAGAAGCTGAAGGAAGAGGCTAATCCAGTTGTAGAACTAACCTAGACCAGCCCAGACACCACGAGAGGAAGGTCTGAAAGCCCACTTGCCCATTTTCTTCCCATGTGAGCTTTGGCTTGCCTAACTTAAGAAAAGTCACACAACCTGCCTGAGTTTCCCTTTTCAAACTGTAAAACAACAGCAGCCCTCTCTTACCCTGTGTTAGCAGAGGAGTTAGAACTAGATGATCCTTGAGGCCCCTTCAAACCCAAACCATTCCATGACTCTGTGATTCTGTGAATTTTGGGGTGGTTAGATGGGAGTAGGATCCTTTTGTGAAATGTTTAAAGTGTGTATCTGAAAAGAGGTGGCCAAAAGTCTGCTAAAAATTATTCTTGGTTCTCATACCCTGAGACTTATTTCAGTCCTGCCCCTCTATAATTTTTTTTCACAACCAGAATTTCTTCAGTAAGAAGGGATTTTCTAAAAAGCCATACAAGCTCCTGACTGTATAAGGGGAGGGAAGACCAGCTGTGGTACGTCTCGTTGGCCTCCTTCATATGCCCAGTTTAAGACTTGGCTTTTCTGTCAAATATCTGGAGATCATATGCTTGGTGAGAAACAGCATGTGTTAAAATACTCCCAGCTCTAAAACTCCCCTTTCAAGGATTTTTGGCAAGGGGGAGCAGGGAATGCATTGTGTATCAACAGCAAAATGGCATCTGGATTGAAAGATAAGAAAAACCGCCATGGTTTCCAAAAACCAAGGCCATTTTCAGATGAGTTTTGGACCTGGCAGAGGTGCAGAGCTTGCATTAGTACAGTGGGAGAAAGCAGAAATCATGCTTTGACTTTGCAAAGGCTTCTAGAGAGCCTATTAGCAAATTATTGGACATTTTGGATGGAAATTAGCAGAGCATTCAACCATGAGCTGAATGTGTGAGCAGCCTGCACTGCAGCGGGGCGACTCACAAACTTAAAAATCAGATATTCTGCTAGACTGGGACCAGAATACTCTCACCACTCTTGAGCATTAATCCCCAAATACAGTCAAACTCATGGCAAAGTGTGAACTCAGAGTTAAAACTGGAACACTTCCACATCTCGAGGAGAACTCCATACAGGAAATTTTATCCACATGCACATCAGTGAACTGGGGGACTCCCAAGCAAAGCTCCTCTTCAGGCAGATTTCTACCAGGAAAAAAATGCAGAGGAGCTGGATTTGCCAGAACAGCCCTTACCCTCAGGACAGGCCTATGTGTGAACAATTTGATTCAAACGAATGCAAATTAGCAGGATGACTTCTTTGTTCTGAATGGGCAATGGCTTTTAGAAAGATTCAGATGCAATGGGAAAAAACACAAGCCTGTCAGAGGCACACATTTTATTTGTGAGCTCTTCTCCATAAGAAGGGCTCAAGGGTCTCAATTTCCACCTTGGAGCAGCTCTAGGAGAAACCTCATGATTTTTCTGAGAGAAGTTGTTGGTAGAGATGATGTCTCATTTACCAGCTTGTTTAATTGATTAGAACAGGCAAGCTCTTTCTGTACAAAACTCTTTTTAAGGTCTGGCATCTTTTGCAAAGAAGCAACTTGTAACCTCTCCCCCCACGAAAACACTTCTGGTTTATCAGAAATACAAGACTCCTTTTTCTCTGAGAATGAATTTGAAAACATAATTTTAAGCTGGTTGTGAGCAAGCTACTGCACCTGTGCAAGGGGCATGGAAAAGATATTAATTATACACAGCAATGCTAATTTCTCACCACAGCTCGGATGGAAACAATTCAGTTGCATGTTGTATGTTAAAATAAGGTTCAAACATCAGCTGTATTTAGTCACATTGTCATGCCCTGCCTCCCTTACTGTACAAAAGCTTTGTCCAATTAGTGCTGATTTCACTGAGTTCCTATGGTGGCTTTAAAATATTTGGATGAGGCCTGGGGTCCTTTCCTTAAGAACGCCTCATCAGATACGTTGCACCTGCAAGCCTAACAAGGCTGGCTTTTTATCAGGGGGGTTGTGAACCTTTGAGGAACAGGGAGAGGCAATTCAGAGAGCAGCCTTTGATTCACGGAGTGGCCATGGATGTATTTCTGCATGGGTCCAGGGAAACCCGGAGTCACAGCCTTTGGAAAAGCAAACACAGGTGCAGTTCAGGGTGAAATGAAGCGGCTCTTCCCTGGCAAGGCTCAGTGCTTGGGACAAACTCCAGAGCAGCAATGTTCCTTCCAAAGCATCTTAACACTGGAAGGGGCTGCCCAGGGAGGTTTGGAGCCCCCATCCCTGGAGGTGTCCAAGGAATGACTGGATGTGGCACTCAGTGCTCTGCCCTGGGTGACACCATGGTTGTCAGTCACAAGTTGGACTCGATGCTCTTAAAGGTCTTTTCCAACCCTAATGATTTTGTGGTTCAGTGATTCTACACCATCAGTGCAAGCATCTGTGTTCAAGGGTCACAGCAGAGCTCTCAGAAAAACAAATAAATGCCTTTTTTAAAACTTAAACGACATAAATATCTCATCTTAACTTCAGGAACTATTTTAATTCTACTCAAACAAAAGCTCACTTCATTTCTAACTTCATTTGTAACATTCGCTATATTCCCTGTACTTATTTCACCTGGTATGTGCAAGTACTGTCTGTACCCATGAATCAGGCTTAAAAATACACAATTTTTCATGATGAGACTCTAACACTTTTGAATTTGCAGCCCAAGCTTTATTCTGTTTGCTTGCTTGATTTCACTTCACAAAAGAAAAAGGAAATCAGATGTTAAAAACAACAGAAGATGTTTCCAGCTTCTGAAACAAGCAAAAAGAAAAAAAAAACAACAAACAAACAAAACAAAAAAACCACAACAACACCAGAAAGCATTCTTTCATTCTTTTGCTTTCAATGTAAAATCCTGCAAAATAAGGGTGTATTGAAAGTCAGAGCTGAAAACAGTTTTCCCTTCGAGTTTCCTAATAAAAAAACCCTAACAAATAGTGGCTTAAAACTTGTCTTTTTTTGGTTTTTGGTTTGGTTTTTTTGTTTGTTTGTGTTTTGGGGTCTGTTTTTTTTTGTTTGTTTTTTTGGGGGGTGTTTTTTTGTTGTGATGGTGGTGGTGGTGTGGGGATTTTTAGTTTTGTTTTGTTTTGTTTTTTTCCTAAAAAATTAGTTGTCCAGTGGCAGTGTAAAAGTAAAAACACGTCTGACCATCCAGCATCACAGGGTCTCCAGGAGGCTGCTCTTTCATAGCCTAACAAGAGAGGGACAAAATTCTGATAATCCGAGAGGAGCTTCCCTTTCTCCTCCTGCTACCAAGCTAAACAAAATCCACCTCTGGCATTTCTAAATAGAACAATCAGGACAATCTGTTACAAGGCCAGGCTGGAAGCCCTCAGAATGGTGGGGAGGTGAAAGAAGTGAATTTCATCTGGAAGGCTGCTCTCAGCTTTAATTATGGACAACTTAAGCCCTCAAAGCATCCCTCTGACAAAAAATAAGAGGAACTGTAACTACTGCCTGACTTTAATACAAAACAATCAGCCCTGGTTGAGCCAAAGTAGGTCCAGGTTGACTTGAAAGGTTAATGGATCTTCAAACTATTTCAAGAGAAGACTGAAATGGAGTTTCCATGCTGCAAGGAAACACGAAACCCAGGCCCCTTTGGTGTGGCTTTGGGTTTGTTACAAACATCTTGCAGAGCTTGAAACCTGCTTTTGATGATCGGCCTAACTTCCCTTTCCTCAGCTTAATCCCAGTTTTCCTGATTGCACTCCTCTGCCCCACCCTAAAGCGAATGTTCCCTCTTCCCCAGTGCTTACACTGCCCAGATTTTTGCCCTGGGTTTTCTGCCATGCCCTTTCTGCCAGCTCAAGGCAAATGCTTGCACCTTCAAGGCAGTTTCCTCAAAGGTTAATTTTACAACCCTTTCAGTCATTCTTGCTTCTCTTTCCTGATTTTCTTTTTGTGTGGCAATACCTTCCTATTTTCAAGCTGTTTTCCCAATTTTACTGCTGTGCTACAAGAAGCAGCAATTCCCTTCCAGCTCTGCAATTAAATGCCCCAGTATTTGCATTTATTAAATACTGTGCTTTCCCAGAGTTTTAGACCATTTCTGGGTCTGATCAGGTATTGCTGCTTTCTAAGTTTCTTTCCCTCTGTGTATCACTGCTCAATATCAGTATTTCTCCAGCACATGAGCTTTTAATTTCTACTTCGGCTTTCATTTTGTAATTTTCTGCCAATATTTTATTTCTCCATCTCCCCAGCAGAGATTGTATTTCTCTTTGCATACTGCTGTTTGCATCCCCTCCAAATTCAGCTGCAAATTTAATTTGTTTGCTTCTTAGCCCTACCGCTATTAGCAAACAGTAATGAAAAGATTAAGTAACACATGGTTTAATTATCCATCACCATGTTTTACCTCTGGAGCTTTCTATTCTTCTGTTTCCAAATTACTTCTGAGGAAAAAATATGCAAGTACAAAGATCTGGGCAAATCTTCTGCTTTTTGGAAAATCAGCACAGGTCCAGTCAAATCAAGCTATTTATTCAGCTGTGGACACGACCTTTAGATTTCTTTGTACTTTGGGCAGTTTTCAGAGTTACACAGTGAATAATATGAAGAAATACTTCAGCTTTTGTGGAAATGATTTACCCCACTACAGCTTTATCTCTAGGATGATACTGTATTTATTTCCCTGTAATTCATGCTTTTCATTGATAGATAAAACTTTCAAACATTACAGGTGGACTTCCCTGATCCAGCCAGTGCAACATGAAAACCCCAACCTGTCTGACCTTGCAAATATCAGCTGATTTCTGGGTATTCCAGTTTCTGCTCTTTTAAAAAGGGAACAGTGGCAGTACTGCTACTTTGTCAGTAATAACCAAGAGAAATACTTATGGATTGCTCCAGTATCAGTGATGTGAGGATCACAGAATGGCCTGGTCTGGAAGAGACCTTAATGATCCCTTTGTCCCATCCCCTGCCTTGGTCAGGGACACCTTCCACTATCCCAGGTTGCTCAGAGCCCCATCCAGCCTGACCTTGGACACTTCCAGGGATGGGGCAGCCACAGCTGCTCTGGGAAACCTGTGCCAGGGCCTCACCACCCTCACAGGGAACTATTTCTTCCTAATATCCAAACTAAACCCACTGTCAGTTTGTTTTCCCTTGCCCTGTAATTCCAGGCCCTTGTCAAGAGTCTCTCTCCATCCTTCCTGTGGGCTCCCTTCAGGCACTGCAAGGCCACAATTAGGTCATCCCAAAATGTTTTCTTTTCCAAGCTGAACAATCCCAATTCTCCCAGCCTTTGCTCTCTCAGTAGAGGAAAAGCAGCCAGCTCTTTGAGAGAGAACCCAAAGGATGTCAGGGTATATACCTAGAGTCATAAAACACCACAATCATTCCACAGAGTCACTTCCTTTGCAGATATAGAAAGTAACAAACAAGACATTTTGACTTGACAAAACTCTTCCAACACCCCAGGGAAATTGGGTTCTCAGCCTTCAAACCTCTCGTTCTGACCTCCTCAATACACAGATTAATTAGTCAGCTGCTTAATGCAGAATGATACCACAGCAGTCAGGGCATAGACAGAGAGGTGTAAACACGTAAATATGTCACAAAAGTGTCAGTAAGGGATGGAATTGGAATGGAAAAGGACCCCGTTGTGACTGAGAAAAGGCTGCCTCCTCCTATAGCTGATTATAGACCTGGGGATGTAGCTGGGATGGCTGATATTGCACCAGACATTATTAATAGTCCAGTTCCCCAGTGGGATTGTGAGAGGATGCTGGGGAGTGCCAAATGCCTCCAGGGAGCTCTCAAGTGCCCTGGTGTCGGTGGCGGGGGAGGGAGGTGCAGGGCCAAAACCTGACAAGAATGAACTGTGCACAAGGTGTGAGGAGCAGCAGCTGTTCCAAAGAGTGAGGTAAGCACAGAGGAACTGCTCCTGACCTTTCTCTTGGAATCAGGCAGGTATGTGTAGAGCAGCCTCCTCTTGATCTCCAAAAAAATACAGATATATCTGTGGAAGGACCAAATGTAGGCACACACCTGCCATTGCAGCCACCTGGGTGACTCTGCACAGCTCATCTGGCAGCTCAGGGCACAGACTGCTCCTTGCAGCCGAGATGTCACAAAAGTGGCCCTCAGGAAGGAGTCACTGATTGGGAAAGCTTTTCCTGTGACCACTGTGGTCACCCCCACAGCGTTCTGGGTTGGTTCAAAGTGCAGAGGAGTTTTACATGCTCGGGTGAGCAGCTGTCCTGTTATGCTTTGCTCAGCCAGTTGTTTGAAGAAGAAAAGGAAATGCCAGTAACTCTGTGGGCTGAACTCCATTTCCACAAGAAATTGGGTATATACCATTCACTGGAGGTTACCGGGGCTCAGTGCTCAGATGTGTCTTCTCCTTTATAAATGGCCTTGAGTAAATTAATTAATACATCTCTGAGCTGCTCCAGAGATGAGGAAACTTTGGTGGGCTCCCCCTCAGATGTGTAGCTGTGCTCTCTGCCAGTGTGCCAGAGGAATGGATTCGTTTCAAATCCTCTCACTCTGCTCCAGTTTGATTGCCTCTCAGGATGGGAGAGTTAACACTTCAGGCTGCCATCGCTTGATTTTGTCTCTGAATTCTTCAGCTTGTTACAGGGCCTGGCTCTTGTGAAAGCTTTAGCTTCAATCTGTGTGTGTTGAAATTTCTGTATCCTGAGAAGTGGAAGCGTTCAGGAGGGTCACAATGTCTGCAGGGACATTCAGCACTCTGCAGCAATCTACCTTCATAAATCCATATTGTACAAACAGTTGAGTACTATTCTGAAGCACAGTGCAAACTTTCAGGCACAGTTATTTCACATTTGCACCTTTCTGGATCTTCAGAATGCTTTTCTTTTTTTAAAATGTTGGTTTTAGACTGTGTGTTCTTTACCTTTCCCATATCCCCCAAAGCCCAGAGGAGGGGGGCTGCATTTCTTCCCAACATAGTTATTAGGAAGAGGGAATCCGCGGGGCAATCCATGACTTGGGAGGTTGTGGAAGCAGTGCTCAGCAAACAATGACAATAATTACACTCTCCTCTTTGGTAAAAGCCTGGAAAAGCTGTCAGCCACCACAAAGAATCATTAGTTGCTCGGTCTGAAGAACAGAAGCTGCTCCTAAATTTTTTTAGAAAGTGCCAAACACTTCAAGCTGGCTTACATAAATCATGTGGGGTATTAAAATGCTGAATGTAAAACTCACCAGTCACTTTTCCTTCTATCCCTGTTCCTCTTAGCAATGACTTGCAAGTAAATACTTGGGCAGTCTCTCACAGTGCTAGGATTTCATGCATTCTGCAGAACATTTTAAATGATGTTTCACTCTTTCCCTGTGTGGAATGTCCAGAAACTGACCAGAATAAAGCTACACACACACAAGCTTTACAAAACTAAAGTAATTTTTTCACTACTACATAAAGTAGTAAGTCTGAAAAGAGCAGAAAGTGGTTTTCCAGAGCTTATTAGGGATTGAATTTATCGATGGAAGAAAGAGATAAGCTTATTTACATCTCCTAAATTTAGACCTTTCCTGAGCCACCTAGCTCAGACAGCATTAATACCCTGCTAGAATTGCAGTAATAGGCAGGAATACAAACCATTAACATAAAGTAAAGATAAGCCACAGCTGGGAGATCAACCAGCTTTGCAATGCATGAGCTTTTCTTTTCTGTGCTCTTTGCTTTTCTCCTCTGAGCCCCAAATGTCAGCAATCTCCAAGTCAAATTTGCTTAGTGCAAACTGGCCACAAACATAGCCAAAATGAATTTTTGTCAGGAATTTACATGTGGAAAATTCCAAAAAGAACCATGAGGAAAAACAAAAATATCTCAGTAACATGAGCCAATCAAGAAAAATTTAGCTTGGGAAAAATATTTCCACCTGAAATAAATAATCTGAATAGGAAAAAAAAAATAAAAAAAGAATAAGAAAAGAAGAAAAAAGGTCATTTTAGGGATTGAATTCTTGGGAGATTTTTATACCATTCTCCAAAAGGCCAAAGAAACAGTTGCTTGTGCTGAAGTAGCTTCTGCTGAGGTCCACAGAATCCTGTCCCTCCAGAGGAACCTGGAATTTGAGTCAGTGTTCTCTCAGACAGGACACTTATGCTGAAATCTTGCCTCCAATCTAAGTCCCTCTATAGATAATTTGTTCACTGGTGTGCACTGAGTAAGCACTTGTTCTGCTTTGTGAATTGCATTTTAGAATTTCTGGAGGTATGGCCAGAAACTCCAGAATTATTTGCTTTGAAAATATGAAAAGATAAACGTTTTAACTATTTACATTTTCCTCTCCTTTTTATGGATTTAAAAATGCACACACCAAATAAATTTCAAATTATCTGCAGTTCAGACAGGCACAATGTTCCATTTTGGGCAAAGAGCCATTCATCAAATGCAATAGTCCCCAGACCTGCAAACAAATATACTTTTAATGTGTCTTATAACCAGCTTACAGCCAAGGCCATAAACCAGCTGCAGTTTTCCAAAACACCCATTTCTCCTATCCTTTAGACATACTCTGAGGTGCTGGGCTTTATGGAGAGCCTGACAATTTTCAGTCCTCGACTGGAACTTCTGAACAGCACTTATGAACCTCCTAGGTTGGAGGAACTCTCTGAAAACTGTAATCTCACCAATCTTTGCATGTTCTGTCAAAGTTTTGCACCCAGAAAAATAGAAAGATTTGTTCTGAAACCTTTTTACTTTTGCAGCAAATAATTTGCAAAGCATAAATCAAACTACAGGTTGAATTTCAAAGTTAACATCTTTCCCACCAAATCCATAAGCCATTTCACATGAAGTTCAGGAAAATACTTTTCAACATTTTTCCCATTAATGAGGTTCCACCACAGAGAAGAAAAATATCTCATTTTAGCTTCTCCAGCTCTCAGGTCCCCAGCCCTTCCTTTCTGTGTGCAGTGTGACATTAAAGAGAGCAGGAACTCCAGCCTTACTTTTCCCACCTCATCACCTACTCCAACTTGTGTATTTCACTAGTGCCACTTAGTTTTGAGGCTGAGCAGAGCAGTGACTGCATGCAGCTGCATGTTGGCATGAATTCTGGCTTTTGAGCTGAGCCTTGTCAGAGCTTTGCTCACCGTCCTGTGGGCTCGTGTGTTGTCCTGCGTGTGGATTCCGGGTGCTGAGAGAAATCTGCTCAATGACATCTGTTTAATAATATTTTTACTGTTTTTAAAAGCAAGTCCTATGCTGAGGGAAGGCGAAATTGCCTGGCAATTTTTTATCCAGAAAGGCCTGGGCTCTGAGATCCATCTACATTAAGTTAGTATTTATTCAGGTATGACAGTAATTGTATGGTAACTGAACATCTTCGATTCTCCCCCCCACAAAAAAGCAAAACATTGCTGCAAGCAACAGTCTAGATTTAGGTGAACTCATACTGTGACAAACTGAGAATGGAGAAAACACATTTCTTGTCCATAAAAGGACAGCTCACACATCCACCGAGGGTAGCTCCGATTTTGCTGCAGTTCCAAACTGTGAAGTGGGGACTCAATCTTGCAAAAGGAGTTTTGTTTAGAGTGGATAGAAAGTTGTACAGTAAAAGATTTTTTTCTTCTTCCTTTTTTTTTTTTCCCTTTGCCTTCTGAAACAGAAAATGGTTCACCCTCTTAAACAGAAAATGGTGAGGGTTTTTCTTAAGTGGAAATTTTCTGTTCAGGAGGGAGGGGATCCTTCCCCTCATCTCAGCCCTGGTGAGGCACATCTAGAGTGCTGTGTCCAGTTCTGGGCTCCTTAGAGCCCAGAAGCAAATCCATGAAAATTATTAAGGATTTGGACAACTGTACCAGGAGGAGAGGTGAGGGAGCTGGGGCTGTTCATGCTGCAAAAGAGAAGTCCCATGGGGATTTTTTTGAAGTGTAGAAACACCTCACAGGAGGGAATAATAAAGATGGAGCAAGGCTCTACTCAGGTGTGTCCATGAAAGGACAAGAGGCAATGGGAAAAAACTGAGATCTAGGAAACACTGCTGATACATGAAATGTATTTTTTTTTAAGTTTAAGGGTGGTGAAACACTGGAAGAGGTTGTCAAGAGGGTTGTGGAGTCTCCATCCATGGAGATATTCCAAACCTGAGTAGACACAGCTGCCCCAGCTGATACTCCTGTGAGCAGTGAGTGGCCTAGATGATGTCCTGAGGATCCTTCCAACTCCATGTCCCATGGTCTGTGACTCTGTGCCTTCATCCCAGAGTGCCAGAGGTCTCTGACATGTGGTGGATGTGTTTGCAGAGCAGGAAAATCAAATTCAAGGCTTTCCTGAGTCATTTGAAACAGTACTACAGTCAGGGTTGATCACAGACTATGAGGGTGCTCTAAGATGAGTTTTGTATTTTCTCCTTCAATCCACTACTTGTGCAGCAAATTTTTAAACAGATGTGCTCTGAAGCGAATGGTTCACATCCACGACTTAGGATGTTACATTGAAAATTGATTTCATTTAAATATGAATGCAAATACCAAATATGCAGGTGTCCAAATATATAAGGAGAAGAACCACCTCCCTGGACAGTTGCTTATGGCTCTCAGCTACACAAACAAGATGAAGAAAAGGATTTAAAAAAGTGACAAATGAGCTTCTAGAATATGGGCAGGAGGTAGAATTCGAAGGAGACCACAGGAAGCCATACAGAGCAAAGTACAAAGAAGCAGCACACTTTTATGAAATGGTTTACAAATACTGAATCTTTGAACAAGATTTTTTTGCATTTTAGGAGATGGTGGGGAGAGGTATGTCCTCAATCTGTCCTTGAATATTTCTAATTGCTTCAGTTTTTTTCACCTTATGTAAATCAAATGAAGAAACTTCTTTTAAAACCACCAAAAAACCTGTTCCCAAACCTGAAAACAAGCCCTATGAAATGGTCTGTGGGTCCATCTGAATTCGCCATTTGTATTATAGAGGCCTAATCACCACTCTGTGACTTGACTGCATCATTTTCCTTCAAGAACCCTTTCCCTTACCAGAGAGAGAAAGACAATGAAAGCGCTATGGAAACAGGATTTATTTCCTTCTTATGGTAACATTAAACAGAAGCCATTTGATAAATATGAATTTGATGGGTCTGAGAGATCTCAGCACATAAAACCTGACAACAGGAAAGTCAGAATCCTTCATTTTACACAGTGAGAGGGTTTTCTACTCTGCATGATCCCAATTTCTCTGTGGGATAAACTCTGTGGAAGTAACTCTGTAGAATATCTCTCTGCTGCCAAGCCCTGGCCATACCATCCTAAGACCTACCTACCTCTGCAGAGAAAGAGCTTAACTGGTATTTATGTCACTATGCATGGAAAGGGGAAAAGCAAGGCCTAAAATATAGATGAAATACTGAAAAAAAATTCAGAAGAGAGTTGCACTCATTATAAAGTATAACATATAGCATCTTCAAAGTAACACACAGCCTGTGTTTCTATATCTCTATATATATATCTTTAAAGACATAGATGTTACTAAAATAATCCAATTTTTCATGTTTACAGCTTCTAGCAAACCTTCCTCTTGGACTGTTTTAACATTGACTCTCTGTTTCTTTGCAGATCTTACAGGTGAACAAGGTGATGTCCATCTTGTTTTATGTGATATTTCTCGCTTACCTTCGTGGCATCCAGTCTTCCAACATGGATCAAAGGAGTTTGCCAGAAGATTCGATAAATTCTCTTATTATTAAACTCATTCAGGCAGACATTTTAAAAAACAAGCTTTCTAAGCAGATGGTAGACATTAAGGAAAACTATCAGAACACAGTGCAGAAAACAGACACTCAGCAAGACATGGACGGGGAGGAAAATGTGAAATCAGACTTCCAGCCAGTTATCTCAGTGGATACAGATCTCTTGAGGCAGCAGAGGCGCTACAACTCGCCCCGAGTCCTCCTGAGCGACAACACGCCGCTGGAGCCGCCACCGCTGTACCTCATGGAGGATTACATCGGGAATTCCGTGGTGGTGAACAGAACCTCGCGGCGGAAGAGGTACGCGGAGCACAGGGGCCACCGGGGGGAATACTCTGTTTGCGACAGCGAAAGTTTGTGGGTCACGGACAAATCCTCCGCCATCGACATCAGGGGACACCAGGTGACTGTTCTGGGAGAAATTAAGACAGGCAACTCCCCGGTTAAGCAATATTTTTATGAAACGAGGTGTAAAGAGGCCAAGCCCGTGAAAAACGGCTGCCGTGGCATTGACGACAAGCACTGGAACTCCCAATGCAAGACATCCCAAACTTATGTCAGAGCACTGACTTCAGAAAACAACAAACTGGTGGGCTGGAGGTGGATAAGGATAGACACCTCCTGCGTGTGCGCCTTGTCCAGGAAAATAGGAAGAACATAGACCTGCATCTCTTTGCTATATAAATTATTACTTTAAATTATATGATATGCATGTAGCATATAAATGTTTATATTGTTTTATATATATTATAAGTTGACCTTATTTATTAAAGTTCAGCAAATCTACAGTATATAAGCTTTCTCTCTCAATAAACAAGAGCAAAGGGTGTGTGCCTCTGCCGTGGCCAACTCCGGGGGTTTTTTAGACTATGTTTGTGACACTGCTTGTTGGCAGCATACCGTAACCTTCCTGTAAAATCTGTAAAATCAGTATTTTTCATTCAGTATTGTCAAACCAGTGACTGTCATTTAGTAAACTTGTTAAAAATCAGATCAATGCCACGAGTTGTGTACATATTTATCTTCCCTGCTCTAGACGTTCATATTTAATTGGATCTGCAGTGTTGACTCCTCATCACCAAAAAAAAAAAAAAGGACCAAAATATGTGTTGTAGCCTGCAGATGATGTCAAATTTTCAGCTATCAGGTAGCCCTAAAATAAAGTTTCTGTGTATTATGCCAGTTTCGCCAGTGAAATTACCATTTTCCCTCTGTTAGCATTTCAGAATGGCTGCTAGTAATCCAGGAACATCCATTTTTGTTTTGAAAGCACATTTGTTTTGCAACTGTTTCTAATGCTGCCAGTGCATCATTGAAAAAATATGAAAAAAATCCAAAGTATTTGTTGCGGAAACTTGCTGAAGCCAAGAACTGATCTAAATGGATCATTAATATAATACATAAAAGATGGTTTGTTGTGATCAGCCTCTTCCTCCTCACACGAATCAATTATCTT
The DNA here is from genome assembly GCF_021018805.1 of Prinia subflava. Taxonomy (NCBI): domain Eukaryota; kingdom Metazoa; phylum Chordata; class Aves; order Passeriformes; family Cisticolidae; genus Prinia; species Prinia subflava. The sequence continues at coordinate 9,593,371 of NC_086250.1, read as the reverse complement.
CTGCTTGCATTGTTGGATCACTACTCTCTGTCTGAGTTTTTAAATTAGAAACAAAACTAGTGGTGTCTTAGCCTTAAAAGAGCCCTTGGCTTGCAAATGGTAGTAAAGAAAGATGTGATATCCTGGAGTGAATATCAAAGCCACACGCCTGTACAAAGGTTTCCTTCTCCTCAGCAATCCATTCTCCATCTTTCACGGGGGGGAAAATGTGTTGAAATGCTCAAAAAACCTGGTACCTTTCACAGGAACGTGAAATGGATGGTGGCTAAAATCCACGAAGTCTGTAGTTATACTGAAATTTCTGAATTAAACATATGAGTTGTTGCTTAGGACAGACAAATGTGCTAGCGTGTATTTACCTCAGACTCTTTGGATTGTCATGTAGCTCCAGTGGGGACTGGAATAATGACAGTACTTGAAAAGATGTCCCATTACACATTAGCTGTACAATGCCCTGGATGGGATCCCACTCCCAGGAAGCAAACGAGAGTTCCTGGCTAGGAACAGAATTCAGATTGGGCTGCACGTAATCTATGTCCAGACAGATCCAACCCACAGCCAGGGCTGGGAAATACCAGCTATTCAGAAAATTGTACCTTTTTTTTCTGAGGGATTTCACAGCTACAGCTTTTGCTGCTGTAGTGTGTTCAGCATCACGAATGGAAATGAGATCAGAGCCCTTAAACACGAGGTTGCAGGATGCCTTTGCTCATACAGCTTTCACTCCTGGAAAACCAGCTCCAAACATGCAACAGGCCACGGCTGCAAGGCAGCAACCTGTGCGGTCTCCCCTAATCCCTTACAGAGAGTGCTGCACACCACAACACCACCAGGGAGCTGGACAGGTCACCCTGAGGCCAAGCACTGGAGCAGCCCTGTCTTGGAAAGCCAGGTTGCAGCACATGGGTATTTTCTTCAGGGGAGGCCACAAGCAAAGCTTTTGAGAACCATCTGAATTTTCAGCATGAGGCCGGGGTATTTACCTCACAGGAAATATCATCACCTTGCAGCACTAAATCCTAACTTTGCTTCAAGCAATAACAACTCTGGAGGTTCAATACCAAGGCAGTCATTAAAATGAGAGGATGTAATATAACAAGGAATTCGGTATCTGATAGATCTGATTAGAATATTTCTCATTTCTTGGCAAAAATTTTAAAAAGAAAAGAAGGCAAACCCTACAGAACTTTTGCTACTTTTCCTAGTAGGAAATTTTAAGTTTTAACAAACCTTTTTGGCTTGGGGGAATAAGCATATTTTTCAGAGTTCTGCCCCACCAGATTTTCTACAAATGAAAGGCTTGATTTTACACCCTGAGTTCCCAAATAAACATTGTTTGCAGATGCTGGGAGCAACTGAGAGCTGATATAGTAATGGATCATTAACTTTAGAGATCTCTTTGTTTCACTGTGCCACATAGGTCTATCTCCATGTGAGAAGAGGAGGTAAGAAGAACAATTTAGCTTGTTGGAATCCCATTAATCAGAAACTACCTTACTCCTGCAGTGTGGATGCCACTTTTGTTTACATCACTGTAAATCCAGAGAAAATCTGTTGAAGACAGGGAAGAAAATGTAGCTTTATAACAAATGTAAACAACATCAGAGTTGATTCTAATGCCTTTATTTCTGCTCACTGAAAAATCAAGAGAGGTTCATTCTTCAAAGGCTCAAAGAAAGCCATTTGTCATTTTCCACTGTAAATCCAGTCACAGGAACTGGTCTTTGACTCTTGACTTTAACAAGTATTTTACAAGCAGCCAGCAAAAATGTCTTGGAGTAAATATGCCTGTCATCTGAAACACATGAGATGAGAACGGAGCGCGGTGTGTACGGTTATTAGACCGGCTGCCTCGTTCCCACCCCGGGAAAACAATGAGCGGAAGTGTTACCCCCTGGACCTGATCCAGCTTCCACTAAAGTCAATGGGAAAGAAAAAAATATATAATCTCACCTTCTCCAGTGGAAGCTGGATCAGGCCCCAAGCGAAGAAAAACCTGCAGATCTCGACCAGAGAGCAAGGCAATCCCGCACATCAGTAACGCGTTCCTGTAAATCCTGTGTACGCATAAGATGCTGTATAATTTTGTAACGAGTTTGTAAACAAAGCCTGTAATAAATTTGTTAAGGTCTAATTCTCTTTTCACTGTAGCCAGAGATGGTTTTATTGTCAACTTTGGTCATGGCACAATGAATTCAAAATTCCTTTCCAACTCTGTTTTTGTTTGTGTTAAGTAATTAAACAAAATATTCAGCTCTCAACGCCAGTTTAATTTAAGCTTTCAAAAAATCACTTCATTAGGCATTAGGCATCTCAGATGCTCTGTCAATATTGCTTTTGATCAATAGATCATTATAAACACACATTTTATTTAGATTTTCTCCCAAATGACCAAATGCTATTCTGACATTGCCTGTCTATGTCAAACTGTATTTTCTCCTCTTTTTCCCCCTAGTTTTTTTCCAGTCCATTTAGTAACAGCAAAAAATGCTCCACTGAGGTTTTGGAAAACCATCTGCATTTATTTTATCACCTTTGAACATGTGTTCAGGAATGAAGTCTGTGCAGAGAGTTTACTGCTACCAAGAGATTTGTGCGGCTGCACCAGGAAGAAACTTTGACTGGACTTTGCAGAGTGTGTGCTCAAAACCACTCTGCTCGTACTCTGTTATTTCAATTCTTTAGCAACCCAAGGCTTTTGCATTGTGTATCTGCAGACAATACCAAACAGGAAATGAGCCTGATTGGGAGTTTCAAAATTAAAAATTTCATGATAACGACCTGCTATCTCTGACCTCTCGGCGAATGCATTTGCGCAGCGAAGTCAAGCGCAGGAATATTCGTTTCGTTTAATAGAAACATTGTGGCAAAAGCGATGGGATTCTCTGCTCTCCATGCTTGCTAAGCGTGTGTAATTCATCATGGATGTGGGGCAGGAGGAGGAGGAAGAGGAGGAGGAGTAGGATAGGATAACAAGCACTACAGCTTGTGAGAAGTAAAAGGCTGTGCTCTGGCTTGAAGCGTTTTAAAGTGTGGAGGGGTTGTTCTCTGAAATGCTTTGTCTGTATTTTGTTACAGCAGATGGCAGAATGACAAAGAAAGCACAGATGTGGCGTAAAAAAACCAAGCAATATGAGGATAGCAAAAAACTTTCCCGGGAAAGTCGGCCACTCGCTACCACTGTGAGTCCCTGCAGGTCTGGGCAGGTGATTGCAGAGTTCAGCAATGACATCCCTAGTTTAATGATTCAGCTAATCTCTGTGGAAAAAAAGAAAAAAAAAAGATTTTTTTTTCCTGAAGCTCATTACATTCATGAGCTGGATAATTTTCTTTCCTTTTTTTTCTTGTCCCTTTGAGTTTGTGGGGTTTTTTTGTTTGGTTGGTTGTTTTTGGTAATCTCTAGCTGCTTTGGCACCTCTGATGAACAACGAGCGGTAATGTTTTGCATTAATGTCCCCAAATATAGATTTCTCCTTTGTTTTAGGGCTGAGCTTTGAAGCCAGCAGCACCTGAAAGCCATACTTTCATCACAGAACTGGCCTTTTGAAGTCACCACCTCATGTTTCCGGACATTTTGATCACAGGGTCCTATTTTGGAGCTCTTACCCACACAATAGGTGACATCATGACCAGGCTGATTGAGAAGTGGCTGTGTACACAACAACCAAGGAGCAAAGAGAGAGTGAGGCAGCCCTGTGCCATCTTTGCATCCACCTTCACACATCTCCTGCTCTGATTTCAGTCTTGAGTTGCACGATCAAGGGCTGGTGATCAAGGGTTGCTCTCTGCATGTCCAAGGGTTCAGATGCCCAGGATATCCTATAATGGCTGGTTTTGGGAATGACCTTAAAGATGATCTCATTCCAACACCCCTGCCACGGGCAGGGACACCTTCCACTAGACCACATTTCTCAGAACCACATTCAACCTGTCCTTGAGCACTTCCAGGGATGACCTTTGGCAGGAGGACAATTTCTCAGTTCACATAAACATGCCTTTTGTGAATCTGGGTATATCTTCTGTAAAGATAAAGGTCTTCTGTAAAAGGCTGCTGTGGTTGCAGCATTGGCCCTCTCCAAAACAAAGCACCTTGTCACTCTTCACCTGTGCCACAAGGAGCAGACGGAGTCATTGACAGACCAGCTAATTCATCCAGGGGAGCCTGCTAAGGGGGCAGGTAGCATGGTCCTTTCCTCTAAGCAAAAATATTCCCGTGGAGGGTTTGAGGAAAGCCAAAGAAGTGCTGAAAAATGCAGGGAGTCAGAACTGTTGGGTGGCAAACATCTTGCAGAGATTTCAGAAAGCGAGGGAGAATTCAGCTGTTCAACTGTAACATCAGATGAAAGGCTGATGATAAGGGTGCTATGATAGGGGTTAATTAATACCATTAGATCATCTGTAGCAGTAACTCAAAAGCAAAATGAACCTCTGTTAATTGGGGTTAATCCCCCTGTGTTGATGAGGAATTAACCACGCTCACTGAGCACACATGATGAAGCCTTGCTCTCAGTTACCCTGTGCAGCCCCTGTTTTCAGCACTCAGGACATTGCAGCTGTTAAGTGAGGGCAAAATTCAGCTCAGAAGGCCCCAAATCCACATTAAATGCATAAGGGGGAGCCCACGTTGGAAGCATTATCCACCACAAAAAACAAGCCAAGTTTTCAATGTGAGTTCATAAAAATTGCTCATTACTTTGTCTAGTTCCAGGGATTTAGGTTTTAAAATAAGTTTTGAACTGTCTGGTATGACCAGTACACATATATTTAGCAGCAATTTACAAAAGAAAAGAACCCTGTAAATGGAAGTATGCAGCAAAATACTGTGTCTAGCACTGCAAATAACCTCTGTTGATTGTTATTTATGTTCTCAGTGTCTCAGAGGGGAATTTTAATACAAATCTTGGTTTTGTTTTACACACCACATTTTGTAAAACAACCACCTCAACTTACTGCTTGCAGAGGTTTGTGGTGTGCAGTCTTTGTGGAGAATGAAGCAGAAACATGGCTCTAAAGCTGCTGAGCAATGTAAGAGTTGCAAGTCCCACACTTGTACAGCAGAGAGTGAAAGCAAACGTGTGAAAATGACAGAATCCGTTTCTCAGGCTCAAAGATTAAATATGTTTTAAAATATCAAATGACAGCTTTTTTCAAGTTACTACAAATATCTTGAGTCAGATTTGTATGTGACACAGCCCACTGCTCACATGGAGCATAATTTTTGTAATCTTTGTTATTGCACAAATCTACTCAATGTGATTCCCATTAATTTCAGAAAACAGAAATTTGCTCATTTCCACACTGCTGACAGAGAATTCAGAATAACCCCAATAGATGAGCCAAATCTCAGGTCAGAGCAGGATTCCTGAGTTTATGTCCTAAGGATAAAACTACCAGGAAGGAATTTTTTTTTTTTTGTAGACAGTGAGAGCTCAGCTGCCACATTCACGGTTTCTATGCCATGTTATCACATGTTTGAAGACTTTAGGAGGAAAAATCTGGTCCGCTGGAGAGATGATGGGAAGAAAGAGAGAGAGATGTATGGGGAAATAATTATTACATGGCCTCCTTGAAAACTATATCCCTCAAACACATAAAGTGCAGCCCTCAGGATCCTCCTGATCTCAGGATCTGACTCAGAGGCGCTTATTCCCTAGGTCAATAATCTTGGATTCCTGAGACTTGGCAGCGGGACATGGTACTTGTCCTAGGCGGGGGTAAAGGTGAAAAAACCCCTTCTCCCACCATAATCAGATAACAGAAATTATGCAAGAGGGAGTTCTCATGGGAACAGTTTTGTCTCAAACTCCCATGGCTTTTTTTATATTTTTTTTTCCCGCAGAAATGGAAGATATGGGTTTCTGAGAAAGAGTCTGCTGCCTGTAGTTTTCTCAGAGGGATATGAGAGCGCTGGAGAATAGAGCTTAGGCAGAAAGAGGAAAATTCTCATTGAGTGGAGTTTTTCAGTGATTTATTTTCCCTTCACTACAAAATGACGTGGTGAAGTTTCCTGATGGAGACCCTGATGCAGGGAGAATTTGCATGTGAGTGACACTTAAAGCACCTCAGTACCCGAGACTGGATTGAGGAGTTCAGAAATCCCTGTGGCTCCTTCCTCTCTTTTCCTGAATGTCCAGGGAGATTCGAGGGGCACAAAAAGTAAGAGCAGTGACAGAATAGCTGCAGAACACACTTCTCTATTCACAACAGTCAGGCAAAGGTAGCACAAGGATGACTGCATCATTGCAGAAGCTGATTCAGGGCATGCCCTTCATCTCCCTCCACGGGATCTCAAAGAGAAGGATCTGTAATGCTATTTCATAAACCACCTTTAAGAAATATCAGGGTCTGAACCTGGTCCACACAAAATGAAAGGCAAAATCTGGTGGGATTTTTTAGCAGTATCTGTTGTTGAACTGTTTATTTGGATCCAGAATGTACAGGAAAAAGTGATGTGAACAGTGGAAAGTGTCTAAGTCACACATACAACTAATAAATACTTAGCTTTATTCTGATCTCATGCAGGTTTAATGTCTGACTTCAGTGGGATTAGTCCCAGTTTTTTCTGATACAATAAAGCTTGGAATTACATCCGTGACATTTGAGAGCAGGTGGTGGGCTCTGTGTGAGCTCAGACTCTCAGTTTCTGTGTGCCATGTAGCTGCTGCCCGTGAAGCTCCGTGATGGATGCTGACGGAATTATTTAATGTGACAAATTATAGGGACCTACACTTCCATGCTTTAAATTACATCTGCCCTGCTTGCAGGGATATTGTTGACAGCTCTCAGACTGATTCAATGCTGCTCTCCAGGCAAACCCCAGGGGTTTTCCTTGACACCAGCTAAGCAATCTTCCCTGAGAACCAAAATGCAGAGAACTCAAGATCAACTCCGATTCTTACTGCAGATGGAACTTCAGTGGCTTGGTTTTGTTTGAAGAAATGACGAGAAATCAAAGTTAGGTGTGCAGGTACTGGCATTCAGAATTAAATTCTGAAATCCATAACTGCTGCTGGCACAAGAAAACTGTGAGATGGAGGCAGCATGTGCACACTGCAGGCTCAGTGAAGATGCTCTGGTTCAGAAACAAAACTGTTTTAGCCAACAGCAGCTTATTTGGAGCAAAACCAAAGATCTCAGTCCTGCTGAAGAGTGGTGCCCAAGTGAGTTTCTTTTTAGTTCACTAGAAGTTTCATGGTTTTGGCTTTCCCAGGAATTTTTCAGTAGGCTTTATTGAGCATAATTTGCATGATAACTTTTACTACATTAGAAACATTCCATAACTACAACCTGAAATAAACGAAAATGACTGATCCTGGTTAAGCATCCCATCCTGAATTTTGAAGCCTTTACCAGCCTTCAATAAAGTCTCAGTTTGCAAATACACCTTAATTTTGTGGCTAGGAAAATTTCCTTGAGATTTTTCTCTTCATCTGCTTTTCCATAAAATCTTCATAAATACCAGTGATTTTACAGTGCCTAAACATAATCTGAAGTGTCCACTTCTGTCAACCCTGAGGTCATCCATTCTCTCATGAAGTGTTTACTAAATATTCCACTGCCCCAAGCAATTGTTTCCTCAGTGGGAAGAGTGTAGGCTCCATGAGTGAAGAGCTACAGCTCAGGAGGTGTAAATACAGAAAATAACACAAAAGCTGATATCAAGAAATTCACTGGAAAGCCAGAACTGGAGCTTAAAAAAAAAATCCTTTAGGAGAGAAAAGCAGAAAATGAGAAAAAATAAAACCCAAAAGTTTGCAAACTTAGGGAAAAAATCAGCTGACCTTTGATAATAGCCGTAATTGGGGTTTTTTCCTCCACAGGGTTCAACCCCCTCTGCCTTGCAAAATCCATTTGTTTCCCAACAAAATAAAATATAATAGCTTGAGCTGGAACTCTGCTGTCAAGGAGATTTTTGTGCTTAAAGCATTTAGTCGGTCTCTGCTAATATTTTCTGTAGGAGTGGTTCATACAACAATTCTCCAAAAAAAAAAAAAAAAAACACAAAAACACCCAAAAAACAAACAAGCAAACAGAAAACAGCCCATAATCACAATCAGGATTTACTGAGAGCCAGTTCCATAGCTGGGTTTGCATTAAAGTGGATTTAATTCATTCTAACTGCTTGCATAAGTCTTGATCCAGAATAGCCCTTGAGTTCATGTCCAGTTTTAAAGGAAAAAGAGCTGTCAAGAAGTTGGTAAGATTACCCCATGCTTAAAGCTCAACACATGCTCAAATGTTTTTAGGGATCAGGGTAATAATAAGGTTCATTAGTGATTTTATTCCTGGAACTTATGGTTAGTCACTAAAATAACCCCAAATGGAACAATAATATGATCAAGCCTCTTAGTTCCCATCCTGTAAATTTTGCTCAAAAATCCCAGGGTAAAAGAAGTACAAAAGATAATCTGTAAGCATTTAAGTCTTGATCCAAAGACCGTGGAAGTTTGCAAAAAGCTTCAAAAAAATTCTAGTGGTTCCTGAGTGATGTGCTTGGGTAATTGAACCATGGTCAGTAAAACAGCATGGATTTATAGGGCAATGAAAAGAACACACCAAATAAAACTGATCATTCATTGTTTTTAAGAAATCAAAGCACAAAATTAGCAGCAAAGCGTTTGGCAGCACTTCACAAATTCTTCCTTGAAAAAGTCATTCAAATGGAGTTGGATGTGAATGCAATTGCCTGCACGGGGTGCTGGGGAAAGAGAAATCAGTTACATGCAAAGATAACTGGGAATGCCAGGGGGGAAAGTCACTCTGTGGGTAACTGTGGGAACAGCTTTAGACCTGGGGTGAAGTTATCGAGGCCACCTCAGTGATTGGGGTGCTCACCTCAATGTCTGAAGGCAAACTGGACACTTCCCTTCAAATGAGGAGTGACAGCAGCACTTTCTAAAAGGTGCTGAGGAAACAGAAAATCTTCTAAGGAATGATTGAAGATTACTTTCTCCCTGCGTTGTACCTCTTATTCCAATACCTGTTCAAAGGCTGCTACAACTGCAGGTGAATATTTTAGTGACATGCCCAAAGAAAGTATTTCTCTGAATTTATCCCTCCTACCATCCATATACCCCATCCAAGAATTGAGAAAGTTGCTACAATAAAGTCCTGCGTTTTTCCAAGCCTTTGCTAGACAGTTCCAAAAATTTATGGAAGATTTAGAGCAAACACACAAACTTAAATGCTGTTTAATGTCATCCTCAATGACAGGGTAGGTGAGATCCTTCACTGTGGAGATCCAGAGGTGTTAAAAGGACCAATATCTGTCACTGCAGCTGGCAAACTGCTGTCAGGACAGCACTAACACTTGCTTTCACACCTCTCTTCCCTCCCAGCTAATTTCTTGTTCTGTTCTTATTAGTTCTCCAGATGAATTTATTAGTCTGTCACTCAAATGTGGGGGACTCTAAGGAAAGGTGGCCAAAACCAGGCTGTGAGATGAATTTTTTGGCCAGCTGGAAACAGCTTGTACACTTCAGGCTGAACACTCCTGTCTTAGGGAGTGGTGAATTCCATCAAAGACTGAAAAAGAAGGACAAAATGAGGATGTAGACTCATTTTCTGTCAGGATCACAACCTTATTTGCAGACCACTTTTTTTGTCTCCTGGTCCAACATGCACGGACAGGCTAAAAGTAGGAACTACCTATGAGCAGAAAGGGGGTTGGGCTCAATGAGGGGGATTTTTGGGACTGTCGGAGTGAAGTGCCCCAAAAACATGAATCTGGTGCTCAATTAAATCAGTTTTTCCTTAAAATAATAAAAAAATAATTTCTCAACACAGGTAAATATACATTTATATAGTTGTTGATTCCCTTTTAACCCATGTGAGGTTTAATTTTTTTTTTAATGGATCTACTCTGTAATTCCAGAAGCCTCCCATGGGCTGGAAGACTTGTCCCTAGTACAAGTTACCTACAAATTCCAGCATTTCAAATTAAGATATTCTGTCAGAGGGAAGTCCCAGGTGCTTTCAGCACATGTGTGGGCTCTGAAAATGAAGTTAAAGCTGTCAACACTGACCAAAAATGAAAGGGCTCACAGGACAGAGATGGAAATCCCAGGACAAATGGCTTCAAATGAGGGAAGGGAGAGAGCAAGGAGGGGGGAAGAGACAACACTTTTGGGCGTTTGGCAGTGGGGACAAAATGCCAATCCTGAAATGTGCAGCTGACAATAGAGATGACAAACTGGGTGCAAGACAGTGCTCCAGTGCTGGGCTGGGCAAGTGACAGGATCAACCAGCTCTGGAGGACTGACTAAGGTTAAGAGTTGGTTGGGGCCAAGGAGCTGCAGGCCACCCACGCGGATCAAGTGGGAAAGAGCTAATGGGAAAGACATTTTGGGAGTTAAAAATACAACCAGTTCCTTAATCTGGGAACACAGGGCTGTAAAATAACAGCTGGACAGCAGGGAAGAACAAAGTTCTCCTCGGTGGTTGAGTGAAAGGTGGTTGAATGGAAAGACACCGTCTGCTTGATCAGAAGAGGCCCTCAGCCAGGGTGGCTACGTGTGGAGAAAGGCAGGGCCACATTCCTCTGAGATGGCAGCACAGCTCTGTCCCACAGGCCAGGGCAGCAGTCTTCAAAGCAACAATGAAATATTAGACGTTTTAAAAGGATTTCCCACTATATTGATGTTGTTCCCATAACACAAGCCAAGGAGTAGGAAGGCAGCACATCAAAACACGTTTGCACACACTTGGGAACAGGCATCTCTTCTGCACCAGACCGTGCTTTCTACTGCCTGTAAAGGCAACATTTGGGCTATGAGTTCATGGAAAAATCTTCCTACGCCACCTGAACCAAAAACAGGAGGCTGAGAAAGTAGACTCCTTTGCTGATGGTGTTTGAAGTGATTCACAAAACCCAGAAGCATGTCAGACACTCCAGGGATGAGTGCTCCTGTTCTGCCCCAGTGTCCAGATGAACCATTTCCCCTGCTCCAAGGATAAAACCTGGCCCCACCATTTGGGATTGCTGTGACTGTCCATGAGTCCAGCAGTGCCCTGGGGCCAAGAAGGTCAGTGGTTTCCTAGGGTGCATTGGGAAGAGCAGTGCCAGCAGCTCAGGGAGTGATCCTGCCCCTCTGCTCAGCCTGGTGAGGCACATCTGGAGAGCTGTGTCCAGCTCTGGGATCACCAGGACAGGAGAGACAGGGAGCTCCTGCAGCGGGGCCAGCAGAGGCTGCAGAGATGATTCAGGGCCTGGAGCATCTCTGACAGGGAAAGGCTGAGGGAGCTGGGGCTGTCCAGGCTGGAGAGGAGCCCCAGCTGAGAGGGGCCCTCATCCCTGGGTGTCCCTGTGTGCAGGGAGGGCTCCGAGCAGGGCCCAGGCTCTGCTCCCTGGGGCCCAGCAATGGCACCAGAGGAACGGGCAGGGACTGATGCCCAGGAGGTTCCACCTGGACATGAGGCAGAACTTCTTCCCTGGGCAGGGACCGAGCCCAGAACAGATTGTCCAGAGAGGGAGTGGAGTCTCCTCCCTGGGGATATTCCAGACCCCTCTGGACACAATCCTGTGCCCTGTGCTCTGGGACGGCCCTGCTGGAGCAGGGAGGTGGGACCAGATGACACCACTGTGGTCCTTTCCAGCCTGAGCCATCCTGGGATTTTGTGACTCTCTGTGGGTAGTGGGTGACCCGAGGCAGAGCACAGACTGAAGTGTGCTACAGTTCAGAATTGCAGAGCTCTCCTACATGTCAGTTCAGAACACAACTCACACAAGGCAGGCAAGATGATGCCACGGCTGTTGCAAGGGGTTAAATACTCATTTGTCAGCAGCATCTCTGCTTGAGAGTGAGCTCTGCAAACTCTCAAACCACCACAGAAGAATCACAGGTCACAAGATCCAGGCTCAGGAGCTGAAAACGGTCTCAGCATTTCCCAAGCATCACACTTTGTGGCAGCACAAGACACAGGCAACTGATTCTGTCTGCATCCCTGCACCCTCCTTTCTGCCAACTCAGTGTTCTCTGCTATTCAAGCTTTTAGATTTTTTTTTTTTTTTTAACTGTGGTACATGACAAATGCAGAACAGGGACAACTCCTGCAGTTTTATGTCCTACAGATCTTCCTAAATGCCCTGCAAAGCTTGGAAGAGGTGCAAAGCAGGAGAAGACTCTCATCTTGCAGTGTAACTGGCTGCTTTATGATGTAATAGCCACCACTCACATCTTTCCCTGGGATAAGCTGTTGGCATTCCGGAAGAAAAGGGTAGATTCCTGAGCTTACTTATGAATTTCCTGCAGGCTAACCACAGGCATAGAAAAAGACTCTGTAGATCCCCTGCTGTTATATTATTTTGTAGGCAAGCCTGTCAGCTCATTCAATTAAAACTTTTGGTTTGTGATGGAAATCAGGCTTCCAAATTTACTTCCTTTTCTTGCAAATACTACTCTTTATTATTCCAAAGTTATTATTCCAGTATCCTCATTACCACACTATTATTACATATTACTCTTCAGGAACTAGTTTTAAACCATTCAGTGGCATCCAGATTTTTGGCTGACATAATGTGGGATGTATCAAGGGTGGCAACATTCACTGCTGCTTAGTGACTCAGTGCATGACAGAGGTCTGAGAATTGACATTTGTTTGACACATCACATTTCCTTCAGCTACTGTGCCTCTTACTACCTTCAGCTGCTACCTCTGCCTTGTATTTTCAAATCCAAGACTACTGCAAAATGAACTTTATTAGTGCAATAAACAGGGTACCTGTCTGGCACCTGTTTTAAGCATTTACCACTGACAGTGAAGCTGCCTAAATTAGAGAGAAAAACAAAAATACTACTTCAGACTGCAAGAGAAAGAGCCATCAGAAGTCTGCTTAATCAGTGTAATCTGACAAAGTGCTGCATCCTGGAACAGACCCTGCTCTTCAGTACTACAGAACACAGACAATTTTTCAAAGCTATGGACATTCATACCACAAATGATGTGTTACAGCATTTTCACCATGATCAAACACAAAAGAAAAGCTGGTCTTACCTCTGGGTGAGCCTTTTTGGATCATCACACGTGTGAGTTGCAGCGGTGGAAGGAGAGGCATGTGGAAAAGCAGGACAGGTACTAACCACAACAGGCACCCAGCAGTCAGCACTTGCAAAATGGCTACGGGAAGCCTGGAGCAGCTCAGCCCTGCAAGACTTAAAGGGACAGATTTCCACAAGCACACTGGGGCAAAAGCCTCTGGAAGAGCACGGTTCCCCACTGGGAGAAGGCAGGCCCTGGTCCTGGAAATATTTAAGCGTGTCCTTAACTCTAAGCATGTGAGAAGTGCTGTGGATTTCAGTCTGTGCAGCCCTGCACAAGCCTGCAGGACTCGATTTACTGACGTGCACAAAGTTACCAGGGAGGGGATGCTCCAGTGCTTGTGACAGCTCCATCACAGGAGTGAGGGGCCATCACTGCTGAGTTGGTCTGGCCCCTGAAGAGTGCTGAGATACATTCCACAAGTCCAGAAAGGAAAGAAAATTCAATAATCAAAATGCCCCCTAAAAAACCCCTTCAAGTTGTTGCAAGAAACATTGCTCCTGTATTCACTCTGATATTTCTAGTTTGTTTTTTCAGCATGATACCCACAAGAGATGCCCATCTAATCGAAACAATCCCAAACCACTTTGAACTGCTCAAGACAAGTGAAAATAACCCAAATTACGGATTTACAGCTCTCCTCTCCTCTGTGACTGAGTTACAGTGTCAAATATTTTACTGTGAGAGCAGAAACACAACGATGACAGGGCACAGGAGATTTTGAAGGCGCCAAACCAACATCAGCAGGTTTCAAAAGAGAGTTTCCCCTTAGCTTTGCTACCCAAGGTTGTCAGAGCATGGATGCATAGGACAGCTGGAGCTTCTGTGGTGCCCCCAGAACTTTTTCCACCACAAAGGCCCCAAAACAACACCCATGATGACCTTTTCAGTCATGAGAGGTGGCATCATGACTTTGGGACAGTCAGGAGGGGATTTCTGCAGTTATGGGATATAAATAGGCAACACATTTGGGCTCAGGCTTGGTCTGAAGTAGCTCTTTGGAATCACAGAACCATAGAATCACTGAGTCAGAGACTCGTGGAATCATAAAATTCATGGAGTGGTTTGGGTTAGAAGGGACCCTAAAGACCATCTTGTTCCAACCTTCCTGGAAAAATCAAGATATGGTGCTGCTGATGGGATTTATCTGCTCATATTGGATCATATAACTAGTTAAATGCTGAAAGAATTGAAACCCTAGGGGTTTTTTTTGTATTTTCCCCTGTGATTAGAAGAGAATCTTAGCTGTTTTCCTAATGCCATCATTTTCCTCCTGACACAGAGTTTACTGTATGCTCTGCTCGTGTGTCCACAAATATGAAACAAACATGAGGGTCAATGTTGGAGACGTTTTACTTTGTAAAACTTCATTAAATTCATATCACCAAATCAACCCCTGTGTATGCAATAACTTGGACTTGCACACAAACCATAAACCACTCATGTTTGATTGCCCCCAGACACCGTGGGCTGTGACCCTCTCAAACATCTTAGCATCAGAGGAATTGTCCTGCAGACAATTTCATCTGCTGTGGAATGTATCAGGAAATGTGGTGGGTTTTTTCCCCACTAATTGAGATGTCCTGAAAATGTCATGAGACTCATTCAGCTCCTGCTTACAGCACTAATTTGTTCTGTGCCAGTCATCTCAGTGAGGGTGACACCAGGTCCCAGTTCCCCTGCTCAGTGGAAGTAGTTCCCACTCCACGCTTTGTGTGGCTTGTAGATTTTTTACTGTGTGTCATTAGCATGACTGATTGCATGCTATTGACATGCCATGAAAGCTTGCCAGATGTAACTTAACATTATATTCCTAATTAATATCTGGGCCTGAATCTGATTTTTCAAATACTATATTCACACTGGAGCAGCAGCAATGTTGGAGTGAGATTAGAAGGGATCCATGGACTGAATCCTACACCCAGGAACAACCATGAGGAAAATCAGGTGGAGTGATGGATGTTGAACATAGGGCAGCTGGAACCTGAATTTTGCATTTAATATTATGCATTTCAGACATTACTAAGAGGGTAAGCATTCATGGATTCTGCACTCAATTAATGGGGCTAAATTTATCATCTCAAGGCTTCTTAATAATCAGAATTCAAAGGCAATCACTTAAGGGGATATCTTTATGCCCTGCCATTAAAACAAATATTCCTTGTAAGGCATTAGTACAGGTGGGAAGAATTTACCATGCAGGGATAAGAAAATCTGACAGGAAATGTTCCAATGATTGTTTTAAATATCTCTGGGTGAGGCAGCAGATAAACAGGGCTATGGAACTTCTGAGAGTTTGAAACCTTTTGCTTTCTGAGCCAGACTGCCCTTGCCATAGACACACTCCTTAAAAAATTAGGTACAAAAAGATTTACTGGCTGGAAAGAGAAAAAGTTTTAAAATAGTTTTCTTCATTGCTTTAACATGAAACCACTCAGTGTGTGTGTGTGTCCCTGGACATGAGGGCAGATTTAGATTATTCCATGCTTTGATAGAACAAGTCATTGTATGGCCTGCTTTAAATTTTGGTTTAATTGTGTAAAATCTGGATTTGTCCTCCCTTTAATATGTGTAGACATATTAATTTGGGATTTTTACTGTATTGGAGCTTAAAAAATCATCTTTTTTCTGTATCAAATGCTGTCATATGCCAGATTAGATGCCTGTACCCCACACAAAATTCTGATCCCTTTTTCCCTTTTGCAACTTCCTGCAGCCAGTTTCCAACAAGGCTGTGCACACAATGGAAGTGCTCTTTAGCATACAGTTGTCTGGTGGCTGTTTTAGATGATGTGAAATTGCCTCTTCACTGATTTCCAGAGGTAAAATAGGTTTCTGTAAAGGCTGGTGGCTGAAAAGCAGCAAGGAATAAGCAGATAAGGAAGGAGATAAAGTAGTTGGCAGCAGAAACCTGTAATATTTGCAAAAGGAAAAGCAGGGAAGCAAAAGAAACAGCCCTGATGGAGGGAAAAGGAGACTGAGGAAGAGATTTCCTGTCTAGTGAAGACAATAGCCACTTGCTTGAGAAAGCAGAGAGGAGCAGACAACAGCAGGAGAAATGTTTCCAGGGATTCTCATAGAGTTGGAACTAAGAGTTTTCTTTGGCAAATGAACTTGCTGCAAGAGCCAAATGTCTTCAGAAACAGCTTATCCTCTGGTAGCTGGCTTTTGCTTAAACTCCCTCAGAAAAGCATCTGTAAAGCCCTGTGAAGCATGGAGCCATTCCAAGTGCAATCAGTTAGATAAGGCAGCGTCCATTCCGGCTCGGCCACTTGCTCTAACAAACTTGGTCATTCCCAATAATAATAACTTGGTCATTCCCAGCTCTGTGCAGGAGAAACTCCTGGCTGCCTCCTGCAAGGCAGGGCATCATGGCTTGGCTGCTCACCCACAGCCCAGGTGGGTTAGCAAGAACTCAGCCCAGCGCAGGGACCAAAGGGAAAGCCCTGCTCTCAGATCTGCAGGGCTGATCTCAGAGCTCACGTCCATGAATGCTGGGAAAAGGGGAGGAAGCACCAAGAGGAGAAGCAGCAGTTCCCCACAAGCAGTTTGCCCACTTGCATGCTGCACCTGATGTTTGATTGGAGGAGGGAAGAGGCTGAGGAACATGAAAACATCGGTCTTTAGCATTCTATTCCACAAGAAAGAGGTTTTTCTTCAAGGGCATACATCAAAGTTCACAGATAGCTGCATTTTAAATCCATCCCTTACTGATAGAAGGATCTCTGGGAGCACACACAGGCTCATGAGAGTAAATTAATGAATGGCACAGAGCTTATAAACTGCTGGATATATTCTTGTTTGTCAGCTGCCAGCAACACTTCAATTAGGAAAATTCAAGTCCAGTTGGAGCCTGGACATTGGTTTGCCAGTTTGGCACCAGCCTCCCTCCTGTCTTAGTTGACAAATAGTCCCAGTTTTAGAGTGACTCAAACATTTTATCTCTCATATGTTTTAAATAAATTAGGAAGGGTACATGCAACAGCAACAAAAATATACCAGAATAGTTTTGTTATTACCTAAATGGACTGGGGTCAGAGTCATGTATTCTATTTAATCCTACACTAAGGTATGATTTCAAGAACAGAGGTGGAAAAAAAAAAGGAGTCATTTGAACCAAGATTCTAAGACTCTACTTATAAGAAGACTTAGGCAAGTGTTTAGCTTCTCATGGTGCAAAACCAATGTCTGGCAACACTGTTCATAGGTTTAAAACAATATCTGGAGATCTGGTAGAGTTCAATCCCTCATTTTCTACTTGAAATGGAATTTCTGCAAAAGGGCTTCACCTGTTGACCCACAGAAATCATGTAGAATCATCAGAATCACAGAATGGTTTGGATTGGATGTGACCTTAAGGATCATCTCGTTCCAACCCCCATGGGCAGGGACACCTTCCACTATGCCAGGCTGCTCCAAGCCCCATCCAACCTGGCCTTGGATGTTGGCAGGGATGGGGCAGCCACAGCTGCTCTGGGAAACCTGTGCCAGGGCCTCACCACAGGGAACAATTTCTTCTTATCATGTAATTCAAACCCACTCTCTGTCAGTTTGAAGCCATTCTCCCTTGTCCTGTCACTCCAGACCCTTTTTCAATAGTCTCTCTCTAAAATTAAATATATAATTTTGGGAGGAATCCTATAACCTCATAATGAGTAGAAGAAGTTTTCTCATAAAAGATGGCAAATAAATAACAATCTCCACATTTTCACAAGTACTATACCTTTCTATAAAATGGAGATGTGTGAAATTAGTTCTACTTTTTTGTAAGTTATCAAATTGTGTCTGTTTTTCCCCCTCTTTTGTCTTAGTCTTGTTCCTCTCTATGATAAGGATTTTTTTTTTTAATATGACACAAAAGGATTTATGCTTTCTTTAAAGATAGAAATCCATGGAAGCTTTGCATCTACTGTAAGGGGGACTAGGGGGTCACCTGGAATGAATTTATTTATTTATATAAATTTAGATATGCCTGGCATTTCATGGGAAGGGGCTGATGATTTCCCTGTCAGACAGGCCAGGGAGCCAGCTCAGATCAACCCCTCAGAAAGGTCACTTTTCTGCCTCCCCACCATGTACACTTTTATCAGAACAGAAGATGCATTCCCACTTTGCCTATTACAGCTCTCAGCACTCCAGTTTGAATCCTTTTCCCAATTCCCCAGGGATTTATAAAACAACCATGACCATAATCACACATGACCATTGCTTTTGGATACCTCTGTTTCCAAGGCTTGACAAGGTTTTGGTGGATGTTAAAAGCGTAATTGGAATGACTCCCTGTAACATCATTTTAGACAGGTTTATTTGTTTAGCACAGAGAGTGAGTGTTCAGCTCCTTCTGATCATGCTCAGAACTGCCAAAATAATTCCAAAAATAACAGAGGTCCTAAGCATCCATAGATGCTTCAGTTTTAAGGTGAAGTTACTCTGTCAAGGCTTTAAGTCAGAGTTCTACTTAATCCTTTGCTTTCTGCCTTTTGGGAGTCAAAAGAAATATTTTGGGCTGAAAAGCAAAAAAATGAGTGTGCAAATCTTGGATGACCAGGACAGTTCCAGGCAGGCTGGAAGTCAATGGAAAAACCCTCCCTGTCTTTGGTAAGGTAGAGGTGAAGCTGCAAGCCAAGGAAGAGCACTAAGGTTTGCCATCACAGTTCATGCCTTCAGAGATGATAAAGGCAGTTCTGCAGGGCTTTTGGCTTTCCTGCTTCATTCAAGAGTCTATATTTGGCAATGGAAAATAGCCCTATTTAGAGAATTTTGTAAACAATATTCGTTATAGGCAATGAATTTTTTCCATCGCCTATATATAGTTATCTGAGGCTCTGATATGTTCAGGTCAAGAGACAAGAAGTAATTTAATTTTACTTAGGTTTCATTCCACATTGAGCTGTTTTAACTGACCGTGGAGAAGCAGTTGTACTCCACGAGCCATTTTAATGTGTGTCCCTAGAATACTTTTGAGCTCATCTGATTTACCAAGGTCACATCTTCTACGTTTGTCAT
Source organism: Prinia subflava (assembly GCF_021018805.1). NCBI lineage: Eukaryota > Metazoa > Chordata > Aves > Passeriformes > Cisticolidae > Prinia > Prinia subflava. Next base: position 9,574,327 of record NC_086250.1, on the reverse strand, counting down.
CCAATAGCCCCAGGCACAGAGGGACAATCTTTGCAATTCCACATCTCAAATGAGCTGGGTACAACCTCATGAGTTGTTGATTCTCAGTTAGGAAAGGCATCACAGGGACAGCCAGACAGGCTGTAAACTCTTGGAGTACACAATGCTTCTCTTCTGTTCAGTAGTAGCACCTTAAACCTCAGAGTCCAAACTAAAGTCCTGGATATGAGGCACTCCATGAACATAAAACCTTGATTTGTTAAATGGAAAAGACTCGAGGTGGCAGCAAAGTAATTAAACATTTCCACACCATTTTATTGAATTAGAGAACTCATTGTGTAAGACATCACTGAGGAAAAAATCAAATTTATTCAGATAATAAAACTATTCATGGGGGCTTTTGTTTTCATCCAGTAACTCATGCATGTGAGTTACTGGATGAAAACAAAATGTGAGCATCCCTCCCTCCCTCACATCCAGAATGTGAGTTCAACCAGAATGTGAAAACAAAGGTTCCTTACTCCTCTCCTGCCCCTTACTCCTCTTTCCACCACAAAAGGATCCCACTGGAAGGGCCACAGGGCAATAGGGCCAGAGCAATGAGGAGAGGAGGCAGTAAAGGGAAAATGGTGTTACTCTTCTTAATTCTGTATAAATATTCAGGAGAACAGTTATTTATTAAACAGTAATTAAGAAAACAATGTTGTGAGCCACAGAGAGTGGCAACATTTTTCACAGCATCATAGAATGCACTGTGCTGTATGGGACCAACAAGGATCCTTGAATTTCAAGTCCTGGCCCTGCACAGGACACCTGAGGGATACAAGTGGGGAATATCTCCTGAAGCACAGGATATTACAAATTTTTCAAAGTCAAATGCCCCAGGTGCTAAACACACTATGGCATCTTCCCAACAGCAAAATGCATTTGAATTTTTCCTCTCATCCTTTACCTGTCCGGATTTTCAAGCCAAGTTTTTTGAGAATTTCTGATGCTGAGTCTCCTTGGTGATCTGCACCTGAGTCTGCTGAAATATCAGGGGTTGTGGAATTGCATCATTAGGAGACTTCTATTGAAAGTTAATTGTATTATTACTGTATTGTTTGCTAAGGTCAAAGACATTAAATAGAGCAAAGATAAAGGATAGGACAAAGGCAAAGCAATAGTTTCATCTACAGTGACCTGTGATGCTGATAACCTTCTCTATCACGTGCCAAAGCCCAGCTGTGGCAAACACTTTCAAAGAGAAATTCAAGATGTTTTTGTTTCTTCCTAATTCTCCTCCGTGCATTGCTCCGGGCATTGCGTGTGTAGGAGATGTCAGGATTTGCTATTTCCTCTCTTGCCTAACTCTGTGGTGGTTTTAAGGTTTACTTAAGGACATGCTGACCAGTTAGAAAAGATTGTTTGAGTTAAATTCTGTCAAGGTGCCCAGAGTCTTCCAGAGCAGTGGGTGCTGGGAGAGGGGCAGAGAGAGGGACACTTATTGTTTGCACATGCACTCACACAGCTCCTCTCTGTCGTGCCTCCCTTCAGTCTTTCATGTCTGAAATGGGCACACATTTTCCTGGAATTAACTCAGATGCTTTGGGTGTGAGGCTTTGGGGTGGGCAAATAACTTGGACTGAAAACATCACTGAGCTGACAACCATGTGTAGACATGGAGGATCCCACCATCAGTTGGGATTATCTCCAGTTTAATCTGAATTCTCTGCATCTTGCAGGTTGTTCTTGGGAACTATCCATTGCTCCCACACATGAACTATCCAACCTCCTGGACTTGTCTGGGGATCAGAAATGTTCTGTGTTTTTGCTGCAGTATCAAGAAGTCAGAGCAGACTCTTGCCTGAGGATGCACACAAATCCATCTACATTGAACCTCCAAAATTCCACACTTTAAATATAATAATGGTCACCTCAGTGGGATCCTGGAACAATCACCAGGATCACAGAATTGTCCCTGGCATGAACTGGTGTGGCACAGAAAAAGTAAAGGCAATCAAACTGCAGTGTCTTGTAAAAGCTGAATATGAATCTCTGTCCACCTGGAAGAAACAATAATGAATAAGGAATAATGAATTTTCTTGAAATCTTGGCCAAGGAAGTGCATTGAGGCAAGGGGGACATGCCGGCCTCACTCTTCCAAGCACAGGGAAGTAAACTTCATTATACTTCCCCTAGAAATGTGGTGGAAACACCCCAAATTACTAGTTCTAGCTCATGCCTTCAGCAGGTGAAAAGCAGCAGTAGTGAGAGCACCAAAGTGGGAAACAGGGGAGTGAATTTTTGATAGAGCAGTGACAAGATGGGTGAAATTTTCCCAGTCATGTTTCATCTCCTATCTCAGTTCCCCACCCATGAAGTGGGATGAAGATGATGTGCAATTGAGAAGAGCTGTGGTAGGTCTGGCCATGGCTGCAGGGCTGCTGAGGACAGAGCCTAGCACGAGCATCAGCTGATCCTTTGGAAGCCAATTCTCCCACTCCCCAAAGGAAGACATCAAGAGAGACAAGAAACTCCTGCTTCCCTTCATCAGGCAATTCAGTGACACGAAAAATCCTTTAACACTGAGACAGGCTGCAGCTCTGGACAGGTTTAAACAAAAGATGAAAGCAGGCACAGCCACATGGAAACACAAATGACATCCGTTCAGAATTAGCTCTGCCTCTTTTATCTTCCTAAGAAGCCACTCTGAACTCCAACCTTTGGATTCTCTCGAGGCATTAGCTTTTCATTAGGAATGAATGGCTGATCACATTATGACAGACAAATGATGGGCAGCAGGAGGGTTTACCAACATGCCTTGCACTCCCACAGTCACCGAGGGGGAAGTCTAATGAGCAAATAACCTGCTGCAACTTTCTACATATTTCCTGTAATTGAGAACTCTTCTGTACTTCGTCTGGAATGCAGATGCCTGTCAGTCACGGGGTCATAAATAGGATTAGGGGCTGTTTCTGAAAAGGCAGGCAACCAGCTTTAGATGCTCAGTTGAAAATACAGATGTTTTCTGGTTGCATGGCTGTTAGGCAGTGGGATCTCCACCTCTGTTTAAGCAGGCTTGGCTGATGGCTCTGCCCTGAGGCCCCAGGCTCACAAGTGGTGCAGATCCTATTAGGAGTGCAGATCTCTACTAATTTTGGCCTTTGCAATCAACTGCAAGATCCAACATGAAAAGCACCCTGAGAAATCTGATAAAATAATACAGTCTTCTGAGAGCTTTTACCTCCTCCATCCCAACTATAACTGCTATGTATGACAAAAATGTCTGAAAAAATAAAATTTGCCAATATTTAGTTAGATTTCTTAGTGGCACTGACCAATATATTGATTTTGCAAGTACAGTACAAAAAGAAAAGAAAGCTGTTTGCCAAGAAAAGGGGGCATTTTGGTTTGAGGTTTTGTGTGCGTGTTTGTTGTTTAGGGATTTTTTTTTATGCAGAGTCTAATTACAAGCTGAATTGCTTGTGCAGAGACTATGAAACTTGTGTGACTTTTGCCAAATGACTTATGGCAACCAGTAGTCTCTGCCTCACAGCTTTGCTGGTTTTCTGCTTGTCCCTTCACTTCCACATCTATAACAGAACTTCCTTCTCTTGTCTGTAGAAGCTGTTTCCCCCATCAAGAAATATTCTTGTTTTAGTGGTGTCACAAAAGAGCTTTAAGATATCCATCAGGATGATGGCTGGTGAGCCACTAAATAAGCACACAGAAACAATCCTTCCCCCAGAAATCACTTCCAGCCTCAACAGCCAGGATACCAAAAGTATAGCTAGGATGGGATGGGAGCTGCTGCAGTGAGGCAACTTCCTCAAGGTCACAGAGGAGATCAGACCAGGAAAAAAACCTTCACCTCCCACGCCTCTCTGCTGGGCTTGACTTTTCTTTAGTATAAAGAAGTCAGTGTTGAAGTTTATTGGTTTCATCCAAGGCAAATTCCACTGGATCTCACCACAATGGAGGTAGGGAGAGGGGAGACATCCAGTTGAATCAGTCTACCAAAGTTTGCAAAACCTTTGCATGGAATGCAGCTGCGTATAAAACCATTCCATTTCATCAGCTTTTTCAGGATATGCAAACCAGATGGAAGTCCATGTATTACACGATTAAATGTGCTCTAGATGAGAAGGGAGCCATCACAAAACCATTCAAAGCAATGATATGAGAGAGGTCATTGTCTCCCATTGGTCTCTGCTAAGGCCACAAAAGCCTCCACAGAGATAAGGGGATGTGGTCAGTGCCCTGAGAGGCTGACACACTAATTGCAGCCAGAACAAAGGGCCAGGGGATAAAGCACGAGGCAGGGTAAGGGAATGACACGGGGTGATGAGGAGGAGGCCACAAGGTTACTCAGCAGAGTGGTGATGAACAAGGATGCCCGTGTCTCCTGCTAGCACTGGGCTGATCCTGCTGCAGACAAGGTTCTGCCTCTTTGGGGGTGGCATTGTGAAGTGACCATACCCAAATGCACCCTTTTGTCACAGGACACAGAAAAATGCCTCAGAGGGGTGGTTCACTCTGCTGAACAGTGCTCCTGTATTCTGAGATCACTGCCCATCTCCAATCCCAGCCAATCCCTCTGTCTCACACAGAGATATGTATTGCATTTACAGTTAAAAAAAAAAAAACAACCAGGTTCTACCTAACTTCCAGACCTGCTTGTGGATTTTATTTCCAAAAAGCTTATCAATCTCGGCACAAATTCATGTATTTAGGTAAAATATAACTAATTAGTATGTTGAGGTGGCAGCTGAGAGAGGACATGCGTATTGCCATAAACTTACCCTTGATTTTCCCTTGTTACGTTTTAGATTACGAAACATAAACCTATTCAAATGTTGGCATCTGAGAGATTTGGATGAGTTTTACTTTGAAAGGAGAGACTTGCGTGTTTGCAAACTTTCCTCCTTGCACTGGCCTTTTGCAATGTCTGGTGCAGCATCATTCAAATTGCCATGAAGGATGGTTATGGTTTGTCCTGTAACTAGGCTAAAAATTCTACCAAGGAGGCACCAGTCAGAAAAAAACTCATTCTGTTCAATGTGGTGCTTCTCTGTCTTCCCCTAACATTTCACTACCCTCAGCAACATCCTTGACCAATGAATTCCACTCATCATACACACTCAAATGGGAAAAAGGGAACCTTACATTAGTACAGGACATGAAATACTTCATGCATGAAAATTCCTTCTTCCATCTCTGCTGCAAAGCTGAATTTACTGCAGGAGAATCAGCCACACAGAGAAACAGTGCTCACCATTCCCATGTATTTCACATCCCCTGTTGTGTTAGGTCTCAAATCCCCAATCTTCCAGGGCTTTTCTCCTCTTTGCTTTCTCCCACCTCTGTCATCTTCCTTTCTCTCTCCTCCTGCGGCAGAAGCAGCCATTCTGTAACTTCTAACCTGCAAGGCAGCAAAATTCAGCTTGAGACAGCATTGCCAAGAAGCTCTCAGCTGACTCAGAGTGAAAAATGCCATTTAAAGCACTGTTGGGCAAAAAGGAGAGATCAGCAACTCCATTCTGTTGCCTTATGTACTTATCTCTGTCCATTTGTGCTCACTCCCAGCTGTCCCCACAGAAAGGCACAGGTCTCCCACAGGACTTGTGACAAACCAGACAAACCCATGAGGATCTTCCCAACAGCCCAGAACGCCTCTGGGCAGCAGGACTTGTTCACATGGGGATGAGTGAAATGATCCTCATGTGATTCTCCTCACTCCTCCTAACAGCAAGGTGTGAGACTGTGCTTGCCATGCCAATGCCTCAGATATAAACCAGAGAGCACACCAGGAGCCCTGGAGAAAGACTCCTTTAGAAGAGATTCTTTGTTTATTTGTGTCACACAGACAATGGAAATTTAGTGACTCAACCACCAGCAGGGGTGGGCCAAGGTAAAAAGATTGGCAGTAATCACCAAAGCTGTGTCATGGAAAGACAGGAAAGAATATATAAGGACAAAGGGGGAATTAATAATTTATGTATTGGAATAGGAACAGGACCCAGGGGCTCCTGCAGGTCTTCCAGCAGTCCTGCATGTGTTCATGAACTGTCTGTCCCAAGAGACTGGCAAATACTTAATGCATTAAATCTCCAGAGGACTGAAGGTGACACACACCTCACTGTGTTTCCTGGACTCCAGGCAATACATTTTCAGAATCAGAAGTTCTGCTGATGCTGACACAGTTAGAATCTCTCTTTCAAGGCTTTCCTGAATGTGAACATGCACCCTGACAGTGGATGGCTCCCACCTTTTCAGCTTTCCTTCCTGTGAAACCACTGAAAACCACACTACCCATCTAGAGGGACCTGGGACATCAGTGACATAGTGCTGATGCTCGAGAAGAGCAGGAGTGTCTTCAGGGAGCAGGGTGTTCTCTGTCATCTCAGAGCCATGAGGAGAATGTGTCCATCCACAGACAGCTCCATGAGCAGTGATCACTCTGGGGCTGTATAATCATTTTGGAGAATAATTCTCCCCTCCAGAGGAAGAGACCATCCAAAAATCACAGAGCAGCCCAAGCCATTTTTCACGTTAGCAGAGGGAAAACAGGAAAGTCAGATCACAGGCTGATTCTGCCATGCTTCTTTCTAGTCACTGGAGCTAGGGGAAGTATATTCTTATTGCATTAAATAAGCACACTGCTTGTGCTCCAGTGCAAAATGTGACTGACATTAGAGGACTGCTTTCCTAACATAGTTTAGGCCTCTGCCTCAGCCTCTTTCCCTCTGCTGTTCCCAAATAAACACTGAGCTGAAATCTTCTGTTGCTCCCAATATCTGTGTGCTTCCATTTGGAGCTGGCTGGGATTTCTTGTACCCAGGACTGCACCATATTCTTGTATCTAGAATTTCCTATAAGGAAAAAACAAACAAACAAACAAAAAAAAACCCCCGTTTTGTTTTTCAGTAATCCCAAAAGCTTCTTGGCTGTAAATTAATGCAAGGATTTGTTTGCTTATGAGCACAACACACTCCCAGCTAAAGATCACTGCTGACAGAGAAAAAGTGAAAAATTGATCCAAAAGTGGGAGTATTACTTGGGGACCTCCACTTCATTGGCACAAAGACGTAAACACTGAGGACTTTTAAAACAAGTACTTTTGGAAAAGGATGAATCAGCTCCTGACAGGTAAAATGAGCTGATAGAAAGCACAATGTCCCACAGAGATGAGGTTCATAGAAGGGTTTGAAGTTTTAAGCTTCTGGAAAATCCAAAACCTAAGATCATTCTAACTGTCCACCTGGCCAGGTATTCTTTTGATCATTCAAAAAAGATAAAATAATATAAAGTGTCATCAAAAGATACTGAGTTGTTCATGCCTTATGTCTAAGATAGCACATTGTACACAGCACTCACACAATTTTCCTTTCTGGACCTCTGGTGGATATGCAGTTAAACACTCTCAAGTGGATGAAAATTGGATGAAGCACTAAAAGTATTGGGCAAAAAAGTATATCTGGCTCTGCTTCAAGCTGAGAAGCAGCCTGTAATTATCCACCAGAAAGGAACCAGTGCTAATTCTCTGATTAATTAAATGTAACACACATTAATATTGTCTGTACACTTAGCATGAAGTTTGATTTTGATCTTGCCTGCAGGATTTGCCACATCTGCACCACTGCATTTTGTTTCCTTGCTCTGCTTGGCTACCCTGAGAGCTGGTAAATCAGAGGTGAGGAACAGCTCGAGAGACCCAGGCAGTTCTGCACCAGTCTGTGCTGGCCACCTGGCACCTGTTTCCCTCCTTAGTTTCAACTTGGGTCACTTTACAGAGCCATAATCTGCCCCTGTCTGGGGGAGGCTGCTGCTTGTGGGTGGCTGGGAGGACAAGGCTGTAACTCAGGAGGAGAAAATCTTGCAGTTGTTTGAAGGATGGAAGGCCAGGCCTTTATCCTGCTTCAAAGAGGGTGGCTTTGAATGGAAACTCAACTTCTCATTTTAACTATTCCTTTGAACTGAGGAATGCCAAGCATAGTCTGTTCCTAAAAATAACATCCTTTTATATTTATTTCTTTTTTTAGTCCCAAAGAAATCTATTTCTGCCCCAGCCTGGTATCCCCTTCACTTTTTAGCATTGAAAATTATTTTATCAGAAACTCAGGTTTGGGAAAGAAAAGATGGAATTGATCTCATCAAGATGAGTTCCTAGATGAGTACCTCTACTGAATTTGTTTTACCTCCTTCAATTCTTCTCTGAGTTGAAGGCAAGGTCCTCATTGTCTCTGTTTCACTGCCCTCTGCTTCATGTTGAGGATGGGGTCTCACAGCACAAGTACAGGAGAATTTTGGGAGGAAACTAACCTAGAAGAGCCAGAATGGAACTTTGAACAACCTGAAATGTGAAAGGTGTCCCTTCCCATGGCAGGGGTTCAGAACAAGATGATCTTCAAGGTCCCTTCCAACCCAAACCATTTTATGATTCTATGAGACTTTCTGACTGCAGAAGGCAAAGGCTGAAAATGGCCTGTTCAGAAAAGTGTTCTGTGGAAATTACTTGAATAATGTGCTAATATCAATGAAATATATAGACACATATATAATAACAGCCTTCAAATGCTTCAAGCATGTTTGTGTTATTGCAAAGTTGGCAGCTTCTGTGGTATCTGAATGTTCTGGATGGCCACATGGTCAAAATCTTGAAGCTCCAGTGCGTAATGAAATGCCATCCCCTCCACGAGCAGCTCTGCGTAAGCAAGGCCTGTTTTTTTCTCATCGCTGTAGTATATTTTAAGAAAATATGATGGTTAATTGAAAATAGATATTTTTTCCATATGGCCTGGAACAAAGTTTTGGATAAACAGAAGACTGAACCGTCTGGAAACAACAGATGGCAGTGTTTTAAAGACAGAGAGATGAAAGCTTGGATAACCAGCGCTGAATGTCAGCAGGGACAGGATGGAGGCAGCTTACATCTGGGAATTCAGCTCTGCCATGCTTCTGTGGGACAGACATGTGGTCCAAGGAGAGCCTTTTTTTAAAATGAAAAGGAGGAAAGTGAGCTACCTGTCATACTCCAGCAGCCAGACACAAGGTCTCCTGGTATTTAATTTCAGTGGTATCAATTATGGCCATAAATAACAATTGGCAGGTGAAAAAGGGTTTATACCACCAGTGAAAAAGCTTAACCTGTTTCTCTTATCTATTTACTTAAAATCCTGGGAGAACCATTCTAAAGAGGACAAGGATGGGAAATGTAAAAAGAACACAAAAGGGTTTCAATGTAACGGTGGTATGTAAAAAAAAAAAATTAAAGAAATAAACAAGTAAATAGCCTACCCCATCCCTTTGGAGGTACCACATTTTTCTCTGATTGCTTACCATGTTATATCACAAATCTGCCATGCATTTAGCCATGATTAAAGGCCTGTTCTTGAAAGCTGAGATGGATGTAGATTCATTTTTTACTCATTTGAGTAATATTACCCATGGCAAAGGGAGAGTTTGTCCCAATTTCTGTAACAAGCTGTGTTAATATTGAAAGAAGATCCCAAGCCAGCACAAAGACTGGCTTGAATAACACTTCTTTCCCTCACTACAATGCTCAGCACCATTTCGAAACCATTTTTTTTGTGGGGAATACACAACACATTACAGAGAAACTTTTAAGGCAGAGAAGGAAACAATCAACCTTTAGCATTTCTCTCTGATAACCTGTATTTAGTTGTGGAGATGGAATAATTCAACAAATTGTGCTGTCCCCCAGGGCCACTTACAACAGCCCTGCCAGCCCACCTGCAAACACCCAGTTCTGCTGAGCAGGTGACACTCTCCAAATCCCTCTCTCAGATGCAGTGACATTGGGATTCTGGGAATGACACAAGGCAGGCATGCAAAGGGGAAGGAAAAAATATCCCAGTGTGCCTTTTTGAGCTTCCTTCATCTCAGTAATGCAGGACAGCTCTGTTTCTGCCTTAGCTGGGAAAGGCTGGACACAAATCATCCTTTGAGCCTTATCTTCCTTGGCAGAGGCAGAAACAAAGCTCTCACGTTAGCAGTATTTTAATGCTATTTTATTATTTGGGTTTCATCTCCAGTTTGGGGTTTTTTAAATGCCTGGGTTTGGGGGATTACAGTGGCTTTATGACAACTTTTCTTCATGTGTTGGGCTCGCAAAGCTCCTCCAAGCTTCACGTACCTCTGAGTGTGGGAATTGCACAAACCAGGGATACACACAGGTACATATTAAAAAAAAAATCCCTCCTGAACAGTGTTGGGAAATTCAGGTTTACTCTTACTAGCAAAATGTACCGTGGATACAGGCAAATTTTGTGTTTTAAAACTGTGCACAATATTGTATCAGAGCCTCTTCTGCATTTAATGCTCACCATGTGCCACAACTGGCATTTCAATCTCACCTCTGGCGTGTTGTTTTGTCTCATTTCCAGAGCTGGAGTTCTCAGTCAGAGCTCCCTGAAGTTTCCCTGGGTTTTACACAGGAAGGGAAAAGGAGCAGATGGGGAGTGTGCCTCAGCAGTGGCAGCACAGGATCTGGAGTTTCTTTTTGGAGCTAGAAGGGTCTGCTCTCACCTCTGCTTTGGTGATTTGTGCCGGAGTCTGAGAGGGCAGAGCAGGTGGCCACTCAAAGGGGGATGTCTGGTCTCTGTGCCCACAGCTGTGCTGAGGACCCACGTGTAGCTGCTGGGATGGAAACCCAGCAGGCTTTAGGAAACCCTTGGCAGCAGCACTGCAAGGGCAGAGGATCCCCTGGGCTGCCTGGACGGTTTGACTGTGACTAATAGATTTTCCCGGGATCAGGTTAGAGATGCTAATTGTATCTCTGTTTAAAAGGAACAGAAAAATCCCCCAGCAGGTGCAGGCTTCTTGCCAGTAGAGCTGAAACATCTAAAATTTTCACCAGGAATCAAAGAGATGTTTCCTCTTTCAAACAGGTGAAATCAGTCCCTTTGGGTCAGAGTCACACCACCAACAAAGAATGGCAATTATAGGATGAGACAGGACACAAACATCGGGATTTAGAGGGTAATGCTGCTCAAATAACACACAGGCTTTGCTTGAGCATCCACTAGATCTCCCTTTATCCACTAATTGTGTAATTCATTCAAAAGAACAACCAGATTGGTTTCATCTGTTGCATATTGTATGGGCCAAATCCCAGGAAAATATTTCCCTTGGCTCATCCCAAGAAAAACATTCACACACGCTGTTTATTTTGATATTTTCAAATACTACTTTTATCTTATGTTTTAGCTAGATATTCCTTTAAACTTGCTCTTCTGATTCCTTGTCCCTTTGGTATCTCTTAATTAGACCTGGTGACTAATTCAAAAGGAATTATTTATTTAACAAATCCCATCCTTTCCCATCACAAAGCATCTGCAAGCAAAACACTTTTTTTTTTTTTTTCCCAAGTTGGTGTTAATTAAAAATTATTTACAGACATTCAGAACAGAATTCCTTGCCCTTGTGCTTCCTTGAGGTGCTCCATCTCTGCAAGGATGTCCCGTGCAGGGCAGTGATGCCTGAGTGGCTGACATGGGCAACTCCGCATCAGCTTGGAATGGAAAATGTTTATGTCCAGATTCTCTGCAAATATAGACTAATTTCCAGTGCCAGACATCTCTCTGCACTTCATTCCCTCACTGTTGTGCTTCCCCACTCCCAGGCAGAATTCCTGGTCCTGCACAGCTCAGGAAGGGCTCCCTGTGGTTGTTTGTCTGTGTGGTTGTTTGTCCGAGCAGTGGCAGGGGACAGCTGTGAAATGCTGTGTGAGCACAGCCTCCTGCTCCCTGGCTCCCTTCCTTCCCCAGGCTGGCTCTCATCACTCCCATCTCTTCTGCTCTTACTGGAGGGAGAGAAACTGGAGAGGAGAGCTGTGTTTACCTCTCTGTGTCAGGTGCCCACCCTCCTCCTGCTGCCCCTGCGGTGTGTGAGTGCTGTGTGCCTGCACACACACCTGCACACACACAGAACACACCTGGGGCATGGGAGCACCCCTGTCCTTCCCCCTGGCTGCCCTGCACCCCCTGCTCCAGACACACACTCAGCTCCCCCTCTGCTCATGGCTGAGCTGCTGCAGGGCCACAGCAGACCTCCAGGGAATCTCTGAGAAAAAGCTTCTTTTGTTGGACATGAGTGATTCTTTCCTTTTGAACCCCATAAGGGAGAATTAATGCATAGAAAAACTGAAGGGTTTGGGGGGGTTTTGGGGTTTTTTTAATCAAAAGAAAGAGAAACTAGGGAACCACACAAACCTGCTGGGGCTGCATGCAGCAGGAAGAGCCACTGCAGTCTATAATGCACTACAGGCACAGGTGCTGCCACACCAAAGCTGCTGCAAGGCGGACAAGACATTACAAACCACAGCTGGGCACCCTAAAAAGCTGAGTCAGCCCCAGAAACACGTCACAGAAAGGAGAGGAATAAAAGAATAGTCACAGCACCTACATGGATTTGCTGCTGGCCCTGGGATGGGCACCTCAGCACAGGAACCACCTTCCACTATCCCAGCTTGCTCAGAGCCCCATCCAGCCTGGCCTTGGACACTGCCAGGGATGGGGCAGCCACAGCTTCTCTGGGCAACCTGTGCCAGGACCTCAGCACCCTCACTGGGAACAATTTCTACCTGACTTCTAATCTTAACCTCCTTTCTGTCAGTGTGAAGCCATTCCCCCTTGTCCTGTCACTCCAGGCCCTTGTCAAGAGTCCCTCTCCCTCTTTCCTAGAGGCTCCCTTCAGGCACTGAAAAACTTCAGTTTCAACCCCATCAGGGGGTTGGAATGATGTGATCTTTAAGGTCCCTTCCTACGTGACCCATTCCATGATTCCATGATTTCCATGATGTGTGTGCCCCACCTGAATCACTGATCAGAGCCTGCCCAGGCACAGCTCCAAGGCAGCCTTGCAGGCAAGTGCCAGCACCAGCATCTCATCCCAGTCAGGTCTTACAGGGTAAACACAGACACACCATCTCTGTCAAAAATGCCTTTTAAAAGGCAGGCAGTTCTAAAGGAGCTTAGCATCACTGTAATCATTTTCTTGGGGTTTGGGGTATTTTTTCCTATATATTTTTAAAGGAAATTGACCACATATTTTCAGAGTAGCTTGGTCAGCCCAGTTTTGGCAAAGAGAGTCAGGAAATCACAGAGAGATGAAGCTGGGAAGCCAAGCCAAGCAGACTATTGCTGTCAAAAAACTCCTGTGGAAATTGCCTGTAAAATACCTGCCAGTGGGAGTGACCACTCAGGGCTTGGAGACGCTCCCACAGGGCTGAGCCGCAGCTTCGGGAGTTAGGGAAGAAGCAAGAAGACAAATATCTGACTTCCCCTGAGGCTGGAAGTGTGAGCAGAGGAGGGAGCCGTGCTCCCAGATGTTCTCTTTTCCCTTCAGCTGGGTGTCACAGATTTCCTGGGACGATGACGGGACGCAGACCTCGCGGATGTTGCTGCTCGTCTGCCGGAGGCTTCCATGATAAATAGGTCCGGTGAAAAAAAGATAATCACTGATTTCAGCATGACCTCTTCTCATTCATTTCCACCAAAACAAGGGGGGCTTGTTTTGGTGATGGGGTTTTTTGTTGTTTTTTAGAAGATGTAACTGTTTTAGAAGATGTTAACTTGAGCAGAAGGGAAAATAAAAAATAATAATTTTAAAAAGTCATTTCATCCCAGCTGAAGAGCTTGGCCTTATTTTGGCTCCTGAGGTGCTGCAGTGTCCCCCAGGAGCTGGAGCTCAGCTGGCTTGTGCCTGTGCAGGGCACGTGATCCCTACCATGACACACACACTGATAATAAACAATACGACATGCAGCACTGCAGAGGCAGAGGAGACAGGCAGTGAGAAATAAGAGGCTGGAGATCATATGGGAGATGTAAAGCTTGTGTCTTTTAATACTTCTTCACAGCATCAGCTTTTGCTGAAGGATTAAGCTGCCCTAATCTCCACTAAAGCCAAGAGAATAACAAGCCAGTTATAATTAATCTATTTTCTTGGCTTTGGAGAAAATCCCAAGTTATTTTTCTTCAGCTACTAAGCCAATTCCAAGGAAAAACTCCTGTCAGGGTCAGTTATGTGAAGAGTGCTCCTGACTGAACTTGAAGCCATGGAGCAGCTTTCAGAGTGCTTTCTCCTCCAGTGCTTTGAAGCTTGTCCTGTGGATATGTGTGTGATTCAGATCCTGCCCCATGAACACTTTGGATGCGATGACTGTAAAAGTCTTTTCCACCCTAAATGACTCCATACCCACCTCCTCTGATTGAGTACCCTGTCTAGGTGGCATTGCTTTCCTTCTGCTTTCTTGCTCCATCTACTGGAACCAGTTCTACATGTCATTGGAATGAACAAAATATGTAAGGAGTATATTTATTTATTCTTGTCAGAAAAAAAGACAAAAAAAACCACCTCCTTAATCCAGCCTTTACTGTTGATTTATTTTAGTTTTATAGCTAAATCCACATTTTGTAAACTAAATCTTCCCCTTTTTCAGCCTCTTAATCATTGCTGGCAGTAAGAATACTATTCTAGATCTAAATATCCTCATAGGGCTGTGTCCTGACTGACCTACTGTGTTTCCAAATGCTTATGAAAATATGTTGTCATATCTTGAAAGATTAGATGGAGCAAAACAACAACAAAAACAAGTCAAAACCCTCTCCTTGCATCAACAGAGGATGTTTTGTTGAATTTAGATGAGATTTGAGTTGTACAAGTCATATATAGCTGTCTTGTAAAAAATAATGATCATTTGAAAAAAAGCTTTGTAACAGATGGAAGAGAAACCAAAAAACTAAGTGCCAGAGGAATGCTTAAACCACACCTATAAGATTGAATATAAGATTATTGTCATGTTTGTTTGTCCCTTATTTAAAGTGGGTACTAGAAAAGCTCTGGGAAAATAACTCTTAATAATTAGCTCGCCAGGAGAGAGGTCTCTGTTTAAGTGCTGGGTAGAAAATGTTAGGAGATCTCTGTGTATTTGTGCAAGCTTTTTGCTTGGGTTTCTGCTGCTTTTGGTGCTTAAAGTGCGTCAGGTAAGTCAGGAGTCCCTCCAGAAATGGATTTTACCTTGAGGGGCAGATTCCAGTAGGGCTGTGATTTCTTCCTGTGATTTCCCTCTAAGCAGAGAACAGTTTCCTACAGCAAAGAACGAGGTTATGGTCTGGCAGATGACACGGGGAGGCTCTGACATACCAGCAAAAATTCTGCAGAGCCCCTCATTATCCTCACAGCTTCATGGAGCTCCTCTCCTTGCTCCATTTCCACCTTCAGACCTAGTTTCCTTCTAAAGGCACAACTTTCATTGTGTTTCCCAAAAATGCATGGTTGGTTTGGAGGGCTGCAGTGGCTTTTCTGAGCTGATGGATCACATTGCTTCCCTGCTGATTGCATCAAGATGAACTTACTGAAATCAGACAATACAATGTTAGACAACAGGGAGCCTGCTACAAGGATTGATATCTGTGACATAAACTGCACGGATTTAACCAGATGGTGGATCAATATTCCTTATTTATTTAAATTCAAGGATGATAGCTTTCAAAAGTGACTCACTGTTGTGTCTTCATTAAATCCTTCCCACATGGAAGCACAGTTCTAAAAATCAAGTTCACTAAAGCCAGCCCCAACACCAAGATGAGTGCAGACAAAATCAGCCAGTCAGTTTTGGAGGGTGATCCCATCTCTGGAAAATGCAGAGTCAAATCCCAAACTGCTGGCAGTGCACATTTTCCACACTGGCACTCACTGAAGGCCACAGCAATGGAAGTTTGCTGGGGATGCACATTTTTCCACTGCTATCACAATTTCTCTGCATAACTGGTTAAAAGCTGCACACAGAATTGCATAGAGGAAAATAATAATTAAAAAACCAACCAACCAACCAACCAAACAAAAAAAAAACCCCTCTTCTCAAAGGGCTACTGAAGCCAAAAGAAAGACTTCCACTGATTGTAGTGAGGTTTGAATCTGCCTTGCCTCAGGTGGCTGTGTTAGAGACATATATAATCCTTTGATAGTAATCATTTTGCTCATTAAAGCTGTGTCTGTGGAACCAGGATTGGCTTGGGAACACCGTGAGTAGAGGAGTTGTTTTTAGTGAGAGTCCTAAGAATCAAGAGAAGTAAAGCCTCAGGATTGTGTCAAGAAGCAACTGAAAATACACATAAATAAAAATATTTCATTAGATCATTATGCACAAATAAAGAGTATTATCAGTCTATCTCAGGAGTTATTATGGAATCTGGTTGATTTTAACTATTCCACTGGGGGTGGGAAAGAGGCAGCAAGGCACCCTGTTAATTAATGCAGCCATTAATAATTGAATAATCAATTAATAATTGAACACATTTGCAGATGATGGGTAAAGGATGGGAACTGCAGGGAATATGCAGAGTTTTGATAGTACTGAGGGATTTAGGACAGACTAAAACATATTTAGGAAAAAACTCGTGCAGACCTTTCCTTGAAAAAGATGTATGTGGTGCATACAGACTCTGTACTCATTTTTTTGCTAAAAATTTTCTTCAGCTTCCAAACATCCTTTCAGATGAACCATGGACTGATGGCCCTTGCAAGGTAAGATCTGGGAGGTCAGATGTAATTCCTTCTCCTCTCTCTACTTTTAAGGGCAATTCTATGGTTGTATCTGAATTTTTGTGCTCCTGGACACACAAGATATCTTATCCAGTACAAGGTGTGGAGGAATTCACCTACAAATAACAGCTCACAAGCAAAACTGGTTTATATTTTCTTTTCAAAAGCAAGATAATTAGACCAGACGGGGAGCAGAGAGACCATCTGTGGTTAATTAAAGGGTGAGACTGCAGAGCAGCAACAGATGTTATATTGCAGTAGTCAGAGTTTATTGCCAACAGGGGTGAATACTGTGCATGGTGGACTGGGTATTTCCAACCAATTATTTAACAGGCAGACTTGCACAGAGGTCACCCTTTTCTTCTTGGAAAAAGGAGGGGTTTGAGTGTCATGAATGTTGGAGTTGCAGGAAAGGTCTAGATAGCAAAGTTTTCTATATCCTGAGAGGAGGACTGAAAAGCCAGTGACACCCATCACACAAAAAGGTATCTAGGACTGATGATTAAAAATGGGCAGGTCTGCATGAAGAAGACATGACAGAAAAAGCCAACATTTCCACAGCTTCACTTAGTTCCTGAAAGCCCCCTTTAAAACTAGAGAGAAGCACAGTGAGAGGGTTCACGGGGCTGTGTGGATCAGACAGATCCTCTAACCAACGGCATTTGAGCATGGAGAGACTCTGGAGCAGGGAGCTCCTTCCATCTGGGTCCATTTCTTCTCCTGAGTAACTCCTGAAAGCTATTTGGAACTAACCTGCACCAGTCCAAGGCAGAAGCTGTGGTAAATGAAGCAGCAAAACCTGTGGAGTTTCTGCTGGACAGAAGGTGAACACACCTCACATTGCCTGACCTGACAGGGTCACATCTAGCTGGAGCTAGTAAGGCTCTATAAGAGCCATTCCATTCCTCCCTTTTTTGCCTCCTATTTTCACTGCTCTGATTAGGTGTGCAGGTTCAAATGTTCCTATTGATGAGGCTCCATGGATCCTAGAGTGTGGATCTGGAGGTTTGGGACTAGGTGTAGGACCCAGTGTGGTGTTAGATGCTCACACACACACAACACAGACATGCTGATTTTCATTTGTTTGCCTGCTTAATTGGGGTTTTCACTTTATATCTGGAGGGATCCAAAATGGCTATGAAATCCTGCACCACATTTCTATGCAATTCCTTCTCCACTTCTTCTTATTCCTTCTCCACTTCTTCCCCTGCAGAAATTTTAGCTGGTTTTCAGTGCTAAAGCAAGGAGTGACAATAGCCCACAGGTTTTGTTACCTTTGTGCCTCTACTTGCATCCCTATTCCCTTGGTCCCCATGGAGAGCTCTCCATGCACATCTCTTGGAACAGCCATTCTCTGCTTCTGAGGCACAACTTCTGGCATGGGGGAGCTCTGTGGGTAGACTTACAATTATCCTGCTGATAAAAAGGGGGCAGATAAAGTCTGGCTTTGTCCAAAAAAAGATAAGCTGGAAACTGAGAATGACGGAATACCTGATCAGTGATCTACAATTACAGCAGCTGCTGGGAAGCGCCGTCAGGAGAATCCAGGGGTTGCCATGGAAATGCAACAAAGGTTGCAATCCTCAGGGAGTGCACCTGAGTCAGGTACCCAACGTGCAGGAATCCTCAGTGAATGAAACTCTCAGGTTTAAGGGGGAAACAGCAAGCATATCAGAGATAAAGATAATTGAGCTGTCTGTCCTGTTTGTGATATCAGGGGAGATCCCATCTGGACATCGGCCGGGATTGCTGCCATGCCTCTTTCCCAGCCTTGTTTGGGTGAAATATATAAACCTCAGGAGAACTTGCACAGCATCAGTGTACATCTGCTGGCTTCTCTAGTTCCTTGTGCTAGGAAATCTAGAAAAACTTTATCATTTTTGGACCATGGCAAGCATTTCAGTTGCTTGTTATGGAAATCCTGTGTAACAACAGCCTAATGCACTCGACTTTGGGATAACATTTTTCTGACTGCTTTGGAGTGACTCACAGTTTTTAAAAAGGTATTTCCTGAGTGGAGGGAGGATGTACAAAATGTACAAAATGGTGCTATTTTAAGGAAACCCTTATTTCTGAGTATATTTCATCAAACCAGCCACTGCTAAAGAGGGTGCCGTGCAACCTGCGTGCAATCCCTTTCTAAATCCATTTCTGCACACCCTCCCATATTCCTGGAAAAAGGAGAGGAAGAACTATGACAAACAACACTGATATTTCTGCTGTTTAGAAACATTTTTTCTCCCCATCAGAGGCTGTTTGGAGTGAAGAGAATTCACTGAATTTCAAAAAACTAGAGTTGCAATAAACAAACATAGATACTCCCAAAGCCTCAACAGTTTCAGATCCCCAAGTCCATCAGAAGAGCATCCTCTTGGTGTAAAAGGGGGAGTAGATGTTATTAATATCAATTATCTTAAGACATTAGACTGTGGAATCCCCAACAGGGCTTTGTTGGCCTTTTGAAAGTAAAATGAGATGATTTGTTTTTGAGGAGAAACCCTTCCCTCATTTAAATGTTGAACTTAGAGGGGGAAATCAAAGGTTACATCTCAGCCCTGTCCCAGATTTTCATCTGTGAGAGAGCCAAAGCCTTAAAAAGCAAGAAAACAAAAAAAAATTAATCACCTAACAAAACTAAAACAAAACAATGAGCTTTGACAGGGAAAAAGAGGAAAACACTTGGAGAGGACTGACTTTTTTCAACAAAGTTAAACATTTGCAATTTTAGTTCAGATGATGTTATCTTTTCAAATACCATTTCTGTATAGAAGAAATAAATAACCCAAAAGTAAATTTTAAAAATGAAACTCCATTTTTTTTTTCATTTCAGCCCACCCTGAAACAGTTCTCCCATTTTGATGTGCCTTAATTTGGGCACTGAATGAAAAAAGAAATCATTTTTGCATTTCCCATTATGTTAATCAAAGTTGCAACAGAGAACAATCTTTTCATCTAAGACATTAGTAAAATCTTAGTCATCAGAAATACATCAAATAAGATTATTATGTTAAAGAGCAATCCTGAATAGAATGTCTGAAACTGGAGTACTTCTTTTGGTTTGCATTTTTTATGGTTTTAAAAGTAATGTTGAGAAGACAAAGTAAGAAGAAAAGCTTTTGTTCAGACTCTGAATTTCAAGCTGGGTTAGAGACAGAATCTACAGGAAAAGAAGCAGATTTTTTAAGAAAGTTTAATTTTCATTCATGACAGAATAAAATTATTCCTTAAATGCTCATAGGTGAAAGCTTGTTAGTGAATATGTTTATCTTACAAGGAAATGCAGTTCTGAATAATATTTTACTTTACAGTAAATCACAACAGCAGCAATTTTTGTTACTTTACATGCAGTGTACATGGAGATGCCACATGATTTACAGGGCTTGATTCCATTCTCCCTCCTCAGCTTTGCACTGGTGGTTCAGTGGCGTGATTCCTCTTGACACTGGCTGAATTCCAAGTCTGAGTGAGAGAAGAATCAAACATGCAAGGTTTGGGTTTTAGTTTTCTGCTCAGGACAATGAATGCCAAGGAGCTTCCCTGGTTCTGGCAGCTCCAGCCATTCTGATGGCCTCCCTGCTCACCAGCACATGCATTCCAGCTCCTGCTAAGCAAAGCACAACATAGCCATAGATGCAAATGCCCAGTCATTTAAATTCCTTTTGTTCCCACATTTCCCAGAGCCCTGCATGCCCTCCAGAGGTGGCACAGAGGTGGCAGTGTAGGTTAGGAAGGCACAAAGACTCTGTGATGCTCCACATGTTTGCAAACCCTCCGCTGGCAGCTACAGCCGATGAGGTGTGTGCACTATCCCATGGTCAGTCCCTCTCCAAGGTCAGCCCTTCCTCATGGTCAGTCCTTCTCCACAGTCAGTCCAACCTGCCCAAGGGTAGAGACTAAAGCTGGAGTGTCCCCATGCCCCACTGGACATCTGCAGGAGGAGGGATGGTTGCCAGGAGAATTCCTGCACAGGTCCCCAGCTCACATCCATCATCACTACAAGAACCAGCTACAGCCCCAGTATAGCCCTTTATCTCGCCCTGATGAAATCTGGCAATGCTGCAGCCCAGAGGGCATTTAAATTGTAACAGAGGCCCTCACATCTGGAGATTCTAAGGAGGCAGAAGAGCCTCCCTGTCCCTTGTCCCTCCGTCCCTTGCAGCAGGTTCAGAATCGCATCACGCAGTAAGCAGAGGGGAGCACAGGCTGTTCCCTCCCCTCACGAGTCACACCACGGTGTGCTGGGAGCTGAAGGAGGTGAAGCTGCCCTTGGGGCTGCGCTGACACTGGGAGAAGCTGGCAGCCCTGGTCCTTTTGCTTTTGGCCCCGCTCCTGCGTTTCTGCTTGTCGCGTGCGATAAAGCTTTCGATCAGCTTCAGCTTCTCGTGCTCTTCCTTCAGGAAGAAGTCAACAAGCACCGTCTTCTCCTTTTTGATCTGTTCACTGATGTCCTTGGGGATGTCAGGGATCATCCAGTCAACCAGAACACTGAGGAACATCACCAAGTTCTGCGAGCACAGCAACAGACATGAAGCAAGCATGAAAAATCCAAAATACTCATGCTGGAGCAAACCCAAACCTTTGGTATAGTTGTGAGACAGATGTCAAACACATTTTGCTGTTGGTGTGTGGTAGTAAACAGTTGATTAAGGTCTAATTTCAAGAAACAGCTCAGGTTTGTGCACAGCTACCCCTCAGTGTAGAGGCTGAATTAAACACGTGCTTCAGTCAGGTTTGAAATGGGAAAGGACATGAAATCATCAAATAGTCCATGGCCTTAGTATCTAAACCAACATTATTCTTTATAGGTATCCAAAGGTGCCCCGTTCTCAATACTCAATTCCATGATACTGAGTTCAGAATCCATTAATATAAGGACATCCTCCTATACCATCAAAAATCCAACAACATGAGGAAAAGATACCAATGTGTTTCCACTGTGGCCTGAGCACACAGGAGACAACCTTCATGGCCATTCTGTCCTCAAATCCTTCTGTCTGCTGACAAGCAGGATTGTTTTTACACAATCACAGTGTACAGGCCAAAACCCCAAACCTCAGGTGTTAAGGTGATTACAGGTGGTGCTATTAACATCAAGCAGGAAGCAGACTGGGCAAAAAGGTTTGCTTGCTTGTGAAATCTCCAGATAAGTGATGCTTTGGGGGTTGTATTGCCATGATAATGCTTTGAGAAGTGCTGTGCTGTGTAATGCCTAGAAACATGTGAGAACTGTTGGCTGACAGTGCTGCTAGCATGAACTCTCTGTCCACATCCAAGGCAATGGAGCTAATTAACCAGAGAATGTTCTCTGGCAGAGCAGGCAGAGGATTTGAAGCCCAGAAGAACCAGTTGCTTTCAACTGATTTGCAGCCAGTGGTGGAAAATTACTGAAGGCACAGCAAAGAAGCAGAACAAGGCAAGATTCACAGAAACACTTGGGAACACTTGGCAGGTAAGGACAAAAGAAAGGCAGATTTGAAAAAGAGATATGGGCCAAATTTGGCAGGGGTAGGATCCCAGATCATGGAGGAGAGCAGAAGGAAGCCATTCAAACAGCAAGCCATGATAGCAAATCCCTTGCTAATGAAATCCTCACACTGGGGACAATTTACTGAGCTTAATTCCAGAAAGTAGCAAAAAACCTTGGAGGATTTATTACTTCTGTTTATTTCTCACTTTGGGTAAAGAACAGCAGTTAACAAGCCTACACAGCATTTATGTGATTTTTACAAGTGGTGCCTCTGAGAATATAAAAGTTGACAGAGTCCACTTATACATTCAAAAGCTTGGGGTATTTTGAGGATCACTGCTTGCACCAAGAGCTAAAGGAAGCTGTGGGTCTTGCTTTCCATGTCTATTGGACATGGGCTGCTTTGGAACATGCATTTGGATTCATTTATGATGATCTTTCTGTGACTGAAAGTGAAGAAACTCAGCAGACTTACCTGAAACAGAATCACAAAAGCCAAGCGAGCAGATAAGACTGCCCAGTACTGCTTAGAAAACTCGTACTGGTGTGGGGACCAAGGTGGTTCTCTGTAGTCTTTGAACCTAGAGATGGAGACAGCTCAATTACCACAGTTCCAGAAATTTCCTCCAGCATCAATTGCTGTGATTAACATGATTTTCCAGTCACAAAACCTACAGAATCAAATCCTCCAGATGTTCTTACTTCAACCCTTATTATGAAATACAGCTTCAGAATTAGAGCTGGACCACCTCTGCTGAATTAACACACTTAGCCCGGTTTTCATGGTTGTAACCAAAATCACAACACTGTTTTAATGCTGGAAATGTCCAGATTTTAGAGGATTGACAGAAGTCCCGTTTATTTTCTTAATGTAAATTGACATCAATGTACAGGGAATAAAATGCTGAAATGAAAGCAGAGAGATAGTCCAAGGCATTTTCAGACTGAAGGAGATAAACCTGCATTCATCTCACCTAAAACTTGATTAATTTAGGTAATAATTCAGCCCACATAAAATGTGACTCATGCTTTGGTGATTCCTGTCTTTGCATTAACGAAAGGCGGAGCCACGGGAAAGGCACTTCCTAAATTAGGTGTCTAGCCTTAGACAGGATAAAAACAGAGCCTTAGTGGTTTGGTGTAAAGACTGTTGCTTTTAGTATTATCATCAATCATTTGGAATTAAACAACAGGCTAATAAAAATCACAGATGCTCCTAAATTGGAAAGTTTTGAATATAGCAGGAAACACAGAAAGCAATAAGAAATGGAGACAGGAAACACAATGAGAATAATATGGGGAAATGGAAAATAATTAAAAATAAAACACTTGAAGGATCTTTGAAGGGATAGTGTTTGAAAGTCGAAATAGCCTGGAGCTTGCAGTGGCCAGCAAGTCAGCACAAGTTTAAAATATGGCAGCAGGACAGTGTATGGGTTGTGGGTGTATCAACAAGAGTCACAATGGTGCTGGGGGGGGGAATTAGCCTTCCTCTGAACAGCCCAGGTAAATCCACACCTGGAATGCTGCATTCAGCCATTCAGCTGTGCAGATTCCAGGGGAGGGGAAGGGAAAAAGAAAGGAAAAAAAAAAAAAAAAAGGAAACCAAACAAAAAGATAGCGACAAATTGAAGGCAGCTCAGAAGAAGAGTTCAAGGCTTGAGGAGACTGACTCATCGGGAAGATTAAAGAGCAGCACATGTATTGCTCCACTTTGGTAAGTAACAGCCACAGTTGGACATGATAACCATGCGCAAATTGTGCCCTTAGGACTGAAAGGCATAATTTAGTGCTGTTCCCAGTGTTTGACTCGGAGTAATGGGATGAAATTAAGAAAGGGAAAATCTGTTTTGAATACCACAAAACCCGTCCTGACAGTAAGATTCATTAGACTGTGCAAAAGCCTCCGTTGGGGGATAATGGAGAAGGTTCATATATAAAATCTGTCAGCTTCAGTTTGCAGGTGCGCTTGCCAAAATTACCTTCAGGTTCTACCCACATGGTTTTTGCATGTTAAATTACACATTTGTAATCCACACATCCCCTACATCCTGCCGCTCCCCACCCCCAAGAAACTGAGTCTGGAATGTTGGATGTGATTCTGGGCTGCAGCTTCTGGAGACAAAGGACATGAGGTACAGCCCATAGGGAGGAGAAAACCACTTGAAATTGGGGGCTGTGTTCATTTAGGGAAGAACTCCCTGGGCTGTGTTAGCCCCTGAGTGGTTTTGTTTAGCAGTGCATGCACAGGTCCTGTCTTAGGATTCCTGTGCTGTTCCTGCACTGCCAGATCCCCCCTCTGGTACTTTTCTGGACATTCTGGACTCCCACATGTTGCTCAAACCTGTAGAGTGCTGAATCAAGGATCAAAGTCAGTTCCCTTGAACTTAATCTGCTTGAACATCAAAGCCAAGGAAAAGCACTGAGTTTCTTGTGGACTTTGCTGACCAGTATAAATCAATCGTAGTCTTGAAATGGAGCCCAGGTTCACCTGGAAGGGTCACCAACTGTGGTGGGTTTTCCATTTAATGCGTTCTGGGCTTCACAAACTATGTAAGTGTTGCAGGACATCAGACCCCTTGGACATTTCACCTGGCTCAGCTGGGAATCACACGGCTTGTGATGCCTGAACCTACACTCAGCAGAATATAGGCAAATAATTTATGGTGAAGGAAAATGTTGCCAGAGCTATAGATGAGGTAGCTGGGCCTCCTCCTCACTTCCCTTTTTGATTATTCTCTGGCACATGGGACTCCAAAGGGCCTTCTCTAACCCCTACATTCTATGGGTAGTTTCTTTTTTACAAAGACCATCTTTTCAGATCAAGAAGCATTTGGACAATATCCTGAGGTGTGATTTTTGGGGTCTTTTGTTCAAGGTCAGAATTTGATGATCCTTGTGGGTCCCTTCCAACTCAGGATATCCTATGACTCTCTGATTCCCTCACCTTTTCAATACTTTACTCTTAAAATACTTGATTTAGCAAGTATGATAGGAACAGCAACCAAACAGTGCTGCAAAGACCACTGTGTAATTCCACTAACTGTAATTCCACTGAAAAAGGACAAGAATATGAAGTTGTCAATGTGGTTGCACAATAGAGCACAGAAAAGTTATAAGGAAGAAAAGAAAAATGTGCACTGAAAGTAGAGAATTGTAGGGGAAGGGAAACTGAGTGGAGAGAACTTCAAAACACTTAAACAAATGTGAGCTGAAACCAGAACTAAGACAAAGATGTTAATGTATTTCAGAAGTTTATTACATGGGGGGGGGGAAAAATCAAACTATTTATATAGGTGGAACTTCAAATCAGTGCAAATAAGCTAATCTGTTTAATTTCCTTCTTCAGCTGGTCTTTGAGAAGAAATTGGAGAAAACATCTAGAATCACAGAATAAAGAGTAGAGGAGTATATAAAAATTAGTCAGGGAAAAATGTTAGCATCCACCACTGATTATTAGGAATAGATGAGATGAATCCCATGACATTAAGAAAATAAATTCAAAGACACTTTATAAAATTGCTGAATATTGGAGCAGACCCATGTTAAAGGAAAAGTTTCTTGAATGACTCCATATCTGCTGCTCCCTTTTTTCAGTGTGACCAACAGGTTTGTATGTACTCCATTATCATAGAAGGCCACAAGGAGTAAAAGGGAAAAAAACAATAAAAATATCCTATATCTTAGCAATATTTGTTTCTAATTTGCCTTCAGCTATACGAATACCATTTTTCTCTGAAAAAAAAAGTAAAATTACAACTAACACTGTGCATCAGAACAGCTTTACAGCAACCTTTATTTGGAAGCAGTGCCCAAGAGTTCACAGCACCGCAGAAAATGCTGCTCTAAATATTTGAAGAATGTATTCTGTATGTTCAGTGGCAGAGTTGTTTCTGGCTATTTTTAAGATACCTTAATCTCTGGCAATGCCCGTAAGGACCAAAATGCAGCCTCATTGCAACCACATTTATCTCCAGAGGTCACAGAAATCTAAGAATAAGAGAGGTCAGCTTGTTCCCAATGCATTTGCCAGAAACAGAAATACAGATTTTATTTCCAGCTCGAGGGGCAGTGTTTGGTTGCCTGTCTCTTGGGACACAAGTTAGAGACCCCATACTTTATCCAGTGATAGTTCTGTCCAACGCTGAGATTTTGATAAGATTCAAATGAGGCCGATGATAACTGTGTTTGTGCATGTGACATCTTTTCCCAATTGTTTCCTGATAACAGAAGAGAAATGCTCCCATAGTTCTGTCTCACTCAGATTAATACATGGTCAAACATTCATTTTTTTCTGCTTTCAGTCTCTTAGATGGTATCATCAGGCAGAGACCATTTTTGTACCCAGTGTAGATGATTTCCTCCCTGCTGTATTTGGGCTCTGTTGAGTATTTGGCTGTGTATGATCATATTAATGTGAGGAGTGCCTTTCACTCCTGTTGTTAATGCACATATTTCCAAACACACCAGCACTTAAACAGCTAAAAACAGAGGCCAGTGGCTGACACAAGGTAAAAAGCAGCATAGTGAAAGTAGCAAAATCACAGTGAAGTGGATCAAGATGCTTGTTGAAGGAAAACACAGGCAAATGTAGGGATGGAAAATTAAAAAGCGCTAGGAGGATGAAGGTGGAAAACCATTTCACAGACTTACAAATCTGAAAGTCCAGAGATGCTGCATTCTCTGACAGGGAATATTTTGCTAACAAACAACTCCCAGCAGCAGAGATGGGGAATACAAAGCTCACATAGTTATAAGTTGCTTAAAAGTTAGGAGTGCACTCATCTATCCTGTGCTGTAGTCAGGGTGAGAAGGTAGGTACACCCCAAAGGCAATCCCAACAACACTGCCAGAGTGAGAGGGGCAGAATTCTCTCCCTGTTTGCCCTGCTTCCAGTGAAGAAACTGGAATGTGTCATTTTTGTGGGTTATAGCTGGGCAAGATATATACCCCACTTTAAATCAGTGTGAAATATATTGCACACCAAAGAAAAGGGGGGAAAACCACTCTACATTAAGGCTCTCCTTAATCAAATGGAAGAGGAACTTTGATAATTATTTTGTGCCATTGCAGAGACCAAACACAGGATTTCAAGGGAGTCTAAAAGGAAGGTGAGATAGGCTATTGAATATTTTGAACAGTCAGGGGTTGTAATGTCTTAAAGCAGCTCTTTGAATTTCTGCATGTTATTATAAAAATATAAAGTTATTTTGAAAGATGGAGCCACATTAGTGATTTCTTATGCAAACTGAAACTACTTCATAGATATCAGGTATTTGGGACATATTTTGAAGGAAGGTGAGCCTTGTTTCCTCTTGTTTTCATCTGAAAAGATGAAATAGAATCTGAAATAGAAGACATGTAGATGTCTGTGATTGTTTTGGCAACTAGTGCAGGCTTTAAAAATGGACATAATATATTGAAAACTCATATCTCAGCAAGTAAGGACTGAGTTTAATAAAGACAGAGAAAGCCTGGTTCTAATTACTGGATGCCCATTTTAAAAGATCATTATTTTTAGTTAAAGCTATATCTTTCAGTAAAGAAGGTATTAGTTTGCTTTTTTCTTTGGATCAAGTCTGTCTAAATTGTTTATTTTGCATTTTAATGCCCTGAAATAAACCCTTTAAAGACCTTGTAACACAGTGAGAATTCTCCAGAAGCTGCACTCCAAAACCACATTTTCAAAGCCACATGAATATTATTGACTATGTGGCCCTATAAGTGAATCTTATCAATTCCCACTTTGAAAAATGACATAAGAGGCAGGGAAATTCCCTTGGCTGTGCGAACTGCCCTTACAAGTACTTTACCTGCAGAATGAAACCTCCTGAGCAAACAGGGAGTTTTCTGGCTGTGTCCCAGCCTTGAGCTGGCTGACATTGAAGTATGAGAGGGTGTGATTGATGAAGCCATGCATGGTTCCATTCTGGCTGTATGCATATTGATACATAAGGCGTGGGATGAAATCGGAGGTGACAGCAATGACAAAAGCCTGAGAGATTGAAAAACAAAAACAAATGAACAAGCAAACAACAGCATTGTGAGTCTGTGTCTCCAGGTTAATTAATTCAGGGGGAAATGTTCATTTTCAGGTAAATTTAAAGTGGTGGTGAAGGGAGAGTTATATGGCCACAATTGGTACAGAATATTTGCATATAAATGCACAGTAACCTGCTCTATCTCTCCCAGGGAAGGCTCAGCTGAGGAAGTAGCAAAAGCAAATAATGGACTGTCCATTGCTCCAATTAATTTTATCTCTGGAGCTATTAGGAGGTTTATCACTAGTTTAAAAATAATCTACAACAAAATCTAATAGCTAGTTGGTATAATTTGAGCTATATTTTGGTGTAGTTACACCAGAACTGTTGAATGTAAATGTCCATTTTCCCCTCAGCATCAGGATTCACACATCTCACACAGGGAGATCTCACGCTGGTATTAATCCTTGTGAGACTGGTATCCCATAAAACTGGTGTAATTGTAGAGGCAATCAGTCACAGAAATCTCTACATCATATCAATAAAAATCCCTTTGATTTCTGCCCTGGACTCACTCCTGTTGGAGCAGGTCCAGAGGAGGTCATGAAGATGATCAGAGGGCTGGAGCCCCTGTGCTGTGGTGACAGGCCAAGAGAATTGGGATTGTTCAGCTTGGAAAAGAGGAGGATTTGGGAGGAGAATTTAGAGCCCCTTCCAGTGCCTGAAGAGACTCCAAGAGACCTGGAGAGGGACTTTTGAAAAGGGCCTGGAGTGACAGGATGAGGGATAATGGCTTCAAACTGACACAAAGTAGGTTTAGGTTGGATATTAGGAAAAAAATTGTTCCCTGTGAGAGTGGTGAAGTCCTGGCAGAGATTTTCCAGAGAAGCTGTGGCTGCCCCATCCCTGGCAGTGTTCCAGGTCAGGTTGGATGAGGCTCTGAGCAACCTGGGATAGTGGAAGGTGTCCCTGCCCATGGCAGGGAACTGGAATGCCATGGTCTTTAATGTCCCATCCAATCCCAACCTTTCTATGATCCTATGATGATTTAAAACTATATTTTGCTAAATAATAATTTCCTGTGTCAATATTATCCAGATGGAGAAGCAGAATTGGGCATTCAGTATTTTTTTTCAAATGAATATGCACATATTTACATTTCTTTCAAGAAAAGATATCTAATTCATAATTTAATGGAATCCCCAGGAAATAAACATTTCCAGAGTTTGATCAACACAAGAAATAATCAAGGACCATAAATTTGCAAAGTGTATTCAGAGAAAAAACAAGAAGCTACAAAGTTTTTCTCCTCCAGCACAGCTCAGTGTTGGACAGCTGAAATCTGTGCCTGATTTGGAGATGTGCAGAGTTCCACAGATTTCCTACCTTAAATCCTGGAAACTGGAGAGCCATGAGTGAAAAGTGCACCCATGTGAAACAGCATTGCCCTTCTGGAGGCATTAGAGTGCTGTGCTATCATGCTGGGAGCTATTTTATTAAAGAAATTGCATAACGCCTCTCCACAAGTTCTCCCTTCAGTAGTGAAATCATCTCCCTTCCTAAAGGGCTTCTTTATCTTTAATATCTCTGTTATTATTCCATGACCTTAAAAGTATTTTCCAACATATATGATTCTTGAGATTATGATCTATAGGTTAAAAACTCACCAGAAACTATTAGGATTGAAGTCCTAGGGCATGAGATTTATCTTAAAACATAGAGGAAAAAAGCATGCAGGAAAGTTTTACTGAGGGAGTACATATAGCACAATAAACATAATATATCTGTATCCTGTTGTATTTGAGCAACTGAGAAAATTAGATGCCCCTTTTAAATTATGCTGAAGGGATCATAAAATATAAACAATTATAAACAATAAATTATAAAGAATTTTAAATTAGATTGAAGGAACAGTATAAGCTCCCAAGATCATGATTAGAAACTGGTGTAACCAAACACTTACATTAATGATCACTGAAAGCTTTCCAATAACACTCAAGATGTTATACCAAATACCTGTAAGTGAAAGAAAAAAACTTTTTAATGGGTTCATTATAAATTTTCTTCCTTTTTTAAAATGTATTTATGGACTTATCTTCACTGCAATGCTCTTTCATTACTCACCTATATCTTTTTCTCTCACTGTGTCTGGCCTCCTCAGCTCAGTAACAAATTTTTTTGCGTCAAGACGAACCTCGATGATGTTGTTCAGAAGAGCAAAGACAGGGGCCAGAGGGAAGGAGGCAACAAAGAGTGTGACAAAGCCAAACTGGATAACTGGGGGAAAAAAAAAATCAAAATTTTTTGACAATTTCTGAAGGGAGCAGCAAATTCTTGATGAGTTTTGTGCGCTACCAACCCCATAAAATTCCACTTCCCAGTTTGATCCCAGGAATAAATATCCCAGAATAGGGCTATGAAGAGACAGAAGTTTGACACTATGCTTTATGAATGTTTCCAATAAAGCTTCAAGTTGCTAGCACAAGCACAAGACAAAGGAAACAATAAATTTAATAAAGGACAAAGAGTTCAGAGTCTACTTTTCTGCATTTATACATAATTAACTGATTAGTCCATGCTGTTTCTTTCCTGTCCTTTTCCCTGTAAGGAAAATGATACACAATCAAGCAAAATGAGAAAATCTACAAGGTGCCACTATTTCTTCCCAGCTTCCTTTGATAAACTTGGTGGCAGCCTGTGAAAAGCAAGAAGAGAAGTGTCTCTGTGGATGCAGGAGCCAGTGGTGTTGTGCAGCATTTTCATCCTTCCTTTTGTCACTGCTACCCTCCAATACTCCTCTGTAAATCTGAGCAAAGGTGAATTTTATATCAATATATATAAATATATATATATATTAAACTAATAAATCTGACTGTGATCTACATCTCAGAGGTTAAAAAATATTAGCATAAAGAAAGTATTGGTGTATTTAAATGCCGTATTTGCTGTGGCTTCTTTTTTTTGGCAAAGCCCTGTATAAGTTCTCTCTCCACTGAGGGAGGAATTGCACTTTTTTGAGAAAATAGCACAATATTCTGTATAGCAGAATATTATACTTTAAAATATTTTCCTACAGCACTGTTGTCACAACCTACAACTAACTCTTGAAACAGTTTTCCCCAGGACCTTCTCTCACACCTTTTTTTTTTGTGTACAGGTTGCAAGTCCTCTGATATTTCCCCTTTCTCATCTCAAGAGCAATATATTTGCACACAAAAGTAAAATCTCTGTATATCAATTCTATAGCCTTTAGAGTTTCATTCTTATTGTTTTGTTCTGAGATAAAGTGTATACACTAAGATGGAGCTTTTCAAAGTATACAAACATCCTACCCTTGAAATCATACTTTCCTGACTATTTTGTGTTCAGAACCAGGAAAAGGAATTAACAAGCAAATAAAACCAGATGTTAAAGTAATGTCCCCCCAAAACTGTGAAATGCTTAGAAAAATACATAGCCCCAAAATATGCCTTATTTGGTTCTAAGTGAATTTAGCAGGACTACAGCTGGGAGGATTTTGAAAAAAATAAAATAAAAAGGGAAATAAAAGGAGTATTTGCAATGCTTTAGGAATAAACCACACACATATTTGCTTTGATGTTGTTTGTAGCCCCTTCATTCATTGCCTGGGAAAGTGCAGTTTAATTTTTTTTCAAGTTCATGAAAAAATGTTCAAGGTATGCAAAGGACTTCTGGATAATTGTGTAAATATGTCTTCATAGAAAACTGCGCCAGAAGTGTTTGTGTGGCCATCTTGAAATCTCTTCAGCCTTCTCAACTCCCTCTTATGAAAGTGTAAATGATGCAAAAAGCAGGCAAAAAAAGCAATCCCAAAGCCAAACCCAGAATTTAGACTGCCTTGTGTAACAAACTAGCAGTCATTAAACGGAGGAGTCTGTGAACAGCCTCAGCAATTCACAGGTACTTGTTGAGTGGGATTGGTGATTCTAGAAACAAAACTGAACAGATTACAGAGAGAAAAATCTCTGTCCAGATCCCAGAAGGAATCTCATCTCAGCATCCTGGAGTTCTGTGAATGCCTATCTGGTCACACTGGAAATATTTTCAATACTTTTAGGACACTCACACTCTTCCATCAAGGACAGTTGACACCAAGACACCTCTTTTTTTTGGCTGGAAAACTTGATGGCAACCCTTAAATACCCTTTTTATATTCATATTTTTGCCACAAGGTCTCCATACAAAATTCTTTACGTGTCCATGTACACAGAAAAGGTGAAAGAGACATGTGCCAGGAGCTGGACTTCCATCCTGTTTCATAGTTTTCCTACTCCCCTGGTAGACCAGCCTGGAGAAAAGAGAGATGAACATTCCCCAGGCTCATGGTACAAGCTGGGAAATAAAACTGGGTATAGTGGAAATTCAGGGACCTGGGTAACATCTTCTCTCCCTGGGCATCCAA
Source organism: Prinia subflava (assembly GCF_021018805.1). NCBI lineage: Eukaryota > Metazoa > Chordata > Aves > Passeriformes > Cisticolidae > Prinia > Prinia subflava. The sequence continues at coordinate 9,541,926 of NC_086250.1, read as the reverse complement.
GCAGGACCCTGGATGTGCTGTCACTGACACAGAGCCTACTTCTGATGAGGGAAGAAGCCAAACCACACACCAGTGGTGTTTTTACTGTCTGAGTCGAGCAGGAGAGAGGCCAAGGGGCTCAGTCAGCCCTTGAGTTTCACAACACCTGATGCCACACCTGCAACACTTCATCCAGCCTCGACCAGACACAAAAACTCTGCAGGACAAACAGCATCCAAAGAAGTGTCTCAGGTCACAGCCTTCCTCAGAAGTCCACTCTTCACAGAAGCACTGCAGGGCCTGAACAGAGCCCAAGCCCAACAGCAACACACCTTGTCCCTCCAAGTCTGGCCTCCAATTTATGATCAAGAGCACAAATCAAAGCTTTTAAATTGTGGATCTGGAGGGTAGTGGCTGCTGGTTTTATGTAAGGGATACAGAATCAGTCCCCAGAACAAAACCTTCCGTGGTGTGGATCACTCAGGTTCTACAGGATTTACATACTCAGCAGTGTGAGTAACCCAAGTATCTTTTACCTCAAAGCCTCATCTTAGACAAGGTATTTATTTACCATTCTGTTGCTTTTTATTCTCTCTTTATCAATAATCTGTCGTAGGATCATGTGTTACTAGAAGTAAACAGTGGAAAAATCACTTCTGTGCTAAGCAGCTTTCCAAATACTAGGAAGAAACTTTGCAATATACAGCCAGACCTGGCTGAAAAACTAAGGGAAAGGTGTAATTTATAACCCTTCTATAATAAATGTATGCAACAAGCCTACACACAACCGCCAATGGTATTTTCAAAACCATCCTCATTATAGAGATTACAGAAAAATGCAGGTTTCTCTTCAGTGATTTTTTTTTTCTTTTTCTGCCTCACACATTGCCTTCTTGATAGTTTTTCCTGCTTTAGGGGAAATCTGTCCAAACCTCTCAGATTAATCCTTATAGTAGTCAGTAGCTACAGACATTGGATCTGATCATTTTCTTCTTGTGCCATTGTTTTTAAACAAAAGTTGGATGATGAAACCTTTTATTATTACTTCTCCTTTAGGAAAAATGTTTTTAATCAATTGCCACATGAAGCTTGGACTCCTAGAGGGGTTAGACTAGAGAAGGAAAGACCAAATGAAATAGGAATCTGAAAATCATTTCTGATTTCAGTTTCTTCTCAAGGAAACACGAGTGGTGTAAATTTCAGACATTCATGTGCATCATTTTGCTCTTGGAGCCAATTTAATAAATTTTCTTTCATTAGCAATATTTATTGCTACTCTAAACATCAATTTCTTGCCAACTCCTGTCACTGCAGGCCAGTTACACACATTGCAACCTTGCTTCCATGTGGAAGAGGAAATTGCTGTACATGCTACCTACTTTGGGAATGCACATGGTGTGGTACACTGGCCTGGGTCAAAAGTCTTTGCACAGTTTTGGAAGCAGGAAGTGCTAATGACTAATTTGACACATGTTGACAGTGGCAATTTATGTTTCAGGATTACTTGAACAAATTTTCTGATCATTCAAGCATTTTAAGAATGTCTCCACTAAGAAATGCAGGAATATGTCTGTTAATAATATCAAAACAAACAGTCGTCAGAAATGTCACTGGTGCAAGTCAAATCTTTGTGCACATTGCTATTGACTGCCAAGGCCTGCACAAAAACTAAGCTCAGCACAGTCTTCTGGTGAAATCAGATTCAAAGACTTTTATCCTAAAAATTTAATCTTATTATCCATAGAATTGTTTGGTTTGGAAGGTACATTCAAATATGATCTAGTCCAAATCTGTGCAATGAGCAGGGATTTTAAACTAGATCCTGTTGCTCAGAGCTTCATCCAACCTGACCTGGAATGTTTACAGGGATGGGGCATCCACCACCTCTCTGGGCAACCTGTGCCAGTGTTTCACCATCCTCATTATATTAAAAAAAATGTTTCTTACAGCTAATCTAATTTTTTTGCATGGACTAGAGTGACTGATATTTTTCAGAAACAAATTCCAGTGAATAGAGTCACCTTTCCAAAAGGGGAAGATAGAGGAGGTTAAAAAAAAAAAAAACCAGTAACTCTTGCTGTTTCTGTGAACCTACTGCAATTTAAATGAGGGCAGAGGTGGGAGAGTGAGAAGGTGGAAGTCTCTCTAAGGCTTCAGGATTGATAGAATAAGAAATCAAAACAAAAAGAAAGCAGCTTGGAAATGAGCATCCCAAAATTTAAGTGGGGTAGTTATCATCAAAAACTCCTTTACCTGTGGTGCATCATGCTTCAAAACACCTCCTGAGACCTCTGCAAGCACTGTCCCTCAGAGAAGTGCTGCCTTAATGGGATTAATTTGCTTCATAACAAAGTGCAAAGAGAATGTGTGGTTTGCCATGTGGGAGTGGGCCAGACTCCAGGTTTTGACAGAAATCAGTAAAAGAGAGTGGATAAAAAAGCAAGGACATCCTAAGGTGATTAGGGTACAGACTGGGGCATGGTAGACCTGGAGGCAAGATTCTTAGCTAAGGATGTCATCCATCCTCAAAAGTAGGAGCATCCTGGCAGGACAAACATGAATGTAGTGACTACTCACACTTGGATACATAATCTGCCTGCTTCTGCATGAAACCCCATCACCATCTGCATGGGGAAACCCAAAACTGCAGCAAGCCCTGTCTGCAGTTCCTCCTTCAGCTGCTTCATTCCAGAGTGCCTCTGATGCCTGAGGGAGGTTGCCTGAGTAAATCATTGTGAAAAAAAGAAAGAAGTCCTGAAACAGCAGCCAGATTTTTCCCTTTTCCTTAATATCATACCTCTTCTTACATTCCTGTAACCCTGCCTTTTCAAGAAATTCAGGAGAAAAAAAAAATCTTCCTCTGTCCTTCTGCTTTGCTTCCCTTCCCACTGTCCCCAACACAAAATCAGAGAAATAGGTAAATAATCTTCTGAGTTGCCTCTTGCAGCGTGGTGCCCTTGACAACCATCCCAGCTGACAAGGTTCAGGGCTGAGCTGCACCAAGTGCTTCCTGCCAGCGTGGGTGGTCTGAGCAGGGGAGCTGACAGCTGAGCGCAGGGACACGGACCCAGGGCAGCAACCGCGCCTGGGGAGCTGCAGCTTGGCTTTCATCTGCTGCACATTTGTCTGCAAATCCCACAGGCAGGGCACAGCTTGGCACACTGCGAGGCTGCTCCGCTTGGGAAGCTCATCCTCCTGTTGTAAACAAGTGTTTAGATCAATAATTCATCCGTTCATTTTCCCGGGATCATCCCTGAGTGGCTGCAGGCTGAGGCACTCACCGCGGTTCACAATCCCGGCACCAGGGACTGATCTAAATTACAGGCTTAGTGTCCAGTGATTTATAACATCATAGCTTAAACCCTGATACTGCAAGTCAGAGGCATGGAACAGAATCACAGACTATCCCAAGCTGGAAGGGAACCATCAGAGTCCAACTCCTGGCCCTGCACAGAACAGCCCATGAGTCCCACCATGCTCCTGAGAGCATTGTCCAAACTCGGGCAGGCCTGGGGCTGGGAACACTTCCCCAGGACAGGAACCTCAAACCTTAAGAGACTCTGGTGGTACTTCTGCATTTCTTTTTTCAAAAAAACACATTAATCTACTATTTTCACTGGCCATGATTTGACTCATCTTTGCAATTTCTAGGTCTTGCTCCTAAAATTAAAAAAATCCAAACACTTCCCTACGGGGCAGCATAACAAATGGCTAAGCTTGGGAGCTCCAAGAGGTATTCTGAAGTCAAAACACAGGTAAGGAAAACCCCACTGTTGCTTTTTTTCATTGAAGGAGAGACTACTGACCTGCTTCCTTTCTGAGTAGGTGGCTTAAGTGAACTCTTAAAACAAATCTGACATTTTGGAAATTATGTTCAAACTGGCAGCACTGGAGCATCACTTTTCACACAGCAGAATCAAGGCCACTGACAGCAAACCCAAACAATGCTGAGAAACATCACACCAGTATATATTTGTTACTGGTAACTAAAAGTCCTTGTCCTTAGACCTAACTAACCAAGAAATTTGGGTGGTTAAAAACAGATATTTCTGAGTTATTCCTGAGCATAAAAATACAAAAAGAAGGAAAAAAAAAAAAAAAAGCCAGGAAAAAATGTCTAATTTTTTCACCATTGTTTAATTTCAAAAATTGCTTAGAGGTTTGCTTAAAATTTACAGGAAGAAAAATCATCTTGGGCTGAAGTAATTAGTGGAAAAAAAAATCAGTCCTAAAGGATAGTTTTTTAAAAAAATATCATTATGTGCAGAAGGGAATAAGGTAATAGAAGGGGAAACACAGAGAGATCCTAAGGTGAGCTGGAACAATTGAGAGGGAGATAATGGGGGGTAAGGGATTCTTGATGGCACTACAGAGGGCAAGGCTGGGATCCTAAACATATTAATAAGACATCTCCAAATCTGCCATCATGCAAAATACCCCATATACATTTACAAATTTATAGATTTACATGAATCTCCCATTCTATAAATTTTCATGCATTCAATTTTAATTAGATTATAAATTAGATCTACAAACCAAGATTGTTTCTGTATAGAGAGATAAGCCTTTTCTTTTTTTTTTTTTTTCCATAAAACCTGTTCCCCTTTAGATATTTTGAGAATAGTGACTTGTTAAAACAGGAGTTGCCGCATCCAATACTTAACAGATGTCTGGGTTTAGACACCACACCCATTGCGCTTTTCCCTGCAATCTTGTGCATCCTAAAGCTTGGATTTGCCTGGATTATTTCTTTCCTTTCTACTCCTCCACCTACAGCATTCCTGCTTTCTCCTTCCCTGTCTCTCCAGGGTCTACCCATGAAGCAGCCACAGGGCTGTGCTCCCCAGTAGAAGAAAAACATGAACACACTGCAGTGAATCCACCGGAGAGCCATTAAGATGGCCAAGGGACCAAAGGACCTCATGAAGAAGGAGAAGCTGAGAGCACTGGGATTGCTGTACCACAGGAAAAGAAGGCTCAGGGGATCTTACCCATGTGGCAGGTTGGAGAAGACAGAGCTAAAACCTTCTCAAGGACACCCAGTGAAAGGACAAGAGGCACAGGGCACCAGTGGAAATGTGGGGAGTGCAGCTTAAACATTAAAAAATCCTCAGTGTAAGGGTGATCAAATATTGGAAAAGTTGTTGAGTCTCCATCCCTGGAAATACTCAAAACCCAACTGGACAAGTCTTTGAGCAACATCCTCTAGCTGACCCTGCTTAGAGCAGGAGGTTGGATCAGATGATCTATAGAGATCCCTCCTAACCACAGCTATTGATTCTTTGGCCAAATGCTTTCTGTGCACTTTTCTGAGCTGGGAACACTGGAATCTGAGAGCAGAAGTATTAACAGATACTGGATTCATCATTATTTCTCTCTTGGCACTGTGGTAGTCCCATAGCCCTGCTGGCTCACATGGAATTTCTGCAAACTATGAGTGCTGCGGTGTTTTTCCCCCTTTCTCATGAGCACTTCTGACATGCAGTCCTGTGTAAAGCCATGGTTATTGCAGAAAGGGAAAGGAAATTCCTAAAACTTACTCATTTCCATGTATTCTGGAGTCAGCCCTGTGAAAGGTTCCAAGATGTAGTCGAGATCCCATTGCTGAGGTTCCTTTGACTGGTTGGTGTCCATTTCCTTTAGCACAGTTCTTTCATCCTTCAGCTTCCTAAAGAGCTTCTTGAGCTTCCTGAGGAACAAAAGTTCAGATTGAACCAAGTCTGGTTTTGGGTTTTCTTTTTCCCCTAAAAGATTTGGCCCAAGTCTTAGCACAGCAACACAAATTTAATCTTGTGTTACTTTGGTGCACCGCAGGGTGAGATTACACCACCTTGAGAAGTTCTGATGTTGTTTATTGACAGGTACAAGCTCCTGGAGTTGAATCCAGTACTTTATAATATTTTTTCTCTCTAGATGCATATTCCATCAGGATCTTCCTGAAGATCCTTGGAACTAAATGATATTAGTAATTGGTCCTCAAGAACAACACAGTGAGCACCTCTCCTTTAACAAAATACAAAATGCAATGGTCTCATTACACATTTCTACTACAGGCACAATTTTACCTCATTATAAAAATTGGGAACTTCCAGCAGAATAGAATTTTAAGCTAAAAAATTACCAGACATTCATTGGTTGCCCAGAGAAGTTGTGGTTGCCCCACCCCTGGAAGTCTCAAGGCCAGATTGGATGGGGCTCTGAGCAACCTGGGATAGGGGAAGGTGTCCTTGCCCATGGCAGGGAGTTGGAACTGGATGAGCTTCAAGGTCCCTTCCAACCCAGGCCATTTTATGATTGTGGGATATTTCCCAACAAAGAAGGTGCAAGAATGTAGTGACAGTAGAAATTGCAGTATCAAACACTGTCCCACTGGGATGGAGATACAAATTTAATGACACTGACAAATAAAATAGAATAAAATTTATCATTTCTAAATGAAGAGTAGTTTTCCCAATGTCCCACCACCCAGTGATATTTTAAATACATATGCATCAGCAACTTCATGCTATTTTACACACTGAGAAATTCCCATGGAAAACCACAGTACAGTGAGGTTTTCTTCAAAATCAAGGCAGGAAAGTACAGATGAATGAGCATAAGTAGTAGATTTATACTTATTGCATATCTTTCTTTTGCAGATGATATTTATCTTCCACAGAAACATATGACACTATTTTACAGTTCTTCACATGCCATGAGTAGAAATCCAGACTAATTCCAGTGATGTTTTGCCAGTAATGTAAGCAGGGCTCTCCCACAAACTCTTTCCTCACATCTTGTGATAAACTCTTTGAACTGTAGGTGTGTGGCCTGGACACAGGAATATTTGGGGGAGGGGGTTTTCCTTTGGACCTCCAGTGAAGCAGAACCGTTTTCCCGGACCCTGACTTCAGTAGCAGGGCAAGGCTGAGGAACAAAAGCTGGCAAACACAATAAAGGCTTTGCTGTGTGGGTTTATTGCTTCATTCCCAAATTTACACTGAGCCATGGGATCACTGCCTTCCCACAGTGACTGAGGAATTTCTGCACCTACCAGGGTTTACAGGACCCATTCCATTTCATCTCCAGTATGGAGGAATTGGAGGTTAGAAGACACTCTTTAAACAAGTCTAGATTGCATCAAGCCCTCTCAGATCCTGAGTCATAAAATATCAAAAATCAACAGGACAACTCCAGCTTTTGTTTGAGGTGAAAGGAAGATGTAGCTCATAATCTGATGGTAGCATCATCAGTACTTTGGTATTACTGGTACCCAGGACACTCAGATTACACAGTTTTAATGAAAGGGTGGGGGTAAATTTAAAATGCTTCACGAGACAGAATTAGATGAATCCTTACAAAGACATTTACCTTCAACTCATGCAAACTCAGCCATTTCAAGACACTAAAATTCCCTTTCTCCCCCTCTGCCTTTATGGCAGCCAAGGGAACTTGTCTGTGCCAGAGGTGATGTAGCATTCAGAGGGTAGGAGGCTGGGGCAGGATTTAAAACAATCAAAAATTTCCCAGGATGCTCTTCCAACATATCCCAATTAATTTCCTAATGTGAGGGACTCTCAGAGGATGGTGAACAGTAAGTTCAAGACAGTGCTGATTTCTGTTCCAGCGAAATGATAGAAGCTATAAATGTCCTTCACACTTCCACGGGCAGATGAGAGTGAAGATCACCTCGTTGTCACAGCACAGCAGCAGCTGAGATAAAATTTGGGTGTGTTTAGATGTGAAATCTGTGCATGTGTGATCTAATCCTTCAGCTACAGCACCACAGAATCCAGTTGTGGAGTGTAATGCACACACACACCTCCCATGAGAATCCAGTAACTAAAACAATTGTTGTTGTTTTTAATGTTTATTTGGGAATACACCAAATCTGGAACTCAGTTGCTCAGAATAATTATTAATTTTTCATCTGGTTATCTCTAAGCCAGGCATGAGGAACAGCACCTTTAACCATTTGGAGTTCAGCTTTGAAGGGTTATGCTTCTTATGCTTCTTTATTTGTATTTTTTGAAAGAGCAACTGACTGAAAGCAAGCCAAACCAATTATTTCAAATTTTCCACCAAAAAAAAAAAAAAAAAAAAAAAAAAAAAAAAAAAAAAAAAGGTACCTTTGTGTCATATCCAAGCATGTGAAGTTTGAGACCAAGCAGAAATGTGTCAGAAAGTTAAAGGAACAGAGAAGAGGGATTTGCAGGGTGTTATTCTACAGCCACACAGCAATAGGGCAAAGAAAATGAGTTTTGCAGAACCCTGTATCTGTACTTATGATTGTGATGCTAAAACTGAGTATGCTTTTTAAATGCCTTTGTTTGAAGATTGTTTCTTAATTACCCAGAGCAACTTTTTAAAAGAAGATTGACTGAAAAAGAGTTCTTTTAGCTTCTGATTTGTTTCTGCCAGGCAGCCCCCCACAGTCAGGAAGAGGTAGGTTTGCCCATCCAGGGTGAGTGTCCCAGAAGCTTTGTGTTGAAGAGCTCGTGCAGCAAAGTTTCATGACTCCACACAGATCTGGACAAAGAGAGAAAACTGTAGAGCTGTAGAATAGCCATTATTTCTGGGTTTTTTGCCAGGGAATGTCAAAAAGCAAGGTGCATCCTTAAGGAGATTGAACAGCATGTGAGAAGAATGAACACAGGATGAGAGGGAAAGAAAATTAACGAGTTTTTGTCAGGCTGTGTTTAGAGCAGTTAAAAATGACACTGCAGCTTCTCATAGGGGATTGGCACCAAATTATTGTGCTAGGTAAGAGGTGGGAACATGGTGGAATTATGCTGATTGTAATTCCCAGTATAACCAATGAGTACTGCATTATGAACGTTAACAAGGATCTGAAGTGAGCATAAAATCACTACAGACCCACCTGTCAATAACCCTCGAGCTTTTGAGAAAAAATGTGATGAAAAGAGAGAAATCAAGCTCCAAGTGATCCTGGCTGGGCTTTAAGCACATGGTGATTAGATGAAGGCTCCTTTGCAAAATCAGAGAGATGATTCAACAGTTTCTCTATTGAGAGAGTAAGAAGGAGCAGCTGGATTTGGGGCATCTAGGGAAAGGATGATGGCTTGGGAACAATGAGAAATTTGTGGAGTGAGACAGAGTGGAATGGATAGAGGTTGAAGAAGTGGGGCATCTGGAGGGCAGGCTAAAAGAGGACAGATTTAGGAAAATTATTTTGTTGGCACAAGTGTTTGCATCTTCAGGGGCTGTACAATTGGGATTGTTCAGCCTGGAAAAAAAGAAGGGTCCAAGGAGACTCAACTGAGTTTTCCAGTGCCTGAAGGGAACCTATGAGAAAGATGGAGAGAGACTTTTGACAAGGGATGGAGTGCAGGACAAGAGAGAATGGCTTCACACTGACAGAGAAGAGGTTTACATGGAGTAGTGGGAAAAAATTCCTTTCTGTGAGGATGCTGAGACCCTGGCACGGGTTGCCCAGAGAAGCTGTGGCTGCCACATCCCTGGAAGTGTCCAAGGCCAGGCTGGATGGGGCTCTGAGCAAGCTGGGACAGTGGAAGGTGTCCCTGCCCATGGCAGGGAGTTGGAACAGGGAGGTTTTTAAGGTTCCTTCTAGACCAAATAATTCTGTGATTCCATGATTCTATGAATACTTGCTAGAACAGAGATACATGTGGAGGTTTTACATGAAAAGACAGAAAGTCCCTAGAATCCAGCTGCCAAGAACAAAGGATTATTTATAACAGGTGGGTTTTTAAAGGCTCTCCTCTCAGTTGATTCTTTCTGATCCGTAGGATAATGGAAAAAGGCACAAGGAGATAACTAAATAGAAAAGATTTTCAGGTTGAGTAGCTGGAGCAGTTGTATTTGGAGAAAAGGAAGAGCAGTGATCCAGACTCTTGGTGTCCTTGCCTGTAATTTTCTGTCTTGCTTTTGGGAAGGAACACTGAAGATCCAGGCTTTCCTACAGTCTGTTCACATAAAGAAATACCTTCTCACATCCACAGGTGCAAGGAGGCAGGGGAAGAACAAAAGTATCTAAATTCCTTGTTCTCCCACAAGTTTTTGGTGCAGTCATGCTTCCTTGGCACACTCAGATTTTACAGGAGTTTCAGTTGTGTTTGGGGTTTATTGGTTTCTCAGTCAGAGGAAAAAATAACAACAAAAACCAGGAAAATTTAAAAAAAATTAAAAACTGACCCAAACCTGTTATTAAGAATAATTTAGTAAAGGTGAAAAACATAAGATAATAACTATGAAGGGGTATCTTCAAATGGATTTTATTAACTCTTAGTATTCTCTTCCAGCATATTTAAGTATATTTTGAAGGAAGTGATGGAAATTAATGCTGAATAAAAGGGCCACAACCATGGCCTCACTAAATTCAATAGTTTTGCTGTTCACTTCAATAGGGCCAGGATTTCACCCTAAGGGTTTAGCACCAAGGTCAAAGACAGAGTGTAATAAAATAACCACATGGATGTTTCTTTTTTCAATAAGTTCAGAAAAAAACAGAACTGAATAAAAAGGGTCTTAAAAGAACTCTGGGTTAAGGCTTTCAAGCCCTGCAGCCTTTTAGGGTCAATTCCTGTGGCAACAGTAAAAGAATGATGGTATGTGACACATCTGAGCGAACTGTGGCATATTTACATCTGTTAAACTTGTGAATTCCAGCCCCACAGAACACACATTTCAGTTCAAGAGGGCTTAGTTTTCTATAATTCAAATCTTGCTGCATTTAGCTAGCTGGTTTGCTATTGCTGGATGCAGAAATTTAAAAAAAAGAAACCACACAAGGTTTAGGAGACCAGCAATTACATGTACATATATATATATATATATATATATATATATAACATCCCATAGCTGTGGCAGAATTTTCTACAGAAACACTGAAGGGAAAAGCAAGGATGTGTCCCCCATGATCCCAAAAAATGCAGGGCTGCCATCTCAATTTTCCCTCCTTACCCAGTACAGACCATGGATAAAGCAGAATGAAGACATGGAAAGATGCTTTCCAGTTCTTTCCAGTTTGGGGGTCTAGGAACATAAGGATGACTGTTGCTTGTAAACTTCCTCTATCATCTACTTAGCAGTATTTTTTGAGAAGAAAGAGAAGAAAATGGGATTTGTAATTTCTGCAAATAAACTAAAACGCCTTGGGTTTTCTGGTGAATGAAATCAAAAGGTTTCCTGAAAAAAAAAACAAAAAAAAACAACAACTTGAAATCCTGAGATTTCAGTGAGGAAGAAAACTTTTCTGATGGGTGTTATCAGATAACTCAGCAGAGAGGTGCTTCCACATTACAGATGTGCAGGGGACAGGGCCAGATTCTGAAGAGCAAATCACCATTTATGACATCCCCTTCTGTCTCTCCATATGGGGAAGGTTGGTGGCAGCACCTGGACTCTGCCCACAGTGAAAATACAGGGAGCCAATGGAAGAATCTCTGTTGTTCACCCCAACTCTCAGTCCCTCCAAAGAGGCACAAGGCAAGGGTAGGGGGGGTTGGTGTAAAATGCAGCTGCTGGTACCCCTAAAGATCCAGCCCAAATTACTACAGTGATCCATGCAGGAATGGAAGGCTAACTCTGATTTAATTAAGTGCTCAGTGATTCTTCTGGTGCAAACAGGTCCAGGGAGAAGGGCCAAGCCCTACAGATAGACGATTTTCTTAGGAACACAAACCAACGAAGGAAACGCAGATATATTTATTCCAGGATGACAAGATAGCACTGTGACTGAAATGAGGTATTTATCTAGGAAGGGGAGGATGAAAGTATATTTGTTTTTAAACAGTTTTGAAAATTGAGGCCATGACAGTCTGTTGGCTGAAGGGTGGGGGAGCAGATCTGAGGGAGAAAAATGGGATGAAATTATTGCATTCTTGCACCGAAGGCAGGGAAATGAAAAATAATTGGACATGACTTTCTGTTTGGACTGGATCAGCCCATGCTTTCATGAGTCAAAAATAATAAATACAGTATTTGTAACATCATAAAATCCCCATTAAAAAAGTCCAGTAGCAGTAAGTTTTTGGAAGACGAGAAACAAATTACAGCAGGTTTACACTGAGAAAGCTTTAGGCCTTCAACATGTCAGATATTTTGGGAATGATTTACCACCCTTTTCTCAAAATAAAATGTAAACTCAATGAGATGCAGACAGAAAACAGGCCTCCCTATTGAACTTTGACACAAGAATAATGAAACCATCCATAATCTACATCTGATTTGTTTTGGAATTTTTTTCTCTCTCTCTATTTAAATTCCTTGCAAGAAAAAAAAAAAAAAAAGGTTCTTGCTGGGAAAAGCAAGGAAAAGGGCTAATTTGAAATATATTTCATATCTTTTAAGAATCACTCCTCTTGATTTCTAGTTCCCATCTTCACAGCCTTATGGATGTGACCTAAAAGCTGCTGACACCAGAGTTGGAAGATTCTGCCTCATTTCAATGGAACTGAGATGTCTAAACCAGACTCTTCATCTCCAACATTTCCCAGGCCATTGCCACCATGAAGCAAACCTCCCAAGAGGCAGGAGCAAGATTTTCTCAGTGGATTCCCAGTGCCTGAAGATCCCCTTGGCTCTGGCAAGAGACAAGAAGACTTTTCCTGCTGTATTTGAAGCAGAGGACTGAGCACTGAAGCAGCCCATGGCAGAAAGGCACTGAGCTGTCAGTGTCTCTGCCCGCTCCTGCATCATCACAGAATGACATAGAGGCACCTTGGAAATGTGTGAATTTCATCCCTAAAGCCATAAAATAGTCATAGATCAAGTAATAGGTTTTAACATCTTTTATGGGCTAATCCTTTCCCCCACTCTATCTCCCCTCCACTTTGTGCTAATTTGTATTCAATGCTGCTGTCCTGAGAGCTTCTCTGAAACTTCCCAGGAGATCTATCACACCTTGCCTGTTTTCCCTGGTTTCTAAAATTAACTTAAATCAATTATTTCATATATTCCATCATTTTCTTTAAGCCATTTAGTGAAGATATGGCCAATTATTCAACATAAAATACAACCAGATCATTCCACCACAACCAAAAACGTGATTTATCATCACTTTCAATTAGAACCCACTGAAGGCAGTGGCAAGACTCCCATTTAGCTGAGTAAGGAGCAAGCCTTTGATTTACTGTGCCAGAGGAACAACGCACAATGGAAAAGGCTGGGATACGTACGGGATTCCAATTTCAAAGAGATTGTTTTGAATCAGTTGCTTTCCCAGCATGATGATGCTCAGCTGAATGCAGAGTTCCATCAGACACCCTCCAGGAGCACACTGCAATTAAGCAAAACCAGAGAGTGTGAAGGGATTAAGAGAATTAATTTAAAAATACCAACTTGGGAGAGCTCCTGGTGTCTCCCTGTGCCCACTGTCCCTGCCACCAGTTTGTGTGGGATCACGGAGCTCATCGATCACTGCAAATCTGTGCTTGACAAGGTATTTCATCTCCACTCATAAAACTGCATTATGGAAAATATGCAGAGCTCTGAAACAGCTCACCATGCCCTGGGGCTCCTATATTTTCTTTAAAAATATTTACTATATAATCAATGTAATAAACATAATGCAGGATCACCAATGCTCTTCCGACCTGATATCTCCCTAGGGGAAGAAAACCTTCAATCTTGCAGAGACTTTTATGCCAGCCTTATTGTCAAACCTTGAGTACATCTCAGCTTTCAAGGGAATACCCACAGCAATCCCCATCAGGAGGGATTGTTTTTAAAAAATATGTTTATAGGTTTAGCACAAAACGGCTCCAGGTTTTTAAGCTATTAAAATTGCCAAGCTTCCAGGGATCTGCAGAATGGGAAGCCACATTCACGCTTCCTGAGGGCCTCAACCAAACCATGGAATGTTTATGCCTCAGTGTCCAGTTGTAAAGCACAGAAATGGTGAACCTTCACCTGAGAAAGACCATGAAATAGCCAAAACTGCGGAAAGAAAGTATATAAAGTTGCCTAAGATGGAAACCCTGGGTTTTGCCTATTCAAGTTGAAGATTTAACCTCTTGTTTTAACATGTGTTTTCTATTTGTCCCCTGTTGTGTGTAGTTCACTGAACACTGTACACATATTTCTTTGTGTAAAGGATTTTATTTCTAATTTGAATTTCATATGCACTCACCTCTTCCATCCTATAACCTTCAAACACATACACATAACGACCAGGACGGCCAATAAACCTGAAAGCAATAACAATATATAAACGAGTATAAAACCAGAAAAATAAACTAATTTTGACACCATGATTTAATATAAAAACACCAAAGTAAGTAAACTTTGAAATCAAGATGATTCATTTGTATTAGCCAAAATATTTCAGAAATAGCTTCTTCAACATGAATTTTCAAGGGCTCAGCACCTATTCAGCTTTGATTATTTCAAAGCAATAGGCCTCTACAAATGGTTTTCTACTACATCTGGATAAAATAACTTTAATAAAATATTTTTCAGTGCTAAAACAATATAATACTAAAACCCTTCACTTGATTAGCAATGGCAAATAAACTTAGGAACACATATCCTAATTCACATTTTCTTAGATGTGAATAATGTCCTGAATTAAATGATTTACACATCTACACACAACCAAGACTCTTCTGGCTACATCAGAAGAAACAATGATATTGGCTTTATTCTAACCATACAACACAAAGATATGGTCAAAAAAGAGAGAATTTGGTGACTTTTTTCACTGATGTCTTACAATGTTTGCAACGGCTGGCAAAATGCATCATTAATCCTCAAATGAAAGGTGCTGGATGGGATTAGTGAAGAGCAGAGATTAACAAACTTTATAGCCCCCAAAAGGAAGAGCAAAATGGTAGGAAACAGAATCCAGAGGATGTTTTAAACATTTTTTTTTGCCAAAGTTTTAGCAAAGAGTCATTTTAAGCTTCCTATTCAAAAGCATGTGGATGACTGGGTCCCAAAAGACAGGGATCCTGAGCCCATAGGAAGTCACACTTATTTAGCAGGACAGCTGAATTAGCTTTTTGGTCAATCACTTCATTTACCAGTTGACTGTAACTATTTCTTAATTTGATATGGGAGAATAGTGCAAAATAATGAGAAAGTAGTAGAAAAAAAAAGTTCTGTAATTTTAAATGAAACAGGAAGGCCTTTCTTTGCTGAATGGTGCTTTAAGGAAAATTTGCTAAACTGTGGAAGTTTAAGGCCTGTAAGCACTACCATTCTTTATAAAAACAAAATTTTTTTTAAAACTAAAATGAATTAGTAACTTTAGATAACCCTGTCAATGATATTTTTTCAGAGCTGGCAAAGATGACCAATCCCAGGCCTTTGTGCCCATTTTTAAACACAGATCCACTAACATAGACACAAATATAAAAATGCATATACAGAAATACATATATGTAAAGGATATTTAGCCTACCTTCCTTTAAAAAAGGCAACATAAAAAATTGATGCATAAGAATTCACAAACTTCAGTAGGAATGCCTTCAAAATCAGTCTTTCCTCAAAGGTTTTCTCTGTTTTTGGTATTTCTGAGAAAAAAAAGAGCAAACCAGAGAGCTGAATCAGTAAGTATATAAAAATCCCTGAATCCCCAAATGTGTACCAAAAAAACCCAAACCAAACTTCAAACTTTGGGCTTATATTAATTTTTCTTTTTTACCTCTAATTTGTACCAAAGCCACTAGGTCTGTCACTGAGTAGTGATTTCCAGAGATATTTAATTCCACAAAGCAAAAGCAGTAAAAATTGCTTTGCTGTATATATGTATATTACCATACATGAGTATATCAGTTACACAGTTACACAACTAAAATAACCAGACATTCATATTCTCAGTTGAGGAATGCTGAAAGCAAAGTACAAAGACTATCAACCAGAAAAAAAACACATTAAAAGTATCCTTAACTTGTCATCCACCAGCTTTCTTTTCTGTGGTGAGATTGCTGATATGTTTGATGCTAAACACAAGACTAAATAAATTTTGAATAATTAAGTATTAAGTGAACTAAGTGAAAAATAAAGGCACATTTCTGCTAACAATTCACTATATATTTTCTGTATTTCAAGATTTCTGAGTTTAAATATTTTCAGTATTCATTACTCTGTTCCCAGCTTTATTTTCAATTTCTGTGGAAATTTTCTGGTAGCAGAAAACACATGCAAAAAATAGAGGCTTTTCAAACTGATGGTAGGAGCCTTCTTTAAAGATTTTATATTGGTAAAACCCTTGTGTTTCTCTGCTCATCCTAAGCTGTGTCTAATGTGAGAGAAGATAATTTTATGATTAAATTTATCACTCTTGGCTGAACTTCTGTGGCACAAAAAAAAAGCGTGGAATAATAAGGAGATCCAGAGCTCTGGCTTAAAGATTTCATTAAAAATACTGCTGTACTTGTACAGTTTTGTTTCAGGCACGGTTTGAGTGTTCTGTTTGCTTTGCTGTTTTTTTGTTGTTTTCTTAAATAAGCAGCATGATTATTTTAGCACTAAAGGAATAGAAAAGCCTAATAAGCCCTCACTGCCTGTCCTTCTTTGTGATACTTTCAACCACATTTTCATAAAAGATCAGTGCAGAACCTGATGAGCCCTAAGGCATAACCCACCTCTATGTATAAAAAGCTTAATTAAACCTCCAAACAATTTGTAGGTGATCCTATACATTCAATAGATCCACAAGACAAAAGCTCAGCGCAGCAGGAATGTCGAATAACGACAGTGCAGCTTTTCATTTGAGGGAGAAAAATCCTAAACTCTGCCTTACAGAGAACCCCCCCAAGGATGAGCTCAGCCTCTGGATGAACATTTGCACACCATATATGGTCCCAGAGGCTCCCTCAGACATCCTATACCATAGCTGTAGAGGCATGTGTAGAATTTGTCCTCCAGCTCGTTGGATGTGCTGCATGAAAAATGCATTCAGCCAGAATAGGTGCATTAGAAACAGAGAAAACTCCCTCATCCCCAAAAAATGAAACACCCAGTGGTGGGTTGTTATGCCAAAATTGGGCAGCTGGAACTTTGCAGGTGGAGGACGAGCTGAGCTAAGGCTGGAAGGAGCTGCTGCCTTCACAAGGGACAAACACAAGTAGTTTTGATTTTGTCCCTGTTTCACTGACTCTTCCTTGGCCCCAGTGAATTCCTCTCTGGGAGGGTGGGGAGGCCCTGGCACAGGTTGCCCAGAGAAGCTGTGGCGGCTCCATCCCTGGAAGTGTCTAAGGTCAGGTTGGATGGGGCTCTGAGCAACCTGGTCTGATAGAAGGTGTCCCAGCCCATGGCAGGGCCTTGGAATGAGATGATCTTTAAGGTCCCTTCCAACCCAAACCATTCTGTGATTCTGAGTTATAAGTGAGCTGTAAATCTTGTTTGGCACCACCTGATTTCTGAAGATGATCCCTTCTTTCTGGAAATAGCAGGATACTATCTGCACTTTGGCTGGTCTCATCTGTGAAAAGGGGCATCAGTGCCCCACTCTGCTGGGCCCACAGGATTCCTGCTGCATCCTCTCTGTATCAATACAGAGAGCTGTACGAGCTCTCTGTATTGATAACAAAACTCCTGCTCTTTAACTCCAGGCACTGCCTGAGGAGGTATTGAGGCATATGCATGACCGTGATCCTGTGATCAACACAACTGTTATCAGTGCTATTCTTGTGCTTACAGATGTATTTTCCACCTGAGCAGAGATTCAAGTGTACTTGGGGTTGAAACAGAAACTTATGCTATCAAGAGCTACTCCTTCAGCCCAACAAGTGTGTTCTTCAGTTTGTGGATTAAGTGCAGTGTGAAAAGAGAATTGAGTATGTTTTTCTCCTCTCAGCAAAATGAGAGTTCACAAGTTAAGCAGCATTCATCAGCATGCGTGAATTGTAATTTTTTAAAACATTTTGATTACATTTGGCATCTGAGCCTAGCGCTGGAGAAAGCTGCCAGAATGAACTTTGCAACTCATGTAATTTGTAGCACTAGAGATTATTCTGACAGGATCCTTCTTAAACAAAACATCTGATGGTTGATTAGGAATGCTGCCCTAATAAAGATAGGATTAGAATTATATGCAAAGTAACAGGGGGACAATAATCAGCAAGTAAGAAATTGTTGTTTCTTTCACAGTTTAGCCTGGTGCACATCTCAAAGAGAGAGAGATTTTCCTCCTGTGCTTCCCAGAGAGGGGTCATGGCTGTGCCTAGCACTTCCCAGCTCCTGCCTAGAAGGTGCTAGAGAGGTCTCATCTTTTCCTACTCTTTCCATACACCTGTGTCATTCCTTAACATTTGTGCTCTTTCTTACCTGGGCAGGTGCAGTGGACAGAATTGATCAGGTCACACACAGTTAGCAGCCTGTCACTTACATGAAACCTGAAAATCTGGGTACAGTTTTGCCCTGCACATAAATGAGCCTGAGCTCATTTATGCCTCTAGAACAGAGTCCATTTGTGCAACCCTGTTACAATCTGCCCAAAGCCTGGTGCAAAACAAACAAATTAACCCACTAAAGTGGCAATTTGTAAAATTAATTGCTTTGTCTTAATTTCTTGCAAATACTTTAGGAATTTAAACTAACAGAACCATACTTCTAAAATTCAGGATTGGACCTCTAACAGCTGCAAAACTGTAGTTTGTAATGTTTTTCCAAAAATAGGACTGAAAGAGTTGCTTTCATTTGTGAATTAAAAATGTGTTCTGAGAAACTGGGAAGAAACAGAAGTCTTAAGAGTAATCTCATGTAAAGGCTTTATCAGTCAACATCCTTGGTTTAATTTATATAACAAAACAAAGCTCCAGCCTAAGCCCCTATTAGTAAACATTTTTAGCCTAATGTATATAACAAAACAATATTTCCAACCTAAATCTCTATAGCAGTCAAAGGAATGACTTGCCTTTAAAAGAAATCAATATCCAGGCTTCCAACAATATTTTGATGTTTAAAATAAATTTTGAAAGTCCAACCACTAACTGCAATAGAAATCTTTAATAAGAAGTCCCCTAAAATGGAACAAAAAAATCATTTGAGTAGTAAGAAAATGGTTAAAATTTCATCAAGGAAACAACGTCAGTGTAACTTCGTCAGAGCCATCAACATTTTTTATACAATCCACTGACTTTCTGTGGCTCTTGGCTATAAAGAGGTACCTTCACAAATCTGAATGTTTTCACCAGCCCTATCCCAAAGGAAACACTCCTGCTGGACCCTCCTTGCACCCCCTCGTGTCACTGCATGGATTAATGAGGGATGTGGCGAGGCAGCTTTACCAATTTCCGTCAGCCATTTGGCCACAGCTCCATAAATCTCGTCGAGGATGAGGACCACCACCAGGTTGATGATGACAGCAGTGGCAGTCACAGTCACGCGGACGTTGGACCTGGTGGCCTCGTTGGTGCTGAAGGACAAGGCCGCCGCTGTCGTGATTCGGTACACGATGACACCAAACACCGCTGAGAACGTCAGCATGATCTGCAAACAAGTGGACACATGGGTTAGCTCGGCTCGGAAACAGAAGCTTTGGCTGGGAGGGTGGGTGCGTTCCATGAGTTGGCATCACGGGGTTGTTTCTTAGTTCAAGGTGATGATGTGCAGGTGGTGGAATTAAAAGGAAAGAATTCAAAGCTCTGCAACAAATAGGGACATAAGTAAGAAATAAGGAAATGGATGCGTGACTCCAAACTGGCACAACAATTCAACTGACACAGGATGCTCAGAGGGCTGGATGCTCAGATGCTTCACCTCTCCTGTGAAGACAGCCTGAGAGAGTTGGGATTGTCCAGCCTGGAAAAGAGAAGGCTCCAGGGTGATCTTACACCACCCTTCAGTATCTAAAGGAGGCTTATAAAAAAGAGGGAAAGTGATTTTTACATGGGCAGGTAGTGGTACGAAAGGGGAGGATGGTTTCAAACCAAAAGAGGATATTTTTTGTGAAATACTAGGAAGAAATTGTTTCCTGTGAGGGTGGTGAGGCCCTGGCACAGGTTTCCCAGAGAAGCTGTGACCATCCCATCCCTGGAAGTGTCCAAGACCAGGTTGGATGGGGCCATGAGAGTCCAGTGAATGGCATCCCTGCCCTTGGCAGGGAGTTATAGTTAGATAACCTTTAAGGTCCCTTTAACACAAACCAATCTTTTATTTTGGTGATCCTTTTATAATGATTCCATGGATTCCTGCAGATGAGCATGTCCATTTTAACTAAAGATACACACATCATTCATTCAGTGAAATTTGGACATTTTGGATTCAAAAGCAGGAATTAAGCAAGGTCTTTTATCTGGCAGTAGATTCAGATGGTTTGGACTGAAGGGCCTATGTTAATGTGCAGTCAGGTAAATGGGCTTTACTGGCTCAAACAGCTTCACAGCAGAAGTGCCAAATTACAAATTAAAAAATAAAATGTTTCCCCTGTTATTATTCCTTTAAGACTGACCTAAGCAGAGTTATTAGGGCTTCACTTTACATTTGTGTCCCAGAAATCACTTGGTATCCCTGGCATCCTTCGTGGGCTGGCTTTGACCCATGAAATGAGGAAAGTTGGCCCTGCTATTTAAGGTCAAGTTCCCACAAGAAAAATTTGAATTTCACAGGGTTGTGGTGTTCTGGTTTAAAAAAACCAAAAAATCTAAACCAAGCCACAATGGAAAAAAATCAATAAAACAATAATAAAAATAAGCAAATTTTCATAATCAAAGCACAAAAGGGGGAGATTTTCCCCTTTCATGTTTGCTTTTAGCAAGAATTCCAGTGTACATTCATTATTTTAGGTAAAACATCTTGAGATCCTCAGATGAAAGAGACTACCTCAGTGTGAAAGATTAGACTACTGCAATTACTAAAATGGGCCTAGGGGCCCAGATTCAAAACATGGGGTAAAGGCAATTTAACAGTTCATTTTAATGATCCAGCAATAGTTTATTGAATTCCTGTATACAGAGGAAGATTGTTGCATGAAAAGGAACTATTGCAAAGAACCACAACAAGAATCAGAGTTAAATTGTTAGAGGCTGAAGGTGAAAACTGGGCACATTTTTCTTTTATGAAGAACCAGTAAACATACTAAAAATTAATTATTTGGACAAACTCCTGGAGATTTCAGATGAAATTGTCAAATATGTTTTGTCAGCAAATAGTAATAGTTAGACCTAGTAAAACATCTAATTTTACTTTTTAAAGAACTGTTTCATTACTTTTAAATGAAATCTAGGTGAATGATAGAAGCCTGAGCCTGAAACAGTTTAAATGAAAACTTTTCAAATGACATAAAATATTGTTTCCTTTGGTTCTGTAGTTTTCATTGTGTCAAGGAAGCAGTTCTTGTTTTTATATCTATTTTTCTTTTGACTTATCTACCAAATGAACAGAAAAAAATAATCACATGCATGCTGAACTACCTTGCTGTGACAGAAGGGGTGCAGGAACACAAGGACAATAATTTTTTCCTTGCTTCCCTATTACAATCACTAGAGTGGAGAGTAAAATCCCCAATAAAGAATGAAAATGAAACAGCACCACCTGGTATTAATTTACTTCACCTTCCACCTCTAAAGACACCTTAAGCTCCTTTCTTTTTCTTAATCTGAGTCAAAGATTCCTTCTTCTTAATCATCTTCCTAATACTCTCTTCCTGTTTCTTTTCCCTGTGGATTTCTTTGCAATTTTTTCACTGTAGTGGTGGAAAAGGAAAATCAGCAATTGGATGCCTCCTTCTGGAGCTGATGAGATCCCTGGGCCTCCACACACACCTCTTCCCATCACAAATTCCCACTTAGGAATGATATCTGAACAGTACAAGAAGAATAGTCCAGGACAGTACAAAAGTCTTTCACTAAATAGGGAAAGAGGAACTTTCAGATCATGGAAGTTCAATAGCAAACTCTTGAACCTGACCAAAGGATTTTAGGGATCCATTGCCCTGAGGAATGTTACTGGAGGATGAGAGTAGCAACCTTTTCAATCTATGCAGTGCCATAGCAAGGTATACAAAGTTACTGAAAAAAAACCCGTTTTATGTGTTTAAATTACAAAAATATTTGCTTTGCAAAAGCACCAGTGCTTCAGAAACTCTCAATTGCTCAGCTGTTTTTAAACATCTGCTTAGACACAGATGGAAAAACACTCCTTTAGGAGTCTTCATTATCTGTGCATCCAGCAAGAAGAGAAAATTGAGGAGGGCCTGTAGGACTGCACAGTGACTGTGAGCATAGTTCTCACTCCCCAGACAGTCACTGAGGGGGAATGGTTCCTGTATCTTCACAGCATTTCTCTCATTCCTAAAAATATCTCTTCTGCCCAAATTCCTGATCAGGCAGGCCACCATTTGTTCAGGTGCCCACTTTGGGGTTTGTTGTCATTGCCAACATTCCCTCTGGCCATTCTTCCCCCCTGTTATGGCAGTTTCTTCCCTGAATAGCTGAACTAGTCTGTCCAGGACTGAACTGCTTAGAAACAGATGTGAAAATTGGCTGCAGAAAAGGTCACCTACTGAGCCTGGTATGAATGAAGACAAACAGGAAAGCAAACTAGATCTGAGAAGGAAGCTATAAAACCCTGTGGGCTAGGCTGCTACCTCCATCCAAGTAGGATAACAATTTAATGTCCAGATAGTTCTCTGGCTCCCCAGTAGGGCTATTCTAGAGTCAAGTATTACACCATGTGAGTGAGAATAGCATGGAAGAGGCTGAACTCTTCTGCCATGACACAAATTGAGTTTCTTCTTTCCTCTGACTGAGCTAAACAAAGAAAGCCCCAGTGATGCATTGCTCCATGCCACCCTGCTCGCTTTGAACACTACCAATGTCTTATCACCATCTCAAAACCTCTGCCACAACATGTGTCTTCTAAATATGGGGTTCATAAATTGTGATGTTTTATTGTTAATCACACTCCAGAAAAACTTTTAGATGCCCAGCTGAGCCCAGATCTCCTGCTACCATTGATCTCACTCAGCAAAAAATAAGTCTTGTGAACTTCTGTCCTACAATCCCTGCAAATGCATAGCTAAAATCAGACTTGGATCTTCTGCCCCCTCTGCAGTCCAATGAGGATTTGTGTACAACAAAAGGACTGTGATCAGATTTTAAAGCATCCAGACGTGTGTGAATTAATCCTTGGAATTGTTTGGTGATGTAAGACTGGGCAAGAGAAGCGGACACAATGATTTTTTCAACCTGCAATTTGAACAAAAAAAACAGCATGCCTAGCTTAATACAGACAGAGGAAAAGCCAGAAAGAAAGGAAACAACCACAACACAATCTTGAAAGAGGATTCACAAAAGTGAAGTATTCTACTTTGGAGTATGGAAATTAAGAGAAAAAATAAAAATAAAAAGGAAATATTTTAGGCTAAAAAACCCATCACGAGCTTTAAGAACCACCAGGGAAGGTATGGGATGTAAATTTCGGGGAAAGAGGGACAGAAAAAAACAGTGCTATAATGCTATATCATTCTATAGCAATGTAGAAAGCTTCATGGAAAACACCTGTAGATTTGGAACACCAGACCCTTTTGGCCTGGAAAAGGTAGCATCAAAAATTCAACAATCACTTCTGCAGCACTAGAAATTGCTATGCACTTGTGTGCAGATCCGTGTCAGAGTCCTGTAACCCTGCACACACACATAAATTCAAGATTTTAATATTTATTTTGTACATAGGCCTTATAGTTAAAATAATTAATCAGTGTGAATAATAATAATAGAAGTTAATGAAACCAATAAGGTTTTCTCAGTACAATTCTATTTCACAGACTGACAACAAAACTTCAGTCTGATCTTTCCAATTCCTCTTTAACTAATCTAGCAGGGAAAAGGTAAACATCCCATACAGTAAAGAGCAGATTGCAATATCCATGTAGGATACCAGAGCATGCTCTCCATTATCAAGAGCTGGCTTGAATTCCATGCATGGTTTGCAAGTTGTCTCCTGTAGGTACTTACATATAAATAATGCTCAAAATATTGCAAAAATAAACTCATTGTGTCCACTTTGCCAGATGGTGAAAGTCAGCCTAGTTCAACTAGTCATGAACTGAAGTTGAAGAGTTGGAGCTCTGCATTTTACATCTCACAAGTTGTAAGTAATAACCCTTTATAAATCTCTCTGAGATGTTACAGTAAGCAGGGAGGGTAATACCTAGGCTATGAGTCAGGAAAGCACTTTAAGCTCATGCTTAGGGGAGATTTAAACATGTGGTGAAAGTCAAGAGCACATGTAAGCACCTTGTCTGCAAAAGAATGACTTGTAAAAGCTAAATCAGGGCTGTGTGCTTAGTCAGACTCAGTGTGGTCAGCTCTAAGTGAAGTCATGACTGATGCTACTTAGAGGTTCTGTCTAAAAAGTAAATACTGGGTATGGCCTCAAGATGGTAAATTCACTGAAAATCCTGCAAGTGGATCCATATATGACACATCCAAAATGTACAGAAAATATTCTGAATATGCAATGCATACATCTTCGTAAATGTATAAACATATCTATAAGGATGTAGACATTAACTTCAACATGAGCATTTGATTGTCAGCAAAAGAAATTAAATGTTCACAGGACATCTGGTGCAGTATATGCAAATTTGAGTAAATATGAAATACACTTAGGTATCTTAAAGTAATTTAGACCCTAGTAAATAATTTTGTTTCCCTAGTTAGATGCTGCAACAGTGTAAACAGGCCTATTTCATTGTCATTTTATAGTGGCTGTAGATATGATATAAACAGAAGCTTTCAGTCAGTAATTACTGTAACCAGAGGGAAAATGGGATCCTTTACCATGTAACTTAAGCTTTGTTAGTCAGGCCTTCCTGTTGCTGCTTACAAAGTCCAGCAGCTTCATGATGTGTTTGTTTTGCTGGAAATTTGACTTTCAAATAGGATAATGGTTTAGGGCTTTAGAGGCTGACCTGCACACCTGATTCTTGTTCCCAAGGGAGGACTGTGTACCATGATCTTCCTCAACTACTGTACAGTCCATCTCTGAACGTGTCTTGGATAAATATTTCTCAGCAATGGGTTTATTTCACCTGGAATATTGCCTATTCTGAGGCTCAACCTTTCTGAACGTCACGTGACCAACATATGCAATACTGTGCTCACAACTAAATATCAGTGTTATCCCTTCATTGGATAACAGAGATGGAGCAGAAACCCTGGGGGAGAGGTAGAATTTGTGTCATGAACTGCTGGAATTACTGCAAGTCAGCCTTTCCACAAGCAGCCTATGGAAAAAGAGAACAAAGCTGGAGGCAGGAATTGAGCTCCGTGAACCTTCCTTGTATTTCTCCCAAACTGACCTTATCTTCAGATTTTTAACATATTTGAGAACAGTGATTCAAGGGTTTCCTTCTAGATGCTCGTGGCAAAGTTTCTCACACCTAATAAATTAGCAGAAATGCAGATTATGTTACCATAAATAAAATCAGTCCGAAGTTTGCTGCATATCCAGGCATGCGGTCGCTCCATGTCAGCTTCTCCTTTTCGTTCTGCAGGCAAAACACACAAACAAAATAACAGACATGACAGAACTGTACAATAGGAAATATTAGAATTAATAGGATTTGTTATTGAGAGCCATTCTCAGTTCCCCTGCTGTGATTTTGAGGTATATTATGTGATTTAGAACACTGACGTTTTAAAGTAGATTTTAATTTGAGATAAAGGAGGGGAAGAGTAAATAAGACGTAGAAAATGTCTACAAAAATCAGAAAGTATCCTATGCCACTATGATTTTAGTATTTGAAAACATGTATTCAGCTCTTACTAAAGGTCATATCAGGAGAAATCCCTGAGATTGGCCTTAACTTATGTTTAGGCAAAGCCAGATTCAAGCATTTATTCTGAATTGCTTCTTGTAAAACTACAGAAGAACAGTGCTTGAGACAGAAACTGTGAAAAGAATGCTGACTAACAATGAACACACAGATTTTTTTTTTTTCTAATGGCCACAAGCACCAAATGTGACTCCTCAGATAATTCTTGAAAGACACCTCAATCCTTCCCCTGGTACTCATTTTATAGCGGAGGGATTCTACAAAAGAAAGGCCCCTCAATCTCTGGTGCCAACCTTGTTTTCTTCATGCATAGACAGCATCTCCCTCTTCCCTGCATAATTTAAAGCAACTGTGATCACTGAAATCTAGTACGCTTTTCCCCTCCCCACACAAACTCAACTCCAGCCCCAGCTGCATGTACATCTAAAGAAGACATTTGAAGATGGATTTATGTGAGAAATACGATTCCCTCCTCTCAAAATAGGTTTCTTAAAATAATAATAAGGTCGCTGCTTTGTTTAAGTTAAACTAAAACTATATAATCAAATTAACTAAGGACACAAAGCCAGCTGCTGTTGGTATTTCTGTGAAGCACCATTGCTGCCCCATGGACCAGTGCTACCCTCAGACTGGAGTTAGCCCAGAGTGATTCTGAATTTAAATGAATTTAAATCAGATTAGAACTCAGGTCAAAGGTTTCAAATAAACCATTTTTAAGGCACAATTGCCTTTGGAGAAACATAAAAATCTGGGAGCATTGTGCCTTTGTAAGAAGCTTCCCCAAAGCAGAATTAGGAATGCATTATATATGTGCAGAAATGCAGCCATGGATTTTTTAACTGGGATGTGGAATTAGACCTGGGGCACAATCCTGCTGACACATCCATGGTGGTGATGCCTCAGACACTGTGGGAAGGGGCATTACTCAGCAGCCCCTCTTGTGGCCTTGTCTCCTTTGGGACAGCCCTAGCAGCCCTGGGGCACATCAAACCCAACCAGAAGCACCAAGAGTTTGGCCCAGTGTATGCAGCACATAAATACTCTTTACAGTTCACACACAGAGCCCAGCACGTAGCTGGAAGGCTACTTGAAAAAGCGTTCCTGTGAATGCACACATGCATTTCATTGCATTTTGGCTGTTACCACTCAGCAATTCTGCAGGACGTGAAGTTCTGAGGGATTATATTCCCAGAAGGCCTGAAGGACACCACATTTTACCATTTCACGAGGGGCTGTGTGGGGCTGTGGTGGTGTGGGGCTGTGCTTTGTGCTGAACACAGGCTGATAGCACAGAAATGGGTTTGTCATTGCTGAGCAGAGTTTACACTGAGCCAAGGCCTTTCCTGCTTTTTTGCTGCCACACTGCTGAAGGAATTGAAGAGGAGACACAGCCAGGACAGGTGACCCCAGCTGACCAAAGGAACATTCCAAATCTTATGGCATCATGATCAGTGTATAAAGTGTGGAGAAGAAGGAGGAAGGGAGGGATGTTTGGAGTAATGGTGTCTGTCTTCCCGAGAAACTGTTGTGTGTGATGGAGTCTTGCTCTCCTGGGGCAAGCAGGGAATTAATTCCTTGCTTTGCTTTGCTATAAAGCTGCCTTTATCCCAGCCAGGGTTTTTCTCCCTTTTACCCTTCCCATTCTCTCCCTGATCCTGCTGTTGGGGAGTGAGTGGTTGCTGGCTGGGGTTACACCAGGATGGTCACCAGGCCATCTTCTCAGCTCCCTCTTCCATGCATGTGCTTCCCTGAGCCTTACTTTTCCATGAGTCTGCCATGGTCTGTAGCACTCAGCCAAAGGGACATCTGAGCAACATGAGGAGTTGCTAAGCCAACATGAGAAGAAAGGAAATGCTTGATGAGGTAAGAGATGAGGTTACTTAGCATACACGGCCAAAAACAAATTTGGAAATTTAACTGCCTATCCTAGACCTCCTAGTCCATCCCAGAAGTCTCAGCTGCTCCTAGACACTCCCAGAGCTCCCAGTCCATCCAGGCAGTGGAAAATTACCTTCTGTTCTTGTGACCAGAGACAGGACTCGAGGAAATGGGATGAAGCTGATTCAGGGAAGCTTTTAGGCTGGGAATCAGGAAAATTTCTTGCCCCAGAGGGTAATTGGGCACAGAACAAGGAATTTCCATTTCCCCAGGGAATGTTTATTACAGCCTCAAGACTGCCAAAGCTCCAAGAGCTTTTGGACAATGCTCTCAGGCACAGGGTGGGATTGTTGGGGGGTCCTTACAGGGCCAGGAGCTGGGCTGTATGATCCTCTATCTGGAGCAAAAAGTGTAAGTATTTATTGATGCAACAAGATGAAATGGATCATCTGAAGAACAATCTCAGTGACAGATATGTTACACTGGGGAACGTTCCCCAAGATGAACTGAGTTGCAGGGGAATATTTATATGCAGACAGAAACCCTCACAATAGAAATTGTTTGGTTTTGTGCCAAAGGCAAACTAAAATATTTACTTTAAAAATCGTGCTTTCATTTTCCTTCAATACAATGATGGATTTGTAATTCTAGTGGAGGAAAAAGCAGGTTTTGGTCTGTGTGCAGTGATGTGTTTTAATGTTTAATGGTGTGTTGAATGTGTTCATTGAAGAGATACAACTATTTTCTTATTAAAAAAATAAAAAATAAAATTAAAAAAAAATATTCATAAAAGAAAGAAAGATAAAATTAAATCCCTTCCATCCCTTCTGAATGCTTTATTTCTGTATGAGTTACCTAATATAGCAAAGATCCAGCTCTGCATCCTCAGGTGGGTGGGCTTCTGAGCTGGAAGTACCCTGAACTTGGACAGCACCAGGCAGCTTTTAAAAACACTTCTATGCTTTTCTGTGAATTTAACCACAGTCACTTTGCTCAGATCACAAGTATTTCAATTATTAATTCATATTTTCCCTCAAGACAACACCTCCTCCAAGCAGGTGTTTCTAACCATCAGCAATGCCAGCTCAGCCTGCACTTGGGGAGTATGGCCAGAGATTTTCTCTCTTCTCCATCCTGCTCTGTAACTCCAGTGCTGAAATTCAGGGTCCTCAGTGTGGTTGCACCTGGGTGATCCCAAT
This sequence comes from Prinia subflava, assembly GCF_021018805.1. Classification (NCBI taxonomy): domain Eukaryota; kingdom Metazoa; phylum Chordata; class Aves; order Passeriformes; family Cisticolidae; genus Prinia; species Prinia subflava. The sequence goes on along the minus strand of NC_086250.1, from coordinate 9,513,180 downwards.
GATTTCACTGGACAGAGCTGTAATAATTGACTGGAATTTAGTAAAAGATGCCCAGAGAAGAACAAAATCCAAGACTCCTCTCTAAGGTCTTACACTGCTAGAAACAAAAATATGCTAAAAAATTATATTTCCAATCACAAAACCCAGAAATTCATCTCTAAGTATGCCCAGGAAGCTTCAAATAAGTAATTGCCACTTTCATAACTCCACATTTCTTAGTAGGTTTCTGCTTTAATTTCCACTTCAATACGAAGGTTTTAATTTGTGTAAAAACAGCACTGTCCAAATGAGCATCTAAAAATAGGAATAGTGGTATCAAATACAGCTCTTTTGTATTTCTGTGATACCTAAAGCACTGTCTTGCACTGCAGGCTCAAGACAAATCATGAAACGAGCTGCTTCTGAAATAAGGAGTCCCTACATTATTTTACTTTGGCCTTGAAATAAGTTTAAGACAAGGAGAGAAGGATCCTTCAGAGCCATTTGGGAATTATGAGCCAGAAAAAGCTTGCAGAATGGACAGTTTTGGAAAACAATAAATTCCAGAGTGATAACACAAAAAGAGGCACAATCAAGGACCATCAGCATTTCTGGGATCTTGCAGTGGCCACTACAATTAATTGCAGTGGTCATTACAATTAAGAAACTCTGGCCAAATTAACAGGATTCTTTCAACCTGTATTTGGGACTCAAACTTTTTGAGGGCTTGCATTAGTCCTCAAACTTCTGTGAGGAAAGAAAAAACTGCTGCCATGCTGAGCATCTGGAATGCTTGTGTCTATCCCTGTCTGAATTTAGAATTTCTACTTTCACACTCCCAGAAGTGAAAGAAAGCACTTTTGGTCTAAAACCCATTAAAAGAGAGAACTTCATTTTCTATTCTTCTCACTCAAGTAGCAATAGCATTTTAACAGTAAATGTGGTTGTGTTTTGTGAGCAATGTTCTGTCTCAGGATTGCACACCGAAAACCACCTGCCAAGACCCATTTGGAGACAGACAAAGAACTGCAAAACGTTTAATTAAGAATTTTTGCTGTCTTTGAAACATGCAGAGTAGCACAGACACACCATTAGCTTTTAGTGGAGCTTAGTGGACACACTCAATCTAAATTGTGGAAGCAATGCAGAATAGAGAGCTGTGAGAAGTGTATGCAAGGCTCAGTACTGGGATCATGGAAATTAATGGATTTTAAGATTAAGCAATGTTATTTTTAACCACCCAGTCTTAGTCTCCTTTGTGACCACACAACTTCCTTGAGGTGATTTTTCCTATAAGGGTAATAAATGTGATTTACCTATTAAAAAAAAACCAAATAATCACAGCTTGAGGATTTCAGTGATGAAGAGTCAGCTAGAAGCCTTATTAGGTCATTCCAATTGCTAATTACCACAGCTGTTGAAAATGTAGGACTTATTTGCAAGCTGAATTTGCCTATCTGCATCCTCCAGCCTTGGCATTTAGCTGCGAATTTGTCAGTTAATAGCATCTACTGGCAGACTTTTGGGGTTTGGCTGTGGATTCTTCCAAACTGTGATCAAGCCACCTCTTTGCTTTTAAGCTGGCTTAGACTACTCCCAAAGAATGGGAATGATCAGCCAAGCCCACAGCTGTATTTCTTCTCCTGTAATGGGGTTGGAAGTAAACCTCCCACAAGCTACAGCCCTGTCATGGGCAACTGACTTGGCTCTTCACATAACAGGGCTCATGAAAATATGTGTGAGTAGCCAAGTGTCTGTGCCTCACAGCCCTCCCACAGCACCAGAAATACCTCAGTGGTGGGTGAGGGTTGTGCTTCCAGCCATGGAGCCTGGCAGGAAAGACAATACCAGCCTCACCTCTGTCAGTGGAGATGCTGGCAGACTGGAGGGAAGAATCCATGAATCCAAGTGCTTTCTACTCCTTATAAGTCTTAACACTACATTCTGAAATTCCTGATGAAAAATAAAAAAATCCCAGAGAAGCTGAGGCTGCTCCATCCCTGGAAGTGTCCAAGGCCAGGTTGGATGGAGCTCTGAGCAGCCTGGGATAGTGGAAGGTATCCCTGCTCAGGGCAGGGGTTTGGAACTGGGTGGTCTTTGAGGTGCCTTCCAACCTAGGCTATTCCATGACTCTATGACATTTGACACATACACATATATATAAAAAACACATTAAATGTATGTAAAAGTATGACACATACATGCAACAAGTACCTTGATAAAAACTAATGACTTGCAATAGATTTGTGGAAATATTTCAAGCTGTTTCCTTCACACAGGAAAGGAAAAATAATCACACAAAATAATGACACAGGCTGAAGGTCTGCTCTCACTGTAATTTAAATCTCTAAAGCCAGACTTGGTTAAATTAATATGCTGTGGTTTACTCAGGAATAAAAATGGTTCCTTTGCTGCAGTTAAACTTCTTTTGACATTGGCACTCAATGCATTGTGGCATATTGCAGTCTTTATTGTGTAAGTGGCATTGAGGTTCTTAGACTTTATATCACTGTTTAATATCAAGTGCTTGATATTTACATATGGTTCAAGTGAAAACTGGCAGCACTTAGTCTTTTACAATGACAGTTTAACATATGGCTTTACAAGTATGAATTATTTATGTCAACTTGAAGCCATTCAGAGTATTACCAGGAAAACACTGTAATTTGCACAAACAATAGGGTTACATCTGTAGTAATAAATATTCATTGTTTGTCAATGCTCTTTGTAGATGGTCAATAAATCATAATGAGGCTGATCCTGAGAAGGCAAAGGGCCAGCTGTACAAATACATCTGGTGGGATTTCCAAAGCCCCTGACTGACAGTGGTACCCAGGCCTGCCATGGTAGAGAAGGTGCTACTGGAATGTTACAAATTCAGCTCAGGGCATGAAGGGATACCCTGTCACCTGCTCAGCTTTTGTTTTTTAGTGTAATTCCTGAAAAGTCTCAAACAATGTAATGGAATACCACATGTGGCTTTGGAATACTCCTAAATAAATATAGTCAAGCATAAGGAAGACAGATTTTGAGCCAGACACGAGCCTACTTTACTTTGTATGATTAAATCAATTTAATATGCTTTGATATTTACTGGACATGGAACTCTCAGGGAAAACAAAGTTAGTTTCAAAGACTGACTTTAGGAAAAAAAATGGATTTCACTGTCCTGGAATTCACAGCATTTCCAACTTTCAGTTTGTACCCTGAAATCCAGAGCATCACTATTTTAATAGTCAGTCTGGTTTTGCACTTTCTCGTGTAAATTGTGAATATCTAATGGAGAAGTTAATGGAATAATAAACACAACCCATTTTAAAACAATTTATCAAGCATAACTTTTCTAAAAAAATTACCTTTTAGTAGTTCCATAATTCAGCAGCATTTAAATTACTGGCAGTGATTTCATTTAAGAGTTTCTCTCTGTAAATTATTTTAAGCATAGGACTAACAGCCCTATGTGAGTCCATTGGTTACACAATCAGTTCCCAACTACTTGCAGTACCTCTTCTAAAAACATAAAAATGTGCAAAATTATGTTATCTTTTGTAACTTCAAGTCTATTTGTCACAGATAGATATCTCATTATACACTTTCATATTAGCAAACTGAATCCAGTGGAACTAAAGCAGTTGGCAATTTTGCAATTTGCAAAGCATGAATTACAGTTCCCTGAATTAAATTCAACTGAGCTTATGATTTCAGTTCTGGAAGAGATTCATTTAGTGCTAGACTCTGAGGAAAGATGTCCTTTCCATGTTCCCTTGAAGCTTTTCTGGCCTAATTCTGTGTCAGTGTTCTGGCTGGAAGAATCTGGACTGAACATCTTGCTGCTGTGAAATCACCACAGAACTCCTAGTGAAGCAAAATCTCACTCTCAGGGTTTGGCATTGCACACTTAAAACATGATTCTCCATTGTCCTACGCCATGTGAAGCCACTTATCCCCACACAAAGCGTGAGACAAAGACATGCAACACATTATCGGCTTCCTTGGGTTGCAATTTCAAATTTAGCTTACACAAACTGTGAATGATCACACCAGCACCAGAGGCGAGCACAGTGGTGTCAATTCTAGCAACGTTTTAAAGCTAGTAATGAAAAGCTTGAGGAGCAGAGAAAGGATTAAAAGGGGGATGTGGCTATGCAAAATTCCTTCCCTGGCTCCAGAGCATTTATTACCAGCTGTAAAGTATTAATTAAGTTTGTATTCTAACATTTGAATTTGCTATAAAATTTGAAATGCAGTTGCAGAACACAATCTACAGAGGCAAATGTTTGCCAATAATAGAGAGATGACGTGCAGAAAGGAGTTCTGGGTAAACAGCAAATGGAAGACTGGAAGGATGGGAAAGGATACAAGAGCAAGGGGCCTCCAGATCTACCCATTTTGCTCCAAAAAAAGACACATTTTGGAGTTACAAGAGTCTTGCCTCTGCTTTCTCTGTTGTTGTCACTGTCCATTGCTCTGATCTCATGTTCACGGAAAATATTTTGTTTGGCTGATCATGGAGAAAGTCTATAGCAAGTGGAATTCCATGGCAAGCACCCCTGCATCTTCACAAACACCCAGCATCCCCCCAAAACCCAACATGAGTGGGGGAGTATGGAATAACAATTAAGAGGTGTCAATAAAACAAGGAAAGGCAAAGACAAGGAGGCAAATTCTATTAATGGAGTTGGAAGAGTAATTAAATACACACATTTTGGTGTTATGAGCATTATCTTTTGACATATATATACATATATATATATATACACACACATTTCTGATGGTATCAAATTGGCAGTGACTTCCTCATGAATCACAAAATCAATCAGGATGGAAAAGAACTCTGAGATCAGCAAGTCCAAGCTTTGACCTAAAGCTACCTTGTCAACTAAACCAGAGCAATGGTGCCACATCCAGTCTTTCCTTAAACACCTCCAGGGATGGGGATTCCACTGCCTCTCTGGGCAGCCCCTTTCAATGTCTAATCACCCTCTATGTGAAGAAGTTCTTCCTAATGTCCAGCCTGAACTTCCCCTGGTCCATAGCAATCTAATTGCAAGTCCTTTTCAATTTCCAAATAGAGAAATGATAACTACTCATATACTGGGCTGAATTAGGCAATATTTATTCCAATTGCATATATGTGTTAAAACTGTGTAGGAAACACACAAAGCTCTCTAGGGGGCTACTTCCTACCAGCATCCCACATAATTTCCCCCTTTTTTTCTTTCTGAAGAAACAGTTGTGTTGGCAGTTGGCAGTAAAATGCAGATCTATTGAAAGATGCTTTGAAAAGCCTCATTTGGATTTATTATAAAGCAAGTTGGCAAAATGGGAAACAGTAGGCTTCACATTTAAATTTCTTAAAAATGTTTCTCTGTGTCTTTCCTACAATTAACAAAAAAGAGATGGAGTAGGTCTATCAACAAAACAAATGTCTGCAATGCCAAAACCAATAAGTGGTGAAAGTAGTGGAAACATGTACATGAAACTGTGAGGTGGTACCTAGTCAGAAATCACAGTTTATCTTACATTTAATATGACAACAACTCTCCAGGCCATGTTAATTGGGTTTTCAGAGAATATTAAATTAGGACACATTGTGAATAGTGAAGGGAGCAGAGATTAAATACCAGGCTGTTGAGAAAGCAGAAATACAAGCGTGAAATAGAGACTCAAGGAGGACAAATTAAGGCTGATCTAACAAGGAGCATAATTCAAAACAGCAATAATGCTCAGCAAAGTAAAAAGTGATATCAAATATTCTTGGAGAGCAGTGAGTTACTGTGTGAAAATCAGATCTGGAGAGGGTAGAAGAGGTTGTAAGTTACACTTGGGTCACCCTCAGTGGTAATGAAGAGATCAATGTTTTAAAGCATGCACAGCCTGCATGGGTATAAATTCTATTTGTATGATATGGAGTGAACTGGGGAGTGGTATGCACAAAATCAGCCTTCTAACACACACAAAATTCCAAAAATTCCGCATTCACCCCTAGCAAGGGATGAGCTTGTGTTTCTCCCAGTTATTTATACATGGGAGAGAGCAAGTAGAATACAGGCACATATATTCCACTGGATGAGGACAGACCTGAGCTGACCATACCAGGGCTGTTTCTAGAACTACAAAAAAAAGATCACCAAGATGCTTGGATATGAGGGGAATGCACTGAGAGGATCTTTGGAAGGAGCCATGGGCCAAATAGGGTGACTTATGATGCTCTACCTCCCCCTAGAGACTTGCTCCAAGTCCTCATACCAAGCTAAAGAATTTCTGAACTTCTGTAAGTAGTTCAAGTCAACAGTTACTGTTAGAATGCGAGTAGAGGTGCAGTCCCTTATGAATGATTCTCTCATCATGTATCCACTCAACTCCCCCTAGCACATACTACCATCTTACACGACTTCAGGGGCCACTGAAAACATGTTTCTTGTTAGATAAAAGAGGGTATTTAATATATGATGACCACCTCACAGAAATCCATTCCCCAGATTATAACCAGGAAATTTGGATGTGACAGACCAATGGCTTCACAGCAGCCAATACCTTGGCACAAAGTCAAGGAATTAAAAAGCCAACAAGACACAAAGGTATTTTTCACTTGTCCAGAGCAAGGCAATCCAAAAGAGCTGCAACCTTTGTGCTCCCATCGGAATAATCTGTCTTCCCATGACAAAAGCAGCTAACCCAACAGAGACATGTATCCTTGACCTGCAGCCAGGAAGTCTGACATCCTCAGTCAACAGACCTGTTGTGCTTGACACAAAAAGAAAAAGCAAGAAGAGATGACCTGCAGATCTTACAGACAAGCAAATGTGCCTTCCAATAAGCCAAAATTCTAAATCAGTGACGAAAGGCATCATGTCACCTAGTACCTGGGCCAAAATTGGTGCTAACCTTACAAAATCTTGCAGCTTAAACACCACTCTAACAAAAAGTTTGCTCAAATGTCTCAGAGCACCATGGTCTAAACACAATCCTGAATACCCAGAGGTTCAGGCTTGCTGACTATGGCCCAACAGTCCATCCAAATCATCAGCTCACAAACCATTATCTGGCAATAGGAAAGGGAATAAAGGAAATATGTGATGTCTCAGACATCAGCTCCTGTACCACCTGTTGCCTAAAATGCATCAATTCTCATGTCTGTAGAAGTGCCCAAAAACCTATAGGCTAATAACAAAACTATGATTATTAATTCATGGGAATAATAAGATGCAATCATTCCGTCAGAAACAAAGCAATTTCTTTTACGTCCAAATAAGATTGAACATATTAGCAAAGGATTAAGCATCTGGAATCTTTTAAATAATTCAACTAAAAGTGCAATGTTATTAAGAAAAGTTGTGTGTTTTTTCTATTAGGGTTTATGTCTAATACTTATTTCTCCACAGATGAGCTTCATCAGGCAGCAGGAAGAACAGCCAAAAGAAAACAGTTTGCTTATTTGCTCAAGAAATTGATTATTTGCTCAGTATTTTAAAGGAGGTAAAAACTAACACTGTGGCAGTCCTGCCAGGCATGGCTGTTTGTGGTTGGTCAACTGAACCTGAGATCTGGTTTACAAAGGTCTGGAAGTGATAACAACACTGGCAGGTTCAAATGAGGCTTGCCATCTGAGTGCACTCAAACACTTCAAACTCCCAAGTCCAAATTTCCAACACTGCACTTTGGGGGCTTCAAAGGCCCAGTAAGGAATTTCAGCTCCCATTTTCTTTACTACTACCCCATGATATGGAACCTGGCATATCTGAGGCAGATGCTCTTCAGAGAAGTTACACATATACCACCCACATCTACCTGTTTCTCTTTTCTTGAATTATTCAAGTGCCAGTACCCCCAGGGATGCCAGGTGGCTTTTCTTCATGAAAACAAGCTGTTTGGAGATGCTATTTTGTGTGGATTGACAGCCTTTGAAACCAGAATGTCCTCTGGGGACAAGGAGTGGGTGGGATGTTTCTCCAGCGACCACAAAAGAAGCTCTGTCACAATTTCTAGCCCTGTGGATTTTTTTTGCTCTAGAAATAACCCAGACATCATAAGGCCCCTTTGTCACAGAACTTCTGGAGTGCACATTTTTCCATTCTTGCCTTAGTCTTCTTCAAGACAGATATTTCCTTTGTGCTGCCTCCCACCAGAAATCTTCTCAGTAGTGAGGAACAGGCATCGGTCCATTGGTGCCTCACAGAAAATCTATTCATTATTTTGTTGACATCATTCCTTCTTTAGCATTGCTCTAGAGTCCCACACAGATCTGTTGGAGGCTGTCCAGAGCAGGGACACCAAGGGCATCAGAGGGATGGAGCAGCTCTGCTGGGAGGAAAGGCTGAGGGAATTGGGATTGTTCAGCCTGCAGAGGAGAAGGCTTTGGGGTGACCTCACTGTGGCCTTGCAGTGCCTGAAGGGAGCCCACAGGAAAGATGGAGAGAGACTCTTGACAAGGGCCTGGAGTGACAGGACAAGGGGCAAGGGCTTCAAACTGACAGAAAGGAGGTTTAGGTCAGATTTGGGGAAGAAATTGTTCTCTGTGAGGGTGCTGAGGCCCTGGCACAGGTTTCCCAGAGCAGCTGTGGCTGCCCCATCCCTGGAAGTGTCCAAGACTGGGTTGGATGGGTCTGGGAGCAGCCTGGGATAGTGGAAGATGTCACTGCAGAGAAGAAGGTGATCTTTAAGATCCCTTCCCACCCAGGCCATCCTGTTACTCTATAACGTCTTCATACACAGGATGTAGCTTCACCTTAAAGATTCTTCAGCACAGAACTAATTCATATCAAATTGTGTTTCTTTTGAAGACATTGGCCACTGTTTGTCTAGGCAAAGATCTCTGTCTTTGCTCCTTCTTTTGCCCGGTCTTCCAATTCTACCCATAGAACCAAGAATCAGTGGTTCCACTACAATACACTGGCATTCTGCTCCTATTTTGGTCTCACTGCTTCTCTTCACATGTTTGTGTTGTTCACCTGCTCCTTGTTAAAACTTTCATCTCAGACTGGAATTTCTCATTGATAGAGACGGTATTTTGGCATAGAGCTTGGTAAAATGTTCTGTTTATTTTCAAAATGTCTGGTAGAGTGACTCTGAATGATGGTAGCAAATCCATTTCTTTTATCCTTTTTTAACCTGAGAGATCATAATGATCAGTAAAATAAATGAAATGGACCAAAGAGTTCTTTTCAATCTAAAAAAAGAGTCAATAGGTCTGTTATGGACAGGTGGCAATGAAAAGTTAGGCTTCATAGGCATTTAAGCAAGATAAGAAGAGCAACAATTTTTTTCTCTCTAATGAAAGTTTCACTGTGTTTCACAAAAAGAGAAGAAAAGGAGGGAGATATGTCCCAAATTAGGATGGAAAGCTAAAGTGTTTGTTTTCAAAAATGTTTTTAATTACTGTGAACCAAATGTTTTACGTCAACAACTTATAATATTTTGTTTTCATTTCTTCTATTTTTAAAACCTTTCTAACATAAATTCCATTTTGAAATAAGAAGTAATTTTAAAACAACAATTGGAAACTCCTCACTCTATAAAAGTTGAACTATATTATTAAAATGAAAACATGTTTTACTGAAAAAAAAAACAACTACTAACAGTGAGGGGGAATTTGAATGTATGGGGGCAACATAGTGAGCAAAATTTCAGCATTTGCAAATATAGACCTATTTTATCAAAATTTTTTGTAAAGTTTTATCAGAATAGAAAAGTAATCTCTGCACCACTAGAACATCTTGTCCATATTTGTAGAGAGAAGCTTGGGAGAAAAACAACAGAAAGTCTACTTCATGCAATAGTAATAAAATACTAAGAATTATGGTTCTATCATAACTATATTAAGAAGAATCATCTTGTCAAATGCTTGTAATTACAGTGAGAGGAAACATGCAGTGACAAAGCTGATATTTAAGTTCTGTGGAATCAAAGTTCTACTTTCTATTAAAAATACTGCTGTAAAGGCCCCACTATGGCTGAAATTCATTATTCTTTTGACTAGAGGAGCCATAGAATGATAGAATGGTTTGGGTTGGAAGGGACCTTAAAGATCACCCAGCTCCAATCCCCTGCCATGGGCAGGGACACCTTCCATTATCCCAGGCTGTTCAGAGCCCCATCCAGCCTGGCCTTGAACACTTCCAGGGATGGGGTCTGTCATTACAGTTAAATTCCAGGCTATAGCCCTGTTTTGAGAGAACTCCTGTGTTTAACTCCAGTTGTTTTAAATTTGTACCTGCTTCATTCACAATTTAATAATTTATCATTCATTCTATTAATGCAAGTTCTAACTGAGCTAACAGAGTCCTCAACATTCAGTAGCTCACCTAAGATAAAGCTATTTTCAGTTTCAACTCAAAAAGAGTACATTAGGACCAATCCTTTACCTGCAGGGATACACCATGCTATTCCATAAGCAGATTTGCAGAAAACTCCTTTGTATTGCTGTCATATTCCTCCCCATGTGTTACAATCCACAAAAGCTCAAAGACATAGCAGTTCCTGTGGCTGGTTCTTTCAGTTTCTTGCATCTTTGATATCAGACCCTGATCTGCTACTGCCTGTGAGATTTGAACTCCTATTGGATTCCCTCCACACAGGAGGTTCACTGCTATATGGACAGATAGCCATGGAATAATACCACTCATCTGAAAGCAGGGCCTTAATTTTTATTTTTTACATTTTCATAGTTCACAAAATCTGCAGCCTAAAGTAATAATTAACCCTGTGAAGAACCTCTGCTGCAGATCTCATACGCATCACAATAATTGATCCATTTCCTGACCTTTGGAAAAGAGTGCTGTGAACTCTGATGTCATATCTCAGCTGAAGCAAAGCTTTAGGCCATGCTTCATAGTTTGATAACACTTGTATTAATACAGAAATGTACCCTATGTCTAGTGCTTGACATAGGAAAGGTGCAGAGTCAGCAAAATGTTAATTTTAATAGTAATAATAATTTTTACAGTATCAGCTAGTTGCACATCAATCTGCCTAATTGTTCCACTTCGCAACTGTACTACATTTGTTTCTGTTTCTTCCACACAGAACTGTAACAGCTGAGCTCTAGGGCATGAGCCAGGGCCTTGGGCTGGTTAACACCAATGCAGAAGTGTTTCCTTTAGGCAACAAAACACACAGAGTGCTCAGGCACAGTCCCCACAGCAGCACCACATCCTGAGGAAAAGCTGAAAAGGGACAGAGAGGGACAAGAGGTGTGTGGCCTCATAAAAACACGTGCATGACAAAGAAATTTAAGTAGAATGAAGCAAGTGCCAGGCAGCCACCTTTGAGATCACAGGCTCACAACATCCTTAGGGTTGGAGGGGACCTCTGGCAATCATCCAGTCCAGTTCCCCTACCTAGAGAAGATGCAGCTGCCCCATCCCTGGAAGCGTTCCAGGCCAGGCTGGATGGGGCTCTGAGCAGCCTGGTCTGATGGAAGGTGACCCTGCCCTTGTCAGGGGAGTTGGAACTGGCTGATCTCTAAGGTCCCTTCCAGCACAGGTCATTCTGTGATTCTGTGTTATCTAAAAGCAATAATTTAACAAAATAACACGATGCTCATCTATTCACATGACTTCAAGAAACAGGATTTTTAAAAAACCTTGGTTTTTATTCTGAGGTACATAATAAAACTTCAAGGATCATAAAACTGGGAATTTACTGGTGGATTTTGATGTTGAATGTTTGTGGAAAGATTAGAATATGCTTTGGGTCTAGTGTTGGTGTTGACCCAGTAGCCAGACAGGTGAAGGAAATACAGCTGTCACCTCAAATCAGAGTTGAAGAGCAGGAAAATATTCCTTCCAGTTTCTTTCTCTCACCCTACATTCACAAATTTGGGAAAAGCAGAAATTAGCTCACAGACCAATGGAACTTCAGCTCCTGAGACTTGAAGTTCAATACTCAGATAACCACATAGTCCCTTGAATTATGGACAGTGGGAAAAGACCTCTGACACTTTTCCACATGTAGGCCAAAAGTCAATACCGTGCTTCTAAATACACCTGAATTTGTTCTAAATATGTTCACCCTTTCTACTTTAATAAAGGGAAGTGCACACAAGACATTCAAATTATTTTCTAACATTTCATTCAGGCTAAAAAAAAAAAACTGGGCCATGCATTCTCTGTTTTCCATGTTTCTTCCATTTTGCCAAAAGCTGCTTCCAAAATCCTTATCTTTGTTACTGCAGGAGCCAACAACTTTATGAAAAGCACCTACAATTGGTTTGCATTTTCTTTGTGAATATATATCAAAAAGGAATAGAAAATTATTTGGGTTTTTTTGTTGTTGTTGTTTGGTTGGTTGGTTTTTTTTGTTTTGGGGTTTTTTGGGGTTTTTTTGGGTTTTTTGTTTTGTTTTGTTTTTGTTGTTTTTGATTTTGTTTTGTGTGTGTGTTTTTGGTGTTTTTTTGGGTTTTTTGTGGGTTTTTTGTTTGGTTGGTTGGTTGGTTGGTTGTTGTTTGTTTGGTTTTGGTTTTGGTTTTTTTTTTTTTGGTGGCATTTTCATGCCAAAAAAGTGATTTAAGAATTTCATTCAGTTTTACAAACGCTTCAGAGAAAATTTCAGTTATTCCAACTTATCATAAACTTGGTTTGGCTAAGAACTGAAACTGCAGCTGAATGCTGCTGAATATGGAGTTAGAGTTGGTCTGTGTTTCTCCTTGAGTGTTTGAAAGCAGTAGTGAAAGTGAAAATATATAATTATAATTAGAACTGAAGAAAGTTCTTGGGTTTTGTTTAAAACTGTTTTATCCTGCTTGGGGAAAATAAATCTCTAGACCTCAGTATGTGTATTTTTATGCTGACAGATATGGTATTTCTCAATTTCCTTCTAAAGGCAAAACCCCTCTCTGACCCTTGAATCTCCATCCCACTGATTATAAACTAGGAGAAAGAAACAATGATTCTCTCCCAAGAATGTTGCCACGTGGAAAACAGGGCAAGACCCTCTGGGATAACAGGCATGGACCATCAAAACAGTTACCTAAAATAGAAACATCTCAGTGCAGCAGTCACTGCAAGGAGCTGCTTAATGGCACTGGAAATCTCCTGGTCCCACAGTTCAGATCCAGGTCCAGGTGCCCTATGGAGATCTAAGTATCCCATCTGATGCTGCAGTCACATAAAGGAATTAGCAGGAGGAAAACAGCAGAAATGTGAAGCTTTCCTATGCACATAAAATCAGCAGAAATAAAGATCCTCACAAAACACTGGAACCTCCCTTGCAATGAAGTGTAGGACACAATTTCATAATAGATGTAGTTATTATTGGTGAGTATAAGAAAAACTTGTCAGTCACTGATCATATTTTGTGGCACTTATTCAATATATTCCAGAAATGTTTGCATATGCTAATAACTGTTAAATTTATGTATTGCCTGCAATTAATGTGACTGAATAGATCAAAGGTCACATTCATTAAGAAACAGGTCATGGTACAAAAAACCACAAGGGGTTACCACGTAATCAGAGACCACAGTTCTCAGCTGAAGTACCAGTAACCAAACATATTTGCTCACTTTATAAGAACACTAGAAAAGAACAGCCCACATACAAAATAAGTACAGAAATGAGCTAGCAAAATGCACTAAAGAATACATTAGTGCAGGTTCAAATCAAATATTTCAATTTTGTAGACTTCTCCTTCTACCTTAATTTAATGGATTTAGAAAAAAATTCTTAAAGTGATGTTGTTTTCTAATTTTCCAGGATTATGTATAACAGTCTTGTCCCTGAATAGACAATTACTGATGTCTCTCTATTTGGCAAATGCCTGCTAGTTGGACACAAATATAAAATGCATCATTAAAACGCACCATGTGGATCAGGAACATCTTTTGTGGAGCTTTGGACTGGTGGTTGTACAACTTGCTTTACTGGATTTTTATCAGTGAAAGGATTAATATGGGCAGTAGCAGTTTAATTAAGAAATAAACAAAAATGTTTAATACAAGCTACTATAATGTTCTACTAGCAAGGGATCAAAATTCAAAGTATTCTCTCTAACATGCATAAAAAACCTCTGGAAATTCAGAATTATGGGGGTTTAAATTTTGTTTAGAGTTTTTAGAGAGAAAACTGCTGCAGGAGGTTGTTATGATCCAAGGGTGGGACTCAATATTTGGCTTTGTTCAACCTCAGTTAAACCTTGTGAAGTACTCCAGATTTACGTTGTAGAATCAAGGTCTTGCTCAGACGTGGTGGCTCATATAAGTTAGGAACAGGCTGGGACCATTAGAAATACTGGGACAATTCCAGATTTTGTGCACCTGTGTTGTCTGTGGTGGTAGGAACCCACAAGTTCAGTAAAGCCAGTATATTCCTCACGTAATTCCAGCCTTCATTCCCAAGGGAGTTTATGTTCAGCAGAGAATTTTGTGGTGAAGTGACCATGGTTTTGACAAGCAGAGTGAGGCTAAAGACAAAATGGTTAAGCAGAAACTCATTATATATGTGTTGGAGTATGTGTAAAATACAAACTCCATTTGCCAGAAGCAGAGGTCTGGAGGCAGCATTGACATTCAGATCAGCACAGGTAGGTCTGATAACAGCAGGAATGGTCTCAACCTCAGGGAAACAAAATAGTAGCTAAAAAGCAGGATCTCTCTGTACTCCTTCTGAAATAAATAAGTTTACTCCAGCTACCAGGCACGAAGTTGTGTAAAACAGTCTTCAATGCTTGTCAACTGAGGCTCAGTTCACATTAAAATCATCCATAAACTTAAAGGAGATTAAAAGAAGTGTTTCCCCCAGTATTAAATGAAAACTTCCTCCTTACAGAAAGCAAGAGGCAGATTAAGTCATGAGTGAATTTCCTCCTATTTACATCATAATTTTTCTGCTGTTAAATTCACAGTAACGCCAGGAAATTAGAGCTGTATGAAAGCACACTGTTGTTTCTGAAAACAACATCTTGAAGTTGCACCTGACTGCAGATTTGTCATGTTTTGGCTCATTTATCCCTTGTCTGTCAATCTTCTTTTCATCACTCCACCTCTAAGCCAAGTTCTTTTTCTCCTTGCTTCTGCTATGGTTATTACATAAATCTCCACTTCTCATTCTAAGTTTAATGATTCCCATGGCTATAAACTCCCCAAGTCCCTCTTCTTTAAATTATAAACAAATCCAAAAAGTTATTTTCAGACATCTCTCCAAACAGACAGGAACATGAACAGGTACAAATGTACCAAGCAAAAGCTCTCCAGGGGTGTTGCTCAGTGGAATTCCTGTGTTCACTGCTCGTGCAGAACATCTCTGCAGTTCCCCACAACCAAGCAGCACTCTGCTATATCCTACAGATCCCTGCCT
Source organism: Prinia subflava (assembly GCF_021018805.1). Taxonomy (NCBI): domain Eukaryota; kingdom Metazoa; phylum Chordata; class Aves; order Passeriformes; family Cisticolidae; genus Prinia; species Prinia subflava. Next base: position 9,497,908 of record NC_086250.1, on the reverse strand, counting down.
TATTGGTGGCATCTTAGTTTCAGCCCCAACACCCCAAATTTGTCCACGTTTGCCCTTCTCTTCCAGCCTACAACACAGTAACAGTCCTCCATTAAACTTTATAAAGGTCTTATCACCTTCCCAAAAGTCGAGACTGATCACTTGTGCTACACAAGATTTGCCTACAGTTACATACAAGAAAAAAAGATTTATCTGTATTTACCAATCATTACTGGCTGCAGAGTAACACAGAAAAAGTAATTACCTCTTCCTAAAGAAAATCTGACTAAGGAGGGGTGTGCTGGCCAAATCTCAGGAGCAGAGTAATGGAGCAACTCTTGCAGGTCACAATCACAAACTACAAGCTAATACAGAGCTTCAGATTCCCCAGGATGAACAATTTTCTGCAGCCCAAGAAAGGATTACATGTAGGTAGAAGGATATGAGTCCTTCTCCTCTGCTTCTAATAACAAGGGGAAGATCAGCACTGCTTAAATCCCCCCATGTGCCATTAATATTGTTAATGGAAGCCGTAAGGGTAAAATAAAGGGTTTTTTAAGAAGATAGGCATATCTGAGAAGACTTCAAATATAGCAGCCCCAACTGCAACCTACACATGCCACAACTTCTCTGGGTAACCTATTCCAGTGCCTCACCACCCTCACAGTGAAGAATTTCTTCCTAATATCCAATCTAAACTTGCTGTCTGTCAGAGTGAAGCCCTTGCCCCTTCCCCTGCCACTCCATGCCCTTGTGAATATTTTCTCTCTATCATTCTTGTGGGTTCCCTTCAGGTACTGGAAGAGCACAATTAAGAAGAAAACATTCCAGTATTCACTTGTGTAGTTATTATGAGACAAAATAGACTTTTGCAGCATACAAATGAGCAAGCCAAATTCCTAGGAGCCCATAAAGGTATGGCATTTATTCTGCATTGAGCTACAAAGAAGATGCATTGGAGGTTTCAGAAAAGAGTAGACACCCATCAGTAATATTTTTATATCTTGCAAAGCTGTATATTCAGCTTTACTGAATACTAAATGCAGGTTTAAATAGTCAGCCTTAGAATGCAGTATAAACCTAGATTACATTACATTTCTGAGGCCCTGACATAAATTTAAGCCTGGAATGTGCAGCCATTCAGTGAGAAAACATCAATGCTAGAAACCCTTGTATTAACACTGCCTAACCTTTCCAAGTGTACAATCACCTAAAGGAGATTTCAGAACAGAAATGGAAAACAAGGCTCATGATATCAGACATTCCTTGTCTACTTTTAGTACTCACTGCTGTGATCCAAATGGAAGATGATCCTCACTAACTCATTCATTAATGCTTATGCACAGAAAAAATTAATTATGCACTTCAAGATAATCCACTGCCAACTTACTTTTCACATAAAATATTTTATAATATAGACATACAATATTAATAAGGAGAACTATTTCTACCCTTCTTCTTCTGAGAAGCTCCACATTCTCATAAACAGTCCTATAAAGGAAGGCCATTGAGTAAAGAGCTTACTTAACTAACTTTTAAAGGAAAATCTGGAATCAATACACTTGAAATCAAATGCATATTGATTGTGCCATTTTCCTCTTCAAAAATAAACTGTCTCAGTAAATTACACGAAGCTCTCAAGTCTTGACACAATCCTTATGACTCACAGATCTTATTCCTTCTATATCCTGTTAATTTTACTGCTGTGACTGGCCCCAGTTAGCAAGATTAGTACTGGTGGTAAAAGCATATACATGCAAAAGCTTATGAAAAACTTTGAGTTTAACATCCTTTGTTCATAACCTTTTCTTTTTTTATCAAAACCTCCCAAGGTTCACCAGTTGAACAATCACCATCTCTAACAGCATGTCTCTAAACAAGGTGAAATAAACCAACAACCCTCCACTTTGATGGACTTTGGCCACAAAGTAGTTTCCATTGAACAATTAAGGCAGAGCCAGTAATTTCTAATATATGGATAATGATGTGTTTTAGATGTTGAAAACGCTTTATAAATATCCACTATTAATGCTGTGATAAATACAGATGCTATGGGTCTGCTTTCCAGGATAAAACTTTCCTTAATGCTCACTCATGCCAGGACTTTGTCTTGCAAGATTTCCATTTGTAGCTCTCCCTTCGACTTCAGTAAGGGCTCTGGAGAAAGGAATTGCATAATCAGGCCCTTAATCAAATTTATTAAAACCCTGATGATATACAACCCAATTAAGGAATACCTCTCCATTCCATAAGAGCTTTTTACGTTCCCTATAAAACACTTTCCTCCTCACCACATAAAACTCAGTGCGTGCATTGCCGTCTGTCAGTATGAGGTACAAGCCCTAGAAAGGAAAATGGGGCAATTAAATCTACAAGCTGTGGCTGATTTAACATTGAAAAGATAATGCTAATAGGCTTAAGAACTTTCGAGCAACTTTCAATCCTGTTCATTTCGTCAGGTTGTGAAAACCACGGTGATACTGTGATACTCCAGTTTCTGAAAGTAGGATCTTTCTTATCATATTTGCTGGTACAGTACTTCCCTCAAGTGGTAAATGTATTTCTGCCTGTTTTGAATTTTCCTCTATGATATTAAACAGTAAAAACACATACTATGCTTCCTAATCATCTTCCATTTTGTGTTGGTATAGAGTCAACTATTTTTTTTTCTTGCTCATCTTTGTTGCAACTGCTTTGTTTCAGTGTAAGACCTTTTAATTGTGTCAAACACAGACCTATACATTAAGCATTACCAGCACATCTCTGTCAGATATATATGGCACATTTCAGAGCAAAACATCCCTGCTTGGAATGACAGCTTGTTGTCCTTCAAAGGCTGATACTCAGACAAATACAGTTGAAAACATTCATTAACAGCCTGGATTTGGGGACTGTATTTAGCTCTTCCAAGATTGCATCTAAAGACATTTAAATATAAAAGAAAGACATTTATAGCCAGGGACAAGTTAAGCATAAAGTCAAATATCCTGCTAAGAGAAGGGTCACTTAGAGCAGGTATCTCAGGCTTCTGTCCAGTTAGGCTTTACCAATGTCTAGAAATGAAGACTCCAGAAAATATCTGAGCAAATTAAAATCATAGAATTACAGGGTGGTTTGAATTGGAATCTCACCTCATTCCAACCCTCCTGCCATGAGCAGGGACACCTTAAACCAGATCAGGTTGCTCCCAGCCCCATACAGCCTGGCCTGGAACATTTTCAGGGATGGGGCAGCCACAGCTTCTCTGAGCAACCTGTGCCAGGGCCTCACCAGCCTCACAGGGAAGAATTTCTTCCCAATATCAAATCTAACCCTATGCTCTCTGTCAGTGTGAAGCCATTGTCCCTTGTCCTGTCACTCCAGGCCCTTGTCAAGAGTCTCTCTCCATCTTTCCTGTGGGCTCCCTTCAGGCACTGCAAGGCCACGGTGAGGTCACCCCAAAGCCTTCTCCTCTCCAGGCTGAACAATCCCAATTCCCTCAGCCTTTCCTCCCAGCAGAGCTGCTCCATCCCTCTGATAACCTTGGTGTCAACTTTATCTACTATATGAAATACCATAGTGTGAAGGGGCTTCTAAAAACAATGCCATCATATCCCTAAATCAAGTGAATCACAAAAATCAGCAGATCAGCAGGCAAGTGTTTTTCAATCAAGCATGGCAATAGCTGCAAAAACTGAGCGGTTCGAACTGAGTTCCTTAGCTGTTTAAGCTTGGAGTTTGTGGAATTTCAATCTTCATGGGATGGACACCCAAAAGAACTGAATGTAAATGCAGTTTATTTCTTTAAATCTGCAGACAGAATTTCAGTATGCATCAAATAAAAAATTCTTGGCAACTAATTTAACTGACTGTTGTTTCCACAGCCAATTTCTCTAAGTTTTGTCCCAAATCTGGGCTTCTGTAGGAAATAAATAGTATGAATTTTACCCTATAAATGTGCTCAACAGAAGGTAAAAAAGTATTCCAAGATACAGAAGTTTGTCACCAGCTCACAGGACAGGGAGAATACTCTAGTTTCTTCTTACTGGTTTTTATAGTGCATTAAATCAAAACCCAGCAGACTTCTGGAGATTTATTTTTCAGCCTGTGTCCCTCCAACCTGTTATTACAGTCTATTACAGGTACAATGCAAGTCACTAAGTGCAGATTTAAGGATTTTATGACTTACTCAGACAGAACTCCCCTTAATCTCACGTACTGATGAATACAACCTAGAGAAATTAGTCTTTCCACCCTGTTTAATAGGAAAGAGACCTGCAGCATCTTGAATGCTGTCAATAAGAAGCTTAGGCCTCCATTCAGAAAAAGCATTTAATTGTATCTGTATTCAGGGCACTGAAGCCTGTGCTTAACTTTAATCATATGCTTGGGTTGGAGTTCCACAATTAAAGAATGCGATCTATAGCCCAAGAGAGAATGCTTCTTTCAGCCAAAATCTTCATAAGTTACACAAATAAGAGCAGGAAACAGCAGCCCTGCTCTCTCTTGATTCTAGGTTCAAAACACTCTTCTGACAAAGACCATTTTTTTTTTGTTTATAATATTTTTTTTAGCAGAAAGAGTCTCACAAGCATAAGACACAACTTTCTTCAATCCTTGCTCTTGTCTTCATTGTTCAGCCTCCAACAGTTAAATAAAAAGTATCCAGTATTCCTAATTTAATGTCTTTTAGCTGTCTAGGCAAAAAAAAAGAAAAAAAAAAAAGAAAAAAAAAAAGTTATTCCTTTGGGAAAGACAAACAGTGATTTTATTTACTTCTAACTTTGAAGAAAAAGAATGGAAGATAGATTAACAGGCTGATGTTATTGCAAGTTGATCTCTGTTGTCTCTGTAAGGACATCAAGATCAGGGAAGGGCCTTGACAATAGGAGAAAGAACAATCTTGTATTCATCCTTGCCGAAAGGACAAAAGAATAATTAAATAATCATAATAAGTGTCACTTTGGTCTCTTGAAAAGTGAAGAAACCCATTCTAAACACATAAGGAGAAGTCAATATTTGTGAAGAGTCATTCTGGATTTACCAAGGGTGAATCATTTCCTGCACCAACTTGGCTGTTTTCTGCGAGGAAAATGACTGGACCTGGGCAAGAGGAGACTTGTCTATGTCATTTGCCTTGACTTCAGCAAAAGGTGACTTCCATGGTTTGCTCAGAGGGTGTTAGTCAATAAGTGTGCCTGAATACTGTAAGAGCTGGAGTACTGCCGTGGTCATCCTAGAACCACGCTGCTTTACAGAAGGAACCAGGAGGAGGTGGTGGAATGCTTGCTCCTGCATGATGACACCAGGCTGGTGTGGGACCAAGAGATGGTCAGTTTTCTTAAGCATGCAGCTGCCATCCAGAGAGAACTGGACTGACTGAAGGAATAGGTCTCTACTAACCTCCTGAACTCCATCAAGGGAAAATGCCTTTGAAACAGAAAACTCCATGCAGGAGAACTGACTCTAGTGAAGAAAACAAGATGAGCATGAGCCAGGACTTCACTGGAAGTGTAGTCCAAGAGCACCTGGGCTGTGTCAATGAGTGGATTCAGGGAATTGATCACCTCAGCTCTTCAGCACTCATTAGCCTGTATCTAAAATACTGTTTTGGGCCTTCCAGTAGAAAACATTAATGGTACTTCTTATGTAAGTCAAGGGCAGAGAAGATGTCCAAGGAAGAGAAACTGAGGAACAAGGCTTGCTCAGCACAGTTAGGGAGCTCATCAAAAGACAGGGCCAGGCTCTTCACAGTGGTTACTGCTGGAGGAACAAGAGACAACGGGCTTAAACTGAAAGCGGAAAGGTTCAGACTGGATATAATGAGAAGCTTTACACAATGAAGACAGTCAGGGCATGTCCAGAAAGATGTTACCATCTCTGTCCTTGGAGATTTCCATAACCTGACTGGGTAATATCTTGAGTAACAGGGTTTGAGATCACACCTTTCGGCAGGAGTAGTTATTTGGACCACATAAAATCCTGAAAGTTCCCAACTTGGAATATTCTATTATAGCACACTTTTAAGCATTTTATTACTTCATATTGAGAGTGTAGGAAGAGGTGTCTCCTACTGAAGACTGGCTGGAATATGATTGTAGACACAGGAGCACAGCACTGTGACAGCACCGTGGGTTCATTTGTCTGATACAAAAGAGGAAATCCCACTGTAGATTTTCGGAGTAACAGGGAGCAAGTGGGACATTTTTAGCTGCATTTCTTATACTACTCCATACAAAGATAACCAAATTCCAAGGCAGCAACAGCAAGAAAGTTTGAACACATACCATGCACTCTAAAATTAAAAATAACACATTGAAAGACCATGTCAACACTCCTTTGAAGATAAATTCCACTTATGAATTCTCTGGTATCAAACTTCCATAACCTGGGACTCAAACATTAAAAGAATCAGAATGATAACAAATATATGTACAAAAAAGAGGATGAAATCTCTGTGTAAGAATATAATCATAACTGTCCTCATTCATCTTCAGCCATTCTTATATTTTCATTTAGCCATTTTTATATTTTCAAAGTTAATGATGACAGAAATAAGTTACAAAAGAAAAAAAATCATTTATTACTTATTCATCTTACTATCCCATATAATTAGAAAGATGTTTCTCAAAGTAAAGACATGAAGGAGGCCAGAAAGACTCTGGCTAGTTTAAGAAATATTGCATTGAATTGATGGGTTTATCATACTTATAATATGATTCAATAAATGCTAAAATATTAGGGGTTGAAGAACTCCAGGTATATTTAAAGTTCTTTTATAATTCTGATTGTTCAAATTGGTATTTATGACCCATTATCTGGGTTTCTTCTATTTAGTCTCAGCTAATATATAAAATAATAAGAGATTTTTCTTTCTTTATTTAATCTTATCAAGGACTTGCTTAATGAAGAGATGGGCTCCAGTATCTGAAAGGGTTTTTAGTCCTTGTGGGAGATTTGCTTATGGAAGACTGGTAAGGAATTAACTGCTAACAAGAATTATTTTTTCATGTCTTGCAATGTTGAAATTTTAAAAATAGATATTTAAAGTATTAGCAATGTACAGGTATACTTCATATTTATCTGTATCATCCCTTACACCAGAGACCCTCTTCAAGTGGGCTTACTTTAATTCAGTTGTTAACTGAAATGAAGGTTCAGAAAGAAATATTTCAGTTTCATTTACCAGCTGAATTAACAATTTAAATAATTGATTCTGCCAATGTCATATCTAAAATTAATTAAAGGAAAGACAGAATGCCAGATTCTACTACTCCTAGGGTTTTCTCCAAGTCAGGACACAAGCCAAGAAACAAGCCCTTTTTTTATATAAAGAAAAATTTCCTTGAGAAATATGTAGAATGAGTTATTTGCTTTCCTGCCAAATAGGAAAGATAAGAACACACACACACATATATATTTCTATGCATATACATGATGTTGAATTATGTTTGGCAGATCAGCTGGACATCTAATGAAAAGGAGTCAGGGTCTGATCCATCTCTCACAGAAATGACTGGAAGGCTTTCCATCAGCTCCAGTGAGAGCTGGATCTAGCCCCATCTGCATGTTTTCAGGCACAAGACCAGTTCTCATTTCCTGACCTCTGTGTAATTCCACTGAGGATGGAATACTACTGCAGAGAGAGAAGAACAGCTTATCAGAAGATTCCAAATATCGACCATGTTTTCAGTTAACATTCTGCAAATACTGTAACTTAACCCTATTCATTGAATATTTCTATTCACATATTCTGTGCTGTACTTCATTTAAGAAAAATAAAATATCTTATTAATTGCTTCATTACAAGCTTGCATCTGCCATGTTTGCATGAATATATTATCAGACACATACATTCATACACATGTGTGTAATCCTTCGTCTGTGATGCAAGGACAAAAATGCATTTTGTTATACATGAATAAAGGAGCTGTACACTGCAAGCCTTTGTATCAGAGGATCATAGAATGGTTTGCATTGCAAGGGACCTTGAAGATCAGTCAGTTCCAACTCACTGCCATGGGCAGGGACACCTTCCACTATCCCAGGTTGCTCAGAGCCTCATCCAGACTGGCCTTCAATACTTCCAGGGATGGGGCAGCCACAGCTTCTCTGGCAACCTGTGTTAGGGCCTCAGCACACTCACAAGGAAGAATTTCTTCCTAATATTTGACTTAAACTTGCTCTGTGTCAGTTTGAAGTCATTCCCCCTTATGATGTCACTACATGTCCTCATAAATAGCTTGTGACCATAAAGAATTAAATATTAGTACTGACTATAAGACAGATCATTCCAGATTTCCCAAATCAGTCCCTTAGAACTTGTCATTTTCTAAAATCAATGTCATAATTCATAAGAACTGTGTGTTTATCTATTTGCTAGTTAACCTGAGGCATTTTACACAAATGTTTCAACTCCTTTAGCTGTTGAATTAGTTCTCTCCTGAAATAATAGAACCTTAGGGTGTTAATGCTGGAGTAATTTCACACCAATCTTTTGTGAAGCACTCTGAGGCCTCACAGTTTCTTTCTCACTCTCCAAATAACCAATAAAATATTTATTCAAATAGCCTGAGCAGGGTGGTGGAGGGTGAAATTTTGTTCTTTCCTTAATCCAGTAGCGGAAACACACCAACTGGTGTTTTGTATGAGAGCTGTATTCTAGAACACAAACCCCACTGGGCAAGTAATACATTAGATGTGTCAGACTTTGTCTTGCCAGGCTCATCAGGCTGATTTGGAATTTGCTGCCTGGGTAGAGTGACTCATATGTTTACTGGCCCTGACAGGTGCTGGGCATCTTCCACACTCATTAAAGTTAATGACTTGAACAGCAGAGAGGGAAAACTGTGTGCTGGTTTCCTCTGAATGTGTATTCCTAAGTTATCATTTAAGAGAGGATGTAAGTGGTGTCACCTTTCTTCTGCAATCATAAAAGCAGCCCCTAAACAAACCCCTGTCCCTTCATTGCAAAAGTAACCCAATGAGCTTCACAGGAACGCTTTGTTGAAGGAAGGGAAGGAAAAAAATATGCGCTGTACACTGAACTTTTCACATAAAAGCTGCTTCTTGCCATGAAACCAGTCACTTCCTCACTGCAACAGAGGAATTAACATACTGGAAACAAGCCAGTAATTTTATAGAAATATATGCCTTTAAGTAAGCTCTAGACCAATATTCTCACAATAGCCATCCTTTGGCATCATTTCTATCCCAACAAGCCACAGCTGCTGAACTGGAGACTTCTGACTTCATGTTAGATAAGTAATGAGACATTTTAGGCAGCGGTGCCAGAGCCAGTCCTTTGATATTAACACAGCACACTACAGTTGTTGACCAGGCACACAAAAAAAGATATGCCTTCAATTTACACTAGTTAGCTAAAAATATTCAGGAGAAAACTTCACAGAGACTTATGCCATGACATTAGACTGTCAACCAAGACATGAAGAGATAGAGACCTCACAAACATCTGTGTATTCACACAAAACCAAGAAATTAGGAGGATTGGATCTTTAACTACAGAGATATCTCTACTTTGATGCCTGTCCAGCCACTAGATCTGCCCTGGTAATATGACAAAGTTCTGTACCCTGGCTTCCACCCAACAAGACAGAAATATTGAGCCAGAGACCTCACAGAAACCTGTGCCTTAATATTAACCTGCCACACAAGATCTCCTGTGCTAATGATCTTGCAAAAAGAAAAGGCTGAAACCTCTTAAAATAAGGCTGAAGAATTACTGCAGTCTTAAATGCTCACCACTTTTAACGTCTAACGTTTCAGGGTCTTCCAAAACAAAATGTAATGTAAGTTAGGACTGTTCAATTGAACTGTTATGTTTCATTTTTTTCCTCTTCTGCAGTTCTCACATCAACATCTATTGCTCTCATAATTTCATAAGACAATGACATACCTGAGCAACACTTCTTCCAAACCCAGACTAATGTGCTGTTTGCTGGACAGAATTAGTAAGAATGTTCAGTGATGGAAAACTGCTCAGTTGCTTGGAATATGTTTCAGTAATCTGGGGAACACTAATTAAGAAATTCAGTATATGTTCCATCCACATTGACACAAATTTGACAAATTTGACAAATTTGACAAATTTGAGAAAGCAATCTGACAAAAAATATTCCATGTTACCCTTTTAATTCTTGATGTGTGAAAGGAGCTTTTCCTACCTTTGTAGTGCTGGATCTTTACATTGTTCCTTGTTTTCCACCTATTCACTTAACATTTCTTCTTGGGTTTTTTTGGGGGGGGTTTGGAGCCGTGTTTTCTTGTTTGGTGTTTTGGGGGATTTTTGTTTGGGTTTTTTTTCTGCTTCTTTTTTTTTTTTTTTACTTTAAATGTCTAATTTATAGTTCTTTCTGTATCTCAGATTAGCAAGATAATCAATATATTCTACAGCATCAATGGCTGACTTGTTTCCAGTTCCCATTTATTTTAAGCCTAAAAATAAGAGCTGAACAGCAGCAATTTTGTTGGACTTTTACAGACCTTGATTACTCACTTGGAAGGCCAAGGGAGCTGTGTAATGTGTAAGACTACACAGCGCTCTGTGACTCTCTGCTTATAAATAAAATAATATATAAATAATAAATATAAATAAAATAATAATATTGCTTCTCACAATAAAATAATTGAGAATGTTTCTATAATCTTCTGTGGAGTTTGGTTGGGCACAAAAGGTGACAGGCAGGCTCACTGAAATGGAAGATTCCCTGGAAACACTTTACAATGATGGTCAGCAGAAGAAAGGGATAATGAAGTTCTTCCACAAGCTGTTTGTTGGACCAAACCTGAAAACTTGAAAACTCTCCACTTTGGATACTGATTCTCACTCTGTAAGCAAATTAATTTTTTTTTTTCTCCCTGGAAGCTGAACATGATATTGGAATGTTTTGACTTTGCTAGCACACGTGGAATGCAGGGAATGAGCAATGGTTAATCAAGCCTAATGGACCAAGACTACAGAATTTGTGAATGTTTAGAAAATAGGCCTCAGTCAACAATTTACAAGAGGAGATTGATAAAAAAGGGCTTGTTCAAAAAAATTCAAAATAGCCATAAATATCCTGAACCCGCTTCAGTCTGAAAATGATCTACCAACTATTTTTCCATTTCTCCTGGAAATGCCATTAAAGCTTCACAACTGTGTAACTGCAGCAGGACTGAGGACACCAAAGTTACCTTTGCAAATGAAATCACCATAATAAAAGCTGCTTTCTTCATTGTGCAGAAAGCACTGACATTCTGAGGGATTGCTATAAGAATTCCGTGGTGATTATCCTGGGAATCAGGCACTTCTCTACAGATTAAGCCCTGAACCACCTGTCAACCCCATTTCTATGCAAATTGCTTTACTTTGAAAGACATGACCTCAAAGCCCTGCAATGGCACTGCAGGCTTGCATTTCACCACACCACGGCCTACCTACTCAAAAGGCTAATTAGGAGCACCAAAAAATGCCTTTTGCAACCTCTGAGAGAAAGACAAAAATATAATCACAACATAACAAAACACAAACCCCACATAAAAGAAAAGAGTAAGCTGCATCTCACCTCATTTGAATTTTCTGTTGTGATGTTTTTATTTTTCAGCTTTTTCTGCAGCAGTTTGTTTTCATACTCTGGCCTGGGATGCTCCTGAAAAAGACAAAAACAAACAAATGTGATTATGATTAAGAGAAAGTCTCCAACATTTTTGGTCACTTATTCACAAACAAAGCCATCAAGGTGATTCAACTCCACACACCTTTTGGACTAGGCTGTCAGATCTGGCCTAGCTTCCCTAATCAATAACCCTTCAATGTATCCTTGCAAAATATATTTCTCTCTCCCAAATTAGAGTATAAATTAAGCAAGGTGACAAAAATATTTCAGGCTTTTTAAGCGAGCTGCTCATAAAGGAGAAAAGTATCATGCATCTCCTCATTCCCATCAAGTTCTGAATTCATTCAGAGCTGGAATTTGGATTGACATCTCCCACAAAAAAAAAGGCTATTCCTACAGCACTGGTCGTATCATCCCTCTTTACTATAATTAGAATGCTTGCATATCACCCCATCCAAAAAAATGGGTTATTAACGTTTTTTAATCAATCTGATAGTCATGAGGAGAACAAAAACCCTTTTAAATTAAGAAATCCTCATCAGCAATAGAATGGAGCCTACATGGAACTTTACCAGAATTCTTTGAGAGATACGGGTGGTGTTCATTTTCTGTATCTGTAACATTTTCACCACACCAGACTCAGCCCTCACCATTCACTGTTGCATGTGAGAATGTAAACGCAGTGAGACCTCCAAATTCTTTTTTCATACTGATTTTCCTAATGCATTCAAAAGGTATGTGATGAAGCATCATTTAAATCATTGAATATCAGAATAGCCTGGGTTGGAAGGGTCCTTACGTTTCATACCAACCCCCCTGCCATGGGCAGTGACATTTTCCACTGTGATGTGTGTTTTTTGGTTGTGAGGAATGACAAAAGTCACAGGGTCATGCAAACAGGAAGATTTAATTATAAATTACATATTTGGCATGGAAATAGGTATGTAGTCCCTAACCTACTGTAAAAGAACATGGCAGTGGGGCTTTGGAAAAAGGAATTAGATGAAAGGGAAGGGAGAAAAGGAGACGAATAAGAGAGAGACATAGAACAGCAGCCCTAATTCCAGTGTTGATCCCTGATGGGGTGATAGGATATTCAGGATACTGTGCAGTGCCACCTAGGCTTACTGGGGGTATCCCTTTTATGGGTGGGTTTCTCCCTCTGAAGCTAAGTTTCTTTCTTTCTTTCCGTGTAAATAAATTTTCATGAACCCTCCATCCTTTCAGACTTTTCTGGAAATGGATGAGAGGCTTGCAGGGGTCTTGGGTGGTCTTGACTCCCCCTACAGTCCATGTCCACTTTTTGGCCTGATTCCTGCACATTTTTTGTTGTGCTTCTGTGGACTTGAACAAGATGTTTGCCACAGAAAATGTTGCTCTACCTCCACATGTCACCCTTCACCAGTCATATTTTGTTCTTGCTCCTGGCGTGCTGGTACCAGCAATCCTTGTCTGTGATTACCAACAATCCTTGGCTGGCTCCATGACTATCACAGTATCAGTGTTTGAGACACACACAGTGGACACTTCTCTTCTGGGTATCTACACCAGGTTGCTCCATCCAAACTGGCCTGGAACATTTCCAGGGATGGAGCAGCCACAGCTACTCTGGGCAATTTCTTCCCAATATCAAATCTAACCCTATGCTCTCTGTCAGTGTGAAGCCCTTGCCCCTTGTTCTGTCACTCCAGGCCCTTGTCAAGAGCCTCTCTCCATCTTTCCTGTGGGCTCCCTTCAGGCACTGCAAGGCCACAGTGAGGTCACCCCAAAGCCTTCTCCTCTCCAGGCTGAACAATCCCAATTTCCTCAGCCTTTCCATGTAAGAGAAGTCCTCCATCCCTCTGACCATCTTGGTGTCCCTCCTTGGGACAACATGTGGAACTCCAAGGAATAGTGAGGCACAAGTAAACTCTAACATTAATAAAGCTGATCAGCAGCAAAATGGTGGTAAGCGGGATGGGGAAAGGACAAAGATACAACAATAAGCATTTAAAGATGCTGCAGTCAACACCTGTATCCTGATGCTTTTCAAATTTTACTGGCTTGTGTTGATTTGCGTTATTTGCTACCATGCTTCCTTACATAAAGATTCGGAGGCTGGATGTGACAAACATCTTTAGACTTAAATGAAGAAAGGATGAAGATGTCTAGCATGGATGGCTACACGAGAGGAGACAGCTTAACCGAAGTAGGGAAAGGAGATAAATGAAGCTGACAGAATCTAAGGAGATCTAAATATACTGTCCTACTGAAGACCTGAATTCGTTTGCTCTCTTTTTTTCTCTTACTTTCTGCTAAGCAAAGCATTCTGAGACATAATGGGCTGCCTCAGAGGTCAGAGCAACTTTTGAAAACCGATTGGAATGAAAACAAGAAAAAATAAAGAAAATAAATGCCAAGCAAAACATTGTATGCTAACCTAATTTTTGCTATTGACAGTTTTTCTCTGAGTGCATATTCTGTTCAAGTCTGGCCAAGTTATGCTTAGTTTTCCTAGTAGTACACTAGTAAGACATTCCAGTGTCCTTTTAACTGCCTTTCATACACCTGCTCCTAGACTGGAATAGTAGTTGATCTGTCTTTGTTGAATCTGCCAAGTTGTCTTACCCTTGACTGAACAGACCACAGAGCTCCCTGGAATGCATTTTGTATATGTTACTTTTATGAATATTTTGCACAAAATATTTCTTTACAGTCCAGACTTAGGGATGTTAGACCTATGCATCCATGGATGTGAAGGACAATTCCACCCAGCTGTAAAAAGAGTGTGATTCAGAATCAATTCTTTGTCTGAAAATGGGAAGAATTCTACACTTAGAACAAGCTAGAAATAGTTTTGATAACTTCACAGAGGCCAAATGTCCATGTAGGGGTAGATCTGAATCCTAGGATGCTGGAATTTTGCCAGTACAGCTGCCAGACACTTATTGAAAACCATGTGAGCCAAGGTATTGCGAGGCCAAATGAGTGCTCCGAGTAGAAAACAGTAATACCCATTCTGAAAACAAAAAGCCAAAACATGAAATTTCTACTCAGGCAAAACTCATGTTAACATCACTGGGAATTTTCCCTGAGAGTGATTTCCAGGATTTGCCTCAAACATACACAAGTGTATCCACTATCCATCAAATTAGGCTTCTGTAGATAATGATCCAGTTTGATAAGAATAAATAATGTGAACCAATCTCTCCTTAATTTCCCTTTGATTTAGGAAAACAGAAAAGAAAGTGATAACGAAATTTTACAAACATGCATGCCAAACACATGGAATGTATTTATATAAAAAAAATAGAACTTTAGCAACTAGCCCAGATTTGACAGACCAAACGAGCTACCAAAAAACCCCCCATATATTCTTAGTAAAGGTAAAGACCCACTGCAAATTCCTTGAGCAGACTTATCCTAACTTCACACCAAGGATCTGTTTAGACTGCCCTATTAATGGGATGCTTGTCCAAGGAAAAATAGTTTTATATGTCAGCATGGAGTCACTGGTAGATGATCACAATCTTTTTAGTCCAGATCACTTTCAAAATAAATCTGATAAATGAAAAATTAAAGCAAAAGATTGAGTAAGCCATGTAGCATGAACACAAGCATAAGAGTGTTAAAAGCTACTGAGCAAGTATACAGGAATCAGTTTGTAAAGATATTCTAGGGCAACATAAAATAGATTTAGCCTAAATAAACTAGAAGTTTCTATTATGGTATTGTATTTGCCAGACAGACAGGGTGATTTTATGGCTTTGTCTGCTTTCATTGAGGAGGAACTGTGGTAATGCTTTGGGCAAATACCTGTAAAACTAAATTTTGAAATTTGACCTTACATTTTGAAGCTCCCTTAAGCTAGGACCAAACAACCAAATGCTGCCATTTCAATGGCAGATAACATATTTTGTGGGTAACCTTAGCAGAATATAGCATCATTTATGGTTGTTCATTATGCAATTCAAATCCAACCCATTTAAATGCTCCTATACTGATAAGTGGAATTGTGTAAATCATAGAATCACAGAATGGCCTGCGTTGGAAGGAACCTTTAAGATTATTCCATTCCAACCCCTTGCCATGGAAGTGTTCCAGCCAGGCTGGATGGGGCTCTGAGCAACCTGGGATAGTGGAAAACATCCCTTCCCATGGCAGATGGGTGGAATGAGATGATATTTAAGGTCCCTTCTAACCCAAAGCATCCTGTGGTTCTGTGAGTCTCTGTCTTTAAAGACCAGATACTTGTTCATCTTAAACAAACAAGGGTGACAGAAATATGATATGGTGTAGAATTATGCTGAAAAGAGGAAAGAAGCAATCCCTCTGTTGATCTTTGAAAGATAAAATAAGAAAAAAAAAAAAAAAAGAGAGAGAGAAAAAAATTAACATATAGCAAGGAGATTTAAAAACCACTAGGAAAAGCTTGTTAGCAGTACAGATAGAGAAGCATTAGAGTAGATTACCTAGGGAGGAATTGAAATCTCCACTGCTGGATTTATTTAAGAACAAATTAGACAAATACCTCTTCATAATGATTTAAGTAGAATTGATCCTACAACACACAAGGGATGGCCCCTCAAGGTCCATTCCAGTCTTGTTTTATGATTCTAAGTTCCTAATCCTTCAGCTTGTGTTGAGATTTGTCTGGCTCTCCTTCACTTGTCATAAACAAAGGATTCTTTCTGATCCCACAGTTTCTATCGACAGACTTTTTCCACTTCAGGCCTCTTCATCACAGGACCTCACAAATCTATAGATTCTTTTACAGCATTTTACAAATATTAAGGTAAACGTGAGGATTTTGTACTGTGAGTGATGACCTTGAATCATAGATTGACTAGGTTGGAAGAGACCTCCAAGAGCCTCGAGTCCAGCCCATGTGCTAACATCTCAACTAAACCATGGCACCGAGTGCCACATCCAGTCTTTTTTTAAACACGTCCTGGTATGGTGACCTTACCAGTTCCCTGGGCAGGCCATTCCAGTACTTCATACTCTTTCTGTAAAAAACTTGTTCCTATATCCAACCAAAATTCCCCTTGGCACAGCTTGAGCCTGTGTCCTCTCGTTCTGTCAGTTGCTGCCTGGAGAAAGAGACCAAGCCCCACCTGGCTACAGCCACATTTCAGGAGGTTGTAGAGAGAGATAAAGTCACCTCTGAGTCTCCTTTTCTCCAGGTTAAACACCCCCCAGAATTTGAACAGAATATACACTCTCCTGTTGGAGCTGAGCTCAGCTGGCAGGGCTGAAGACTTGTAGGTGGCCTGTTGTTTAAGGAACAATGCTGGAACATGAAGAGAAGAAATGGATTCAAATCCTCCCAGCAAACCAACATGGTTTTGAATTACTGAATAAGACTCTGTTCTAGAGACATCTCAGCATCTACTGCCAGAGGAAAGTCCAAAGTCTACCTGCTCTTTTTTTTTTACTAACTGCAGTCTCTTTAGTCAGGGTTAGAAATGAATCCTTGGATGAGAGACAATCATTAGAAAAAAACCAAAGGCCAGAACTAAGAACAAAATTAGGGACATTGTATGTACCAGTGAACAAGTACTCATTTTCAGTCAATTCAGACACTGCTGCAGACCCCATGGCTCATTGGAAAGCTCCTTCTGGAGAAACCCCTGGTACTTACTGTTTGGAAACAGCTCTGTTGGTGAGCACCTAGAGCTCAGGATGATGCAACTAAGGCACCATAGATGTCACCCAGACATGGATGCAAAATTGCTAATGGTACTGTGACCTGTGGCTGTTATCATCACAGAGAATTCTTGTTACACATAATGAAGTAACATGACAAAGTATTTATTCAGTGTCATTGTGTTACTGCACACTATACAATGCCATATGGGCAATCTCAGCAAAGCATGATCTGCTCTTACCCTATAATCTTTTTCAACATTCATTATTAACTTCAGAGTGCTGAACAGTAAGATATAGGTGAGGATTTCTTAAATAAACATTGATACTCCAGTTACAGTCCTTTGTCTAGACAGCTACAAACTGCATTGGGCTGGAGAACACTCGTGAGAAATCTATACATTAGTGCTTATATAATATGCATCTATAGAATAATTAACATAGTAAATTAGCCCAGGGAGAGGAGACTTACTTCTTCTTCTTCCAGTCCAGTTAGATCCCAGAAGTAACTCAATCTCATCTGCAAACGCTTCCATTGTTCAAGGAACATGGTAGCTTTAAAAGAAATTAAACCATTTTAAAAGTGATAAATCCAAAGCCTTGTGGCACATATTTGTCTTACTTATAAACTTCAAGTGATATTTGAATTCCATTATGCTAGACCCTTTAAAATCAAACGCTAAGAAAGAGCATCAGGCTCGATTTTAAAAAAAGACTTCAAGCCAAGTATGGGAACAATAATTACTGTCTTTTGAAAATAAAATACGGAAAGATGGAACATGGGTTGTCCAGAGTCAGTGTTAAGTTCTTGACAGGGAATGGAACTGAGCCTGTTGCTGCAGATATCCATGGAAGACATCATCTCTCTTAATTCACCATGAAGCATTCTGCGGTAGGTTTAGTCTGCTACTGAAATAACTAGGATCTCCAGCAAGTAGAAAAACATATTTTGAAATATATTACAACAGCATACTTAAATGCTTTTGCCCTTCATATAGATTTTGCCCTAAAGGGCTGGTCCCTGGTTCAGCCTCTTGCTTCTCCTTTTTTCACCAATAAGAAGGAAGAGATGCTTCACTGATGTCTCATATTTACAGTCTCCTGGCAGTCCTCTCATAATTGCTGTTTCCTCAGTATAGCCCTTTTCCTAATTGGCCATAATTTATGGGCTTACAGATTTATTAGAAATAGAACTTATAAAGCTTGATTGTATTTATAAATCTTGACATGTATTTTCAGATAACAATATTAATACTAAACCAGTACATGCCAACTAAAAACACCAAAGCTCTACCAAAAAAGCTATACCTATAAACAACTGGGGGCACTGTTTGCCATTTTCTTATGCTTGATCTCACTTTTTCAATAGGTGAAAAGGGCATTTTAAAAACACTGTTAGATCACAGCAGTGTTTACATCACTTTGAACATCTTGTAGATAGCACCACAAGACAGACAGGAGTGGAGAATCAGATCAGCTTCCCTTGACTGCATCTACACTGTCAGATAACACTGAGAAAAGTGGGAACTCTGAAAATAACCTGGCTCTTACAAGTCATAATCTATCCCAACAGTTAGCTGCAAATATTTTCTTCACAGGTATCATCCCAGCATATAAGAAATAACTATCATTGAAAGACAGGACTGGCAGCCTGAAAGCAAATCCAGACATTAAGCAACTAAGTTGCTATCTGTGTTCCTCCCTTACAGAGGAGAGAACATATAAAAACTATATTTAGCATGGTTTGAAAACTCGAGGGTTTTTAGATATCCTAAATACAAAAACATTTGGTTATTTTATAGGGTGCTATTACTCATTACATTCTTTCCTGTTATATGAAAACTCAGTTCCACATTTAGCTCCGTAAGAACGTACTTGGCTTGATGCAGCAGCTGCTCTGAAATCAGCACGTCTGCACTGACTAACAGCAGCAGAAAAACTAAACTGACAGAGAGCAGGTTTGGATTGGATATTAGGAAGAAATTCTTCCCTGTGAAGATGGTGAGGCCCTGGCACAAGCTGTTCAGAGAAGCTGTGGCTGCCCCATCCCTGGAAATGTTCCAGGCCAGGTTGGATGGGGCTCTGAGCAAGCTGGTCTGGTAGAAGGTGTCCCTGTCCATGGCAGGGGTTGGAACTGAATGAGCTTTAAGGTCTCTTCCAACCCAAACCTTTCTGTGACTCTGTAAAACTTCTAATAAAGGCATCTGACACTGAAATTCAGCACCTGGACACCGGTGACATCAAGCCCAGTGAGCCAGGAATTACTGTGAATATGGACAATTGCACACGGTTGCTGGAACCACAAAGACACTTCACAAGGAATCAGGATCAGCTACTAAAAGCATGATTCCTTTTGAAATATTAACCATAAGAAGCCTTCTGCTTTCTAAGGAATGGGAGAAAACAAGCAAGATGAAATAATTCCTGTGCCCAACACCCTCATGAAATGAAGCTGGCCCAGATCACCACAGTTTGCTCTTTCAAATATACAGCTGAAATAGGTGTGTGAGTGAGCTCTACCATTGAACAGATTGAGCTCTAGATATAACCAACACAGCCTCTAACAGGAGGGCAGCAAAATTTGGTGTGATCTAATACTTAATAGGCAAGCTGGGCAGAGTTAATAAAGGCTCCATTATTTAGCTTTGCTCTTTGTGTGTGCCGGCTGCGTTTTCTTGAACTGACAAGCTCAGTTATCATGGTCCCAAGAACAGACTTTTCTAATCTGTGAGAAACATTTTTTGGAGGAGGGCTACAGCTCTGAAAGAATTTTGTTATTCTTACATGCCTTTTTAAAAAAGCAGTAGATATGGAACTTTTTGTCCTGTTCTGTTCCATAACAGATTCTACTAATTTGTCTTAGTGCAAGGATATATTAACATTTTCTTTTGCATGTTGCATTCCTGATACCAAAATACAATTGTTCTGGATGAGGTTCAGTGGCAATTGCCGTTTGCATGGATGTCACTTTACAGTAAAGTTTCTCTTTCAGGATAATGATATTTTATCTTAAGCTTCACAGCAGCAGGTGACAATCTGCAAGTCTACCCTGTAATCTGAAGTAGTAAAATAAATCATCCTGAGAGTCTATAAATTCATCCTCTTCTTTCTATTTCTCAGTCATAACTCTCACATATTCTCTAGCGTTTGCTCTAGGGCTTCTAGGAACTGGTAAATTAATGTTCTTGCTTCCATGATGTGTTCTGTCTGCAAGTTCCTTAAAAACCTTCTGCTGTCCTCACCCAATGCCAGCCCACCAACCATCAATCCTTTCTAAAACAAGCTGTAAAATCTTAATAGTCTTGCAAAGAATAACACACTGATTACTGAGGGATGGCTATAACACAATAACATATTTGCTCAGTTTCATATTAAGGATGATAATTTCATTTTGGGAACAATGAATAGGGAAATAAAAGATCCTTTTACAGTGGCAATATCACATTTAGCTTTCATAATAAACAAGCTCTGGAGTAAAGGACAGCATAAGACCAGCAATAATTCATGCAAGCACAGTACACACACTTTTCAGGGCAGAGGTGAGGCCAGAAACAATAAGAGTAATACTACAATGCATTCATTCATGTTTATGAAGTGTTTTGATATCCTCATGGAGACAGGGATATTTGCCATTAAGGAAGAGCAAGCTTGTTTAAATGGGATGTTCTGAAATATAATTAAAATTATAATAGTCCCATTGCTGTTGAAATCCCATAAAGTTTTGATAAAATTATGTCACTGAGTTGTCCCACAAGGAAGTGGGACTGTGCTTAAATTAGATCCTGTCAGCTGTCTGCACCATACCAATCCTCAAATACATTTTGATCCCCAGTGCAGGTGTTAAAAGAGTGTGTCATGTTGATGGATAATGAAGAAAATTTAGCAAATACATGTCAAAGTTTAGAAGTGCCAGTAATGGCACAGTTTCCTCTGTGGAGAAAATGGCCTCAAGATGTGCCAGGGGAGCTTCAGGTTGGACATCAGAAGAATTTCTTCCCATTGGCATTGGAAGGGGCTGCTCAGGGAGGTGGTGGAGTCACCACCCCTGAAGATGTTTAATAAACAATCAAACATGGCACTCAGTGCTCTGGTTTAGTTGACAAGGTGGAGATCAGTCAAAGGCTGGACTTCATGATCCTGTAGATCTTTTCCAGACTTGATGACTCTATGATTCTAAACATGGCAACAGAGGAAGAAAGAACATCTTTTCTTCCCTGAACAACTCCATTTATTCCAGAGGCTGCTGCTGACAGTGATATTGCTTTCCCCAGTCTCAACACAGACAACTCTCCCTGGCCTTCTGAAGACTGCCAGCTTCCAAAAGCCATAGGAATCACATTCAATCAAGCAGCACTTTGTTATTCTGTGATGAGTCCAAACATCAAATGGCACTTGCAAAGCAGTACTCACCCCAGAGAGCCATAAAGACGGAGAAGAAAACCGTGGCAGGGTTGTCAAACAAGTGACTCGCTCGGGCGGTGGCGCAGGCAGAGCTGAGGTTCCAGTAATCACAGAACTTGTCACACAGGGGGCACATGGTGAAGGCGTTGCGCTGGTCACACATCTCCTTGCTGTGACAGACAAGGGCACAGGTTCCTCTGAGTGTTCCAGCTCAGAAACTTTGGATGTGCAGTAGTGATACTGAGCAGATTATCACAGCTATTACAAGCTGTCTGCAATGTATGTGACCTGCACTTGCAGAGAACAGGAGCTGTGTGCTTCCTCAAGTTCATTGCCATGGATAATAATGTTTTAAATCTTTATAGGCACCTTACCAACAGGAAAATGATACAACACTCAGACTGATCACTGCACTGTATTAATGAGTTAAGGAAGACAACATCACTGAAGATTGAGGTTAACCACACTAAAAAACCAAAATTTGCCTCTCTGCAGTCAGTTACATGATTTCATACAGATCAGATTTAAATCACTGGAAAGAAAGACGGAAGTGGTTGTAAAGGAAATTCAATGCTGTTGTCAAAATATGCATTTTTTAAATATGGTGGCACAAAAATATGAGAGAAAAGATTTTTTACAGATTTTAAGATCTTTATTGTTGTTATTTTGATTCTTGGTCTTATTTGCTATGTATGTATTCAGTTTCTAAAAGTCTTTGAAAAAAACAACATCAGTATCACTTTAACAGGTCAAACACCTCTTGTCAGAGCTGAGAATACTTCCAGTATTTTCCATAAGGTTTGGATGTGGAAGCCTTTCATACCTGCACAGACTCACTTAGGTGAACTGAGTAGTGCAAAGCTCAATTGTCCTTGCCAGGATCATGAGCTGAGAGTTGCCATTGTTTCAACGATAGCTGGCATATGGTGTTTATGATTGTTCCTATATGGACCATCCTGAAACAGGTTTTTCCTTATGACTTCAAATAAAAAACAGGACTATTCGAGCTCTATTATGAATATGTTTATATTATATGGTTTGAAAAGCATGCAGCTGTTTCCAGCTCTCATGTTGTTACAGTAATTCTCTACTTCAAAAGGCAGCAGAGGGTGCTGCAGATACATCCCAGCCATAAATCTCACCGCAGTTTAAATGTTAGCACAAGCTTTCACCCTGACAAGCACCAAGATTTATTCAGATCAAGCTAAGAAAACAGACCCTGCCTCAGATGTGGTGTTGTTCATCATTTACCTATCAGTAACCTTGTCCTACTGCAGTGATTTTAAAAGCTGTCAGTTTAGGGACTGTCATGAGTGTGATCAGTATACAAGTACTGCAGTGTCCTGTCTCCAGCAGAAGTCAGACACAGATAAGAGAGGAAAGATTTTTTTTTTTTTTTCCACTGGGAAACAGACATTAACATCACAGTGTCACTTTGGCAGTTTTTGTGTAGTATATTCCTGTCAGGACACACAAAACTCACCATTCTTTTGGGAAGGGGAATGTTGTGAAGATCAAATATAGAATCATAAAACGGGTTGAGTTGGAAGGGACTTCAAGGATCATCCAGTTCCAACTCTCCCACTATGGGCAGGGACAACCTACACCATCCCAAGTTGCTCAGAGCCCCATCCAGACTGGCCTGGAACATTTCCAGGGATAGGGGCAGCCACAGCTGCTCTGGGAAACCTGTGCCAGGGCCTCACCACCCTCACAGGGAACAATTTCTTCCCAATATCCAATCTAAACTTCTCCTCTGTCAGTGTGAAGCCATCGCCCCTTGTCCTGTCACTCCAGGCCCTTGTCAAGAGTCTCTCTCCATCTTTCCTGTGGGCTCCCTTCAGGCACTGCAAGGCCACAGTGAGGTCACCCCAAAGCCTTCTCCTCTCCAGGCTGAACAATCCCAATTCCCTCAGCCTTTCCTCCCAGCAGAGCTGCTCCATCCCTCTGCTGCCCTTGGTGTCCCTGCTCTGGTCTGGATCCAGGGGCTCCCTGTCCCTCCTGTGCTGGGCCCAGGGCTGCAGGGAGCTCTGCAGGAGGGGCTGAGCAGAGAGGGGCAGAGGGGCAGAATCACCTCCCTGTGACTGCTGGCTTTGGTAAGTCCTGTAACTTTTGTTCATCTTACTTGTAAAAATGGTCTGATTTTAATGAGAATAAAGTGTTCCAAGAGTCGTGGACAGTGTCTGCATTCATTTCAGTGAGTTTTACATAATAACTTTCTGAATGAGCAATGAGCTACGTGCACTCATAAAAAGCAAATGAATATCTCAGCATCTCAGAAAACGAATGCAATACAGTGGACTCACTACACATTTCTGTTTCAGGAGGTGAGACACTGACCAGTCAAATAAATGTGTGCCCTTCAAATACTAGTTCAATGCCTCTGTGTTTGTAATGCTCTCAGGGTTGGTAATGATACATCACTGCTCTTCAGACAAGCTAAAACCAGTTATTCTCACTACAGATTAATAAGAAAAAGCACAGTCTTGTAATTTTCAAGTAACAAATCATGGATCACAGATAAGCTTACCTAGGAATGTCACTTTCAATGGTTATACATCCATATAGAAATACAATAATCCCAACTACTGAAGATGGAATGAGGAACTCTGTGTATAAACCCAGCCATGCAAAATAAAGTCCTATCTTTTCTCCAAAATACTTCCTGAAAAAGAGATAAAAAAGAAGAAAAAGCACATGTCAAGGGTATAATTTTCAAATATGGTTTACAGCTACTAGACAGCCCCAGAAAGTTAAAATACGAATTGTGAAAGACATGAATGAAAACCCTGAGGATCTTGAAGACAATAGGAACAAATGAAGGGGATGATTTAAACACTTGGCAGTTTGGGCTTCTGTGCTCTGAGAAGTTAGTCCTGGATCATTCTCCTGAGCTGAAATTAGGCAGGTATTGTTACAATACATAATATCTGTTCAGAGGAGACTGTGGTCTTTGCATGTCTTAAAAGAAGTCAGTGAAATAGGAGGAAACATTGGAAAACACTTGGCTCCTCAGAGGAGCACGTTAATTTTTGCCTCTGTCGTACTCCTGGATTCAGTTAGTGAGAGTCATAGAAATGACATCCATGGGACCATACTGACAACATCCTCTAATATCTTAAAAGATGACTAATCTGGGACTGCTGCCAAAGGAGGAAAGTTTACTTGCACACTTAGTACTGGCTTTTCAGAAAGAATATTTTCGTCAGGTTAACAGCCCCTGGACAGCTGGTTAGAAAAAACAGTGTTTGCTCTGAGAAACAGCCCACTGCAGATGTTGATAAATAAGTGGTAGAACTCAGCTCAGCATCTTCATGAATCACACTGCAAGAAGTAAACTAAGCATGGATGAACCTCCCTGATCATTCCAAAAGTACAGTTAGGAGTGATTACAAATATTGCAAAACCCGAAGAGCTTTATAGAACTCAAGAATTCACCAGAATTTAGATAAAATACTACAAGGTTAAAAGTCTTTCACAAGCTAAAGATGATGGAGCAGTGTTGGATAGAAAGCAGCTACACAGAGAGCACTCAGAGCATGACATGGAATGTGAGCAAAAATTAAAATAAATTTTAAATTAAAATAAAATTAAATTAAAATAAATTCATGATATCATGTCTAATAAAAGAAAGGGCTTCCTCTTCATAACGGTTGAGCACAATCCCAGTTTGAGGTTCATTCTGATCCTACTTATCTTAGGACAGTTTTATCCAAGTTTAGCACCCCAGATTTAAATCATTCCTACTGAAAATGCTTAAATGAGATTTTTGGAGGCCTAAACCGAAATCTTCTACTCCAGAATTTGAGTCTAAAGGCCAGACTGCTTGTGCCACAGGAGAGACAGGGCAGGAGTGCAACCATGGCAGAGAGCCAAGGGACAACAGGACAAGCCTCCACAGTCACTTCCAGCTCAGATGGAATGGATGAGGGAAGCAACAGTGAGGGATTTTTATTACTGCAGATCCTGCTGTTGTTCTCACACGATCACAGCTGCAGCTAACTCTGCACTTCCAGGCTCTCCCATGGAAAACTGGGAGTGCAATCCCGCCTTCTTCAGTTTTGCCTTCCATAAGTGCCTCTATTTTCTCATGTCTAACCAAACTTGCTTATGCTTTAGAAAGGATAGATGCAATCCTAAAGGGGAAAGTTAAACAAAAGCATTTTGAGGTGATACACAGAAAACATTATCTTCAGTATGAGCAGATGCCATCCAGAAGCTGGGAAATTGCAGGAATCTTCTAGGAAAAGAGTACAGTCCTTACACCTGACGTTGCAAGGTACCCTAAGCCACAAATTGTGTGAAGAATCAAACAGCACAAGTTAAATCATCACAGTGTGGTTTGAATGCCAATAACTTAAGATTTGAAGCAACTTGGGACAATGAATTTGCAGAGAATACAAGGAAATATGGCATTATATGATATAGCATATTTTATTAAATAATAAATATAAATATTTGTATTGCACATATACAAGCCATATACTCTGGGACTGCCCTCTGACCTGGCATATGCCAGGTAATTTTGGAGGTAATTATACGAAGAAGCTTTCCTTTATTTTCACATGGGAAAATAAAGATATATTTAAAATATTCCTACTCATTAATATACTATGTTGTTAATATGGTTTGTTTAACACGCATTTTAATACACTTTTTTTAATATGAAGTGAGAGAAATAGTTGATTGAAATATAGAACTAACCAAAAGGCATATAGCTTTTCTTCAAGCCTCCTGTGTGAGTCAACAGCAGCAATTGTGTTGGAACACCACAGGATAGAGGAAAACTCCATTTGCTTTCAAGTTTCCTTCTGAATGAGAAGTGACAACCAAAAATTTGACACTAAAGCAGGAAAAGAAGGACAAGAGGGAGATTATTCTTATTATGTCTTCTTACTGCTTCCTTGTTTGTAGAGATGGGCAATGGGCACAGCTAGTAAAGTGTTTCCAATAGGACAGAGCAGGCCCAAAAATATTGTCCACAATCTAAGCTGTTCAAAACTCTCTGTTCTTTTGACAAAGGGCCACAAATTAGCACAGAAAGATTTCAAATGCCAGGAGCACTAAAGAGTAGCTGATCAGGGTCAGGGAAGCTGAAGTTTATGGCTCAAGAGGTTTCCCCTCAAATTTTTAAGCCTTTCAGTGATAAATGTGATCTGTAACCTATAAAGTGAAGGGTTGGTATTTGTATCCATGCCAAAAGAAAATGAGAAGAGCTCAACAATGTCCTGGAAGTATGGAAAAAAAGCAGTTGCCAAGAAGAAAACTGCACTGTGTTTTGTGGCTTAACTGTTTTGAAAAAGGAAAATAATTAAGATGCTGTGCCCAGGCTCAGTCCACCAATGTGCCAGAAAGTGAAATAATCTAAGGAGAAGCAATGACAGATCTTGGAAACATAATGAACGATTTAGGTATGGGTTTATCAAGTCAGAAGAACACAAGACATAGACATGTCTCTTTGACACATCCCAAGAACTCTTCTCTGGTTCCTCTGAATAGGAGTCAAGGCTGTGCAAACACCTGTGACACCCTGAACAAACATCTACTACAGCTGCTGCTGGATTCAGTAGTGAATGAACAGAGGGGGGAAAAATGTGTGCTTCAAGTGTAGAGGAAGGTGTCAGTCAAGAAACAGTACTTTTACAAGTTTTTATGTATTTACACCAAGAACTTGGCATGTTCTCTCATTTACATTGGGATAAAACCAGTTTGACTTTATTATCCTTCAGGAATTACCCATGATTTATGCTGGCATGGCAAAAGAGGAGAATTGAGACCAGAGTCTTGCTCTACCTCAGTAGCTAATTCACATCTGCCTCACATATATCCAGGCAAAGCTAAGGACTAATCCTTTCCAAAGTGTGCTCATGGATACTGCAGAATGTCACAAAAAAAGTGAGTCCGTGGCATTGTGTGAGCTTCATTTCTGCATTAGGGAAATGTCCCTTTAGATACACATATTCCACAGAGGCAGGGGTTATTCCCAAACTAAAGGGCAAATGACTTTGATAAAGAATGTGTACTGCTCCTATCAGAAGCAGCACCAAAGGCTTTATTTCTGTGTGTTGATATGTCATAAGGTGAAATTTTGTTCCTTTCATGTTAGAAGACTTTATAAAGGCTACTTAAATGGCCACCTACCAAGTAGTGACTTCTCATGAACAAGAGTCATGTCTTTAAGGAAAGATTTGGTCAAATTACCCAGAACTCCTGAACAAGCTGAACAAGAGCTGCTCTTCCAGCAGATTATCAGAAACAGCATTAAAAACTCCCCAACAGCAGCAACAATAACCACATGTAGAAAGTGTATTCCCTCCCAGAATTAGAAGTGTTGAGAAGGCCACAGCAGAAATGTTGACTCGTTTCCCTCTGCTTTGCCCATATAACACTTAAACCAGACATCTGCAATGCACTTTGGTCTGTCTGGTTGCAAAACCAACATCAAAAAGAATAACTGATTATTAAACCCTCTGCTTGCACGTTGGTCACAGTGCTCCCGTGCCAAGTTGTGCAATTTATAAATAGACTAAGGTTTGGGGAAGGGGGGAGAAAGAGAGAAGGAAAAACCCCTTCAGTTTTGACCCTGTGAAAACAAGTGTGGGCACCTGGAATGTGAATAAAGAGTGCGGTGCGTGACACACGCTGGAAAGAACTCCAGAGACGTTCAGGAACAAAGCTAAAAAAGCAAGGAAGGGGCGCTGTGGACACTGAGTCACCTAACTGGGAAATCTGCACAGAACTCCTCAGTGTTTAAATTTCCATACCCCACTCTAGGCCAGCTGTCACTTCATGTTTCCATTTCACTCCACCACCCCTTTGGTTGAGGAGTCTTTTAGACGCGATGGCTCTGTGCAAAAGGAAACTGATTTACAGCTGCCGCTTGGGTAAGGTTCCCCTGTGCAAATGGTCAACCAAGTCACACGTACTACTTCAAAATTAACTTACTTGCACAGTTTAGGGGTGAAATTCTGGTATTTCTGTTGTTGGGGAGAAAGACAAGCAGTTTAGTTTTATGTCAGAACATCTTTACTGCCAAGGCCAGTTTAAAACTTTCTTTCTCTGTCCCTGTGCACATTCCCTCTCTGACCCACAGCAACAGTCCCTAGGAACACAATTTATTCTTTCAGGGCTTTTGCAACCAGAGGAAAACCTACCATTATGCTGCAGGTAGAGCTGTGATTATGCTTAGAAAGTGAGAAGCAATTCTAGACACATGGTAAGTTCAGAACACATATATTTTGTTCGGTTCTGAGATAATAGTTCCCACCATTGGAAGTTTCCCTCTCAAAACTGCAGACCTCTTTCAGAAAGACTGCTGGAATAGAGGGAAAGCCCCAGTCACTATGAGATGATCATGAACATTGCTGAGCACCCCAAGATTTCACTCCAGGTAGAGCTGCCTATGTCCAAACTTTTCTGGATTTGTCATTCTTTCTTCACTTCAACATTTTCTCAGGGCAAGATTCAAGCACTTATTACAACCATCTGGGACACCTGGGTGGAATTAGTGCTCAGCAGCAGCACTGAGGCTGCTGTGCATCCAGAGATCTTGGAGATTTCCACCATGGTTGTGCCTGACAGCACATATTCCATCCAGGCACTCTCAAGAAGGAACATATCAGTGCTAAATCCAGATACACAGAGAGTGCACCAAATGGAGCAATATGGAAGCTAAGAAAAGATCCTGGCAGAAGACAATCCCTCTTGTAACAATGTGCCAAGAGACTGAAAAACTTCTTTTATTAAAATTTTAAGAGGGGAAAAAATAACTACAGAATCTCAGATAAATGGCAATGCATCTGAGTTTGAGGTAGGAAAGAAAATGTCCTTCAGAAAGGCCAGCTGGTTCCTCAGAGAGAAAACAGAGAGGAGACTTTTTGTCCAGGGTAAAAGCCTGTGTTTTTTCCCTATACAGGGCATAAAAATCAAGAATGTCCAGTAGAGCGTGATTAAAAGTGTGTCTTTGAATAGAGTTCAGAACCTGACACTTTTCCCCTGAAAACAGAATGAAGAAATGTGCCACCAGAGCCGTTTAATCAAGCCCTTTATTAAAGTTCTTGTTTGAAACATTGCCTAACAAATATTTGCTGTGTCCTTCAGTGGTACTTCAGTTTGGAGTCAAACTTACCTAAAATACAGATATATTTATCTTTCAAGCCACTGTGGAATTTTAATTTTGATTCCTTATAGGAGTAAAAAAAATCCACTGTCATAATATTGCAACTCCATGGAGAACAGAAAATGTTAATTTTATTTAGAGGTAGAACTATGTTTTTCCCTGGTTTTATTGGCTCTTAAGAAAATTTACTATTCAGTAGACTAACAGGGAGAAATTGATGTGTGTGGAGGAAAGGGATATTCAAGTTCTCAAATTCTAGTGGATTCAAAACCTCTGGGGAAATATAATAATTATATCAAAATAGCTATTAACTACAATAATAATAATAAATATTATTAATAGTCAGGATTTGTGTATTAAATGCAATTTAAAAATATCAAAAGTCCAAACCTTATCCTACAAAGAAAGAAAACTAGGACAAGCCACTCTCTGAGCCTCACAGATTCGTGAACCTTATGCTTCCATTCCAAGAAATTGTCAGAACACAGCTGAAAGTGCATAGCTTGTGGTGATGGATTATGAACTGAAAAAACCCTTTGTTTACTGACTGTAGGAGAAAGAACAATAGGAGCATAATAAGTAGACATGTAATGTGACTGAGACTGAAATTAGGGCTGACAACTGCCAAATGGATAAGCAAACAACATGATGCTGGATAGTCAGAAGCACTGTAATTGCATTCTCCTCTGTGTTCTGGGACAATACAAAACTTCAGAACAGGTTTGGAAGGATTAAGTGCCTGATTACATTATTCTGTTGATGTTTCCTGTCATTTGCTTAGTGTAAAAAAGTTCTAAATGGCCCTGAGCCTGCAGAGGCCACAGCACACCTTGCTCAGGGAAGACATTTTCAGCAGGAGTAACACAGAGTTTTGCCTGTCACGTCCAAGATTCCATGCATAAAACAACCCATGGACACTGTGCCTCTCCTCACCTTTCTTTTAAGTTATTCTCTCTTTATTTAGCATTTAAAAAAATGTCAGTAACCTTCCCAATCTGGAAAATTAAAAATCCATGGTTACCTGAGGCTAATTCAAAGATAGTGGAAGTCAATCAGAGCATACCTGTGAAGAAGGATGTTTCATTTTATAAACAACTCAGGGCACCAAGTGACACTCTATGTAAGAACCAATTAATTCAGTTATACAGATAATATTTTCTCTATAATAAACAAATACAAATAAGGAGTAACCTATTTAATATGAATCAACTTTTCTTTTGAACTTTCTTTTAGGAAAAGAGTTTACTTAGTCTTTTTCTTCCTATCTTTTTAGTACCTATTACAACTTGCTTCTGCCTTTTTGTACTTGAACAAATGTGAGGTCATTGACATCTCATCACTTCCTTAATCTCCAGTTTCCACAAGATAATTTGCATGATTTTATTCATCTCATTTGACAAGAGTTTGAACCTCAAATACTGGTGTCTTTTCCAAAATATCTTTCTTTGATAATAACTAATATTTCATGAGAGCTTTCTTGCTTTTCAAGTTAATATAGCTAACCCTTACTGCAGAGCCTGAATTCATTTCATGTATTTATTTTAGTAAGTAGGTCCTTGTTAGCGCTTGCATAGCGTTACTGCTGTCAGATAGACACCATCTGGTGGCTAATAAACAGATGTATCATTTCCAATTAAAAACAAGTATAAAAAAATTATCTTTTAGTCACCACAGTGGAAGGGGGTCAAGTCAGGGAATACTGAAGTAAACTGAACATCCGTAAATCAACAGGTCCTGATGGGACGTACTCACAAGGGCTGAGGGAGCTGGCAGATGTCATTGCAAGGCAGCTTTTGATAATCTTTGATTGATGGTGGCAACTGAAGAAGTTTCCAAAAGGTAGAGGAAAACAAATCTCACCCCTATTTTCAAGAAGGGCAAGAAGAAGGACCTATGGAACTACAGGCTAATCTACTTCACTCTCATTTGTGCCCATCACTTCTTGTCACAGGACACAGATGAGAAAAGCCTGGCTCCATCCTTTTCTTACCCTCTGCTCAATATGGCATAAAAATCTTAATTTTTTTCTGCTATCTCTACTGACTGTGGAAGTTCTCAGATTTGCCATATTGAAAGCTTTCCTTAAGCTTGTGTTTTCTGGGCATAATTTTTATGTGGTGCCCAGTTCTTGATCTCTCCCCTTGTCATCCTGGTTTTGTCCAATGTTAAAGACAAGTTACTGGATCAGACAAAGCCATGGCCTATCCTAATATAACTTATGGACAGAGAGGATCCTCATAAAAAATATCATAGTATGGGGGAATACCTTTAAACCAGAAATGGGTTGGTCTTTACCCGTGGTTAGCACTCAGGAGCCAGAAAATAACTTTTTCTCAGCCCAGCAAGCCACAGTCAGAACCTTCTACAGAGATTAGGACATTAAGAGCAGTTCTACAAGAAAGATAAGCAGACCTGCAGCCACCCAAATGCAGCATCTGTTTTCTACTCCCTGCAGTTCCCAGCCACACACACCTCTAGATGCCTACAAATATTCACATGCAGGTAAATATTTAAATGTGCATGGCTTCTGTTTCTAAACGAGGCCACTCGCCTCTGTCTTTTTTTTTCCTCCAGTTTGGAAGAACAAACTTCCATTTCCTACTCAAAATACATTGATGTCACCTCCAAAGACACTTTTTGGATGGGACCTGTCAGTCTTATCCATTCAAAAGTACAAGTTTCTGGCTGTGAAATTTAAGCATCATTCAGGCATTATTGAACTTAGCCTAAGACAGTTCTTAACACAAAGAAAACTGAATTCTAGCTGCCTACAAAACTCCTCTGTCCAAGAGGGAGATCCCAGGAAGTTGTGCAGCAACCTCAGTCATCAGAGACTGAGACTTTGCAGAGGTCCTGATATAGATATACACATCTTCTGCTGGATCTAGCTTTTGAAAATCCCACTTCAGGAGGGAGGAATCTGGGTGGTGATGAGGATCCTAGTGCTCAGACAGTGATCTGAAGCCTGGGAATATGTTTATCAGAAAGAAGGGATCTGTTTTTCCTCACTACTACAATCCCAGCCTACCGGTTTAAAATTCCATTTCTCATACAAGCAACAATAAATAAGACCAAGCCCTTGCCAAAAGAGACAGAAAGAAGCACTTCCTACAGGGCTGGCAAAGCCTGTGAAACGCAGAGCTGTAAGTAAATCATCTTACTCCAGTCACAGGCGTGCATCCAGCAGAATAATTCAATACAAACTCCTTGGTGATTTATGCACCACGAGCAAAACCCCCCTGCTTTGCAATAAACAATGGCAGGAGCACTTGGGTAAGACCTCTGATGAGAAGTTCCAGTGAGGGGAGGGAAAACTCCCCACAACTCAGCTGAAAAGTGCTGCCCTAGCATCAAACTCCTCAAATGCAGACCATTTTCATGGATGTACAACATGATCATAATGGTCATTCGTTAAGAAGCTGGGGTTGTGGGGGGGTAATGAGATCATGGAAAGGGAAAAGAGGTATAATGATGGAGGAAATGTTCATTTTTCACCAGCTCAGACTCTGCTCCAGCGTCCCACCTGCTTCTGGCCCCCTCCAGGAAGCTTTCTGCTGTAAAATCTGGCAGGAAGGACATCAGGGATGAGTGGATGCTGGCACAGCACTTCCCACTGCACCTAGAGCTTCAACGACAATGAACTGCAAGCTGGACATATCTCATGTTGGGAAGGAACCTTCACTGTATAGATTCTTGGAGCTATAAAAAGATCTGACTTCAAAGTGCAATGGGGTTACAGCAGAAAAGATGCTCAGATTATTGCCTCAGGCGTGTGTTTGGCAGAGCTTTGGAAAGGAGCTGGATGGACAAGTGCCAAAGATACTGGTAGAGCTCATGGGGCATTTTTCTACTTAGTGCTGTGTTTGCTCAATTACTGCACTTTCCCAGGCTTAAAGCTGTTTTGGTTTTTTTCCTAACAGAATTCCTTGCACACACAGCCTCAGCATCTCTGTGAACATTGAAGATTTGCCTGCTAAAGGCAGTCAGAGAAGAATTGCAGGGACACCGTGCATCAGAGAGAGTTTTCAGTTCTTGTGAGATAACCAGATGCTACAGGGGTGTTTCTGCCAAAGCAGTTCTGTTCCACAAAAAAAAAAAAAGGATGGTATATTTGGTGAGATTAATTCCCAATAATAATATAGGCAGGACAGGGAAGATGAGGAATTAAAGCATACAAGAAAATCTCCACTTTGAGGATCAATAACCCCAAAGTAAGCATAAGCAGTGACTGAATAATATTTCCTCTGGGACTGGGAATCACAGACTTTATTTTCAAGTCCTGAGAATTCTAGACAGTATGTGGAGCAAACAGGAGATGAGGATGTGACTAAAAATCATCGTGGTGAATGAAGAAGTCATTTGTTCAGGCATTAGGCAGGATAGAAGGGCTCAGTTGGGGCAAGCTGTACCACAAATTGATCTTAACCACATTTTTGCAAATGAAGAAACACCTATCTCTAAAGACAATAAAAACAACATTTTAGCAGAACTCCCCTGTTCTTATTTTATCTCTCTTTTAAAACTACTCCAAGGGGGGTAAGCAGATACATCCAGGTTTGGGCCTTTTTTTTGGTGAAGATTGATGAAAGAAGCAAAAGGTCAAAAGGCAAACCAGTACTGACAGTTTGGGTAATGCCTGATTGCTTACATTGAGCACTGTTCTACACAAGCCCCAAGACACTCAAAGAGAAGGCAACAGTTTCCAGAGCTGAGACAGTCAAACTTTGGATCACAGGTCTGTCACTGCTTTAAAAACTGCCAGGAGAGGCAAGTTCCTGACTTTAGAAACATAGCATTCATGGCAGGAACAGGGGGGGACTGGGGATGCTCAGTCAAGAGCAGGTTCAACATGGGTACACCACAATGAAAGGCCAGAATTCATTACACACCGAGGTGAAACAATTTTCCACCAAAGGAAAACATAGTTACAGATAGGAAGGAGGGAATATATTAGCTAGACATTTTGACTAACAGAAACTGCTGAGTTTTGATTTATGTTCTATACACTATAAATAATATTTTAGTTAACTTGCTTCCCTATCTGCCCCTGCAAAAAGAGTTATTGTATACATAGTCTCAATCTTTACATGTCTTCCCATTTCAGGCTTTATAGCAAGAGGCATTTGGAGCTTTGAAGGTAATCAAGCTATAGATAATGTAGCCTGTTAGCTACTAAGAAATTGGGTGAAATTCTAGAAATGGGAGATAGAAATTAAAATATGAAAAAACATTAGAAAATGAGCTGGGGCCTTATAAAAGCAGTGATAACAAAATAAGCTCCACCACAATTAGAAGTGAGCCAGCTCTGCCTGATTTTCCTGGAGTGACGTAATCTTAGATTAATAGACCAAGAGACAAAAAGGTGACCTCCTCTCTACAAGGATGGTCCAATCCTGAAATTTCAGTTCCTACATGGCTTTCCAGCTGCAGGTATTTCAAGATGCCCATTACCAGGAAAATGTGCCAGTTTTCCATGAGTTAAAGCTTTCCTTTCTCAGAAGGAAAACCACCTCTTTGTGACATCATAATCTTAGATTATTCCCTTCATCTGTCATTTAGAGCTCCTAAGTGATAAATGTTGCATTACAACCAGAAATAAAATCTATTATAAATTTCTACTGCGCTTCTTACACTTGTGTTTATTTTCTTGACTTGCTAGAAGTCATCAGAGATGTCCTTCTGAAAACCAAAAAACTGTGACTGTAAATAAAATCAAGGGATATTTGCTCCAAAGAGGGGGGGGAAATTTCTTGAAAGTGGTGCAGTGTTGGAAGAGGTGAAGCTGTACGATCTCCATCCCAGGAGGTTTCAAAATGCACGAGCAATTTGATCTGGCTTTCAAGCCAACTCTGCTTTGAGAAGAGAGGAGCTCTAAGGATAACCTATTACTTCTAAAATCATGTTGTCAAAACTTTGATTAATATTCAATAGCATGCAAAAACATAAAACCTGCTTTCTTTATGCAAGGTCATAGAACTCTTAGAGAACATCCTCCCTGTCTCTGGATCAACAGTAGCATCACTGCAGAGCTTGTTAAAAACTGAATTTGAACTCATCTTCATCTGAGAAAAGAAAATCATCAAAAATAGAAGAAAATCACTAAGTCACAGATGTTTTATAGCATTTTTTATATTACAGGGTAAGGACTGAGAGGAACTACTGTTGCTAAGTGCAACAAAATTCCTAGAAAAAAGTCACACAAGAGAAACTCCTCTCTAGTGAAAATCAGTACTTAAATTAGGATGACAGAAAAGGTTTTACAACAGACAGACCTCCAGAGCTCTGAACACTCTAAAACTGCAGCTTTCATTTTCTACTTTTTAATATACCCCTCAGGCCTTCCTGAGATCCAGACTAAGGTCCAGTATTTTTCATTCATCATTTTCAGTACTTCTAGCCTAAGATATCTGTTAGAAAACAATTCACGATTTCTCTCATAAATAACTGTTTATAATCCTCTTCATACAAATTAAAAAGAAATAAGCAAAAAAGAATTGAAATTCATATTTGGACATTCATATGCTTTTGAAAATAAAGCACTGCATTAGGCAGACTGTGCTTCAAACAATGCTTTTTTATATCTGGATGTGCACTGAGAAATGAGGTGTTGCAACGTCTTACAAATCAAACTTCAATTCACACTGTATTACTTGCACATTCTGCACTATATATTTCCTTAAAGTCTTTATCTGAAATTGTTCTGCTGTAGAATAGAAATATGTAACACACATTGTGTTTTTATTTGGTGAAACCTTCCTTACTCACAGCTGCATTTCTTTTACAAAAAAAATCTGTCTTTTCTTATGGCCCAAAGCAGTCCACAAAGCTAGAGAGGGATATTTTTACAGGTTAAGAGACAGGAGTGAACGGAATTATTGGTGAATATTATAATGGTCTTTTATTTCCTTTTGTTATTAGGAACTTCAAAATTTTCTGAGACTAACTATGCAGTTAAATTCCCTGAGGATTACAGATATTAGAAGAGAACCCCCAGTCTGAACCAAGGGTGAGCATAACAAATATGTGGCTCCTGTCTTTGGTGTACAATCCACCGGCAACTGGCAACAATTGTGTGGTCAGAAGGAAGGTGCTGAGGCACCAGGAATAACCTAAAATAATTCTACAGTGCCACATCTAAACTTCCAGCATAGACACTTGAGTTAAAGAATGACTTTCAGTTTGCATTCCTGCTGAATGAGTGAAAGAGTAATAGTCAAATATACGTTGCAAGCTGTATTTAAAAACTAGCAGCGTACCTCAACAGAGTTAATGAATTTGAAAACTGCAGGCAGGACAGGCTTTGAGTAAAAAGAAAGATAAATGCTGCTTCATCTGTCCATCAAAGCCTGAATTTAAACTTAAGTTACACCAGGAAAAAAAAAAAAAGTTGGGTATCATCTAAGCAATCTAAGTAAGGAAGGTCACACTAAATTAGCAAAAAGCACAAAGTGTGACTTGTGATGTCTGCCAAGGGAATAAGTATCCACATCAAGGCTGAGCTCAAATACCCCCATGGCACAAAAGTGAAGAAACCCACTTCACTGGCAGAAAGAGAGGGGTGGCCATTCTCCAGGTACATCTACACTGAAGCTCTAACATTAGCCAGGAAATAAAAAACACATTTATTTTAGTGGTAACAGTCAAATTTGCAGTCAAGCAAAATATGGAAGATAAAAGCAAGAAAAGTCATCTCTGAGAACAGAGAATCAATTGCACATGTCTGGTCTTCTTTTTGTTTCTCACAGAAGTTTAAACCACAGGATTTCTATGAAATCATATCAGCACAGTGAAACATTATAATGGAGACAGCAAAATACAAATGAAGATGGAGTGTAAGCAGATGTACCTCTATTTTTAACTCAGCTGAGCTGTCAGGTCTGCTAAAACTTGAGAATTCCTCTAGCCAGTCCCAGCTTAGTTTAACACTTGCAATATTTACTAACAGCACAGCAGGTGTTGTAATCTCATTCTGAGCTTACCTGTTCCACACAGGAGCTTGGCCCAGAGTGACTGCCATACAAAAGGTACAGAAATTTGGCACAAAACCACTGAAGCAAATACAGAGGAAATTTCAAAGCCTTGCAGAACCTCAGTAGGGTTTGATGGTCTCACTTCCACTTGCCAGTTTGCAACATCTTGTTCCCAAGAAGGAGCAATTTCTCTCATGTTAAAAGTTAGTGCTTCACTTTTTTAAAAGTTACATGCAGTATTTCCATTTAAAATATAACCAAGTATTTTACAAAGCTTATTTGCTATCCATATTACCAACTGCAGCTTTTGCAGGCAATCACGTAGGGGCAGATCATAGAATAAAAAATGGCTGAAGTTTGATTATTCAAAAGACAAATAGTAACAAATGCCACCTCTCTTATACGAACAAATTATTTTAAAATAGGTATTTGTTGAGGGTTTTTTTATTTCTTAATATCCTAGTTCATTTCTTCCTAGATAGACATCTTATAAAAAGAATATTTCTAGTCTGCAGTTTATTCATTTTTTTTCTTTACTCAGTATTTCTAGTACAAACAAAATATGATACAACAAAAACTCTTTTGTTTTGGCTTTCTTTTAGTTATTGTGGGAAATCCTTAAAAATCATGACTGGTTTGTTTTGTCTTATTTTAAAGCCAACTTCTATGTTTGTAAAGAAAAAATTTATAAATATACAAATCAAAACCCCACTGGGAACACATATGGATGTGTTCAGATGAATAAAACTTGTAAAACCAGGAGTAAAAAAATCAAATCAATCTGAAAACTGTCAAATACTTTCACACTGATTCATGATGTGAACACCAGCTTCTGATTATTCACCAGATTTTGTGACCATACCCTCCAATAAAAATTCACCAATGTAAATGGCAATTCCTCTCCTTTGAACAAATCAATACCTTAAAAACCCCAAAAACTGAAGTATGACATTCTTCCAGGAATGATCACTATAAAAAAGCATAGGTAATGATTGTTTAGTGTATTTTTGTCATAGTAAATTATTATCAGAGCCACACAAAAAAACCAGTGAGGACATTCTTTTCAATGTTCTGATCAATTCAAGATTTCTTTGGCTGAAGTAAGTGGAAATGATTTAATTTGCATCACCTCAGAACCAGGTCCTTTGGTGCTTTACACAAGTCCACATTACCTTATGAGATCAATAGGCTGAAACTTGTAAAACACTCCATATCTTGCCCATTCTTGATACAGCAACTAAAGAAAGAAAGAAAGAAAAAAAACCCCTGGAAATTAACTTGAAACAAGTCATTCCTTCCGTTTTTACAAACATCTTCTAAGAGTTAAAAAATATTTGCTGCACTCCTGGGGCTGCTAAACCCAGCAGAGCCCACAGAAAAGCCACTTTTGTCCCCATTCTGGGGACATCACACAAGGCCACGTCTGCTGTTGGACATGCAGATTCACCCACAGCTTACAGAGAGCTCAAAGGAAGGAGCGGATTCTACAGAAAATTCTTGCAGCAGGAGGAATCCAGCTGGAATAGGAGCAGGGATAAAAGGAAACCTTGTAGGACCTGGGGTAAATTGACCACAACACACTCAACTGCAACAGGCAAAGAATTTGGGATAGTCTTGCTTATTATTCCCTCTTTGATTCCTGTGATTTATGTGACACAACTTCACTGAAGAGGATTGTCCTGCCTGCCATGCTGATATTTTCATATGAATACTTGTTCCTGCCCACTCAAAATCAGCCCTTGCCATTATCCCCCAGTATTACCTACAAAATGTTAGCCTGGTCATACTAATAAATGCTTTCACTCAAATATGCAAAAGAAGAAAGTTAAAACTATTACATTCTTAAAACTCCCCAAAGGCTGCTTTGAGCCCAGCCACAGAATGGAATTTAAACAGCAAAAAGAAAGTTCTGTCCAAAACAGCATTCCATTTAGGAAAAGGTACTTTCTGTAAGTTTATGAGGATTTTTTAATCTGCTTCTAATAATAGGGATGCTGCTCTAGTATATGACAACAATGGATTTCCCAGGTGGGTTATAAAGCCCTCATGGATTTTTTTTAATGTCAAACCTTAGAGACAGCAATGAAGGGTTACAAGTTGCCAGTGGGCCAGAAGCCTCAAGACTAAAGCAGTGTTTATACTCATGGTGAGTTATCATTCTGCTACTCAATACCTTTCTTAAAAAGATTTTTTTAGAACAGAAATCACACTGAAACTGGAAAATTCCTTTACTCTTAGGAAAAATTGAAACTCTCTCAGTTTTAGATTTTCATTACAGATTTCTAATTCTCATAAGATGGGACAAAAGTGTTGTGTCACAGTGCATTTTCTCCAAGGAAATACTGAAGGATTAACCTGTAATGTTACAAACTGGTACATAAACCCCAATTACTTGTGCTGCCCTATTAGCATAGGTACCCCGTAAGTACTCAGATCATTTTGGGGGCTTTTACAAGAGAAAACTGAATTCAAAGATACAGATAAGTTAAAGTGGGCAAAATAAAAGGGGACAGAGGAAAAAAAACCTCAAAAATGCCCTCCTTTCTTTTAAACCTGATCAGGGGTCTTCAGGAAATTAAACACTGAGACTATTAGAATCAGATAGAAAACAGATGATGTTATGCATAGGAATACTACAGAAGATTCAGGGCCTAGGCAGCAGGGACATATGTGAATAATCAATGAAGTATTTCTGGAAAGAAGCTTTTATGTTTTTAATACTTAACACTTCATAACTGAGCCTAATAGGCAGAATAAAAAGAGGGCAGCACAAAATACAACTACTAGGGAGAATATTTTTCCAGACACTGGTCCTTCTAGGCCCTCTTCCCCCCATTCCACCATACCCAATCTTCCTCCATTGACTAATCTTCATTTAGTTTGTTTATCTAAAATTTTTGCTTTCCAAGTAATCTATGGAGCTGCCTCTCAGAGAAAATTCTGCAAGTCCAGAGCAGACAATTCCTTCATGAACAAAAAGTTCAAAGTAACAGACACAAATAAAAAAGCTTTTTTTATAGTTTGTTTTCAAAGTTTGTTTTGCTTACCAAGGTTCATACTCTAAATTAAATTGTATACGGCACATGAAGACATCTAGTGGCTGAATGGCAACATTATTTACCAAAAAATACAAAGATTATGTTTTCAAATTTTACTAATTCTGCATTGGAAAAATCAGATTTATTTGTATGACCTCAATCTTCATAGTATAGTAAATATTGGAGGTTTCCAAATGTTCCCTTTTTCCTCCCTACTATTTTCCCTCTGCATTTCCCAGCCTATTGTTTGCATTTCAAGGAAAATAACATTAGAGAACAATATGGAAAAGATCTTAATAGATTACTTATTAGTAATCTATAAATCTAAATAGATTATTTATAGTAATTAAATGGTTTTTTCCCATTTCTAAAAGTAAGTATACATATTAAATGCAGTTTGAATTCACACTTTCTTTGGGGATTGATCTATTTTTGAATGTCTTTTGATAGCTAGAAACTTTATTTACAAAATAATTGGAAGCAGATTTTTAGAAATTCCATGCAATTTAGTTGAACACACAATCAAATGAGAAGTACAACTATGTTTTATTTTAGTAACCACTGCTCTCAAGGAGCATTTGGTTAGGAAAATAAAATTATTATATGAGTTATTTAATTTTAGCTTCCCTACAGGTTGAAAATCTTGTCTATGTACGCAGACAGAAACTGGAAGCATTTATATTTCAAGATGTAAATTTCAAATTAAATTAACTGACATGCTTCATAAGAAGATATAAAAATCTTGCAAAAACATTTTATGTGCAGAAATAGAGGAAAATATGTAATTCAGAAAATGTATGCATTTGTTAAAACAGCTACTTGTTCATACACTAGCTAATGCTTTACAATGATATTTAAAACATCATTTATTACATTAAATATAATATGAAATAAATTTTCCAGTGTATTTTACCTTTCTTTCATTCATGTCATCATTTTGACCTTCATATTCACCCTGGAGACAGAAAATAATTTAATGACTGATGTAAAAGCAGAAAAAAACTAAATAAAAGTATTTTACCTGTTCCTACGTTGTTGATTTTATTTTTAGGTCACAACTTGAAATGTACTTATATAAGAGTTTTCATATTAGAATCACACTTAGAATAGATTTTCAATGTCACAGACAGAAAATAATAATGTCTGTGAAGGGAGGTCTCCTGAGTGACACCAGCAGAGAACTGGATTTGTAATAGTGTGTACGTACATCATGAAGTGGGTAGGCTGCATCATAAACATTGTTTGCTATTAACGTGCTGATTCCTAAAAGAAAAAGAAAAATTCAGGTGGTCAACACGCACAATTGAAGAGAAAACCTTATTACAGATTTCATTTCATGACATTTCAGAGCTGTATAAATTATAATATTCAGAATGAGAATAGAGCAACATAGGAGTTCCTGACTGTGGAAAATATTTTTCAGAGAAACTCATTTCCATAAAGTGCTTTTTCTTCAGTGAACAGCACAGTTCAAAGACTCTCCTGGCCACTTTCTCATCCTGATAGCAAAGAGCCATGTGACTGAGGAGCAAAGCATCCAGAAGTCCTTCTTGAATCTTTACAATGGTCAGAACCATGGATCCCCACTGGTCAACAATTAAAAACAACCCCCAAAAAACTTCCACAGAAGTTTGTGGATATGAAATCATAGAATGGTTTGGGTTGGCAAAAAGATCAGCCAGTTCCTGCCTCCTGTCATGGACAGGGACACCTTCCACTGTCCCAGGTTGCTCAGAGCCCCTTCCAGCCTGGCCTTGGGCATTTCCAGGGAGTTTAGTCTAGCAAGGGAATTCCCAGCAGTGACTGCAGCACCTGGAGACAGACACAAGATCCCTGCTGGCTCTCAAGACCTGCAGCTCCTACAGCAACTGCATCTTCAGTCTCTGGAGATGAAAACAATTGTTCCATAAAAACAAAAGATAAGTAATTTCTATTAATTAGGTTTATATATATATATATAAATTTGTTCCTGGCCTCTCTGCTTTCAATGCCCAAAAAAAAAAGTAACCAGCTGTCATGTATTTAGTGATGAAAAATATGTCATAGTCAAATTACATATTGTCCTGAAATATCTGGGAAAAACCTTCTGGTCAGAGATGTTAGACAGGCGGTATCAATAAATGTTTCTGTTGATACAAAGATGAGTACAACTACATGCATTCATAGAATCAGAAATTATGCTTAGATAATGTCAAGCCTGCTCCTGAAAACATTAGATGTTTGGAAGTTTACAGTGGTTCAGAGTTATGCTAGAAGAAAATAAGCCTTCCTTGTATAATATTATTGGAGAGGAATCAGATTCATCCTTACACAGATGTAAAGAAATCCATCAGCAAATGTGTTTGAAGTGTTGTTATTTTCATAAAACAGGTTTATAAAATCAAAGACTGCTATAAGCACTCCCAACCTCACTGTCCTGTCTCTTGTGCAAAATTTCAATTAACTCCAATAAAAAAAATTGTTTAAAAAATCTTTTAAACCTCTCCTGATGAGTGGTTTTAAGCTTAACACCAGCGAGATGGGAAATCCATAGTGACCTATGAAACATTGTTTTGGGGGAGGATCTCAGAAGACCAAAGGAATAAGAGAATGTAGGTCAAAAATTATGCACAATCCTGTTTTGGCTATGGACCAGAAAGATGGAAAGGATGAGAATGCTAAAATAGTTATTTCATGTCAAATGAATTCTTGAACTGACCTTAACTTGAAGTGCATCAGGCTCACGCTATTTTCACACTAAGGTTAAAAATTTCCTAAAAAATTATTCCTAGTCTGTTCATCCCTAATGCTAGCTTTTATTCCACTACAAACCAGAACAAGCTATTAAAGTAAACAAAACCTTAAGAGGCAAATATCTCCATGGGCAAAGTGCTCTATCTCTTCCTACTCTGGCCTTCAGCTTCTCTCCAGTTTTCTCCCCAGCTAATTCCAAAGTCTCCAGGAGGGTTCCCAGCAATCCAGAAAAATAAGGCAGCATTCCCGTCTATTGCCCCACTGGAGACATTTGAGCAGATCAAAACATAGAACAACACCAAACAAACTGTTCAAATAGCAGCATCTGCCAAAAGATGTTTTAGAAATTGAGAATATCTGACATTTTAAAGCCATAATTTCTCTCTTTTTTTAAGGAAATAGTGTGGCAGTCACAAATTTAAAAGTTTGTCCTGAGAAAAGACAAGTGGTTTTGGTTGAAAAAGCATTTTGTGTGGCTTTTATTTTGTTACACAAATCATGTAATTTCAATAAAACATATGTCTCCTGTTCAAGGAAACCTAAATTAATCTATTTTCCTATACCAAAAACATGTGTTATCGGAGCTTCCTTGCCCAAAATCACACTAGGACCATGCAGAATTTTGCTGCAGCACATTATTTGCCAGGAATGTTACCCTTGGAAATTGTGATCTGTCCATAGGTGGTCGGGCTGACAGAAAGATTTCCAGAAAATATGTCAGACTGGGAGCACCATCACTTCTTTTCCACTAGGGAGATATGTGCCTTGATCTCACAATGGGTGAGAGAAAAAAGCAGAGAAAAGAGAATAT
Organism: Prinia subflava; assembly: GCF_021018805.1. Taxonomy (NCBI): domain Eukaryota; kingdom Metazoa; phylum Chordata; class Aves; order Passeriformes; family Cisticolidae; genus Prinia; species Prinia subflava. The sequence goes on along the minus strand of NC_086250.1, from coordinate 9,453,632 downwards.
ATACACCTGTACAAATTCTGAACCTTAAGAAAATTAAATAAATTCTGAACCCCAAGCTCCAAATATTTCAGCATTATCCCAGAAGTATCTTCAAAACAGTCATATTTAAGTCATATATTTCACTAGGCAGCTCAGGGAGGTAATTTTTAAAGCCAAAGTAATAAAAATAACCTGGAAGGGTGAATTATTCAATTGAAATGGCAAGAAAAATATGGTTCTGCGAGGAATAATACAACATATTGCAGTTGACATCTGAATTTTCCACAGCAGATCATACAGTAATCAAATTCAATTTTATAACAATTCTTGAAATATGAGTTATGTGCCAGATGCTGCACCTGTAGAAATGAAAAGCCAGCTCCCATTACCATCCAAACCATGGGCTGGAAATTCTGATTTTATGCCTCAGAAAAAACATTTAGCTCAATCTCTAATTTTTTTTTCTTTTGCGAAGATGTGCCATCATATCTTGTGACCTGCTATCAATATTCTGTGAGATATCTAAATAATTCCTTTCAAAAGAACACCTCTAATTCTCTTCCCTCCACCTTACCCATGCTGTTTCTGGTCTTTGTAGATGTGCGCTTCAAAATTTCCCTCACCTGCAAAAAAGAACACTGGGTTACCACACAAATCCTCTTTTAGCATGAATTTCATCACCGAATTAGCAATAAAACAAAGTTCTAAAATAGGTGGCTTCTGCAGTGTTTGTTTGCACAAATATTCAATTTATTTAGCAGATTTTATTAATAGTTTATCTGCCCTAACATCTGTAGGCTAAATCCTGCTGTGTCATGTCCTTATAGAAGCATTTGAAATGAAAGGACTATATGGAAGGAAATCTTGTTAAAGATTAGGAGCAGGGCTGAGAAGAGCTTTGAACAACGAAGAGGAGTCAGCAGCTTCCCTGCAGAGCATTTCCCACTCCTGAACCACCCTGCAGCTGCAGAAATGAATTCCTTACATTGACACATACCAGGAATTAGTGTTCTGCACTAATAAGAACACATAAATGCATAAATTAATGAAATTAGCAAAGTTGAAACTAAAACGCTCCCTGTAAATCCCATTCTAAACCCCACTAGCAAATCCCACAAGAAGACAAGGGTATATTAATTTTATTAACTTACTATTCTGCTGCGGGTTGCATTGTCAAAAAAGGTGTCTTTGTCTTTGATGTTATACCTAAAACATTGAGGAAAAAGAAAATCAGCTCTGTTTTAAGACATGGAAGCAGCAAGTAAGAGAACATATAAGATTCTAATTTAGAAATCACTCAGAAAAACAGATGTTTAAAGGAGATACAGGTGACATAGTGCAGCATAATAGAATGTGCTGTTTAAGACCCAGTCATTCAGAGCTCTACCAGGATTGCACTGATGGTGGGCATAAAAATGCAAAATGATTAGCTAATTTAAAATGCCTTTGGACAAGAAGAACCTCTCTATTGTTTACCGAAGATGCTCTTTTAATATTTTTCTTGTAACATCCCCTCAATGTTATAACATGCTGAGGTTATGTTATTTAGTTTCAACCAGCCTGATGCAGATATTCATTACTCTTTTCCTGGCCACTAAACAGTCAGCATTTCACTTGATTTCAAATACCCATTCCACTGAAATTATGCTTTCCCTTAAACCTCAAAATCATCATATGTGAGATTAGGTTCCCAGTTTATTCTCCTCCATCAATTTGACTCATATTCAAAATTAATTAAAATTGTCAGAGGGCAATAAATGAAATGGTGGGTCACTGTATTTATTACTGAATTTTATTTATTGGGCATAAATACAAGGAGACACCCAGGAGGGCAAAAAGAGTGTTTCATGTCAAACTGGGCCCAGAAATATTACTCTGAGTGAAAGGGCAGGTGTCAAGAATTCCTTATCTGCATATTATTAGCTGAGTTTTAATTGCTACAATAAATCTATCAAGATGGAAAATACTGCCATATTTCTACTAGCTCTTGCTTTTTTCAAAACAGGCAGTAATATCCGTAACCAAATAATCAGGAATTTGGTGGGAGGATTTCTACGTTTCAAGCTAAACATATGGAAATTTTATTTGATGCACTGCTTGCAGAGCCTTATCCTGCAGAAGCAAGTAGAAAACTGGCAGAAATTCTCTCCAGCTTAGATTTCTGTTAATCCACTGAAAATCTGTCAGTTTTGGATGCTTCCTCAGGATTTCCAGATATGCTTGATGAATTTCTGAATTTTAACTGAAATGTGGGGAAAAGAAATTACAACACTAAAATGATACATTCCAGCTTTCTTTGTTGTCCATCACATTTTAAAGTACTCACAAATATATTTTCTCTCTGGAAAATGGGTAGGACAAGGTTTTCATCTTGGTATTCTCTTGTTGTGGCACCTGGGGTTGCAGAGGTTCTGTCAATTTGCACCAAATTTCACTTAACGTTTTGAGTATTCCCTTTTCTTCTGTGATTTCATACATCTGAGGAAATCAAACTGAACATTAGCATGTCCCTTCCAAAATTACGCTAAAATGAAGAAAAGGGAAAACCAAGAATTTGCTGTACACATATGTTTAAACCTGTAATTAAAATAAGTGCCTTCTCTGAAGACATATTCCCATATAATTGTAAGCACCTGAATCCATATGGGTTGCAGTTCCAAAAAGTTCTTTTCCCTCATGAGCTGCTTCCAGAAAAAAAAAACTCAGTGCAGAATTGTTAATATAAGAAAAAAGAAAAAAACTGATTCTTTACCCAGAGCTCCAGGTACCTGCTCATCTCAGGTAAACCACCTGTCCAGAAGGGTGCTCTAAGGGATAATACTAAAAACTTCACTAAAATCCAGGGAAAAAAAGGTTACATCTACTGCTTTCCTCTCATCCACTATGCAGGGAACCTTATAGTAAAGGACATATAATTAGCTAGCCAGGACTTTCCCTTTGTGAACCTTATTGTCTGTGCCTGAGGAATGCTTTGTCCTTCAAATGCCTTTCAGTTGCAGACTGAAAAGCTATGACTTTTTCCATAATTATCCCAAGTCCTGAGGCTGGAATATTAGGGATTTAATTTCCTGGCTCTTCCCTCTTGTAAATTGTAATAACACCAAGCTCCCAGTACCAAGTCCCTCGGAAGCAGATTGAAAGGAAGTAGATTGATTTGATTGGGATCAATTCTCAAGGCCCCATGGACTTCTGAACATCCAGTGGACACTGATGGACCCTTAAAAATTCAGTGGCCACAAATGGAAAGCCACAAACTGCTCCCACAGCTGCAGTCCTCTGCCTCAGGACCAGGCAATCCAGGATTATTAATATTAAAGGGGGAGGCAAAATAAAAAGCACTGAAAACCTCAATTTTTCCATCATTCCTGTTTGTTAAGTGATCATTTCCAACATGTGTTGGTCCAATATTTCCCTCACACCTTCTCTTGTTATTAACATAAATTTAAAAGTCTTTTATTTGTGTGGCACAACAGTGGCCAGTTTCAACTCTAGATGAGTTTGGGCCTTTAGTGTTTTCTCCCTGAATATGTGAACCACATCTTTGTAAACTTCCTGTGAGGCCTGGCCTTGTTGCTAGAGATGGAAAATTTCTTATTCTTCTCAAGCTCCACAAGGAGTTCCCTGTTCAACCAAGCACGCATGGAGCATTCCAAAGCAGATTCCCAGAGATCAGAGCTTTGAGTTTGCTCTCTTGAAACCGATGGCAACAACTCTGCTGACTTTTTTTGTTCTCATTAGACTGAATATTTTAAACCCTACCATTTTGTGGCTGCTGTAGCTAAGGCAGCCTCGCACTATCACACATCCCATATGTTCTTCTCTGTTCACAACTATCCAGTCTGGGAAAGAATCTTTCCTAGCTGGCTCACTGAATCCTTGTGGCAAAGTATTATCTTCAAAACCCTTCAGGAATTTCTCAGACTTGCTTGCCACAGCAGTGCAGTATTCCCAAATAATGTTTGGGCAGTGGACATTTCCCATAAGCACAAGAAATTTCTCCTGGTTTCCTGTGGAACAATTCATCAGTCCTATACAACACTCAATGACATTTGTCTTGTTTTCCACCCCCCTAACTCTCACCCAGAAGCTGTCAACCCTTAAATGCAGCTTTTCCTTTCTGTACAGGACAACTCCTCCACCTCTCTGTCTCTGCCTACCCCTTCTGAACAGCCTTTACTCCCCTATCCCAGCACTCCTGTCACAGGATTCATTCCCCCAAGACTCACTAAACCCAGAGACATCACAGCTTTGGCCATTCCCTCCTGGTTATTCCTAATTTTTTCCTGTACTCATCTTTGAGCTTGGCACAGTTTCACTCACCAAAATAGCTCTATTATCATATCCAGAAGTTTATATATATGTATTTAAAAGGACTCAGAGGGTACCTTTTCCCAGCATGTCTTATATTCTGAAACATGATGTAAAACTTAATATTTGGGGGGAAATATATTTGTAACCAATTCATGTTTAGAGGTGGATGAATACTTTCCCCTGGAAATGTCTTTTTTTATGATTTAATAGGATCCTTGAATAAATAAAAATAGCATCACGGAAAATACCTAATGTGTCTTGAGAGCAATATTTTGTATCTTTGAACAAAACCAGAACTTTCCTTCTAGTGGTTACTGTCTGAATTTTTTATTTTATATTGCCAATTCCCCAAAATACAAGATTTCAGCTTTTTCAAAGTGGATATTTTTTCCTTCAAAGGAAATTCCTTTTTCAACTGTTTTTAATTTCAAAAAAACACCCAAACCCTAGAACATGAATAGAACTTTCCTGTCAGTCTTGTTTCTGGTAGTACTGCCATTTCTGCAGCTAGAGATAACAGAGGATTATTTTATTTTTGGAGATAACAGAGGGGTTTTTTTCCCACTCAGAGTAGAGAAGGGGATGAAGAACAGTTGTGAATGAGGAGAGTGCCACCACAGATTATCAGCTCCTGGACAGACCTTAACCCAGGCTAAAATGATGGCAATATTCATCAATTAAAATAATGTAAAATTTACTCTGGTGCATCTGAAAAATCTTGGAGGGGAAAATTCCCATGAGGGCAGAAGGAGGGAGAAATAAGCAGGCACCAAAACACATAAAATGAGTGAATTTTGGACATGATCAAAGAGAGGAGTTGAATATGTAGAAAGTTTCTAGAGGTACTGTAGCTGTCTAAACCTACTTATTTTCAAAGATTGATTGGAAATATCCTTTTTTTTTTTCCCTGGGATACCAACACATTAAGAGTATGCAAGATTGATCTGGCCAGCCTTCTGATAATGACAGGTTGTAACAGCATGAAATAGGAACCACAATGAAGCTTTTGGTGGATGAAAACAAGACGAAAAACTCAAACAAACAAAGACAGTAGGAGAAAACAAAATCAATTTTTCCTTTATTTCTAATGACAACGTTTTTTAGTGCAGTTGATGAGTATCACTAACTAAAAGCACAAGGCAGTTCCCCTGACTCCAGTGGAGTTGCTAACCAATGGACTAAATAATTTCAGGAACACAGATTGGGGGATTTGCCACTCAGAATTTACAAGGTTTGCCAGGTGGATACTGAACTCTGCTGCAAACAGACAGAGGAGGGTGAGCTGAAGCTTTAGTGACAACAGGCAGGTCTGAATTCACTGAGTCACAGATACCACCAAAACACATTCTCTGGGGAGAGCCTCTCTCTCTTCGGAGAAGTCTAAAGGCAATGGCCAGTTTCAAACTATCTTCCATACTACCCCTCACCTCTGAGGGAATTTCCTTGACAAAAATCCAGACAGCTCCTGCCTTCTCAGCTTTCAAAGCCCTCCTTAACATTCACCTCTGTCATCACCCTCCTGAACGCAGTCCATCAGCCAGCTGCCTCTGTGGCCTTTAAAAATCGCTTTGGAAATCCCAACTTAAACATAGCTCTGAACAGTAAATCATCTCAAAAGACTTGAAAACCTGAAAAATAAGCCTGACAGTTCATTTCTCTGATTTTTGGAACAAAGTAACTCCATGGGCTTCTATACATTTAATGATGATTCTGATCCCTGCTCCTTCAATCATAAAACTTGTTGATAGAAAATGGGGGGTATTTACCTTTTTAGTGGGCATTTTTATTTTAAGGAGTTCTGCTTCTCGACTGAGGACTTGCCAAGGTGCATGTATACGGACAAAACTCAGTCCTTGGCTCTTGTTCTGAAACAAAAAAAAAAAGGGAAAACAATGTATTTAAATATACTTGAACAAAATGTAGTGCTAAGGTCTCAAGTGGTCAGGTTCAGCTAAATCATTCAACAGTAGGCAACAATCACAGGGAGTAACCAACTTCTGCTACAGCTGGGCTGCAAAGTAAAATTTTCCTTAAAAGCTGAATCTTTTATGCTCTGAAATCCATTAATCTACTGCCTGCAGTGTAGTTGTGTTTGCAGCAGGATGACAGAAAGCTCCAGGTTCCGATTTTGGAATGATGTGAATGAGAAACCCCCAAGATACAGCCTTTTTTTTTTTTTTTTTTTTTTTTTTTTTTTTTTTTTTTTTTTTTTTTTTTTGTATATTGATATTTTGGATGGGATCTGATTTCTTTAGTGGGATTTTGTGTCCATCTGAACCAACAACATTAAAAAAAATCTCTCCTGCTCTGGGTGGGCTTCTGGGTGGGTTTTAGTTCTCATTTTCTAATAGTCTTGCCCAACTATTTTCTAGACACTTCATCAGATTAGTGGTTCCTTACAGGGAATCAGGCCAAACATTTGTTGCCCTAAATATCTGCAAACCTAAAGAAAACATAAAAATTTGAGTAGAAAACTTAAAGAAAACATTAAAAAATTAACTTCTGATTAGAGATATCAGCCTCATGTTTATGTAAATGATTGGTTGTGGTGGTCAGGAGTACAAAATGACCAAAGAGCTTCAGCAGAGTTTTTTGCAAAAGATGTCCTGGTAGCACATCTGAGCTACAGAAAGGCACCCTGAGAGCAGAAAGCAGCACCCCTGAGAAAAACATGAAAATTAAATGAAGGAAGGTTCAGACAGCATTTTCCTCAAGGCACACAAATAAATTGTACCAGTAGATGACAGGGATAAGTGCTTACTTTGGAAAAGTAGGGAAGAAACTTTGGAGGGAGATTAGGATGGGAATATCAGAGAAATCAAGGTAATGACCAGCTCTCACACTGCTCCTCCTCTTTGAGGGAATTTCTTGACAAAAACCCAAACAGTTCCTGCCTTCTCAGATTTCAAAGCCCTCCTGAAAACTCTCCTCTGCCATTATCCTCCTGGCTGCACCCTGGCAGACCATATCCTTTAGGGAAAGACATGGAAGTGAACACAGGAAGACTTTCAGGAGGAAATTCTTCGCTGAAAGGGTGCTCAGGCATCAGGAGGGGCTGCCCAGGGAGGTGGTGAAATCCCCATCCCTGGAGGTGTCCAAGGAGTGCCTGGATGTGGCACTCAGTGCTCTGGGCTGGGTGACAAAGTGGTGATTGGTCAAAGGTTGGACTCAAAGATCTTGGGAGATCTTTTTCAATCTCAATGGTCCTGTGATTCAAAGGCTTGATTAATGATAACTTTAATGATCTTTGTGTGGTTGCTTTCATCTTTATGTAAACCCCAAATACACATTTACTGAATGCGTCCTCATGCTTCCTGATTAAAAAACAACAACAACAACAAAAAAAAAGTTAGCTGGAAATCCTACTATTACTGCAATAACTTTGCTCTCATTTCCCCTATAGGTGCAACATGAATGACAAAAATCACTCCCTCACCTTCAGCTAACATTTCTTCAGTGGACCAATGCTATTTTAAAAAGCAGAACGAGCTGCAGAATCTCTCTTCCATCAGTCCACTGGGGAAGTAAGCTTTAAACGAAGGAAGGAAAAATTGACTGGGCATGAGCAGATGTTCTGGTAATCATTTGCTGAAAATAGATTAATAACAGATGAGAGGTTAAATTTCAGTGGGTGAAGATCAGGAGTTTCTTCTGAGCTTTTGGCTAAAATCAACCATGTGTCCCTGTCTGGGGGATTATATTCCATGTTGGCAAGAGGAGGGACAGTGTGATCTAATTGGTTGCTTCCAGCTCAGGCTCATATGACTACACAGATTGCAAATAAAATTAGGCAAATAATTTGATTGAAAAGACCAGATGAAGAATATGATCCTTGTATATCTGAAGAAAAATAAGTTGGAAAGCTGTGCTGTTCATGAAGTGATATCAGATTATGAGGACTCATACCATTAAAAATCTTTACAAGGCTTAAAAATCCCTCCACGATGGGAAATTAAGATGATTTTAATAAACACTAATGAAAAGTAAATAGAGTAGGAAGACAGGACTAGGTGACTCTGGCTGCAAGGCAAACGAAAGATGCAGAACAAAGGGCTGCTGGATGTTTACCTTGGGATAACTAGAACCACATCTTCCCCACCTTCCTAACATTCAAATTAATCAAACAAATTTAAAATAAATTCAAAACCATCAATTTAATATCACAGCTCAAGAGATGAGCCCTCTAGCTAATTTTCTATGGGCTCACCAAAATAAAAACTTATAGAACTACTCCTCTGGTAAAATTCCTTTCCCCACTTTTCAAGGCTTCACCTGCAGCAGTTCCAGGTGTCTTTTTTTTTAATGCCCTTTTTTCCTTATGATGTCTGGCAAGGATCTGCTCAATTAATTTATTCCCAGAGGGCTTCTTGTATTGCAAACATCTCCAAAAGTTAGAACTTGCTTTTCTCCTTGCCAGAGTGGATTTATAACTGTTTACTGGAGACACCACCTAACCTATGTCCTCTGGTTAATCACCTGAAATGATAATTATGCACATGCTCATCACTTTGATCTAATGAAATGCTGTCAGTCTTCTATTTTGAATGCTCAGAACCACTGCTGCTGATTCATTGTACTCTGGATGCGTCACTAAAGCCAACATGTGGCGCTGGCAAACATAATTTTTGTTAGACCATTCACTTGTTACTTAATACAGCCATGCTTAATCGAGTCCTTTTTCACTTGCAGCTGATGTCCCACAGGACTTTATCCTTGGCCCTGCATTGTTCCATGTCTCCATCACTGCACTCCCTGTTTATATTATTTAAATTACTAAGTATTCCTAGGCAGATGACAAACAGATTTGTTGCTCTCCTGATCCCTTTTTTTCCCCCTGTCAAATCTATATTCCATATTACATAGTTCTTCCAATAAATTTCAAGACTAGAAGTTTTTCAATAAATTCATTCAGAGTTATTCAAGATATTTATATATCTTGGCTGCTTCTCTGTTTTCTGAAGCTGAATTGGGTTTTCCCATTTCAATAGAAAACTTCAGCATTAAAGTCAAATGGAAGAAAATCTGGAAGGTCTGCTTTGCTTTTCAATCAGCACATGAAGAAAAATATATTGGGTATTTCTTTCAGTTTATCATGATTCTTAGCAGTCTAAAGCAGGGTTTTAACAGCAGCCTATATTGTATTTTTTTTCTGTCTCAGACTGGAAATGTATAGGCTGAATAAAATTCAAATTTCTCCAAAGAAGACTTTTTCTATCTTTCTGAATTAACAGTAAAACAAATTGGGACCTGCATCTGCTGCAAGTCTGAGATTTATTGCAAACTTATGACCATCAAGGCCACAGCAGAAAAAAAAAAGTATGATAACTACAGAAGTTCTCATATAGATAATACATAAAGTGATTATTCTTTTTACTGAAAACTGAAATTCTGAAACATGGCTAGACAAGCATAACTAAGCAAAACTAAATTTATTTGGGCAGCTCTAATATGAGCTATACCCTAATACAGTACTAAAGGCATCAGGCTTGTTTGTTACTATCAAGCCAAGAAAGGGGAAAACCAATGATTTTATTTTGGAAGAGCCCCAGGTTGTTTTGTTTGTTTATGGTGAGCATATTGTTCCTTGGAACTCTGCAAATACAGAATTTATTGCTGAATGTTACATCTTAGTAAGCATTTCTCATCATTTCATCATCATGAAATCAGTAATCACTCCATATTTAAGGAATACAGTTTATAAATAACTTATATATTAAAGAAATAATTATTTTTAAATACTTGTCCAAAGAAAAAGATTTCTGCTGTGTATCTCAACAGGAAGAAAAAGTAACACCAAAGGGTAGAAAGAAGCTGAAAAGAAGTTGTGAATTAATGTCTAAGGGAGTCTAGGGAATTGCCAATCTTTCTAATAATTTTTTTTAAATGTGTGTAGGAAATGGAAAAAGTATAAATCATCAAACCTGAAGCATGTAAACTTCTTAGGAAAAAACCTGAATACTGAACATTAAACATTTTATTCTTCTGTGATTATTAAAGAGACAGAAAAATAGCTGGCAGCAATATTTTAATGGCTGCAGTTAATCTAATGAGACAAGTTTTGGTAATGTAGCCACATTGGGAAAGTGACAATGAAACAGTTTGTAGTGAGGAAAAGACAGGTTCTATTAGCTCAGTAAAAGTAATCTTCCCATTAATTCCATCACCAAATGGATCCATCACGTCTGCAAATGCAATTGTTCAAAATTAATGTCTGCTCTCCTGATACCAGCCCTGGAAATCGAGGCAAATACCAAAGTGATGTGATAATGCAAATAAAAAGCAATTTCTTGTTATTATCACAGAACTGTGGTCACCTTCATTTAACAAGAGTAGAGCCAAGTGCTGAGCTGTTGGCCCCCAGCAAGGATTGCATGACACAGCACTGCCAGATTCAGGCAGAGACTGCAAAAGTGGCTGTGTTTTCTGCCAAACAGATTGGATTTCTATCTGTGAAACAGAGTGTTTCTGTTCCTAAAGTTTTGTGTCCAAGATACAAAATCAGTCCATCACCAATGATAGTTTTGGCCATTCCTCTAGAAAATGAAACTGCAAGGCACTGGTCCAGGTGAGACAACAACACCCAGACTGTCCTGACATGGACATGTCAGTCCAGAGCATCTCCCTGCTCATTTTATCTTAGAGTAGAGGCTGTATTCTATAATTGTAGGCTGATGATTTAATTCTGCCTCTTACTCTATGAAGACAATGGAAGTTCCCTCTATCAAAAGACTTTTGTGAAGATAAATATGCTCCAGATTGAGAAGTACTCAAATAAGGCAATAAACTAAGAAGACAGTATGCCTATATATCATGCAATTTATAATTTTCCTATTTTCCTTCAAGAAACTTTTACCCTTTTACCTTTGCCAAACTTTCCCTTTCTATTTTCATTATTTCTCCAGGGTATGGATTTACCTCACTGCATGGGTACACAGACACACTCAAGATCTTGAACAAAACTCCAATAATTTACACATTTTGACAGTTTGCTTTTTCTTAATTTCTACTACCAGTGATGGTGCAGATTTGCCTTATTTATTTTGTTCTCTTACTCCCACATGTGAACATAAACAGTTAAAGGATATATTGGTGTGTATAAGCATAGAACAGAACACCTGGTCATGAAAGATCTGGCCAAAACACCTAAAAAAAACCCTACATAATCTCAATTTCTTAGGCAAAGCACTGTGAAATTAAACAGTGGGCTTTGCTCATCCTTTGCAATGTTTCTTCATGACACTGCAACTCTCCAACCAAAATGTTCCCACTCATGTACAGACAGGAAATGTCTCTGAATGGAAGATGATATGGGAAGCCTAAAAACACAGGCATGCTTCCCCTGAAGAAGATGGAACTTTTTAATGGCAAGGAACAAAATGAAAATGAGCTGCTAGAAACTCAAGCACAAATGTAGAATAGATTGATAAATCTGCCAAAAAAAAAAAAAAACCCAAAAAAAAAACCACACAAGCAAAAAAACCCCAAACCACAAAAAAACCCAAACCACAAAAAAACCAATGCACAACCTGTGCATTATTGCAGTGTTCAATGCAGGATCTATATGCAGGTGAGTAAGAAATATGCCAGGATTGTCATTCATTTTAATTCCTTCTAAATATGCATTTTGGATTTAAAAATTACTTCACTTCCATCAATATTTTCCAAATGTTTATCTCTGTCCACTAATCACTACAGCATGAAAATATGACTTTCAAACATAAAGCAAAATCATCTCTAATTATTTAGAATAATTTTATCAGCAATTTTTTTTCCTGTATCAATGACACAAATGTGTTGCTACAAAAGCCTGGCACAATTTCAATATATATTCTGAGACTGAATACTATAAATAATAATTATAAAATGTAAAATTTAAAGCCTCCCCATCCAAATCAAAATGCCTCAAAGAGGAAGGGAAGACTGTGTCTACTCTACCACGTCCTGTATTTTGACAGTACCAACAGAAAATCACGTAATCAGCTGGCCTGGCTACACTCAGTGCCAAATTAGCTAAAAAATAAATCAATACTCTGTAGAATGCATCATATCAAACTTTATCATCAATAATAAAATCAACAAACATCTTGAGGCCAAAGAGTTAACATTAAAAAGGGCAAAATATAATTTCTCTTGAGGGAATGAGATTCACTAATCTGCACAGAGATTTATGGCCTAAACAATTTTCCAGATGAAGCAGCAAGATCATGGAAGTCAATCTTTAGACCAGATAACAGGCATGTTACCAGTGGAGGGATTAATGAAACAGAGACTGAACTCTTACTCTAGCAAACTCAATTTCAAGGGAAAAAAGGATTTGGAGAAAAAACAAAAATATTAAAAATACTTAGGACTGAAAAACAGAGGAAGGGTACTTTAAAATATTCCTTCATCACTCCATAGTTGATCTGGGTTGTTGACAAACATATGAAGGGATGATTCAATTTTGTGTTGAAAGATTTCAAAGTTCAATTTGTTCTTAGCAAAAGTACTTTAGGGGGCATTCTGTAATTTGAAAGTGTTAACAGATGGTACAAATGCATTCAGTTTAATAAGAGTGTTCTCCTAATCAGAGGCTACAAGCTTTTCCAGGATGGTGTGGCCCTTCGAGGTCACTCTCCCCAAAGATCAGTAGCAGTAAAAGGAAGGTTGGCTGTGTTTGCAGGGGTTTGATTGGGAGGGGATTAAGATGAAGATAATCAAAGTGTCTGGGCTGGCTTGTTTGCTGGCAGGGAATCCAAAACCTCCCTGGACAGCTACAACCTCACTGCAAACAGGGAGAGATAGGGGAGAAGCAGAGTTGCATCATATGACTCATTTTGGAGAAAGCAACAGGTCCAGGGGTGGAGAATTAATCAGTTAAACAACAAGGAACTGGGTAGGAGGAGAACCTACACTGCTGGAAAAAAATTAAAAGTCACTAAGGGGATTTTGCAGTGTTAGCAGTATCCAACATCAGCTTAAGTGGCCTGGAGAAAGTTGAAGAAGATTAAGTTTTTTTGGGGTAGCAAGGAGAAGGGCAGACTGTGGAAAACTGTAGAAAAGCTTTGTAAGAGCCTGAACAATGACAAACAGCTCTCAATGTAAAGAAATATAAAGCAATATCAGTGGGTTAAATCCAGATTCATATATGAGATGCTGGGCTCTGATTTCACCGGTACTGGTCGGTAATGACACCTCAAGGTTGCAAGAGAAAATCCTTTGAAAAACAACAGTTGAGTATTTTCTAAGAGCCAAGAAGTAAAGCTTACATTTTATTAGGAAAGGTACAAAGACTAAGAAAAAAAAAAAGCATTCAAACATCCACATCTTGAACTCAATGTGCACTCTCTGCCTCCACACCTCCAAAGAGATAAGTTAGACCAAAAATGGGTTCAGAGGACCCAAAAGGCCTTGTTATGGTATCTAGACAGGAATCACTGAGGAGACTGAGGCTTTTGTTCTGGAAATTTGAGGAATTTATTGTGGAAGTCTACGAACTCCTGCATGATAAGGAGATGGAGCATGGATGGACTGCCTAGAGTCTCTTTCAGAGCAAGCTCTACAGGGCCTCAGACAAAGCCAAATTAAAAATCAACAAAAGGACAAAGATATCAGTGCAGCAGGGAAGTACCTCTGCCTTGTGGATGCAAAAACTGAATGACATTTTAAGAAGATGTCTGACTTTGGGATAGAGAGCCCTAGAAGGTTCCTAGGTGGGCAAACAACATCACATGGGGGAAAGCACCTGAATTGAAGGTAGCTGTCACCAGGAGAGCATCAGAGTAAAAGCATCACAAAAGTTTGTACCATTCCTGCTGTTTCCTAAGCATTTAACCACTGCAACTGTTGTGGACCCTGTAGTGCACTAAGGGAATCTCCCACACCACAGGATCATTTTATGGCAGAATTGCCAATACCTGGAGAAGCAGTTCAGTTTTCCACATGAAATGTGGAGCTGAGAAGCTCTGCAGGGTGTTTGTGGGCTCTGCAGATTATTAGAAGGCAGCAAGAGCAGCAGCAGCCTTGAAATCTGAGTAATTCATCAAGCAGAGACAAATAGTTGCTTGAGACGTTGCAGCTGAGATAAGCACAAGGAGCTTGACAAAATGGGCTGGGACTCAGTGTCCAAGAAATACCTCACTCATAGATGGAAATTGCAGTATTAGAATATTTCTGGAGCTCTAGGGGACCCAGCACCCTCAGTTAATGTAGTACCAAGGCTCAAAACAGTATCTTCCCAGTGGAGCATGGTAATGACTGAAATCAGCCAGTAAATAGACAATATCAGATTTTCAGGAACGTTAATTAGCCAGCACATACTAGTGATCTCTGCAGAATGTACTGAATTATCAACACTTTTGAAAACCAGGCCTCAACACACTCAGTTCCCCAAAAATATGATTCAACGGGAAGCACTCTGTAGATATCAGTACAATAACTATTACAACACTTGTTTTTTTCATCCATCCTGGCAATACTGCTCTCTACATGCCCTAAACTCTGTTGGCCAGATTTAGCTCTCATATCCATCACCAGAAATTCAGCAACTCTGCCAATGCAGAAAGGAGACACCAGCCAGTCAGAATATATGTGTCAGTTTGCTCCTTTGTAACACTAAAATTAAAGGAGGATTATTAAAAAGTCTGTTGTCAAATCATTATTAATGAAATATGAATTTCATTTTCTATTATGATTCTAAGAATAAATTGTCAGTAAACACCAAAATACCAATGTTTGGTAAAGCTTGACACATTAGAAAGTTCTAGGTTCTCCAATACATTTCACAGCATGCAACAAAAATATTTTAGTGAGATTTTACTTTAAGCTTGGCATTGAAATATGATGATTTTTGTGGAAAGCTGAACAAGTCACTTCTAGAGATGTAAGGGTCAAGTGGGCCATTAACTTTCAATTATTAAAAAGATAATTAGCAGATAGAATGCAGAATATTAATATTACCCTGATACACTGCCAAAGTGTTTTATGCCATGAGGGAAATGAATTAGCCAAAAAAAAAAAGGATTTGTTATTCCAATCCTGGTGGCATCACACAAATTGAAATTTACAGGAAATCACTACCAGGTTTTTGTAATAAATGTGGTGCTATACACTAAGAGCAGTAAGTACCTTCCATCCTCCACATCTTAAAATTCATTTTATGTCTCATTAGAAGTACTCTGCATTTTGTCATTCTCATAAATCTTTTTGCTTGTTTTACATCAGCTCACTCAAAATCACGCAGTAACACTGCTTGCACTCATGCTTTTAAAAATATATATACATTACATTGCAGTAAACATTTTAGAGCTTTTGTTTTGAAATGATTCTGTCATATTTTTCCTCTACTTCTACC
Source organism: Prinia subflava (assembly GCF_021018805.1). Classification (NCBI taxonomy): domain Eukaryota; kingdom Metazoa; phylum Chordata; class Aves; order Passeriformes; family Cisticolidae; genus Prinia; species Prinia subflava. Next base: position 9,438,010 of record NC_086250.1, on the reverse strand, counting down.
ATAATGATCTTCTGCTAAATATTGGAAGTTTACAAAAGGGAGACGAAGCAATAAAGTCACAAGCACACTATGCCAGGCCGTGACTTAATAAGAGGAAGGTATGCTCAGCAACAGAACACCTAAATCACTGAATCATAGAATGGCCTGGGTTGGAAAAGACCTTAAAAATCACCTTGTTCCAATCCCCCTGCCATGGGCAGGGACACTTTCCACTATCCCGGGTTGCTCCAAGCTCCATCCAGCCTGGCCTTGGACACTTCCAGGGATGGGGCCGCCACAGCTTCTCTGGGAAACCTGTGCCAGGGCCTCACCACCCTCATAGGGAACAATTTTTTTTGTATTATCCAATCTAAACACTGTCAGTTTGAAGCCATTTTCCCTTGCCCTGTCACTGCAGGCCCTTGTCAAGAGTCTCTCTCCATCTTTCCTGTGGGCTCCCTTCAGGCACTGGAAGGACAATGAGGTCACCCCAAAGCCTTCTCTTGTTGGCCCATAACACCTTTGCTCTCCAGTGTGGTTCCTTCCGTACATCATGATAGTGGCTCATGAGTGCCAAGTCAAAGCTTTCAGAAACCAATGGGGAAAACAAAAATCTCTTTATACTACTGTTATTAAGGCCTGCAGAATGTAGCCATCCTTTTTATAGCCCTGATGGAGTCACACACTTAACCTCACATACTAAGAGGGTACTTCAAGAGAATTCAAAAAACAGAACATACAGGAAATGATTTTTGGAGTAGAAACTCTTATGCCAAGCTTTGAGTGCCTCAGGAGGGTGTTCTCCTGAGGACTTAAGAGACTCTTTGCTTGAGAAAGAACCTCAGGACACATTCTGATAACAAGCTGCTATAGCATTCACTGTCCTCTGGTCTGGCATCACCTGAGAACTGTTGCATACATGAATCATTCACTCTGTTCACACTTCAAGTGACATCATTAAGTTTATAACAAAGGATATATCAGAACTGAGATCAAAAGGAAAAAGTAGGAGGGGTTGTTTTGTCTTTTTATTTCCCCCCCACTTGTTTTGTCAATCTTCAGTAAACAAAGACGTCTCAAGCAAAGCTTGGGTCCATTTGCGGGGGGCATGAACAACTCTATCAGTGTTAGTTTAATACTGATCACAAAATGCCTTTGGTTCTTGGCATGCAGTAAGGAGAGTATTCAGAGATGAGAGATTTAAATCTGCAAAACTGGGAGCAAGAAAAACAAACATGGAAAAAATTTAGCAGATTTAAGCAGTAACTGGCAAATGAAAAGAGAGGAGACTAAGGCATGAAAAATAGATGCATATTTTAGCTTGCTAAAGAAACAATACAGAAAATTGTTCCTTTGTCTTTCATTATGACATATCTATCCTGGCATTTCTACTACACAAATATTGCACTTGTGGTCAAGGATAATTTCAATGCATTGTGATATCCTAACCATAAAGTTCTTTGGTCAGATCGAAGTCTCATTTGTACAAGTTTGTTAGGACAGCACATATCACCTCATATTCCTACTTCAATTTATCTTGGCTACTCTGTTTATTTTCTTATACACAAATTATAATCTTGGTAATACAGAATCCATCTCTTTTTTTTCTGTGTTTATTCTAAACTGAATAAAGGGATCACTGAATAACTGAGCTGGATCCTCATCTGTTGTACACCCCAGCAGTAGTATAAATAGCAGGAACCACACAGATCCAGATCTGGTTATATAACTTGTGCACATGATGGGAAAACATTACAAATATAACTTTAAATTTAGCATTCTCTATTAAAAATATCGAGTGGGGCTTTTGCCAAGAAATTCACACATCAATCGCAGATAACTGAACAGATGTTTTGGCTAAAGCAGGCTTCAGCTGGGACATTCACACACACACAAAAGGACCTCTAACACTGGTAGGATATTATAAGTTTAGAGCTTTCTCAAATTCTGCTTTAACAAAGATTGTTAACTAAATATTTGCAACATGTTTTAGCTCTTTTCAAATATTTATAGAGATGGTTTACAAAAAGAAATGCAGCTATTTGCAATGCTCCTTTTGGACCAGAAGCACAAACATAATCAAGTTTGCATAACTCTGAAAGTCTAAAAAATTTCTTAATTCCCCTTACATCCACATATATGTATGCATACATATATATATGTAGATATATATGTATAGATATATGCACACAGTTATTTATAACCAAACTAGGAACCCCTGCTTGAATATTGCCCTTCCAGGGAAACTGCTCTGGTGTTAAAAGCTTCTCCTCCTGTCCCTGCCAAAGGAATAAACACCATTTGAGCTTTTCACATTTCCATTTCCACTCCAGAACACTTAGCCTGTCTGTAATTAATATATCACTATATCAATGTCTAATCATGATGCATTTGTCCAGCCCAGACTTCTGGAGAAAAATAATAGCAATTTCATGGCAGTAATGCACCTCTTGCCACCAAGTGAACAAAAGAGGTTGTTAAGTAAAATTTAATAACTGCAAAATTGTACATAATTTAATTGGTATTTATATATTATTAATAACTAAAGTTTTAGATTTATAAAGAGTAGTCTGTAATAAATACAGCTGTCAGTGTTAAAGGCAAGTGGCAGAACAAAGATTTCTTGGGAGGAAGAAAAACTGAAGATTTACATCAGGTGTGTGCAGGTAAAAGAGAAACATTTTAGGAACAGAAGCTGTGGGAAGCAGATTTCCAGTTGTGGGAAATAAGTGTAAAGACGAAGACAGACATGCTGCCAAGGGAAAACTTCCCATTTTTCATTCCCATTCCCCTTCACACAAAAGCTTTCACACATTTGTTGCCCAGAGCAGCTGTGGCTGCCCCATCCCTGGAAGTGTTCCAGGCCAGGTTGGATGGGGCTTGGAGCAACCTGGAATATGGAAGGTGTCCCTGCCCATGGCAGGGGGGTGGAATGAGGTGGTCTTTAAGGGCCCTTCCAACCCAAACCATTATGGGACTGTAGGATTTGAAAACCCATTTTCCAGTGAAATAACTTAGCATTTCATCTCTGCTTTTCTGCTGTTCTCTATTGAACAATAAAGGAGATGAAAACAGGAAAACAGAGCTGGAAACCAGAACTGAAAGGAGCCCAGATAAGATGCCAGGGAACACAGGAACAGGAGATCCTACGTCAAAAAATATTTTCAGTCTCATGACAGTTTTTGGCTAGTTAAGTTTGATTCCTGTCTCTGCCCTCATGTAGTTAACAACATTTTAAATTTAACAACAGTTAAAAAGTCATTTCACAGCAGGTTTGGCATTGATGTGGAGAAAAGACACAGGTATGAGTCCTGCCAGAATTCACTTCAGGAACTGCAGGAGGTAACAGCAGCCTCTTAAGCTCCTGTCATTCGTCTGAACAGGCATCTGAGAATCAGGATGAAGTTTGCTCTTCAGAGGCACCTACCCCTTTATACTGATTATGCAAAACTGTATCAGAACACAGGCACTTGGATATGGAGTACGGGCAATAGGAGTTTACCTTGTCCTTTAAGTGCTTGAAAGAGCTCTTAGATCTGTACTAAGGAAATGCCAGCAGCTCAGGGAGTGATCCTGCCCCTCTGCCCAGCCCTGTGAGGGACATCTGGAGTGCTGTGTCCAGTCCTGGGATCACCAGGACAGGAGGGACAGGGAGCTCCTGGAGCGGGGCCAGCGCAGGCTGCAGAGATGATTCAGGGCCTGGAGCATCTCTGACAGGGAAAGGCTGAGGGAGCTGGGGCTGTCCAGCCTGGAGAGGAGCCCCAGCTGAGAGGGGCCCTCATCCCTGGGTGTCCCTGTGTGCAGGGAGGGCTCCGAGCAGGGCCCAGGCTCTGCTCCCTGGGGCCCAGCAATGGCACCAGAGGAACGGGCAGGGACTGATGCCCAGGAGGTTCCACCTGGACATGAGGCAGAACTTCTTCCCTGGGCAGGGACCGAGCCCAGAACAGATTGTCCAGAGAGGGAGTGGAGTCTCCTCCCTGGGGATATTCCAGACCCCTCTGGACACAATCCTGTGCCCTGTGCTCTGGGATGGCCCTGCTGGAGCAGGGAGGTGGGACCAGCTGACCCTCTGTGGTCCCTTTCAGCCTGGTCCATTCTGGGATTCTGATTGTCTCTTTCATTTCTTCCACTTTCCCATCTGTTTTCAAGGGTCCAGGTAGCAGAAGGATGCTCACTGCCTCGATTCCTGGATTAAGCCTACAGCTTTTGATGTATAATTCCTTGGTTACACTTTTTATTGTGGTTTTAATTATGCTAGAGTGCTCTGTAACTAGATGCCAATTATTTTTTTTGATAATTACTACTGACATGTACAAGTGAAGGGATACATTTTAGAGCTACCTATTAGTCTTTTGTGGTACTTAAAATTCTACAACATTAACAAAATTGGTTTTACATTGTAATTACGTGTGCATCTTTTAATGAAATAATGGAAGTGAGAATTGCTAGGCACACAGTACATTATTGTAGTATGGGGTTACCAATCACTATATTATAAAACCACACCTACTTTTAAATACCAAAATGAGCTGTCTTCAATAACATAATCTAGGAAGTCACCTGACATGCAGGGTTTGTCCTGCCAGAGAGTCCAAGCATTGTGAAGATATGGAAATTAACAACAATTTACAGCTGGATCTTGGTAAAAGCATCCTTTGTGCTGGTTTTTCTATCAAGAGACTTGCCAGTTGGTGGCCAGATGTGACAAAACATCCCTAAACCAACAAATACTTTCCAGGAGAGTCACTTGTGAACTGTGGCTCACAGGTGAAAAACAACCCAGGGTCCCTTGTGGTGCAAGCTGTGTCTTAGGTCGTCACTGTGGTGCACTGTGGTGTCTCCTGCAACACATCAGTTGAAAAGTAAAGCAAGTCCTTTAATGAGCACACTTTGGTGCCTCACTACAGCTGAACTTGGCCAGCTTTGGGTGAACAGCTTCTTAAGGACAGCTTTGAAACAGGAGAGAATAAGGGAGGAAGGAAATTTTGCACAGAAGTTGCTGAGAGAGAAGCAGTTGGGAGAAGGATGAAGTCTGCATGTCCCAGCTGTGGATTTTCTCAATGGAGAGGATCATGGCTCATGAAATATTCTGAGTTGGGACCCATAGGGGACATCAAGATGTCTTAGGAGTTGTGACTTCACACAGACCTGTGAGTGATGGCAGCTGATGGGCAGGGAAGGGTGAAGGGCTGACTTCACACCAACCAAAGGAAGATACCATGACACCAAAGAGTGCCAGGGTTTCCAAGATTTTAAACACGAACAGCGGAGGGGTCTTTTCAAGAAAAAACAAAGTGATTTCCCCTTAGTAATCAGAACAGGATACAGGATATGGAGAAAAGCATTGTGGACAGAAATGGGGCACCCTCTGTGGCCAGGCAAGCAGCCCTGCAGGAGACTGGTGTGAAGGGACAGAGGGGAATGCACAAAAGCCAGAGGCAGGTGAGCAGGTCAAGCACTGGTGAGGTGAAGCAGGTACTACTCATTAACCTGTGAAAGCTGATCAGTGCCACTGCAAGCAGAGAGTAAACATTATCCAGTGAACTCACAGGGACCTGTGACAAGCAGGGAGGCTTGCCAGAGCTGCGGGGCACCACGGCGGGTTGACTGCACTGCAAAAGTCTGAAAATACCCCTAATTTAACAAAAAACATGGTATGACATTTCCTAGGTCCCACTAACCAGAGTGTGCACGTTGAAAGGGTGGAAGAGCCTTCCTGTGATCTTCCTTAGGGACACAATCTTTAGGATGTTATTTTGCCTTAATGACCTAACAGAGCTCAGTAGCAGCTGAACATTTGCACATCTTCAGAGGCAAGAAAAGAATGATCAGTCAAAGTCTGCAAAATGAAGTATGGAATATGAGAGTTGGAAAAAGAGCAAGAATAGCAGAGGTTTCCAAGACAGACAAACTTACAAATGAGTGAGGATAATGGGAATGAAGCAAGCAAGGGATAGAAACAATGACACTTAAATCCGGAAAAACTAAAACTTGAAAGCCCTGTGACTTACAGGACATGCGTGGATGAAACTTTCAAAGCATTAGGAAACTCAAGTCACCCTTCACATTCTGTAACCAGTTTCAATAGAAGCAGACCTAGGACTTGGAGTGACTTGAGAAAAAGTCCTAAGTATAGATGGGCAGGGATATCATTCCCCATTTTGAATGGATTAAGGAAAAATTACATTAGTTTGAACTAACACTTTGGAGGTGTCAGTGTGGAGTTCTGCTTAAGTATTTTCAAGAACTTGAATATATACATTCTATATCTCTGAAATGTTAATTTTTCTTTGTGTTACTAAATTACTCCAGGTAAACCCCAACCCCAACTGAGCTTAGTGAACCTGTAGACAAAGACAGGAGAGAAATTCCCCATGTCCCAACTGGGACATGACTAAGGGAAGTGCAACTGGGCTCCTCTGGAAGAGAAGGATGTTGGTGTTTTTCCAGAGTACTGTGTTGTCTCCAGCCTGTGGAAAACAGTGGCCAACTCTACATTTCCAGGAAAATGTTTCTATTGATGTCTTTTTGTTCTCCCTGAAAAGGTTGTTGTTCCCCCCAAAATAGGAAATATTACTCCACATAGCTGTTCAGTCATTTTCCCACCCTAGGTACAAGTAGCTTGTTCTCTCCCAAATATATTTTATTTATTTATTTTACCAGGATACATGTTATAAAACGCTAAGATCATCTACAAGATCACACCTCCAGGATTTCCTTAAAAGTACAGTGTATGGGTGTCAGTCCTTTTCGTGATTCTATAATGCTTTAAAATGATTACAGAATCCAGGAACTCAAGAGAGAAGACAACAGAGAACTGAATAAATAATTCCTAGATAGCAGAGCTTAAAGCAAACATATCCATTATCAACACAAACAAACAAAAACAACAAGAAGCCCCTCCCAAAAAACAATGAATAAAAATCCATACACCTGTTCAAAAGAAACAATTTTGTCCAACCATTTGGTTTCAGGAATGAAATCATTGTTATATTAATTCTGACCTAGAATAATTTCACAGAAATTACAGAAAACTACAGAATACAGCACAATATTACATAAATCAAAATCTAACATGATTTTTTCTTTGGCCTGTTACTGTGAGCACATACCTGTACAAAAGAGACTCAATAGAGGGCACACACTTATCAGCACTGTGTACCAAGGAAAGAATCTATCCAGAAGGGTAAATTTTCCATGCTGTGCATGGGGATTTAGCCATCAAATTCTCATTAAAGCTAATGAGAACATGCAGCTCAATGCTACTCTACTAAATTATGGTTTTTTCCTTGTTGTTCTATTCAGGACAAAATAATGGCTGACCTGGAATCACTGCAACGACAAAAGCAACTCTGTGATAGAGTTTTGACTGATTTGTCTTGTCCTGTGAGTTAACAGACCTTGCAATGACCAAGAAAGACACTTTGAATACAGTCTGATTACAGCTTGTGGCTTGCACATCACAGTTTCCTTTTTTTTTTTTCAGGATGTAGGTGTGTGGGACAGTTAATGAATCTTTCCCTCTGTGGCAGCTTCTCCCCACTAAATCTGTGCTCATCCACAGGAATTACCACTGAACTGCTGGAACTTTGCCCCTAACAAGAACTTAGGTCTGCAAAGGATTTAAGAAACAGTTGGAGCTGAAGAAGGTGTTCTGATTACTAAGGGGAAATTACTTTGTTTTTTCTTGAACAGACCTCTCCACTGTTCATGTTGAAAATCCTGAATCCAGTTTTCACTGCAAAATGCCTCCCTCTCAAGTACAGTATACCGTTTGAAAGTGTACACAATGTAAAATGCCTTGGGACATTTCTTCCCTATATGAGATCATTCCTTCCCTACGGTATTCTTCCCTGGAAAAATACTGCTTGCCTGTCTGAGCATAATGTCGTGATCAACATGACATTATAGTAACGCAGATTTGGGCAGAATGACACACACAGCCATTAGAGTGATCAGTAAAGCAACAAGAGCTCAAAATGTACAAGAAACCCACAACCCTGAGTCATTATTTACATTACCTTTCCCTGGATCTGCCAAAAGATAGCAAATTCCACCCCCTCACTCTCCACACGCACAAACAGTTGTGGGTGGTTTTTTTTTTTCCATAAGACAGTCCTATCCTGTAAGGACTAATTTCCACTGTCAGATACCCACCAGAATTTTCCCTGATGGAATCCAGTCCTGAATCCGAGAAGGCAAAATGACACCTTATGGAATGACTTTAATTTGTCTTATTGCAGGCAGAGGGAAAAAAAGAAAAAAGAAAAAAGAAAAAAGAAAAAAGAAAAAAGAAAAAAGAAAAAAGAAAAAAGAAAAAAGAAAAAAGAAAAAAGAAAAAAGAAAAAAGAAAAAAGAAAAAAGAAAAAAGAAAAAAGAAAAAAGAAAAAAGAAAAAAGAAAAAAGAAAAAAGAAAAAAGAAAAAGAGGCAAGAGAGGGACTGTCTTAGATCCTTTATATCTACAACATAAATCAGTACATAAGCTAATGTATATTTGTATAAAAGCAACATACTGAAAACAGGAAACACTTATCCACAGTGTTGCATCTGCTCCAAAGCAGAATTCTCAGTGGCTCTGATTTAGGCAAAGGATTTTTCATGAGGTGTGCATTCATGGCTAACCAGAAATGCCTCTTAAAAAATAGTGAAATCACACAATTACCCAACCCACAGAAATTCAGTAGCGAGCACTCCTTTGGCACCAGAGATACCTGCAGGGCTGTTTGCTGCTCAGACAAAGTAAGCAGTGGCCTGGGGTCAGAAAAGCAAATAAAGTCTCATTTTCCCTACAAAGGAAACCCTGAAATTCATGGGTTTTCTACTATGACAAAGAATAGGTCAAGGTGCATCAGGCATTGCAGCTGGGGCAGTCCTCACCCAGCACCTCATCCCAGTAAGAGCAGCGTGACCTCTGTCATTTAATAGCTCAGAAAAGCAGCAAATCCCAGGGTCAAATTCCCCAAACTGTCTCATATTTTACTATTTTATTTTCATGAAACTGTTTTTCATGAAGCTGTACTGGCCTAAATGCCTTGGAGAAATTATGACTATTCAGCCTCCAAGCCTCCTCTGCAGGCACTGTGGCAGCATCACATCCCTCAGGGCTTCATGTGTCACCCTTCAAACCCTCCCCAGGGATTTAATTTACACATTAAAACTTCTGCTGCAAATGAGAGCACTGATAATTAAAATATGTTTTCAGGGAATCATCTGTGAGCAGGCCAAGCAGCTGATTTTGTTACTGTGCACATCCTATCCTGCAAGTGTCCACTTCTCCCCCTGCCATGCCCCAGCAGAGATGCACGAGCCATTCCCTGTGGGTTCTTCATCTGCCAGGCTGTTTGTAGGAATTGAAGAAGTTCTCCCAGCAGGTGACAGAACTCAGCACAGGACACAAAGAAGTGAAAAATTCAGGAGGCTATTGGCCATTTCTACTATGCAAGTCTGCTAGAAACAGCATCATGTAAAAAAAAATGTAAAATTAGGCTGCCTCTGGCCCAGATCCCATTGTAAATATCACCAGCATATAAAGCCCTACACTACCTTCATCTAAAATTCAAGACATGGGTGATTCCATTTCCCAGTCTGCAGACAACTGATGACATTTACCACTGCTTACACAAGAGCTTTATAAATGTTATTGACAAAACATAGGTTATTTTTGTACATCTTTTCATTTTTTTCTACATCTCTTGGAAGCCTTTTTGACTAAGGTACCTCATAGCTGAGCACCAAGAGTCTGGATGGTAATTAAAACACACAGAGTCTGGACATTCATCTATTCAAGTCACAACACAGTCATTAAAAAAACCCTAGGACTCAGAATATGGATTTTGAGCTTTGACAGCACAGCCATTCTACTTAGCCACCTTTTATTATGGATCATTATTTTAATGCTGATTTAATCACACCTAAATCCTATGGGACTACTTCAAATCCTGTCTAAAATGGAGACATAATTTCCTCCTAAATAGTTAATCAACCTGCCAATATTTTCATCACGTTCACCTCACTAACACTGAAAACCTTGCCTTGCCTGTTCAACTTTAATTTTATAAGAGCTGTGTATTACATTTCAGCCCCATATAAGTAACATACAGGAGCAGAACATGTTTTAGCTAATTAATGCTTCTGTAACCAGAGTCGCTGAAAAATATGCATCAAATATTTATATAATTGGCTCCCCAAAGAAGTATTGCCTCGTTCTGAGTGCTGAGAGACTGAAATACAAAGTCCAAAGACCATGAGCACTAAAGACTCCATTCTTTTTCCAATGCTCCATTACTCTGTTTGTATTCTCATCGGCTTCAGGAGGCATTCATTAACAGGGGTAAAGGTCTAGGACTCATATTAAATTTCCATATCCTTTTAAAATTAATGTTAGCTACTATTAAGCTTTCCTCTGCACTTTGGTTGGATGAATATTTTGAGGCAATTACACTGTCCACACTGAGTGCCTGCAAGGTGTCTCACATGTACTAAGGGCATGAGATGTTTTCTTGGGAGTGTCCACAGAGCTAATTGACAGACTTTGGAAAAAAACCCATATTTTTTTCTTTTTTTCAGGCTTTTAATTACTACCGAGTTAAGCAATATACATGACATCATTTTGGCTACGTTTTGCCCTTAACAGCTGACAGGAGACAAGCTGCCTCCCACTGACAAATAGGGATCACCTTAGTGCAAAAAAACAGTGCATTTTAACTCCATATTTAAAATCTACTGCAGAACTAAGCTTTTGTTTGGCTCAGGCTGGGGGGGTGTTGGGAATTTTGTTTGGCTGGTTGGGTTTGTAAATTTATGTGGGTTTTTCCCCACAAAAATTCAAAAATATGCCTTGGAATATCAAGTAGAAAAATCCAATCACAACCTCCATCATCAGTAATATTAATATCAGTATTGAGGACCTTAAGGACTTCCTCCCATTCAAGTGTAATGTAATCAAGGGAGTTCAGTGAGACTTTTTTGAAACAATACTAGCTCAAAAATTGGTGTTAGATGAGCTTCTTGGAGGATAATTTACACTTTGTTTTAGAATTGCCATCATCTCCCCCTTGAAATAATATTTCCTCTCCCAAATGCTACTTAGCAAAGTACATTTCACTTCCAATGTGCTCGAAAATGATCCAGCTTTGTCAGAATGCCAAGGCAAATCTCCAGTGTCTTCTTATTCCATACCTATTATGCCTTACCATACATAATACTAATTGAAAATGGTGTGTGTTGCATTTGCAGTAAAATTCAAATTTAAGGGGATGACTGGTTTCAGATTAGGTGAAAACTAATCAGTTTCCTCAGGAACAAATAACAAACAAACCAAACCAAACTAAAACAAAGCAAACAAAGACAAACAAAGCCACAACAAAGGTTACAAAAACCCAAAACAACAAGAACTGCAATGTCCATGGTATTTACTGCCCTTCCCAAGATTGTCATTGTGCACTTCGTCTTGGAAGTGCAAAATATCATCTCATCAGTTTAAAAACAGGAAAACAAACAAACAAAAAACCAAAAGAGGAAGGTTGTATTAAGGGAAATGAAAGTTTCTCTGGAGGATAGCAATAACAAATGATAGAAAATTATTAGAAAGTTGAAAATGTAGTGAAAAATTCCTTAATTCACAAATAATAACTGGGTGAATAGAGATAGTCTATAGCTTTGCCTATTTTCCACAAATTCAAAACCAGCAATATGCCTCCCTCCACATACAAATTATACATCTTCACTTTCTTCTTGTCCTCTTCCTTTACACATTTGACAAATAAGTGAGAAAATGTTTTTCTCTAGTTATCAAACACGTAACAATATAATAATGCCACATGTTAGCAAACATATTAACATCATGGAAGCTCCTACTTTTCCAAAAAAAAGATAGCTGCAGAAATATTGATTTTTGAATTGCTGTAACTCTATCCTGTGCTCCTAGATATGAACTTCCTGATGTCTAAAATGTTTCAGCCTTCAATAGCAGCTTCTAGAAGAAATCCCATGTCCTGTGAGGTTGGTAGACCCAAACCATTCCACCATTCTCTGATTCAGGACATCCCATCATTCCAAATTAGTGGATTTTCTTGCAAAACCATAGGAGGATTATGCAAGGCAGAGAAACCAAGGCCTATTATAAACCAAAGGACCACAAGAGGAATCCCTCTAGTATTTACCTTTGCAGCCAGATCAGACTTATCTTAAAATCTGGTACAGAGTATATATTAGAGAATATATCTCAACTCCAATAGTATTATATTTTAAAAATCTGTTTCTTATATTATCTGTTTCTTATGTTGTTCTTAAACAAACAACAAATGAAAAAACCCCTCCCAAACAAACATTCAGTCCAGCATAATCCACTGGAAATGTAGCAGTTGAAAGTCCACTGTGCTGTACAAAAATACAAATGTTGCTTTAAGGCTATTCTCAGTTAATGAATTTATTGACACTTTTTTTTTCCTCAGGACTAAAAGCAGAAGTTTTTCTCATATCAGCTCAACACACAGTTTTGATCCACATATAAGGACAGCTGTGCCTTTCACATGTGCCTAATCAGCATTTTCTATGAAATTCACAGGAAGAAAATGAGCAGAACTTTCAGCATGTTCCAACAGGAGTTAACTAACAGAAGAAAAATCAGTGAAGTGAGAAAAAGGAAGGGAAGTAAAAGCCACAGGTCATAGGCAGGGAAGAAAAAGGGTAAGACATTGTCCTTCTAGTCCCTTCCAGTTTCTCAGGAGATTCTGGAAGGGAAAACACTTTCCCCTTTTGAAGAGATAGCTTGTGTGTTAGGGAAGAACAGGAGGAGGGGTGGGGGACAAGAGTGATGCCATACATACACAGTTAGAGAAGTGATGGAATAGAGGTTTTTGTAATTTTTAATATCAATTAATTTTTTCTGTAAAAGAACTGATCAACAATTTCCTGTGAACTTCCCACTTCATTTAAAAAAAAACTTTCTCTTCATAGTGGAGATTGTGACAAAAAGGGTTTTTTTGATCAACACTTTATGACATAATTTATCATTTTGTATATTAAGAGCATGTGTCATCACTTGGAAGGAGGCCAAAACAGAATTTGTATCCAGCTGGACTTAGGGTAAGTAATGAGTCAAATAATCAAACCCAAATCTCCTGCTTGACTTTTTGGATTCTGATGAAATTCAGAACTTAAAGGAGTCTCCAAAAACAGCTGTTCTCCTGGGTTTTATGCAATTTGGTTATAAAAATCATAGTGGTAAGATGGTCGTGTACTGAACCATAACCCCAGTGTGCAGCATAAAAGAATCAGGATCTGAGATCACTTTTTTCTGCTCAGTGCAAGGATGGCTCAGCCAGGCTGTGCAATGAAATACAACCCAGAGCCACCTGCAGCTCAGAAAATTAAACAAGGAAAATGCTAAGAGTCAAAAGACTTTTCTATTTCTTTCTACCCCTGCCAGTGATTTAACATGCATATACTATGCCAAGCCAGTCAGTCTCAAATTTTTGGATTCAGTCTGTGGTTTGCTCCACATTTTGGAAGTGTTGACTGGTTGCACTGGAAGCAACATGAGCTATAAGTTCTTAGCATGTACAAAAAGGAGCCCTAAATCTCTCAAATTTGGTGTCAAGAACAGAGCACCTACCAGAACCCAGCAGGGATTTCCCTTCAGTGGATATAAATATCCATGGATTTCAAAGGGGCACTGAGGGATAGCACAGAGATCAGTGCAACAACGTGGGATTTGGAAGACCTGTGCTCAATTGACTGACTGGCAACAGCCAAGAGAAATAACCACAGCGTCATTCCAACATCACACACATGGGAGAATGAAAACATCATAGGCTGGGCTCTTCTCCTGTCAAAGCATAGGAGCTTCTCATTTTGTGGGTGGAATGAAGAATGGACACAAAACTCACATAAGGCTGAGAACAAAGCTGAGAGTCACATTGAAAATATTGTGAGGAAATACAAAATGTCTTTGCAGTGTTCCAGCAAATTACTTAAGTAATACTCTCCTCGTTTTAGCGATATTCAAGTTGTTGGGTTTTTTTGTAAGAAAAGTGTGTCTGCTGCATGCCATAAGAGCATTTAGATAAAGAAATATATTTTCACCTGAAGTATGATTGAAATTGCTATTCAACACTCCATTAGACAACAACAACCACCATGTCTTTCTCAGGCAGAAAGGACCAAGCAACACAAACACACCCTGGCCACCTTCTTAGCTTCACACCGCATTTTGGGCATCCAAAGTGGCCGCTATCCATCAGGGCACCCAATGCCATGTATGAGGTGCAAGTCTCCTTCTCTTACCTCGGGGTCCTTCTCGATCTCCAGCCCCGCTTCCAGCAGGTTGCGTTCGTACTCCTCCCGCTGCAGCCGCCTCTCCTCCTCCAGGGCGTCCAGCGGGCTGAGCTCCATCGCCTCCAGGCCCGGCAGCCCCGGCCACTCCCGCAGGGCGCGCTGGCCATCGTCCTGCTGCTGCTGCTGCTGGGGCTGGGCACGGCCCCTCCCGGTGTCCCCGTTCAAAACCAGGCCCGCGGAGGCGGATCCGCGCCCCGGCTCCGGGGAGGCTGCGCCGGGCTCGTGCCGGGCCAGGCGCCTGCGGTAGTGGTAGGCCAAGACATAGTCGACCTTCCTCTTGCTGTCCCTGAAGCGCAGGCCACTCGGGGAGGTCTTGTCCCTCGCCCCTTCCAGGGTCCCTTCCACATAGTTGTTGATAATCTGGAAGAGAAACATAGGAGTTGCTCAGACGAGAAAGCCAAAAAGCTTGAGTTGGTGGGGGGTCTACCTCCACACGCGCACATGAGGCCATGAAGAATCCAGGTATGGCCTACAAATACTAATTTTGCACACCAGTCTCACTTCATTCTTCCTCTGATAGTAAATTAAACATAGTTTAGTTTATCCTAGCACATGGGATCCCTACGGAACAGCAAGTACGGAGACACAGCCCAACTCTGTCACCCTGTTCTGCAAGTGAACAGAGCAAGGGGAGAGGACACCCACAGTTTGAAAGGGGGCACAGAAGTGAGAATAAGGATCACATTACAGGCTGTGGAGCAAAGCAGGCAGGAAAGGGAAGCAAAAACGGTGTCAGAAGGAAAGAAATCGATCTTAGCCAGAATAGGAGAAATATCTTTAATGTGCTTCAATGTTCAGAGGGGCAGGGATGGACAGAAACACTTTGGAAAATATCAGGGATTAGAAAGGATATAGCCCATGAATGGCTAGGGGTGTTAGCTTGTGTTTTAACGTATGAAAAGATGGTGTGACTGATCAGTAACACTGCAAAAGGGAATACATGGCTAAAATCCTTCAAACCACCCATGCTGCACCCAGTTAGCCCCTCAGACCGTCCCTGTTTCATCATCTCCCTCTCAGAACCCTTCTGGGATGCAGCTCCAACAGTAATCCTGCCATCACACCCCAACCTGGATGGGAATTCTGCAGCATTCATCTGGAGGTCTGGCACTGAGTCATTCACTTGCATTTCCCACTCATTAAGGCAGCCCATGAGTTTTCCAAACTGTTTCCAGACACCATTTCCAGCACAATGCTGCAGTGTAAAGCCCTTCAGAGAGCTCTCTAGAGTGTTATTCACTGGAGTGACACCAGCCCTCCAAGGATGGAGGAAAAAGATAAAAGCAAGGGTCAACTTTGCAAAGCAATTGTCTTATAAACTAATTCCAAACATCTATGGTTCCCATAGGTGACTGCACAAGCAAAATCTTGACAGGTACCAGTCAAAGGTTTCTTTCTCTCTTTTTCTCCCCTTCTTTACATGTGCTGGTAGTGCTGAATACAAAGTTAACCACTTGCTGTATGGCATTTATCTTGTTAGTTAACACAACACAAATTTATGAATGCATTATATAAATGTGCATATCATTACAGATATTACATCAACACACCCAGATTCTCGGTTTTCATTGTTTTGCTTCACTTAGTTTCCCACAAAGTACCTTTTAGTCATCATGCCACTAAATAAATCTTAGGTTTACGTGCATGCTACATCCTTCATCCTTTCACAAAATTACCACCGAATAATCTGCTCTGCACATTGCACTTATCACACCCTTCATGTCTAAAGTGTATATACAGTCCTTTTAGGCACATCCAAAATTACACTCAGCACTACATCCTGGCAGAATATAAAATTGCTTGCGAGACAACATGTAATTGCAATACTCCATTTCCTGAGTAGATATATTTTCGTGTAGTACTCACGGGCAGCCCATGCAAACTTTCCGGATCCATCTCTGCCCCAGCGAGGGAAAAAGCCGTGGCAGATTTCTAGTGTCCCTCCCAGAGAGTTTCAGGTTATACAGCACAGAAGGAATGATGTCACCACCAGCAGGTCACTAGCACAAGGCAATGCATTAGCTGGCTCTAGAGAAGATGAGCTCTGAGCATCGTCTCCTCCCTTACTGGAGAGTGTGGGCAGAAACAAGAAGCACGAACAAGAAGCCGGAGAGGGAACAAGGAGGTTGGAGAATGTGAAAATCACTCCGAGATTTTCCTATTTGTTACTGTGTGGAGCCACCTGCCACATCCCAGCCACCTGAGAGGGCACCATAGCAACACTTGGGGTTGCTGAAGTTACACAGGGGATGGGGAGAGTCAACAGTGACTCCCTCTCCACGGACTCTTTTCCTCACTCTTGGCAGCAAGGTGCCATCCCCATGACTGGGTATCCAATGCACAGAAAACGAATCAAAGTTCCCACAGATTTCACTAACAGTATTTCCTGCCCCTAAATTTGCACTGCTTGCCTTACCATGTGACATTCTGGCACAAAAAGAATTTTTTAGGGAGGGATACAAAAAGTCACAATTTCAAAAATGTCTCTGAAGGAACTATCAAGATCTTTCTCTTCTCCTCTCTCACAGCCATTGTAAAAGTCAGTGATTTAAATTACCAGCTTAGGTCCTGCTTTCACTGCTTCTTGGTGCTTCCAAGACAAGAAGCCATCATACCAAGAAATAAGAAAATAGGAAGACAGGATCAGCATTTCATTATGATTTTGTTCTGGTGATCTGATAGCAAATATATCACTACAAATATATCCCAAAATGTGCCTCCTCTAAAAATGGTTCTCCTCTGAACATTACAGCCACACCACACTTGATTGGATTAATTCCACTAGGAATCAATCCAATCCAATCCAGACCCCATTACTACCTGAGCACAGCTGGCACAGGCACACTTGATTTAGTGATCAACCTGCAGATCTTTTCTGCCATGGGGGGCAATTGCAAACCCTCCATTCCTGCTCTGAAGGATTTTGGCTAAAGCAAACAATTAAGAAAAGTTTGGTGAGTTTACTGCAGAAATTAGTTCTTGCTGTACACAGAGAGACAACTGAGCCACCTGAGGCTGTGGTATCACTTTCCTCATAAAGATTCTTCTCCCTGTTCTGATTCAACCAACACTCAGGAGAGTGCCCCCTGCTTTTCTCACCCTGTTTCAAGACTCTTCATAAACCCAAATGCACTTGAGGCAGGTCAATGAACATGAAACCCTACTTACAGAACTTCTGTAGGACACCACTGATGCCTCAAGAGCTCCATTGGTCCCGCTTCTGTGGCAGGAGGTCCGGTTCTGAGGAAGGGTGAGGTAGTTGCTGTTGTAGGCTGAAAAAGAGTCCCTTGCTGACTTTGCTGTCTTCCGTCCATTGAGAGTTGGGTGTGAGGAGGGTAGAGCAAAGTCTGAGAAAGACAGATAAATACATAAAGCAGGTTTTGTACAGGTGGTTCCCTAATGGAATGGGAAATAACTGCAGTCAGTAGACACTATTCATTTCTAGTGATGTGAACAGATCCAGTGGCATCAGGCAGAGGTACAATCTCGTGGATCATGGTCATTCTCTATACAGAATTCTTTACACATGTGAAATGCTCCTGAAGTATATCTAAGATTATACCTACATATTCTGGTCTCAGGAGCTAATGTCTGGAATTTCTGGACATGCTCCCCATTTCTTGTGTTTGATAAATTACATGGTCACAGTGTGGAACAATGGAGGGTCTGGAGGGGATGGAAATCACAGAATATCCTGGGTTGGAAGAGACCTGAAAGATCATCTCATTTCTATCCTCACTGTCATGGGCAGGGACACCTTCCACTAGCCCAGGTTGCTCAGAGTCCCATCCAGTCTGGCCTAGAACACTTCCAGGGGCAGCCACAGCTGTTCTGGGAAAACTGTGCCAGGGCCTCAGCACCTTCACAAGGAAGAATTTCTTCTAGATTTCCAATCTAAACATCCTCTCTTACATTGTGAAGCCATTCCCCCTTGTCCTGTCACCCCAGGCCCTTGTCAAGAGCTTTTCTCCATCTTTCCTGTGAGTTCCCTTCAGGTGCTGGAATGCCACAATGAGGTCCCTCCAATGCCTTTTCCAGGCTGAATAATGCCAGTTATCTCAGAGATGCTCCATCCCTCTGATCCTCTTGGAGGCCTACTCACTCCAACAGGTCAATTCCATATAGGCAGTAGCACAGTCAAAAATGCTGATAAAAACCAATGGATACAGAAACTGTTTTGACACACAAATGTTTCATACTCTTCCCCCCTCTAGTGGTGTCACAGCTGAAACAGGGTTGACTGATCCATACTCTCATTTTCTTGGAGAAGCTCTTACTGTGAGGGAAAAACCATGTCTTCATCCTTTCAGCATTAGTGTTTTATACCCAGGAAAAGATATCTGTACACATCTGCCCACATGGTCAGCACCATCACCACTGCAGAGACAAAGCCCCACTGCCTCTGTCTAGTCAGGACTTTTCTCCAGGAAGAAGAAATAACAGCTCTCATCTATCCATGGAGATACCACATCCATTGTGTACTGCTAAAGTCTGGAGGCTGCATTTCCCCATCATTTAGGTGAGCCCTTTCTATCCTCTATACTCAGACTGAAACTGTTTCCCTGCCACCATGTTCTGAGAGAGGATATGGTGGAATGCTAAAGAAGGAAATACTTAGGGGAGGGGGTCTGACTTCTAAATGTTATGGTTATTATATTTCCTATCAATAGCAGATTAGGGTCCAGCAGCACTTCAACAGTCCAGCAGATTGACTCAGTGTTCCCTGTCTGATCTCCCCAGCAGACTCGTGCTCGGTTCACTTTAATGAAGCACATAATGAAGCCACAAGGGAAACTCCAAGGAAAATAATTAATAAGTGAAGGTTTCATTCCCACAATGTTTCTCCAGTGTTTTCAGAGTGAGTCTGGGATATCTCACATGACTTTTACACAGTCAGTTAAAGACCTCTTTTTCTTTCCAGTCCTTTTAACTAGGCCTAGGAAAAAAGCTGCAGTTCATTTATAATAACATGATTTCATTTCCATTATGCTTCCCAAACTCTAGAAACTGTGTCACGAACCTGAGATTAACACTGGTAAACTGGTGAGGCAGTCAGGGACTCCCAGTCAGAATACTGATGATGGAAATGCAATTTCAGTATCTGCATCTGGAAGACTCCTGTTCTCCCAAAAGCTCTTCATCTTCCCAGATTAGACTGATTGAACCAAAATATTTTGTTTAGAATGCATTCCACATTTCACAGTTCTTGCCTAGGTACAGCAGTGTTTCGGGGGTTTCTGCTTCAGATGCAGCCTGACCTCATTCCACCCTGTAAGCCTTTATGACATCTGGCCTTACATGTTCTCACTCTGTAAATATTCTGGAGGAATTAGTATTGATAGAAAAAGCTGTGTGTGTATGTGAATATATGTAAAAATTTTAAATATGCACAGCTTTGGTGTATAATTACACACACACACACACATATATATATATATCTCCAGAGAACAGCAGTACAGGGAATCTTGAACTTGGAAAGCAAACATTCAAGAACTACACTCATTCTACAAAAATAGCTGGGGAGCCATCCCTCCAGTCAAACTCCATCAAGTTGTAAACGGCTTCCAAGGACAAAATACCTCCAGGACAGAGATCAGCGACCAGCTCCACTTCCAGTGCCAATTCACAGCCAGTCACCACTTGCTCACTCAGCCTCTCTGCCTCCTTTGCCTCAGCTTTTTGCAAACTTAAGGGTTGGCCACATGTGCAGCAATAGACCTCACTGTTTGTAGTCCCAGGTCCTTGTCCAAAGTGCCACCATGAAGAAGTTGCACAGACTGCCAAAAGTGGAAGGACTGAGAGGGTGCATTAAAGAACCACACTGCTTGTGAAAGAGGCAGTAAAGGAATCCGCCTAATTAGGAGCTCTGTATTAAATCCTGAGTAACAGCTAATTAACTGAGCTGAGTGGTCCAGATGATCAGATTATCACTGCACAGCTACTTGCAGAATACACTGTGAGCGGTTTGGTCATCCAGGGCACAGACAGGGAACTGCATTCATTTATTTTTCTCTCTTTCCAGTTAAGTATCAGAAAGGATCTGCATTTTGGAAAGATATCACAGTTAGAAGGAAGCTCCTCTGCAAGGCTGTTCAAAATATCTGCAGTTTAGAAGCATTATTTGGCAAACTCCAACCCCCAAGTAGGAATGAAAAAAGCCTACTTGGCCTTACTGTTTCCTTGAGGCTTCACTCAAACATATCTTTTTCAAAGGACATAAATATATGAAAAGATGTAGCACGGTTGTACATGTGATCTTCAGGTTCTCAGTAAATAATAACTTCTCAGCTCTGAATATGCAATCTAGAGTTACTGATTTCAATAAAGGGGGCTATATCTCTGCTGTGAAAACACACAGCTCACCAAATCCTGCTATTTCTGTGCTCTTCCATCCAGTTCCTTAGCTGAAATTATTTCTATAGTGGACCACATATATATATATATGTGGCATATATATATACCACACACACACACATATATATATAGTGTGCAAGATTTAATGTCACTGCACTAGATTTAATGTCTACTGCTGATCTATCTTTTTTGAGTCCTTCTAGTGCCCTTTTTCCATGTCAGATCCTGTTAGTTAGTCCTGATATGCACTTATGTCAGAAAAATCAGGTGCTTTCTGTAATTTTTACAGGTAGAGCAGAATTTGAAAAAACAAACAAAAAAAACCCAAAACCCAACAGGAGGGGGGGGTCTGTAAAGTTACAGAAACAGTTGTATAATGTAGATAAAGAAGTCCAGCTCATGCCAAAATTACTTCTTGTGCAGATCTCCACCAAACTCAACGCAACTACAGAAAAACGTGATTTCTTCCACTGTGTCTTCAAAACCAACACTTTAGTGCCTTTCAAGAATCATAGGAACTAAAGATACACAAGGCTGTTTGGGTTGTCTCTAATGCCATCTTATTTACAACCTGTGTGCTCAGGGCTCACACAGCACCTCTCAGACTGCAGGTGGAAAGGGCAAAACAACAAATCCTGACTAATGCCTTGGATAGCCTGGGTGTGTCTGCCTGTCTGAACCCCATGCCAACACTTAGCTTGAAATGTCTGGGCCTCCAGGACACCCAGCAGGACAATTTCTTGGGTAGGACTCAGTGACTCAGTATCTCAGTTGTATTCCTTTGCGTCTAGCCATACACAGCAGAGATACCCTTTGTCTTCCCACCTCCAGAATATGATTAGAGAAGAAATACTCTTTATAAAGAGAACCATCCAATTCTGAGTTTAGCTAAGGGACTGATTTAATAGAAGCAGTTAAGTAGCAGGGAACTAAACATCTAAATAGTTCTTGAACCATTTTAAAGAGAGACATATGAGATAGCTAAAATGTAATGGCCATATTCTATCCTTCCATTATTCAAATAAGGAGTTTGAAGTTCACAGCAGAGATACAGCCCCAGAAACAATAAGATAACATAATAAGATAATGGAAACAACCACAGAGCTTTTGACTGTGATAGCAAAAGAACAATGACTCGACATCAGCACTGAAAGTTATTGTAAACTTGTACACTGGGAACTCCAGCACAAAGGTTTTATGCACTGAGCAGGTTTGCTCCTTTTGTATGGGAATTGAGAGTTCAAGGCTGCCTATTTTCTCCTGGAAAAGGATATTGCTTACTCCCCACTGTTGCATTGCAATAAGGAAAATGCAGGTGGAAACAGCAGAAGACATTTGCCTAGTGATTGTCTTTTCCACATGGATCAAAACACTGACCCACAGCTGCACTTCTGAGGCTTCAGGAGAAATGAACTCTGCATGTTTTATCTCTGAGCTCTCTGTATGTAACTGGGCTGCAGATTTCTCCTTTTTTGTGTCCCAAAAGAAAACAGAGAAGACCTTCCAAAATACTCCTTTCTGTGTTCTGCACCCTGTTTTGGGCCTATCCCACTTCACAGGCAGCAATAAGAATGAAACAGAGAATAAACTTACCGGGCATGTGTGTTTCCATGTTGCCTGGAGGTTTGGCTGGAAGTTGCGTCAGCGCTAAATAGGATGTGGCTATGCCGTGCACAATCTGCTTCTGCACTGGCTTAAGGAGGGAACAGCACGAGCAGCTATTTCCATCCTGCCTTGATCCTGCTTTAAGCAAACCACAAACTGAAGCTAATTAGCAAGACCTTCTGTTTTGGTGATTACTGTCATGGAGGGAAGAGAGGGAGAAAGACCAAACTGCCATGACCTGAGAGGCCATGGCAATTCTCTGCTGGATCTTCAGCGCCTTGTCTTCATGGTCCAGAACACCTCAAGAAGCAAGGTAACAACAGGCATATTTTGTCCAGAAGGCAGTGGAGAGGAAGGAAAAAGGCTAATGCAGAACCAGGGCTCTACAGCAGAGCCAGCTCTGTCCAAAGAACCATCACTCAAGGATCAGATTGTCTTGGAGGTGGTTTCTGTGCAGAAGAGTCTCTTTATATCTACAAAGCTTCACAGTGCTTCCAGGTAGGAGGTAAGTGCAAAAAGCTTTTTATAAGGCTCTGTTTCAAGTACTCAAGTTACCTCAGTGCCTGGATGCCCTGTCATTCCTGCATGAAATATTCAGGGGATTATCTTGTAATCAACTGTCTAATCAGAACAGATGATGGATCCTGCTTAGCCTTCAACCTTGCAATTTAAGCAATGTATAGGGAAGAAAAGTTGTTGATGACCAATGCTATCTGAGAAAGAACTCTTATTTACTAATGATAACTGGAGGGAGCTGTAACTAATTTGAGTCCACATCTTTTTCTTCTTTTATCCTATTTACTACTCTAGGATGGTTTCTCTAGTGTGACAGGGACAAATGGATTTATTCAATGCCTGAATAAATTCCAGTGGTTCTAAGATCTTGTGAATCAGGATAATGCACTGTGTCACAGATGGAAAGGGTAGAAGTCATCTCTGTCCCGGAGACATGTGCTGATGCACCCTGGTTGTGCTATCAAACCTGCTGAGTACATAAAGGGAGCAGTGCAGCTGTTGTGTCCCAAAACTTGAGCTGGATGATGTAAAATTTTCCCAGCAAGCCTAGGAAGTTCATATGGGCCTTGGAATTCATTAAATGACCTCACTCTTGTTGGTCCCTACTTTGAAATGGCATTTCTTATCTTCTTATCTTCTAATCAATATATTAGATACAGATATCAAATACTTTGTCTTTTTTACCCTGACAGTATCTTATGCTACTCTCAGAACTTCTTTCAGAAGTTTTAAAAACAATTAATCTGTTTCCTAGACAGGGAACAAATCTCCTGCTTTCTACATCTATCTCAGGGAGAGGGAAATGAAAACATCCTGAAACTTTCATTATTTTTCATCCATGCTGCTCCAGCTAAGCTCAAAACCAGAAAGACATATCCTGGCTAATTCTGGAATAGTATAGGAATGTAGAGCCAGGTCCTGCTGGATTCCCTGTGGACTTATAGCTCTGCCTGCACGGGTTTCAATTACCAGCCTCTATAAGCCATAAGGATGGGTGTGTTACAGGTAATACGCTTAGCCCAGGTAATAAATAATATACACAGCAATATGAGAGGAAGCAATATCCAGCTGCTCTGAATGGAAGTACTCTATATTTGACTTTCCAATGGAGAAAATCATATCTTGGCATCACTATCTTCCCTGAAGTACCTGGGTATGGTGTTAATTGATAATGCAGAGCTGTGACAAATAATACTGATATACCTGATCATGTTTCACCTGCTGTAGAGGAGTGGTGCTTGCAAGTCTGTAAATTTAGCAGAGAGATTAGATGTTTTGAATTATTAAGCAGTTATATAAGACTCCTCCCCAAATCCATTCAGCATTCCTGTAAATCTATCCTGTGGTACACTCAACAATCCAGCTGGTGTTCTGAAGCGGTGGGATGTGTTTCTAATCATTGGTGGAAGGGTAAAGACCAAGGTAGTTCAAGCCCATCAAGGCTCACAAACAGTATATGTATGACTTGGGAAACAACATTCCTCAAAGCCTGCTTTCTGCTGGAGAATGCCAATGGAGCAGTCAGATGTAGAGGACTGTGTGATGTGCTGGCACACTTGATTGTGGGCAGGACTGTGCTCTTCACTCCTGCCAGGGAGGAATGCTGCTGAGAGCATTGGAATTGCACTTAATGCAGCTGCCTATGTGAAAGGCAATGTAACCTGCACAGGGAAGGTCCCAGCCCACTGGTCCTTAGGCAAAAGACAGACAGCCCTTTTGGGGCAGGCTGCCTGAAAAAAAAATGATTCACATGTCAGCAAGTCAAAGTCAAAAATGCATTTAACCTCCTCAGCCTGCTAAAGGAGATAGTATAACATTCCCTTCTGCTTTTTCTTTCCTGACAGTCTGTTTCTACAAAATGATTTTCAAGGAAGATCCTTCTGGCCTTGCTCATGACGGGGGCTTGGAATATATAGGTAGTAGTCAGGCCTGAGTAACAACATTTAGACCACACCAAAGTCCCCAGAACTCCCTGCTGGAAGTAAAGCCAGTACGTGCTCTTCCCATGGGCTGCATTGCACTGACTCATATAATTAATTACCTATTTAGAAGACCTGTCTGCAGCCACGAAGCCTTGGGCTCTAATCCCATCAGCTTTCACGAGCTAAGAAGGGTCAGTCTGGGTGAGGGCACAGGCTGAAACAAAGGGACATCTCAGCCATGGTAAGTGGAAGAGGATGACATTTGCCTTTTACTCCTGATCCATCCCTTGTCTCTGCTCCTCTCTGATGTTGCAGGTTGCTATTCCAGGACTTGCTGATCTTCAGCTTCAGATGAACTGTTGACTAATTGGTGACCCAAATCCATCTGTCCGAGAGCTAATATCTAGAGGCAGCTACAGGAAGGAACTGGTGTGAGGGTGGAGGTAAACTGGTGACAGATCTCCTGCAGCAAGTGGGGCTGGTGCCAATTAAAACTGGGCTTCTCTCTTTGGTGTTATTGTGGCCAATAGCAGAAAACACAGAGATGCATGGAAGGCCTGCACTTCTACCACTGCGCAGCAAAAAAGGATGTCTTGAAAGAATAGCAAAAAACAAAAAGGGGTCACAGTTCAGAGTGTGCTGAATCCACAGCTGACTGGTGAGAGAAGCAGCAGGGATCTGCCTGGTTCTTCTAAAAAAAGGAATACAACTTACCTTTTTAGATGAAAGCACAGGAGTTTTTGTTTGTCCCCAAAGGGAGCTTTCCTTGCAGATGGGGAGATGCTTTGACCCATTTAATCATGTCACAGTATCATTCATTATTTTAAAATTGTTAGTTAAACAAGAAGTTTAAATAATTCTTGTTGTTCAAAAATATGCATGGAAATAACAGTCCTCCCTCTCTCATATTTTTGAGAAAGTAGTACTTCCCAGTGAAACTGCTTCACTGACACAAGATTCCTCCAGGACCAACAACACTTTGGAAAACTGTTTGTGTTCCACGGCCAAACTAGACAACATAGAATTTAAATCTTTGTAAATATAAGCCTGGCAGCAGTAACTGAATTAAACCTGCCCGTGCAAATTCTGCATCTAAATTAATTCCAACTTTTGAAACAAATGCAACATGTGAAGTTCAGGCACGAAATAAGGGAGATAACCACTGAACTTTCTCCTCGAGTTAGTCTGGGCAAGGGGTGAAGTAAGAACTGTCCTTAATCCTGTACACATTTCCTGAGGACTTGCAGAATTTTCTCAGCCTGTCCTCAACACACTTTCTTTACATTCAGCTTCAGGAGAAACATATATATGCACTGCAGAAAGATATTCAGTTGTCTGAACCACGACCAGTATTGTTTGCGTACCAGGAACATTCTATTTTTACTCTGAAGCCTTATCACATAATGCTGTACTCCCTGAAAAGAATGGGAGGAAAAAGAGCAAAAAATTTTAGGTCCACAGTGAATCACTAAGGGCTGAAGTGGGAAATGAAAGCCTAATGTCTCTGCAGACAATACTAAATGATTTGGCAAATGTTCTTTAAGTATAAGTAACTGCTTCCAAGCATGATTTATTTGTGGTTGTTTTTTGTTTTGTTTTGTTTTTAATAATGTGGATTGATTTCCACAGTGAAATGAAGGGAATCTCTCTCCTACAATCCACCCCAAGATGAATCAGGCTGTGTTCTCTTGTGCTGGTAAGCTTTATTGTTTGCTGTGTCGATACAATTTATTCAGGATTCTAATGGATAAGGCGGTTGTCTTGGGTTGAAAGTTATCAGTTCTCACACTAACACAGAAGGCATCAGCCCTCTTCCCCCCCTAGAGTTACAAGACATAAAGAACAATATCTCCCAACTGGTTTCAACAGATGAAAATAGAACACACATTTTTGGTTACATTTTTCAACCCAAGACAGCAGTGTACAGAGAAAAGGAGGCTTGCATTGTGAAGTTCCTCCATCATAAAGCTTCAGATTAGGCAATGGGGCTTCTGGGCACAATTCAGGGTGCGCACTGGCGATCGCGGCATTCGCACAGCGAGGCGGAGGGGACGGAGAGCTGCACCACGGTCCCGTTGGGACACCGCAGCGGGATTGTCACCGTGCTGGTCTGAGTGGCTGTGCAGCAGCTGCACTGGTCCTCCCACTGCCCAGTCTGGGCAGAGTACCTGGTGGTGCTTCTGCACTTGCCCTAAGTGGAAAAAGAAGAGAGCTGAAGTTCGAACAGAGCCTCATCGCACGCGGAATCCTGGTTCTTTCCTTCAACATATCTGTGGGTGACTGCCTCCACCTTCTGTGCCCTGCTGCAAAATATGAACTCAGAAACAGGTGCCTGACTCCAGAACATGAAGTGCTGCTCAAAGAGTACCTTCTTCTGAGCATTATCAGAGCAAAGGAGAGGTGAAGAAACTGCTCACACACACAAAACAAGCCCAGAATTTAAAAACTCATAGGGAATGTCCAGAGCTATGGTGTTGGCTTCTGGGCAGATGTGGTTATCGTGCATCCAGAAAGCGCTTTAGCCCAAATGCTGCAACCCACACACCCACTGTTGCCCTGCTGCTGCTATTTTTTTTCTTGTTCTGCTTGTCTGGCCACTTAACTAATTTAGACCAAGCTGTCAGTGCCTGTAGCTATAAGCCTCCATGATGTAAAAGCAAGTAGCTCCACATAACACTCTGTCACAGTCCATTTCCTTTGGTGGCTTTGTGCTCCTATTTCTCAGTCTAATTAAACTAAAATATTCTATCATTATCAGGGAGCACTTTAGAAAAAATGTACTTAATATTATTTATTCCCAATATAAAATCTGGACTTCTGCAGGATAAACATTTATACTCATGACTTCATGACTTGACAAGAAGTCAAGAATTATTAGTTATGCCATAAATTGGATTGCACACAAGGGTTGATTAAAATCCTCGTATGGGGCTTGGTTATCCTGGAAAGAGCAGAGATGCAAACAGCCAGAAGGGAAGTTATTTATTTTAAGTTCCTATTTTAACAGGAAGTTGTAACAGGCATATAAGGTGTAAGAAGTGATGGGCTGGAAATTAAACTTTTAATCTGAACATAGAAGACACAAGACATGTAGAACACAACAGCTTGGTGCCAAGGCTAACGGAGGAATCCCAGAGCTTATAGGACACACAAGTCAAATCTTGGCACTCAGGTTTAAAGGTCTTTTAAAGTGTCATTTATCTAAATACCTATTTAAATTCCCCTAAATCAACCCAGAGGCTCGGTGCTTAACTACAGACTCAGAGCTGGAAAACAGCTTCATAAATGTGAAGAAAAATATTCATTTTCTTTTTGTATGTAGGAAGCCCTAACAGAGCTACTTCAGAGCCATTAACTTCTGATGGAAGCAAGAGAGTAGGATGAACCAAGCCTTTGTGTCTAACATATGGGCCTCTTTTCATGCTGGTTTGACTAGGGAAAATCCAGCATCACCAAATTACTTCAGGAAGTAAGTGCCAAAGAAGTTAACACCAAGTCAACCAATGAGAAGCCACTTACAGATGTGAAATCATGGTGGAAGAAAACGTTTCTTTTTGGGAAAGAGAAAGGGGAAGTCTTGAGGCAGAAGGGGGCTTGATTTTTTTGTTATTTACCTCACAATGAGAAATGGGCACCTCCTTTTCAGCCACACATCCATTGATATTCCCATACTGCAGTCTGGTACTTACTGGATGACATTCCACTTCCACACCTACCAAATAAAAAAAAGAAAAAAAAAAAGAAAAGAAAAAGAAAAAAGGTGTTTGAAACTGCTGACAATTGCTTTTTGTAACCCACTTCCCTTTACTCCTGAAATTGCTGTCAGTGAAATGTTATTCCTGGTAAAATCCCTAGCCCTAAAATTCCACTAAAGGAGGATTTCCCTCATGCTTCTTTTCAATTGACTGCTTTGTTTTAAAGTCACCTTGGCCATCTAACACCAGCCTCTTCCCTGGTCTTAGACAACTCTCCTGGTAACTCTGGTAATCAACAGGGATTCTGTTCCCCCACTTTCAAAGAGAAACTCATCATTAATATGCTCAAATATAAACAAATCCAGAATATTTTCTTCTGAACTCTTGTGTGTTTTGGTCTGCACCTAACAACTTGTGAAGAAGCCAGTGCTTTTTTCAGTGGGTATTTTGTGCACAGACAACAGCAGCTCTGTGTAGTGTTACTACAGTTTTATGTCTCTGTGAAAAGACAGGCTCCTGCTCATACCCATTTCTAGTTTCTAGCCAACCAATGAAATTTCTGTGTTTAACAGAATATTGGACTGATTTTTAGGTGCTACACAAAAACATTTCAGAAAGTTGAAGGAATTGAGCAAGGCAACTGCACAAGTACATACAGAAAAGGAAGAGAAAGGTATTCCTCTTCCTACCAGCAAACATAGCCTTCCATCAGAATGTTGGTACCAAATTGACTCTGTGCCTTGCTAAAACCTTAAATTAAGAAACTCTGAAATTGAAAATGAAATAAAATTATGAAAAAAAAAATGCAGCTCATTTCTGGTTTCAGGGCTGAAAATGCCCTTTCTCTTTTAATGATTTCATCACTCGTTTATAAAAATTGTTCACCTGAAAGGACAGTTGCATTCACACAATTGAAAAGCATAAAAAAAAGTCATCAGGCTCAACACTACTTCATCCCCTTTTTGATACTGACTTACCAACTTGTTCTCTAGTTACTTTACCTCTGTTATTTATTTCTTTGTTGGCTGTGCCTCCTCTGCAAAGTGCTTGTAACTTAACAAGACATGTGAGATTGAGATCAACAGAGAAAAGAAGCAAGAAGCAGAGATGCAACTTCTTTTTAAGTGGGAAAATCAGGAATATCCTCTGCCAGTTTCAAGTCCTGTGTCTAACACCACAAAAATCTCATGAGAAAATAAGACCTGTTCACTTGTGTGCTCCCACAAACTTAAAAGCTGGAACAATGCCTTCAGCCACATTAAAAAACTCCAGTTGTGAAGGCATAACATAGAAAGGGAAACTGGCTCCTCAACCAACTCCTTTGCCCAAAGACTTGTAGGACTCTGCTGAGCCAAAGGCATCAGCCTGGACTTGAGGGAACAAGTTCCTTGCCCAATTCTTTATGGCACAGAGACATCTGAAAGACAGACTCTCTCCAGACCTTGGAAGAAAATGTAATCTATGTCCATGTGAAACTGAGCTACATCCTGGCTAAACATCATTGGGAATAAGGGTTTGAAGGCCCATTCAACGCTGGAGGTTTTAGGCATGCAGTACATCACTTAGATCAATTTGTCTTTGCTGCTGCAGAGAGGTATCACTGTTAAATTACTCCAACTGTCAAATTTATGCATTGATCTGTGCTCATTTGGAACTAGTTTCTCCTCGATTACAGTGATTGGCACTCACAATTAATAGAGCCTGCCCACCACCTTGTCTTTTAAATCTCAAAATCTGTTTTGGTTAATAAATAATTTTGAGTATTCCTTACTTGTAGCCTGGTAGACTAAAGCTCCCTTAACCAAATTACCTGCTTGATCCATTTGATGACAGTCTCTCAATAGCTTTCTGACTTCTATCTCTCAAGCCCGAGCTCAGTGATTATCCAGACAGGCAAAGGCTGCAAACTCTCTAAGAGTTACCATCCTTCATCAGGGGTATTATTGCAGCAGCAGCTCCTGTGCCAGTGTGGTGATGGGCTGCTATGCTGGCCATCTTTTATTTATGAGCACATGCATAGCAAAAATTAGACATAACACAGACAAGACGTTGATATTTTGACCTTAAAAGATAATTTCAATTCTTTGCTATCTTTTTTTTTAATTTTATATAAGCTACAGTATTATTATTACAGTATTATTTCTCAGATAACTGAGAGGTTATCTTCTCACAAATACATCAGAGATTCATTTTAGAAATGAGAATCCAACCCTGCATTCATTCCTTATGTAAGCAAACCCTTCCTACTCTCACAGCCTGACTACCATTTGGATTATCCACACAAAGATGCATGAAAATAAGAGTTGCAGGATTGACCTCTCAACTGGTAAATTTAAGAAACAATCAGGTTATTCCATAGGAATGCATTGCCCCTACTATTTTTGGTTAACATGTTATCAAAAACATTACTACCACCAGGGTTGGGCTTTTTTGATTAATTAATTTTAAGTTAATTGATTATTCATGAAGCGTTTTCCTCACATATTCAGTAGTATCAGATTAGTGACTTGTCAGGCTGTCTGTGCAGGACTGTTCCTGTTACCACCAGATGAACAATAAAATAAAACATTCATAATTAACATCGACATAAAATGTGGAGAGTATCTATTTCCTTCTAAGCACTGGAAATACTGTCAAAACACGTGTTCTAGATGACAAAACATGACAGCAGCATCCCAGTCAGTGGGTGGGCTTCTGTGATGGTTTATTATAACCACATTCCTAAGTTCATTTTCATTACACTGTAGGTACTTACATACACTGTCTTTTCCATACAAGATTTCTGGATTATTTACTTACATGTGTCACAGCAAGTGTTGCCAATTTTTGCAATTCTGCCCTAAAATGATAAAAAAGAAAACTCAAATTTTGACTGAAGGGATGTATTTCTGTTCTGTTGAAAGAAGATGTATAAAGCAGGGTAGTAGGCAAAAAAACCCCAAGCCACCTGAACTTCTTTATTATACAAAATCATAAATCTACATTAATAATCTTCTCTTTATCAATTTTAAGATTTTGAACTTGTGATGGTATTTGTTGGTAACTAATTGAAAGTAATTGACTTATTAACAAGTCCAACACCTGAAAATATCACTCTCACCTTCTGTTAGGAGCTTTCTAAAATAAAGACGTTAAATACATATAAATTCTGGAAATCAGAAGGATAAAATGAGTAGCATTCAAGTCTCATATCTGTTTAAGAAATATCACATCTGTCAAGTAAGTTTTAAAAGATATAAAACTTTATGTATCTTGTTTCATTGCTACCATCCAGAAAATAAATTGTTTGATTCTTCAAATATTCACCTTCCTATTCATAACAGAATTATGGCCAGCAGTCAGCACAGTCCCTCAAAAAGCCAGCTTATATTTTAAAACAGAGAAAACCTACATCTTTGTAAATTTCAGAGACAGTCCACATTCAGTTTAGGCAAGGTATTAGGATAGGGTTGGGGTTTCCCACCCCAGCACACAGAAGGTACCAGAAACATGACAGAGTGCATTAGGAAACCTGGAAACAGGACCTGTTCCACTACTTACTCCTTCAGCCAAGCATCTTCTGGCATCAAATGGAGGACAGCCAGTGATTCTCCTTTCCCAGATGAATTCCCCTCTCTCATTTACTCTACAGGAGTGACTGTCACAGCCATCCTGAAGGGATGTGTTTGCCTGGAAAGATCAAAGGGCTGTTAGCTTTGCACAGACACAACAGGGGACAGGAAGTTCTCAGGGTATTGTTTTGCTGATGTCTCAGTTAAAGTACCATGGTGGTGACATTCATAAAACATGGAAATCTTTAGTAAACAGCATTGTGTGTCAACAAAGTAATTATCTTCTGTTTAATTCCATGGCCATATTGATCACAGCTCTGCCCAAACCTGACCTTTTTCAGCTCTTAACAGGGAAGAAATTTCCATTAACTTAGGGGAAAAAAAATCCTCTAAGTGAGAGATTTGGGGTCTGGCCTATGATCTATCTTTTAAAGAGACATATAAACAATTATATACCTTCTGGATGAGTTAGAAACTTCTTTAGAAAAAATATATATATAACCACACGCCCATCCCCACACCAAATCATTTCGGTTAGAATAAGGAGTCCAGCCATTAACCTCTCACTGCCAACCAAGCCCACCACAAAACCACATCTCTTAGCAGCCTGTACCAAAGCTCGACAATTCTTCCAGTGGAAAAAAAAAAAATTGATATCCAATCTAAACCTCCCCTGGCACAGCCTGAGGCTGTTCCCTCTTGTCCTGTCCCAGTTCCCTGGGAGCAGAGCCCTCTGTCCCCCAGCAGTCCCCTCCTGTCAGGAGTTGTGCAGAGCCACAAGGTCCCCCCTGAGACTCCTTTCCTCCAGGCTGAGCTCACCCCTGGTGCTCCAGACCCTTCCCCACCTTCGTGGCTCTTCCCATACTCTCTGCATCTAAGACTTCTCTCAGGAATGGAATAAAAGAAAATTTTAGATGCTGTCTTTTGTGACAGAGGATGGAGTTTAACCAGAAAAATATGCATTTGTGTTTAAGAACATATCATGCATTAAGGCCAGGCTGGATGTGGCTCTGAGCAACCTGCTCTGCTGGACTTTGTCCCTGGCCACGGCAGGGCATTGGGACAAGATGATCTTTGAGGTCCATTCTATGGCTCTGTGCTGGAGAAATTCCCCAAAATTCACATTTTTAACTTAACTATTTCACATTTTAAATGAGGGTTTTATTTCCTCTAAATACCTGTTTGAGGTCATATTCCAGTTAAATTTCCTTGGTAACATTCCTGAGTCTAGATGCCCCTCTAGAACTTTGCACTGTGGTATGAAGTATCCTATTTTTTTCATTTACAAACAAATTTAATTCCTTGATCAATTATCCTGAGACACAAAAAACACTGGTAATGCTATCTAATCAAAAAGGAAGAAAAATGCGCTTCCCTGGGGTTCAGCAGAAGTTGATGATACATTTACATTTACTCCTAAATAAAAGAAAGAGTGCTTAAAACTTACCTGAAGATATTGAACCCTTCCATCTCTCAACCTGATGCTACATGAAGTTGGCACACATTTTCCACAGCAAGAGCCAGGGATTTCCTGCCTTCTGTAGTTCTAGAAGGTGAAGGACATTTTTCTGGGTTTAAGCATGCATGTTATTTTATTTTAAAGAGGTTAAAAAAATAAGATTCAGTGGACAAATTGATAGCCAGGAAAATTCTTCTAAGTAAAACTCAGTAAAAATTCAATGAATTTTACACAGCAAGACATGGAAAAGTTGTTGGAAGTGCTGAAACTGGAGAGAAAAGAGCAAAATATCCAGTTAGCATTGGGCAAGGAAAGGGCAGAACAAGGCTAAGCTGGAAAATTTGGAGTATAGAAAGAAAAAGAAAATGGCTTGATAATACAAGAAATAACAGAGCATCAGAGAAGGTACAATATAATAAAAGAGAAAAGGAGAAAAAGAAAGAAAAGGGGGCTAATGGAGCCCCACAAACAGCATTGAAGAGAAAAACGGTGGCATGAGAAAGAGCAGGGGGAATGAGCAGCACTAGGTGGAGAGATAGAAAGTTATAGAGTGGATAATGGAAAAGAAAAAACCAAACCAAGCAGAAAGGAATTGAGCTAACACATGAAGTGTCCCACAGTAATGTCCCCAGCTGCTGCAGATAACCAACAGCTGCTTATGATGAGATGAACATTTTTAAGAAAACAAACACTTTCTGGTTCAGTGAAGCCATGCATGTCATCCATATGTTTTTTGTAGAAAGAGAAATTGGGGAGGGGGGTTGCTATTAAATCATCGGGGGGAAACGTAGTTCATTGTTATTTAGGTGAACTTTCCCTACTGGTAAAAATATAAGCACCTAAAGCAGGTCATAAAATGACCAAAAAAAAAATTACCCTCCTGAGCAGAATATGCTGGAGTTGGCTGCACTTCAATTGCCAGTGCATTTCCTCACACAACTTCAGCATGCAGGAGAAAGCAGGTGCTCCTGAGAGAATTGGTACTCTTAACCCATTTGTACTCTTAAATTTTATTCATTAGCAAGAAATAGCTTTTAATCTGCATGAAGTCAAAGGCTTTGAGACAGGAAAGATCCTGTATAGTGTTTGAATCCCACTGGCCTTGGGAGATGAAGACTTTCTTTATCTTATTTGATTTTCTTCCCCCATTAAGCTCTATAAATTCATTACAATGGCTAGGAAGGGATATATACTCCAACTTCCCTTGGGTAGCTGCACATCTCCCAAACACAAGTTCACAATCTTTAATAAGCCCAACTGGAAATGGCCCTTTCTTCAGGGTTTTCTGTCCAGTCTGTACTTTTGGGTCACGTGGGGAAAAGGAGCTGTTTGGGAAATGTGTGGGTGGTGAAAGAAACAAGAGAGGAATGTTCCCTCCACACCACCCCTCCCCCCCACTTTTTTTTTTTTTTTTTATCATGCATTATATTGATTCCTCTACCTTTAATTTCTACAGCTGGCTCCTTGCAGTGAGCAGCAAGAATGGAGGTTTGTGTATCTTTGTGTGGGAACATACACATGCACACACGTCTCTGGACACAAATTCAGTCTGGTGTATCTGGGGTTTTTTTATGTGTCTGCCAGGTTACATTTTGTGGAAGTTATATTTTGAGAAAGCTGCTCAGCACTGAGCTTGGCCATTTATTTTCCCTTCAGAAGACTATGCCTATAATCAAACCTTACAGGAGGGATCATATTGGGGTCTGGAACCACAAAAAGTATTCCAGATTGTCCTTTTTGTCACAGGCTATATCCACACAACCAAATAAAAGGGATCAAGGCTAGTTTGATGACCCAGTGGAACACTTATGAATTATCTGAGCTGCATTCTCCACATGAAACTGGCTGGCCTTGGGTTGTCCTAACCACTGACCAGTCCCTCAACATCATTTGGAAGTCACAACATCATTTTTCTATTCACAACAGGCCAGCTGGGACACTGTTGACAATTCCTCAAGAAAAAAGGGTTGCAAGAAATAATTTGAGCCTGCAGTCTCGCTCTATTTTTTTTTGGTAGAGATTACTCTCTACAGACACTTAACTACCTTTCCAGTCTCCCAGTTCCACTTCAGGATGAGAAATTAGATTCATCAAAAACTCTGCCCCTCTCTGTTCCAGGGACCCTATCAGTGTGTGCCCCTCCTGGACATCAGCCAGGGAGCCCACATGATCATGTTAGTTAGAAATATGGATTTTGGGTGCCACAGCCACCACTTGCACAGGTCCTGGGTATGGTTGGGCCCATTGGGCTTCATCCACTACCCAGGGAAAGGATGGAGAAGAGGAAG
Organism: Prinia subflava; assembly: GCF_021018805.1. Taxonomy (NCBI): domain Eukaryota; kingdom Metazoa; phylum Chordata; class Aves; order Passeriformes; family Cisticolidae; genus Prinia; species Prinia subflava. Next base: position 9,402,303 of record NC_086250.1, on the reverse strand, counting down.
AGGCATTTAAATTTTTTTCTGTGAAACTTTGCTGCTGGTCTGTGCTCTTTGGACACGGGGAGATCAAACCAGTCTCTGAAACTCACTTAGGTCTCCTTCTGCTCCAGGTATTGGTGCTAAGAGAGAAAACGACGTAACTGAGCAGAACTAATCAAGCAATCCTGTCACACTGTTGGTCAGTGGAATAAAAATGGAAGCTATATCCCTCTGGCTTTCTCACCCAAGGTCATTCTTTGCTGGTGATGGCAGCAAAGACTTCAAAAATCAGTGCGAACTGATGGGGACAATCACTTAAAATCCCCAAAGGCATGTGCTGGGAACCAAACAAATGCTACTGAGCCCAGCTTTTAGACAATTTGGAAGAGTCATAGCAAAGGCCTAAAGCATGGAGATCTGGTTGGGCTGCCAGATAACACTATAGGAAAAAAAGGACTCAGCAGTTCCTGTTACAAATGATTTGCCAAACCTTATACTGCCCTAAGGGTAAGTCATCTGAAACAAACAATAAAATGTGCCTGTGGAGCTGCATACCATGTAAAGTTATTTTTGCTGTGCTGAGGATTTAGATCAGATTTGGTGCATACCATCCAATTCACAGAAAGAACACAGAGCCAAGGCTTCTCAGAAGAACCTGAAGAAGGGCCAAAGGCCCCAGAGTCGCACCAGACATAAACTGGTGTGTATAGAGAGGAACAGGACTCTGCTCAGACTGGTTCCTAAGCAGCCCCCCCAATGCTCCCACTCACCGCTGGGCAGGCCTGGCAGTTCAGCTTGGTGCACCTCAGGGTGTATTTCCGAGGCGCTGTCTGGAAGCAGTCGCACGTCGTGCACGGATCCACCATCAGGCGCCTCCCGTGCTGAAACGTCACAACCAGTCATTTGTCAGTCAGTCAGTGACCACCTCACCAGCAAAACTCAGGTAAACAGGGACTTCAGGGTAAATCTCCTTCGCTAAAGCTTGCTCTGCAATTCTTTGCTAGAGAAACGAGAAACCCATGTTGCCAAGTTTCCAGAGACCCCAATTTTTTTCATCTCTAATTCCAGAACGAGCAGCCATGGCATGAGGCTATTTTTCAAGAAATCCCTTTAGAAGTCCTTAATCTGAGAAATGTTATTGGCATTTCTTCGTTGTTTACAAATCTAGCAAGCAAGAAAGGAATGCTTGAAAGTTATGAAGAAGATTTTTTTCTTCTGACTACGTAGTTGCCAAGAGTTCATTTTTTGAGTGTAATGAATTGATTTGGCAACAAATTTTTATGCTAGTGCCATCCCAACCCACAGATTGTGGGCAGAAATTGCTTGTTATAGTTTTTGTAACAATGCTGCTTGGAATCTCTAAAGGCCTAAAAGCTTAAAATTAAGAAAAGACAAATAATTAAAAAAAAAAAAAGGAGTTACTGATTGAAGAATTCTACTTGTCCATAGTTATAAGCAAATCAAGCTGAGCACAATTCAAATTCCCTGAGCTCTTCCCCAGCACCTTGTTTACTGAATCCCATCACCTTTTCAAAGCAAGCAAAAATGACACTTAAAATGCAGAGCAAAAATTCCAAACCATTAAGAGACAAAAATATGTGGAGTCAGTAATTCCTGCACTCAAAGGAATTCTAGACAAACTCTTTTTTCCTCCCAAGTGCAAAGCCCTTCATTTCAACACCAAAATAACAAACCACAAAGGGTGAAGGGGCTAAGCGGGAGCAGCCTACTCAAGATTTTCACAAACTTCTAAAAACTAATAAATAAGGTAAATAAATAAGGCAAATAAATAAGGTAAATAGACAATTTTGCTAGATTATGAAAGGTTTGAATTGTACTTCAGATATTAATGGAATACCACCACTGATTTGACTTGGTACTGTGCATATCCTCAGATTCCTTTTTGAATCATTAAATGCTCATTAAACAAATGAAGCAAAGACAAGAAGCTGGCCACAGTAAAAGTAATGCATTTATGGGTAATTTAGAGCCAATACTCTGAAGGAAAAATGTTCTGAGCACAGAATTTGAACTACATTCTTATTCTGTGCCCCAGGACAACAGAGGTCCTCAGGCCTCTATAACCAGTAACAATAATGACTCTCTACTGAGGTCTAGAAAAAGGATCCTCCACATAAAACATGATGAAAGAGGAAATACAGAGGAGGAGATCCCTGTCTTTTAGCAGCTCAGCTTGAGACGTGAACAAGGGATTCCTCAGCTTTCCAGGTTTAACCTTTTGTAGTGGCTACCATTAATCTGGAGGGTTAAAAAACCTCAATGGAGGCAGACATGGCAATACACTCAAAAATTTGCTGCTGGAGAGAGAGAAAACATGCTGATTTTGGCTGGGGTACAGATAATTTCCTTCCCGGTGGCTGGAATGGAGCTGTGGTTTGGATTTCTTCTGCACACAGGGTTGATAATACAGAGATGTTTTTATTGCCAAGCAAGGATTCCATGAACCAAGGCCTTTTCTGCTTTTCCTGCTGCCAGGCTGCTGAGGAGACTGGGGTTCATGGAAGGTTGGGAGGAGCCACAGCTGGGACAGGTGACCCCAGCTGACCAAAGGGACATTCCAGACCTTCTGGCATCATGATCGGAATATACAGTGGGGAGAAGAAGGAGGAAGGGGGGATGTTTGGAGTTATGGCACTTGTCTTGCCAAGTCACCATTCTGCTTGTATGGGAAGGCTGAACACCTGCCCTACCATGGCAAGGTTTGAACGAATTCCTTGTTTTGCTTTGCTTGCACAGCTTTTACTTTCACCATCTTTATCCCAGTCCAGGACTTTTCTCACTTTTACCCTTCCCATTCTCTCCTCGATCCTGCTGGGGAGGAGTGAGTGAGTGGCTGCTGGTGGGGGTTACACCACAGCAGATGGAGAGCAAATATCCTATGAACTCCAGTTGATCCAACACTGTTGTCCAAACTTCCAGTGCTGATCTCAACACTGGAAAGCAGTCAGACAGCAGGGTGACAGTTTTTGCACAGACCACATGACACGGTTTATCAAGGAATGCCTCAATGGCTCTAGGCTTTATCATCATAAAGGGTCTACAAAGCCACGACTGATAACACTGATATCCTTATGGAATCTTCTAATAGTTCTAACATTCCAATTAAGTATGAAATAGATAAAGTTGAATCCATACGACAGTCACTGTGAGAGACAGGAACACAGGGATTACTAGAGATACACTGAAATGAAATCTTCACACACAGGTGCCTTGAATTTCTGGGGCAGGTCTTGCCCTGATCCCAAATTTTCTTGTGTCAGAACTGAACAAAATAATACATTGATTGATACAGACTTTTTTTCCCTTTATATAACACACCTATCGTGCTTTGGCTATCTAGGAATGAAATGTCAACACCTGCTAACCCAGTGCCACCAAATAAGCTGCATAAAGCTCAAATCTGCTCAGATCACTTCAAAAATGCTACTCAGCAAAAGCCTGAGAAAACAGATGAGATACAGATAATCCTTTTTGTAAATACAGCCACCTGCTTGGAAGATTGCATGTAAAACCCACAGCATTGATAAGAATAGGAGAGTGGATACAATACACCAAATTACTGGAATATAATATTGGTAATCAGATACATGACAAAAATGTAAAGGGATTAAGGACACCAGAAATGCAGTAAAATACCCAAAACTTGGAACTATTCAGGGAAGGAGTTAATGTAGAAAAGTTTTCCCTTGATATAAAATGAAACTTGATGACTATTCTTAAAGGACCCAACATAAAGGGTTTGAAATCCAGAAAGTATAAACTTTGTGGACACCACATCTCTCCTGACCAGGACTCTGGAACCAGTCACTGAAGCAGAGAATTGTACAAGACAAAGCTGCAGTGACACCAGGTGCTCAAAATATTTTAGACATGCAGTTAATTAACTTATACTAAGTCATTAAATGAAGCTAGTTTAAGAAATTTTAGAAACTTTTTTCCAATATTGCAAAAGGTGAGATATTTTGAAATTTTCAAAACACAGACACTTCTCATTTTGTCTTCAACATGACATTTTATTTCAAAATTTGCTTATGTTTCATTTTAAATTATTTGTAAATATTTTTTAAATGCTTGAAGACAGAAAAAGCACTTTACTTGACTGATCAGGTGAACATTTAGTTGGAGGAGAAAAAAATTAGTCATGGCAGAACAACTGGAAAGAGCTTTGGTTTGCAATACAGAAATTTTTATATATATATATATATATATGGAATATATAATCCTGTACAAGAGAAGGTGTCAAGAGCTGCTAATTACTGCCCTGCTTGACATTCCCTACAAATATTGTCTTTATAGGATGCCAACTAGTTCTGACAACATACAATAGAGGGATTAAAGAGAAAGTAGATTATTCCACAATTTATCACTTTTAAACCAGCATTGTGACAAGAAAACTTTTCTCTTCTGACAAGAAAAACAAGAGTTTTTCCTTGGATTTAATTCTACAGGGAAGTCATCTTTACACAGAATGATGGATGCTTGATGACATGGTTTTAGCTCTTAAAAACTGATAAACTTATGCCTTTGGACTAGAAGAAAAAAAAATCCAAAGCAGAAGAAATGGATGGAGAAAAGTTCTCTCTGCCACACCATTAAAATATAAAGAGATTTGAGTAAATTTACTTTTAAATAAATCAAAAAGGAAGACACACGTTGACAAAGCAGGAATGAGTAGGTTAAATTTAGGTTAAATGACTAAAGAGAACCTGTCTCCCTGGGGGATGGTGAGAATAGTTAGAGCTCTTTGACACCAGAGGTGCTGCCAGAATATGGATTTAGGGAAACAATGGACAATTGACAGAGCTCTCCAAAGATAAATTCAGCATAAATGAGATCAGATGCTTAAGTCCCATCATTCCCACTATCATGGGCTGGGTTAAACATATCTTAATCTATCCATTAAATACGCAGTTGAGAAAAAATTTCCTCACAGGGCATATCAGCAGGGATCTTGAAAGGGAAAAGAGGTCAAACAGGGAGGAAGCTCAGCTTTCCTGTTCCTGCTAATAGCCAAGGAGGGATACCTCTCCTTCCACACAGGTGGAGGAAGTCTCCACCCTTGCTTTAATCTGCCTTATCCTCTAAACAGAATAGGGGAAGGTTTTGCTTCCCCAAAGTGGGCAAGGATCACTTGGGAGATTAACCATCACAGTGAGTTTCCTGTGTGTTTGGTAGTCTGCAAACCATTACAAAATGCACATTATCACAGTTTCTAAGCACTCTTTAAGCACCCTTCAAGATAAGGAAACATTGCTGTCTCCATTTTGCAGAGATGCTCATTGTCATATAGGAAGACCCAGGCAGAGCCAGGAGCTGGACATAGACCTGCTAAGGCCCATGGCACTGCTTTTAGTCCAAGATCTCACTTGCAGAGATTCTATCTGGAAAAAAAGCTGCCCTGAATTCTGTGTGTGTATATTCTGACAAGTGTGTGTCTTTCAAAAGCTCATTCATATATTTAAATATCTCATAATCTCAACAAGTAAAAGGAATTGTGTCTTACCCCGATAACAGTGCCATTCAAAGGACAACCATTCAGGGGTGCTGAAAAAGAAAAAAGTATTCCATTTAGCATTACCATTATAATGACAATTCCAAAATGTAATCAACCACAGTTATTCCTTTTTGACTCAGTACAGTTCCAGCTTGGAGAAATTTGTATCCAGTTTTACTGTAAAGAGGCATAACTGAGCCCCCTTGCATTACACCTTGCAAGGTAACAATTGTCAGAGCTATACTTGAGATGCTGCATAAAAAGATCTCTGGCTGAGCTATTTTTGAACAAGTACATGGCAGAACATAAACTTTGCCCTCCAAGCCTCACACTCTCAGATGATGAACTCGGGTTTTCTGTAAATTAGAGAGCATATATCCTCTCCTCCTCCCACTGCTCACTGCTCCCTCCTCACCCTGTGGTTGCACACACACTTGTCAGCTAAAAACTGGGAGTCTTCCCAAACTGTAGCCAATTACCCAAGTGTTTTGATTTAGACTTTTGAGCCAAGACTATGTTAGGAGTAATAGAATCATAGGCTTGGCTTGGAAGAGACATTAAAGATCATCCAGTTCAAACTCCCTACCACGGGCAGGGACACCTTCCACTATCCCAGGTTGCTCAGAATCCCATCCACCCTGGCTTTGGACACTGCCAGGGATGGGGCAGCCACAGCTGATCTGGGCACCCTGTGCCAGGGCCTCACCACCCTCACAGGGAACAATTTCTTCCCAATGTCCTATCTAACCCTCCTCTCTGTCAGTGAGAAGCCATTCCCCTTGTCCTGTCACCCCTTGTCAAGAATCTCTCTCCATCTTTTCTACAGGCTCCCTTCAGGTACTGGAAGGCAGAATCCCCTCCTCCCCTTTTGCCCATGGGGCTTTGGATGCAGCAGAAGGTGCTTCTGTACTCAGTAGAAGGCAGTAGAAGCAGAAGGTGCTTCTGTACACAGGAGCCCTTCAAAGTGGGACTACGCTTCCAAAACACACACTTTTAAAATTGTTGAGCAATAGAAAACCACTCCATGAAACAATTCATGCTGGAGTGATCCCGTTTGTCATCCCCAGACCTTACCACATCTGCAGGAAGGACAGCAGTCTATCACTTGGTTGCAGCGCAGCTCAGTGCCCTCTGGACAGTCTGGCACATCCATTTGGGAGCAGGAAACATTCTTTTGCTGCACAAAAACCTCGTTGTTCACCCGCACACACTCGTTGACAACGCAGCGGTTCCAGGGGGATCGCCACTCCGTGCCAACCTGAGGGGAGGTTGTGACAGAATTAAACAAAAGCAGCAGCATTTGTGCCCCTGGACAGAGGGAAGGTCACCCCAGCCAGACGCTGGCTTGCCAAAAGCACATTTGCTGCATCAGGAACAGTGTCCCTCAGCAGTTCTCCCCAAATCCTTACCGTGACAATCAGTTTATAGATCATGTTGTTTGTAGAGAATAAGAATTACAGGAGTATCCTTTAAAAGGGACAATTCAAATAACATGTGAAGATGGAAAAGCAGTCCTAAGTAGAGTTAAATCTGCATTTATTCCCTACTGACAGGCTGCACTGCAGCTGAGCTGCTCCTCTTTCTGCTGCAACCTGCTGCAAATCAGCTCAAAGCCCAAAGGAGGCTCTAGCAATAGGCTCTAGACCTGAAACACTTGCAAATGTAGGAAAGACAAGATCCTGTTGACAGCTCTCTTATTATCATCACCCACAGGCCAGACAAAGCAGGAACTTCAAATGCTTTTTATGGGAACAGACATCAACAGAGGCCAGGAGGAAGATGCTGCCACAGTTGAGTGTGGGAGGAGCTGTTGGTTGCCTTGTGGTTTTATTCCTTCACTGATACCACTCTGAACGTACTTCAAGAACAGCAAAACTGAAGATCAGATCCCCAGCTGCAGTCAGTTCAAACATCTTTGCTCAGAAAGTTAGGAAACTTTCTTTGAAGTTAAATACTTGATTCTTCACTAATGACAGAAGAGTTACAAGAGGATATAGCAAGGAAGAGACTGCAGAGTATAACTATTAATGTGTTAGGACAAAAAAAATGTCAGTGAGACACAAAAATAGACCTTCTGAAGGCTTATTTCATTAAGCAAAAAAGAATAGCGATCCACATTAAGAAATCCCCTTGTTAAAACAATTAAAAAGGCAGGTTGCAAAATGACACTTTAACAAGCTTTTTTTTTTTTTTTTAAAGACAGCAGCAGATTGCAATACAAATTAGCTGGGCTAATTTAAACAAATAGCTGACAGCCAGGGAGGCATTATACCCAAAGAACTTACATCCAATGCGTTCAAGCTACCATGGCTGAAATTGGTAATTGTACACAAAATATCTGGCCCAGAAAAGAGCAGGGAGGATTTGCATGTGGGAATTGACTGGGTAGGTCACAGGACACCCAAAACATTGTCTCTCAGTGCTGCTTGATATGTGGAAGAAAAAGCTGGTATCATCTTCATCTCCTTCCATGGAACACAAAATAATTCCAGGGGGCTTTTGAGAGGAGGGAGGCATCCATCCCACTGGCTCCTCACCGCATGCAAAGGAGGATCCTCATCACCCCGAGCCCAGAAGTGTGGCTCCTCACAGGCAGTTTTCTGACATCTCCCACAGCACTCCCCTTCTGGCACAGTGTACTTGTAGCCCTGCAGGAGGAAAGAAAAGAAAAGGATTTTCTTACTCAGGAAGAGGAGGCAAACAAGAACATCAATCCCAGCATTTTCTTTGAGGATTAATATTCAATACTAGCAACCTTGTAGGAAGAGAAGATTTGAAAAACGACAGATGTAATTATGAGGGGGTTTTAAATATTTTTGAAAGTATATTTTTTATATATATCTAACAGTATCTTACAAAGGCAAAGTAAAAGTAAAAATTGCTCTTGTGGCATCTTGGAGGTTCATCAGAACTCACAACTGCCCTTCCCCTTCCAGAAAATTCAAGGGTAGGATTCAGTCTGAGCACATTCAGACATCTGTGTTTAAGCAGAGGGAGGATGCAGATTGCTCAGACATGTCACTGGGGACCAGTTTTGACTGATCATTTCATCTTTTCACAGAAGCATTTAGGTTAAAAAACCCTTTAAGACCAAGTTGAACCCAGCATTGCAAAGTCCAACACAGTTTAAGCCAACAGCTTACTTGCAAAAGGCATTTGAAAAAAAAAAAATCTACAAATTAAGACAACAAAATGAAACTACTATACAACGCTAGAGATTATGTATCTTATCAAAGTTGAACACTTAATTAAGGAAAACTAAATAAGCAGTATGAAAATGGAACAGTAGGCCCTCTGTTATTAAAGAAAAAACTCACAAACTCAGCAAAATAGGTCAAAAAACCGCCAAACAAAACCCCGATCCACAGAAACAACAGGAATCCCAATTCTCACTTTTAATACATATTAATCTCTTAAAACAAGTAGTCAAATACTGAAACAGTGAAATATCTAAGTGCAAGAAAGCAAAAAAGCTTTAATCTAATTAGAAATAAAATATTCTATATGTAATAGCTAGGCAGTCTCCAAGGGGCACAACATAACTCTGATCTCAATACAGAGCTGAAGGAGAGATGTTCTGTCACATAATATTGTTCATGTGAAAAATGCCTGTAAAAATAAGCATAATTTTATTTTGGTCAAGCTGAATTACTGAGGGATCCCCAACTGCTCCCTCCCTTCATGAACTGTCCCTGATTTGCAACATGAAGCACATTAGCACACCTTGATAATCAATGGACTTTTTGATAGGGAAGTCTATTCCATATATTGTCATAAAATGTGATGTCACAGCTTTTTTGTGAGAAAAGTTGTGCTGTTGAGAATTTGGTTTCATATTACTTTTATCTGCTAAGTAAGTTTAGACATGTGTCTGAAGCATCTGAAGTACCAGATGCAACTTTCTGCATGGCAAACTCAAGAGAAGTAAAAATTCAAGAGCTAGTACATGTTATGGGGGTTTTAGGCTATTTTTCTCTTTTTTTTGTGTGTGTAGCAAGTGAAAAAAAAACCTCCAAGTTGTTCTCACAGAAGTCAGATGACACTGTCAAAAATGATACTGCACAACTTTAACACCTGGCAATGAAATTAATAACCAGTATCAGCAGAGTTCAAATATCATCCTAGTAATGATTCATGATTAAGGTATGTATTTGAAATCAATAAAAATTTTAATGCCATCTAATCTGAACTGAAAAATAAGTTTAAGGTCAGTTCAAACTAGATGACAGCACTGCTGATGTCCTTGATATTCAGTATATCCACTGAATCAGGAGTAAGCAAAGGAGAAAAAAATCTGAGCTACCCAGGTAGTGTAATAGTTACAGTTTTAGTTGTGCAGCCTTGACAGCCATTAAAGGAGCTGAAGAAATTACAAATTCCATAAAGAACTGGCATCATTTCCACCAAGTCTTTTTAGGTGTTTTTAACCAGATTTTTTTGATGCTGCAATGTCAAGGAACTGTAGCTTTGCATTAATGAGATTTTATTAGAATATTCATGTGAGCTGAAACACAGCCAGATACTTTAGACCTAATATTTCATTAAAATTGCCATAACAGTGACAAGTCTTTTCTACATATGGAAACTGAAGGGATTCTCTTGCAACAGGTGAAAACTTCTACATTTACTCTCATGATTTTTACTGCATTCAGAATCTTAAAACTTTCTCATCAAACTCTGCCCTAGCTTTCTTGGTTTTTTCCTAATGGATTGGGGTTTTTTGGCTGGCCCTAGAGAATGATACAGTACATAAGATTGATAAGGATCATCAAGTACAGCTGCCGGCCCTGCACAGGACATCCCAACAATCCCACCATGTCCAACACTTCTTGAGCTCTGTAAGGCTTTGGGCTGTGACCATTCCCTGGGGAGCTGTTCCATGCTTGACCACACTCTGGGAGAAGAACCCTTTCCTACTATCTGGCTTAAATCACATTCCTCTACCAACTCTTTGTACCAATTATCTGTCTATTCCTGTTTGACCATCTAAACCAATAAAACAAAGTGGCTCACACTTCCTTTGCAGGCTTCCAAAAGTAAACCACAGGGTTTTATAGGATGTAGCAGATGTCTGAGCACAATAAAGGTCCCAGCATGAGGTGTTATTACTGCTACAATAGGCAGAGCTGAGCAACAGACAGAGCTGAAATGGGAACTTCATAAAGTGAGCTTGAGCTAGAACAGACATCTGCAATTGAACTTCAGCCATCATGAACACTTATTGTGCAAGTGGTGTAAATGACAGACACTTCAGGATTTTCTTCAGTTTTTCTTCTATCAAAATGTAAAATACATTTGTCACTGCTTTTCTTGGCAGCAGGATGCAGTCCTAAAAAATAGCCCTAAAATAAAGTCAATAATGCTCAGACTAATGCTCTTAGATTCTGCTCCCAAGATAATCCATTGCTACAACACTTATTTTTCTAATTTTTCTCTGGTTACTCTCTGAACAAGGAGGCTTAAAAGGGATCATTGCAGGTTCCCACCAGGGCTCTGCTGGTTATTGCACTGGTTCACTGGTTACTCACCCGAGGGCAGAACGTGTCACACTCTTTGTCACGACATTCCATCATCTGCAGTCCTGTAACATCATCCCTCACACTGGTGCAAGAGCATTCCCTGCATCCATCTTCCCAGGTTGTCCCAACAGGATACACTATGTTGTTGTGCACACATACCTATTAAATGCAATAATTAACACATAAAAGAGCACACTGCTGCTGTCAGGACACACTCCTGGTTTTTAAGGCTGAATTTTAAGGTGTGAAAGCAACCATGAATTCTGTGGAATATTTTGAATTCCTTAGAAATGCTACAGATCTTAAAATTATGGCCAGTCTCTTGAGGAAATGAAAGTACAAACAAAGCTACTGTTTCATACAAAATAAATTGCAGAGTTTTATCTGCAGTCAGTGGAATTGCCCAGGGTCTCAGTTTCCCTGTAAGTATAATGTGACAATATTCAGGGATAATAAACAGTAAGTCCTCTAGAAGGAGCCTTGAAGACAAAACTTCTTCCAGCTAAACCATCTGATCTGAAGACATATTAATTGAACCTAAAAGTTTTTTATCCTCAGGCCACCACAGCTATCCCTAAAACACAGAGCCATCCCTTATCTTGAACTTTCTATTAGTAAATTTTACAGCTTGGTATTAAAGAGAGAACATCATTTATTGTTATAACTAGAGCAATTAAGTCCCAGAGACATGATATTAATTATGCAAGGTCATGAACTACTCAGAAATGGACAATAAAAGGTAGATGTCCTGAGCTGCAAGCCAATGTAACCCTATGTTCAGGTTTAATGAAAAAGTTGCATTGCCCTGCAACCCCTCCTCTAAGCAACTTTATCTTAAAAGTTAACTTAATATAACATCTTAATAAAAGGTTGGCAAAATAAGAAAAATATATCCTAGTGAAGCTTAGCAGAGTCATAATTTGGCAAAAACATAAAAGTGGTGATACAGTTCTTAAAAGACACACCACCTTCCCAAGCAGAGACAAAGGTAATCAATGAGCACAAGGAATTTTAGGTCTAAAGTGTACCAAATATATCAATAAATTTAGTATGGGATTGGAAGAATATATAGCAACGGTAGTGGTACCAAAGTATGTATATCTGTTACCTGAAAACAAAAATCCCCTCTGAAATTCCTGATGTTTGAGTGACTTTTAGTTTCGAATTTTTTTTATATTATCTCAAAGTTACAAAAAATGGACTGGTTATGTCAAACTAAATTACTGTACTAAAAGAAGCAACAGTATGAAGTAACAGTATGTTTCTTTCAGGCAGTTGTAAATGAAAAATGCCCTGGCATCACTTTCCAGCAGTCTCATTGGGGGTTTATTCATATCTAGCTGGCTGCCTGCTTGCTCTGGTGCTGCCACTCTGTGTGGAAAAGACATTTCACTTCCCTTACCCGGTCTGGAATGCAGGTGGTTGACACACAGCCACAGTCATTGGTGAGAGACTGGGAGAGGTACCCGGGAGGGCAGCTCACTGTGGAGTTCCTGCAGCTGCAGGTACACTCGTATTTATCACAGCACTCGGTCTTGACAGCGGTCAGCGTCCGATGCGACGGGCAGGAAGGTCTCGGGATGGAGCTGCACATTTCCCTGTTGCAGGCTGGCAGGAAAAGGTGGGCACTGCGTCAAGCTCATGGATTTTTAGAGTGCTGCCAGTGAACAGGACAGTTCTCTGGCAGCAAGGCATTAATCACCACCTCAAACTGTTATAAATCTGCTTAAAGTCTAAGGAGTAATGCAGATATAAAAGGCTCTGGTTCAGGAACTCAGAAAAGTTCCTGCCCTGCCAAAAAAATTCTTGTCTCATACACAAACAAGAAGATTTATAAAATAAGCATCAGAGTCAGAGAACACGTGTCCAAGAAGTAAAGTGTTTTTCTTGTCCTTAATTTGAAAGTGTACTCAAAGTGCCAACAACACACTTCTGCCAAGTCTGGGAAATCATTACATGTCCGTTGGCACCAAAATTAAACCTTTCAGAGGGAGAGAAATAATCACTAAAGGAAGTTGTCAGTGTTGCTCCAATGCAGCGTTCCAGTGTCACTCCCTGGTAGGAAAAATGTTCTTACCACATGTGTAATTTGGTCTGCACTCTCCGGGGTTGGTCAGGGCAAGCTGCAGGCCAAACTCACAGACAGGGGCAGGAGGCAAATCACAGGAAACCAGGTCACACACTAGGAGCAGAAATTCAGAGATCGCTTAAAACCACGCCTGCTTAGTCCTCAAGGAAGGACACACACACACATGCACATCCCCATTAAACTCACACTCAATTGCTGTCTTAAAATATGAAGTACATTAGAGTTCAACAGGTCAGAGTTTGTTTTCAAAATAGCTTAGAGAAGAGTTCAAGATCAGGTTACGGGGATTAAGGTTCTAATGTTATATTTAATGGGCAAATATAGATGATGCAAAAATAAATGCTTGAGAAAAAAAATTCTAATGTCATTTAGACAAAAACAAATTGCTCCATCCTTCCTCATCTACTACAGAAAGAGGGACAAAGTTGGAAGTGAATGGAGACTCATAGCTTAAGGAGCTGTTTGGTTTTCCACATAGCTGATTGTACAATCATTCAGTGGTATCAAAAATGCAGCACTGAATTAAAGTATTTTTTTAAAAGGGACAGTATACCTCAGAAATATCTGGTAAAAGTACAGACCAAGAAGATTCCAAGAGTTCACAAGAACCTACCACACTCGTACTCAGGGCAGCACTGGCCAGGGCCCCTGCGCAGGCGAGCGACTTCACACGGACCACACTGGACAGCTGGAGAAAACACCCATAAAACAAGTTTGGATAAGAATTAGGAAGCCAGGAACCAAAACATCAATTCAAGTCCAATCACAGAGCCAAATGAGTTTACGTTTGACAGTCGGGCAGGGTCGGACCGTGCAGTTTATCTTCTTGTTATCGAGACATGTGCAGATCTTGCAGGGCTCATTCTCAGGAATCCACGTTTCCATGTGCTGAAGGAAAAAAACCCAACAACAGCATGTTAGATAGAAATCCCATGCTCTGGTCACTGGTATATTAGGATGGGAGGATGGGAGTAGGTGAGGGTGAGTAACATTAACCTGGAAAATCAGAAGATTTACAACGATTTATCTATGAAGAGTTGGTTGCTCTGTTAACAGTAAAAACATAAGGAGACACATAATTCTGCAATGACTGTAGTGTGCCATTTTAGCAAAATATGTAAAGAATGGATAGGATGAGGAATTACTATTGTTTTAAGCATCAAAAATGCTCAGATATAAATGCAATTGCAGGCTATTGTGAGTAACAGTGGACTGGTGCAACTACATACCATGATTGCATGTTCAGTGGTAATAAGGGAAACAGCATTATTTTGGGAAATACAGAGAAGTGTCTGCTTTCCCTGATTAGTAAGTCTTCAACATAGAGAAATAAATAGTGCATATTTTTATATGAAAAATATTTGGTGTATCATCACTTTACTCTTCAGTGGACTGAAGACTGGAAAAGCACTATATCACCTCTAAAACAAAAATTGGCACTGTGGTGACTACCTGGGGGTAATGAGTATTTTCAGAAACCATCAGTAACGAAAGTAATTTTTCAATCACTCTTCCTTCCCATGACAGTGGAAGTCACTGATATTAAAGATGCAGTTACTCACACAGAACTACGCACATTTAACACCCATGTGAATAGGGAGGTAAAAGTGGAAGGACACATTATCAGGCATTTTAATTTGCACAACCAATCTAGGTTCTGGGTAAGAACATGTAGAGCAGGTCAGGATACCACAAAAAAAATGCTGTCATCTGGAAAACTCTAGAACATGGTTTAAAACTAACTCTGCTGAGCCTTTTAGAGATAGGAAAAAAAAAAAAAAAGACAAATCTAAGCATACTGCATCTATACTCAGAAACAGTTACGTTTTAAGCCATTCTGTGTGAGTGTTGGGACTAAAACCCCATAAGCCCAAAGACAGTCTAGGGTAGAAAAGAACAGAGGAATGAACACCAGAAGAAAAGAAGGAGGTCAAGGAAATCCTGACCCAAGTGCCTGTTGTATTGCTTACAAGCTTAGCCTGCAATGATGGAGAGGCAAAACAGCTACATGAGCTGATCCTCCCTGTCCTCCACCTCCCCAAAAATCTCATTAAGGATCTAAAGCCCATAAAACACTGCAATTAAAGTCCCTTCTCCTTCAAATCCAACAATAGAAATGTGGATTGAAGACGACTGGCTGATGTACACGTGAACTCTAAGAGCTCAGTAGCTGGGAGTGAAGAGGAACCATCCCTGTTACTTGGAACAGGGGACACAGGGAAGAGTTTGGAACAGGGAACACACCCACTGTGTGATGCTGGCATCAACAGTGCCTTTCACTGCAGTCTGGTACCCAGCATCCACAGTTTTTCCCAACCCCATAGTGCCACAGAGAGGGCTGCCTGAACTAAGTAAAGTGGATTTTCATTAACACTAAAATAATAAATTTCAATGAAATAATAATTCTTCTCAAAAAAAAAAAATATATATATATATAGACAAACACCACCTAACATAATGTTGACTTGGTCTAACCACTTCCCACCATGTTTCATACATGAATTGGAAAGGACCTACAAGGATCATCCAGTCCAACCCCTGGCCCTGCACAGACACCCCAACAATCCCCCCCTATGCATCCCTGAGAGCTCTGTCCAAACTCTCCTGGAGCTCTGGCAGCCTTGGGGCCGTGACCATTCCCTGGGCAGCCTGGGCAGTGCCCCACACCCTCTGGGGGAAGAACCTTTCCTGATATCCACCCTAACCCTCCCCTGACACAGCTCCAGCCATTCCCTGGGTCTTGTCCCTGGTCACAGGGAAAAGAGTTTGATCCCTGTCTCTCCACTGTCCCTCATGAGGATTTCAGTGAGCTTTGCAAAGACAATACAACATATTTTAAGTAAAGGATTCAGATTTATGATTAAATTGTCATTACTTGTAAAAGTCTGCTGAATGGAGATGTTTATCTTGGTTAATATTCACTTATGCCATCATTCTTCCTCTCTTTCCTCTAGACCTCCCTCCACATGGAATTGTCATGCCTTGCCAGATCTATACAGTCCCAGCTGTGATCTTTATATCCAGTCCCAGCCAATTTCACACTAGGGGAGCTAAATGGGGCTGACAGCCAGGAGATTACAAGGAATTGAGTTAGAAAATAAAGTATCCAAAGGGAAAACAGATTTACTTTCAAAAGTGTGAACTCCAACCACAGCCAGAGGTTGCTGTGAATGTAGTTACCTGATGGTGTGTGCCATCCTCACTGACACACTGAGTGCAGACTTCTTCACTAACACAGCTGTCACCAAAAATCACCTTTCCCTCAGGGCAGAAGCAGCCTTCTGTGGGATAATCCTTGCAGACACTGACTTTGGTATTATTCTCACAGCTCTTCACACAGGCTGTGTGGCAGTGGTCATATATCAGATGCGGGGCACATTTCATGGCTGAGCAAGACAGAGAAGACAACACCAGCTTTATTTAAGAGATCTAAAAAAATAGAAATCAATCTTTCCTATCAAGCTTTCTTTAGAATTCTTTCCATTTTAGAAAGCCATCACCCAATGAATGGATCTGGTCCCTTGCAGCACACATCAGCAAACCACATTTTCAGACCACATCAATTAGCAGCAACATATGACTCACCCCAACAATGATATAGTGCTTCAAGTGTCTTGTCAAATTTTGTTTCCAACACTGGACCATAGACAAGAATTTAGAACCTTATGTATATAGTAATAGTGTATGATTAAGAGATAGCAAGGACAGACTAAAGCATTGAAGAAAGATTTGTTATTATTACTATTATTTTACTGTTAAACTTGATAGGCTGCAGTGTTCCCACACAACTACAGAAAGCTAACAAAAAGAATATTTTGGTACTTCAAAACTGAACCTGCTGCATTTCTGCATCTTTTTAATTAAACTGCCTTATTAATAGAATTAATTGAATCAAGGAAAATTGCATAGCCCTGTAAGACAACAGAAACTTCCTACTGATGTGTTCACAAACCTGAGGATATTGTCTCTAAAAGCAAACACAAAATTAGGGCAATAGCTGTTCAGAAAAACTATGGACATAGCTTCCACACTGTGTATTCCCTTAAGTCTATTTTTTTCTACAGCTTCAATTAGAAAAAGTGTTTCTTATTTCCCAGTCTGGGACTGCTGTGAGGTTTATAAAACTTTCTTTCAGTCCCCTGAGAAAAAACATTGAAAGAAAATCCAAGCTCCCAAACAAACATGAAAACATTCATCAGCTAAACTGTCTACACACACTCTTCTAGCAGCCAGTGGAGACGCAAAAAAAAAAGGTCTTTGACATTAACCCTTTCCATGTTAAAGCAAATTATTTTGTAGAATCATAAAATGGCTTGGTCTGGAAGGCACCTTAAAGACCATCTTGTTTCAACACCCTGCCTTGGGCAGGGACACCTTCCATCATCCCAGGTTGCTCAGAGCCCCATCCAACCTGGCTTTGGACACTGCCAAGGATGGGGTAGCCACAGCTGCTCTGGGAAACCTCTGCCAGGGCCTCACCACCCTTACAAGGAAGAATTTCTTCCGGATTTCCAATCTAAACCTTCTCTCTGCCAGTTTGAAGCCATTCCCCCTTGCCCTGTCTCTCCATGCCCTTGTCAAGAGTCTCTCTCCATCTTTTCTGTAGGATCCCTTCAGGCGCTGGAAGGCCACAATGAGGTCACCCCAAAACCTTCTCTTTTTCAGGCTGAATATATCTGAATTCCAGAGAGTATATTCACCCACCCAGGGAGAGCAATCAGGAAGGACTTGCAGTGCTTGGAATGTCCCAATATGGCACAACAAAACCTAAAGTAAAATTCTACAAGAATGACAGGAATTGAGTGCACTGGGAGGAGGAAAGCAAGGTAATCCACAACTGTGCTACTGTTCTTAAACACACAGTGGTAGAGTAATTATTAAGCTGTAGTGTTTATTTAGTCATTCATGCAACTTGGATAAATCAAATGTTGACAATTTAAATTGTTGGCAGTTGCACACAGGCATTTGCTGGAAGAAGGATGATGATGTTATTGTTAGGACACTTAACACTTTTATGCTTTTATGCTAAAATGAGCAACTCTTTGTCTATCCTTGTACAGGCCGTGTAACCAGATAAGAATTTGAAAACTGCACAGTTATTAAGGTAATCTGCTGACATCCGGCTTTGGACATTACAATTTGCAAAGTCTTGCTGTGGCACTGAATTTGGAAAATGGCTGGCAATGTTCTCCCTCTGCTTTCTAAATAGACTATATTCAGTAGACAGGTTAACAGGATAAGGTGGAGAATAAGCCACCTCAAGAGTTATTTACTGGTATTTAATGATTCCTTGCATTTTTGGCAGATCTTTGGGTATGCCTCCTAATAGGGCTTTCAGGAGAAACAGAACAAACAAACAAACAAACAAATAAAAAGGGAAAAAAAAACCAGGAAGAGAAAGCAGAGAAGCAGAACTACTTGTCTATGAGAATTCAGGAGAGAAGGTATGCAAGGCAACAGCTGTCTGAGTTTGGCTCCAGCATGAGTGTCTTGTTTGCCTTGGTTGTGTTCTGGTAATGTGCAATACTCACATCCTGCTACACAGCACAAATTTTTCACCTTCAAAACACAAGCAAAACCCAGGCAGAAGGAGAACCAGATTTGCAAAGCAAATTACACCCAGTTGGCATGTCCTGGCAAGAACTGACATCAAAAGAGAGGCTATTTCCCCATTTTTCCCTGCAGCAGAAACTTAAAATCACACTGGCTCCTCTGAGCCACTTTCTGAAAAGCTTTGGCTTTGATAGAAATGGAAGGATTTTGTGAAACTGTTACAAAGCAAAGTCTTGTTTTGTGCCAGGTATGGCAGTGACAGGCTGGGAAGCAGTTCCACTAGTCCAAAAGTACAAGTCTCTCTGTCCCCCTCAGACCATTTAAAATCTGTATCAAAGCAATGATATCTCCTGCTAAAACAGCCTGGTAGACTCTCAGCCCAAACCTGGTGCCACAAAGGTTCAGTGGCTGCACAGCCAGGTACTGCCACAGAGCTCTGGGTACCTGTTCACAGTATCTTTATTTCCCTCTAGCATGGAGTTTTACCAGTTAACAGTTTACCAAGAAACACTTCTTCCATAACATTCAGCTTAGCAGGTAACCAACCAGTTATGAGATCTGCAATGCCACTTGAGCATTGGAAAATCAAGCTTGATCCGGAACATCCAAATAATTAACATTACACTGAGCTCTCCAAAAGCAGGACAATTTCCTTATCAGCTCTTAGCACAGAGCAAAACCCTTACGGCAAAGCTCCGGCGTCCTCCAGTCCACGCAGACGCCGTACTCCCTGCAGATGTGCGCGTAGGAGGTGATCATCTCGCAGGCCTCCTCCTCGTAGCAGCTGCTCTCCATGCAGGCCTCGTAGAACATGTTGGGGGCGATGACGCCGTGGCAGGCGGCGAAGGGCTCCGCCAGCAGCAGGCGGCAGTGGCCGGGGGCACGCTCGGAGCACCCGTCCTCCCTGCGGCTCTCGCAGGCCCTGCCCGGCTCCGGCACCGTCCAGTCCTGGATGAAGGCGCCGCTGTCGGCGGCCACGGAGCCGTTGCGCAGCGCCAAGTCATTGGCGTGGTTCTGGTCACACAGCCCTGGCAGGGCGAGAGAAGGGAAAAGAAAAATCCCTGAGCAATCAGCATGAAAATACACCTAGGATAAAAAAACAGGGGTGGGACAGATGGCGCTGGTTGGGGCAGCTCGAGGAACTCATGATATTCCTTATTGCTGTTGTCAATAGAGGCATAAATACCCCGGGTCTTGTTTCTTGTTTCCTCACTAAAGGAGGTACAGGTTATGCCACAGAGGTACAATCTCTGTATAGATTACACCACTGAGGACACTGTAGAATTAACTCACGCAAGCAGCAGTCGCCCTTTTAAATTTTTCACCTTCACTGCATGCACTGCTCATATTTCTCACGGAAGTGAATTTGTAAGAATCTAAAATGAAACCCTCATCCAAAAATAAAAGCACAGATCTCTCTCACAGATCTCTCTCACAGATCTCTCTCACAGATCTCTCTCACAGATCTCTCTCACAGATCTCTCTCACAGATCTCTCTCACAGATCTCTCTCACAGATCTCTCTCACAGATCTCTCTCACAGATCTCTCTCACAGATCTCTCTCACAGATCTCTCTCACAGATCTCTCTCACAGATCTCTCTCACAGATCTCTCTCACAGATCTCTCTCACAGATCTCTCTCACAGATCTCTCTCACAGATCGGGAAGATGGCTTTCTGTTTTTTCTTGCTTCAAGTTGTCTCTGCTGATCTTTCTAAAGTATTACTGGGCATCAATGAGCTGTCACACTGGGGATAAGAGTAGAAAAACTTAGACAGATTTCCAATATTCCCCCAAAAGTGTGGGACCAGTTCACCCAGAGAGTTTACAGATTTGGACATTCGCAAATAGCAATAAAATAGATAGAAGTTCAAGCCCAAGTAGGAAGCTGTTAAAAGTACTAACTTTCAAACTTACCACAAAGCCCTTTTGTTCCCGAAGAAAAGCTCTTTGAATTAAGTCTAAGAATAAATTCATTGTTTCTTGGAGTAAATGTTAGATTATGTCCAAGAAGAGAGAACTTGATTTCATGCATTATTTCTCCATAGGCAGTGATTTCAAACAAACTGCTGGAATAGGGGATAAGAACCCTTTCACCATTAACAGTCACCTGTTCAAAAAAAAGGTGAGGTTGTCACATCAGTTCTAGCAAGCAGTTACAAATCAATCCAATTTTATAGTTGAAGCACATTTTGACTTGACAAATATCTGAAGATTTAACTGAATCTAGACATAAACAATTTTGCCAGCTGAAGGTTTCTATTGAGTCTAAAAACATACAGAAATACTCGATCTTCATCCTGTGATGAAGGATGAACATGAACAACTCTTCCAACATTTTCCTATATAAGTGCATTCTTTGAGCACCACAGGTTTACAGACTAACACCCTCATGCTGTGAGGTTCAAATGATGCCTCAGTGGGAGTCAAGGCTGTCCAGCACCATGCAGAACTTGGTGCAGGTGCTTTGGTCCACCCTATTTTGCTACATGAGTCAGAAGAGATCATTTTAACAAGTTGGCCAACTCCTGTACATCAAAAATGGGTTGATTTTGAATATTCTCTGCCTATAAAACAGATGTAATGCATACTAAGCTGCCCTTTCTTCTAATGCTGAGGTCCAGTTGTACACAAGGTGAGAGGCAACTCTCTAGACCTTCAGCTGGCCAGTGAGGCACAGCTCTGTGAGGAACAGAGTGCTCTCCCATGGACCAAACACAGCATGAAGGACCTCTACCAAAAGAGGGCAATCAGAGTGCAGTATGTCCTGCCTGTAATCCTGCCTTTCTGGCAGAGGTGTCAGGGACACACTGCCAAATCCCATGTTCTTGACATTGGCACACCAGCACGACAGGGAGAGCAAGAGGAGAAACGTGGCTGGCTCATTATGTGAACACGGATTGTATCATGAAATGGAGAAGACATGTTAAAAATAGGCTGAAACTTGATCAAGGGAACAAATTTGTCCCCATAACCTGAACTCTACAGCACAAGCAGGCAATGCACAGTTGAATTTATGGTGTTTGCTTACTGCCATGTCTCTGAAGAGCTGCACTGCCACACCACGATGCTTCACTTCAATGGAGTCCATGCAGTTCATCCTGAGTGCTGCTCTGCATGACCCTTCATGGAGCACGACTTCAACATCATGTTGCAAGTCTTGAAATAGGATGTAGGAGCAGTTTCCAGTCAGCTTAAAATTCAGCCCATCAAAAGTGACAATATGTTGAGATGAACTTCCTATACAGACACCTGGGAATAAACAACAACAAAAAAAATCTTGTAGGCATTTGCTTTTAAATTTTACTATTTCTCACAACTGTTCTCAAATAATTGAGAAAGAGAGGAAGGTAATGAATTGCAAATGCTACAGCAAATCATTGGAAAGAAACTTTGTAAATACTTCATCACACGTGGAGGTTTTTTGCAATATCTTTGTCTGAGAACAATAAGTATTATAAAAGATTGGGATAAACTTGTAGAAAATCCCTTTGCCTAAAACTTATTCATATTCAATATGATTTTGTAATAGATTTTATTAAAAAATAAAATGGGGAAATCCCTTTCCTGTTTGTAGAAAGACTGTAACACACTGTTCAATCTTTGCATTGCATTATATTCTGTACAGTGTTACATTTGATTCCAAACAACACTATTTCACCCATTTCAAACACATCACAAGTTGATACCCAGGGACTTTGTTTTTCACACAGGAAACAGGAAAACTGCAGAGAAATAATATGCACAGGATAAACCAATGGCCAGCTGACAGCTCAGTGTCCTGAGCTTCCAAGACACTTCCTTGTCTTCAAAAACTGGAAAAAAAGGGAAGATTATAAATCTCAGAAGAACCAAAATAAAACCTGATACTTCTGGCCCATAAGTTTTCAAATCTCTTGGTTAAAGGATAATAAGGACAATAAAATCAATGCCAGCAAAACATGTAAGGAGGAAAATGACCATGGTTAATAATTCAGTACTTTGCTTCTAGCTGAGAATAATCTTTTTCCTATTCAATGACCTTCAAATTTAATTTCCCAGGAAAAACAGCATCTAGAGGGAGGGACGTATCCCTTTGGAGCACTGGGGCATCTTCATTTTACTGTAAATGCTTATAAAGTTCATATGTAAATAACAAGGAAATGAATTAGCAATAAAATGACATTTCTCAATCTTTACTTATTCATGGACATTAAAAAAATAAGAGAATGAGAATCCTTTCAAATTTCTCATGGGTTTCTGTAGCACAAAATGCACTAACATGCTCCATCTCAGAGTAGTCCAAGAGCACACAACAGCCATGAATCACATTGCAAATCATGCTGCCGTAAAATCTGTAACTAGTTCAGCAAGCAAGCACCTTTGCAATGTAACTCCTGAACCATCCTCTGAACTCAGATGATCTGGAATACTTTTTCAAGGACTTCCTCTTTGCAGATGCATTTGTCACATCACCCACACTGTCAAGCCATGGCTGGAAATTGTGCTTCAGCTCTCCAAATGAGTGAATCATGAGTCAATTTAGCAGCATTTTCACGGGTGGCCTAACCAGTTTCCTTCCATAACAACAGAAATGCTGCCTCACACTGAGCTCCCACTCAGCACCTCTTCTTTTATGTCCATCTCTGCTTTACTGATTGTTGAGAGTTTTGTCTCACACAGCATCAGAATCAACCTTTTCAGCTGCTACCACTGTTGCTTCAGCTGGCACAGAATCACCCTGGCTGCACTGTGCAGTCATTAAAAGGACTTGAGCCATGGGATTTTTTAATCAGCTGAGGGGGATTGGGATTTTCTGTTCCCTCCTTCTGTAACATGAAAACTCCCTACTTTTCCCTCACAAGTTATACCACTTTAGGAAAAAAAAAAATTGATATTGTGGCTCATTAAATTCATAAAGAGATAACAGTTCTTAGCTCATCTTAACTCAAAGTGAACTATAGGGCTTTTCATGATAATCAGCTAAGAGTATGAAAGGTTATTTCATTTCATCCTTCCAGAAGGTTTTTTATGAAGGTATGTCTTGCATGCCAAAAGTAATGCCCTCATGTTGCTGTCTATATATTTAGAATCAAGAACTTTAATGAAGATGCACTTCTTATGAATAGGTATCACTAAGACTATATCTTAAATATTATAAAATACTTATGACTATCCATCTAAAATATTTCTACTTTTTCATTCAAAGTTCTTGTAGCAAACCAGAAATGTTAGATTTAAAGTGTTGAGATCAACAAATACAATTTTAGGAAATGCCAAAACTAGGGGTGTAAAGAATTGTGTATGTCTAAGAGTTCAGGGATCAAAATCCAGCCACAAGCTTTGGTATTTCAAGCAGTGGCTGGAAGAAATTGTAATTAAATTAGCCAGCTCAGCAGAGGACATTTTAAATTAAGATTATATGTTGTGAAGAGGATGTGTGTGTATATATATAGGGTTCTGATCTATTTTTAAGAAGTAAGCATATGAATATAGATTTAAACCCACTTATGGTTTAATAAATGGATTACCTGCCTCCGGGCTGCATCCCTCTAACCCTCTAAATGTGAGTGCATGCACTTAATTCCTGTTCCTGTGATCCCAGCTCAGGCACCAATCAGTGTTCAGCCTTTCTGTTCAGACACTCAGTGTGAGATTATCTGGATAAGGGAGAATTTTCTGTTATGTTTTTGTACTACACCTGCTTGAATGAGGGCAGGCCAAACCCTCAAGCTCTGAGACAGACTGAGAATCCATCACATGCTTACAGCTTGTCAAGATAAATTCCTGGTTTCTCCCACACATCCTCCTTCTCAGCTCACTCAGCTTTGGAAATTGAGTGTGAGATTCCCTGATAAAACACTGTCACTCTGCTAGTGCAAAAAATAAGCTCAGAGTGGCCCTGAACTTGCAAGGTTTTAGCATTTGGTATTCCAGCATCAGTTAGGCTGTTACACTCCTAATTATTTGCCTAAATGGCTGTACAACAATTAAACAGCAATTCCTCCCACCCTGGTCATGTTTGAAGTGTTCAGTGGCTGAGAAGTGCCACTCAGCATTACATTTGTGGTCAAACATTTCAGGTGATGGGGAGGGAGAGGCACACATGGACGGATACTCACACGGGCACATCCATCGGCAGCCACAGGTCTCCTCCACCTTAACAGCAGGAAGGTTGCTGTGACACACGGGCTTTGGCATCCTCTCACAGTTGATGTGGTGGCTCTCCAGAACTGTGTAGTCTCCTGGGAAGCAGGTCACAGTGTGGCACTGGTCTGGTAATGTCCATTTATCACCAGGCTAGGGAGGGAAACACAGACATGCAACAACTGAAACCAAAACCTTGACGTTTGGCTGGTGCCACGGAACTGCAGCCAGAGAGTGAAGTGACCCTGGCAGCAGTACTCACATTAGCCTTGGAAAAATAAATAATGGAATGCACTGTATTAAGGACTTCATGAGGATGAGAAAGTTTAAATCAGAAACACTAAGAAGCAGGCTAAAATTCCAAGCTAAGGATAACAGTCTACAATAGGAGATATTTTCTTCCAACCACCTCTAGTTAGAGCTCAGCCATCCTACAATACGCATGGAGAGCACAGTCAACAAAGAATTGCCCTCAGCTTTACTTCAAATTTTGAATCCTTTAGTTTCCATAAGCCACAGATGGTCAGAGCACAGCAGGAATGAATATTTGTTCCAAACTGGAACGCATGGAATATTGTAGATATTTTATCAACAACTCTGAAACTTTAAAACAGCTTTTTTTTCCTTAAGGGAAAATGTTCCTTTATCAGATCATTGTTATTAGATGTACATAGTGGATTTCTAGAGTTAATGAATTAAATTTAAAATATATTCCTGTTTTCTAAAAGACAGACAGAATTTTAAGGCACTGAGATTATGTACTAATAAATGACAGAGAAATAGATGTGGAGTGTCTCAGGATTCCTATCTGCAGAAAGCTAAGCTCTCTGGCCCCAATCCTGCAGAGCTCTAAAGTCCATAAGAAGGCTGAATGAGTTTTAAAAGTGTTCATCCCTGAGGTGTACGTTCCCAGGAATATCCCCAAATGTGGGAAACAGCACTTCTCAGAGCTCTCCCTGCAGAGGTGAGTCCAGAAGCACCAGTACAAGTGAAACAGTGCTTCTGTGAGCTGGGTAACCTTCCTTGATATTCACAAACAGAAACGTGGGGAAGAAAAGAGAATTGATACTGGGCATGGCCATCTCCCATCCTGTCCTTTGCAGTTTAACCATCATTCCCACAGAAGAGAAGAAAAAAGGGAAAAAATACCTAGGTAACAGCATAATTCACAAATTATTCTTGACATTCTGAAAGTATTTCTCTGTATCTCTGAGTACAGGATGCCATAAAGTGTAAACAAGAGCTGCCAGATTTGCAGCCATAGAAAACTACATATTAAATACAGGTCAATTTACTGGACTTGTTTTATGTGTTTCAGGACTTTGAGAAGGCAACTGGAAGTTGCTTAATACTTTTTTCAGGCTTGTGAGCCTAGAGGAGGCTACAAAAAAGTAACAAGAGGAGCTTTAAGGACAGCAAAAACATTTTTACAGGAAGAGCTAGAATACTTTTTAATTACAGTTGTCTCTCCTACAATTCACTGAAAGTGGAGCACCTGGAAGGGTACATATACAGCTGTGCAAGTCTGGCTTCCATACACAATTTATTGGTTTTATTTCACTCTTTAATAGGACACTTACTAGAAAACATCTAAGAGCTGGACAAGAAAAATAAAGCACAAGACATTAAAAAAAAAGTTGAGGGATAAAAAAAAAAAAAGAGTTGAGGGATAAAAAACCTCAAGAATCCTAGTGCAGAGGAAAACACAGAGACTCTGAAGACAAAGACAGCCTAAATCCCAATTGATATGAAACTGTAGGAGCAAAAGCAGGACAGAAAGGGAAGCAAAATCAGGGTTTCCAAGCTGTGAAGGATAAGTCTGCCAGGACACTGCAGGAAGCCTCAGACTTCCTCTCTGAGGGAGCTCTGAACCTGCAGACCTGGATGTGCACACTCTGTGTCTTGCTGTGCATCTGCAGGAGAGAGACCCACGCACCTCAGCAGCTCCCTTGGCTCTTATCTCTTAGTTTAGATTAGGCTGTTTGTTTGTTTGTCTGTGTTTTAAGCCAAGAGCTGAACAATACTAGAAAAGCCATGGTAATAGCTCAAGAATATGGGGTTTGCCACCTCAAACAGCCTAGAAATGCAAATTACTCTACAGATCACTTCATGAGGAAATACCACTATTATAAGACAAAAACCTGCACCTCTGTTATCACCTTTATGCCTCCTTCTAAATTTGAAAACCAGACTAACAATGAAAATTAACTATGTTAAAAAACCCTAATTTATCAAAATTGTCCTGATATTCTTCCAACTGGAAAATTAAAACATGAAACTAGTGGTTCTTTACACAGTCTATGTTTGGCACTCCTGCAGCTCCTTGCTAGTGGATCTGATGAGTACTACAAACCTCCAAGAATTCAAAGAACTGCTGAACAAACTCACAGAGGACAAAACTATGAAGCACTATCAAATACAAAAAGGTGTCACTTGCAGCTCAGGGTATTCCTGAGTAAACAAATTATTTACGGCTAGGATAGTTCAGGGAATTTTTATACATATTTATTCACATTGCTTCCCTGACTCCTATTTTTGGCCACACAATACAGGAGGTTGGACAGATTTTTGGCCTGACCCAGCACATTTGATCTGCTACTAACAATGACTTTAATCAAGACTATTCCTTCTATAGGGGGTAGGGGTAATAGCAAAACAAAATATGAAAAAGGAACAAATCATAATATTCCTGACACTGATAGGATTTAGGCTGAGATTTTTGATCCTGAGAACTCAGATTTCCTCACAAACTGCAAGAGACCAGTTCCCACAATCTCCAGGTGCATGACAGACATCTCAGTTGGGAAGCTGAGCCTCCTGCAAGAATTCTCTGAACAACGCCTGAAACATTATGAAGTCGATATAAAAGCCTGTGTTCTCTGAAGCAGGGAAGGAAGAGCCTTGATTCTTCCTCCCTGTGGATTCGTGGGCTGTGCTGGAAGAGGGGAACAGAACAGTGGCACCTTGGAGCCAGTGAGGCCCAGCAGAGGATGCTGCACCACAGGGGCAGGAACTTCCACTGTGTCCTGTAGGCTCCATGGGATGCTCCAGAGGGCTGTGGCCCCACAGTGCCTTCTAACACCTATTTTTCCTGGCTGACAGGAGAGACAACTCAAAATCCCCCTAAAGGCTGCCATTTGAAAGTGTGGTTCATTTTCATATGGACTGGAGCCCAGTCTGTTTCCTTCTAAAAGCATTTCAGCCAGAACGGAAATTGTGCTTTAAGTTTATCAGCCCCAAAAATGAAACCTGACATGTCAGAAATTCAATTTAGCCTTCCCAGCATTTATCTACACATACCTGTGCCTGCTTCTAGGAGCCCAGAGGCCTGGACACATGCAGTTCAAACAAAATCTTTTTTTATTTTTTCTGTCTTAATAAAGAAGTTTTTCAAGTTCAGTTTTTGTTTGTTGGGTTTTTTTTCTTAATTAAGCTGTCATCCTCAAAGCCATCAGATTATACTTAGTGTCTTATTTAGGTAAAGCCTTTCTGTGTTCTGACCAACTGATTGAGGCCAGCTATGTAAGGCAGCTTTGATATATTTCCTGTGTTTAGATAATTCATATTCATTTATTATCCTTCCTCACAGTCATGTCTTCACAAGGTTTGGTTTTTCCCAAAGGAATATTTTTATGGAAATTCAAGATAAATCCCAGAGTAGAACTCATAACTGATCCCTACTAGAAAACATGGCACAAGCTTATGCTAATATTTTTAAATGCATGAAGTATCATATACTCTGAAAAATCTTGGCATTTCACCTGAGAGGAAGAATCTGAACCATTTATAACATCTGGAACATCACTTTTTTTGAGTGGGATCACTTTTGAGAGATCAGACAAGTTTGCTAACATTTCTGAGCATTTTCTCAAAACTAATAGGAACTTTTATAAGCACAAACAAACTCCAAGACATTTGATTCCATTGCTAAAGAGACTATTTTCCCTAGAGACAGAACAATCACACAATAATTATCTTCCTGTAAAATTGTCATAGGGACAAAGTATTTGTAATTCTAGGATAAGGACAGAGGCTGAACAATGACATTGTCCCTGCACATGCACCTTTATTTTGGCCATGTGTAGTTGTCCCAGAAGTTCTCTCACCAGGAGGTGGAAGTGCATTTTTTGTTGTCAGGGAAGACAAACACTGTCACAACTTTTGGTTCTGCACTGACTTCAGTAACATTCAACACTCCCCAAGATGAGGTGATGTTAGAGGAAGCCTCCTCTGTGTGCAAAGTTATCCCACCAATTCAAAATCCAACATTTTCCTCTTCCAAAATAATTCTTAATATTGCCCTACACATTTTGTTTTAGGTTAACTGTGAAGATATTCATGTTCTTGCCCAAACTTTGCAACTTAGAAGCCAGATGGTCAACTGAGGCAATGCACTTACTCTCTTTCTGTTCCCATCCTCATCTATGCATTCTCTGACTGGGTCTGAAAGAGAAGCAGACATTTTTTAGTTTATCCCCCTCCCTTATCAAGCCTTTTAAGTGGTGTTCACCAAAATACAGAGTGCTTATGTAAAAACTTGATTTAAGCTGTGAGAAGTTTGAGGGGGTTTTGTGCTAGAGTGAATCCCTACCTGAAGACTGCAGGCATTTGTCTAAAGTGTACAAGGGTAAGTCACAAAAGGCATAAAAAATGACAGTGCTCCCGAAAATACTCCATGAGCAATAACTGGGCTGCAATTCTACAGCTTTTGTACAATTCTTGTACAGCCACAGCCCTGCCCAGATGGTGCTTAAAGGATGACCAAGGCTTTGGCTCTGAGGCACAGTCCAGCCTTACCTCAGAATCTTGTGATCCATTGAGAACATTCCTAGCAATTAGCAGCTAATGAGAATTTCCACACCCACATTTAGTAAATGCAGGAAGATCAATACAGCATAACTACACAAATAGCTGTAATAAGAACACTCAAATTCAGTTTCCTTACATTTAATCATGACTGATGAGCATTGTTTTCATATAATCAGTTAAACAATCACAGGGTACCCACTGAATTGCAGTTTCTATGTGTTTGTGCTCTCACTGCCCACCTAAAGATATTTTGGAAGCAATTTTATTTTTGTACTATGGCATGACAAAGTCTCTAGGATATTAAAACACTCACTAGCAAACTCTTTGTAGAATACTAGAATATGCTATCCTATATACACTCTCTACTCTGTCTTTTCCAGGATAAGTAACATGTTTTCAAATCATTTAGGAACTCTTTTAAACCTTTTTTAATGGTATTATTTTTGGTACACATCCATACAAAAGGCAAGACTCCCTCTGCACAAGAAATCCAAGTCTATGAGTCTAGAGGGGAAAATTATACTTTACAGATTGTATGAAATTTACATAAAACAAAAAAAACAGGGGAAAAAATCCAAACAAAAAATAAATCCCCACAAAAAAATATCATTTTTCACCCCTTAGCAAAGTCTTTATCATCAGCATAAGAGGGAGCTAAATTTCTCAGATTTTAGGTGTTCGAGATATCTATAGTTCAAGGTTTTTTGAGCTGTTGGAAAAGCTTTCATAAAAAGTACAAAGCTTTCAGCTCTAATACTGATAGGTTATAGCACAGATTGCAATAAGAAAATAGTTACTGGTTCCAAATTCCTGCTCCTCATCCTATATCTTGGACCAATGTAATTTACAGCAAGAAAAATCACATATATTACAGTGTGAAGAGAGGAAATGCATCTTTAAAAGCTTATTTTAAAGGAGAGGAAAGAAAATGGCAGCTGTTTAAATCTAGAAAATGGCAGCTGTTTGATGCTCTGGAGAGATTTTAAAACGCCAGAAGTGATCCCAGCGGAGGCTGATCGGATATCTCCAAGCTGGGCTGTGAACACTCTGCAACTTCCTCATTCTCAGAGGTCCTTGGCTCTGCAAAAAAAAGTCCATTTATTGTGGTGGAAATGTAACTAAGCCCTCGTAATGCTGGCAAAAACCTGTGCAATGACTAACACCACGAGGCAGTGACTTGTGGTGAGAACGTGTGGATGTTATTGGAACAGGAATAACAACAACAAGATGAGGGATAAATATCTATATCCGGACCAAGGAGGTAAAAGAAGTAAAAACCTGGTCAGTGTTGAAGCAACGTTCCTTGGAGGAGGAGTGTTGTTATCTACAAATAAATGAATGCATATTTAAAAAATTTTACACTTTTCTTCCCTAGTATCTGTTTCCCTGGGAAAGCAAACTCTTTATAATTTTTATTTTTGCCTTCTATTTTGGCTGAATTTTCTGTAGACGTACACATAACAATGCCTGAAAAACACATAGCTTAAAATCTTTGCTCACAACATTTCTGAAACGTGCTCCACTCATTCATGACAGCTTCAATTTTGTTGGTATCCTCCAGTTATTGACCAGTCCTGAGTACTGATGATCAAGATTGATTTTTATTAAGGAGGTAGCTTGAAAGATCAGGCCTAAGCAGTTCTAAAAACCTTGCTGGAACTGGGTTAACTGGAATAGCAAGTTCAATAGCAAGTTTTTAAAGGGCTCAAATTTGGTTTCACACCTAAGTGATGGTGGTGGTCTAGGTCAGCATTTGTGAGGATCATCAGTGGAATACTAACAATGCAGCATCTGATTGCCTTCAACTATTGAGAAAAATCATCCTGAGTTTGCCTTTTGATTTTTGTGTTATGCTCCAGATACAAGGTCACTTGACTTTTGGACTTACCCATGCACACTTTTTTGATAAATTCACTGTTCAGTGTGATCATAGTGGATAAATCTTCAAAATTCTGGAGCTTCATGATTCTGTTAGCAGCAGATGGCCCAGCCAAAGTCCTCAGCTGCCCTTCATCGTATCTGCTCCCAACACCAACAGGGAACAGGGATACCCCTAGAAAAAGAGAAGGAAGGGTTTGAAACAGGCAAAGCACAGGAGAAAAATAATTGCTCATGGATGTGGAGTGTTCATCCCTGGAAGTATTTCAAGGATGTTGCACTTGGCAGTGCCTGGCTAATGGTTGGACAAAGATCTTAAAGATATTTTCCAGTGTAAAGACTATATATCACTTCTATTTTTTCATTTGCTTTTAAAAAGAAAATAACTGGGAAAAGTTTTTCTCCAATACTTAATTATCATGTGTTACTTGCATCATTCTCCCACAGTGGCTAAAGGCAACAAAGAGCTGGAATGATGCTGCTCTAATCACACTGTTAACTAAGATGAGCTCTACTAGTCCTAAGCATCATAAGATCATTCATGGGCAACAAAACACAGCTGCAGACTTAATGACAACATCTTCACTCTTTTTAAATGGAAAAAAAATCTCAATATGCTGTTTTCTTTCTTCAGTTACATGGCAATTGGATTATTTTCAAACCATTTAATTAAAAATAATGGTTGATAGTTGTTATACAGTCCATGCCTTATTCAATAAGTCCCAGAGCAACCTTCAAACGAAGTCAAAGTTCCTCAGCTGAACACCTGAGGAAGCTGAGGTACAGAAACAACAGCCAGGAAACTCAAAAAATCATCAGGCAGCACACTGATAGCAAAAGTATATTCCTGTAGAGGTCAGTGCAGAATCTGACCAGAACCTCTAATTGTTATTATTATCATTATCTTTATGATTATTTTTATTTCTCAGCAGTATTATTAGAGTGAACCTTTCAAGTTTCACTGTACTGCAACAGTATTGAATTTATGATATCAAACCACATTTCTGTTATCCCTGTCTACCCACAGGATTTCAGAAAATGAAATGCTACTAATTTATGAGTCCAGGGGGAAGCTGTCAGTCTTAAATGCAGATTGGTCCTGAATTTCCCAGTACCTCAAAGGCATCTTCACAGGGCATGTTTTGTTCAGGTCTGTTCCTTACCACAACAGTACGCACAGTAACTCCAGAACTTATATGAACACCTCAGTGTCTTATTTTTCCATCTTTTGTTCTGGCTCACTACTTAAAAAGCAACAACCCTACATATAAATAGTGACAGTGAAAGGAGGTTTACTGTTCACTCTTGCAGAAAGGGCAGCAGCCTCCACAGCGTCTTGCGAGCTCCCCGACACGATGACGATCGCAACCTTTGATGCGCTGGGTCTGCCCCCGTGGGATTCTGACATTGCATTCTGGACCACAAAATCAATGGCATTTCCTAGGAAGAAATGAAGAGAGAAATGAGAGATACAGTAGAACAGTCACAGGAGACTATAAAACTAAATCTTTCATTAGTGTGTTATGCTAGTAGGTAGTGAAAAATATTTATTCTTAAAGGACTCCTAATGTCTGATTTATTGCAGCTACATGAAAGACTTCAGCTGTTAAAAACCTTCCACTATTTATTATGACATCCAAACACAGAAGAACCATCCTTAACTCCATCCCTAGACCATCCCAGTCTCTGCAGTGATGGGAATTTTTTTCCCTGTCCTTAGCCACGATAGTTACCTTTCCCAGAAGTATTGCCATCCCTAAAGGATAGCAGATATTGTGGAGATTGTATTCCTGCTTCCAACTGCCGAGCAACACTGACATCCAGTGGCGAGCTGATTCACAGCTTGGCATCGTCATGAGCTGTTCACACAACTTGTTCTCACTCCTATAAAAGATCTAGTGCTTCCCTAATTTCATCGACTTTGTCTACAGGTGTGAAAAGCCTATCTTGCCTCCACACTACCAGAAACTTCTCTGAAATTTAAATTCTATGTAATCCATAATACAACTGGGTGATCCATATTAAAACAAAAACAAAACAAAATACCCCACACAAAACCCCACAAAACTTGCAAAGAAATTCTACCTGAGCTACCAGATCAGAAACTGACTTAAAAGGGAAGCTGCTGCCCCTTCATTTAACATCTGTGAACACTCAGGCAAATTTTTGTTGATAATTATGACCTCAGCAAGAGAGTACTTTGTTAATACTTGCATTTACACATGTATTTGCACAAATATTTACACTGGGAATCATGATATGCATCGTTCTTAAAAGCTCCTTTGGGCTTGGAAGTTATCAGGTCAGGAAGCAGAAATGAAACCGGGTGACTGATGTGACATTTGGGGCAAACAGTAACTGGTGAATAATAAACACTTGAAAGAGTATTTCCTCTGAGTAATCTGCAATAGCTGTGGAGCAAAAATAGGTTTGCTTGAGGAATTCACTGTACAATTTATAATAACAAATGCATTTGTAAAACACTGGAAGTCAGCCTGTAGTTAATTCACCAGCACAGTACACCTTAGCACGCCTCAACATTTTTGTACACTTGATGTCTTCTTGCACCATATCACTCACACCTTTTCAGTGATAGAAGCAAAAGTCCTTTTACCAAGCTGCTGCAAGCATAGACAAACTTTAGGAATCTCATTCAGCCCTGATTACTAATAAGACTTGGAGAGTGAGGATTGTTCAGCTTGGAGAAGGCTCCAGGGAGACTTCACTGCAGCCTTACAGTATTTAAAGGGAGCTTATAAAAAAGGATGAGAGCAACTTATTATAGTGGCAGGTAGGGATAGGACAAGGGCAACCATTTTAAACTAAAACACAAGAGATTTATATTTGATGTGATGAAGAAATTTTTTATTCAGAGGGTCTTGAGGCACCAGTGGAACAGGCTGCCCTGGGAGGCTGCGGCTGCCCCATCCCTGAAAGAGTTCCAGGCCAGGTTGGACAGGGCTCTGAGCAACCTGGGATAGTGGAAGGTACCCTGTCCCTGGCAGGGAGGTGGCATGAGATGATCTTTAAGGTCTGTTTCAGACCAAACTATTCAGTGACTCAATAACATAGCAACAGCAGCTGGATATTCAGTGAAAGCCTCAATATTTTGAAAGTTTTTTCTACCTGCAACAAAACACATTTTAAAACACCATTATTAGCTGGGTGATGGGGATTCCATCCCACAAAGTACTATTCCTAACCACAAAAAATAACTAATCTCATGTTATTAACTCATGTCCTACACAGCTGTCCCACAATCCTTTCTACAAATGGTTTTGTCTGTCAAGTTCAATATTAGATACAGAATGGCACATGAGCTAGAAATAATGAAAGATAAAACAAAACACAGCAAATAAATACGAATATATTCAAACTCCCTGAGATTGCTCTAGGATGGTCACTGTGCCAGAAGATTGAGTCATTTCCCTTTGGTCCTACAAATAATTACCAAAAATGTATTTCAGTTTTTAACTTTTAAATATATTTTAGGTTAAACTTTTGCACAGTAAGAATCACAAATGATTTTTCATTCATTTGTGAAAAGCACTTGAAGTTTCTGTATTTGTTTTCTCTAATGACCCTTTGATTTTTGTGTGGTTGCTGTGGTCAGCAGACACTCCAGCTCCATTTTTCTCCTCACATTAATTTTAAAAATGTCCAGAAACTCCATACAGATTTGCAAACCGAAAAAAAAAATCCATTATTTTTATAATTTCTCATAAAGAAATCAAATACCATTGTAATAGAACCAGTGACTATTTCAAAGGCCCCAAAAGCGATTACTCAATTTAATGCATGGAAAATTTGGTTTGGCATAGCAAAAACTCTTTGGATTTCTCCCTTTATTTTGAAGCCAGCTCTAGAGGAAAGAGCCAGGTGTCTGAAGACACAATCAAACGAACACTTTTGTCCTGCTAGAGGGATTCAGAAAGTCCTCATCCCAAGCTGGAAGCTGTCACTTCTCAGCTCTTCGTCTCTCCATCTCATCACAGAGGGCAATACCGAATCTCTCAGAGGCCACAAGAAAAACTCTTCACTGCTAAAATCAACCAACTTGAACATCTTCATACTCTGAGACTGCAACACAACAGAAACCTGACATTTTCATACCAGTAAAGGAAATGCAAGTATTTACACTGAATTAAAAAACACCATGCACAAGGCTTTATTGAGACTGAAAAGAGCATTCACAGTATGGAAACATACAGACAATCCCAGACTGATTTGTGTTGGAAAGGGCCTTAGAGATCATCCAGTTCCAGCTCCCCTGCCATGGGCAGAAATATATTCCTCTAGCCCAGGCTGTTTTCAGCCATTTTAGCCCTTCCCTCAGCCCACCAAAGGTGGTGAGCCCCAGCAGCCATCCAGCTCAGTCAGTAGGGTATGACTGCCACTCATTGGGCATGTCCAGGGAAAAAAATGCAAAGAGATAAAAAGGAAAAACAAAAAACCCACTTAAACCACACAGGCTACTTTAGGAAAGACAGACCAATCATTCCAAGCACAGAACAGCACCCCCATCCTTCAATGCTCATACTTGGAATAATCATGAAATAATGACTATGAACATTTGATGCTGAAATTCTGAGAGTCTGAAAAAGCTTTTTGAGAACCTTTTCCTGGTTGACTTGACACCTGATGGATTTTAAAGTCAGACTTGTATTCTGAAGTAACAACTCAGAATGGTTCACACAGAGTTTCCTGCAAGGACTGCAAGTTGATTAAATGGATCATTATTAAATGAATAAACAAGCTTTAGGGACAAAACACAATCTGTTGAATAGGGTTGGAGGTGTTTACTAGGAGTCTACAGGGAATTACACTAGATTCTCCCTTATTGAATAGTTTCATTAATGATTTGGATGGAAGAGCTAAAATGTGTAAAAAGGCATGTTAATCTAAATCAAATATTGGATTGGGAGCAATCATGGACATCATGGAATTAACTGAATGAGCACAAGATGCCCTAGAAATATTTGAAATATATCCAAGGAATAAAAATTAAGATTCATCCCAGAATTAGCCAATCTGGAGCACAGAGACATTTAATATTTTGGTGGATGCCTCAGGGAAAGCAAAAACTTCCTAAGAGCAACCTTTGCAATTATTGTCTTTAGTTTTGTCTGAAACAAGGAATTAAACATAAAGCCCCTTGAGGTTCTGTGGAGTTGTGACAGACGGGGGATTCCAATCAGATGGAGGTTCCTGCTGGGAACTTGTGAATCTGTGCTTTAAGTGGCCTCAGTGGTTTCTTTAACATTTCTGTAACATCTTGACCACAAAAGGTACCACAAGAGATCTTAATCACCCACAAGTCCTGAAAGCTGCCTGGGAAAGAAACAAAAATGGAATGGTTCCTCAGCACCTGAAGTGATACAGAAGCAGCCAGCACTGTCTGGATGGTGGGTATTCCAGACTGCAACTATTTAACCAAGGCCTTGTCTAACCAGGAACAACTCCCTGCGATGACAATCACAGAATCACAAAACCACAAAACATTTTGGGTTAGAAGAGACCTTAATCTCTTAATCCAACCCCCTTGCCATGGGCAGGGACATCTTCCACTAGACTAGGTCCTGAATCCTGAAGCTGGTCTTTGTATCTTAATTTAGGCTCTTCACTTGGCACTCAACTGGGATTTTTCACTGAAAATAGAAGATTATTTTAATTTTGAAACCAATCAACTATTGAAAACTAATCCCACAGTGCTTTAACTGGTCAGTTCCTGGCACATGAATATTGATATTGTGGCATTAACACACATTGATTAACATGTGCTGAACTTTTCATGAGCAGCACAAACCTTTTAGTCCAATTCCACTGAATGGAACAGGCCACAAAACTTCTCCTCTGCTTTCCTGTCTCTGCAGGTCACAAAACCTGCATTTCTCTTACCACCAAGGGCTTCTGATGAGCCCAGGCTCCACCAGGAGCTCATTCAACTCACAAACCTTGTAAGAAATGAACTAGAAAAAAAAAAAAAAAAAGCAAACAAAAAACCCTTGAAGGGCAGTGAATTAAAACAGCTCAGGGAAGATATTAGTGGCACCCAAAACTGGTCTTAAAAAGGAGCTGGCATCACCAGTTCAGCTATATTTGTGGGGAACAAGTGAAAGTCTCTGCCAGTGGGTGGGAGCCCTCTGATCACGACAGCTGCTGGCCTTGGGTGACAAGGGGCAAGATTTTGGAAATTCAGTATGGAGTGCATCACTGGGGGACAGAGATGAATAAGGAAAATGCTATGGAGAGGGTCTTTGCTTCCAAAACCACAGGGGAGGTTTACGAGACAGACATTTATATCTTCTTAATCCCCACAGCAAAGCTGAATGCTGCTAATCAAATATATTAATAACGATGGAAAGTTGGAGGAAAATATAAATTTAAGATTTTTTTTCCCTTGGGGGGGGATATTTCTTTCTCTAAAGATGCTTTTATACAGCTGAGCCACATAGAACATATTTCCTCCAAATTTTGAGACTGAGGCAGGAAAATAGCCTAAATGAGTGACTTTTACTAGTACTATAAGGAAGCAAAATAATGTTTTTATAAAGTGTTAAGCAGTATTTACTGTAGGGATTGCTCAATCTGCTCCCTGTGACTCTCCTAAACACCCACAAATGCTGAACAGAGACACATTTACGTGATTCTCAGTTCTCCTGCACACATAACTTTAGTGTTTAGTTAGTTTCCTTCTTTTTTTTTTTTCAGTTGTTTTTTTTTTTGTGAAGTTGTACACGATTTCATGGTGTCTGAATAGCCCCAGAGCTGCTTCTTGATAGGTTACTTGAGCCAAAATTTGCCTGATGTTATTGAATGGCCCCACTGCACAAGTATGGGAAAGATTTGTGGTATAGGCTGCTCTTTTCTTGTTCTTTCTATGCCCTCACATACTCAGTAGTTTTTCATTACTGCTTACTACTAAAATCTCTCTCTCCTGGAGTTTCCTTATGGCTAAAGGATGCAGGAAAGGGAATGCTTTCTACAGTAAGACTTCTGCAGCAGCAGCAACAATTGCCCTCTGCACATAATCACATTTTGAACCGAAATAGCATGATTTGGATCAACAAAGATGGAGCAAAGATTTCATTGAATTGTTCTTCTACCATAGGGCAGCCAGTGCAAATAAGAAGAAACAGATCTGCTCTGATAGCAATGATATTTTTTAATGGGTAAATTCAGATCAAGCAAAGGCTAGAAAAGATTTCCTAAGAAAATGCAGTGTCCAGACTGGGCCATCTACACTTGTCAAGCAACCTCTGCATTTCCTGAGGCCCAAGCACAGACAGAAGGGCCTGAGTGACCCTGCACTTCCTGGGAATGCTGCCTCCTGCACAGGCAGCCACATTGACACAAGGTGCAGAGCAGCACCAAGTGACTTATTTTCATGACTTCATTAGGAGGAACTACTTCTACTCCGTTCCACTTTGGTTCATTATATCACATCCCCAATCATGGTCTCTGAGAATTTCCAATGAGACATAAACAGACCACTAACAAGGATGTTATGTGGCTGCCTCTCCCATTTCATTTCCCAAAGGTTGTGTTTGCTCTGTTTATCCTGCAGTTCCGTGTGGCTTTCTCTACACATTACATAGAAGACTTCACAAAACTTATCTATCTGTATGCAACAATTTATCCCACAACGAGCCTACAGAAGTCTCATCAGCCATCTGGTATTTTTATTTCTCCAGGCTGAGAAAGCAATCAGGGCTAATCCTCCTGCGAACCGTGGAAGTCAGGTTTTATTTTGCACTTTTCTGTACAAATAACTCTTTATAATCCAAAGACCCCAAAAATCTGTGTACGCCTCTACTCTTACAGGAACCTGATGTTAAGTGGTTGCCAGAGAAAATGTAGTTCCAATCCAGAAGAACAAAATTCTTGGGGTATCTGGTGAAAGAGGCTGTAGGACAACCATTTTTTGCTGAACCTGAAACTAGTATTTGTGTGTGCACCAAGTTTCCACAGACCCAGTGGGAAATCTCTGATGGTTTAGCACATGCAAATTGAAGTGGACTTGTCTGTCTGGAACAGAAAATGGCATTTCACAAGTAACTCTTCAAGTAAGCTGAAGTGTTGCCTTAGGCAATCTGTGTTCCCTGCTCCCTGGCACCATCCCCAGTCTTGTGCCAGCCCAAGTCCCTGTGGAACCAGCATGGCAACTTGGATGAGGGAAGTGAACCACACAGAATATAACTCTTGTTTTGCCATTTTTCAACCAGATGGGTTACACTGGCTCAGCACAACTATCTGGCAAGGGTAGCTCCTGAAGTCAGCATGAGCAGTTCTGCTCCTAAATGCCTCATCAACTAACCAGCATGGAAAGGTTAATGATCAAAGTCTTGACTTTTTAATTATGCTTCGCTTGCTTGAAGGATAATGAATGCAAACCCTGAGCATTACTTCAAGGCTTCTTTCCATAATACATTAAAGACAAACCATAATTTGTGTAACCTATGAATACATTTTAATAGACAACATAGAACCATAACAGGACGTTGAACCTTAACAAGAAATGCCACCACAATGACATAAATTGTTGCTTGTAGCCAGCCTGCATTTAGCATTCCTCTAGGGCTTTGTTCCCCGCCTTGTTTAAACATCAGTATTCACAAAATCACTCACCTAGTCTGGTAGGACCTTGCTCCCTTTGTTGAATGGACTGCACCATCTCTACAAGCCTGTCAGTCTCTTGAGGCATGTTCCATGAAATTTCTAGATTGTTTTCCCTGGCATATTGGAGAACTGACACATGAATTGAAGAATTGCCTGAAGCAGAAAATAAACACTTTAGGCAGTGGATGTGAATGTCTTAAAATAAATCTAAAGGAGACGTTAGCATTGTGATTTACATTAGGCACAAATGAACAGTGGTTTTACATCAGAGTGTGAAAAGACCAAAACTGAACTATTCCCTGGTGAAAAAATATGCAAGTACTGCTGGAAACAGTTGTTTTTCTCTCAGGAGTCAGCATGCAGTATTTTATCCCAGATCAATATGACAGTGACTGGAGAATTTCATTTTATTGATCTCTATTCAGTATTATTCCTTTTCCATTTTAAAATTGTCTAAACACCCCTCTTGTTTGTTTTGTTTAAATGTGCACCTTTTTTTGCACAAGTGGTAGATTGATGCCCCATTTGTCAGATGGGCCAAGCTCCCTGGATAATTTCATGCCCAGTTCCCTCTCTCATATGGCTCTGGAGTAACGTGCATGGGACAAAGTGAATCCAGAGAGCCTGAACTGTGAAGGGGAATGAAGAGAAATTCCAAATTATGCTCCTCTCTGACATCCTGATTATACATTATGTAAGAAGTACAAAAACTATTGACAAAGCATTTATATAGATAGTTAAAAATACCAGATTTGAAGAATTGAACTAGGCGATATGTTGTTTATAGTGATTGCCTGTACTTCTCTTTATGGCCTCCTATTGAAGGTATTTATGTACAAAGCACAATGAGTCTTTATCAATGCATTGTAAAACATGTATGAACACTATAAATATCATAGCAGTTGCTCCATGGAAATGGTTTAATGCTGGATCAAAAAATACAATTCTATTTTTTTTTCAAAAATCCATATTTGTTAAATACTGCTTGGATCCTGTGTAGGATGGACATCCAATGGACTTGTTACAACCCACACGATGTCTTAAACTGCTCCCTGTGCCACATGATCCCTTCATGTACGTGCAGGATACAAGACATTCTGCCAGGGGAGCTGCACTGATAATGAAAGATAAGGAATGGCCTTATCAGAGGTGTATCCCCCATCAGTACACACTCTGTAAGTACAGTGAGCCCAGCGCTCCCAGAAAGCATCAGCCATCCCACATGGGTCAGGACATAAACACTGAGCAGTCAGTGTTTTGAGGGGCTGGAACGAGTAATTTGAAAATAAGAACTGAAAAACCTCCACTGAGAAGCTGGTTTGTCCCCTACAAGCAAAAGAAGAAAAACCATCTTTCTGTGTTTGAGCTGAAAGGCCAATACATACCGACAACAACACTTTCAATGAACGCCCGCACAAAGTTTTTCATTTCCTCAAACTCCGATGCTCCAATATTGGAACTTCCATCCAGAAGAAACATGATGTCCATGGGTTTGTTGCACAACTCTGAGGGTGAATGGGGGAGAGAAAGAAGTTATTTTATATATAATGACCAAAAGTGGCATCTGCTAATGTGGTAGGGAGCAGAAAGGGAAGGTCCAGTCGTATTTTGGAAAACAAAGCAGTATAATGACCAGTTGAAACAATAAATGATGCCCCTTTATTGAAAGCCTTGAGATTCATATCCAGTGGGATACTTGGATATTTCAGTTCCTGATTTCTACCGATTTTGTTTTACTCTCACGGGACTAAAACAAAAAATAACAGCAGATGACAATAGCAACAACAAACCCAACCCAAACCAAGAACAAAACAAAAATTAAAAAAAAAACAGAATACCCGCCTCACCCCTAAGCAAACAAAAGCAAAAAAAGTATGTGAAAAACCCAAAAATGTCTCTTCAAAAAATAGGAAGTATAGTTTTTACATTATTTCAAACAAAGAAGAATAATAATAAAGACAGGAGAATGTTTTTTCTTCTAGCACTCTCCAACCTGTATGAAAGCTGCCGTACGTTGCTGACAAAAGGAAACAAAGACTTTGAGCCTACAGAAAACAGAGTGCAGGACTCGGCTCAGTTCTGCAGGACTGGGGCAGCATCCCTAGCCTCCAGAGAAGATAAACAGTCCTTCCTTGGCGTTATGACAGCCAGACACCAAACCAGATAAGGCAACCCTTCAAATTTCAGTGATGCACAGGGTAAATGGAGGAGACCCAACAGAGGAAAGAAGAAATCACACAGAAAATTCGTCCAATCTTACCTGTGATTTCAGTCCAAAATCTCATCCCACGAGAGCAGCACGACTGCAGCACTAATTCAGGTGCCTCTTCAATAAGCCTGTTGTAACTATTCAAGATAATTGGGTCATTAGGCTGGCTGATCTTTCTGAGCTCTTGGATATTAGCACTGGGGGTTATGCCTATGGGAATAACATTTATGCTCCTGGGAGGTCGTGTGATAACATCAGTGGAAGGACTGGATGACACCATATATACCAAGTGAGGAACATCATGCCTGCCCCCATTCACTGATGTAAATGTGTGCTTGGAAATATAATCGAGGGCATTGCCAGTGTTGGTAGCCCTCCCTCCCTGGTAGGGTATACTCCTCACTTTCTCAATAATGTTTTCCTTTGACTGTGTTTCCCTGAAGGAATACTCCAGACTGACAGTCTCTGAATACTGCATGACAGTAACGTGAATGTTTTCCTGTCCCACGTCCATTTCTGTGACCACATTCTCAATGAACTTCTTGACTTTATTGAAATTTTCCTCCCCGACATTGTCAGATCCTTCCACAATAAAGGCAATATCCAGCCTGTTGGGAAGAGAATTTTCTGAAAGAGGTGGTGGGGTTGTGACTCCCAAAGGGGGAAATATGACACTGGACATAGCTGGAGCAGATGTAGCTGGTAACAGAAGACTTTCTTCAGGTCCAAGATCACACAGGTGATCAATGAGGAAATCTCTCTGATCTGTTAGCTCCAACACATTGCTCACTAGGAAGGCTCTGCTATCTGGAAACATCTTTGCCATGAACTTGACTTGCTCCACATTGATGTGTGGCCCAATCCCCACAGGCATTACTGTGATATCTCTATTCTTCAAAAACCCAAGCATGTCACGGATTTTTTTTTGAGACTTGCTTGCTATAAATATCACTGCAATTTTGGCAGCATTGGTCCTTTCTGCTTTTCCAAACACATGCAATGCAGTGTATTTTAAGACTTCATAGACAGATGCTTCTTTATCACCTGTGTATTTTATGTTCTGGACAATTCTTCTCATCTGGGAATTTGTTTTGATATCTTTAAGGTTAAGATAGATGGTGGGACCAGCCCTATACACCAGAATTGACACTCGGATTTTTTTCTGGGAGATGTGGAGTTTTTTCATCACACCAACTATGAAAGTCTTCAGCTGCTCAAAGTCCTCCTCTGAGAGTTTATTGGAGCCATCAATCAGGAAGGCCAAGTCCATCATCTTGCTGCATGAGTATGCACTGGCTGGCAGCTCAATGTCCTCCTCTGGAACAGGTGTTGTCAGAGTTAGGGTGTTGTCCATGGGCTCACAGTCCACACAGGTTAAGTTCTTCCCTTCGCACAGACTACAAAAATCATCAAATTTAACTGTAAAAAGCAGTGCTTATAACAACAAGTCACCCACACATTATAAGAGAATGCCAACACAAAACCAAATACCTCAAAACCACAATGAAACCAAAATGTGATGTGAATAATTTTTTTCCCCCACCCCAATGCCCCACAACTTCCCACATGGTATTGTATGCCTAAATCCCCTATGCTCACAGATGTTTGTTTAGATCCAGGAAACATGACCAACTACGGTGTGTTTGTCAGAGAAAACTCCTCAGAAGAGTCTTTGGCAGAAGGGGTAAAATCTGTGTCTGGAAACTGTTTAGGAACCACTGAGCATCAGCAGTACAGCAATCTACAGGCCACTGGTGGACTGAGTTGGCTGATGTGGTTTGCTTCACAAGGAACTAAAACATGGGGCAAACCACAGGCAGCTAACACCAAGTAAAATCCTAGAGCAGGAGAGAGATTTTACCTCTGATATGACTCGGCAAACCCTCTGCAGGGGCCAGGTTTACACAGATTTTAACCTTACTGAAATCAACAATCTTTTTTCTGCCTCTAATGTGCTCTACATTCCTGGTGGGGTTTTTTTTCCTGACTTAATTTTGATTTGGACACAGCTTGGACACACGTTCATCCTCTGCTGTTTCTTATGTCTCTCTTACCTTCCTATTTATCATGATTTCTTTTTCAGTTTCTCATATTAAATGCTTTATTTCAACCATAGATATCATCTCTTTTTAGTCCCATGTC
Source organism: Prinia subflava (assembly GCF_021018805.1). Classification (NCBI taxonomy): domain Eukaryota; kingdom Metazoa; phylum Chordata; class Aves; order Passeriformes; family Cisticolidae; genus Prinia; species Prinia subflava. Next base: position 9,357,868 of record NC_086250.1, on the reverse strand, counting down.
TTCTCTCACCATTTGTACTCACCTCCATTAATATATTTCCCTTCCCTTTTCCACCTCAGCTCCCAATTTTGTTTCCCTCCCCTACCTCTGCCTGTTCCACTATTCATCCTTCTGCATCACCATGAGCTTTTTCACCTCTGTGACCCTCCACCTTTTATAAACTCATTTATAATTCATCCATCTTTAGCAAGTCTTTAACACTTCTACCCTTCTAATTCCTGGCTGCATGTTGCTCTTTACTTCCTAGAATCACAGAGGGGTTTGGACTGGAAGAAATCTTTAAAGTTTCTAGTCCAACTTTCCTGCAATGAGCTGGGACATCTTCAACCAGATCATGTTGCTCAGAGCCATGTCCAGCCTGACCTTAAGTATTTCCAGGAATGGGACATCCACCACCTCTCTGGGCAACCTGTGCCAGTGTTTTACCAACCCCTTTGTAAAAATCTTCTTGATTATATCCCATATAAATTGAACATCCTTCAGCTTAAACCTTAATCACCCCTTGTTCTGCCCCAACTGGCCCTGCTAAAAACTTTGTACCCATCTTCCTCATAGGCTGACGAACTGAAAGGTCACAAAGAGATCTCCCCAGAGCCTTCTCTTCTCCATCCTGAACAATCCCATCTCTCTCTGCCTTTCCTCACAGGAGAGTTGTCCCAGCCCTCTGATCAGCTTAGCTCCTCAGAGAAAAGAACGTGACTGCTGACTGCACTCAGGCACAGGGTGGAACAGAACCAGTCCATATATTCTCCTTGTCTTACTGGACAGTCCAAGGAATAGTGTAAGAAAAGGTTATAAAAGAGCAACCACGAAAAAATGCTTGTTTTCACTGCCAGAGAAAATCCAGGATGTACAAACTACATGAGTCAATACTGGAAGAGGGTGCCATTTTCCAGGAAAATGCTTCATGTGTGTTGTCTTCACTTAAGTTCTTTGAATTTAAGTGTTATGTTCTTTTCAAGCTCATTTTAGTGTCTTCCTAATTGCAGAATGCACAGCCACTTTTGGCATTAACATACAGCAACATAAGATTTATTACTCTAATCCTAATATGAATGAGACTCTTCTGGTTTCCAATTTCCTTTGGATGTTTGCTGTGAAGTTCATTTTTGTGTAATATTTTCTATTGTTTGTACAGATGGTGTAGGCATCTAAATTAGGTGACAGCTATGCAAAAGGATGTTTCCCTAGTGAGGTAAGTTTTCCTAATGTTCTGAAATCTTTTGTGAGCAGCAGCCAGTGTATCAACATTTAAGATAAATTATTATTAAGAATTACAAAATTAGAGAGCAGAGACTCATTTAAGACGACTCTTTTTTGACCTTTTGGTGGAATTCAGGGCTCTTCACGTATATTGTTAAAAAGTATGTATTTAATTGATCATCCAAACAGTCTCATGCCCTGGGTTTATAGCTCAGTTGCACACTAGCCCTGGCTAGAGACCAGGAATTGTAAATTTGTACCCATTCTGAGCTTCTATGAGCTTCAGGTTTGGAGCTAAGGTGTTGGCCTGGGCTAATAGCTGCTGCAGTTTTACAACTCAGTTTCCATTAAATCTGATCAATTTATAAGTTGGAAAACTCTCTTTTATTCCCGGCATTATAAGTCACTAGTGAAAATATCCATCCATGGTCCAGACATCCAGAGAATGACAAATTTTCATAATATGCCACAGGGCACTAAACAAAATGCAAACAAACATTGCAGCTGAAGGTCCTCATCCTGCACGGTGCACATCATCACAGTCCCTGCCATTCATTTCAACCTATTTGGCAACACCTGTATGCAGGATCAGAGCATGGGAATCGCCTTAATAGCTCTTGGAAATTGGTTTTCCAGTAATGGGACACAATTCCAACTGCTAACAATCTCAGCAAGTTCTAGACTGAGTGCACATTCAGACCTTGCACTACACACAGGAATTTTTTAGCGCTGGCAGAAGGAAGGAGTCTGACAGCTTTACTGATGTTGAATCACACATTGCACAAAAAGAAGTGGAACATCTGAAGCCAGTAAGGCCACCTAGACATGGGAGAAGGCCTTTTTTGAAAGGAATTTATGGATTTCACTTGCTTCAATTCAGCTGACAACCTATAATCCCTACTACTGTCACTGAAAAACTTCAGCTATGGGTCCTCTGTGAAGGGCTATTGACATAAAAGATGGTTTCCAAGTTTCTTTTTGAGTGGTATTTAAAATTACATCTATAAACTTATTCATGAGGATGTTCTTCATCCCTGACCCTTCGTCCTACACAAGAGGGATGCTGGTTCCCTGCACAACTCCATCATACCAAGATTGACAGTGCTGTGGATCATCTCTGTTCAAAACCACTCTCTTTCCATGTGGGATCCTTTCATCTCCAACTGCACACACGGGACAGTCTTCTGGACTGACACAATCCAGGGACAGCTCATCAAGTATTTTCCCTGTTTCAAAAGAGCAGACCAGCATAAAGACGCCAGTTGTCATGAACTATAAAACTAATCATGGTGTTAAAAACAAAACAGTGCTTCTGAGGTGGGCTCAAACCTCCTGAATACTCTGCTTGGTGTTGTGTCTACTGACACAGAGAAGTATCTCCTTCCCTCATGATGGCTTTTATTTAGATATTGAAAGCACCTAACCCAGAGTATAACTTGCAACAGCCAGCACCACACAGAAGGTAAATATATCTTTATAACAAAGCATGGAAGACATCAGGATATTGGTAAAAACAGGGGGAAATGGCATTTTCCATTTTACATGTATATTATTTATTTCTCCTCCTATCCTTTACCTTGTTCTGATCAGAAATACCAGGGCCCAGAATAGCTACTCGGGGTCTTAAAATACCGTATTTGCTTCCCTTCCTCTCTTTTTTTTTTCCCCTGTTTCATATTTTCCATATTTTTTTCCTTTCCCTTTTCTGCTAGGTAGTTGTTGGAGTAATTAAGCTGGAAGCTTGTGCTCATGGGAGGATGCCAGCTGGGCACTCTCAGGAGCATCTTGGAGGTAATAAGCAGATGAAGGCAATGGGTCTCACTGAAGCAGAGCATTTTATCAATTTCCAGCACAAATTCATATCCTACTTTAACCACAGAGTCAACAATCTCTGTTGCCACACAGCCTCTAATCCTCCAGTCTCATCAAGTTGTTCCCATCCTCTGTCATCCTTGTTGGCAGGGGTTCATCCTTCTCTTCTTGGCACCACTTCATGCCCTCCACACACTGTGCCCATTTCACAAACCCAAACCAAGATGCCCCACCACCTTGTTCCTCAGGCACTAAGGAATTGTGGTGAAAACACATCAGTGAGACTGTTAAGAAGAAAAAAAGTTGTTTAAGTAAATCAGAAGATGGACTTACCTGCAGGACAGTGCACATGGCATCCTTCCACACACTGCAGAGGACAATCCAAAGCCTGGGGGTGTTGGCATGTGACAGGACAAGCAGGTCCACAGCTGTTATATCTCCATTCACACTGATAATCTAATTCCTGTTTATTCATGTCCTCACAGCTTTGTGCTATGCAGGGACAGAATCAGAGGAAAAAAAAAAAAAAAGTCAAACCAGAGTGTATATCCACCATGCTGCTCAGAATTATGGCCCCAAACACTGTGCAAAGTGGAACATATATATCTAGAAAAAGAAAGATTCCTACTTTTAAATAAAGATTTTTTTTTTTAACTATGGTTTGACTACAATCAGGGCAGGCCTCCTCTTCACAGTTACATCTTTTTTCACACAATGAAATACTTGCTCTAGACCAGAAATTCTTAGGTTTGATGCACTTAGGTGCAAGCGCAGCACAACCTCGAACTGTAAATTTTAACTAATGCGCTTGTACATATATATTACTGAAACTATTGTTTCCTCTAGATTTTGTACCACAGGCTATTACATCTCCTAATTGATGGAACGGATTTGCCAGGGATAGAAATAAAACAGGAGGTGGGAGTGGCAGAGCTGTTAGCCCAGCCCCATTAACACGGATTTCTCTGGATGTCAGTGGGAGCAGAGCCAAATCTGACCAGTCTGAGCCAAACCGTTGAACGTTTTCACCCAGCTGTGCCTCAGGCTTTGTGTACTTACGGCACAGGGACGGTGCCCTCCAGTGCACGGCGGCGCCTTTCTGCGCGCAGGCGTGCGCGTACGCCGCCACGGCGTCGCAGAAACACGCGCAGTCCCCGGCAGACTCACAGGCACAGGTGTCATACAGGCAAATGTCAATGTAGGGCTCCGGGTTCACCTGCACCACAGAAAGGCAGCTCTGAGTCCCTTCATCTCCTTCCTGTACGCATCGTTAACCCTCAGATGGTTTGGCTGCTCCACTTGCCAAAGGTCAAGGCACCACATAAATTAGTGCAAATCTCTCTGCTGACGTCACCAAGAACTGCAGTTTGTGATCACTTCGTATTTTTAAGACTTCTCCCATCCCTCTCATACAGCAGCTAGGGTATAACACAGCCTGAATGCCATTGCATTGGCTCAGCATCCCCCTTCCCTCAAATCTCAACTCTTAAGCTTCACTTCATGTGCAGTCTCTGGACTGTACAGTAAAATTTCCCTTGGGAAGAAGTTATGTCATAGCTTAATAGGTGTGTTTTCCAATAAACATGCATTTTCCCATGAAGCATCAGCTACAGGACAAGGTGAGAGATGAGGACACCAGCCAGCCTTCACCAAGTCTATGTGCTGTCAGCACGGCCACACTTTTTCCCTCAGCTGTAATCAGTGCCAGCACAGATCATGCAGCGCTGAAGGACGTGAAACACGTGACCCAATACTCACCAATTTTCTGCATTCTTCAAAGACACTTCCAGACAAAATGCTGCATGATGTTTCTACCATCATCTGCTTCACTATGTTTCCACCACACAGTGGAGACATTAAGGTCTGTTCCAGGTTGGGCTTAATATTGTGAGAGACAAGTAGAGATTGTATTAGCCTTGTCTTCAGGACCTTGGGGCTCTTCAAATTAAAATAAGAGACTCACTAGCAGAGGTAACTGTTTCTTTGAATAAAGTTTAAACCTGTTGTACAACACAAACAGATACTGCTGCAGCAGATCACCTCCTTGGTTTTCTCCAGCTCTTACTTGTACCCTGAAATTTTAGCTCAGGCATTCAGATGACAGGAAGACCCACTGTACCAAACACCCATCCTGACAGATGACCATCTCCAACTCCTCAGAAGGTCCACAAGGCATAAAATATGATCAGATTTCAGCAGACAATACCCAAGGCCGCTGCTGAATAAAAATAGCTCAATAATCTTCTCTCCTCCCATTTAATTCATCTAAGAACAAGGAGCACTAGTATTGACATGGAATTTAACACAGCAACAACCTGCAGGTCCTGTCCTGTGCCTATGACACTGAAATGAGAAGCTGCTCCTTCTCAGTATGACCCTGTGGCCTCACTCCTCAGTACTGCAACTTTTTACTGTGCTTCAGTCAAGTCAAATGAAGAAAAGTGACATTCAGCAAGGTAATATTGTGGCTATGTCACACTTGCACATAAGTAGCAATTAACCCAGAAGTTTTCACGTGATCAAGAACAAATGCTTCAGTGTACTTTTCTGGTAATTTAAATCTTGTAATAAAAGATCTAAAAAAGGTTTTTTCCACCTCCCCTGCCCCTGATCACTTGGAAAGGAGAAAAAAAAAATCAGCCACAAGAAATGCTTCACTTTACAAATGTCAAAACAAGTTGTTTTCAAGGTGTTTCCTTGCACAGTTCATTTGGAAATACTTTGGGCTTTGTTTGTCAGCTACATACGAACTTATTATTCAATTTCCTTCTTTCAAAACTCTGTATTTGGAAAATAGGAAGTAGACTCTTATGTGTAATATAATTAGTACCCCAAGAAATGTCCAGCACTGGGACACAGATAACACTTTCAGAAAGCAGCTATACTCCCCAAAATTCACATGAAATGATGGATGGCAATAAGGTCTCCCATCCCCTCCTGTATCCTACTTTTTCTGTTCAAGCTTTTCCATTCTGAAAATAAATATTGAATGCTCTTCATGACAAAAAAAAAAAAAAAAAAAAAAAAAAAAAAAAAAAAAAAAAAAAAAAAAAGGCATTATATAGAAAGATGTTAACCTGTGCATTCCATGGTTTGTAATGGACAGACGACTAAGATTTGGGATATAGAAACTCGAATGGGGAAAATGACACTTTATCCAAACTCCTCCTGACTAAAAATTACAGCTATTTTTTTACATTCAACTCTAAAATGAGATTTCCAGTGATAGCTGGATTTCAAGCATCTAGGCTAGATAATTCTAGGAACAGCCTCTACCATACAAATTGGGTATTTTAACAATCCTCTGAAGCCAGGCAGCCCAGAAGCTTTACGTAAGTTAGTTGACCTTTTACCAGATTTAAACAAATAATATTATTTGGCAAAAACACGGGGGAAGGAGTTAATTTCTACTTATTTTAATCCTTTCAAAGCTTTATGTCCACTCTTCAATGATACTGTAACCCACATTAATTAGCTTTCACGGTTCATTCACAATCACCTTTACAACATCAGCACAGCGGGAATTAACTTTCCAAGAATTCCCAAAGTCAACTGGATCTACTTCAAGATGCTCACTGCTGCTGGTCAGATCATTGTTTTGGATTCCATCAAAGTTTCCACACAGACCACACACTTGATCCTTGCAGGGAAAGAAACATAGAAAGTATTAATCATACATCTGTAGACCAGCTTAGGGTTTTGTTAAGCAGTCTTCTTAGCCTGGTGCTGTAATGCCATGAGGTTTAAAAATCAAATTACCCACAGCCTTGCCAAGGCCACTAAAACAGACACAATCTCTCCCACAGAAGGTGTAGTTCCCATTCCCACTCTGCTTTGCTGAAAGCAGGACCACGCTGGCCCCAAGGACTCCAGAAAGCAGGACTAATCAGCAGTGCCCAGTGGCTCTCTTTGGAGTGTGTCCCTACAATCCCATTTTATTTTTGGAGATGGCTGGCCTATCACCATCACCAGTAAATCTGGCTCCTTATGCTGCTTCTTGTATGCAGAAGAAATCGCTCAAGGCATGGTTATTCTGAGGCCCCACAGCACTCATCCTTTCTGTCATAACTCATCTCCAATGACCCAGGATTTGGCCCTTAGAGTTGAATAACCAGGAGAATAAGGCAGTGCTACAGTATTAATAAACAACCCCTCCATTTTTGAACAAGTGACTAACATTCCATGAAAATCCACATTAAAAAAAAAAAAAAAAAAGAGCTGCTCTCCAGGGACGGGTTAAGTGCATTCTTTAGTGAGAATAAGAAGTGAAACAAAAAACACTTACTTTGAAGTTGCCTTTTAAGATAACGGAGACTCCCATGGCCAGGTCCCAGGTCACACTGATGCTTTTGCCCAGTAAAATGATGTAATAACGGCCAGACTTGATGACATCTAAATTATCATTTTCACCCTTAGGAGGTACCCTGATGTTTACCTGAATGAGAGAAACACATTGTGCCATCAGCAGTGCCTCTAATTATTATTTAAGGCAGGTGATTTTCCAAGTGGCACCACGTTAAGAGGTGTCTCCAATCATGCTGTTCTCCAGAGTTTCCATACACTACCCAGAAGCTCCAGAGAAAACCAGAAATTTGGGATACAAGTACAGTATTTCAATCTCATCCCATTTTCAGTCTTTGAAAGTGGTCCCAGGGTACAGCACACAGATGCCAACATATGAAGCAGGGCTGATAAAGACAGGGTACAATCAATTAATCACCAGTTTAGTATTGGTCACTGGTTCACTGAATAATTACATATTGGTTTGGGCTTTTTTTATTTCAGATTTTTAGAAAACTTAACAATTCTGTCCTTCTGGTCCCAGTGTAATGAGATCTGAGAGAACCATGTATATCAACGGCCTCTGAAAGACCAGTCTTATTCTAGAGTCAGAAAGGACCTTCTTCCCAACCAACTACACCAACAGGAAAATCCAGAGAGATTCCTTTCAGTGCCTATTAATTTTTTCCATCACTTTCCCTTCCCCTGTGTGCCTCTTACTTTTTCCATCTGGCTGCAAATTCACTGCCTCCAGCTACTAAGACTTAAAGAGATTAATTTAAAATGTTCTCTTTCATACCACAATCCTCTTTCAAGGGGAACTCTAATAGGAATATTAACCACATTTGGAAAGAAAAGTCTGGCATGGCTGTTACTTTAAGCACCATTAATGCTTTAACTACTTAGTTCTGGAAAAGGCAGATGAAAATCTTCAATTGGTACAAATAGCAATTAATACAAGGGAGAAAGAAGGGCCCAGTTATTATTTACTCACTCCCTTACTTCAAGAGCAAAATATTTCCTTATCCCACTATTCTTTCTTGCTCAATTCAGTAAAAGTTTAGCACATAATTCAATTCTTTTAATCTCTGATTTATCATCAGAAACATTTATCCCAAATAAGACAGTTTACATCTTCCATGGATTTCCTAAAGAAGGTCTTCAATGACTTCAGGGAAGATATTAAAAGATATTTTAGGTTCTGAAAGCTTTTTAACTTTCTCCTATGCCCTATGTATTACTACACAGTATAGTCACTTGACCACTTAAAATTCTAGAAGAGTCATTGTCTTTCCAAATTCAAAGGGCTCCAAAAAAACACAAGAGGATGAAGTTGAGCTGGGAGGTTGACCTAAACTACAGAATTTTTATGTTTATGGAGGCTTTTTGCCCAACCATGAAGTCATAAACTTTTGACCTTGCGAACTTGCAGATTTGTTTCAGAAAAGCAAAAATTATTTCATTTTTTTGTAAATGTCAGCCAGAACTCCAACATGTCAATTAAACTCTCCATTTACCAGCAGCAGTAGAAGCTGCTCTTAAAACATATCATCCTAAAACAATGTTAATTGGAAATTTTTTAATGGCCAAAAAAATCTGATTCTTCTGCCTGGTTCTAAGGATTCTTGTGGAAAAAGAGTGTAGAAGGTCATCACTGAATAAGAATTTGTGCCTAAGAATCTCCATGTCAGTTGGTTTTCCTTAATGTCTTTTTTGGTTGTTATTTCTAAGCAAACCTGCTCTAGATATTATTGCACTCAGCCTTAAACTCTCTGAAAAGACAACTAAAATTTCACTCAGGACCATGTGGGCAGTGCTGAATAGAGATCTAGGTCTTACAAGGACAGGCTCTCTCAGGAACCAGACACCCTCTGATGCTGGAGCTGCTGGATGCCTAAATCACCTGCTGTTTTCTTCTGGCCCTTTCTTACATATCCAGATGGAATCACAGCTTTTCTGAAGATCTGTCACCTAAAGAAGCTTTCAGACAAAGCCCAGCTTGATGGAATGATCCCTGCACTGCTGTTCACCCTTACCCAAGCCAGGGATCCTTTAGCAATAGAAATAAAAAATTGGGCAACAAACATGTCTTGTATTCATTCTTGCAGCACCCAAAAGCTTGCACAGATCCTATGCTGTCAAGGTGCACTGGACAGACCTTTAATAAAGGTCATGGTTTTGTGTTCCTGCCAAGGCTCAGTGATGATTGACAGGCAATTCCAAACCTGGTACAGCTTTGTCTGTTAACCCAAAACAAGGCAAATGTAGAGTGGGCTCACATTCCACTGGGGACATTCTTGAAAATCTCTGGTCCAGATGCCAGCTCAGAGCACAGGACTTTGGAAAAGGCAGTGGCTGAAACAATAAACCACTGCAGCTCTGCAATGGTTGAGCTCACAGGCAGCATGAATTGTTACAGTGCTCAAGGCCAAGGGCTGAACACTGCCCTCTGCAAAGCTCTTTTACTGCTGGGAAGGGACATGGGAGGTGGAAGCGATTCTTGGTCAGTTTTTCCATGTTTGTTAGTAGCAAAAGGGAGAAAAAATAAGAATACTGTTAGGTGGATATTCCATCCAACAATTTAACAGTACAAAGCACAGCTCACATTCCAGTATCAACTTGTTTGAGCAGTGGTTTTTCTTTTTTTGTGCATGTGTACTCAGTCCTTCAGACTACTAAATTAGCTCTGATGTTTTACTAGCCACAGGTCAGTCATTTCATAGCCCTTCCTTGCACTTCAGGTTGCTGGAAATAGGCTTTGACAGACCATGTTTAGAAAGGGTCTGGGGTACCCAATGCACGAAGGACATGGAACTGCTGGAATGAGTCCAGAGCAGGCCACCAGGATGACCAGAGGGCTGGAGCACCTCTGTCGTGAAAAAAGACTGAAAAAGTGGGAATAGTTCAGCCTGAAGACAAAATGAGAAGGCTCCAGGGAGACCTTATTGCAGCCTTCCAGTAGCTAAAGGGGCTACAAAAGAGCTGGAGAGAGACTCTTTACAAGGGTCTGGAGTGACAGGACAAAGGGGAATGGCTTCACACTGACAGAGAGCAGAGTTAGATTGGATATCAGGAAGAAATTGTTCCCTGTGAGAGTGGTGAGGACCTGGCACAGGTTACCCAGGGAAGCTGTGGCTGCCCCATCCCTGGAAGTGTTCCAGGGCAGGTTGGATGGGGCTCTGAGCAAGCTGGGATAGTGGAGGGTGTCCCTGCCCATGGCAGAGGAGTAGAACTGGGTAATCTTTCAAGTTCCTTCCAACCCAAAGCATTCTATGATTATCTGAGATAAACTGATTGGCACCAAGCAGAAATACCAAATCAGCATTATACCTCTGGATGCAAAATGGATAAATATAATCCTGCTAATCTGTTCATTTTATGATCAAGAACCCCTGAGGTTTCATACATAATAATGTGAGGTCATTCATGCCTCAGCTTACTGAACAATCTGGAATTCTTTTCCCAAAAAGAAGAACAGGAAGATAAGAGAAGAGTACATACGTTTCCATTAAACAGCTCTATTTCCCCTCCTTCATACATAATGATAACCCTTTTGGTGCACTTTTCTCCAGTGAAGCCACAACCTTCATTTGAAACAAGTATCTGGAATGTTCCAGAGTCACCCTTGCAGAAATCCTATCAGAAAAGAAAATAAGTGAGTCAGTAATGCAGAGTACTTGAAAAACATACACAGGGAAAAACACAGAGAAGAAAGAAGCCTCAAACAACACTGTTTAATCTGTGGTCAATAGGATACATATTGGCATGCCAACTGTTCCCATGTTCATTTAGTTTATGCTTAGCATTGATATTCATGTGTTTCACCTCTTAAAGAGTGAGGCACACTCTGCAGTGACACACACATGCATAATTGAAGAGTGTTTTCTGGCAGGGAAAACCCACAATGTTACAGTATCTATCATATTTAAAGATATATGATGGGCACAGGGCATACCCAAATACACAGACAGCTTAATGTATTGATTTTCTTGTAAGTCCAATATTTCTGAAATCCTTGGAGAGTTCATACTACATTTATATGATGGCTCATATCTCCCTGTCCTTTCAGATTTTTTTTTTTTTGGTTGTGTTCATTTTTCTCAGTATACACTTTTTAAGAAAAAGACCCTGTGTGGACCTCGTTGTGTCTGTCCTTTAAAGAAAACAGATCTAAATCCCATTTTAAGTAATTTTGCAGTAGTGTATGGTATTGCTGCCCATAAGACCTTTACACACAGCTCTCAGTAGTGACAAAGCAATCACTCAAACATAATCCAGCTGGCATCAAGGTGGGAGCGTATTTCAAAGAGCTAGGCAGAGGCAGGTTGATCACACCTTCCTCCCTGAGGAGAGCTGCAGGGAGCAATGTGCCTCATGAGGACTCTGTGGGGAAAATAGCCCATCAAAGAAACATGTCACACTGTAACTGCAGAATGTTGTTATCAATCAGCAGTGAATCCATCTCGTTTTAGACCACATTTTCACATAAATCCTTGTTTGCACAGACATTTCTAAATATGTGATAATTTGCATGTAGATAAGACTTTATTTTAGTTAACTCTAAATTCTCACTGCTTCCACAAACCAAAAGTTGGTTTTAGTGTGCTCTGCCTTTATCCCCCTCTCCTCCTTGCTGTGAGGAAAATGGATATTATCAGGGGACTTCAGGCAGTTGGTACAAGGAGCAAGACAGGACGATGCTGAAGGGAATGAGCAGAGCCTGTACATTTAGGGAAGGTTCAGTGAGCATTCCTTGTCTGACTCAGCCAGGCAGCAAGCCACCACTACAGGATAAAGAGGAAAAGAAGAAAACATTGATTTATGGATAGCCACAATTCAATTTTAGAGATGGGACTCAGACAGCTCTGCTCTGTACCAAGGTGCTTTCATAGGGTTCCCAATGGCCACGCTGGACACATGAGAGCCTGAGTCCTGTAGAACACAATGCACTCTTCAAAATTCTCAAGGCATCTCTGAAGACATTAATAAGCTCTATTCTTCTCTACTATACATCTGGCTCAGTAATTAGAAATAGTTCACTGTGATTTATCCAAACACTGGGCTTCTTACCTAGTGTAAAACCCTTTTATATCATCAGGCAGCTTTAGCATATGACATGTTCTTACCTGAGCCAACACATATTGGCAGTTTCCTGGAAACTTGTATTTCAGTCCATCAAATGTCAAGTAATGAGCTGTACCAATAGCAGTGCAGGTGCCATCACACAGATTTTTGGTGCACTCCCACTTCCTCCCCTGGCACACACTGTAGGAGAGAAAAGGAAGCAGTGACAGCTGTCCTTATCTCAATGTAAGTAACAAGCAAGAGAATGCAAAGTACTTTAGACAAAGTGAAAGTGCCACAGTCTCTGCCTCCAGGAGCTCTCTACCACCAAATGAGAGGCTCTCTCATCAACATAAACAAGAATATGTTAGCAGTGGGTACATAAATCCAAATAATGCATTAAGATTAAATGAGTAAGGGATGTGTTTCTCTGTTTCTTACAAGTTTTGAGTAGGACTCTGTGTGGCTTGAATTTCCCTGTTACAAAATAGGTCAGGACAGAGCAGAGTCTGCTGGAATATTCTTTTATACTAGAATTTTACTTAGGATATGATGCTCTGTTCCAAGTACCCTTTCAGCAGAACAGAGCGTCCATGACTCTTGTCCTTTTCCAGAGGTATCCTGGAGGACCACAGCCTCACTGTAGAAGCTGCAAATATGAAAAGAGAACTTTCCCTTGACATCCACAGGCTTTTGATCAGTGAAATAAATTGAGTGAATAACAAGCAAAAGACAGAGCAAATAAAATAAAACCCAGAATCAGTGGAGAGTTAGAATTTGACATGACATATTATAATAATAATTTAATAATTAATAAGCAATAAATTGCTGGAGGATAACAAAACATTCATCCACTAAATGCTCCATGAATGCTCATGGACATCATCAGTGCCCCAGGAATTTTCTAATCAAGCTCTGTGAGGGCAGGGAAAGAGGAATTCTATCCATGATTTACAGACGTAAAAACTGAGGGATAAAAAACTTGAAGTACTTTCACAAGATCAAATTGCTACCCAAAGGAAAAAACTGAGCACTGAACTGAGTTCACTAATAATGCCTTAACCTGAGCATAGACATTATTTAATCTTGGTAACATTTCATATCATAACAAATATTGTGCAAGGCATTTTCTTCAAAGAATGAAATTTCAGTATCATGAAACTTCTTGCCCCCTCTCCTCTGGATTCTCTGCTAACACTTAAATAAGAGCAAGATTTTGTAAATATGTGCATGGACAGATTAGAAAGGACGTGGGGTGTTAAATTCAGATTAGCCAATTTCTGCTCTGCACTGCTGCACAAGTGTGACTCCAAAATGTTCATTGAGCTCCACAATGAATTCCCAACACATTGCATAACAGAAGGTTTGCCACTGGCTTAGGCTTGGAGACATTCTGTTGTTCATGAATTAGGGTCTCCCATATGTCAAGTCGGATGTAAACGCCAAATCTGACACCTCTGGCTCATATATTGCCTTTGCAGGTGTTCACATCTGGCTAAGAACAAGTGAGAATGAGAACTCCTGCCACAGCAGTACAAAAAGCAAAAAACAAAAGAAAAGGAAGATCTCGACCTCCAAAATGCAGACTCTCAATCCTTACTAATTCTCAAAGCAATAGTAATTTCCTATATCACTTTCTAAAGGATATTTTCTGAGAACTATCAGGAAACTGATATCCTAATATCCTAAAGACATTTTTGAAGGGACTTTATTTCCAAGTTTACTTTCACATTCATGAAAAACTCCTAAAATTTGAGGGACATCATTTTATCAGTGAGAAAAATCCTGATTTCTAACATTTCCTCAACCCTGATATTGAAGGAAATTCTATGTATTTGAGGAAATATAATTTACAATGGTATTGCCAGAATTAAGTGGTCAGTTACAAGAATGAAGCAACATAGTTATGACTACTTTAAGATCAAAGATTATGAGAATAATTGAAAATCAAAAGACTGATCACGTTATTGTACGGAATCTTGCAAATTTCTTAACACTGAAGAATTTCACTCTGTACCCTTCTTGTTTCAATAATTTTTTATGGTGCCTCTTTTTCAGCTGAGTCACTTTTACCTAAATGCAATGTAAGCATGTTAAAGAATACGTATCTAGACAAAAACATTAATTTCTCCCTCATCTTTTTCCCTTTTAAGCCTATTATTTCCCAGGTTTAATTAAAGTACATGGATTCACTATGTTATATGTAGTTGCAAAGGAAAGAAATGAAACAAAACAGTGGGAGGTCAATATTTCCATAGAAAACCTTCATCCAAGGCTCACTTAACACTAGTTAGGAGCAGTCCCACCAGTTTAAAAATGCAAAATTTGAAATTACTGTTATTCAAAGAGCAGTGTATCAAACAAAAATCAAGCCTTGGACTCTCCAGTGGTGCTGATTTTCTAACCCAGCTCCACCCAGTCATACAGAGGCTAACAAACATTGCTCCTGGGGTTGCCACAGAGCTGGGCAGGGACATTTAGAGTAGAATGCATAACAGATTCTCAAGTCTTAGTTCAGAAAACCCCCAGAATTTTCACACTGCTGGTGGCTGAATGTCCTACACCATAGATTCTTGGAGCTCTGAGGGGAAAAGCCACCATTCCCCACACACACAGAAAACAAAGCCCCTCCAGTGCAGCCAATGTGCTGGGCAGGAGAAGGCAAAAGTGGCCCACTCCACTCTACCAAAGGCTGTGCTGAAGGCTTCCCTCCATGCAAATTGAGCAGCCCAGAACTCCCCTTTAGACCCATAAATCCTTTTCTAGCAACGAAGCAGGCCAATGGTGAAAAACATGGAGCACTCACTCTTTTCTTCTAAGTACCAGTTTTTGATCTATCTTCCCATCTATTTTCCTCTTTTTTAATATATCAGTGGATAGAGCACTCTTTTGAGATATAGGAGGTCGACCTTGTCTCGTCCTAATTCATCATTTGCCTGAAGAGCTCCTATCATGTTATAGCTGGTGTATCCCACCCCTTCTGGCTGAAAAGGGCTGGTTTGAAGGGCCTCAGACAACCAACAAAAAGGGAAACAACAGCAAAGTTCAGTGAAAAAGCCCAGGCTCCATTCCTCCCACCCCAAAGCATATAGGTCCTAAATTGTTATCTTGTGTTGCAAAATCCACTATCCAGTGCCTACAGGAGGAGTTGCACAGACATACAACTATTTGTAGGGCACGAGGTAGAGCTTGCCAGACATTGGAAGGAATTAGATTGGATTTTTATGCATGTTGCATAAATAAAAATAAAAAAATATATATATTAAAAAAAGGGAATGTGCTCTCTATGCAATTACTGTGCTGCAAAAACTGGTTTTCTACAAAAGAGACCTGTTAAGCAAACAATATTTGGCATGATCAGAAACACAGCAGGCCCCCTAAAGAGAAAACACACCCTTCCAGTGGCTCACCAGGTATTGCAGTCCTTAGTCACTGTTTCTCCCTTGGAATATTCTCTCCCATTGTGGAAGCACGGGCATCTCTCAGGAGCAACACACCTGTTTTCATGTCGAACCTAAGCAGAACACAGAGTTTGTCACCTCGTGGGGCTTTTGGGACATGGCCATGGGCAGGGCAAGCAAGCAGCCAGGAGCAAGCACAGAAAGTGTGAATGGAAAATAAAAGCAAGGCTGAAAGGAATAAAAGAAAGAATGAAGGCTATGCAAGGTAAGAAAGGTACAGTACTACTAATACTTTATCCATTAACATAAATAGAGCTGCAGGGACATAAATCACAGCCTGCTCCCACCATCTCAGGCTGCTGGGAGAATAGGTGACATTTTAGAAGAATGGCACAATGAGAAAGTTCAGGATGCAGTGGACCAGGCTAACCTGAGTACAGAGAGCAGGTGAATAGCTCCTCAAACACAACAAATTGGAAAAGGGCCCACTATAAAAGCAGACAAAGGGCCTAGATGGACTAAAAATGGAAAAAGGAACATCAAGGAGACCAGAAGCCACAGCACATGACCCACCTGCATGCATATGCAGGTTCTGTTGTCCCAGACAACAGCTCCTTAACAAAACAAATCCTCTATCAACTCTCTTCTGAAAATTGCAGTAATCACTCATTTTCTTTCAAATCCCTATTTATCTCCTGGAAGGCAGGATAAATATCAGTCCACTTTAGGTATTATTCTGCTCTCTCTGCAACAGCCCCTGCTGCTGGGAAATATGACATTATGTTCTTTCCAAATTTTCAGTTTCACCCTTCTGATCTGAGCTTCTCTTTGTATAACAACAAATCATTTGTCCCACTTAAAAAAACCAAAAACAAACCAAAAAACTCCAACTAAAGTAAAACAAGTAATGCCTTTAAATATTCAGTTTTCTCATTCCTTTTCTGTTTTCTTTTTCTGTGATAACTTTCCATTTTGAAGACCCCAGTTTTAGAGAATCAAACATAACCAAAGGCGGCTATGCTGACTTTTCACTCAATAGCAGTTCTGGCAAAGCCAGGATAGGTTTGGCTCTTGTTTCATGGAATACCTAAATGGAGAGGCCTTTCCCTTCTTCTCATTCAAAAGTCACAAAATATCACCTTCCCATTTGAAACTCATTGTGCAAAATCATTAAAATAATTTCTTTTTTCCCATTAAATATGGGCCAATGAGATCAATGTAGTCTGAACGCCAGGTTAATAAAGAAGAACAGCTTTGCCTTTTCCTATGGGGACCTAGAACTGCCACATGGAACAACTCATAAAAAAGATTTCACAGCCCAGAGACCCTTCCTTCAAATGCAGATCCATGTGCTCTATGGCTCATGGAGAGCTGCATTCTGCCAAATAAAACCACTTCAATAGAAGCAAGATGGAAGCAAATGCTTTTCTAGATAACAGAGCTGGAGCTCTTCCTTCACCTTCACAAAGGATGGCGAGAAAGTCCAGAGAAGACCAGAAAGAAGAGTTTAATACCTTCTTTCCTTCCTTCCTGGTGGCATTTAGGAAAAAAGCAGGAATATGACCTCACACTCATGGCTACGTTTCTGAATTTTTTGCAGAGTGTTCAGCTACGCAGTTCACAATACACTTGAGGGCTTGCCTCTGGATACAAAACTAGGGATTAGACATCTGGTTAGTAAAAAGGAGAATTAGAACCTCTACTCCTTGCTCCCTAAAAGCTGGTACAGACTGGTATTAGTATTTTTTATCACAACCAGAGCAGCAGCTGTAAAACCACCAACAAAGAGGGAAGAGCACCTTGTCTTGAACCCTGACAGAGTGGGTGGGTGGGATTTGTGGACTTTGACGAGTAAAATGATTTTTTTTTTCTGCAAAACTCAATGCATTATGATTTTGTTAACAGCAACACACAATCTACTGGGCCTATTAACACCCCATCCAAAATCTGGGGCACATCTGGCAGCCTGCTGCCATGCTGCACTACAAAGGACCATGCGGTGCTGCACTACAAGGCCAGGAGCACTATTCACAAGCAGCTGGATTTTCTCTGGAAGTCTCTCAATGCATCAATAGATTGCAGTTAATAGAGGAAATCCAGCAGTCCTGAGTGCTTGAGATGACAGGAGGCAGCAGCACTGGGGAGGCAACCACATGAAAAGACAGAGGTTTGTAAGGAAAACATCAGCTGTTTGCAGCATTAAATGCCCTTAGGATGATGCTCTGCATCCATGGGATTACAAGTGGTTGACTACCAGCTCTCCCATTACTTGGGGATCAAATAGACATGCCCATCATTTCCTTGCTCTATCTTATTAATTGCTAAACCTCAAAAAATCTTGCAAAAGGAAAGACAATATTACAGATTTCAGAACCTTTAAGATTCTCCTTAGCAACACTCATGGGAGGTGATTGTTCTGCTCTGCTCTGCACTGGTGTAACCTCACCTTGAGTCGTGGAGGCAATTTTGGGCACCACAATAAAAGAATCTAAAGCTGTTAGAGAGTGTCCAAGGGAGGCTACAAAGATGGTGCAGGGTCTGGAGGGGAAGCCACACAAGGAGTGGCTAAGGGCACCTGGTCTGTTCAGCTGGAGAAGAGGAGACTGAGACCTCACACCAGTTCTGCAGCTTTCTCAGGAGAGAAAGAGGAGGGGCAGGCCCTGAGCTCTGCTCTGTGTGACCAGGGACAGGACCCAGGGAATGGCTGGAGCTGTGTCAGGGAAGGGTTAGGTTGAAGCTTAGGAAATTTTCTTCCACCAGAGGGTGTGGGGCACTGCCCAGGCTCCCCAGGGAATGGTCACGGCCCCAAGGCTGCCAGAGCTCCAGGAGCATTTGGAGAACGCTCTCAGGGATGCACAGGGTGGGACTGTTGGGGTGTCTGTGCAGGGCCAGGGGTTGGACTGGGTGATCCTTGTGGGTCCCTTCCAAGTCAGGAGATCCTATAGTCCTGAAATTCATCTCAATGAACCTAAACTTTGAACTCTCTTTGTCAACATAGTTTGATGAATATCCCTCTGTCAAGGGAAGCTCAGACACTGCCCTGTTCCTCCTGACACACGTGTGGATTTCAGTGGAAAGTCAGCCAAAGGTATGAAGAAGCATGGGGTTAAGTAAAGGAAGTGGGTCAGATTAGAACCCAATAGCTAATAGGCTTTCAAATAAGAGACTGGGACAGAAGGGACCTTAAAAATCACCCAGTTCAGTGGGCAGTGACACCTTCCACCATCCCAGATTGCTCAGAGCCCCATCCACCCTCGCCGTGGACACTTCCAGGGATGGGGCATCCACAGCTGCTCTGGGCAACCTGTGCCAGGGCTTGCCCACCCTCACAGAGAAGAATCTCTTTCATAAATTATTGTTTTAACTAAAACAGCCTCTCACCCTTACTGTGCAAACAAAGTCAAAAGTGTGTTAGATCAAAATGTGCTGGTTTACACTTGACTTCTCTTTCTTATGTTAGCTGCATGTCTCTGATGTTTATTTGACATGCCCACCTCTTCATAAAGACATGGTAACCCAGGATAAGCCCACACTGAAAAACATACAATAGAGAAATTAAAATAGTCGGGTAAATTACAGTTGAAAACAGGAAGAAAAAAAAAAAGCCTTCCAAACTTTCCTGGTTAAAATGTTTAGGGTTTCTATTTTTTATCCTTTTTCTACTAATGTATCAAAGTTTTAGAAATAGTTTTATTTCAGCAGTCAGAATGCAATAAAATATTTAAATTTTAAACTTTAATTTTGTGTCAGTTGTTGGGGATAGAAAGAAACTAATTTTCTACTTTTGGAGTGTCTGGATTTTTCACCCTCTGATTGTTCTGCTCCTCTCTTTCCCCAGAAAGGTGGTTAACACTCTATTTGTATATTTATTAATATTTTCCAACGGGAAAAATTTAAGTGCAGTAAACTAACCTGAGAAAGCATATTTTCCCCCACACTTCTGCACATATGTTATGATTTTTCTTTTCTGCTGTGCAAAAGGGTGACAAGTATGGAGAATTTCCCACCTTCCAGATGATCAAAGAAGAATTATTTTTATGACATATTGAACATTTGTATTTTCTATAAATCAAAACAGTGTAAAATACTAAGTCAAGATAAATTAGAAAACTTATTTTGCTGCTGAAAGAAATTAGGTTATGTCTTCAAGCTAATAAGTTATCTGTGAGCATTGATAACTTTCATATGCTACTGTACTACAAAAGTAAGAAGGCACAATTCCTTCCAGCATGATAATATGTGCAAAAATCTATGGGAATACACGTTGAGTAATCTGTTAGTTGCCACAAACCTTCCTGCAAACAGCAGCTCACCTCTGTGAGTGCTTGTAAATTAGGCAGGATTACAGAACACCAATAAGGGAGACCAACCAGTAAAATGATAATTCCTTTTCCCAGCCCCTTTATTGCTCACCTCTGTTGTACAAGCCTGGGAAACACAGACTTTTACACTGATTTGATTTGTTAAGCTTTGTCACTGTGCTCCCAGAGTCTCCATGTTAGAAAAGGACAGGATGGAAAAGAGATCCTGGTCACCATCCCAAATCCTTCTCTAGTGGGGGAGCACAAAGCCTCATTGCAGAGTACAGAAATGAGAAAAAAGGGTCTCCCCAAACCTCATCCTATTGGGGGAGGAGGAGGAAACTGCTGCTTGAGATCGGGCTGGCAGCTCCTGTGGAGCCAGGAGTCAAACACAGGGCAAACAGGACACACCTGAACAGGGACTGGGCTTGACCCTGGCTTTGCATGGCAATGGTTACAAGAACATCTCTCCATGGGCTTCTCCCATCCTTGCTCCCATCCTCATGACTTTTACTCTCTGCCAGAAGGGAAGTCAATGAGAACAAGCAATTCCAGGCTGAGTTTAGTGAAGATTAAACGATACTGTCATCTAGTGGACAGAGAATTTATTTACTTCTTTTTTTTTTTTTTTTTTTTTTTTTTTAATGCCTGATACTCAATCCAAAACCCGACAAACCATCTTGTTGAACTCAGGGGTGTGTTTCACACCACTGCAAAGTCAGCTGCAGTTTCCAATTCCAAAAGGCCAAAGACTGTTCTGGTGGCAACAAGTTTATAAAACAACTGTTTGTTCCAACTTACTGAAAAATAATATGAAATACTGTACCAAATATGAAGGTTAATTACTTTGGGGGGTTGGTTGTTTTTGCTTTTTTTCCTGTGGAGTAGCTATCATAATTTGTTTTCCACAATTATGTCAAAAGTGTACTATTACCATGTCCCAGAACTGAAACCAAAAAGCTCAAGCCTCTTCACTGAATCAGAAGTCCAAATGTTAGATGCTGCAAAGAAAAAGCTGTTCACCTTGGAGTTCTTGGAGCTTTACAAGTAGACAAGCTTTTCTACTTGTCTCGCTACTATTTAGGAATATTTTTCACTTAAGGGACAGACATCTACAGACTAAAATGTGAAAAGAAGCAACACTTGTTTTTAAAATTATGCTGCAAATTTATGGGTGACTTCAAATTCTGTTCTTTTTCACCTCCAAGACATGTCACAAGCCTGAGCTTTTGCTTAGAGTTGGCATTTTATTCTGAAGTTGAATCTATTTACATAAATGTGTGTTTATCAGCAACATACAGTACTAATGTTCAAAATAAATGTTTATATTATGGCTAGAAATTACTGCATAATGAGAATTTGGGAGCAGCTATTTTTCTAGTAAGATAGTTGAAGGAATTTGGGGGTCGATAACATTCAAACTAATGATTAAATTTGAGAGTTGCAGTGGGACATAACCTTGGATCCCAGAAAGCCTCTTTTTAATGAAAAAAAAAAAAAAGTGTGCTTAGTAGCAAGTTTCATATCCCACATTCCTTATCACAGAGAACCTTCAATTTGGTACAACCCACAGGAAGGCAGCTGGAGAGATGGAGACTTGACAACCACTTATTCCCAAGCTGTAAGAAGACTGTTTGTAGGAGAGAATGAAGGCAAGAAAGCAAAGAGAACGAGCTTCTTGCTGCTGTATTGAAACCTGCTTACCATCCCTTTTGGACAGAGGCATCCAGATATGCAGCCATGGCTGATGCACTCCAGGTCGTAGTTCTGGCAGGTCTTGGTACATTCCACTCCTTCTGCTCTTGGGTTGTCGGCAGGACAGATAATTTTTTCCATGGGGGATCTGCACGTCAAGCTCCTTTTTACTTAAAATAAATGAGTTTACAAAAAGTGAAATTAGAACTCAAGTATTGTTGGCAAAGTATTTTTCTAAAAGGTGGATGAACATTTTGATTAGAAAACTAACTTAGAATATGGCCTGGAGCAACACGATGGCACATGATATGGCAAAGAAAACAGCTCCTACTTCCCCTGGAATGACCTCAGTTAGGCTGTCATGAAAGCAGGTATTTAATACTGAAGCAAAAAAGCTGCACTAAACTTAAAAGTGCAGTTCCAGACCGCAGCGGGGCAATGCAAACACCTCTAGGCATTGCACAAAGTTAGCAGAAAATTGATATTCTGAGAAGCAAGAGCATCATATGTTATTGTATTTAGACCCATTTCCAACACTGAATATAACTACATTGGTGACTGTAAACAACAGTGCCCTAAGCTTCAATACAAACTCTTTGAGACTTCAGGATCTGACAGAAGATCAGAATGTCCCAAGAAACTCCAGGGTATTATTTCAAGTGGTACTAGCAATATGACTCTCAGAGGTTTTCCAAGTCTTGACATCCTATTATCAGGAGAAGTATGTCTTAGGGGCATTAAGGGAAGGGGTAGGTGAGATATTCACCTGGAAGGCTTCACCTGAAGAACAGGTGACCCAACAAGTGACGCTGTCACTGGTGTCCTAGCAAGCAACATTAAGCAGGCCACTGTCCTGTATCTGCAGAGGCATTTAGAGTGTTTTCCTGTAGAAGGTGTTTTATCCTAAGAAGGTGCAAAGACAAACTATAACCCTTTGTCTCCATGGCACTGGCAAACATCAACCATAAATTTCCTCCAGACCCCAAGTACAGGTGCATTTGTCAGTGTGCAGTGGAAGACAGCGTGTTTGGCTCTACTGGTGATCACAGGTTACCCTGAGCTGGAAGGCACCCACAAGGATCACCAAGTCCAACTCCTGGATGTTCCCAGGCCTCCCCAAAGCCCCACTTGCCCTGTCCTCTCTGAGATGCATCCAGTCTCAAACCCCCTATCCCATGATAATCCCAGAAGCTCCATCCATGTATCAGTGGGAAAACCCAAAAGATCCCAGAGCACTGCTGCCCTTTCTCCAATGCTGAAAACCCCAGTTAGATGCCAGAAGTGTTCCCATGCAACTCTCACAGCCTTCAGTCAAATGCTTGATAAACCTGCCCACTGATGGGGAACATGGCAGCTGTCAGTCTCCAGGAGGTTTCATGGCGATTCCTGCTGGCTGGCAGGCACACTGGAAACCTGGCAGCAGTGTAACCTTCAGGCCAATAAAAGCCTCATTTGCACCAGAAAAGAGTTTGCATTCCCCTAGTGAGAAGCAGAAGGTATAAAACTGATGAGTTACTGATGTCTTGTGATCCTCAAATAGCAACTGGGGACCTCAGATCACTGTCAAGGCATCCTTTAACCTTTTCAGCTCAAGAAAGACTGCAGTGGATAATTAGAATTGTAACTTTGAGAGGTGAGATTCAGTGAGCCCTGCACCCTCCCACACATTGCTTTTGTTTCTATCCCATTAAAAAAAAAAAAAAAAAAAAAAAAAAAAAAAAAAAAGTTAGGAAGAAAATCTCTCAATATCACAACTGTTGCAACCTCCAGAATTACTTCTCCAATCTGCACTACCAGGAGACTAAAGAGAAAAAACAAATCAAAATAAAATATTAATTTTTTTAAGGCATACTAACTTCTGGGAGATGGCCTCTCTTCAGCAAATACATTAGCCAGGAAGGCACCAGGAGCTCTGTTTGTACTGCAGTGCATGAATCCATTCTCACAATAGCTAAGAAAAACAAACAGAGCTTATATTTAATGAAACAGCATTTAGCTTTCACTCATGTTGATTTTCAGTCAACAGGGAACTTGTCAGGACACAAAACTACACCTCAGTGGGGGCTGAGCTATTGCTCTCCATCCACAGTGTCGTCTACCAATATTAAAGGCAAACTTTCCTTAAGGGAGTTGATGGGATGCAGTGAATGGCAACCCAGCTGCCTGCTGGCCCTGGATCCAGTCCAGCTGCACAGGGATAAAACCAGGCAAGACAGTAGTCAGCTCTGCTGTGGAAAGAGGTAAGGGACTACACAGTTCCTGAAACTCAGAATTTTTGTGGTAGAGAGGAAAAGGACACACTCTTCCCAAAACTTGGCCTGCCCAGCAATTGCATTCCCACTCCAAGTAGCAGTGTGCTATTCAATTTAATAATTAGAAATGTTTTTTAATACTTGTATTTTTGACAAGAGGTAATTAGGTTTTAAGAGTTAAGAAGTGTAGCACAGCACATTAAAGTGACATTTTAAAAGCCCACAAAGTAGCTATTGTCAGTAATTAAGCTCCATTTCAAACTGGCAGGAATTGTTCATAGAACAGGGCTTAATACTGAGTAATTCTGAGTAAGGTGGGATTTGAAATTAAATGAAGAGAGTTACAATTGCAAAACTCTCCTTTTGGCTTGTTGGAGGCAAAATCTTGCCTTTTCTTTAACTAATTTCAGTGGATGCAAAAGAAAGTGACCCCTTTAACAACTCAAGCCATCCAAAAACTGGAGTGACGGTGTGTAGGGACGGGTCACGAACAGCGCGCTTACCACATGGAGTAGTGATCCGAGAAGACATCCTCTGGCTGGAAGATCTCCCCATCGTAGTAACAGGAGCACTGGGCCTTGGGCACACACTGCTCGTGCTCATCCAGGTAGTGCCCAGGGGGACAGTAGCACCCCTCCAGGCAGAGCTGCTCACAGTCCTCCTCCGGGTAGGACAGCGACCGGCATGTCTGGTTGCACGGCGTCCCACACTGCTGGTACACCTGGCCTTCAGGACAGGCCATTGCTGGGAAACACAGGAGGGAGAAGAGCGTTTGATCCAAATCCAGCTCAAGGAAGAGCTGCCTAAAACAGACTGGGAAGCTTGGGATTAAAAGATATTTGCTCCATTTACTTGTCAATGGAGCGTTACACCATCCCTCCTTAACTGCAGCACCGGTATAGCCCAAGGCATTGCTTATGTATACACACAAAACAAAACCTCAGTAAAGGAAGTTCCTAATAAATGTCAGGACTGGACTACACTGCACTGTGATGGAAATCCAGCCACAAAATTTCACCCAGAACATGAAATACAAGTTGTGTCCAACCTCTTATTATCTGGATCACAGTCAAGATAACGTAATTAAAGCTCTCCAATACCTGAAGGAAATCTACAAAAAGAAGGAGAGTGACTACTTACAAGGGCCTGGAGTGACAGGACCAGGGGGAATGGCTTCAAACTGACAGAGAGTAGGTTTAGATTGTATATCAGGAAGAAATTCTTCCCTGTGAGGGTGCTGAGGCCCTGGCACAGGTTGCCCAGAGCAGCTGTGGCTGCCCCATCCCTGGAAGTGTCCCAGGACAAGCTGAATGAGCCTTGGAACAACCTGGGATAGCGGCAGGTGTGCCAGCCCATGGCAGGGGTTGGAATGACATGGCCTATAAGGGCCCTTCCAGCCCAAACCATTCCATGATTCCATGCATTAGGAGCATTTAAAATGTCATGTACATATTCACACCTCTCTTCCTTTGCAACATTTTTAGGGACTATTTGGTCAAAGTAAGAAGAAAAGTAGAACTTTTCTGCTTTGGTAAACAGGAGTGCTGCAATAATTTATAGCCTCATATCCCAGAAGGACTCTGGGATTTCTATGGAAACAAGTGAAAATAATGAAGTAATTTAGCAATCATGGAGTCAAACCTTGATACTAACGATTTTTGATAATTAATTCTTTTATATGGAGACTAATTATGACCTTTGGAGCCATTTTGGCTTTTGTTTTATAAAACCTCCACTTCCACAGGGACGATTTTGAGGCACTCACCTCTGCACACATCAACATCAGCACTAGGTGGCAGCTATGACAACACATTGCAGAAGACAAGAAAAACGAGCTTGTTTTATCAAGAGTTTGAATTTAACAGGCCTCCTGATAACCAGGATTTACACTGTCGTTTGTAGCAACCTTCCACAGCAGTCGTAAGGCCATGAGGAACAATGTTCAGGGAAACAGCTGCAAATGAAAGCTGGCACATTTGCACCTTGCTAAAACCGAGATCAAAGGGTTGCAGCGAAAGCCCTTCCTCTTGTCATTCCTGCAGAATGATGTGATAATCCCTGCTCTCTTCTAGTGCACATCCCTGGGAACTCTGGCAACCATGAAATAACAGGATGGAATAACCTACAGCCTCAGCCAGCTGCTCACTGGACTAGCAAAGCAAGACCCACATGCTGACCAGTGGCCACCTTCACAAAACTCTTCTGAAATGAAGAATTATTACTGCCTACTGAAGAGAGACATGGTTGCACCAACTTCTCTTGAGGCTCCTGCAGCCCCATACATGGGAGTGTAACACCCTAAACTGAAAATCTGGCCCAGAAGCATCTAAGGTGACTTGAACCCTTCTTAAGAGCAAAAATCTCCCACGTCTGGGACTTGTGCCCAAACTGCTTAATGTACCTGTCAGAACACAAGAAATGTGTGCTCATCAATACAGTAAATGATTCCTAACTCTGGACTGAGCAGTAGACTCATTCACTCTTACAGGAGTCTTTGGCAGCCATTGACAAAAATGTGCTTCTAATTTACATAAACCTGATCTTTGCAGTAAATCAAACCCTGAACAGGCACAGCCCAGAGCTGAGGGCATTTTAAAAATAACTTCCATCACTAAAGGCACAAACCAGCAGGACAACCATGAGGCCTCAGCCAAAAGTATTATTTGCTACACATGAACCTCTGGAAACACGGAGCTGGTCTGGCACACTTCAGATGGGTACATCAGTTTGAGTTTCAAGATTCAAAAAAGGATGGGATAACCAAGCCCAATATCCTGCCATACTTTCTAGTCAGTGGTAACACTCCCTGTCCACAGGGACAACTTTGCAGTAAGATCCCTTTCTTAGAGAAAGCTTTGTAATCCATGTGTGGGACTGGCTTGAAACTGAAAGAGAGCAAGTTTAGATTGGATATTAGGAAGAAATTTATCGTTGTGAGGGTGCTGAGGCTCTGGCAGAGGTTGCCCAGAGAAGCTGTGGCTGCCCCATCCCAGTTCAAGGACAGGCTGAAAGGGACTTGGAAAAACCTGGTCTAGTGGAAGGTGCCCCTTGGAACAAGATGATATTTAAGGTCCCTTTCAACCCAAATCATTCTAAAGTTTTCCTTGCCCATGGATCTCCTAAAATTTTCATAACATCCCATTTTTCCAGTTATGCTTCCCAATGCCATGCTCACACTCCACATCCCAATACCCTGCTCTTATCCCAGCAACATCTGCTTTTAACAGGAAAAAGGCAAGACAACTGACCTGGGAGAGGCCTGTTGTCTGTACACGGTGTAATACACTGCCATTAAAAAAAAAATCCCATTATTGACAGAAAAATTAGAGGAAAAGGCAAGGTGCATCTAGTCCCTGTGGATGGCTGCTATAAAACCAATATAGCTCAATGCTGTGCTCTGAAGCACAGCCCATCCCAGGAATAAGATGAAAAACAGTGGGAAAGCTTTGGAAAAAATATGTTTGCATGAGACAGGTCATGCAGCTTTTGTGGGCGGGTTTTGAAATCAGAGTAAATCAGAGAAACCATGACCAATTCCTCAAGTAACACCAGGTGAGAGTGTTGCCACCTCTGGGTAAAGGTGCACACTGCCAGGATTAGATTTAACACAGCTTTTCCACCATGTTGAGGCCCAGCATGTCCTGTAGTCATCCTCAAATGCTGCTCAGAGCCTGTCCTTGAATCCCTACTCCAGCTCTCTTGGATTTATCCAATACAAATCCTCTTACAGAAGGCATGCAAAGCCACCAACTGCCCCAGCACTACCACATTAAGGAAAATAATGGGCTTAGCAACATGTCCTAAAATCTGAAGGAAGATCTAGGAACCTGTTGACTGATTCCCCTGTGCCACAGAACAATATACACACAAGACAGGTAAACATAAAAATATTTGGGCTGGAAAAGACCATAGGATAACTGAATACAGCCATTAACCTTACACTGCCAAGTCCACCACTAAAGCAGGCCCCTAAGCACCACACCCATACGGCTTTTAAACACCTTGAGGCATGGTGACTCAACAACTTCTCTGGGCCCTCTGTGCCAGTGCTTGATAACATTTCCATGAAGAATGTTTACATAAAACCTAACCTGAACCTCCCTGGTGAAACCTGAGGCCATTTCCTCTTGTCCCTTGTTCCCTAGGAGCAGACCCTGACCCCCACCTGGCTGCACCCTCCTGTCAGAGCCATAGAGACTGAGAAGGTCCTCCCTGAGCCTCCTTTTCTCCAGGCTTAACCCCTCCTCAACTCCTCCTCATCAGATTTGTGCTCTCAATCCCCTCACCCAGATCCGTGATTAAAATATTAAATAAAACTGGTCCAACTACTGAGCTCTAGGGAACACCATTGGTGACCAGCCACCAGTGGGGTTTAACTCCACCACCACTCTGTGTTCAGCCATTCAGCCTGGATTTTACCCAATTTTTTACATTCAGCTGCAGGAGAGACACAATTCTTCACAGTGTGGCCTGTGTGCTCCTCCCCTGTAGCATGAAGGGATTGGCTCCAGTGCTTATTCATAGTGGGATACAGGGTATGAGTCAGGTCTTAAATAACCAAACTGTAACTAAAATAATGTCAAAGATAGGGGAGCTGAATGGACTTAATAGCTTGACACACCGCAGAAATGCTGTGCTACACTAATGACTTTGCTCCCTGACACTTATCCACTCCAAATCAAGCAAACTGGCTCTGTCAAGTCATTTCCCAAGAAACCAAACCTCTGGGGAAGAAGGTAGGGCCAGAGCACACATTCAGTGCACTGGGCCATCAGCTCAAATTACACAACCTGCACATTCACATCGCAAGCCCATTAAGGAGGAGGGATTGCTCTCCTTCATGTGACAGGAGATGTCTAGGGCACCAGGATTATTTAATGGGGGCTGATGGATCTGCAATCAGGGAAATCGTCACTTTGTGAGAGCACAAAGCTCTCTGTAATGCACAGAGAGGAAGAAGCAGCTCTGCACTATTAAAGATTAATTGTGAAAATTGACTTGTTCAATTACAGAAAGAGCAGTGGCGCATTATCGCTGATCTTTCTTTCAGCCTCCAGATCTGCAGAGTTCTGAAAGGGTTTTTATTACATTACTGTTCCACTATCTGAACATTTACATAAACTAGGTAAAATATTATAAAACCATGCAGCAGTTTAATATAAACTGCATTTGTTCTCACTCACAGCAAATACTCTCCAACCAGAAGTTGTGCTTACTGACCTTGCAGACCCTACCAGGTCAAAGGCCAGAGACCTCTCTTTTCCACTTTCTACACACTCACTTTATAAAATGTTTTTCCCACCCTCTGCTTGGGGAGAGGTAGCAGAACAAATCTGGAGAGCTGCCAAGTACATGTGCTTTCCCCCAAATTTTTCAATTGTCTTCTTTCCTTAATAACAAAGTTGCTCAGGAAAATGGAAAAACACTCACTTCAGAAATATTTATGGGAAAAGTATGTCTGTGCTCAATCAAAATTACATGGCAATGGATTTTTTCCTACCACATTGACCTAAGAGGGAAATAAAAGAAATGAAAGGTGTTGGATTCTGCTGCTCCAGCCTCTTGGCAGTCTGGCTATAAATCTTGCCCTAGATAAGAGCGAGATGTTGGAGAGGCTGCAATATCTCTGTTTTGGAGATACTCAAAATTTGTCCGGACAAAATCTCAGGCAATCTACACTAATTTAGCCCTGCTGTGAGCAGGGGTGGTGCCACAAGACTGCCAAAATTCTCTTCTGATACAAGTTTGTCTTGCCCTTTTGCACTTCCTCCATAACCCTACATTCAGCTAGTCAGGAATCACTGATGATGAGGTCAGGATGTGGGAAGCTTGGGCCTCAAAAATAGGCAGTTCATGGATTACTAAAAATCACGTGGAGATTCCTACCCTGGGACATTCAGAAAGTTTCCAGGTGAGTTGCTGAAAATGGAAATCCAGGCACAAGTTCTGTGGAGCTGTGTCAGATCACCACTTCTCTCCCCTAGTGCTGAGCAGTCCCTGGGAACATCTTTTGCATCCTTACCAGTGTGGAGGAAAAGATTTACTCTCATCATTTGCCACAAGGAAAATCGGGCATCTCATTCTAGATCTTTCATCCAACATTGCCAGAAAAATTCCTTCAGGATGAGGCAAATGAGTGGGGTTGGAGCAGCCTTGCACTTACGGCAGAAGTCGGGTTGCCTCCACTGGACCAGGATGCTCTTCCTGGCACAGGCTGCTGCATAGTTAGCAATGGCAGAGCACAGGCAGTCCTTGCCACTGGAGCAGGAGCAAACGTCAAAGCGGCAATTCTTCACGTAGGGAGTGGGGCTGACCTCGTGGTGACAAGGTTCAAAGGCAGGAGACATCAGGACTGAGCAGGAATCCTCAGCATATTTGGCTAAAAAGAGAAAAATTGCACGCTCATGCCAAATCCATCAATCAAAGTCGCTTTCAAGGAAAGCTAGAGAAGCCACACTAAGAATTTTCTCTTCCTTTTATAAAAGAAGGGGAAAAAAAAGCCCACAAGAATAAAACAGAATCAGGCAGGCACCTGATCCTGATAGCACCATGAGCTCATATGTCACGAGCTCTACTGACTCTGCTGAAAGAATAATGTTTCACTAGTAAAACAAATCAGGGAAAAACAATGCTTTTATATTCTGTTAGCACTGTTTCTGGTGCTGTAATTTCTTTTACAAGGCCTTTGCTTTCTGCTGCCTTTTTGTATTTGCAAAATTAAATTAATTTTTGTTTTCAATTTCCACAAAATATTACAGGCTTTCCTTAGGAAGCCTGCATCAATACAAGTCTCTGTAGGTTGTTTTTTCGTTGTTGTTGTTGTTTATTGGGTTTTTAAAAACATATATTACAGCCACCCTGGTGGTAATGTAAGCAACGTTAGCGTCTTCTCTTTTACTTAATTCTCCTTTTTTTATGTAAATGGAAGATCACCATTTGCTGCACACACTAATTTTGGATAGAGGTCTGTACCTAAATGAGGATTGAGATTGCAGGGGTCACTGTCTTGTTTTAACAAGTCCTGGCAGTCTGCATTGAGCTTCCAGGAGTTTCCAAAGTCTTCCAGAAGGGATTCCACCATGCCAGAAGGTGTAAGAAAATCATCCCCTTGGTTCCCATCATAATTTCCACACAGCCCACACATCCTTTCAGAGTACACTGGAGACACCTAAGGAACATAACATTAGCCTGGTCATCTTCCAGAACAGGTTACCACTGTGGAGCAAGAGTTTTTTTAAGGAATGAACCAAACACAATTTAATAGTCAAGAAAATTCTCAAACACACATCAAAATACTACAGACACAGTGCCATTGTACAATATTTTCAAACTTGTAACAAAAATGCTACTATTAGTAGCAGCAGGACAATTTTTGTACAATACAGTGAATTTCAGAGGGTGACTAAGAGAAAAATAGCTTATTTTTATGTCTTGATCAGCAGTCTGGTTTAGTCTTTCCCTATTGTCCTCCTTCACTCATATAAATGAGCAGGGAAACAGTGGGGGTTGCACTTTTTTATGTAATTCTGATGGCAATTTGGAGAAAGAGACTGCACCTGGGAGCATTCCACATTTTAAAGGAAAATTGGACGATGAAAGAAATTTAAACAGCCTGTTTTATCACAAATTTGAGGTAATATTAGAGATGTTCCCCTCAACACTGAGGACCCTGGATAAAATAAGCAATAAACTAAGACCCCTAAAGCTACCCCACATTAGAGATTTCTCCTGCCCAGAGGAACTTCAGCCACACTAAAAGCAGAATTTCCAACAAATCACAGAGCAGGTGCACTTTTCACCCTGTTTTATTCCTGCTGCAAATCAAGGGGCAGCTGAAAGGTGACCCTAAAACCTGGAGGTAAACAGGGAGAAATCTCCTAAGCAACATCTGCAACGCAAAGGCACCAATACTTTCATTTTAGTAGGAACTGTCAGTTTCTGTTAGGAGTAAAGCTCTGGTATACTGCAAACACTATCAACTACTGAGGAGCTTTGATGCTACATTAGCTCTCTGCATCCATGTAGTACAGTCCTAGTTTAGGCAGGCTTGCAGGAGTAACCAGTGAAAGAAAACAAAAAAAGGGAGAAAAATCCACATTTTTAAAGAAAATTAGTTTTCTGTATAAATAAAAATAAAAACCATCATCCAAAAATATAACCTGATACTACCCAGCATTCAAACCCAGGGGTCAGAGAATAAATATGGGGCATCAAAAAGAACAACTAGAGGATAAATATTCTTACTTTTAAGAGTACTACTACTCTTTCACGTACTCTGCAGATGAAACAATGACTCAAACAAGTCCAAGCTGTGGAGTATTTAGAGTGGAAGCTCAAATCACAAATATCAGGTAGTCACAGAAATGGAAGCCTTCTTGAGGAACACAGAAGAAGAATTTCTGCCAGAACAAGGTAATGGAAGTGTATCACTTCCTCCAATTGTCAGCAATACTTGGCAACAGGTCAGTCTACAAATCCAGCATAAAATAACTCTCCAAAAGCAATTAAAGAGATGCTTTAGATGGGCTGCAAGGGAAGGAGCAGACAACTGCAGAAACTTCCACTGCTTTTATGGGCAGAGGATCTGGAGCAGAAAATTAGGTTTGTTTTCAGTGGGACAAAAACTTTGCCAGGTTATATGGGTCTCTGATCAGGGAGAAAAAGACTTTGAATACTGAGGAAAGCCAAAACTCCTGAGATGTGCCAAGGGACTGAAGTGAATTATTCTAAGCCCTAAAAGAACTCTTAGGACCTTCAGAGCACAGAGATATAGGTTAAATCAAAATAACAACCACAAACCCACAGATGCATTCTAAAATTATTCCAGACCTTTCTTATCTGTTTTCTTTTCAACTCTTGAACTCAACTCTGAACTGGCTTTCATAACCCTTTCTGCTGTGCCAGACATGACATTTAAGCCAGATTTTGGGGCAGGCAAGGAATGCAAAAGCAATGCCATGGTTCAAGGAGGGCAATGTTTCCCAGGAAAATGGGTTTTCTTGGCAAAACTCCTCTCTTTGAGCAGACCCCTACTACAAGGGGGGTTCAAAGGCAGCAGAGCTGTGGTTACAGCTTCCTTACAGATAATTTCTGTTAAACCTGGCTTGGGTATTTCTGCACTCTGCTGTGTCTGCAGCACCGACAAAACCTAATTGTTAATCAAGACTGACTTCAAACATTCCTCACAGAAGAAGGAGCATGCAACGCATCTTCTACGAGCTGATTTCTATTTCCTGGAAATTATGAGTAACTGTGTCCCTGGAGGCCTTTTCTTCCCTTATTTTAAGTCACTCACATCTGCTGTTTTAGACAGGGCAGTCAAAGCAAATAAAAACAAAACTTCAGTTTGGAGGTTATCTGCTGAACAGAACACAAAACTGTTTGTGGTTAATAATGGCTGTCATTGCACACACATACACACACACAAAAAAAAAAAAAAAAAAAATTAAAAAGCTACCAAGCTGCTGCAAGATGAAGTGTTTGTTTCTGGAATACAAAAGGACCTGTATATCACTCTGGGGGTAGCGAAAGAGAAAGGAATTTCTAACATGCAACACAAAGCAATTTCTGACTTCAGACAAGAAAATCTTTGTACATATTTGGGTGGAATGAGAGAGCGGGCAAACAGGCAGAAATAAAACAGGCAGAAAAATTACCTTCACTAGGAGTTCTCCATGACCATCCCAGTCAATCTGCAGATCTTCCCTGTAGGTGAGGCGAACTGAACTCCTCACCACACGCTGGACACGGAGGGCACCTGAAGGCAGCCACAGGGTGTCAGTGAGCTTTTACAAGATGTAGTGACAGGACAAGGGGGAATGGCTTCACACTGAGTGAGGATGGGTTTAGATTGGATATCAGGAAGAAATTCTTCCCTGTGAGGGTGCTGAGGCCCTGGCACAGGTTTCCCAGAGAAGCTGTGGCTGCCCCATCCCTGGAAGTGTCCAAGGCCAAGCTGAATGGGGCTCTGAGCAACCTGGGATGGTGGAAGGTGTCCCTGACCAAGGCAGGGGGTTGGAACGAGATATCTTTAAGGTTGAAACCAAATCATTCTGTGATTCCATGATTTCAAGCTTCTGGTTGGAAAGTAATAATTTCAAAAGGAATAGACCAACAGTGATTTTCACAAATCTCACAAGTGCAGACCAGGTAAATTCTCCTGATTTTAAAGGAGCTAAACCAAGATGTGTCAGCTGCATGGAGAGAAGCTGAAATGACAGAGTTTCCAGAGGAAACTGCAAGTGAGAGTTTGGCATTGAAAACATTCTTTGAGCTGGACTAAGGGATGTCTAAAGCCACTACCAAATAGGAGCCTTTCAGTGGCTGGCCAGAGCCAGCCTGTGTGAACACACCTTGCAGCAAAGGGATCTGGATGTCCTGTCCATTCAGTGAAACTCCTCCTCCGTGTTTCATTTTAATGATGCTGTTGTCCATGTCGCGGATCCGGACAGAAGCGGAGCGAGTGCACACAGCATCAGGATCATCTGCACACTGCAGAGAAGGGAAAATCCGCCTCAAACATCAAGTTTTCACTCTTTCTTGGTGACTTAGTCCCAGAAGGCATTTTGGCATCTAATTTGGGAGGTGTTGAGTGTCACACTGGTTTTACGGATCTGGTTTCTGCATCCCACAAACAGCAGGCTGGCAGCCTTCCCTCCATTATCCCGCTAATCACACACCAGGGCTAAGCTCCCCGTCTGAGAACTTGGAAAGGGATCTGTGGGTGTTCCACCAGACCCCTGGGGGTGACCACAGCAGTGTCAGCCCCACAGCTGTGGCAGGGGCAGGAGGGCCACCTGACCCACACAGCCTGGGAAACAGGCACGGAGTTCACATTACCCGAGACTCCTGGGGTGTTTATTTTCCTGGCTGTGGCATACGCAGATGAGGAACAGGGATTGCAGGGGCCCCACGCCTCCTCCCTGGTTTCGAAAGGGAAGTTTCAGTGGAAACCTGTCCTGCAGGTTCCTAAGCATTGATGACCTCAGAGCTGCACTATCAGAGCTCTGTGATGCAGGAGACAGACGCAGATGGTGTGGAGAACTGTCACAGCCCATTTCTCCAAAAATTGCAACTTCCCTGGTGCTGCAGGACAGGCTGATACTCCCCTCCTGTCTCCTGTTGCATCTCTCCCTGCTTTCAGTTCCTCTGACCCCATCCCTTTTCCCCCCCACCTCTGCTTCCTTTAGGATCCTTTTCCATCTCCAGATTTGTTCACCTTTTCCCAAGCACAAATGGGCAATTCATTTCACAACTGTATTAACCTCCCTGTGACATCCCCCTTCAGAGTCTCCAGCCCCCCTGCACCAGCCTGGCTCCCTTTCCTGCCTCTCTGCAGCTGCCTCTCACACATCCAGTGGGGAAGCAGTGAAGGAAGTCAGGAACTGCTGTCTGAGTACAAAAAAATCCCAAGCCAACCTGACTAAATGGGAAGCAACACAAGGCACTGCTCTGCCAGTGCACTCTCCTTGCTGTCCAAGGAAATGTCCTTTCCGCACGGGCATTAGGGAGGCACCAGCAGCCAGGGTGCCTCGCAAGGGGTGTACCCTTGCCTCTCTTTGTTTGTTCAGCTGGCAAAGAGGCTGTGAGAGCCCGTTCTCCAAACCTCATCACGAGTCTCCATCCCCAGGCAGGCTCCTGGGAATGGTGGTGAGGAGAAGCAAAACACTTATTAACTAAGGAGAAAGACTGCATCTGTTATTTAAACTAATTATCTCATAGGGAAATTACTTCTGTTGTGCATCTGCAATTCATGTCATAGCCCCACAGCCCTGCCCCCTCTCAGGAGCATTGGCAGAGGCACCAGCCAAGGCTGCTGTTACCTGCACCGTCTCGATGATCACAGAGAAGGAATTTTCCACACAATCCTTGGCAAATAAGTACTGGCAAATCCCACTGAAGGTGAAATACTTGTTGTCAAAGCTTTTGAAATGGGACTGGCCAGTGACAGAGCATTCCCCTGGAAAAAGCAAAAAGCCATTAATCACCCCAGTGCCAGTTACGAGCAAAATCCTGCTCAGCCCCCACAAGCCTCTGAGGGGAAGAGCAGCCCTGGTGGAACAGGTTGTACAAGGCCCAAGCTCCCCACAGACCAGAAAGCACCTGCAAGATCCTTATCTCACTCTTTATTTCCATAAGGCACTACCAGTAGCAACAGAAGAACCAACAACACCTGGAGAACACAGAATAAATTGCAGTCAAGAGCGGAAATTTGTGCCTGTGGAAAAGCCTACATTCTTTTGCTGGGATGCCTTAAATACCAATTTTTTTTAACATAAAATACCTTATGAGAATGAAGAGCTGGAAGATAATGTTTGTGGGAATCCTTCCAAGTGTAGAATTTATGTAACACTTTACCCTAAACCATCATCTCAACTAATAGAAAGTTAAATAAACTTCTATAGTTACAATAGCTAAATCTCAAGTCCTCACAGAATGATGTGAAAGCCTGGTTTGACCACCTTTCTACTAGAAAAAGGAGCTATTGGAACATATCAACATTTGAAGGAGTTTTGGTCAATTGTGGCTTTTCATTTCCAGGAAGGCAGTATTCAGATACCACAGCTGGGATTTAGTACCCCGTTATGCAAAACTATGGAAAGGCTCCAACCACACAGAGCTTGCAGAGAAAATCTTCCAAATGAGAAGCCCATCACACTTAGAGATGATCCCATGGCAAACAAGGTGGGCAGCCACTTCCTCATCCAGAACAAAATTCAGGTGCCGGGCCTACACTGGCCATCATCAGCCAAAGGCTGGAGAAAAGTTAAATGTTACAAGCTGGTAGGTGAGCTCCATGAGTTATTTATTCTCTCTTCACTGCCTTTGAGTCCCACAGAAAATCTGTCTAATCAACATCATGTGGAAACTGCCCTCTTCAGCATATTATTCAGTGTTTACTATCTTAAACCAGCTGGTGCTAAAGCACAGATCCTGAGGATTCCCAGCCTTGCACAGCTCTGATTCACCCTAAAAGAAGTTCCAGGACCTCCTGGATGTTTGCCATCCCTTGCAGTGTGATTTCCAGGGCATTCTCTGCAATAAGGAAACAAGAGGACAGTTTTGTAGCACAGAGAACTGGGGACTGCCATCTAAGACAAGTCCCAGGCATTGGCATTGCTCCTGAAAGGGAAATTTGTTCTCTGTGGCCAAGTCTTTTCTTTTGGGTCCCTCTGTCTATTCCATTTGATGTAATGCATCCCATAAAATTTCCTGAAACCTTCTGCCTTCCATTATGATATCAGCTTGAAAGCCTCTTGGTAGTGCCAGCCAGATCCAGCTGTGGATTCACCTTATCACCAAACTTACAGCTGGGCAGTTCACTCCCACACATGAAAGCAATCTTTCCTGGCAAAAAAGCTGGTCAAAAGAAAGAACTACCTGGAGTTTATACGAGTAACTGCTTAAATTTTCTGGTCACATGATTTTAGAAATATTTGTGGTAACTAACCAACAATGAAAGAATGCTGCAATATTAATTCAAGTAAAGACAAACAGTACAGGTAACAGTATAAATTTGGCTACTCTGGGAGGCTTTGCTGGCCTCCCATATTGTCTCAGTACAGTTTACTGAGTTTTTAGCAGGCACATGTACAGCAGCTGCAGGTATACAACACTGAGTCTTGAACAAGCTTAGCAGAAAACTGATTTAGATATATTGGCAGAAAGTACAAAAATAATCTGCCTTCCTTTTCCACTTCTGCTCATTTGGGACAGCTTCCCAATTCAGAAAAAGGCTGCAATGCTATATTGCCTCTTGCACAGAGCTGGATATCAACATCTGTTTTCAAGCCTCGAAACCAGATTTATCTTCACTTCTATAACCACTATAAAGAAAATATGGTCAGAGTTTTCAGGACAAAAATTTGGCCCATGGATTATTCCTCATAGCCCAGAGAGTAAGGACATTAAAAGCTCTAACCTAAGGAAATACTGAAATTAGAAAGGAATCTACTTGTTGTTTGTAACCATAGTGTTGCCCATTAGCTAAAAGGTGCAACAAATCAGCCTGGGCTGTGTCCTCGAGGCTGTGTTTTAGACAGTGAGATTCTCTGCATTGGAGAGATCCTTAAATGAGCAAGCACAGGGGACAGCTCACTAAAAATGTCATCTCCGTTTTGAATATTTGTATACACCACCCACCATCCTCTTCTTTAAGTGCTGATACTTTGGGGAAAGTGTTCTTCTGGTCTAAAGGAGCGTTGATGGGTCAGGTAAATTTCATGTTACTAGAAAAAGACAGACTTTTTGAAAGAACACCTTAAGACTGCAGAAATTGCCCTAATTTGTGAGGGCTGCACAATCTCATCCTAACAAAAAACCACTAAAGCCCCCAAATCTGTTCTTTTCCTGTCCAGCCATAACCTCAGTCTGCATCTGCAGAGCTGCCTCCCCAACTTGCCAGCACCCATGGAAGGCAGGGCAGCCACTTTCTCCCTGGGGCTGCAGCTCCTTCACCCACAACATGACCATGAGGGAATTGTCATGGTCAGTAAGGTACAATGAGGAGCTGTAGGTGGTCAAAGAAAGCCAGGAGTGTTCCTCTACCTGGAAGGCAATCCTCTGAACATGCAGACCCTCATAACTGGCAAATTAAGTAATCAAAGCAGGAACTGGCCTTCCCACCAAACAGGATTTTTCATTGACATAAACCACACAGGGCAATGTCTGACGTGTCTCAGGAGAAGAACGTAATAGTAGAATCTCAACTGGATTGTACTGGAGAGAGCAATAAAGAATAAAGATTTGCTTTTTTGTGTGAAAAAAAATGTAAGTGGAGCATGAGTGGGAGTGATGTAGACATAGCCTACTTCAGGTCAAAACCTGAAAAGAGTAAAGCCAACATACCTGGGCACTCCCCATTGCTGCAGATCCACGTGCCACGTCGACAAATGCTAGGAAAGAGACAGTACCAAGTTAGGCAAGAGTACATGAATATACATCATCTGTTGCACATTTTTCCCCAAAACCTGAAAATGGTCCCCTGTCCCAGGAAAGTTAGATCAGTCCCCAACATCCCATCCATCTCCCATAACCTCATTTCTTAATGTATTCATCCCTTCTTTCCATCATTTGACAGCAACTGCTGGTAATATGAATGGGTATGGTTGCAGAACTCAAGGACTTCTGTTTTTCCCTGCCAAAGCTCTGTGTTTAATGGAGTTTTCAGCTATATTCCACTGATGTGGAATGAGTTCAATGCAGTTCTCAAGGTATATCTGTCAATACAACAGAATCACAGAGGAAAAAAATGTTTGAAGGGACTTTTAGAAAAATCATTTACTACAATCCCCAACTTAGAGAAAGCAATGACAAAGCTGGATCAGGTGAGTGAGAACTTTTCCCATTTGAGTTTAGAAACATCCAAGACGAGGCCCCACAGCCTCTCTGAGCAGCTATGCCAGCACTGGGGAAGGGAGAATTTTACTTTGTGTCAGAACAGAATTTCCTTTGCAGCTTGTGTCCATTGCTTCATAACCTCTCACTGTTTGCCTCTGAGATGAGTTTGGCCCCATCTTTAGGCAGTAGAAGTTCCCTCATCAGCCCTTTAACAAATCTCTTCTCCTTTGCTGCTTCTTCTGTCAAACTCCCCTGCTGTGATCACCTCCAGTGTCCACCACAAGCTTCTCTGCACTCCTTGTTTCAAGAGCTACTATATTCTTCTCATTCCTTTAATTATCCCAGCCCTTGAAAACCATTTGTGGGGGGGCAGATTACTGAGGATGTTAAATGCAGAGTCACTGGAATGACGTTCTCCACAGCAGCATCAAGTTTGAATAACAGGAAGTAATAACAAAACACAAGAAATAAAAAACCCAGCCTGTCAGGCTACACTCATCTCCCAAGAGCACCAAGCAACAATGTGGCCAAGCTCAAAGCTGCAGAGGACTCCAGGGAAAAAGACAAAGTGCTAATGTCATGGTTATGGTTTGTGTTCTGGGACACATGGTGCAGGTAGTGAAAAGCTTCTAATTATAGGGCTGATGCACAGACCACCCTTCTTCTGCAAATTATGGTCTTCAGTGCGTCCTCCTTCTGTGCTCTAATTGGAAACCTCAGAGCAAAGAGGTGTCTGAACTCCTTGCACAAGAATGTC
Source organism: Prinia subflava (assembly GCF_021018805.1). Classification (NCBI taxonomy): domain Eukaryota; kingdom Metazoa; phylum Chordata; class Aves; order Passeriformes; family Cisticolidae; genus Prinia; species Prinia subflava. Next base: position 9,317,763 of record NC_086250.1, on the reverse strand, counting down.
CACACTGAACACAAAACCAGATCAGGAATAGGTGACTAATTCCCCTTCCTTTCTTTAAAGTGCTTGTTTTCCCCTCCAGTCTGGAGTGAAAGAAAAATTGTGAGCCATGCTAGGAAGACTCATTAGCCCTGTGACAAGTTCCAAGGACGTGCCTTAGGCTAACTCCTCTTGGAAAGAAACGGGGTTTAGAGGTTAAATACACGTAGGAAGTCAAAACAAAGACACCACTGCTGACACTACCCAGACATGAGAACCTTATCCACAGGAAACAGGTAGTTCTCTGCTCTTTGAAGGAGTGTGACCTTCATGTTGTTCTATCAGATCAAATATCCCTTTAAAAACAGAGCTGATTTTGCCTTTGTGAACAGCTCACTTCTTGGAAGGGGTTGGCAATTCCAATAAGTGAGCAAATTCTTTGCCAGTGAAAGGAGATTTTTTAAAGGTAGAGAGATTTCTAGAAAGATAATGCAAAGCAGTCACTGACCAATGTGCAGTACTTATCTACAGTAACCACACCAGAGCAGCACAGGCTTTACCATGAGTTGCAGTCCTGGGAAATGGTGAAGCCAGGAGGATAATGTTTTCCAGAGTGGATGCAGGAGCAGTCAGAGCTTTCAATGCAGTGTTCACCATCAAGGAGCAGCCCGTCTGAATAGGTTAGGTAGCATCAGACACCCATACCACACACACACAGGGACAGAAACATAAACACAATTAGATTTTCTTCTTCTTCATATGCTTTGCCAAGACTTCAGATGTATTATTATCCATACTTAGTAATCACAGACAGCAATAAAAAGGAATGAGGCTTGCCAAAAAGCCTCACAGGTGCAGGTGTCTGCTTTCCTTCTGGTGCTGCCTTTCCCTCAGATGTGCTGAAAAAAGCATTCCTGGTGCTCCCAGAAAAGCTCTTTGCTTAGCAAATCCTCAGGTCCAGAATACATGTTGGGACACAAATCAAACACAGGGACACAAAGTTGATAAGAGCTAGTCTGGGACCTGGCCTTTGGAAAAACCATGAACTTCACTGGCTGCAGTAAAGGGTGCCCACATAAGTCTTGTATTTGTCATAAGAGAACCAAAGATGAGGCAAAGTGGGGAATGAAAAAACAAATTTAGACACTATGTAAGTCCAGCAGAGAGGGTCTGAGAGAAGGAAGCCACTTCTGAACTTCTGCAGAGGCAAAAAGGGCCAGCTTCCCAACTTGGGTCCAGCTGTTGAGGTTTCTATATAATACACAACTACAAGATCCTGTTCTATATAGAGAGTTCTTTATCCTCCAAGGATAAACAGAGGCACAAAAGAACTACAAGACTTTTCTAAGACAGAAACTTGTCTTTCTATTCCTAGTTTATAGTGCTTTTTATTCAATGCCTATATTGAGAGATAGATTATATTTCCCCATTTTCAAAAGAGCTGCTGTGGCAAAACATTTGTTTCCTTGAATGCCCCTCTCCCTTCTCTTTGAGGGACTCCTTCCAATCTCTGGCAGAGATTTTGGCTCTTTTCCCTGGCAGCAGTCATCACTGACAGCAAGACCCAGGTAAGTCTCCTTTCTCCTGTTCTTCCCACAGAGCTGTCTGGAAAGATCTTGGCTGCTGAGAAAATCCTTGCAGTGAGAGAGAATCACAACAACATCTGAGCATTTAAGAGTGCTGTGGCTCTCCAGAGAGTACAAGAAAACAGAACGCCTGCCTTTTTTCCTGGCAAGAGTAATTCCATTTACAGCAATTAATGTAATTCTGAGGGGCATTTAACAGAGGGAAAAAATAAAAAAAGAAAGAAGACACTTGTCAAGCATCCTCCAGATCCTGTTTGCTCTTGGAGCACTGGAGGGAAGCTAAGTGAAGGTAGGATTCTCATCAAAAATCCCTCTAGTCATCTGTCAGATCCTCCCAGCTTTCTATCAAACTCAAATCCAGGTTCCTCCCTTCTGGCTGTGCAACAAATAGCAGTACAAGTTTTGAACTGCTGATTGTTATTTGCATGCCTTTTACCCTTTCTGTGGAGCTGCTGCTTCTCTGCTCTTGCCCAGACCAGGGGAAATGCAGAGATAGTCCTATTCAAAACAAACAAAGCACCCAATGAACAAAACCAAACAAAAAATCACCTAGAAATGGAAGCATATGGAGGCTTGGAGCCAGGAATCAAGCTGTCCTCTTGCAGTTGTTTTAAGTACAACAGATAGAAGTAGAAAACTGGGCTGTTCCCTTTAATCCAATCAAATCTCTTGTATGGAAGATTCAATAATAAATTAAATTATTCATCTAAATCATGAAGACCTTTGAAACTGCAGTGCATGCTCTACATGTACTGTTTTTCTGCAAGAAATTCCTTCAGTGTATTCTCTGCTGTTGCTTCCCTAACTGTATTTGCCTCTAACCTAAGCAATTCAGAAGGAGTACATCAAGGGCAAGCAGTCTCTCACCAAGAAATAAAGGCAATCCTGGAATATTAGTTGGTACTGATTTTCACAGAAACATTTACTTTTTAGTTGGCTCTGAAAAAGGGCCCTTTTATGGAGCGAGCATACAGGCACTACAGAAACTGGATTATTCTAGGGCATGGTCCCAGAAAAAAGAAGTGTTTCTGATTTCAAGAAAATTTAAGGGAAGACACAGCTTTCCTTCTTCTAATAAAATAGGTAGCCTGACTGCCAAATGTTTCTCTGTAAATAACCCAGTAAATAAATTACCAGGGCAGCTGCAGCCATCAACACATTGTCCATGACACACTTCATTGATATTCAGGCTCTGGCAGGTTTTGGCACATGGGGATACACACTCCTTATATTCCATGCCAACTGGACATCTTGGCCCTGAAACAATTAAAAGAAATTAGAAATGCAAATTCCTCAATAACTCTTAAACCAGCAAACCCCCTCATTATCAAAGGTTGAACCAGAGAGACACAAAAGGTCATGTCAGCTTCCAAATGATTATTTCTTTTTTTAGAAGCAGAACATTTTAGAAATATTTGATTTTCTGTTTGCTGCAATATCATCATCTGTCAGGTAGCATAGTAAATACTCAGAGATTAGAGCAAATTTGTTTTCTAATAAATTGAGTCTTAATAACTAAATACAAGTAATATCAAGAACAATCAATTCCAGGGAGAGGTTTTGCAATAATATCTAAGCAATTTTGACAGATATGGTTGTTTTGTACCTTTAAGCCATGCACTTACACCACTCATTTGTGAAATTATCCCGTTTGGTGTTTCCAGGTAGAACTAGAAGACAGTTAAAACTCTGAAATCCCATCCTCTTTCTTCCAGAAAACCACCAGCTCAGGATAACACCCATGCCATACCATTATCTAGGCCAGGCCATTATGCAAACACAATCTATTACAGCCATTCCTTCTCTTCAATACAAACACACACACACCATGCCCTACAAGACTGCAGGGGCATGGAGTGGGAAGAAAATGTTAGAGCCTGCCCTTTCCAAGCAAATCCTCTGCTGAAGAGGTGGGAGGGTAACGAAGGAGTGATCCTGCCCTGGGCTCAGGCATCAACTCACACTTGCAGAGTGTGCCCAGCACTAGAGCCCTTCCCACACAGCACAGCATTCCACACTCCATCATCATCATCTCCTGAGAAAGCACCATTGCACAGACAAAGGGGGATAGAAAATTAAACTCCTGCTGTGGCAGAGGGACACTTCCATCTTTCCTGACTCAGGAGAAAAAACCAAACTGTGACTTGTGACTTCCAGGGTTAGAAATGAGCTCTGAAGCCCCTGGGATCACAGAAAGGCTCATTTCACTTGTGGCTTTTAATCAGACTTGCAAAGAACCCCAGCAAAAATGGGTTCTCTGGCTCACACCCTGAGCAAGGAGATGAGCTTTAATAGATGTCTTTTATGTCCCGATGGAAAGGTAATAAATTTCTGCTAGAACTCAGACTGCACAATGCCTAGAACAAGTGGCTGGCAGCATCTTGCTGCCCTAACAGCAGTCTGGAGGCACAGTTTTCTTCAGTGGACAACAGCAGGATATCTCTACCACAGAACCAGGTGTTGTCAGCACAAATCACACAGTTTAACTCGTGGAATCAATTTACACAAACATGCCAAGGAAATTTTCCTTTCTCATAACAACAACCAAAAAAAAAAAAAAAAAAGCACCACTGATAACATGATATAAGAGGATTTTTAAAATTTCTATTTTGAATGCTCTGTATTAAACCACAGTTCTCCAGTGGAGGTATCAGCAGTAGGTGCAAACATTACTTTTCCTCTATAAACACAATCCATCTCAGTCAGCCTATGCATTTCCTTATTGGAAAACCTCAGCACAGATGCAATCAGGACCTCTGAATTCAGCAAAATGGGGCTAATAAAGGCAGCAGTTCAAATGAAATCAGGATCCAGGAACCTAGACAAAATTTGGCTTAGAAAAAGCAACATCTCAATTTCAAGACAAGTGATTCAAGCAAATAAAGGGTGATACAGTTGTCTTTATGCAAAAATGTTTGAGAGCATTTCACAAAGATGCTGACTTAAAAACACAGGCTGGAAAATGTCACACATCTGAACTACATGTGAAATAGCACCTAAACATCCTAATCTATACCTTTGTGTATCAAATAAGCCTTCACTGCCTGTGCACGTTGTGGTGGGACATGTCACAGCTCAGGATCTTCCTTTTATACAGGTCAGACAACACTGCCTTGGGGACAAAAACTTCTAGAAGATGGTGAGTGATGGAGAGCTGAAAGGGGGAGTGAACAAAGGCACTCCCTACAAATGAACCAAACCTCCTAAAAAAGCACCAGCTGCTTTTAGCTGCGGGACATAAATCTGCAAGACAGACAGGATCTTATTGGGGATGAGCAGCCTAGGAATAAATCTGGCAGCTTACTGCACGAGCTCTCCTCAGGCCAGCCCTCCAAAATGACTCCTTGGTGAGCGCAGCTCCTGGCGTACTCCAGGAAGGCGGGGCAGTGGCAGTCCACCCCCTGGGGACAGGCACAGATGTCCCTTTCACAGAGGCTGACGTACGGCTCGGGATCCACTCGATGGTGGCACCGGGAGAAGGTCAGAGACGTGCTCAGCAGCTGGCAGGTTTCCAGGACGTCCTGCATGAGAAGTGAGGGGCAAAGGGACAGAGAGAGAAAGAGCAAAGGGCACAAAATTACTTTCTAAAGTCTCAGGAAGACGAGGGAAAACTCGACTTTTCCAAACACACCATCACCACTGTTGTTGAACAACATCACAGCTCTTATTTAACATCACCAAGCAGTTAATAACAGCCAAGAGCTGATAGTGAGCCCATTTCTTCACCACATCCATGGATACATTAACATACTGATTATTATAGAATGGAGTATCACATAAGGGATGTTTCATACAGAAACACGTCAGTCAGTCACCAAAAAGATAGAAGCATTCTAACTCTCCTTTGGCTTCCCAGAAAAGAACTGGATGGTGTCTGGATTCCCAGGAAGATGCACACAGCAACAGAAGGGAACTAAGGTACATAGGAGGAAAAACAACCAGACAATCTTCTGGATAACAAGAGACCAGAGCAGGTGTCCGAGGGAAAGATTGAGTCTGACTGAAATCCCAGGAATGAAATTTGTTTTCCACTTCTGGCCACACGTTCCCATCACTCCTGCTGGCTTGTCCAAAGCACAACAGGTCAATTTAGCTCAGATAAATAGGAGAACAATAGCCCAGGGAAGGAAAGCAATTTATTCTGCTCTTCTCCTGAGTTAAATCAGCATGGTGACAGCCTGTGTGAGGGAAGGACACCACAGGGAGATGGGAGGAGGGTATCAAGACCTCTTCTTTCAGACAGCAGAAACCTAAAAGGAAACTTAACTGTATGTGAAGCAAGACTTAAGGAAAACTTAGTGTATGATTAAGTTCTCCAAGGGAGGCTCCCAAATAAACTCTTTTGTGCACATTATGTCACAGTTCAGTGAGTCTGAGGTCCTCAGTGCAACTTTCTGAAAGGATGGCACTGAGTTTAGGTAAGTGAAAAAACGATTTTCTGATCCAACTCAACCCCAGAGAGTTGGAATATAACTTTGTTATACTTATTTGTCGGTGTTTATATAAGCAAATGTAACCATGGTGTGTTTTGCAGGTGTTATACTCAGTGGTTGGAGAGGAGGCATATTCCTCAGAGTGGTTCACAGTTACAATTCATTACTTCTAAAAAACTTTACATATACCTGAGGTGATAGCACATACCTATCTGGCTGCTGGGTTAAAAAAAAAAACCTAAAAAATCACCTTGTTTTCTTATTTTCTGGGAGACGAAAAATGGAGAGCAAAAAAACCCCACAGGAAAAGATCAAGATGTCTTCTCTGAATGGCAGCTGTGGTGCCTGTACAGGGAAACTGCTGAGTAGAAAATATATTTTTATTTTGGCTAAAGGGTGTTTTGTTCAGGTGATCAACGCAAGCTACTACATGTCTGAGCCAAGACAGAATTTCTTGCTTATGAAAACAAACCAACCAGAAATGTCTACTCCATTGGGAACATATTCCAAGTTTAGCAAAGGGCTCAGGGAACAACCACATGTGCAAAGAGGTTTTGAGATTTCTGAGAAAGGACTCAGGGAACTTAAAATAGTGCTAACTGAGAGCTGGATATGGTGAAAATCAGAAATTCAGCTCCAGCCTGGGGTAATTCTGATGCCCTGACAGGACCCACCACACTGAATCAGATGGGAAAAGAACAAAAAAGACTGGAAGGGGGAAAGCAGGAACTACATAAATGGTGGTTGGTGCTGCTCTAAGACTCACAGAAGTGCAAAAAAGCTGAAAAAGTGCCCTAAGGGTGGAAGTAACAACAACAGAAGCAGCCAAGAAAGCTATTAAAGCAGTGCTTGGAGATGAAAACTGATAAAACCAAAAGTGAGCTCAGAGCCATTCAGGGGATGAGCAGTGCAGCAACTCCTGGATCAAAGCCTTGATCCAGATAGTATCAAGTGCAGCAGAAAACCAGTATATGCAACAATCCCATTTAGGGGCTGAGCTAATGAAGTTTCTTAAGGTAATAGCCTGTTAATACAACACAAACCACATAACTCAGACTGTATGTTCCACTAAAAGGATCATTTTAGATGGGAGGGACTTAAAAAATAAAGGCGATTACGTACCAAAAAAAATTAACCCATTTTTTTTCCTCTAGTTCTTTGGTCCTGGATTTGTTCACTAACAGCTCACTCAGCTAAAGGCTGAAATCCAACTGATTATCTAGAAACCAAGTAATATATGTTGAAAAGCAACAAGCAGTTCATTTTCTCTATGCAAAGGTTTTCTTGCCATTCAAATTTCGTCAGATTTTCCAGTGATTTTATGCAAAAAAATCATAGCTGAAATTTTCCCATCTTTCAGACATACCTCAACTATCATGACAAATAAGCTGAAATATGGGTAAATCCAACTAGATACAAACAACAAACACCATGAGGGTATGGTCAAAGAGTATGGAATGATCACCCTTGGAGATATTCAAAATGTCAGTGGACAAGGACCTGAGCAGCCTGACCTAGGATGGCCCAGTTGGAAGCAGAGAATTGGACTCAATGACCCCTCCCAAATTTAACCATTCTGCAAATTATTTTTGTTTTCACTCTGTCTTTCCTTTAAAACTCACTGGTCAGGCTGGACTAAGAGAGGTTGTTATTCTTTAATTTAGAGGACAGTGGTGTGTATTAGATATTGGCAGCTTCAGCTACTGCTGTAATATTCCTGCTGCTCATGGAAGCTACTCCACACAAAGAAATATTTAAATCCAACAGACTGGAGAGTGAAGCCTCAGACTGAAACAGTGTTTAGGGTAAAGGTGTCTGCAAGAATAAAATTAGCAGGACTGACTGCAGTATCTGAAATGCAGGTGAAGGTCATAAAATTTCTCCCTTCTGCACAAGTCCTATTGCAATTGTTTCTTTAAATAGGTTGGTAGGGTCCTGGCACTGGCAACCCTCAGCAACCACAAAACTTGCTGACCTTCTTTCTGCCCCAGGCCCACCACATAGAGCTGGAGGTGGAATTTTGTACATTCTTCCCATTTCTGTGGCATTTCCTTCTGCTGCTGCATGAACTGCATTTGTCTATGGCTTAACAATTACCATTAAAGGGAGAGAACCTAAAAAATAACAGAAGAACTCAAAGACACCCTCTTGTTCCCTTCAATTTAAACACTATGGTATGCAGATACACATATGGTTCTTCAGAACACTCAGGATTTTGGTGCCATAACTGGGTATAATTTTGGAGAAAATATATTTCAGGGAGAAAGATTTAGCCTCCCAGCTCTCCAAATTAAAAGCATCCAAACCCAGTAGGTTTAATACACTAAAGACTGGCTGTATGTTTGAGCAGACTAAGTAACAACAGAAAGAAATCACTTCCCTTGAATACTTGAATTCAAGTATTGAATTAATCAATGAATTAATTGAATTAATCTGATGAAAAAAAGGAGATATTTTAGATTTTCACCCATGTAATCTATTATTATATTTTATAGAATGATTTGAGTGGGAAGGGACATTAAAGAGCCTCTAGTCCAATCCCCTGCCATGGGCAGGAACACCTTCCACTAGACCAGGTTGCTCTGAACCCCTCCTAACCTGGCCTTGAACACTTCCAGGGACAGGGCTGGACCTCTGAACTTTGCTGGACATGCCACTGACCCCAATCATAATGAATTATGGTCTAAAGCTGAAAAAATTCTACTTGTTTTCAGATCTGAGAATGAATGCTATTTCTTTATTACATATGGAAGTATTCCGTGGGATAATGAGGGAACTGTTTCTTACCAACTGCAGTAAGAGCTGAATGTCAGCAAAAGCAGAAATTAGCTGAATTTGAATTTCAATAATTTATTCATCTAACATACTATAGGTATAATTTCCTAAGGAGAAAACAAAAAAAAGAAACAATATAGTGACCTCCAGCCTCCACACACCATTTCTCTTAGAGATGAAATCTAGAAAATAAAGGTAATGTATAAGAACACAGTAATCAACTGCAATGCTTTCAATCATACACATTTTTGTTTTCAAGGCTGCCTCGTTGCCATAGTTTTCCAGATCACCCATTTGTACTTTCAGATCCATGTTACCCATACTGTTGGTCATCTCAGAGCCTGTTAAATTGCAGTACTTTAGCAGCCTAAACCACTGAAAAAAGGGATCAGACAATGCAGCAAGGTGCCTTTTCAGTAACTAAACATCAGCTGCAGAAGGCAGGGCATGCTAGGAAGGCTTTTTTCCTGCCTCCAACACAGCCCAGTTTGGAATGCTCTCTGGATCTTGAGGCAAGGCAGGCAATCACACTACGTGTATGTGTGTGTGTTTTAGAGGTGGAGGGCAGGGAAAGGCCCTGGCAACAGTGGGGTGGGAGTGTGAATTGGTTCAAGACTTTGAGCGTGACTTGAAGACTTTTCAGCTGACACACAGAGCCATTAAACAGGACAAAAACTTTCAAAAAAATTTTCAACATATTTTAGGATATGAAGATAAAGGAGCAGCAGGGCTTTCTTATTCCACTGCATAGAATCATACAATGGTTTGGGTTGGAAAGGACCTTAAAGATCATCTCATTACAACTCCACTGTCAAGGGCAGGGACACCTTCCACTATCCCAGGCTGCTCAGGGCCCCATCCAACCCGGCCTTGGACACTTCCAGGGATGGGGCAGCCACAGCTTCTGTGCCAGGGCCTCACCAACCTCATTGAGCAGAATTTCTTCTTAATATCCAAATCTAAACCTGCTCTGTGTCAGTGTGAAGTCATTTCCCCTCATCCTGTCACTACAATTCCTGCTGAAAGAAGCCAGAAGCCATCTCTCCAATAATGCTGTTGACCAGGGAGAGGGGCAGACAGAGAGGGTGAAGAAAACCACAGACCTACCCAGTGTGGGGACACTGGGGTGGGAGGAGTGCCTTGAAGCAGAGCTGTTGTTTCCCTCACCTAACAGCTGACTGCCTGGCAGGGAGGGAGGCTGGGAGACCAAGGAGATTTACATTCCTGAAGCTGAGGCAAGCAAACAAAGCACACTATTAAAAAGCCCTACATTCTTCAGGAGGCACTTGTTTGGCCGGACTTCTATTAATAGTGCTGTGTTTATTCTTGCACAGTGAATAAATTAAGGCAATGTTAAAGGCTGTGAGCTTATGAACTCATATGAGAGACTATCATTTCATTCAGTTTGTGGGAAAGAAAACTCTATCCACAAAGCATCAATATTTAACAGTATCTGTATAAAACCCAAAGTAGTTGTACTCGACCCATCAGACTGGATTTCCCCCTGCATGCCACTCCCCAGCCTCAGCTGCAATGTTGACATTTTCTAAACACTAAACTCACCTGAACAGATAAAATTCCAGGACCACAACCAGTCACAAGAACTACCTTTTCTCTGAAGCTGTAATCATGTTTAAAGAATCACACAATGGTTTGGGTTGGAACGGACCTTAAAGATCACATGCTCCACCCTACTGCCATGGGCAGGGACACCTTCCACTATCCCAGGTTGCTCAGAGCCCCATCCAGCCTGGCCTGGGACACTTCCAGGGATGGGGCAGCCACAGCTGCTCTGGGCAACCTGTGCCAGGGCCTCACCATCCTCACAGGGAACAATTTCTTTCTGATGTCCAATCTAACCCTCCTCTCTGTCAGTGTGAAGCCATTGTCCCTTGTCCTGCCACTCCAGGCCCCTGTCAAGAGTCTCTGCATTATTTTTGCAGGCTCCCTTCAGGCACTGCAAGGCCACAATGAGGTCACCCCAAAGCCTTCTCCTCTCCAGGCTGAACAATCCCAATTCCCTCAGCCTTTGCTCCCAGCAGAGCTGCTCCATCCCTCCATCCCCTTGGTGTCCCTGCTGTGGGACTGGATCCAGCAGCTCCATGTCCTGTTGTGTAGCCCTGTCCCTAAAAAAGCCTCAGCCAGGTAGGAACCTCTCATGCTCTGGTGCTTGGCACCACGCACCTTTACCAAGTCAAGTGTTCACAGCCCCCCCACACACCATCTCTGCCCAAGCAAGAAACATCAGCTGGAGGTTTCCAATGTGAAATCACTGCTATAATTCCTCAGCCAATTTTGCAGGTAGTGAGGCTGAAGTGCTGAGGGGCACGAGCATCCTTCACACAATTTCACAACACATCTGGAGCATCCCCATCCAAAAGTTAAATGGAAGTATAAAAAGTCAGAACTTTACAACTTGTCCAACTCTTAGTTAGCCTTTTCTAGATAGCTAGGAAATCAGCAGTGAGGGTAGCTGGAGAGCAGATATATTCCAGGAAGTGCTACTACTCTTGAGAAACTATTGGAGTCTAGTTTAGCAGATACCTGTCTACAGGACTTGTATAATGAGAAATTAACAACCACATTTTGGCCTCAGTTACCCTGGTATAAATCTAAACCTGACACCCAGGATATCATTCTGATTTACAACAGAGTACATGGAATCAGCTGTAACCCCTCAAGGGATGAAGGCTCAATTTACCATGATAGTCATAACCTGTTAAAACCACATGCATCAATAAATATTCAAAGCTACTTTCTTCTCTGAGCTGGTGATCATCTGCCTGCATCCACACCCTGTCTAAGGGAAACAAGAAACTTGTTTGTACTTATAAAAGACAAGAAGAAAAACGTTGATGCAGCAAAGGGGGTCACAGAATTGGCCAAGGCAAACTGTTCTGTGTTTCTTCAATAAATCAGCACCACTATCCATATGCATAGCTGAAGGAACTTCCTCCTGGGAAGGGAAATAGCCTAGTGACACAGAGCTTTTGGAACACCAACAGAAAACATCTCCTCTGTCAAAAACAGCCTGGCTGGAGCATCTCGTTCCTCTGCTGACTCCCAAGTATATAAACTACAACAAATTCACAAATACCATTTGGGGAGGCAGTGCCCACAGAGCCTTCAGAACTGATGCTTCGCTGCTAGCACAATCAGAAAGGGAATTAACTACCTCATCATACAGGAATCACTGAAACACACCTTTCTCAAGTAACATCATCATTTCTTTGGCAGTAACTTATACCTCAGCCTCAAACAAGCTGTTTGTCTGTTTAAACGGTTGGGGTGGGGGAAAGGTGGTTATGTATACATAGATAGATAAGTTACAGGTTTAGGCTGCATATCAGAAAAGCTTCTTCCTCCAGAGGGTGTCAGGCACTGCCCAGGCTCCCCAGGGAATGGTCACGGCCCCAAGGCTGCCAGAGCTCTGGGAGCGTTTGGACAACGCTCTCAGGGATGCACAGGGTGGGATTGAGGGGTGTCTGTGCAGGGCCAGGAGCTGGACATAGTGATCTTTGTGGGTCCTACCAAATCAGAATATTCTGAGATTTCTGTTCTTCTGCCAAAGGGCAGGCAAGTTGCCTTTCAGGTAAGGGAGGACTGAAACCGGAATGGCATCTCGCAGCACCGACCTTCTCTGCCATATCAGATGAAATGTTGCAGGTGTTGCTTGGAGTCTGCACTCTCTTGCACCGCTTGTTTTCACTGTGCAAAGCCCAGGAGTTGGCAAAATCATAACTGTTCCCCACCAGGGTCCCTAGGAATGAAGAAGGAGAAGTAACATGGCTATTTGAGGGGTTTTAGCAATGAGTGGTATTACTGGCTGCTATTAAGGTGACAGTCTGCCAAAAGCTCTCTAAAAATATAAACTGTTGTATCAAATGGATTTTTATTCCAAACAGATTGACTGTAGGAAAGCGTTATCAATGACATGGATTTACTTCTGCTAGGGAAACCTCTAAGCTCAAGGACAGACTAAAGCTGCAGAAAGCAGCTCCCACCTCCCTCATGCCTGCATGAACATGGTTTGAGTTGCTGCTGGTCAGCTACAATCTGCAGAAGCCAAAGCACAACTGCACATCATCTTACCACTTAAAAGTTGTCAATAAAACACAAAATATATTAGAGAGGCAAACAAACCCAGCTGCTTTCCCTAACTGAAGAAAGCATTAGCACTCTTGATCCCAGCTGGCCTTGATTTTTCTCCTGTCCAAAACTAAATCTTGTGTGTAAAGAAGCTTAACATGCACTGTCATGGTTTGGGCCCATCCTCTTCCTGGGTAAGGTTTCCTGAAACACACTCCTCTGTCCCAGCACAAGCAGCTCCTGGCCCAGGCTTCACAGGAATTGCATCCATTTTGCATAAAAGCAAAGCACGAGTTTGTATAGCTGCAACTTCCTGGTAGATGCAAACCACCTCTCTGCTGCTCTTGCTCCATCCTTCTGAGAAGGGGGATCCTCCCAGAGAGGGAATGTTTCTTCCACCCTCTTTTGCCACCCATGGCCTTGCTGGTTCCAGGACTATCTCTGCTTCCTATTGTGGGTACCTGCTACTAAACAATTTTGACCCAACAACTAACCCTCAGTTGCTTTTCAAAACCCCGTTGTGGTGCCTGTGAGAATAACAATTGCCAGTGTTAATGCATTCCCAAGACCTTATACAGAGGATATATTGAAATACAAGCCTGGCTGTATCTGAAAACCAAAAGAAATTCTTCCCAAATATACCTACAGAATATTTAATAATATATACATGTATAGATAATAAAGACTCCATTGAGCTCCCTGTTTAGTACAAACACAAGGAATATATAGACCACGAAAACTCTTCCTAAACTATGGACTAGTCATGAAAACTGCTCTGAGAATGCTAAGGCAGAGGTATTAAGACCTGTAGAGTTTTCTGTAAACTAGAAATTAGGGGCTTTTAAAGGTAGCATGTATTAGGCCCACAGCAGATATCAAAGGAGGAGGACTCCCAGGGAAAGGGGATAAAAGACACAAAATTTTCATCTCTGCAGCCAGGACTTGGCACAAGAAAAAAAATGCAGCAACAAGAACAACCCTTTAGTTTACCACGTATTATAAACATTAAAGCAGCAATGCAAGGCAGCCTGAGGAGAAGCAAGGTGCCAAATTCCCTTTTGTTTGCAGTAAGGCAGCCTTTCCCTAGCAGGTGTGTAACGGGAGCTGGGCTCTGCTCTGAAGCAGTGTTTCTGGATGTACATCCATGCCAGAATTCCTGCTGGCAGCTACCCTCAGGGCTCCTTCACCCACAGGCTAAGATTTGAAGGTTAGGACAACTGTTGGCCCTAAAACACTGGTCACTTGTTTTTTCATTTGTCACCTTCCAATATTTTTTTTTCTTCTGCCATGCTTGTAAGTTTATACCTCTTATGTGGTTCTTTTACGCAACATTTGCATTATGTGATTTTAAATCTTTGTTTGCTGTGATCTATGACTCACACTCAAGTAAGTGAAGGGTCTGGAGAGTCAGTCATGTGAGGAGCAGATGAGGGGGCTCAGCCTGGAGAAAAGGAGGCTTGGGGGGGACCTTGTGGCTCTGCACAACTCCTGACAGGAGGGCACAGCCAGATGGGGATTGGGCTCTGCTGCCAGGGAACAAGGACAGGATGAGAAGAAATATTCTCAAGCTGTGCCAGGGGAGGATCACATTGGACACCAGGAAGAATTTCTTCATGAAGAGGACTGTGAAGCATTGGAACAGGCTGCCGGGCAGGGTGGTGGAGTCACCACCCCTGTAAGTGCTCAAGGAATGACTGAACATGGCCCTCAGTGCTCTGGTTTAGTTGACAAGGCACAGATTGCTCACAGGTTGGATGATGATCTTGAATGTCTTTTCCAACCTAAATATTTCACCTATTTGATGAGGTTTCAGGAATAAAAATGGGGAGGGAGAAATACCCCTAGCACATCTGACTGCTCTGGGTAGAGGGAAGAGCAACTGCCAACACCTCTGCCTTTCTCACCTGACACCTCCACTTCCTCCTGCTGAGCAACTCAAGAAGGGAGGAAAGGAAATGCAATGGAAGAGACGACACAACAGCCTAAAAAACAATCTGGGGTTTAAGTGGGTAGGTGATGCTGTCAATATAATCTGGCACTGCAATCCCATCACACAGCAGGACTGCCCTTGTGTCTTGCACAGCAGTTTTGTTTTGCCTTTTGTGGTCACCTCTGCTTCCTGGAAGCACCCAAGATTCTGCAGAAACAACTCCCTCATCAGATCCCTTCACCAAGAAACCCTCCATGCAGTCTGGTGAGACTTTGTCTAAAGCACTGGTTTTGCCTAAGACTTGCAGGAAACGTGTTGAGAATAGAAGCTGTCACAAAACATAATGAAAACAAAGGATTTGGACACAAGTGCTTGATGAAGGGATGCCTGGTGTGGACCACAGAACAGCTTCCAGCAGGTAAACTGGTTGCTCAAAAGCTGAGACCCCCCAGGCAGCCAGCTGGGGTGGAACCTCCTTTTAGCATGCAAGATGTGTTCAGGAGGCAGATATTAAAGGACAATACAAATCCCACCTACTCTTAACATCCCAGAAACATCACAACATCTGTGACCTTGCAGAGGTCTTGGAGGAGAGGGCCACTCCCTCAGCACCTGAGCAGCAGGCAGGGTCTCCAGGGGTGTCCTGCTGGACTATGGCTTTAGTGCTCCAATTGCCGCCCTCACATCTGTCTCCCTTCAGAAAGATTTTTAGATCAGTGATGGCCAATCTTCACAGCAAAATCCTTGTTCACTATGATTATCTGAGCCTCCAATCACCAGTTCCTTCTGAAAAAGAAATCTGAAACTGGCACCAGCTTGTTTACTTTGACACTGATGGTCAGGCAAGCAAAGCATCAGGAATAACCAACCACCTCACGCTCCAGGCACAGAGTGGGAAGCAAGAACCCTGACCTCCTTCCCTGGACCTCCTGCAGCTTTTCCATATGGCCACAGGCCCATCAGATAACTCTCCCAGGCTCTGTTAACTCATCTATAAAATAAATGCAAGAATTTGGTCAAGACACTACAGTCCTTTGAGTCTTAATTGGTGAATAGAGTTTCAGTTGCTAAATAACCAACTTTCACATGTTGGTTATTTATCATGCAATGGGGGTGTGGGGGTTGTGAGGGGGGGTTTGTTTGTTGTTTTGGAGGCTTTTTTTAACACCATTTTATGTGGTTCCGGACAAGAAAACTATTGGTAAAGCTGCCCCAAAATGGATTCATATTTTGCATCAAATTAATAATATGAAATAATAAAGTCACGGGCTGTAAAGTCTTTCCTGCCCTCTCCAGTTTAATGAATATAAAATCAGTAATATTGAACAGGAAAGGGAAAAAGCCATCTCCAAAACTCTACAGCCTAGTGATCCAGTCACACTCCTCACAACAGAAAAGGCTAACTTCAATCCCAGATCCTGAATAAAGTACAGGGGTTAGGAATGCAGGTTTCTAGCTAACACAGAGACTTCAAGGATGACCTAAACATCCAAGCACCCATCACAGCAACACAAGAAATGGCTGGTGTGGCATTTACTGCCCCAGCTGAGTTGACAAGGTGGTGTTTAGCCAAAGGCTGGACTTGATCTTGGAGGTTTTTTCCAGCCTTAATGATTCTTTGCTAAAGTATTAGGCACAGACTGAGGCTGCAGGCACACGGATAAGTGAGCAGCCTTGCTCACTGGGGAGGAATTCCCTCACCATTTCTGCACAGCAAGAACATGCCCTGACACCATTCACATGCTGCAGGGCTAAGGGGATACAGCAACTTGCTCTTCTGTGCCCATCTGAAGAACTTCCAGGACCAAATTGCATTTGCTGTGTCAGGTTTCCTTTGTCATCTCTTCTGGTCTGTGCTTTCAATCTCCAGTGGTAAAATGCTTGTGACAATGGTCAGAATGGTCACAGACATTGACTGAAGGTGACCAAAGGTGTCTGTGCACCTAGGAAGAACATAACTTCATGTTTCTGATATGAGCAAAGGCTGACAACCAGCTTGAAGTGCATGCTGAGGTCAGAAAGCAGAGCCTGTTCAACTGGCAAGCCTTAGAAGCTTTCACAGAATTAAGGACCAGACCTCATCAGGCAGGAAAAAAGCAGAGGGGAAACCCTTCATTAGGGTCTAGGAGAAAAACAGACAAAAGACCAAACAAAAACCGTAAAAAGCTTCTGAGACTTTTTTTTTTTTATATTTTAGTTATGCTTAAAGTGTGAGAACAAACTCTCAAGGTTAGGCTTGGTTTTGCTTCCATATGCAATAAACAAGCAAGCCCATAGAATAAAATCAATGTTGTTTGTCAGTCTGGACAGGACATGAGCACTTCTCCACAGGATAAGCTATTGTAGGAACCATATCAATGGCAGTGACTCAGCCCCCCAGCCTGTCTGAAGGACAGTGCGGCTGCAACTCTGGGAAAAGGTTCTTCCCCCAGAGGGTAGTGGAGCACTGCCCAGGCTCCCCAGGGAAATCATCACAGCCCCAGGCCTACCAGAGCTCAAGGAGCATTTGGACAACATGATGGGATTGTTGGGGTGTCCTGTGCAGGGCCAGGACTTGCTGATCCTTGTGGGTCCCTTTCAACTCAGGATATTCCAAAACCTATTGGAGAGGCTTTTTTGGGGGATTCATGAACTAACACCTAAGGCCTTCAAAGCTCGGTCCCACCAGTGTTAATTTACCAGGGTATCAATTTTATTCTCATCATTCAGAGCTGCAGGACCTCAATAGCTGAGCATCCAAAGTGTACACAGAAACAATGTGTGTTATTCTCTCATCAGTTCTCCATTTCCATACTAAAAACACACTGAGTCATAAGAGCATCATGACAACAGCACGTTTGAGTAGATCATAGAACAGGAGTATAAATATATCAAGAGAAAAGAAAAGCAATTACAGTGTTCATTAAGTTTTAAAGAGCCTTTGTTCATGCCTACTTTATTTACTTGCTCTAAGTGGTAATACCCACTCAGAGCAGGTGTTTTGACTCTTCTTTCACCACCACCCTAAAAGCAATCCAGGTATAATCAATGAAGTTCTATATCATACTCCACTTTCTTAAGGGAAAAATCAGACTAACTCTGTTATTAAACCACAATAATTTCTTTCCCTAGAATACAGAAAAATCATATTTTCATTACCTTCCACTGCATGTTATTCTGAAGGTCAAAGATCTTAACGCATCTCTTATCAATATAAATCCATCCCAGAAATCTGACTTATTAGAACTGAGGCCCCAACCTGATAAATTCCAGATTTTAACAGGAAGCAATGGACACACCAATGAGACAGTTCAGTCTCCTGGCAACCTTAAGGTAACACTTCACTGCCCTCAGATCACTAAAACCTTACAGCAAGCTCACACCCTGGCACAGGTTGACCTTCATGAGATCTTATCAACCTGAAAGAAGAACAACTAAAAACTTCAGTGAAAAGAACAGGGTAAAATGCTTCACAGGCTTCCAAGAGGCTGCCTACTTTTTCTGTTTAAAGAATATTACCTCTCCCAGCTGTTTGTGTTGCCCCCTACCTAGAAGTAAGATTCAACAATATATTTAAAAACAAACAAAAAAAAGTGATCTGAATTATTCTGTAACTGATTTCCTTGGAGCAAGTTAAGAAACACTCCAGTGAACCAGCAGAGCTGCCAAGGAGGCAAACAGTGCGTGGGTGTAGTGACGCCTCTCACTGATACAACAAAGTCAGGCATAATTCAGTCTAATTCCTTCTAAATTAGTTTAAATGAAAGGTCTTTTGTACCCCTGGAAAAACTGGCAGAATTGCTGACACACAGTTCTATTCTTCAGGGTAAAAATCACAGATCTGTGTATCCACACAGGTGGATCAACACAAGGAAATCCCTGACTTCTGTAAGAGACACAGTTCTCTGTCACCTCTATTATTTTACAGCTCCTCCAAGCAGAGACTCTGTCATGGAATTCATTGCATTCTAAAATCTGTGGCCATGAATGGACTGTTTTTATTAAGAGGGAAGATACAGCCTCCAGCATGCAGAACAAATACAGCATGAAACACATTTAAATGTGAGCTGCAGAGGGGCCTTTTCTACCTTTGAACTATCCAAAACAATACAGTCTCCTTTTTTTGCTCCTGCTATTTCCAAGAGTTTTACTACTATTTACTGTCTCAAGAAAAAGCCATAAACTTCTTATCTCATCTCATTCAGACATCGAGGTATCCAAACCCTGGCAAGCAGTTCTGTGACCGAGTTTATTTCTTATTATTTACATTGCTGAAGGACAGATTAATCATTTTAACATGCCCTGAGATCTTTTTTTTTTTCCTGCACACTGAGGCTATGCTTATGAAGCCTGAGTGCGAGTAGGACACACCTCTGGAGCACTGCCAGGCTCCTTTCCAAGCTGCTTTGCCTCCCTTTCTATCTTCTGTAGCATTTATTTTTAATACACACTTCATATTATCAATCTAATGTATTAATGTATTAACTAACTTCAAAACCCTCCTTTTCAGGTAAGTGCTCAGAATTGAAAGACACTCTGAAATACCACAAATCAAGACCAAGCCTTCAAAGTCTCCTTAAGGGCTTTTCAGAAACTCTGAGTCTTCACACAAAGGTGTACTGAGCAGTAAAAGCAGTCTTGCCTCATTCTCACAGGAACTGGTGTGACATCAGGTGCACCTCCAGTCCAACAGCCCTTACAGATAGGGAAATGTCATTAAAAAGTAAACCTTTTGTAGAACAGCATCCCATGCCAACCTGCAGGCAGCAGGAATTTAATCTTCTGCTGCTGCATCTTTCTATTCTGACACTATCTATTCTTACTACTCATGGCTAACTCATGGAAAATTAGAAGCTGAATCAATGGGTCTTTCACACAGTTTTTTTTTGCTGGGTCTTCTTCTCACCAGTCTCCCCACACAAATTAACCTGTAGCTTTATCTTTGCACCTGAAAGTTTCCAGGTTTCTAAACATGCTACGTTCAGATGCCTGGGCTTTCCTCAGGAATGAGATGTGACAGCCATTTCCTTTCAGGAGGAAGGAAGATGAAAAGACTTAGACAGCTTTTCAGCACACCAAGTTGAGGTACCTGACAGGTTCTGTAGAAACACTTTGCTGGATCAGCAACATCTTTGTTGAATCACCCAGCAGGAAAAGTGTGCAGAACATCCATTAAAATACAATCAGTCTGTGGTAACCTCACCTTCCCGAGTTCTGAAGTCATCCTCAAGGAATTTATTAAAATTGCCACACAACCCACAGGTCTTATTATAGTGCTTTTCTTGAAGGAGTATCTGCATGTTTCCACTGGCATCAATCTTCACCACAAAGCTGTGCTCTTCACTGGATATTTTATAATAACCTGCCTCCTTCTCTATAAATATACCATTGGAGGCAAAAGGTATGGAAACCCTGTGGAGACAAAACAGGAAATTCTCAGCATGTGACACCCACAACCCATCAGGTTGTTTTCTGCTAGAATAGTGGTTCCTACAGGTACCTTTTGTCTTCCTGCATCACAACTCCATCTAAAGAGAGGCGAAGACTGAAATATTCTCCGAGATACACAGAGCAACCAATTTTGTCCCCATCCTGGTAATCACCTGAGGAGATGAGACACAACCAAATACTCTTAGTTCTGCGACTCAGGAGGACAATTTGTAGTCAGTAGAAACTTATTTTAAACTATGACCAACACAGAACAGTTATTAGTGAAGATAAAAACATGTACCAAAGCAGTTGGTATGAAAGTCACATACAATTTTGGTACATCATTTCTATACCCAAAAATAACTCTGCAGACGCCTATGCTAATTCCAAGGCCTTCTGTCCTAAAAGATGGGATATTTCTTACTGGTGTGGTTTAGAATACAGATAAAATTACTTCTAAAGGGTTGTATAGTTCTTATTCCTATATTCAGTTTTAACACAGCCACATCTCCCTGAAAAATTCAAAATTAATAAAGGTTTTCTCCTTTTTAGTAGGAGTAGTAAGAAAATCCCTGCTTCTCAGCTTATTTATGTGTGAGTTACACTACCAAGGCATAACAGAAGCCCAGAAGTAATTCCACTTTCCAAAGCAAGCCCAAAAAACCCTAATACAACCCACAGACAAACAAAAAGAACCCCAACCAAGACCCTTTTTTATGCAGTAGTCCATCCTATCTGACAAAGGGGAATTTTTTGTCTTTTTCCCCAGTGATGGAACCCAGTTCAGACTCACCTAAGAGCGTGAAGGAATGCTTGTGACAGTCCCCAGCAAGGATGTAGCTGCAGTCCCCAGCAAAACTGTACAAGGAACCATCAAATGTTTTGATGTGATCATTCCCAAAAAGGCTGCAACGGGCAACTGATGACTCCTGAAGTGAAGCACCTGATAACTCTGGGTATCAAAACACAACATTAACTTGCAATTTAAAGCAATCATTTTGCAGTTGTGGAATTTCTCTGCTGGAATTTATCCCCACTGATGTCCTGGTAGCTTCTAGGCAGACTAAGCCTGGCATGGCAGTCTATAGGATCACAGCTTTTTTATTATTATTATTATATGCATTACTGAAATACCCTTTTTTTTTGCTTAATTTCCACCAGCACAAACCTTGCATGGATTATTTAAGTCCTGACCCTTTGAGGAATGCCATGCATTCATTTATGCCTGCCTGCAACCCCACTAAAGCCTATGGAGCACTAAGAAAGCCCCATATCTTGTTCAGTCAAACCTCCCTGACTTCAGGGAGTGTTTGGGACTCAACACAGTGCCTGTTTCAAGGTAAACAGATGAAAAGAATGACTTTATTGGTGCCTTCAGCATGGTGAACATAATCCCTGAGTCAGTACAAAAAGGGGAAGGGGAATCCATATCTCACAAAAAAATAGTGAAAATATATTCTAGTCCAAACCTGTTTTCTTACCTGTGATTAGAGTGGCCAGCAGTAGGTTTGTTTGCAGCACTGTCAAGAGGAGCATCTGTTAAAAAACAAAAGAGACAATTTAGACCATTCTTAGTTTGAGACAGTCTGTTTCACAACTCCTCATCACTTTCTATCCTTTCTTTATAAAGAAAATTATTATTGAGGTTCTGCAACATTTCAGAAAGTCATAATCCATGCAGACAGTCATGGTAATTCAACTGCCCTCCATCCTACTTTAACCAGGCAATCTAGGAGAGTTATTAATTATTCTTTGCCCCCATTTTCACTTCTCATGGCAGAAAAGTGAGCTACCTTCACAGGAAATGCAAGCCAACACAGACACATATTGCAATTCCCCTCAGTTAACACCCTGCACACGAAGCCTTTCAATGCACATCATTATTTCTCAGCCAGCCTGATGTGAATAAGCACCCCAGACTGGCTCAACCAAGCTGGCTCCAGTAGAATTCACCTCTGCAGCACAAGATTTGCACCCTGCCCAAACATCCACAAAGAGAAAGAAAGAATATACAGGTTTTGCACCAGCCAGCAGGTTTGCTTGGTAGACCATTGTAGCCACATAATCCACTGATTTCAGGGTGATAATGTGCTTGAGATAAGAGGCAAGAAGGAAAGGGAGGAAATCATGCAGAGATTAGAGACCTAGGGTGAAAATTTTCATTCAACAAAATCAGTTTTAGCATTGCCTCCTCCTTTCTACAACCAGAATGTCAGTCTTTGTTTTCCATATGTCTATAAATTACCTCCAGGATGACCAGACTTTAAAAATAATAATAATAGGATAGGAGGGTCATGCAGATGGTGAACTACATAGGTTCTGTGGCAAAATATCAACTGTTCAGGATGAAAGCTGTAGGGAGCTCCATCTAGGGGAATTAATATCAGTGGTCATATAGGCAACTAGAGAAGCTTAAATATACCAAAGTTAATATATTAATGCCAGAAGACCAGACATACCCCTTTTCCTAAAGGAACCCTCCAATTAAACACTAGAATGTCTTTTGCAAAGACAATTTGAGATTTCAGGTATAAACACACACTTATTGCTGTTAATCATGTAGGTCCAACTCACAGCCATATAAATAAACACTGAGTTTGACTTATTTACACAAGATAGGAAAAGAAAGATCTATTCTATAACTCAGTCTAATATAATGCTGCAAACCCCAAACTGACATAAGGCTGCAAGATAGCTCAGAACTGGCAACCGCATGGGAATGACACTACAAAGAATGGTGAAAAAAAGTAGGCATTATTATTCTCAGATTACACACTTGCTACTGTATTTCAGGTGCATGCACCACGTTATTGTGATGAATCAGATACTGCTGTTCTTTGTTAACCCCTTTGTTTTACAAAGCAGGCAGAGAAAAAGGCAAGGTGTAAATCCCTTCCCATCAGTCCCCTTCCACCTCCCACTCTGTTCTGAACTGCAGATGGAGTTTCCCCCAATTCTAACAGAGCAGGTGCCACTAACAAACCAGAATACAATCCAGTAAGATCTGCCAGTATAAAATCCTCTATAGTTTTAATATTGGTTTAATTAGGAACAAATGTACCTTCTTCTGTGCGAGATTCCTCCTGCACATGAGCAAGAAACTCCTCCAGTTTCCACCTCTAGCCTACCACACCATTGTTCCCCTGGTGCTTCAGAAGTCAAGACTGGAATGGCTTTGGTCTGAAATCTCTTGTTTTTGTACAAGCCAGGAACTCTTGTCCATTTAAGAGGAAAGATAAAAACGCAAACGTCACATCCGCCTGATTCTCAAGACAATAGATTAAATTGCTATCGTGGAAATCAGGCACTCTTAATTGCCAGGAAGGTACAATGAGGGGAAATAGTTTTAAAAACTGACAGATAAAGTCTTTGAAATACATTTCACATGTGTATGTGTGACAAATCTCACTGGCTGAGCCAACAGGCAGCATATTTATTTGACAGAATGTTATTCAAAAGGAATAGTAGGATGCTCCACACCTCAAAGGTCATAGAATCATTAAGCCTTTTTTCCTAAACAACTGCCTTAAAGGAGAAAGAAAAATTCAGAGCTAGTAATGCCCTGGGTTTATTCTCTGGGTGCAAACATACTTGAATTTTGCCACCTTCTATCAGAGCAACACACTTGATCCTTGAAATGTTCCTCTGGAACAACACATGGTAACAAGTTAATCCTGCTCGAACTTGTTTGCAGAGTGGGCACCAAATTTATGGGCATGTGTACAGCACTGAGCAAAACCACACAAAAACCTGAGTTTGTCAAGTGTTACTTGTCTTTCCCTGTCCCATTTCCCATATTTTCAATAACTCTCATATTCTCTCAATAACTACTAGGATTAACAAAGGCCTTAGGAGGCAACACATTTCCCAGCACTGACTGGGAATTGTTCTCTCCTCTTGGATCCAGCTGCCACATCTCAGCAGGTCCTTCCTAGCCCTGAGAGCCTGAACATGAGTGATCCCAGAGAGATGTTCCCTAAACCTTTCCTCATGGGAATGCCAGCACTACTCAGGATCGGGGGAATTAGATCTTCTATCACCATGGTCTCTTGTCATCTTTTCAGTTCTAATCCTTCCACTTCCTGAGCTCCAAATAATTCACTTCATTTGGCAACTTCCTCTCACAAATCTAAATCCAGCAGGGATTTGATTTGCACTTTTTTGTTTGGCACATAAGGAAGGTAGAGTGAGAATACCTGGAAAAATTCCTTAAAAATGAGAACAATGCTGGTTCAGATAAGCAAGATACTGTGATGCTCCTTCAGCATGTTAGCAACTTTGGGGAACACAATAAACAAAATTAATTGAGATAGACATATAAGGAACAAACATCCTATTTTCACCTTGACTCTTTTTTCTTCACCCCCACAAAAAAAATGAAATGGTAATTAAAGAGTATGTTTATTCATTGATATTGTACATTGTTCCTGCACAAAGCTTTGTGATGGCTGGGCATTTCTGACAGTAGTTTTCCAAGTGGTACACCTGAGACACGGGAGAAAATACATAAGCAACCATGAAGTGTTGCCAAAAAATTCTATAGTCCATTCTTGGAAACAGAACAGGAAAGACTTCTGAGAAAAATTATCTATAATACTGTTTTCATTGCTTTGTTCAAATACCATGTTGCATGCAACAAGTCTTAGCCCTGCTACAAGTATATTTGAACTGAAGGACTCTGTCCTGGACAAAGTCTGTTTGCATGAGAATCACCTAATTTCTGCAGCAAACTGCACTGATTGATTTTATAGAATCTAAAAAAAAGTGTTCCTGGCATCCAAAGTAAACAGAAACCCCAAATGCCACATCCTCAGATGCCAGACAAAAATCAAACAGAGAGTGCACTCAGAAATGTAGGAAAAGACAGAAAGGGAAAAGTTAAAATTATGATCAGAGGTAGGAAGCAACTTCTCTGTGAGCAGAAGAAATTTCCAGCCTTGGAAAATCAGAGAAATTATAGAAAGTCCTTGTGTGTCCTATCACAAGTAGCACAGAGAAGGAAGGGAAATCAGTGCTCCTTTCTTTTCCCAGGTAAAGTCTGGGAGCGATCAATGAAATCCTCAGGGGGTTGGTTGCCTTTAAAGCACCTAACTGGAAAGTCTCAGCACAGGTCACAGTGTCAAAAAGGAGTCAGCATCACAGGGATCAAATCTCAGGGATCAAGTGATGAATCAGAGACAACTTTTGGCTTAGAAAGTCTTTACCCTGCTGTGTATTAGAAGCAGAAATCCCAGCTTTTAATGTTACACTTTATTTCTTCTTTTTTCCTAAGCACATGCTGCTAGCCACCAGAATCCTACCTTTTGGTCAAAAAAACCCCCAACCAAACAAAAAACAAACCAACAAAAGCACCCAAATAAAATAAAATAAACAGCTTTCTTTATCCTATCCCAGTCTGCAAGAAGATACGTTTCAGTGTTTTTCCACAAGTGAGATTCAAGTTAACCTTTCCATTACAGATCCAACACTGAAACAATGCAAAAGGACCAGGAAAGGGTGAAAAAAACCCCAAAAACAACAAAAACAAAACACACACACACAAAAAAAAAAAAAAGTGCTAAAGCTCTAGTTCCTATGAATTGCAGGGGCTTTAGTGCATTTTGGGGGTCATCAGTGCTCAGCTCCTTTTCCTGGCATAGTTAACGATCCACGGTTTACAAAAAGGCTCCCTCCGAGAGAATGGGAGGCACTTTCATTTTGCATTTGAAAGCCTCCGGACATCCTTTCACAAGCTGGGAAGTTCACAAGGCAAAGCAAACATCTGAACACCCTCCTGACTGGGCAGGGAAGGGCATTATCCAAGATAATCCTTGTTACCGATGTAACTCCTCCCCTGGTGGCAAGATCACGGGATCCCCAATTTCACAGCCCTTCCTGGGGCCCGCTTTTAGTGTCTTCCTGGAAGAGCTTGGAGCAGGCACTCACTGCTCTCTCTCTTTGACTTGTTAATGTCTTCTACCTCCACCCCGAGCTGAAATTCCCTGCATACAGAGAGCCAGCCAAGGCCAGTTCAACTATTTCCTCCCCCACCCCTGGAATTGTGTTTTTCCTATTTTTCCCTCCCTACTCCCAACTTGTTAAAACTCTATAATCTTATTGGTTTATAGGGTGTATGTATAGGCACAAGATTTTGTAAGCAGGGTACCCAATGCATCCATGTTATTCACAATTATCCTGTGGGAGGTTTTCCATTAATGGAGCCTGTTCTGGAGAGAACAAAACATTTCAGCATCTTTGTCATAATTCAGCATCAGCACTGACATCAGACACCAACCACTCCACCAGCACCACAAAATCACAAAATCAGGCTGCTGAAGAAAAACAAACCAAAAGCATAAAATGCCAAGGAATTTTTCCATTAATATAATATGAGAATGGCAGCCTGTATTATGCAGCATGACATTGGGTCAGTTTTCCAACTCTGTGCTTTGAAAGAAGTTTGTCCCTCCCCTTAGGATTAAATTTGTCCAAATGCATGGCTGCTGAAATGTCTTTAGATGAAACCATGCAAATAACGAGTAGCCAACACTTCTGGGCTGCAGGTCTGTAAAACAGTTGCAGTAACAATTCGCCTTGTGACTCTGTAGATTCAGTAGAAGAATTAATTACTAAATGAGCCAGTCACCCTCAGATACACAGAGCTCTCCAAATCTCAGATAAGAAAAATATCCTCAGTTCGTCTTTTAACTTTTAACCTGAGGTTTAATCAAGCATAATAAATGCATGCATGTGCAGATATATACCAATACATGCACCTGCCTGCATAGATCCACTAATTAAATTTGTCCTGACCAGAAAATATTAATATACTCAGAAAGGAGGAAAAATAAACAGGAACAGCCAAAAGATGGGAAGTATCCCCTTCATGTGGGGAGACAGATGAAAATAAATAGGGGAGGGAAGCCTTCTTTCTCATGTTTGTGTTCTTACAAAAAAAAAGTTCTGATTTTGAATCACCTATCTCATAAGTACCTGTGATTCTAGTCCTAAATCACAACTGATCATGTATATAAACCCAGGAATTGCAGCAGTTATGGCAACTGAAACAAGAGCCACAGTTTCCCAGATGAGAATGAAAAAGCCTGAGTGGTTATTTTTGCAGAGTGAGACTTTACCATTACAGAAGGGAGCAAACACGACCCCGTGCTGCTGCTTTGAGAAGCAATTTCACCCCTCTCCCCTCCGTGTAGTACAACAGAAACAATACTTTGTGTATTTGCATCACAAGCATGTAAGCAAGGATAAATTAATTAACATCCTCTGCTCCACGAACAGGGCTGGTCTAGGGCCCAGGGAGATTCGCTAATTAAGAAGTTTACTAATGACAGACTTCCTGAGATGCTCCTGAACAAGCACAGGTTTCCTTCCAGGGTCGCAAGTGTTATAAAATTCCCAACTCAGGAGCCAGCTGGAGCTTCTGCGTTCAAGGCTGACCCCTGTAGGTTTGTCCCAAATTAATTATTTTTCAAACAAGAACAGCACCAGGGATTCATTTAACATTTCAACACAACTGTTAGCAAACTGTTCTGACAATTAAAACCACACCACATTAAAAAACACTTGCTGTAACTCAGGTTTCTGCTAGCCCAAGCTTCAGACAGCACATTAACAGAAATTTAAGACACTTCTATTACCATGTTTTCTCCACATGCCTTCCTGGACAATGAGTTCAAGACAATTCCCCACCATCTGCTTTTCAAGTTCAATGAACTGAGCTCCCAGATTGCCTCTCTAAAGTGCATTTCTCCCCATTTTTTACAGTTTTCACAGCTCATCTCTAACTCCAGATACCAGAGCTGCGGCCAGGTTTAAATATTTAAAACTGCTGCTATTCCTAGAATGCAGCATCATCCACATCCCTTCCTCCCTTCACCAGCATCTCCTGCCACTTCTGCAGCTGAAATAGCATAAGGCAAAGATAGATACTACCAATAATTAGAAGGGTAAATTATCATTTGGTAGCATATAACCAATAAGATGACCACGCAGTTGTTGGTGTTTTCTACTCACCTAAATGATGGTATGTCAAAATTTAAAGGTGCCTAAACACCTTTAGGCACCTAATGCATGCATTATTGCATTAATACAATTTGCCAAAGTTGTGATCTCACTAAAGATTTGTCAGTTTTGTTATACATTGTGTTTTTCATAAGCCCATCAAAATTCATTTAAAAAACCCTCAAGCAGCATAACAAATACTAATCTATCAAGCAAAAAGTTGAAAAAGCTTGGAAATAGTGCTATGAATTCCACTGAACTGCAGAGAGATGCCAGTTCCCATTGACGAATATGGTGTTTCTGAAAGTCTTCACCAGGAAGGATGATCTTCGTCCCTTCAGATTGAAATTTGACCTATGGATATTCCTTGCATTACCTTAAACATTTATAGCATTATCTTAATCCCTTTTGAAAAGGAAAGAAGTCACATCCATACAAAAATCTATCTCAGTCATTTTTGTCATCTTAAGAAAGAACCAACTCCAAGAAAACTCAGATCGCCAAGACAAAAATCACGTGCTTCTCTCTCTGAAAGGCTGATTTACCCCAGTACAAGACAGAGCATGTTACTCATTGTGGAGGACAATTAAGTCCCAGAAACATTCACTGCTCTGCTGGGAACAATTGACACCATTATGTGATCAACAAATCTGTGTCTTATGCACATTCCCCACCACCACCCTTTTTTTCTTGCAGTCATCCAATATAAGCACAAGGAGTCGGGGGGGCAGGGGGAGAAGGAAAAAGGCAAAAAGCTCAGATGGTGACATTTTCCTTCAGTTCCTGCTTTTTCCTCATGTATTGGTTATACAGTACATATCCTAAAATCACTAGAAAAGATATCAATCCCAAAACAATACAAGGACTCTGAAATCTTAGAATATTAATTGGCTCTCCCATATGCCTTTTGACTTTTTTCTACCATCAAAGATTAGCATTTATAAGATTTTCTCCAGAAATATGAAGGGTAGAGACTTCAAGATGAAAGACAAAGCCAAGACATTCACAAGAACTCTCAATCCCCACACTGAACATCTAAAAAAAAAAAGATAAAACTCTCCAAATACTCTACAGTTCCAAAACATCAAGCGGGTTGACAATACAGATAATACAGGGGTTGGAATCATAGACTATCCTGGGATCATGGAATCAGCCTGGTGTCACCCTAATTCCCTTTGTGCCCAACCCATGAGCCAGGTACTCACCCCTCACAGACTGGAGGTAATGGAGAAGGTGTGTGTGTTTCTCCACTGGACTGTTCCTAAAACTATGGAACTTTATAGAAATTGCATTAAAAATACCCTCTAAGTTTGACTTGATTAAAAAAAATACACCAAGCAGTCCAATCTTTTTCCATTTGGCATGAGACAAGAACTGTATAAAACTGCATAAAAATTAGTTTTTGAACATCTCAAAGGTTAGTGATATCTTGAGGTCACTATTTTATGAGCCCATTGCCAAAGATTTTATCTTTAGAAGCAAAATAAAAAGTATTTTTTTGTGCGTTTGAATAACAAAATCATGGCCATAAATTATTCAGAAAATACAAAACAGTTAAAAATTAGGGTTCCTTTCTTTGTCAAACAGAAGTAATCAGATCATATTCCTTTCTCCTTCTCTTGCCTAGCAGAAAAATGCAAGGTATTCAAAGGAACAGTGCCTGAGGATATTTGCAAGCATGATTACATCTGTATATTTAATTGGCTTTTTACTTCTGTTCACATCCTGCTGGTTCAAACCCAAAGAGTTCTGCAAGTCCTCAGGTCCCAAGGCACCTACACTCCTGAGTTATCAATCCCAGCAGTCTCCCAGGCTTTCTGGAAGGACAGATTCACACATGGATACGGAGAGATCTCGGGAAGGTTAAGGCAGATTTTACAGAATACACAGAATGGCAAAAGTCAGGTTTAATTTGAAGCTGGTGAGAGTGCACCCACCCTTGGGACTTGGTATTCTGGTGGATTACCATGTTGGCTGCAGTGCCTTTCCTGCTCTTTCCCATCCCACCTTCCAACACTGGCCATGAAAGTCATCTTCCCTCAAATTTCCTTCAGAAAATGAACACCAAAGGTTCCCAAAAGTGAAGTCACCTTCAGCCATTTTACTTCAATACAGACTATTTAATTAACATGCTGTGACCACCATGCATTCACCATTCCATGTATTACTCTCATTTTTTCCTCTCCTTGTTCCCCTGATTTAGGAATCACATCCCAGCTCATGTCATTGCTCTCAGGTGACAGGAGGCAGAGATGCACAGTAGGCACTGCTAGGGCAGGTGCTACA
Organism: Prinia subflava; assembly: GCF_021018805.1. Taxonomy (NCBI): domain Eukaryota; kingdom Metazoa; phylum Chordata; class Aves; order Passeriformes; family Cisticolidae; genus Prinia; species Prinia subflava. The sequence goes on along the minus strand of NC_086250.1, from coordinate 9,287,281 downwards.
CTCATTGCACAAAGACAATTTTATAGCCATTACAGTGAAAGCAGAAGTGCCACAACTGCTTCCAGGGAGCATTTTCCCTCACTTACAAGTAATGAGCAGCCACTAGTTTAATTACTACTATAAGGCATAAACTAAATCAAGTTTCACCTCAGCATGAGGGAGAAGGAGAATTTCTTTACCTTGGGGGTGGCAGAGCACTGGGACAGCTGCCCATGGAGAGTGTGTGGAGTCTTCCTCTCTGGGGACATTCCAAACCCACCTGGACACATTCCTGTGTCACCTGCTCCAGGTGACCCTGCCTTGGCAGGGGGGTTGCACTGGGTGATCTCCTAACATCCCTTCCAGTACTATCCCGTGATTCTGTAAATAAACTACTTCTTTAACATGTAGAGCCATCAATTACTCTATACAGGATGGTGGCAAAAATACAACAACTTCTCTGTAAATAAAAAACATTGAAAATATTTTATAGCCATTATATGACATTATACTATAGGCATTTGTTGGAGGAAACAGGAAGAGAAAGCAAGAACAATACCTTTTCATTCTCTAAATCAGGACCACAGTCACATCTTGTTTATTAAAAGACAATATGGAACTTAGTTCTCATGAACACACACTGATTTTCCTCCAGACTCAAAAGAATGGAGCCAATTGCATAAATCTCAAACTGAAAACACCTTCCACATTACATTTTATTTATAAAGAGGAAAGAAAAGGAGTATTATTTCTTATTAAAGAATTTTATTTATAAAGAGGAAATAAAAATACCTTTATTTTAGACCCCTAGGAGCACCTACAAGACCCACAGCCCAGTGTCTTACCATGTTAAGACCTGCACAAACTTAAGACAAAAAACTGTCCAAACCAAAGCATCAGCAGGAAGACCACAGAAAGAAGGCTTGAGAAAGGAAGTTATGCAAAAAAAAATTACACAGATCATTGAGCAGACCTCAGCATGACTTGGGAATCTACTGCTTTTATAAGTAAATTTGGCTTTAAATATTTTAACACTACTTTCAGCTATTTGTAGCTCCGCAGTCTTAAACGTGTAACTTGAGTTAAAGTGAAAAGGGCTGTTCAGAGGAGGCAAAGCAAAGAAAGCATTCCTCAAGGAAAAGCTGGAAAGCACTGGAGCCTGAATTTCCAGTAACTACAACCAGCAAGTAACTAGACTAGCATTGGGAACTACAAAATTAGTAAGCTACAGATTTAATCCTTCCAGAAACTTAAAAACATCCAGCTGCCATATTTTTAAGCACCAGAAAACATCTCATATGATGTTTTATTATGTCCAAAGCTCTGTGTGCCACTGAACTGTGGAAGGGCTCTGCCTTGACAGTGGTTCTGGGGCACTGAACTCAAATTCATGCTGAGCTTCTCCCTGCGGGACCAGACTCTTTCAAAACTCTTGGCTCCTGGCTGATAGCTGGGAATTAACAGCACTGGAAAGTAAAATTCAAAATTTCCTGAAGGTAGGTACTTAAAGCCCATTTTTCAGCCTGGTTTAAACTTTATTTATATACATATTTTAATATATATTTAATTTCTCAGCCACTTTTGACCAAATCAAGGGGGTTTATGTGCTTCCTCAGCAATTTTGGGGGAAGAGGGAATCTTGTTCCCAAAAAAGTAAAGCTCAAGCACCCACTCAGTACTTACCAGCATTGCCTCACTACAAACAAGTCCGTGTTTGGGTTTTTTCCCCTGACTGTAGTTTGTAAACAAAGGAGGGATATTTAACTCTGCTACTGTTCCCAAAATTATTTATATATAAACAGACATTTTTAACGCTCCATCTGGAAAAATCTGATATGGGATTTGCAAAGTTCCTGTCCTGCCCCTTGATCAAAGAGGAAGAAGCTCAGAAGCACAAAGTCTGAAAAGTCCCATTAGACCTGAACTGAGCTAAGTGGGGGGGACAGGGAATTAGATAATTTCGCATTTCCAGAAAGTTTCCATCCCAGTTTGGGAGGCCTCCTGAGATCCCTAGGAGTCTAATCAAGCAGTCTGCTGAAAAAAAAGGGAACTGGGCAAGGGGACAGATGGATACCTGAACCAAAGGTGCCACAGGCACATCCTACCTCCTGAAGATCTAGAATCTTCCAGTGATAATACTAGAAAGCCTCTGACCAACCCAGGAACCACAGCTCCTGTGGTTCACAGCTTCAAACAGTACCACAGTGTCCCTTCTCATCAATTAATTTGCTTAACAAGTAATGTACCAGGAGAACAAGGAGGTTGTTTGAAGGACTCATGGTGGGGACAAAGGAAGGCTTGTGGACTTCCCCAGAAATGCCACTCAACAATGCAGGAAGATAAATCTCATACAGATGTTCTGGACAGTATAACGCTTACAGCTGTTCTCAGTCTGGTTTTATCTGGTCACTGCTGCATTGTACCGGAACTGAGCAGTTCAGCGGCACCATAAAATGCAAATACTACTCACAACATTTATCCTGACAAAGATTAAAGTGTGTGATGGCAGGGTGATCTGCTCAGGCCATCACCTCATAAGGGCAAAAGGGCAAAACAGAACTGGAATGGTGGCTTGACTGCAGGGACTGCCAAGGACATGCCAGTATTGGGTCACTAATTTCTGTGCTCCTCCTGTCTACCAGGAATTTTTGTTTCCTATTTTTCATACAGTGCAAATGATTTGGAGCTGACACCTTGATGCTGTTTTCAGTTTGTGCAGTGCTTAAAGTGGGGACAGGGTCCACAACCCCGCCTTACAAATAGCATCACTAGCATACCACGCAGGGAATTAAAAAAAAAAACCTAAAACAAAACAAAACAAAGCTAAAACTGAGCTCTGCCACACTGAACCTGTCAAACTTAATCCCGTGGAATGGAGGGAAGGTAAAGCCTTTGCAAGTGATGAAAGACACATTCATACCTAGGCTAGAGTTTACAGCCACCAAGGAGCTAATCACACAAGTGACATAAATCCAAGTCTAGACAAAGCTTTGTACACTGAAAGGAGTAAAAACGCAGTGCCATAGCATGAAATACAGCTTCACACCCTTCAATAGCAAACACTGGGACTATTTCAGAGAAGATTTTAAGCACCAGAGGTTCATGCTGACTGCCCCCCTCCTTGTCAACACACCAAGAGCTCCTCAGATAAAAATCTACCAAGGCCACCTCAGTTATTTACAAAGGTCATTTTGAATATTTGTGGCCCAACATTTTGAGAACCTGCATTTGTTAGCTATTGCTGTGAAAACATGATGGTCTTCAACTGTATTTTCTAGAAGTCCTTTACAGCCTCATTACCAGACCAGCCAATGGCCCTGATTCTTGCTCTCTCTGACCATTTTAAGCAATTAACACATCCTAGGATGCCTCATGTGGGAAATAACAGAAAGTGCTGCACTAAGCAAGAAGAGGGAGCATGGCAGGTCAAGAAACATGAAAAGAACGAGCACAAAGCCAAAGCACTGTGTGTCCCACACAGTCACTGCCAGGAAGCCAGATACTCCAAAATAGTCAGCCAGGGTTAAAGAATTATCCTGAACTATCTTCAAAAATCACATGTATCTGTACAAAACAGCAATTTTCAAAAATCCTTGTTCATGGGAAGGTAAGGATGGGCAGCAATATTTTTTTCCCCAGTGTTAAAGAAATCTCCAAACCCAGGGCCTAACAAGATGCTATAAATGCCAACTGCTGAGAAGCAAGAAATGTGGAGTTAGAGATTGCTTTGTGGGGAGATGAATACTTTAAATCCATTCTGTTCAATGGGAAGCGGGAATAAATCTAAGTTTCTCTTGCTGGGTGCCCAGCAGTCATTTCCAGCCTTAGTAAACCATTTCTACCAGAGTAAGAGAAGAAAACAGAGCAGAAGGAGCCCAGCCCAGCCTCAAGCACCCCAAGCTTTCCAGCCCAGCTGGAAAGAGGGAGGAGGGACAAGTTCTGAGGGCTTTCCCCTGCCAGGACTTTTCTCCCTGGCTCCTCACTTTTCCTACTCTTCAGCAAGAGTGTTGTTACCCTTCTGCAGCTCCTGCTGCCACAGAACCAGTCTTGCTGTGGGAAGTATCTTGGCACATCTTCAGATCCATGGAAAATTCCCTTTCTGACAGGCACGAGCCCCTGCAGTGTCATGAGACCAAGTCCAGCAAGGGCCAGATTAAATCTGAGGTTTATTAATACCAATTTTGAGCCGAGGGTTGAACTCAGAGCTGTCTTTGCTCACCAGAAAGCCCAGGATGTGTCAGGGTGAGGTTGCTCTGAAGCACAACTATATTTGCTATAATCCCAGATCACATGCTAGTGTATTAAGATATAAAAATGTCTTTGAACTTTTAAATTTATTTCCTGGATTTCTTTTTGGTACTGATTCAACACCGATACTAGGATTGGTGTGATAAGAGAAGGAAGTTACATTATTCTAACTGTGCAAATCCAATTCTAGCTGGTTTGGGGGAATATTTTCTCTGCACTTTTAAGTGTGAAGTTTTAAAATGACAAGAACACACCTGGATTTGCATCCAGTGGAAAAGTACCTACTGGGCTGCTCCTAGCTGTGCTGAGGAGCCCTTGAAATGAAAACAAACCAACCACAAATCACACTAATGGGAAGGCTGTCACATCTGGATGCAACCCTAGGAATGAAATATAATAGGAGAAAAGAAATATTTGCTTTAGTCCTAGACACATAAAGTAAATCATCTGCAGAGAGAATGACATTCCTCTCCTCCCCTTCATCCCAAACGTGAGATCAGTTCTATTGATGTGAATAAAAGGAAAGAGAAAAGAAAGACAAACCCATAACACAACAGAACAGCTGTATATTCCTTGCAGACTATATGTATCTGTTACATACATGAAACAATTATCTGGAAAATCAGACACCTCAGTTCAGATGCAAGTTTTCCACAGATTCCTTGGAGAAACTGGGGTGGGGCTGTTCCATATAGAAGGCATTTTGTTACATTACATATAAACATCTGAGGATTGAAATATTCACAGTTTCCTGACCTAGTATCTCAAGCTGGACACCTAAGGAATAGAAAGTCTCCCAGCCTGGATTTGAAGCTCCTCAGAAGGCACAATTCCCCCTCTTCATTCCCCACCAATTCCTGACCAGGTCACAGCAGCCAAGGCAAGGCAAAGAGCTGCCCCCATTTAGGTGCATGGCCCCTGACTTTGAAAGAACCAGAACATATTAAATGACAAAAAAAAAAAAACCCTACTCATAATATCCATCACAAATATCATATCATTGCAGTGGGGTTTTTAGCCTTGTTTGTAGATCATCTAATCCCAGGCTCGAGCCTGGTGCAATCAAGCACTTGAACAACACATATTTAGATGTCAAAATTAACAACTTTGAATTACATGTGGAGACTTTTTGAAATATGAATTTTTAATCCAGGTACTCAAATAGGATGTGGGACTTCCCTAGAAGTTTTGCTTCCAAGTAGCAGCTGAGCAGTGGAAAACCCAGCTTTGACACACTTGTTAGTTCTGTGGATAGAAAAGAATAGCTGTGTAGTCAGACCTCACAGCCTTCTGAAGAATATATTCCAGTCATCCAGAGCTCTGGTATCTGGCAGATCTTCAATCTCACATACTTGCTGACTATCCTAGTGTGCTCCAGGATAATGCTGAATTATGAACCCAGCCCTTTGCACAAAGTATTCCCGTATTCTTTTCAAAAGACTTCCCTCCTCCACCCAGAAAGTTAAAGAAGCGATTCAAACCCTGCTGTGGAAATACAAAGTTTGTGTTTTAGCTAAGACGAGTGCAAAGCAGGGAGAGCAGAATTTTATAGAGAAAAAGGGGATAAACCAACAGCTCTGATGAGAAATTAGAGCAGGGAGGGTGCTGAGGCTACATGGGAAAAAAACCAAGAAAAAAAAAAAAAAAAAAAAAAAAAAAAAAAAAAAAGGGCTATGTGTCTCATCCTTTCCATAAAAAGAATTGAGAGCAAAATACTCAGGAAATGACATTTTCAGGCAGAGTGACACTTGCTATGCCCTAAACTGCAACCTCAAGCCATAGCCACAGAGAATATGCTTACTCCTGGCACATGACAGGCATCAGGATATCCATGCCAGGTAAAAGGGTGCCATTCTGCAGGGAAAATTCTGCTGGTCTCTTCATTTCCAGGTGGAGCCACAGTAAATCCATTGTTACAACTCACACCACACTCGATTGGTTTCTGATCTATTTCCATTCCGGTCTCTCCATTACCTTTTATGATTGCTAAAGTCACAAAAGTAATCTTAAAGAAAATTAAACACACTTTTCAGATTATTTTCTGTGATTTGTGTCTGAATAAAGATACTTGGCAGAATCTTCAATCTTAGCAATTCCAATTCAGCCTTTAATTCCAAGTATAGAAACTTAAATTCAGATAACCACACACCTGAGTCATTGCTGAGCATTGTTAAGAGACCCTTATTTTTAATGAGAGCAAAGTATGGTGATTTGAGGACATCTGAGCACTACAGCCTAAAGTCAATACCAAACTCTGTGACTGAACAAAACAAACCCTTTCTTCCTTTATATAGAGCTGGTAAGTTAGAAATTCCAGCCAAACATTCCCTCAAGTTTCTATGATGAGTCACACCAAACAGTGGTTACCTTCATGGCAACAAGATTCTATGCAAGTAACAGAAGGTAAAAATGAAATCACTAAAAAGAACCACAAATGCACAGTATTTATGCAAGACCCATAGTCACACTTAATATTAACTAGATATGTCAGGTTTTACACCATATTAGAGACCATAGCTAGACAGGCAGAACTGAGGTTCATTCTGTGTACAGGTGTGTCAGATACATAATAGGTTATTTTCAATTTTCAGGAACAAGCTGACATGCTATAAATCAAACTCCAATACCAATGTACTCACAAGGAACCACACAAAGCCCCCAGACAAGTAGGATAGCAGTATTCTATTAGAAAGGTGATTTATTACTTGGCATTTCTTGAAGTTTCACAGCTATTAATAGACTAGAATCCATGCCAGTTTTGAGACACACCTCACAGTCTGCCTCTGCCTACTGGCATTTGAAGACTTGGTTGTTAAAGTTAAAAATTTCACTCTTCTTTTTCCCAAGACTCCCTAAAAGGTCTACTGCTCCTATTTATTTTTTTTTCTCAGGTCTGGATTATCCAGGTCTAGGTCTATTTTATTTGAAACCTTTATCCTCCCTATGATCTGAAGAAACTACTCCTCCTTCCTCCATAAGGATTTTTCACAGGCTTTATTAAAGCAGCTAAAATATTTTTAGAAAATAAGAATACCTAGTCTAGCTCTGAAAAAGCACACCTTCAGTTATCTCAAAAGATTTCTGAAGAGGAAATAATTCCCCTCTGCTTCAGTTATATTAATTATTAACATCTTTCTCCCTCAGTATTATGGCTATGTGCAGTATAAGTATAATTTCAAATTTAATAGCAAGCTGAACAAGATGACTTCTTTAATCAAACCCAAAGGATTTGAATTATGTCAATGCAAAAAGAACCAAAACAACATAATGATGCTTCTTTAAAACCTCTTTAATTTCTCAGGTGGTGATTCATTTCAGAAAATATTACAAGAATTAAGATAAGAGAACAAACCAAACTTCAGATGTAGCGAAGTCAAGGGTGCCTCCTTACAAAAAAAATAAAATTAAAAATGCACATGCCATTTCTAAGGAGGCTTTCATTCATTGCTTCATTAGATAGGTATGAAAGAGATGATCTTCAATTATGCCTTACCTTGACCCTTGTTTTTATCCATCCGTTTCATCAGAGGTTTAATCAAAGGAGGTCCTGGCATTGTGGTTGTCAGTACCAAATTTAAACCCACCTACAGGCTCACCAAACAATCAAAAGTCTGATAATTTTGCTCCACAAAAGAAAGTTTCACGCGTTATGTCAACATATGATGTAAGTAGAGTAAGAGCCTTTTAAAGGAAAATTTTCTGTTTAACACAACTCAAGCTGAAACTGAGAGAGGAAGAAACATAATGCCAAGGCTTTAAAAACAGCCCTAATTCTCTGAAAATCTTCCTATAGAAACAAACCTTCCTAAAGAATACCACAGGGTATGTGCTGGTCCAGCTCCCTTCAGGAGGGTTTAACTAATCATCATTTAATTAATGGTGATTTGGAGCACTTGGAGAAGTGTGGTCATCATTTCAAGGCAGTGTGATTCGTAACAAGAAACACAGGAGAATAATTGTAAGCCATAGTATACTGAGGTAAATATGTTTATATTTACTTCATTATAAACATGTTTACTTTGCTCTAGATGTATTTACTTTACCCACCACATCTTGTCTTTGAGGAGAGGATGTTACCTTGCCCTGATGGTATCATATGGAAAAGGGAAAGCATGTTTAGCAATCTGTTCCTCCTTGAATATCATTCTTTGATGTTGATTTATTGAAAATACACTCACTGACAGAATACTGAGCAATCAGCTCGAGTTTGGTGTGACCTCCCTTGTCCAAACTGGATCACAACATCCAGAGTTTCCCCACCTTGGCTTTTACAACTTTTACCTATTCTAAATAGCAGACAGTACATGATGTGTTCCTTTTCCATGCTATTTGCTGAAGTCTTAAAATTCTTTCCAAGAAAGGTGGGAGTTGTTTCCATTTTACAATGCTCAAAGCTCATAGATTGATTGTAGCAGCCTTATTTCTCACTTCTGCTCTGGAAGACACAGATTGGTTTGCCTCAAGCAGGTCTTGATGATCTATGCTTCTCAGTTTCAATCACTGAATTAAAAAAATAAGTGCCCAAGGAAGCACAGGCAACAAAAGAATCGAAGCAGATGGATTTCAGCTTCCAAGATCACATCCATCACCTGTACAAAGTCTCCTGCAAGAGCTTCCCAGCTCATTTACATTTGACAACAGCAATTGCGATTGCTCAAAGGCTCTGAAATGCTGAGAGCAGCAAAGGTATCCATCCTATCATGCTTTTCATAGCAGCTGGGGCTAAATAAATTACATAACATGTTGCATATACTCACTGGAGTCCTGCCCACTACACTGCCCTCCACACTGACAGCATTAGAAATAAACAAAGGGAAAGAGGGCAACACTATGACATTGGCATTATTCATCAAAGTCTGAGAAGATACTCAAGTACCTCCTGGTAATTTTGGAGATAAATGCTCACCTGCACTTTGAAAGATGGGTCCACAAAAAGCACATTCTGTCAGCTGTTTTTCAGCATGTAAAATAGGTTAGAAGCCTCCCTTGCATTAAAAGATAAGCTGCAGCCCAACACCACTGGCAACTAAAGCCCAATTAAAGCCCTCTTAAGTTTTCTTACACATAATAACAACAGGCCTCCTGTGACACCGGCTGGGATGACCCATACGCTGTGGTCTAAAGCAGCAGTTTCCACTTGCAAATCTTGAACATCGTTCCAGGCTTGCAGAAAAAAAAATGAAGTAAAAAAAGAGATGCTGGTGGAAAGGGGAAGTGATTTTTCACAGGCTTTCCAAGCTATGGAGCAATCTGTGGTGTAATCAGCAGAAAATGACCAGAGGACACAGATGCTGTAACCAGAAATATTTGGAAACCCTATTCTTGCACATTTGACCATCTCACAGAAGTTATTTAAGTCAATGACCTCACTAGAATGGCAAAAATAGCTTATTTTGAAATATAGATCTGTACCACTTTTTTTTCTCAGAGACTTCACATGACATCTTAAGAACTGACAGCTTCAAAGGAGCAATATTCACAACTTCTGTTCAGCAATATTTCCTCCTCAGTTCTCAAGACAGTTAGAAGAAACTGAAGGGAGAAAAGGAAAACCACCAAGAAAATATGAGAAGAGTTTAAGAACTGAATTGGAGTGGGGCAGGTAAGGAATAAGAAAGAGAAATCAATAGAATAAAACACAAAGTTCAACCCTACAAGCAGCTATTTTTAAATCCGTACACTGTAGGCAAAGCATAGCTGCTTTAATTACTAAAGAGTGAAATGCAGGCTTAAAACCAATGTTTGGAAAATGAAGTTGAAAACAAACCCAGAAAACAAAATCAACCTGTCTAGTCCAACATTATTAGACCTGTGTTGGAATATATGTTTAGATCAGCTCCCTCAGATGAGTGCTAGTTCAGAATTAAAAATTATTTAACTTCACCTGCTGGTGCTGTGTGGTTACCCCTAAATAAAATCCTCTTCCTTGCAGACAGGTTGCTTAGGGAGGAAGTTACTCTGCAATATCTTCTCTAAAATAGCCACTAAATAATTAAATCCTGCTAATTTTGAGTGAGGACAGAGATTAGGGAGCTTTTTTCTGTGCCAAAACAAATCCTAATATTAAACCATTCCTGCTAAAAATGAAAAACATCTAGTAATTTATTTTTTAAAAAATTTTTATGTATGGCTTTTTGAGGTTTTGGATTTTATTTTTTGTTGCTGTTGTTCTTGGCATTTGCATAAAGAAGGCTTATTCTCTTTCTGAGAGGACAGGAGGAAGAATGTCCTGAAACACTTCTGCATAACTGAAAAACGGAGTGGAAACATCCTCCTTTCTCTATTGTTGAACATTACTGTTCCAGCTTTCTTAAACTGACTGAAAATAACCCCCCAACATTTCAAAGCTCAGTTCCATCACTAATGTTTCTAGTTAGTTATGAAGAATATTTACACTTATACATACAAAAGAATTTATAAATACAGTTAATTGAGATTCTGCCAGAGTGTTCAGATTACTTTGCACCAGAAATTTAAATTGTAAAATTCTTAATGGAACCATGAATCTGATTAAAAATAATATCTTGACAATTTCCTAGTCATCCACCTGACAGCACTGGGAAGAACAGCCTGAGAACCTCCCTAACCTGTGCTTTGTGGATCCATGAAACTGGGACTGCCAGGGGAATTTGAGGAAAACACCTAGAAATCGTCCTCAGGCTGGAACCTGAGACAAAGACCAGAAATATTTTCAGATTTGAGATCATTGTTACTAACCCTGTTTAAGAGGCATTTGGACAGCACCCTTAATACCATGCTTTAATTTCTGGTTAGCCCTGAAGTGCTCAGAGCAGATGATTGTTGTAGGTCCCTTACAACTGAAATTATTCTATTCTATTCTATTCTATTCTATTCTATTCTATTCTATTCTATTCTATTCTATTCTATTCTATTCCTTTGAAGGGGAAATAAAAACATGTAGAGAGACTATTAAGACTTAGCTGTGGCTTTCTTGGCTGTCAGACACAGACCTGAAGCCATCTCGCTCTTTTCTGATGCTGCCTGCATTTCTCTCTCACGTGCGCTAGAAAAACCAGGATTATTTTTCCACAACAGTCACAGCTGAGGCTCACATAGCTGATTTTTAATCTGTCACTAGAAAGGTTTGCCCTAAGTCCCCACACACATCTCGGTGCTGTGTTATGACAACAGAGATGTGTCACATCACAGGGCCCTGTGCTCAAGAACCTGCCTAACTTGCCAGCACCTCGACAGCAGCCACAGCCTGTGGTCCCATTCCTGTCCCCTGCTCCTAAAATAACTTCACCCACACAGAAAGGTCTGACACATACAGACATCAACATAGCAGTTAGATGAATCACCCTTGGAGCTGCACCCCTGTGACAGCCATGATTTCCAAAGAGGCATTTTGCAATGTTTCAGAGTCGCAGCATTTGTTTGGTAAGGCTTTGGTCTCCTGTCCTCCAGACACGAGCCTGCTCTCCCACTGAAACCAGGTACAAGCACTGCTATCTGCAGCATGAGGGCCTTAAATGATAATTTAACTTCAAAAGGAGTTAAACCATGGGCTACACTTTCAGTGATGTCAAATTGCTGCTGTGAAAAATTAAGGGGCATCCAGACTATTTTTTGTATTTCACAACAATTAAAAAGTGTGTTTTCTTCTCCCTAAGTAAAATGATGACATACTCCACATCCCAGAATGGGCCAGCCTGGAAGGGACCACAGTGACTCATCTGGTCCCACCTCCCTGCTCCAGCAGGGCTATCCCAGAAAACATCACAGGATTGTGTCCAGAGGGGTCTCCAGTGAGAGAGACTCCAGACTCTCTTTAGGCTCTGTTCAGTGCTCAGTCACTGCACAGGGGAGAAGTTCTGTCTCGTGTCCAGGTGGAACTTCCTGGGCATCAATTCCTGTCCATTCCCTCTTGTCCTATTTCCCAGCACTACCAAGCAGAGCCTGGCTTCATCCTGTTATCATCCTTCCTTCCTGAAGGAATCTACTTTCATAACTGGTAATACTAAGAATATCTGAATTATTTTGAATGGATGTTTTTTGGAATTTTTGGAATTTTTGCTTTTTATCCCATGCATTTTATCTCAAAATTTGAAAATTATAACTGATTACAAAGCAATTTCATAAAGGTTCTTAAGTTCATATTGAGATTTTCTAGTAAAATGATAACTGATGATGAAACAACTTTGTATGGGTACCTAAGTTCATATTGAGATTTTCCAGTTGCTCTCCTGACATTATCACTACTCACGCATCATACACAAATGTCTTGTGCCACAGATTTGCACGGATGTGCCCAAATCTCCTTTAAACTTCTTCAAATCTCAGTTAAAAACAAACAAAAAAAAAGTGTTTAAAAAATGGAAAATAAGAAAGTCTGGCTTTGACTTTTCACTTCCAGATACACCTTCAGTTATAGCGGAAGACCTAATTTCTAGTGAAATCCCCCAGGGCTTTGTGGTTTCTTCAAAGTCTTTCTCTCATGGTAGAAAGCAGACACACTTCTAGAATGCACAGATTTACTCCCAGCATGAGTTCTTCCAGAACCTATCTGCTATGGATACCAAACACCAAACACATTTCTACCAGCACTGGAAAAAAGGCCAGTGCCCTCCGCATGATGTTATCAGCATGACTGACCCTGTGAGTCATTTTTGCAGTAACTCATTCCATTTTGCAATGGAATGCCAGCCTTGACTCTCCAGCTCCAGGACCAGCCTCTCCCTCACAGCCCCAGATGTGGAAGGAAGCACTCATCATCACCATTCCAAAATATTGCTGTGCTGAAATAAACCAAAGAACCTTAAAATTTATTTGGAGAGGTGAGACCAGAAGTGAGGCACTTTGTCTTATATTTCATGGATGAACTCAAGACTTTAGGAGGACCAAGATGACACCAACGTAGGGTCTGTGGCTTCCTATTTCTTCTTTCTTCTCAAAATCCATCCCCAGCTCCCTGACAGCTGAGAAGCAGAGTGTTTGTACAGCCCCATCCTTCACCAGACGGACAGATCCAGCCCAGCATCACAGTCACTGCAAAAAATCACTGAAGCTAAAAGCAAGCAAAACAACCTTTAGGGTTTTTCTTTTGTGTCTGGCTTGTACAGTCAGAGATGTTGTTTCTTTAAAAGGAACAAAACGTTGTTATTTTATTTCTCCTTTAACTGACACTCGAGAAATCTGTTAATCCCCGTCCTTTGCTGGGGAAAGCTTTGCACTTTAGCTCTCTGTAGTTCCAACCATTTATGCCCAACTTTTTAAGGGAGCTGAAACCTTTTAAAAGACCTGGAACTGTTTATGCAAAGAAGGCTAAAGGCCTCAAGCTAGCTGACACTAGTCCTTCCACATGTTCTTAAAGTAAAGATATGGGGAAAACAGGTCAAGGAGGCAAGAAATTCTGTGGTACTCACCAGAGAATCCCACCACCCTTTAATACAGTTCAGGAGAGAAACCCCTACTATCCTTTGCCTTCCTATACTAATCAAAGGATCAGGGTCCTTTGGATTGTGCAGTCTGAGGAGAAAATCTTTCCTGGTGAGAAGCAAATGCTTCTCCTTTTTACTGTTGGCCCAAACATGATGTTCAGTTTCACATTTAAACAGGATAAAATAATTCAGCCTACCTGTAGAGAAAAGCTCTACAGATAGTTAGTGTTGTGTCTAGATTATTAGAAGGGTAATTTTAAAAGCTTTCTGGTAAACTCTGATTTCTTCTTATCATCAATATCCTGAATTTGCTTTTCTCTGTGCCAGCAGGATAAAATAACACTTTAACCACCCAGCACGATTTTAAGTGCAGATAATAAATATTTCATGTAAAATGCCTATTATCCCACGCAAATACAGAATTTCAAAATAATAAATCAGTTGGAAGTACTTCTGCAGGGGTCAGGAATTTCCATTAGTGATTTCTATTACACAGAAATTTGGTTGACTATTATCTCATTCCACTAGTCAGAGAAGTTCAGGTGTGGTCAGAGATTTGCATCTACGAGATTGTCACACCCTGGGAGAATGAAACATAAATATTCTCTCCAGAGCCTTCTCATGGAACAAAAAAAAAAAAAAAAAAAAAAAAAAAAAAAAAAAAAAAAAAAAAAAAAAAAAAAAGGCACAGCATTATTTTCATTCCATATTCTTGAGAATACTAAAGATGCACAAACTCATTTCACTTCCCCATAAACTTAATTTGCCAGGTGAATGGGGAGAGTTTAATTTTTTACAAACTCACAGGAGGTTTTTATCCAGCAGGCCCATTTCTTGCCTCTGATCAAAAGGTTACTACCCATGAATTTTAATGAGTTGCTTTAACACAGTATAAGCATGAAAAGCTAAATAATACAAAGGTAGGAAGGGAGTTATCCAAAGTTCTTCTGTGATCCTTAATTTTAGAAACTTAAGGGAAGCCATAATACTGATGCTAACTAACAGCATAAATTCTTAATGGCAAAGTGACAAAAAAAAACCAACCCAAAAGCCACCCAGAAAACCAGTCCGAGCTCAAGACTGGGACACAGGACCTCCCCTTGCTCAGTTTCCAGTCACCACAAGAGTTTAGTCACATGCATTTATTAATTCCATCCTTGCTGGACCTACATTGTTGTGGCCAGCCTGCATCCCTCTTCTTCTCTTTATTTTATAGGAAATGCATTCCTGTTTTGTAAGCTGCTCTGGGAAGTAGCTGCCCAAGCCAGTCTCCCCCTTCGTATTGCCTCTGGAATGTGCTGTATCTTATCATTTTTTTTTGCAACAATAACTCCAACATGTTTTTATTCGCATTTCAGTATGGCTTTTCTGTTTTTACGGTTCTGCTTGGGTGTTTTTTTAACTCTCAATACCTGATGAATTTCTAATCCCACAGTATGAAATTAAGGCACAAGCCCTCAGTTTTCATCCCTTAGCTAAAAGGCTCAGAAGCTCAGTGCTGAACACCCTGTTACGATGAAAGGGAAATTCATAGTTGAAATTTAACATGTTTTTTCTCATAACTGGGGTGACCTAAGGGCACGTGCGCAACCTGTTACCATGGATCAGCAGCGGGCTGAAACTTATCCCGCCTTATTTTCCTTAAGTGGATGTTTGTAACTTCATACAGATATATTTGAAAGATTAAAGGAGTTAAACTATGCTCCAAGTTTGTCTTGTACAGGAAAACACCCATTTAAGCCAGACTGATGCATTTATTTTAAACTCAACATCCAGCAGAGGCCACAAAGGTGATGAGGGGTCTGTAGCATCTCTGGGAGCTGGGCCTGATTAATTAGAGAAGTCAGAAAGAGGATCTCATTAATGCACATAAGTATCTCAAATCAGGTGTCAAAAGGACGGTGCCAGACTCTCTTCTGTGGTGTCCAGCGACAGGACAGGGAGCAATGGCCATAAACAAACCAAGAAGTTTCACCGCAACACGACGAAGCATTTCTTTATGCTAAGGGTGGCTGTCCAGGGAGGGTGTGTGCATTCTCCCTCTTTGGAGACATTCCAAGCCCACTTGGAAGCATTCCAAGCCCACCTGAGACATTCCTGTGCCATCTGCTCTTGGTGACCCTGCCTTGGCAGGGGGCTTGGACTGGATGAGCTCCAGAGGTCCCTTCCAGCCCTAAGGATTCTGTGATCTATGCAAGAGCAGGTCGGATTGGGGGGGGGGGGGGTGGTTACTGGTTAAATATTAGGACGAAGTTTTCCACCCATAGGGTGGTCGGGCACTGAACAGGCTCCCCAGGGAAGGGGTCGCAAGCCCAACCCTGCCAGAGCCCCAGGAGCGCTCGGACAACGCTCCAGGCACAGGGTGGGACTGCTGAGGCTGCGCCGTGCAGGGCCGGGAGCGGGATTCGGACGATCCCCGTGCTTCCCCTCCACGCCGGAGCATTCCGAGCTCCAGGACGGCCCTGCACGGCCCCGTGTGGCGCTGCCGGAGCGCTGGGAGCCCGCCCGCCTTGGGGCGGAGCGGGGCGGCCGCAGGTGCGGGGCGCGGCCGGGGGCGGCCCCGGGGGCGGGCGGGGGAGTCCCCGAGACACCCGGGCCGGGCCGCATTTAAGGAGCGGCGTCGGAGCGCGGGGGCTTGGTCACCGCGCCTGCAGTCGCCACCATGCCCGTCAAAGGAGGCACCAAGTGCATCAAGTATCTGCTCTTCGGCTTCAACTTCATCTTCTGGGTGAGGCGCCCCGGGCTGTGCCCCCCGCGCTGCCCGGCGGGGAGCCCGCGGGACGGGGATGGAGGGGAGGGGAAGCGCTGGGAGCCGCGTTTTGTTTGTTTTTCTGCTGCGTGGTTTTTTTGCTGTTTTCCCCACTTACTGCCCCCCTGAAGGAGAGGAGGATGTGCCTTTATTTTTCACGTTTTTCGGGTTTAATCGAAAGGCGGGTTGAGTGTGCTGCCAGGCGCGGAGGGGGTGCTGGGTTTGTGGCCAGGCCCCCCCAGTCAGCACCCTCAGCGCTCCATCCAGTCCTCGCCTGAAACTCTGTGTGCAGCTCGGGCTCTCGGTGGCTTGCCCGGGCTGAGCCGCTTCCTCGCAAGTTGCAGCCTGTGGTGGTTGTGTGTGTGTGTGTGAACTCCTCGTGTTGGTGGGAGCTGTGGCTTTCCTTCGGGTTTAATCTCTCGGCGCAGCCCGGCACCCGTTGAAATCGCATCTCCGGTTTGGTTCAGTGCGCCGTGAGAAAGCGTGGCCGGGCCGAGAGGCTGGGGCTGTTCCCGAGCTCTCAGGGTGTGGGCACCTGGATTCAGCGCTGGCTCCTGCGTGGAAAAGCTCGGGAGAGCTGTTTATGTGCGTGATGGATAGGTGCGAGGTGTATGGTTCGAAAAGTTGGGGTTTCTCTGGGCTGTGTGCGGCTCTGAAGTTGGAGCTGTGGGAAGAAGCCTCGTGTGGAGTCGGTCGCAGCACTGCCCATGAGACGAGTGGAAGTTGCAGTGTTAATGGGTGGAGTGCTCGGGATGTCTCACAGCAGAGTTGAGGAAACAGAGCTGGGCTGCAGTTGAGGGAAGCTGTGCAGAACTTGACCCTGGAAAGCACATGTTGCCACCCGGGATTCTCCGAGATAGCGAGCAGGGCTGTCCCGTGTGCAGGGTGAGAGAGGATCACAAGGAAGAGCCTAACAAAGCACTGCCTGAAATTTACGATTAGCGAGTTTCTAAACCTCTTGTTAGAAGAGACTGAAGTAATCATGGTTTGGCTTGTGCTTGTTTTGTTTGGTTGTTTCAAAGCTGCCGACTTTCTGCAGAGTATTTTATGGGACAAGAATTCGTGTTGTGGCAAAGGCATTGCCTCAAAGAAGCTCTGAAGCTGAGCATCACCACCTTGCTGTCTGGGGCGCAGGGCTGAGAATAGGGAGAGGATTTTTTTAGCTCAGGATATACCTGTTGCTTGGGAGTGTCATGGTAATAAAGCACTGAGGCTTTACTTGTACCTTTGGGTGCTCGTATATACAGAATTCTACTGAGGATAGGATGGATGGAAGAGGAGTGGTGCTGCTGCCTAGGGGAGCTGAGAGATGATGGCTTTTTGAATTTGCCTTCTTGAGGCTGGCAGTATGCAGCTAGGATGTGGGAAAGAGGAAGAAAAAACAACCAAAGGGAGATAAATGCATCTTGGAGATCCCAGTTAAGTGTCTGGAGGCCCCAGGAGGCAGTGAAATATAAGCAACTTGGGTCAGCCAGAGATAAGTGTGTGTTTGACCGGCTGGAGTGGTCCTTGGCTCTTGGGACCATGTCATTGTGACCTATTGAAAACAGTTGGCGGGGAGTTTAGGGGGTATGGTGTTAGCAAACCTTGTGTCCTCTGTAGAGAAATAAAATAGCTGTATCTTGGGTTATTCTGCACTGAGCAGCATGAAAACAAAGTGTGTTCTGCCAGCATTAAAAGGCAAGAACCACCCTAATAAGAAAAAACGCTTTAATGTTTCTTAAGCTTTGCAGATGTGAAAAGTCTGTGAAGTAGCTGAAGTATGTTGACAAGACTTGTTGAGGCCAAGTGCAATTCTCTACCTCCTTTTTTTGAAATAGGTTGCCTCCAAAGGATAGGTGAGGAATTTAAGTGGTCTGCAGCAAACCTGCAGATGGCTGTGGATGCCATGTTAGGTGGAATGTATTTGTTTCCATCAGAGGCTTGAACAAGGGTAAGAGGAAGCAGAAAGGCTCAAACAGCTTGGTAAAGGAAGTTATTAAAACAAAAAAGGAAACTCTTAAAGTCAAAGCTGGATCCAATGGAAGGAGATTAAGGTGAGCCAAATCAAGTCTACAGTAATGTAGCCAAAGGAGAGCTTTAGGAGTAATTTGCAGAAGCAAACCCAAGTAGCATACCCCTCTTCAGACACATGAGGAAAAGGGAGTTTCTCAGGGAGTCCTTCCAGGCAATAATAGCTTCAGGTGTAAAAGTTATGGGAGCAATGTTTGGCAGGACTTTATTTTACTGGGGAAGATTTTAACAAAAGTTCTGTGCCATAACCTGTCTTTGACTCTGAATCCTGCACAGGCTTGAGCTGACCTCTTGATGCAAAGGAGGTGAAAGAGGAGGCGCAGCAAATGTTTGAATAACAATCCTCCAAGGTCACACAACACTTCAGAACTCAAAGTGGGTTGTGATTAGGTAACTCTCCCTGCTCACCGTCCCTCTCGAGGCTGGAATGCAGCGAATTAGGGGCTGGGGTTTTTGCTTTTTGGTAGTCTGGATACCCTGAGAGTGGCACATATGGAGTATCTGGAAAAATCCAAGGAGAAGATTCTTTAAAAGCTGGTGTACATGTGGAGATGGGACATTGGCTGCTGCAAGGGGAAGTCAGACTTCATGAAGCTGCTGCCTTGGAGCCTTTAAATGCCTGGAGAGGGCAAGGACTGATGTTGGTCACTTGTTCAGTTTCTCCTGGAAATCTCAGGCCTCTTGTGAAAAGCAGGCAGTCCTGGAGCAGGGTCCTGGCGAGGATGAGATGGCTGTTGCAGTGGAGGCAGGGCTGTGGTGAGCTGCAGCTCTCCTGTTGTGGAGAGAAGCAGGGGTGCTGGCGCAAACTCCGTGGTGGTCCGTGTAGCCCCCCCTCATCTGGAGAAGCACAGGAGACACCACCGAGGTGCTGGCTGGCACCCATTGTCCAGGCTGATGGAGGTGAGGGCTGCGTGCTGACACAGCGGGGTGAGGCTCTTGCCAAAGGCAGGCATCAAGGAATTCCCATGGGAGGCACCAGCAGGAAGCTGCCTGGAGATGGGAACTAAATGGTTCAAGAACAGCTGCTGCCATGGAGCAGTGAAGCCTTGGGAGAAAAGGATCTTTGATGGCTTTACAAAAGCACTGGTGGGTGCTCAGTGTCAACATAGCAAAACCAGCTTCAGAAGTGAAGGACTGAGAGAAGATGGTGTGTAAAGTTCCCTAAATCCATGGTTTGCTGGTGTCCTGCTGTGCTGCGGGCTGCTCTGGTCATGTGCCTGCCTTGAAAGGATCATAGTGGAGCTTGTTAATGTTTGGGAAAGAGGAGGGTTTCTGCCATCAGCAGCTGTAAGTAAATTGTGATTCTTCAGCATGGAAGTGTGCTGTTGATCCTTAGGATCATGATTGTCCAGGCAGTAGGTAGACCCTGACTGTATTGAAAGAGGCAGTGAGCAAGAGCTGTGGGATATTAAGCCAGGAAAGAGGACACTTGCAGAAGAAAAGTGCCACTGTGGGGACAGTGGTGGTGCTTTTTCCTCAGCAGATGTTGAGGAATAGTTTGGTCAAGGGATACCTGGCTAATCACTGAATGAACTAGGTTGGAAAAGACCTTGAAGCTCATCTCGTCCAACCTGCTAACATGGAGTTCAGCAGCCTTTTGTTAATTTTTCTTCTCTCAAGGTACTGTCTGTGTCTTGGCACAATCTTTATGTGCTGGATGTGTAGACCAGGAGGGTGGTCCTGGAAAATGTTACTGTCTGTCCTGTTTTCTTAACCTTTCCTGAGGATTTTGTGCTTGATTGATCTGATGGCCTTTCTCCAGTTGGGAAGACTTGGCACTAACATGGTGTTCTCTGAAACTTTTGGGACTTGAGAGCTTGGCTTAAAGCATGCTTGTGGCCTAAATGGAAGGAAGGGCACATCTCTGGATGCTTGCACCAAGTCAGGTTCAGCATGGATCAGTAAGTTTTGAGGTTAAATCCCTTCTCAGGTGTAGGAATTGGGGATGGCTGTGTTTCCTCTTGAGATGGAGTGTTGCAGCAGGCACCAGGCTCCTTGCTCCTGTGGTGCTGCCCTTGCTGGGGCTGGTGTTCTCCCACCCAGGTTTGTGGACAGCTCTGCTGTCTTGGCACGGCCAGTGCAGGCCCTGGCATCCCTGACAGTCTGCTCTCTGGTAACAGAAGTTTAGGGGCTGATTTGGGATGTAGGAGGGAGGTGTCAAGCCTGATACAGAACTAGTTTTTTTCCAGAAGGCTGACTTGGGCTTGGCAAAAAGGCAATGGAAACAACTCACTTTGTGCCTTAAACCTGAGCAATGGTGTGGTCTTGGCAAAACTGGCTTGAACCAACCTTAGTGTGAGCAATGCTGGATTGCCTTGAGTTGTGTAATGAGTGACTGCCTTTAGCTGAGCTCCCTTAACTCCCTGGGTGTGCACAGGCTTGTTGGTCCTGGTGATGAAGGCTTTTCCTAGGAGAACTGTGGGCTCTTGAGCAGCTTGGATCATGCCAGGCAAGTGCCTGCATGTTCTCCCACTGGCTTCCTGCTGCTGAACAAAAGCAAGGTCTTGCATTGTTAAACTTCAATGCTGGGTTTTCCCCTTGGGAATTTTGTGGAATATGAAGACATCTGCTGCTAATATTTATGGTTTAATGTATTTTAGGCAAGCAAGTGCTGTAGCACAGAGGCAGGGTTCATGTTGACGTTTTGAGCAATCATTTTCTTGTTCCTTTCCACTCTTAGGCAGCTCTTTTGTCCTGACTTTGCACTCTCCAGAGTGCTGTGTGTTCTATGAATAAATGCATTTGTGTGTGGTAGTGCCTGCTGAAGTAAGATGAGCAGAATTAGGCCTGGAGAGTTCTTTTCCTTCTGTAACTTGAAGATACCTGTGACTTTGTTCTGAGCCATAATCTCAGCTGCTTTTGTGCACCCAGAACAGCAATTCAGAGAGTCTTTCCTCCTCCAATGGAACAGAGGACTTGCAGGATGGGCAGGGAAGTGTGTGTGTGTTAGTAATGTATATATGCAGGCATATATGAAAAACCTAGAAATTAGTTGCTTTTGATTTCTGTAATGGACTGGTGCAGTTGCTGGCTACAGTGTGTGATTCTAATGCTGCTTGGGCTCAGTTATAAGAGTATTTTGACTCCAGTAAGTTCTGTGAAGTCAGGAATGGAGTTTGGAGTATGTTGCCTTGAGAAATGTGATGTGGAGCTACTTAGAGTTCCAGCAGTCCTAGCTCCTATTTGCAATTCTAATTGCAAATATAGTAGACTGGCTTCTGAATAGCAACTTGTATGAAATGGGCACTAGTCTTGGCAGTGGTTCAGGAATTTTGTAACGCTGCTCCTACTGTACTGGAGCACCATTTTATTGCAAAAAGTGCTGTGACATTAACATAGGCCACAACATTCTTGAAACTAGCTAAGCAGAAAGAAAATACTTCCTTTCCAATCCACTTTTTTCCAAACTAGTTTGAAAATAGCTGCAGTTTCTTGTAGAACTGCAAGCCCACATAGCACAAGTTAGGGGAGCTTTTTCAAAGCTCTGAAAACCTGTGCTGTTTTGAATAACACTAATTCTGTAATTGAGAGTTGAGAGTGATGTTGAGCCTCACCTGTACTTACTTTTTATGGGGTTTTATTTATGGAGGACCAGCCAGTAACAGGACAGAAACAGTTCAATGCTACTCGTAATATTCTTAATTTCCTCAAATGTGCTTTGCAATGTTATAGATTTATGAAGTGAAGATGGTGACTTTTTTGATCATTCTGGGGTAAACCTATATATGAAACAGTAGTGTAGAGCCTGACACACCTTCTTACTTCAAGAAAAAATAATAAATGTTCTGTTAGATGCCATACTTAGCTGACAACACTGAAAGTCATATTTATTTTTGACTGACTTCTTTATTTTCATGTAGCGACTTACCTTCTGCTGGAGGAATGCCATGAGCATGGTAGAGGTTGTATGTAATCTTGGCCTGAAGGTGTCAAAATCTGCATTTTTTTCTTTTGTGCAAAGGTGGGGTTTTTTTTACAGGCTTTGAGCCACTTGTCAGGTGTTCTTGAAGTGTCTGATTTATTTCCTATCCCTGCCTCTGTCCTGGAGAAGTGCAGGAAGGGCTGGGGGGATGATGCTCATCCCCTTCCCAAAGCTTTGTCTGCTAGGGCAAACCAAAGAGTGTCTAAGGACTTGGTAAATGCTTGGACCTTGAGTTCCTTAAGAGGTGATTCTGTCTGTGGAAAGATAAGATACTCTAAGGTGTCTGAGGCAAGTGGGGTGCTTGTCCTTTATCAAGGTGAGAAGGGACTGAACAAAATAGTCCTTGCAAAATAGTGGTTAAATCCAAAACAAACTTTCCAGCTTTCCAGAATAGTGTCACACATTGTGCTGCTATGGGATGTGTTAACAGAATTGATAGTTTGGGTTTGGGCTTTTTTTTTGTTTAAACCTCAAGATGGGAATTGCCTGGTAGGGTTCAGTGCTGAGGCACACTCCGAGCTCAGCTCAAGCTACCCAGGGATGGTGAGGGGAGGGAGGCAGAGTGTTCTGTGTGCCTGCTGCCTCCAGGATACACAGGTTTTCTCAAGTGCATCCGGACTGGTTCAGGTCCTTTCTCAGTTATCTCTTCTCACATGGAAGGCTGGGACACACCCTTAGATGTACCCAGAGGCAAAGCAGGGGGGACACACCAGAGCCGTGGGAGGGGTTGGCTTTGGAGAAGGTGCGGGATGGGATGGGTGAGAGGAGGGAAATCCTGCAAGGGAGGCTCCCTAGGGAAGGTGCAGGGATACGTGAGAAAGGAAGATAGACCACAAAAAGCTGGGTTTCATGTTGCAACAGGCAGAAAGCTGCGTGCAGGAGTGAGCTTTAGGGGCAAAAGGGGTGTGTTTGCACTTAATTAAAAAAAAAAAAAAACAACCTGAGAAGCCTCCACAGGGCTTGGAGAGGAGTGGCCCAGTAGTTTTATCCTTGTTGCAGCCAAGCAGAGCAGAAATGAGCTGGGGGTAGTGGTTAGGGAAAACAAGGAAGCCTGGTTAGCTGGGCCAGGGAAGTCATGGTGTAATTGTGCCAGGACATGCTGTTACTGGAAAATCACTGCCACAAACTTTTCCAAAACAACGAGTAAGCAGTATCCCTTTAACTTTACGTTTTGGTTAGATTGGAAAAATAAACCCAACCCTGTCTTCTGACCTCTTTTTGCTGTACTTGTCACTGTAGAAACATACTACTTACTTGTCTGATAAGCAAACAAACACACTCTTCTTTTTGTGTGTGTGAAACCAGACAAAATAGATTACTTTCAGGAATACAGAGTTGTTCTTTTCCTGCTAAATTTCTCTTTCGGCCCAGGATAGAGCTACTTAGAAACACACAGTATTGCTCAATTCCTGTGACAAAATAGGTCTGTTAGATGGGGAATCTCTTTGGATTACTAAACAAAAATGCAACAATTAGGTTATCTGGGGATCTGCTTCCCTGCAGCCGAGGTTGGGGGCCTTGCACCCCTTTCCCAGGAAGGAAAAACACTGCTCTCAAAGCATCCCACCACAGCTGCCCGTCCTGCTGACATAGCATGGGTGAGCAGGGAGGTGACAGTGCCTCAGCCTCTGGTGTGCCACACTGGCCAGAGGTGCTGCCAAGTGCCCATGGGGCTGTGCTTTTTTCTTCCTCAGAGACTGGTTTTGCTGTGTCCTCATTTCTCCCTTGTTTTGATGGAAACTTGAAACTTCAAGTTTCTTGCCTTCTGCTTTAAAATTGTCTTTTTTTAGTTCAGTGGTCACTGTGGGTAGGAAGAGCACAAACTGAGAACATAAGTCTGCTTTCCTTAAGAAACTGAGACAAAAAGTCTCTTATTCTTGCATGAAGGAGCTGCATTTTATTTCTAATCCACCATGCAGAGAATTGTCACTCTGTTTAATTCTACCACTTTTTTTAGTGCTGTGCAGCAGTTCACTGGTATGAAGTGTCACCACTGTTCTGTGATCCTGTCAGTCTCTTGTCTCTTTGGCATCTTCTTAACCTTTCCCACAGAGTGACAGCTTTTCCAAGGAGAAAACATGCCATGTACCTCTCTCTGGGTGGTGGTGGGGAAGGGTTAAATTTTTGTTTTGAAAGGAACTATATGAGATACATCATCACTGCCCAATGTGAACAGACCAGTTTGTTTCTGGAGGGCTTTAACTGAGCCTTCCCCTTTGCTTGGAGTTTTAAGATTATCTGCATGATTACAGTATGGCTTAAGAGTTTCTTCAGTTTTACAGTCCTTTTCTGTGCCCTGCTCCACTTGCAGAGCTCTCTGCTCTAATACTGGAGCTTGTCAAGCTGCAAATGCATTTGGTAGGTGAGAGGAGCTGGGTGTTCAGGCTTGTGACTTCACAGTTTGTGAGTTCGTGGCAAAACCAGCAGAAGCTGTAGATTTCTTCTAATGATGGAGATCTGGATCAGCTGTAAAAGCTGAAGACTGTTGGATGGCCCAGGAAAGAGAGTCTCAAGCAGAGTGTTATTAAATACTGTGTGACTTAACAGCAGTATCAAAGCAGAGTTTTTTCCATCACTAAGCCTTCCTGAGGTTTTAACTGAGCCTCTGGGGTGAGATGAGGTAGCAAAAGCTTTTTGAAGTGATGTTGCAGCCAGGAGAGCAGGTAGAGCAGCAACCCTTCTCTCTGTCAGCTCCCTTCTCTCTGCCTCTCCCTCCCCTCAGGGTTCAGCTGTGGCACCAGAAATTGAAATAACGATGCTGTTCTGACATTCTGTGTCATACCAAGGTGCTCCAGCATAACTCAATCATTTGTCATGGCAGCCCTAGCAAGGCAAGCAGGAGGTGAGTGCAGGTGTGTCTTGGGAGTGAGCACCAGAAACGTGAACAAAGGCCTTTTGCTTAGGTCTGGAAACCTCCACGTGGGTTTGGCTCTTTGGGTTGTATGTCACTTGATATGTTTTCCCAGCTACAGCCCTGCAGCTCCTCTTGGAGGCAGGCCTGGCACTCGGGTTCCTGCCCTACAAGAAAAGCTGGTTTAGGAAAGCTGGGGCTGTCTGTGAGCAGGAACTCTCCCCTAGCAGGGAGAAGGAGCTCTCAGGCTCCCTCCTCTCAGGTGGCCTTGGTGTGCAAGGGGTGTATCCTCAGGTGCTTGCCAAGGGAATGCTGCCCATATTCCCACTCAAAATTGCCATTATTAAACACTTCTCAGTTTCTTAGAGGTAAATCCAGGAATGTTGTTCCCTTCTACAAGGACCTTCTTATCAGAGATCAGGCTTTGTTGGGTTTTTGTTTTTATTTTTGCTTTTCATGTGTGCTTTGCCCGACCAAAGTGCCAGACTTTATAAACTTATTGCTCACTCTTAGTTTAAATTTTTAATGTCTGCTGCAACATTTGAGATTTCTGTCCTCATCTCACTTTTGTAGAGCTTTTTTTTTTTTAATAGTTAAATGGTCTTCAAAGGAACAGCTGAGAAGCACACTCCAGCTTTCTACTTTGCCCTGGTTTCTTCATTTTTTTACATGCAAGAAAATCCCTTTTTTTCTTTTTAAAGGAGGATTCAGTCTGTTCAAAGCAAACTATTGCTATTGGCCTTACCAGAGTGCAATTCCCTTTTTCTTGCAACACTTCCTATGGCTTTTGCCAAATGTTTCATCCAGAGGCTAATTTATATACGAAATGACTTGCTGCAAACACAGGCACCAATGTTAAGAGGAACTAGGAGGAACATAGGCAGAGATGATAATGAAATAAAACTAAATACTACCTAAAATTCAATTGTATTGCTCCAGATCAGCAAGGTTGCTACTTCTGCAGCTGGTATTTTCGTATTCCAGTCAGTGTGGTCATTTAATGGGTTGGCTTTATCTTGTTTTGCAAGAAGAGCACTCTTCCTGAACTCCCTTCCATGGTACACTGACCTCTCAGCAGTCTGTTTAATACACTAAAACTTCCAGCAGGCCTTACAAGGCACTTTTCCCTGTGATACACTTGTTCTTCAGTGTGAAGCTTTAAGGTTGCTAAGCCATGCAATGTCTGCAGCCACCCTGAATAAAAAAACATTTGGAAGGATCAGTGGGAATACTGACACTTGGCTAAACCTTGGATATTTTCAGAAAGGAACAAGAATGGCATTGTTCTCCTGTGACATTGGAGTTTATATTATGTAAATGCCTCTGTCAACAAGGTGCCTCCTGTCTGGAACTTCATTCGTGTGTTGGTACCCTCATCCTTTTATGTTTGTCCCTTGTCACTGCCTCTCTAAATGAAAGCTGTATCCTGTGCTTGCTTCTGTTTTTGTTACTAATGTAAGGCTGGGTGGATTGGGTGGTATCATTTAACAAGTCTTCCTTGTTCTTTCAGCTTGCAGGGACAGCAGTGCTTGCGATTGGACTATGGCTTCACTTTGATTCACAGACCAAAAGTGTCTTTGAACTGGAACCTGACACAAAGTTTTACACAGGTAAACTGAGGGATCACTCAAGGGATAGGTCACACTTCTGTGCCCTGATTTCCAGGCTGCTGAGAAACCTTGGCCTTCCTTAAAGGGTAAAAAGGCAAAACAGCCCTAAACATCGCAAGAGCAGCTTCCCCTGGTTGGTGATGGGGGCAGCTTCCCTTGTGAGCTCTTGTGCAGACAGCAGTGCTGTCGTGTGAGTAGTTTCTTGGCTCTTCTTCCTTTTTCCCACAGTAGTTTGTCTGTGTTGCCATGAGTAAACATTTTGTAATCCCAGGGGCTCCTGAAGGACGCAGAGGATGTTTCTTCCTGATGCTCATCACTGTATGTGTCAGCAAAGTTTCACACTAAACTAATTGGGTAATTAATAATTTTTTTCTGGAGTGACCAACCTGAGCTACCCAAAACACAACTCTGTTGCCTCATCTCCCAGAAGGAGCACGTGTACTGTTGTCTGACTCTTAAAGCCCCACATCTCCTAATTCATACTGAACTGAATGGGAAGGATACACAAATATCTTGCTACATATGAGAATTATTCTGGCCAGCATGGATTTGTATGGTTTTAGCTAGAGCATGTGGAAGGTGTTTGTAAGATGATTAGTTAGGGGACACACACATTTTTAGTTTGTTAATGTCATAGGAATTCCTAAGTGAACTGGATTTTATGCAAACTTTGATTTTTATCTCTACAGTAGTTTTTAAGCTTGGGCAGGGGAACACACATAATTTGGTTATTGTCATCTACTCAAACCTTCCTCACACCTCTGCTGGGAGGAAAGGCTGAGGGAATTGGGATTGTTCAGCCTGGAGAGGAGAAGGCTTTGGGGTGACCTCATTGTGGCCTTGCAGTGCAATGACAGGACAAGGCGCAATGGCTTCACACTGACAGAGAGGAGGGTTAGACTGGATATCAGAAAGAAATTGTTCCCTGTGAGGATGGTGAGGCCCTGGCACAGGCTGCCCAGAGTATCTGTGGCTGCCTCATCCCTGGCAGTGTTCCAGGCCAGGCTGGATGGGGCTTTGAGAAAGCTGGGACAGTGGCAGGTGTCCCTGCCCATGGTAGGGGTTTAGAGTTAGGCAGTCTTTAAAGCATGGCTTCATCTTTCTCTTGCCAGAAAACTGGCTCCTGTCTTTAGCTACTCACCTGTGACAGCTCCCAGATTGGTGTCTGAAGAGTCTTTTGCAAGGAGGTGCAACTTGTGTTGCAGCCTCTTAGTCCTAGGGTGGTCTGTGCCTACAGGGAATACTGTCAGGAATGGCATAGAGAACATAGTTGGGAATATTGAGATGCTCGTGGGATTTCATGAAGAAGCTGTAGGCATGCAGCCAGGTTATCTGTGAGAAAATTTGTCATTTGCCCTTGATATGATGGCATCTTAGCAAACTGGGTGGTTCTTGGAGCTGCTAGGAAGATTCCCAGATGCTTTTACATGGACCTCAGAAAAAGAACAGAAATCTAAACTTGGCCATTGAGCTGAATATTTAACAAATCTTATTTTGGGTAATCTAAAACAACTCTTTCATCTCCTAAACCATAAAATTTTTATGGTGTGATGTTTAAGCTACTGGCTGGATGCAGCCAGTGAAACCTGCTTGAAATCTCTGTGGGTTAAAGTGAGTTTTAAAAAGAAGCTCAATAGGAATTTCTGCTTTAACATAATTTTCTGACAGTAGTTACTGACTGCAGTAAGTTACAAAGCAAGTTACCTCAAAGGTTTTTTGTACAATTCCAACTGGAATAAGAGGTACTGATGGACCTTTTTTATTCTACTTTTTCAAAATGAAAGAAGTTTAAGCTGAGATTAAAAAGTCCATATTGGAATTTCCTCTTGATAAGAAATGTCAGGCTTAATCCCTTACAAATGCTGTATAAAATAGATGTTTATTTTGGTAGCTAATCTTACTGGTTTGCATCAAGAACATATCATTTGCAAATGCTTATATCTAGCTTCCTTTTATTAGTCCTGATATGGTCTCCAAACTGTATTTTTGTTCGTATTGATAGAAATGCCCTGCTTGTTCCACATGCTTTGTGCTGATTCTTTGATGTTTCACTGCCCCTGTATTATTCCTTGCCATCCTTTGGGAGTTTTCTTGTTCACCACATCTTGCTATTGTCTCCAGCTCACAGCTATGATGATTAGGCTGGTTGTTCCCAAGTTTAGGAGCCAGAGGATTTGGCATAAATGGAGCCTTTTACCTCGGAAATGCTTGCTTCAACATAATACCTAATTTCTGGGCAGAATATCTTACAAACTGACACTTATAATTCAAAGAAGTATCTGCTTCAAGACTTTGCATTTGTTAAGTCACTCTTCCAGCTGTCTCTAATTCCAGTTGTCTCCATGTTCACCCAAGGAGAAGTTGATGATCTTACAGCTTGTCTTTTATGGCTTTATCTTGCCCATTTTCTGAAACTTGTAAAACTGCAGTAGGGGGTACACATTAATTGTGTCAAACTGAGGGGTTTATTTATCAATTTTCAAATACATTTGCTGTGAAAATTAAGCACAATCCTCCTTTTTTTAGTTGAAGCACTTCAGTAAATAAACTCAAACCTTGGCAAAAGCTACCAATATTATTTGTGGAGCAGTTGATTTCATGCCTTGCTGCTAAGGTCTCAATGACCTGCACACATTTGTTTTCCTCCTCCCTAGGTGTTTATATCCTTATTGGAGCTGGTGCCCTTATGATGCTGGTTGGTTTCTTGGGATGTTGTGGTGCATCACAGGAATCTCAGTGTATGCTTGGCCTGGTAAGTGCTCAGGGTAATGCTTAAATTTTTGAGCAGCATGATGAGAAAGGAAGGAAAACATTGTGTCATTCAAGTGCAGCAGATTGTGGACCCAGAACAATCACAGTGTTGAAACTCATGGTCACCTACATAATGCTAAAATGTTGAATGAATATAGTTTTTGTTTCTGGCCTGAAATCCAAATTCTCCTGCTGCATTTGAACACAGGGTGACATCAAGAGGCTGGTTATGTCTGGCATATACTGCAAAGCCAAGACTGGGAGTATTGTGAACACAGAACTAAAATATTGATAAGACCAGTGCTATCATTGCTAGATAGTTCATCTTGGACTCTAAAGATTGGGCAATCTTTAATCTCTGAGACCAGAACTGTGGTATTTGATGCTTGAAACAACAAGACTCTACTGGTCACAATCACAGGATGGGCTCTTCTAGCTGACAACTGCTCTGCAAGCCAATTACTGGAGAGCAACCTCATTGTTTCCCACTGGAGGGGCCACTAGAGCTTACTGGGTTTGTGCACATGTGTACATTTGCAGAACTACTCATCCAAATAATCAGAAGACTTAGTTAATAAAAGACAACTACTATAGCCACTGAAAGAACAATTCCCTTTGTGTCACAGAGGAACCTGAATTCAAGTAATTCTTGCAAAATGATGCCTCTAGCCTTTTGTAATTCTGAGTATCTCTTTAAAATGCTTCAGAATGATAGTGGTGTTTTGGATCTGGTTGTCAGTGAGAGACGGAGCACTTTGATTTGTGTTTTATGGGATATACAACAAAGTGACCATTAGCTCTCTGGGAGTTGGTGGCAAGGTAGGAATTAAGTAATGACTCCTAAAGCAACAGGAGTGACAAAGCAGACTAAAAAATTGTTGCTAGCTGTTGTGATGTGTCTGAATGACTTGGACAACTTCAAAGTTGGAGTTAACAGATGATTGGCTTTAATTAACACTGATCAAAAAGCAGGACTGGTGCTTGGAGAGCACTGCCAGACTTTCTGACGCTCCTGGGAAGAAGTGCTGACCCAATGTCCTTTTTCCTGGTGTTACCAATGTCTCAGACCTCCAACTGTGTCCTGTTTGAGTGACAGCTCCCACAAGTCTGGAAAAACTTGCAGTGTACATGTGTGATGCTGGTTTGTGGTGCTCTGGCCTTCATGAATAACATGGTCTTTCTTTTCTAGTTCTTCTTCTTCCTTTTTGTGATTTTTGCCCTTGAAATTGCTGCTGGGATCTGGGGATTTTCAAATAAAGAAAAGGTAGGTTACTCTTAAAACCTACCTTTGGGGTAGTGGTGGGATTCTGGCACAGGTTTCCCAGAGAAGCTGTGGCTGCTCCATGCCTGAAAGTGTTCCAGGCAAGGTTGGATGGGGCTCTGAGCAACCTGGAACAGTGGAAGGTGTCCCTGCCCATGGCAGGAGGGTACGACTTAGGTGATCTTGAAAGCTCCTTTCTGGCCCCAAACACTCCATGATTGTGTGAATGTACCCACAGTCAGCAATCTGCTGACATCTATACTAGTACAAGTCTAATCTTTATTACCCAGGGAATTTGGGGGAGAGGAAAAAAGCCGATTCAAGCAAAACAACACAAAAAATCTAACTAATATTTAAACATGAGACTGTAGCAGGAAAGCCAGAATTTAAGAGGCATGCTCTCCAGACAGTACCTGGCTGAGCTGTGAGGTGAAGCTTCACTACTTCAAGAGAGGAGCTGGGTCAGCTGGCAGCTGAGTGTTTCTGCACCTGAAGCATGACTGATATAGCCTGTCCCACCCAAGCAGTCAAGATTGTCTTGTTTCAAAATCAGGTGCTTGGTGACCAGGGTTACTGTTCTGCTCACATTGTATTATACAATGGGGAGATATTTAAACTTCTGGGGTACAGTAAAATAGGGAATATTTTTGGGCAGCCAGTAGGCAAAGACTTGGTTCTCTCACTCCTCTTAGAAGCTCAGGGATTTGGAAGAGGAAACAGTCTTATCTGTTTAGATGTGGCTATTAAAGAGAGTGTACAGTTATTTCTCACCTGAAACAGGTGAGCCTTCTGCCCACCCTCTCTCTATATTCAGCAGGAGAATGGGTGTTGCAGGCTGCAGGATTTTTGATGAATGACTTGCTGAAAGCAAGTTTTTCATAATTAATACACGGTATGACAGTAATACACCATTAATAGACAGCGCTTTGCTTTTCCTTAGATAACTGATGAGTTAAAGGAGTTCTACATGGACACCTACAGAAGGAGAACTCAGACAAGTGCCAGAGACACTCTGAAAGCATTTCAGTTTGCTGTAAGTATATGGTTCTGCTTAACTTGGACAGTAATGCACCTGCTCCTTATACTGTTTTCCATGCCACCTAGTTCCCTTTACAAGTCTCTTACTAGTTAAAAGAAACAAAAGATTGCAAAGATGTTTTTGTGTAGTGTGTCTTTTGTGTAGAATTCAGGATGCCTTTTTTGTCCCTCTGAAGTGTCTAGAACTAGTTCTTGTTTTTCTAAAACTCCAGCAGCAGGCTAGTAAATGCTAGTATGCACACCTGCATATGTGTGAGGGTTTCAGCACTGTGTGTAAGGAGCACAGGCTGTCACCAAACTGGTTTTGTGTGTACTTAAAGAGATCTAGCTCTTCCTTTCAGAACCATGTCCTTTAATTTAATAAAGGCGTGCTGAAATTAGTTTTGTAGCAGTCATGTTGACAGGACTTGGTCTGCAATAAAAACTAATGTAAACATATTTTTTAACCAGATTACTGAGCAAAAATAAGGATTATTTCGCCTGAGTCTCTTTTTGTTTTCTGTTGTAGCTAAATTGCTGTGGCCTTACTGGAGCTGTGGAGCAGCAGTACATGGACACCTGTCCAGCAAAGACTCTGTCTGAGTCATTCTCTATCAAGGTAAAGCTTGACGTAATTCACCTTCAGCCCTGCCCAGTGTGTAGAGTGAGAAATACACTTTAGGAAACCCTCCCAGTCTGTGGGAAATCCCCATGTCACACTGGTGTGGCAGTCTGTGTCTGTGATCAGGCTGGTTGTGGAAAGCAAACCCACTGTTACCATGGAAAGAACATCAGGAAGTCTGACCTTGCTCAGGAAATGTGCAGTCTGTGTGTCACAGACTCTCTAGTGGGGAGGACAGAGGAAGAGCAGAACTTTGCTTAAAAAAAAACCCTCACAGTGCCTTGAGAACTCTGTTCCCCTTCTTACTGCATCTTCCTGGTGCTTGCTGGGAGCTGTCACCTCCCTTCTGGTTAGGGAGAAGTAGAGCTTGTGGTGGGAGCAGGTCTGAAGCCTCAGCAAGGACAGGGACAGGGGTGAAGCATTGGTAGTCTGTTCAGGTGAGTGTGTGACTGTGAAGGCAGTTCTCTGAATGAGATTTTCCTGTTGGGATATTGCTGCAGAGGTGCCTTTTTGCCACACATAACAGGAGAAAACAGCTTGTGTGGTTTTTAACCATTCCTCTGCACCTTACAACCATCCTGTGCTCTTGCTTCCTGCTCCAAGACAATTTGAGTTCTTCTATGGTTCTTAACATGCAGGGATTCAGTTAATGACTTGGGTTTTTTTCACTTTGACGACTTCACATATCTGCCCACATGAGACCCTTCAGTCTTTATTCCTGTCCATGCAGTCTGAATTGGAGTGTGTGAGAGTAGCTGAGACAGCATGCAGGTTTTATTGTTTGTTTTTATTCTGCTGTGTGTTTTGGCTTCATCTGTTGACTTCATCTTGTGATGCGTGTTCCCAGTTGTAGAAAAACAGTGGATAGACTGCAAGATCAAAGGGATGGAATAGAGTGTGCCTCTAAGAAGCAATGCTCTGTTGGTATTCTGATTCAACTGGCTCATTCTTGCCAGTATATCCCTTTAATCCCAGATTCAGTCTTTTTTTCCAGACTGGATAAGGAACAACAACAGAATAAGGTAGCTTTCAGCAGCTCACTGATGTTTACTTCTGGAACAATCAGGACAAGCTGGGATGAGACTTTGACCAGCTACCAGGCTCTTAAAGATTTATACCGCTGTAAAAACACCTTGTTCTTTTTATTGGCAAGCATGTGTCTGTTCTGGGGAAAGGACTATACTTATATATTATTTTTCATTTTTCCAGTTGCAAGGGTAATTGATTATCCTGGGAACATTAAACTGGTCCCTCTATGAATCTGCCCCTGACATGGATCTTGGTCTAGGATATCCTGCCATTCCTGTGCACTATGGGTTCATGAGGTATCTACAAAATTACAGTAGCAATTGGCAATATCAAGAGTGGCTTTAAATGCCTTTTGGTAAGGGATGATCAGTGCATCATCTGAAGTGCTGACAGCCATTAGTAACAAGCCAAGCCTGATAAACTGCATGTTCAGATTGAGAGGGGAGCAGTCAAGGTGCTGTTAACAGGTTTGAGATACTTGAAGAGTAGATTTAAAATTCTCCACCAACTTTTATGTAGGACCATCCCTGACTCTTTAAGGATGTGAGATGTGACAGTAAAGACCAGATCAAAGCAGCTTTTAAAAGATGAGTCTTCAAATGAACCTTGTGTGTGTAAAACACTAATGAACCATCTGTTCCGTTTCAGTCCTGCCCTGATGTCATTGATGAAGTCTTCAAATCCAAGTTCAACATCATTGGAGCAGTTGGCCTTGGCATTGCTGTGATGATGGTGAGTTTCCAGATTAGTTAGAGGGTGCTCAGAGGATACTCAGAGCAGAAGTCTTGTAGAGCAGTGCCTGGCCCAGCAGCCCACAAGGCCATTCCACTGAGGACAAGTCCCAGCAGGATCAGGGCGTGTGCTGCAGGGCCCTGAGGCAGTGCAGAGGCTGGGATGTCTCAGGCCTCCCTGCTTCTGCTTTGGATTAGGATCTGCCTCCTTGCACTTTCAGCAGTGGTGAAATCTTCCCAGTGATGTGTGTAAATATAAAAGTGAAGATGTACTGCTCATGTTGCTGGCCCACATCTTAATCCTGATATCTCTTATGGATTCTCCTTCTCTTTCCTTTATAACAATTACAGACTCTGCTAGAGGGCTGAAATAACAGGGCTGCTGTAAAAACTTGCACTTCTGTGTTTGACTTCTCTGGAGAAAAGCACATGCTGAGATGATCAAAGATGTCTTAGGAGATACAGCAGTGGTTTATAGCTGCTGGTGCTGTGCAGGGCCAGAAGTTGGACCTGAAAATCCTTGTGGGTCCCTTCCAGTTTGGCATGTTCTGTGATGTATTTTCAAGTAGTGAGGTGAATGGGATTCCTGGCAATGAACTTTAGGGATTTGGGGTGGGGATGGCAGAGTAAAGTGTAAAAACACAGAATAAGTGTGACGTCTGGGCTGGGAAGAGCAGCTTATCCTCATGTTGATAAAAGCATATGCTTTGCTTTCCTGATTGCTGTTCTGTTTACTTTCTTTCCAGGTTGTTGGCATGATATTCAGTATGATTCTGTGCTGTGCCATCCGCAGGGAAAGAGAGATGGTCTAAGGGCTGCAAACCCAAGATTCCTGCACTATAAAAATCCTCACTATTAACTTCCGCATTGAGAGCATTTCTAAAATGTTATATATTTGTTACCTTTTTAATGCTTTATTTGGTACTGATGTAGGTTTGCTTTTTATGTTACAGGTTAAAAAGATAAAGGTTTATCTGACTCAAGACAAACATTGTACATAAATATCTGACTTTCTTGAAACTTACATAATTTGGATGTAATTTATGTTGCAGACAATTTGATACTTAATAAAGAGTAAGATATATTGTTTGTGGGGGAGAGGAGATGTTGCTATGTTGATTAATCCCACAGTTTGATGCATAGCAAGGAGTTGAAGTTGCATAACCTGTTAAATGTTTTTGGGATAAGGCAGGAAATCACTCCTATGCCAGTGCCCCATGTTGGAAGGGAATGGGAGATGCTGTCAGAGCATGTCAGGGAAGGTGTGATCATTCCTCATTCCTTGGTGTGTATGAATGAATACATTCCTAAAATGTCACTGCTGTAACACTTTTACTGTCGTCTCCCTGGAGGGTGGCAAAGGCTGGCTGTCACACAGGTGATGTGCAGGCAGTGGTAGCTCAGTGCAGCCAGGCTGGGCTCTGCC
The DNA here is from genome assembly GCF_021018805.1 of Prinia subflava. Lineage (NCBI taxonomy): Eukaryota > Metazoa > Chordata > Aves > Passeriformes > Cisticolidae > Prinia > Prinia subflava. Next base: position 9,251,671 of record NC_086250.1, on the reverse strand, counting down.
TTGGGGCCAGCTGGGCTTCCTGACATCAGCCTGTCTGCTGCCACAGCTGTCCCCTGGCACCTGGCATGGCCTCAGGCCCTTGGCAGGGCACATTCCCTAGTGTATGCTCAGGATATTTTCACTGCCTGGCTTGGGGCTTTGTTTCCCCAGAGCCAGCAAGGTGCAGTCTCAAGGGCTTACAACCAGTGTGCCAAATCTCAGGTTTCCAAGAGGAATAAATATAAGTTGCATGAGCAGTTAAGTGTCCAGCTCAGCAGTTGCAGAGTTGAGGCTGTCCTATTTCAGTTTAAATATGGTTATGGGAGAGAGCAGAGACACCAGTGTGGAACCCTTAGCCTAAAGAATTACCAAGTTGTCCAGTATTTCTATTCTAAATGGCTTTTAAGTGGGGTTTTTTTTGTCTCTAAAATACTTTCTGTGGAGGCTGCCTATGGACTTACCAGCAAGTTGATGTGCTGTTCCTGTACCTGGTGCTCGCTTACTGTACAATCTCATCTGTGTTCTTGGAAGCTTCTGGTCTCTGTGCTCTAAATAATACAGGTGTCTCTGGGTAGTCCTTGCTTGTTCCCCTTTTTCTCCTGCGAGGAGGTTGGTATTTATTTGAGAAATAACAGAATTGGTGGGTGTCAGGCTCTACTGATGCATGAATGTATTGTCATCTTTGTGTTACCCACTGTCATTTGTCTAAGGGAACCATGCAGCTCTCCTCTGTAACATGTTGCACTGTTCTGTGTTCATGGGCCTTCTTTAAAAAAAAATTATTTAAAAAGTCAAATGGTAATCATGCTTTTGTATGTCTTGCAGAGACTGAAATGACTCCAGAAAGGAGTTGATCTAATTTTCTTTTGTGGCTGTATGTGATGGCCTGGAGGGGAAAATGTCTCATGGGAATTTGAGAGCAGCCATGCCCCCAACTGAGCTCTTGCAGAACTGAGAAGCAGCATTTTTGTCAGCTGGGTAATTCAGGCCATGAAAGTGAATCTGGCACCCGGAAGAGCTGGGGTGAAATGCTGTCAACTGCTGACTTCTTTGCTTCTTGTTCACAGAATCATTTAGGTTGGAAAAGACCTCCAAGATCTTAGAGACCAACCTTTAACCAATCACACCCTTGTCAGCCACACCAGAGCACTGAGTGCCAAGTCCAGTTATTCCTTGGATGCCTCCAGGGATGGGAACACCACCTCCTCCTTGGATAGGCCCTTCTAGTGACTAATCACCCATCCAGTGAAATTCCTCCTGATGTCCAACCTGTACCTCCCCTGGCACAGCCTGAGGCCATTCCCTCTGGTCCTGTCCCTGTTCCCTGGGAGCAGAGCCCGACTTCCCCCCGGCTGTCCCCTCCTGTCAGGAGTTGTGCAGAGCCACAAGGTCCCCCCTGAGCCTCCTTTTCTCCAGGCTGAGCCCCCACAGCTCCCTTTGCTGCCCCTCAGCAGAGCTGTGCTCCAAACTGTTCCCCAGCTCTTCTGCCTTTCCCTGGATGTACTCCAGCACCTGAGTATCTTTATTGAACTGAGGGGCCCAAATTGCATGTGGGATTTGAGGTGCCAAGCACAGAGGGGAAATCACTGTCCTGGCCCTGCTGGCCTCACATTTTGATGCTGGTGCCTGTATTCAGATTGCCAACATCTGCTGTAGCTGTAGTCCTGCTGCTTTTGGCAGAGTCCAAGAAATTCCAGCAGATTGTAACTAGGGAGGAGAACTCAGCTGTAGGCTCAGCACCCCAGATCTTGAGGTTTGGGTAGTGACTGCAAAGGCAGCTGGCATCCACATTAGCTGAAGATCCTGATGTGAATATCTGCCCCTGTTCCTGTGTTCCACAGAAGCTGGAGAGGGGTTTCCTGGGATTTAATCTTTAGCTTGCAGTGCTGCTGCCTTCCCCACAGTGTTTATGACACACTCTGCCTCTTTGATACCCACCCTCCATCCCCATGTGGTTTTTAAAGTGTATAACTCACCCTTTTTACCCTTCTTTGGAACATCTTCTGCATGTGGGATGGTGTTTTCTGAGGAATCAACGGATAGGTAAGTCTTACTTTACCTAAGAGGGAAGAACTGATTTTTATTACTCAAGTATTACTTTCCTTTTAGCAAGAACAGGGACTACAGCTGCAAAACATGGGTGCACTCAGCCTCAGAGCTGCGGGCTAGTCTGGAATGAGTACTGCTTCAGTAAGGAATATTAATGAGTTGTGTGTCAACTTTCACCTTACTGCAAAATGTTGAGATGGAATTTCCTGAAGAATTCAGGGTTCTGAGGAATGGCAGCCCCAAAAATCTGAGTGTGTGGCACTGACTCTAAGCAGGGAGCAAGTTCTGTCTTTGAGTTAGGTCAGGAATAGAATGTGACTTGTGAAGTTAATACAGAGGGGAAAAAGGGGCAAAAAATAGATTGTTCTGGAAAACAGGAATGGGGGATTATAATCCTGAAGGGGAAACAGTGTTTAGGACAATGTCAGAGCTGTGGCAGAAGAGGCTGACACTGGTGAAATACTTGGGGAGGGAGCTAAGGATCCCTTTGAGGAATACATCTGCCCTGATTCAGAGGGTCAGCAGAGAAGCAAGTATTGATGCTGGGGAAAAAGAAGGAACAGGGAAAAATTATTCTAGAGATGACATGTCTATTGGGTGGAAAAGAGAATGGAGGAAAACATACAAAAGTATAAAACACTTTGTCTTTTCTATGTCATCCTTCCCCATCAGTAAACAAAGGTGCAGCTGTGTTAAGACCTTAAAGCCTGCCTGGAATGTGAGAAACCACTCCAGAAAGAAAAAGGGCTTAAGCAGCTTTGTTTCCAAACAAAAGCAGAGTTCTTCTTTACACACAGGTGGTGCTAATTCTTTGTTGTAAATTTGCTTAAAATAGCTGTGGTTCATGGCCAGGTTTGACACTGTATATTATATTATCTAGGGGATTTGCTTATGGATAGCAAAGTGTTGTAGGTTCTGAGCAATCCTGGTCTAGATATTTTCTTGGATTTGGGTGGTAGAAGAGAGGCTAACTGGTAATCTAAGTGCTGTTAAGGACTAACATAAAACACTGCCTGCAAGACTGTTAAGTCATAAAATCACTGAATGGTTTGAAGTGGAAGGGACCTTAAACATCATCTCCTTCCAGCCCCCCTACCATGGGCAGGGACACCTTCCACTATCCCAGGTTCCTCAGAGTCCCATCCAACTTGGCCTTGGACACTTCCAGGGGTGGGAATTCCTACTCTCAGCTGTGCCCCTTGGCAGCTGTGAGGAAAATAAGGATCAGATGAAGCCAAACCACTAAAAGATGTGGCTATTTATTTGTTGTAACAGCATCATGCCAGAATAAGGGGATTTGTACTGGAAAATAGCCTGTCAGAAGCTTAAGAAAATAAGTGTTGGACTTAGAAGAATGTAGCAGTGAAGTCCTGAGGGAGGCTGTATTTGGTTACCTACATGGTAATTTTGCCAGAAGAAAGATTTTTAGACTTTGGAAAACTGGAGCTAGCCTGCTTCAGGAATGGAGGGAGTCTCAAGCTAGCTGCATGGTCAGCTCTGTGGGAAGGTGTGTCAAAGCAGGGAAAGCCTGGTATTCCAGGGAGACAGAGCTTATTGCTGGGAAACATCTTCCTCCTCTACAATGGAGCTGGGAAAGTTGTCTGTGGTACAGCACGATGTCATTTTACAGCAGTCCTGGCACATGAGCCCTATAACTGAATACAGGGAAAAAATGACAGTGGGCTCATGAAGTGGGGAAAGGGTGTGGGAAGCAGCTGGCTACAGTGGAAAGAGATGTGGGCCTGACACATTGGGACGGTTGAAATAAATTCTATCCTCTTGTACACTTCAAAAACGTAATTCCCTATGTTTCAGCAGCAAACAGTCTTACTCATAGAGGGTGTAGAGACGTGTTTGCAGAAGGGGAGGATGTCATTACCTGCAGGGTGACTTCCAAAAGAGCTCCTAAAGGAATTGCTCCAATTAGAAAGAAAAGCCTGGATTTATTTGACAGGCTCCCTAAGTCATGACTATACTTCTCCTTCTCCACCCACCAAGAAAAAAAGAATAGCAAGTGCTTGCAGACAGTTTTTTAAGAACTGCCTGTACTTCACTATTTTTCTTCAGGTGCATTCTCCAAGCCCCAGCAAGCATTGCAGAAGCTGGGCTCAGAGAAATTGTCTGGGGTGTGGGGGAAAAGCAGTGGAGCCTAAAATCCCAGGGATAAATGTGAGTCAGATGCCATTTCCATGGGGCATGTGCTGTGAAGTTCAGGCTGAGCCCTGCCCTATTCTCTTGCAGGCACTGGCACGCCTCTGCAGGGAGCTGCCCAGCCAGCCTCCAGCTGCAGGCAGTGCTTAACACACTGCCAAGGCTCCCTCAGCCTGCTCCAGCATCTTTTTCATCCTGAACTGCCTGAGAAGGGACCTGGGAGTCCCATGAGGGATGTCTGCTGTGCCTAGGTGAGAGACGCTGTTCCAGCTTCAGAGTGCAAGCACAGCCCAAGCTGGGGTTTGTTGGGTTTCTATGTTTAGGAGGTGGTTTATACTCATGGCCACTGTATAATTATGATTATAAAATAGCCACCCCTTCAGTTTCTGCATCTTGGCAGCTCTCAGGAAATGACCTAATTTGAACTTCCAGCAGTGAGGACCTTGAACCCTATCAGAAGTCACTTGTAACTGAACCTAGAACTTCTAGACACTTGCCAGGCTCTGCTGGCAGTGACAAAAATAGTTAAGTGAGATTTTTCCACTGCTGGACACAGGCCTCCACATGCGTGACTCCCACAAAATGAATCCACAAGGCAGCCATTCATGGCCTGCTGAATGCCTCCTCTTCTCTCAGTGCTGATTTTGGGATCAATAGAAATTCAGGCTGGGGCTGAGAACTGACCTTTTATGCCTTGTTCTAATGCTGGCATTTAGTCCTTGCCTTGCCATGCATTGGGTGGCCGCGCTTCTGCCCTGCCCCACCAGCACCACAGCTCCCTTTCCAGCACCAACAGGGTAGGTCCTGCTGCCTGAAAGGAGCTGGCATCTCCAGCTGCTGCTCCATGGCTGTGTGTGAGGGAAGAGCAGGCTGGAGGAGAGCTGGGGAACTGCACCACAGGACAGGTTTTTCAGCTTTGGGCCGGCTGTGCATCCAGCTTACGCCAGCATCGCCTCTGCTTGTGGAGAGCTGGGGGAGCCCTCACCAGCCCTTTCCAGACACACACACTCACCTCAGCTGCAGGTCTGTAATTAAAAGGAGCAGCTTTAAATATCCTGGCAGTGGAGACAGAGCAGAGTGAGCTCTCAGCAGGAATTTTGACGTGGCCATAGCTCAGATGATGTCCAGCCATCATCATCAGCAGAGCAGAGCAGAGGTGGGGCCAGCGTTCAGCAGGTCCTGATTCATGGCTTGGGCCACTTGCATAGTGTGAGTGCAAACAGATGGGGAAGGTTACCATGAGTGTTCAAAGATGTTCCTCTTCTGTTGTGGGATTAGCCACTCCTTTGGAGCTCTCTGTGGCTTTATTCTGTGTGGGAACAAATGGAGAAAATCAGGGGTGCCATGGGGTCTGTTGCTGTTTTCAGGTAGAGGCCACAAAGCTGTGCTTCTATGGAGTGGGGTGGCTGCTCACAGGTGGGGAATGGCTTTATTTGTTGTGTGAGATCAAGGGGCAGCTGGTTATCCTGATTTTTCATACAAGGGGATTCTGCCCTTACAGGGTGGCTGCTTTGTAGCATGGGGGCATTGGTTTGTATACCCTCAATCATTACCATTACTGGACTGCCAAGTAAAGAAAATAATTTTTTGTTGTGGTTTTACTCCTATTTTCCTTCTTTCTAAAACTGTCCTGGAAGACCATAAACCTTCACCTGTTAGGTGGGGCACAGAAAGAGACTTTTTCCCCTCGCACACAGTCTGTGGCTGCAGCCTTTGTCCTCAGCGCCGAGCTGAAGGTTTGTGCGTGGTGTGCACATCAAAAAATGGTCTAGAAAAGAAACCAGGGTGGCAAATATGGTATAAACAGATGGAAAAGGGAAGACTGAGTCAAGTCTGCTCCCTCCAGATTGTGCAGATCATGTTTTAATGGCAAATGTGTGGGGTGAATGAGTGAGACCTTTCCTCCTGTTCATAGCAGGGTCAGCCATGAAGTCAGAGGAGGTTACTCAGGGCTGCACCTAACCCGACCTTGAAAACCACCAAGGATGGAACCTGCACAATCTCCTGATCCCCTGCTGGGCTGGTGTCCTGATTAGAAAGTTTCTCTTCATGAGTTTGAACCTCTCTGGTTTCACCCTTTGCCTGTTGTCTCACCACACTGAGCAGGCTGGCTCTTTTTGGTTGTCTCCCCATAGGTACTGGAAGGCTGCCATGAGCCCCCTCCCAGCCAAAGCCCCTCTTTTCCAGGCTGGACAAGGCCTGTAGCCTGATCATGTCAATGCAGCCCAGGCTGTCATCATTGCATGGTGGCCCATTAGTAGCCAAGGCCTTTACAGAGGAAAACAATGCACAGTTCCTCTGGGTTTTTATGTCTTGGTGAATGAGAGTGTTTTGTTCTAGGACTTAATTATGGAAAAGGAAACAAAACTAAAGGTTTTAGTTTTGTTTGTTTGCCCCCAAAAATGGGGCAGGAAAGGTGAGCAATAAGCAAACACTACTTGGCAGGTTATTCTCATCAAGGACTGTTAATCCCACATGCCAAGGTCCCCTACACAGAGTGAGCTGCTCTTCCTTGTGGGGGCCAGCCTTGCTCCACCCTTGGTTTGGCACTGCAAGTAGGAAAAGCTGATGTTTGCTGCCACCAGCTCCCTTTCCTGAGCCTGTCAGTGCATCTCGTGAGCTGCCACCTCTGTTTTTCCAGCTCTGCAGAGTGACACAAGTGGCCACATCCCTTCCCAGAACAGCGAGCCTCTTGCTCACTGCTGATGACACCTCCTCACTCGGGCCAGCTGGAAAAGCTCCCATCTCACTCCTGGGAAAGAGTCCTATTAAACAGTGTAGGTTTTCCTTCTATAAGTGCTTTGTTTTACAGTATAAGTGACATTTATCTGTAAAATTAGCCCTGCAGCTGTACCTAGCAGTTCCTCCCTGCTTTTTGTGGTTGGACTCTGTTGTCAGCACGTCATTGTTTTCAGAGTCCAAGTGTCTGGGCTAAGACTTTCTCTCCTGCCTTCCTCGAGGTGAGTGGAGGATTTCTTTTTGTATGTGCTGAAGTATCTTTGGTTACTGCCAAAAATTGTTCGAGCAGAAAAGTGTTGTTTTGCCTGTACTTTAAAAAAAAAAAAAAAAAAAAAAAAAAAAAAAAAAAAGGCATCAGCTATTTAACTTGAAGCTCAGCCTCTGTTTTGGGAGCAGTGCCTGAGAGCTGTGGATGGTTTCTGCCTTTTGTTAGAAAGGTGCCTATGGCTTTTTAGAAAGGAAAAGTCATGGAAGTGTGAGCTTCTGGGAGACATCTTCATCTATACAGTCCTGATAGACCAGGAGGGGAAGTCACTAAAATACCTGGGCACCTAAGCTTGTCCTTAGGACTAACAGGCAAAGCTCAAGAGCTTTGCCTACACTTAGCCCCCAGGCCCCTGGAATGTGCAGATACTCATCGGGCTCTGCCTGGGAACAGGAGCTGTTCCCTAATGCAAAACAAATTTCCGGAGCCTGGTCAGAGCTGAGTTGAGTGGCTCCTGCCTCAGGCTTGCCCCCAGGAGGAGATGCCCTCACCTGCCTCCCTGGGAAGGTCTCCCTGTGTAGGAAGGTGCTTCCTGGATGTTATGGACAGCTATGGACTTGCCTGGAGGATGGGATGTGGTGTGGGTGCTCCAGAGGCAAATTTTCTCAAGGACATGGCAGGATGAAGGGCATTTGATAGAGCAGATTCCCCCCAGAGCCCCTTGTCTGCCCAGGGAATGCATTTCCCTCACCCATCCCTCTAGATGGGCACCCAAATTCCTTCTTCATATGCAATCAGTGGAGGAGACCAGGCATTTTTTCCTTTTCCACAAGGCTCTGGTTCACCTGGGTGCCCTGCACGCCTCTGCAATCAGCTTTGTGTGGGGGAACACAGACTCTTCTGGAGGGACACTGATGAGCTACAAACCTGAAAGCACCAGAGCTGGCACAGCCCAACAAGCAGCCAGGCTACTGACACATGTCCTGAGGTGCCAGTCTCTCAGGCACTCCTGGAAGTTGCCCTCTGCCCCTGGACAACACCCTGTGGATTTGCTGGTTTCATCTGGATTTGCCCATTTTTTCTTCTGCCACCCCCGGGCTTGTGAAACACGAAGAGAATGGATGTAGCAAGATTTAAAGGAGGGATTTGTCTTTAAGGGGAGTGTGGGAACACGAGGTTGCAAGTGAAGAAAACATGAAAGGCAGTCCTGGTCTGTCTCTAACCTGTCTTTACCTCTTCCAGTTGTCCCAGTCTCTCCTGGCTGGGAGACACCCGGTGCCCAGGCATTGCCCCAGAGCAGGGTGCCTTGTTCTGGGGGTTTTGCAGCTAAGGCCATCAAGGAATACAGGTTTTAGGGATCTTACTGGAATCCCAAGTGCATCTCCATCTCAGGAGATGCATCTGCTGTGCCAAGCTTACTGTTCAGGTTTCAGGTGACCTGGTAAGGCAGCCTGGAAGCTTTCTCTGTAGTCAGCCCTCCTGGTTAACTGGTTCACATCAGTTCTCTCAGCTTGATACCAAACACTCCACAGCAGCTTCCCAGAGTGGTAAAACTCTCGTTTTTCCACAGAAAAATGCAAAATCCCATGGTAACCAGTGACCCCTATCTTCGTGCCAATCCCTAGAGCTACCAAGAAGTGACAGAGCCATCCCAGAAATCCTGGGAGAGAGCCTCAGCCATGGTAACCTAAAGGGGATGACTAGGGGCTGAGGGAACCACATTCTTCTTACACTCCTATTCCCCTTTTTGGCAATATTTTAAAATACAGCAGTACATCATTCCCTGTGTTTGCTAGGAACGGCATGGAAAGCTTTATCAGGTGTCCTGTGCTGGGACCTGGAGCAGGATGTGCTGGCAACAACGTGGGACTTAGATCAGAGGACAATAACCTGAAGACAGGGGCTTAGAAAGTAAGGGAAGGGAGAAAATAGGAGAGGGTCAGTGCTAGAAACCGAGCAGAGAGGGCAAATGCAGAGCACAGATATGAGGATAAAAGTGAGGGAAAACAGCAAGTTGTGGGGAACAACGGGAACAGGTAATATTTGGGAGAAAATGTAATGGTCTGGGCATACAGGAGGTCAGACAAAGTGTAAAATATATGAAGGGCTCTCCCAGCTTGAAATTCTGGCACCACTAAAGGATCCAGCAAGTGGTTCTTTGGTTTAGATGATGATATCAAGGATTCACAACTTTCTGATGGTCAATATGTGGCAGCAAAACCCCACACCACAAATTTTTCCATTTATTGAAAAGTAGAAAACCAAAAAACCCAAAATCAAAACCCAAACAAAATCACCAAAAAAACTCAGACAGAAGCAGAGCACAAGTGAGATTAAGATGCATTTTCAGGTGATGCTGGCATGAAGAGGAACCTGCATTACAGTAAAGATCTGCAAGATCCTTCTGGCAGGATCTTGAAGGCTCTATGGAACAAATCCAGGAATCCAAGGAAGAGATAAAACAGTTCTGTGATGAAGGTACATTGATGTTGTCCTGCTTCAGGCCCAAAGTGATGTGAGGCAAGTCAGAGGTTCCTGAGGTAAAAATAGTCTTTACTTACCAGATCAAATGTGCACAGGCACAAAAAGAGGCCGAATAGTACAAAAAGAAGTTGTGCCTTCCTAACAGCCTTTCCTAATTTTTGAATTATAGACTAATTTTCTGCATTTTTTGAAGTGAAACATTTACACTTTTCAAAGTGCTGTTTTATCCTCTAAAAAGTGACTGTGTTAGGGCTTACTGTCACTGCCTGCTCCATGGAAAGTCTCTAAGTTGGGTTTTGTTTGCTGCCTGCCAGCTCTGTTCCAAGCAGGATATTTTCCATTTTGCACGCAACTACCAGTAAAAAAACTCCCAGAGAATTCCACACGTGCCTCTGCACCTCTCCAGATAACAGCTCCTTTTTATGTCAGTGCAACTATGCTGTAGCTAATTTTGTGCAAATACCTGTGAGGCCAAAAGGTGCTCCTGAACCAGAAGCTTAATTTAGTCAATGCTGTGTGTGGGCTCAAGAGTTCCTCACTCTTTTTCCCCTGGCAACGTTAGATTTTGCAGATCCAAGAAGTTAAACAAACAGTTCTTATTTTAGTCTTTTATTCAGCAGCATCACATTTATACAGTCACTTTTCACAGCAGGATAGGGAATTCCCTCTTTTCTTCCTCTTCCTCATCCTTTTCTTAATTTTTTTTTCTGTGCTTACAGTCCCTGAACTGGGGCAGGATGGAGGGTGTTGATCCAGCACTTCATTGACCAAGAGTTTTGCCCACGGGAGGAGTCCTGCTACCAGCCTGGAACCTGCTCAGGCTCCATAGCAAACACTCCTAAAAACAGCTTTCACTAAAGCCAAGCCTGCTGAAAATGACATTGCCAAAACCAGCACAAAGATTCTTTAAATCTCTGTAGGACTTGGCAAACTTCCTTTGGCCTGGAGGGCAGCACCTCTGTGCTCTGTGTTTTCACAGATGCAGTCACCTTCTGCACATGCCAGAGGTGCTGCTGGAGACCCTCTGGCTCACAGCAGCCAAGCAGAGGAAAGATGTCACAGCAGTCTGCACCCACACCTCTACAGAATCCCAGGATGGCTCAGGCTCGAAGGGACCACAGTGGTGTCACCTGGTCCCACCTCCCTGCTCCAGCAGGGCCATCCCAGAGCACAGGGCACAGGATTGTGTCCAGAGGGGTCTGGAATATGCCCAGGGAGGAGACTCTGCTCCCTCTCTGGACAGTCTGTTCTGGGCTCGGTCCCTGCCCAGGGAAGAAGTTCTGCCTCATGTCCAGGTGGAACCTCCTGGGCATCAGTCCCTGCCCGTTCCTCTGGTGCCATTGCTGGGCCCCAGGGAGCAGAGCCTGGGCCCTGCTTGGAGCCCTCCCTGCACACAGGGACACCCAGGGATGAGGGCCCCTCTCAGCTGGGGCTGCTCTCCAGGCTGGGCAGCCCCAGCTCCCTCAGCCTTTCCCTGTCAGAGATGCTCCAGGCCCTGAATCATCTCTGCAGCCTGCGCTGGCCCTGCTCCAGGAGCTCCCTGTCCCTCCTGTCCTGGTGATTCCAGAGCTGGACACAGCTCTCCAGATGTGTCTCACATGGCTGGGCAGAGGGGCAGGATCTCACTCCCTGACCTGCTCTTCCCAATGCACCCCGGGCTGAATCTCCTGTCCACCCACCCAGGGAGGCTCAGTGTAGCTCAGCCTTGGGGTACAAACAATTTCATTGCACAAGGAATTGTCCTCCATTCCTAATTTGTATTCTCTATGACCAGCCCCACACTGCCCACTTCACCTCACTTTTCCACATTCACCCAGCTGCTTCTGAGCCACAGTAGAGAGAGATACACATTCCTTCAATTGCTCACTCTTCCCCAAGGGAGAGGCTCTCCCGTGGGAACAGCTCAGCACAACAGGGCAAGTCACACTTATAGGGAGGCAGGGAGAGGGGATTCCCTTTCCGTTTCCTCCCTTCGTGCAGACAGAGTTTAAAACAGTGTTTATAATCAGGGGAATGACTCAGGAAAGCAGCGCTGGCAAGGGTGGGGAGCCTAATTTGAGAAAGAAAAAATAAATAAAAGGCAATGACTTTTGCTTTATGATACATTGGCTGATACTCAGCCATCAGTACACAAAGGGCTTTTCTTCCTGAGCCATTAGCTAAATGAATCAGCAGAGATTTCCAGCGGAGCGTTTCCCCCGAGTCCCATCTCCTGTTCTGCGCAGGCTGGGAAAGCACAGGGTATCCCTCTGCCACTGCAGGGACAAACAGGACACAAACAGGAAGGTGCCTTTTCAAAATGTGAGGTTACTGTAAAAATAAATCATGACTCTTCTGCGGACAACAGCAAACACAAATTATGGGAAATATTTTCAGCCTTTGCCGTTGCAAAGGGAGCGACTGTAAACAGCCCAGCTGGCACAGCAGGCTGACGCCGGGTGTGGGATGGCTCACAGCCCTGCAGCTCCAAGGCTGCCCAGCATTCCCAGTGTTCCCAGTGCTGTGCTGAGGAGAGGACAACCCCATGTGCTCCCCGGGGCTCTGCTCCAACCAGCCCAGCACGCCCAGACTTGGGGTGGGGATCCCCTCATGGGGTCTCCAAATTACCTTAATTTCAATTCCTTCATTCCCGACAGAGGCTGAATGATGCAGCTGTCCAGAAGTCATTGGAGCACCTTCCCTAAGGAGACAGGCTGGTGAAGTTGGGGCTGTAGAGAAGGGATGGTTGGTGTGTGGACACCTCACAGAACCTTCCAGTAGCTGAAGGACCTACAGGGAAGCTGGCGGAGGACTTTTCACCAGGAACTGTAGTGAAAGGGTAAAGAGAATGGCTTCACACTGACAGAGAGTGTGTTTAGATGGGATATCATGAAGAAATTGTTCTCTGAGGGTGCTGAGGCCCTGGCACAGGGTGCCCAAAGAAGCTGTGACTGCCCCATCCCTGGCAGTGTTCAAGGCCAGGCTGAATGGGGCTCTGAGCAACCTGGGATGGTGAAAGGTGTCCCTGCCCATGGCAGGGGGTTGGAACAAGCTGATCTCCACGATCCCTTCTGACACAAACTCTTCCATGTTTCTGTGATTCTAAGGCTCCAGGCACTAGGAAGGTTTGGGCACCTTCTGGGGCCTTGTGTGCTGCAAGGAAGAGGCTCTGCCCAAGCCCTCAGGCAGGCAGGTGGGACTGACACGGGAACACACAGGTCTGCCTCCCCCCATTCCCAAAAAAGAGCAAAAAAAGAAAACCATACCCAACTTCCCAAAGCAGCTGCGTTGAGAAGAAGTGGCCACGTGACTTCCCTGCTGAAGGTGAGAAAGGCAAGGATGAAACCATCTTCCCCCAGAAGAAAAGGAGATTGGTTCCCCTCCCCAAAAATATGGAGAGGCTTTTATCTGTCACAGCAGGGAGTGCTAGGGGATCTGGGTTCCCTCTGTGCCCCAGCACCAGAAGGTGAGATGGCCCCAAAAGGCACTCTGCTCCAAATCCCTGAAAACAACCAAGGGACAAACTTCTCCACCTCATTTAAAGTACTGTAAAAATCTGCAATGAGCACAGAGGGCACAGGAAGTATCCCAAGAGGATGGCTTTTAATCTGTAAATAACTGGAACTTTTAAACTCCTGGCTATTTACAGCTGCCTTGCTGTAAAATCAAACACTTCTCAACAGTTCTTTTCTCCAGCAACACCCCTTAGGAGACAGCTATCACTGCCCTGGGTTCTGGAGAGCCCTGCCTTGATGTCCAAAATTAACCACCCCCTTTTGCTGATGGATCAGGCAGACGTGGGATGTGGGACACACAAGAAGATCAAGGAATGCGTCCCTGAAGTTGGTTTGATGACTGAGCCATGCAGGCTCACCTGGCAGAGCTGGCAGATGCATTATCAGTGCTGAAGCTGTGATTATCATTAGGCTAAATGAGCTCTCACAGGTGTTTCCATGCTCAGCACTTACCTATGAAGATGGAGGGCACTGGCAGGTGACTGATTTGAGTCTGGTTTGTTTTGTGGGGGGTTTAATGTGTTCTGCTTAGTACAGCTGCGTGAAGGGAAATCAACATTTATTACCCAGCAACAGATGATTGTCTCATCTGATTTGTAGCAATCTTCATAAATGCAAAAAATTATTCCTGCTGTAGAACTGAATTAATGCTGATACTTTCTAATTTATCCCACCTCACAAAAACTAAGAGGCATGTAAGAAAAGCTTCTCTTGTTTACTAAAACTGAAGAGTTAACTCACATGAGTTCATGTACTCTCATCACATAAAACAGGACTTGTTTGTAGAAAATAGTGTCTTTTTGCTGGCAAAGGCACACAGAAAAAGATTAATATAACAAATTCACATGGTTACACTTCAGCTATTTAAGTAGCAGAAGTTTAAAAAATAATTATGCTAAAATATGCAAATAGGGGATGGACACACACATATGTGCAATGTCAGCTGAACAGCTACACTTTGGGCAATTGTATAAAACCTCACCGTGCTTTTCTTCTCTGAAAATAAGTTTGTGATAACATTCTCACTCCCATTTCCAGTCTTCCAGCCATGGTACTGCATAAGTCCAACAGAAATACAACCACAATCTGCCCTGTCAACTCAAAAAAACCCCCAGCAACACCTGACAACACACAGGGCTTTCTCTGTTTGCACCAAGTCTGACTCACTTCAAAATCCTGACTGCTTGGCACTTCCAGTTCAAATGACAACAGACAGGAAAAACAATTCTCCACACTTCAAAGGAGGTGCCAGTCAGGCAGCCCTGGAATTTGGAATTTTGATCCTGCCCACCCTAACAAAATGAGCATTCTTGAGACTTAACATGAAAACAGAATAGGTCATGAAAGCACCCATGGTGACTTGTCAAACTCACACTAATTCCAGTACAAATTGCAGCAGAGAGAACAGCACGAGGAGCCTGGAATGCTGGGACTCCAAGATACCAGTGCAGCACGGATTGCAGGTGCAACAGGGAGGGTCACATGAGGATGGAAGGCTCTGCACCTTGGTGGGACACCTGCCACATGGTCAAGAGCTATCACTGCTTCTGCCAGAGGGAAAAAAATCCTGCCTCTGGTTAACCCTGGTTTGGCTCCAAAGCCAGCAGGAGCACAAAGAGGATGAATCTGGCCATCCATGTACCCACCCTTTCCTCCTCTTTCTGACAGCAAAGAAATCCCAGTTCAAAACTCCAAGCCCAACTGAACCTGGCAAGTTTAACGTATAAACATGGAAATAAAATCGGACCATTCCCAGAAAAGTTCATGTTTTACCCAAAAGCTTAAATGCAAAAGATTGGACATTTCAAAACATTTCACTGTGCTCATTTACTCCCCAAACCTTATGAGACTGCAGCACATAAAACTCAGTGCTCAGTGTCCCATTTGGATTGGGAATGCTGTTGGCAGATGATGCGAGCTGGGGTGGGGACTCTGCCACCAGACCACATCCCAAAAGCCTATTGCTATAAATGTGCATTTCTCAAAAAGCACACTAAATTATTTTCTTTATCATTCTATCAGAAGGGGCAGGCAGAGCTGAACAAGCTGGCATGCTGTTGGTTTTGTACTCTTTGAAACCCGGAAAGGCTGGTTTGGGATCCAGGCAAGATTCCCAGCCAGCCCTCACTATGACGAATTTGTCACGACCAACAGCTTTCAGAGTGACTTGTAATTGCAATGAAAACTCCTATTCACACCTCTTGGAAATATTGGTTTAGGCTGTTCAGCTGAGGATGAGTGAAACAAGTGTGAACTAATGCACATTCCCAACTATTCTCAGCTTATTACAGGCAAGAATTAACTTCTGCTGTAGGAAATGGAAATTCGGGAATAGCCACACAAAGCTGTAGACTCAAAATCTGTCCCTGTCTATACTGCTTAGTCTTTCAGCAGTGTTCAGCCACTGCCAGACATAAACCAGTGTTCTACAGAAGAAGAAAAAGAAGGGAGTTGCAGCATCCAGCTCCTGGCAGACACTGCATGGCCAGACTGCAGAGGAACTAAAACAGAAGACCTGGTAATGCCTAATTTCAAAAGGTACAAGAAGGGCACCCACATCACAGTACATGTAAAAATGATTTGGGCATTGCCTGTGTCTAAAAGCCAGTGGAAAGACTTAGGGTTAAACACAGGAAATAACAAAGGAAATGCACATCCCTCTTCCTCCAACACGATGGTCTTACCTCACAACAACACAGCCTGACATCCATTTTAGCCACTCGTTTTATGCATCCTACACATCCAGGTGGTTACAGCTCCTCTGGGAAGCACAATTCCTAGGGACTGCAGCTCTCAAGAGTGAACAATCCCTTCACTGGAGTCCTCTGCTCCTGCTGCTGACCACTGATTTTACAGACACATTTCATCTGTTTCCCAGGCAAAGCAGGAGCTGAGACGATCAAGCCAAATTCAAACAGATCAATTCAAATGTGATACTAAAGCAATTAATAATAGACAGGGATCTGGCTACACTGCCAGCATTTATAGTTACAGTCTTGCTGCTGTTTATTGTTATAGTTTTACAATGAAAATAATTTCTTTAGAAGTAATTCAAGGCTAGCAAACACTAAATCACTGGTGGACTTCCAACAACACTTCTTTTGCTGTCTTGGAGTCCCTAAAATCAGGTGTAGTTGCTGGAGTTTCTCCTCCTATTTTGCACGTATCTTATTCCTCTTGATTCCTCTCTCCCTGTATTCCAGGAGAGCAGACAGACCTTCTGACACTTGCACTCTCTAGAATTTTCACCCATGGGACTCTGGTTCCCAGATCAGCTCTTTCTTGTCTGAGGGCTGGTCAAGATTAGAATTTGTTAAGGATAAAGTCAGGAGAATTGCAGAAAAAATAAAACAAAACAAAACCAAAAACAAAAGAGCAGGAACTTTTGAGTGAAATAGCCCTGCTTCTTTCTTCAGCAAGAAAATAATCATGGCAACAAGAAAAAAAATACAACCAAAAAAAGAAATTAAAAAGTGCATCTGTTGCAAAAAATATTAATCTCTCCTTTTTTGACTCTTCTTATTTTGCAGTTTTAAAAAGCAATTCTTCCTCTTCCTTTTTTTTTCTCAGAATGCAGCATCAGTCATTAGTTTCTGAAAAAAAACCCCAAACAGATTAATAAGAAAATGTGACAAAATACCTTGAATTTTTCAAATGTTTTACATCTCAAAATTAGAAACACACTCCCCACACAGACACCCTTCCAAAGAATATTTATGGCATATGACACCTTTCAACAATTTTAGAGTAAGGTAATTCTGCTTCCAAGATAAAAACCCTCTCTTCCCCCTCTCCCTCCTTGGTGAAGTTCTGCCTTGAAGAGAGGTGTTTATGCCTCTGGAAGTCTTAGAAATAATCAGTTCTGTGTAGCCATACAGCTCACAGCAGATGATGTCTGAGGAAACATGGAACTTTGCCATCTATTTTACTGACTTTTCTGTCTCCATTTCCAAAAACAGATGGATCTAAGAACTAGATATAGGATAGGTATAGGATCATGGGAGCTGTCTCAGGCAGCAGCTCACAAAAAAACCCAAATAATGCCACAGTTTTCATCCTGCATTCAGGGGAGCTACTGCTGTCTTGGGAACTCTTTCCTTCCCCCCCACTTCTTCTCCAAGAAAACAATCAACTGGTTACCAACAGCAGTCTCTCCTTTCTTCCTGCTGCTCTCTATGTCCTCTTTTTCAGCGAGTGCTGCCAACTCTGGCTCCGTTTGGTGGCTCTGGAAGGAACTTTGCTCTAGTGATGTCAGTCCCTTTTGTTTTCCAGCCTGTGGCATGGATTCCAGCACTGTTCCATTGGGCACTTGAAGGAGACACGGCTCTGGGAAGTACTGTCTTTCTGCCGTGCTAGAAAAAGACATTTGGGAATGCAGCTGATTGGACAAAGGCGCTCCCTGCATGTAGACATCACTCCAGGACACAGCTGGATAGGCAGGCATGTCTGCTGAGGGAAAAGCCACCAAGAAAAGAAGAATAATGAAAATAATGGAAGCATGTCTATGTACAAGATGTGTGTTGTGCTCAGTGCAAACCCAGCATTGCAGTGCAGCAATCACCACACACATCAAGGATCACTGCTCTGTACACTGCAGTGTATTTAACCAAAGCATGGCTCTTTGGAAAAAAAGCTTAGGAAGTTCATAGCATTGTTATAATCTAAAAAACCTCTGTGCCACTCAGCACTGACCCTGAGTGTATGTAATGATAGTACAGACACCCCCGATTTTTTTCCAGTCCCATTTTCCAAGTTAGCTCTGCCAGACACAAGAGGGATGCTTAATCTTCACTTCTATTTATAAAAGATGCAAACCAGGAAACAGGAATGTTCTGTTAATTAATATCCATAATTCAACTAAGCTGCTCACTTGCTTATGTGCTGATGTAAGACTCACAGGTGTGTCTGGACTGACAGACTGGTTTCCAGCCCTGCGCTTTGGGAATCCTGGAATATTTCAGGAAGAAATTCCTCCCTTATGAGGGTGGTAAAACACTGGAACTCAGAGGAGTTGTGGCTGGCTCATCCCTGGAAGTGTTCAAGACCAGGCTGGATGGGCCTGGTCTAATGGAAGGTGTCCCTGTCCACAGCAGAGATGGGAACTGGATGAGCTTTAAGGTCCCTTCCAAACCAAGCCATTCCAGCATTCCATGATTCTGTGAACTTGGTCATCCCCACTGCATAAGAGGAAAACCATTCACTGCTGATTGTGCTCTGGACAGAAGTATGGAGTAAGAGAACATCAACTCTGCCTCTGTTCCTTCAGCAGCCTTCCAACTTCACCAGCTTGCACCTTTACACACCCCTTGATGCTCATACAACATGCCCCAAGGAATGCAACACACACTTGGGCATCAAGCTAGAAAAACTAATTTGATGCAGTCTGGGGCACAGCCCTCTCATTATTTCTGGCAATTCAGACTGAAAAATCACAGAAAATAACAATTATGCCTTGGAACCAGAGCAGGGAGCAGGGCCAAGTGTGTTAGACAGCATGGGTGCTGCCAACCTGTCCTGCACAATGTCAGCTGTGAAAAGTGGGGACAGGAGCCAGCTTGCAGCCTGATATGAGTCAGACTTCCCTCCCTGACAAGGTCCACAGAACTGGTACAAAAACAGCAGCTAAAACTGTGGGCTAAAACTCTTTGTTCTCTCATGTCATAAGACAAGGGATGGAGCATTTGGAGTGTGACCTTAATTTAACAAACCTGTCAGTCCAAATGAATTAACTACAACAGTTTGTCATTTGATTATTCTTGGGCATGAATAACTTCAAAATACAAAGCCCAGACACAAAACAAGGAGATCAACAATGCCATTTTTACTAGGTTTATTTTTGTTGGGTTTTTTTTGGGTTTTTTTCCAGAAAATTATGCTGGAGTGCCTTTATTTCAGTGCTGTTGCAAATTCAAGTCAGAGGAAGAATCTATGTCCATACTCTGTTGGCTCCTGTCTCTCTCTCTTCTTTTGCACTACCCTAAGATGCATAACATGATTTCAAAGTGGTTTCTGCAGAAGTCAAACAGTGAGAAGGCTCTTTTTCCTCACTGTCTCCAACTATCCCATCTGCTGTGGCACCTTTTCCACTTTGTACCCTTGACTCCCACCACATGCAACAAAAGAATGTTCATGTACACAACAGGACACTCCTGGAAAAGAAAAGTTACTTCTCCAGTCCAGACAAAACCTCTGCACTGACACAGTCACATTTAACACTCTTCCTGATGTGTGCAGTCTGGGTCATAACTTTTGATTCAAATGAACAGGTCACTCAGCACTTTTACAAAAGTCAAGCTTACAAGGAAATCAAGTGAAAAAAAGATGGGCACATCTATAGATTTGTGTAGGCATGTGGAGGTTCCTTCTTTCTGTCATAGTCATCAGTGATCATGCTGAACATTTCAGGGTATTATTTAGTTACTCCAGAGGAGTGGGACACCAAAATATTTCATAAATTACCTGAAATGCCACTTGGCTGCTGTGACATGAGCAGTCCCACTGTGTGGTTTTGTTCATAGTCTTGTGTGGCTCCATAGGTTATGGCTCCACTGTCACCAGGTAAGTCAGGGAAAGCTGGATGGGACTCCAGGGATGCTGAAGGAGGAAGGTGGTCACTGGAGAACATATTGCTGCCCAGGTGACCTTGGTGACAGAACTGGGAGAGCTGATAGATTCCCCCCTGGCTGCTGTACTGACAGTATTCAGCCTCCAGGTTCTCTGCAGGCTCCAGCTGCTCCGGGTAAGGGCAGGAAATTGGAGAACTGAAGCTGCAGAGAGCAAGGAGAGAGGCAACCCAGAGATTAATGGAGAGTCAACAGCTATACCAACCTGTCCAATTAACAGCTCTTTTATTGCCAACCCTTCCTCCCAAATGTCAGCCACAGGACAAGGGCAACAAAAGCCACTTGAGCGAAGCGCTTTCACAGCAGGCTTCTTGAACAATGGGTATTAGTGGGGATTATCTTCCCACTCTCCAAAGCTTGGAACACCCTCACTTTCACTTGAGAGGCATGCAATTCTGAGAGCACTCTGAGTACAGGTAGCACCTGTCTCATAGCAGGCGCCACATCCTATTATGCAGATCATACAGCTTTTCATACTCCCTTTAAAGGATACTGTCACACGTGCACCTCACTTTCCATTAATGCTCCCACCTAATTCCTCACCCCCTGTCCCACATTCACCCTCCCAAGGCTTCTCCCAGGGGCCGCTTTTTTCATCTCCCTCAAGGACACTCTCATGTGCTCCTACCCTTGGCTCTGGACGTCGTAGGAGAAGGCTTCCCCGGAGCCATTCTCCTGGCTGGCCAAGCTGCACTCGCTGCTGGCCGTGTCCAGCATCAGGGGAACAAGGTGGCTGTGGGGCTGGAAGGGCACGCCGAGCGCCAGCCCGGCCCTGCGGATGGGAGGCGGGCTGGGGAAGCTTGGGAAGCGCTCCACGCCGCTGGAACTGAGGTGCAGCTGCTGCAGAGCTTTGCTCTGAGCTTGTGCTTCACAGGGTGCCACCATTCCTGCCACCGAGGAGGCTGTGAAGGAAACGGGGAGACTGTCACACTGGGAATCTGCAGCACTGCAGAGGGAATGGCAAGAGGAGCAGGACAGAAAAGCAAGATGGCAGTGAAAGAGCAGACGCTAATTGATGGGAATAAAAATAAATGAGTACCAGCACTGCTGTGGAGAAGCAAAAGGGAGTAGAAGCAAGCTCTGTGGAACACAGGATGATGTTTATTGGTTAAATAAAATTACCTTTGTGATTTCAGTCTCTGCATACTATCTTTATCCAGCTCTCAAGAAGGCAGCCAAATGAAGCAAAGTACTTCTTGGAAAAGAGCCAGGAACAATCCCCCAGTCATCTTCCATTTCTACTGTCCTCTGGGAGGAGTGAGCTGCACAGATCACCCTTTTGAAAAAATGAACTGTGCTTTGAAAGAAATAAAGCTGTGCTTTTACAAATCCACTGCCTAGACTGCTTTGAAACACATTTTCACTCCTGCCTCTGATGAGTCATGCCAAAAACAAAAATCAAAAAAGTAGAGATAGCAGCTGAAGGTCCTTGGGAAAAAGAAGATGGGAGATGGAAAAGGAAACCAACACCTTTTGGTTGCTAGAATCTTGTTTGGTGACCTGTCTCCTCAGTCACAGCTGGAAAAGGAGAGGGGAACAGCTTCCTACAGAACAGCCTCTGTGGAAAGAGGACAGTAGAGGAAATTAAAGGTCAGAATCAGGTATGCTGGTGATCCAGAGTAACAACTATACATGAATCTCAAGAAGCTTGGGCATGGGACAAGAAAATGAGTTTCTCTCTTATTATGGCAATTAGCAAATGGTTTCTCTCTTCACAAATGTAGCCATTACATGCAGGAAGCTGTAATGATTTCTCCAGTCTAGCTAGGCTGAACCAGCACAAGGATGAGGAAGAGAAGAGAAAATATCACCAGCTGCTCAGGCAAAGCTCTCCCACATGGCAAAACTTCCAGGGAAAGTCTGCAGCTGCACTTCACCCTTGCAGGCACAGAGAGTAACATCAAATGCACTCCACCAGGTGTGGCTCAAAGGCCTCAGACACAAACCTAAACATAAAAATGGCACAAGTATTAGCAGCCTTTAGAGAATTCTGGAATGCATGTCCATAGAGTTGAGGAGGAGTTTTCATTTCAACACTCTGCAGCACTGTTTCTCAGATTCCTCAGTGTGCTGGGCAGTTTTGTGCCTCTTACTGCATCTTCCCAAATTTGTGCCTCTTATCGCATTTTCTGGTTTTTTCCAACTCTCTGCAGCCATGGAGAGAAGAAGGAATCACAATGTTTCAATAGAAACTTTTCAGGTTTTCAATAGTCCTGATTTTGGGCTCAGTCAGAAAACTGAAGCAAGATCTAGGATGGCATCTCTAAAGCATTCACATGCGCAGGCAGTTATTAGAGTTTTATTTTTCTTGTTTGAACACACGATTTATCCATGCCAGGCAGCATCTCTGATGTACCTGTCACATTCCAGGTTTTTGGCTTAGCCATAGATGAACCTGAAGATCTCTTCTGATTTTTTTAAACCCTTCTTTAGCACTGGTTCTCCTGACCATTGTGCCCCACAACGTTCCCACAAACCTTATGGAATAGCAGCCATGGGGGACACAACTTACCTGAAAAGCAGTCTATATCCAGGTAAAGCTTCAGTTCAATAATGACAGCAGAAGGAGCTGTTCTGCAGATGGCCCTGCTCTTCCTCAGGATGAACACAAGCAGCCCAGGAAATCACTTCTAAGCCCACCTTCATACCTACTAAGAATTATTATTTTTTAAAAAAATATTTGCAATGCTTAGTGCAGATAATCTTTGTGGATCATGGAAATAGGACCCCCAGGCAATGAGACTGTGAGACAGCACCCTTGATCTCCAAAGAGCTGGTTCAGCCTTTTCTAAAGTCACCTGTGCTTCTCTGCCCTTTCAAAGAGACACTGAAATTGTGTCTTCTAAATAAAGTCACAAATGCTGTAAGAAGAAACAATTCCCAGAGAAGCTACCTCTGCTGAATCTGACATATCTACAGAAGATTCCAGAGTTGTTCCATGAAGAATTCTGACCCCTGGCTTGAGATAATACTGCCATTGTACAATTCTGTGTTTCTTCCTGACACTGATGGAGAGAGAGAGAGCCTCAGAAGGCTTTCCAGGGAACACGGGAATGTAACAATGGGATTTTTATTTCTTGCTTCCATTACTTCTGGGTTCTCAGTCCGTGAGACAACCTTGGGAATTTTCGGAGAGCAATTTAATAATTTACAGCTTCAGATCTCTGAATCAATCCTGGTACTACACTCGACTTCACTCTAGAATGGTTATTCTGTTTCAAGCCTTGACTGGAGCATCACAGGCCATCACAAAGCTTTTCACAGATTCGTCCTTGTCTTGAAATGATGAGAAAACATATTTGTTCAAAATTTGTTTGAAAGCCAGAGTCCTACAAGTGAAGTCATGGGAGCTTGTCATTTATTTAATGTTCTTTGACAGACCATATCCAACTTCATCCAATTGCTCCCAAGATTTCCATTAGAATCCCATCTCTGCCAGTGAATTTAATCACCTTGCTATTGGCTTAAGAGTTACCTGCACAGGCTGAGCTCCTGACAGGTGTCCTCAACAAGGCAGATGCATGAAACAAAGCATTTCCTGCAAAAGCACCAGTGGGGCACAAAAATCTCTGCCACAAACCAGAGGCACAGAAAGGAACTTTTCTTTGTAATAGGTTAACTCTGAAGAAAACATAAGCCAGTGAATCACAGATATATATGTATCAGTAAGAAATCTCAGGAGACCAAGAAAAGCTTCAAATAATTGCCAGTGTCAAAAAAACCCACATTAATTTCCATCATGCTGTCTAGAAAAAGCAAAAACAACAACAACAAAAACCAAAACATTTCTAAGATCAAAGCAAACTCAAAATTGAAGTTTTGAGGCACAAAAGGCTCTTATGGCAAGTAGTGTGGCTACTATATCCAAATCAGAAGCCCTAACTGCCAGCAAGGTAACACATCTCAAATACAACTCACTGACATTTTTAATCAGCTTGTTTGGAGAACTGGTAAAAACAGTGGGACATTAAAAAAAAAAACAAACCCACAAACGAATAGACAGTTAGAAGTATTGGGTAGAGAAAGGAAAACCAATGGAAATTGCAGCACTGAACACTCTGTAAAGGTCTTGGGTAATAGGTCACACTGTTCTCATGTATTTAAATAATTTTCTTGTCCTGCTGAAAGTGGTTAAAAAGGAAAGCACCTGAACAGCCACTCCAGCAGGTCACACTCTGTGAGCCCAGCTGCACCACAATGCACAGATCACAGAGGCTTTTGCTGAAACCATCCATGAGCTGTTTCCACAAGGGACACTACTAAGCAATTTGTTTTGCCTTGTAAATAGTTAACCTTTTTTATTATTCTGTTTCCTCTTTTGTTTTGCTCCTGTTAATTTGGATTTTATCCTGTCCAAGTTTTGTCTCCTTCATCTTCTGAGACATCCTTTTAAAGAAAACAGGAGGTCCATGGATGGCACTATTTCCAGGCAAGCTCTTTTTCTGAACAAGGATGCTGAACGTATTCAAAGTTACATTGGCTTTGATTTTCCTTCTGTTTCATTTTTTGCTTTCATTCTTAAAGAGAAGAAGCCGGACTTTGCAATGGTAAACAACAACAAAAAAATCAAGTTTCATTCCCCATAGCTGTGTTATCCTGCATCTAGGAAGGCAAAACTGCAACTGGAGCTTTCCAGGTGATTGTACCGTGCAGATCTCTCTTCTACAAGGACTCTCTACATGTAATATCAGTCTTTTCCCTCAGAGAGGACACTTGCCCTTTTTCTTCCTTACACATTGCACCAAGAATTCAGATGGGACTCTTCTTTCCTATCAGAAAGAACTGCTTGTGTTTTCCACATGGAGAGCTGCATCCCAGTATGCAGATCCCCCAGAAAGAAATAGCTCAATGCAAGCAGAGTACAAGATCATGTCCCTGAATGAAACTTTATTTCTCTGACAGACATTATCTAACAGGGCAAATGGCTTCATACTGACAGAGAGTAGGTTTAGGTTGGATATTAGAAGGAAGTTCTTCCCTGTGAGGCCCTGGCACAGGCCCAGAGAAGCTGTGGCTCCCCAGTCCCTGGAAGTGTCCAAGGCCAAGTTGGATGGGACTCTGAGGAACCTGGGATCATGGAAGGTGTCCCTGCCCATGGCAGGGAGGATAGAATGAGAAGATCTTTAAGGTCCCTTCCAACCCAAACCATTCTATGATTCCCTGATACTCTCTCCTGACCAAGGAGTGTGTCTGCAGAGGTACTTTAGGAACCAGGAGAGGTTCCTAAAGCACAGAAATCAGAGGGTATTTGGCTTGCTTCCTTTAAACGAATTGTTTCGCAAAGCCTTGGTTTCCATCCAATTAAATACAGGGCTCAACTGACTACACCACTTCATCACTCTGAAAGCAGTGAATTACTCAAACACTTTGACCATATTTACACTGTTGCAAGAAGTGGAAAAACTGAAACTAACTGAATTACAGTCCTATTGGTTAAAGAGGTCATTGGATTGACTAAACGAGCCCTTGCCTTGAGACAATGACAGGCAAATTTAAATGACAGAAGTACTAGATTAGGTTATAAATAAATTATCTCAATTACATACTTTTAGCAAAATACAAAGCATTCTAAGCTTATTGATGCATTCTTACAGTTGCTTTCCACGGTACTAAAATACCTTTAAGGTAAAAGCACTATTAAAATTTTTGAGTAATTCTTACAAAACGAATTGCAGGAACTGCCCTAAATACTGATATATTTAGAATACAAGGAGGGGATAGACATAATGGCATGAAATTCCAAAGAATTAATTACACTGGGAAGCAGGAAAACACACAGCAGTACCTACCACACATCAGCACATCTACAGCTTGAGATATCCGTCCCTAAGGAAGTGGTGGAGTCCTCATAACTTTGGAAATCTTTTCATATTGTGCCAACTTGGGAATACAAACGTATCTAGGAAATGCTTTAGGGAGCACCCCTGACTCTAGGGAATGCTCTTGGACTGCACACATCAATAAACAATTAGACAGATCCTCTCTCTTCATTGCCAACAATCTTTTAACACAGCTTGGGTAGAAAACTGGTTGAACAGCACACCCCACTGACCTAAAACTCCACTGCAACAGTGATTAAATTCAGCCCGTAGTTTTGGAACTCAGCTACTCTCACTGCCTCTTGCACAAAAGGGAAATCTGTCCTGCCTGGAGAAGCCAAGGAAGCCCCTCTGGCTGTTTTAAGGTGTGGAGTACCTGGTGGAGCTCTACAACACCAATAGTTCACAAAGTGCATCTTCCTTACACAGCTGACTTGGCTCAGGCTGTAGCCACTGTATTTCCATCTAAACCAGAATATGGGGACTGTGTATCTGCCATGGAGAACATCAGAACCAGTGCAACACTTCCCTCATCTTTTACAGCAACAAGACCAGGATGGGCATTCACAGCTTCTCTGTGCCAGTGCCTCACCACCCTTACAAGAAAGAATTTCTTCCTTCTATTAGCTAACCTAAATTTTTCCTCTTTCAGACTGAAGCCATTCCCTCTTGTCCCACCACTACTGTTCCTGATGAAAAGTCCCTCTGCACCTTCTTGTAGGCCCCTTCAGATACTAGAAAGCTCCTCTGAGGTCTCCACAAAACCTTTTCTCCTTCAGGCAGAACAGCCCCACCTTTCTCAGCCTGTGGAGCTACCTGGTTTGACTTTTTGCACTGATGGCATAAGGCTCTTTCCCAAAGCATTTGGGAACCTCCCAGCTCCACCAGCTAACGCTGCAGCTGTGCACAACACTCGTGCTGGCTGGGGTCTCACCTGAGGCAGAGGTGGGGGATGCAAGGTGTGTGCTGAACAGGCTGGAGGAGCTCCCAGCTCCAGGGTCTCCTCCCAGCACGGCAGGCTGGTCTCCAGCAGCACCAGGCAACAGAGGCACAGGCAGAGGAGGTGCCCTGCAGCAGACACAGAGGACAAGGCAGTGCATTATGACCAATCATGCACTCTTCTAACCAACAAGGGGCAGCAAGTGCAAAGGGAAAGCACTGGCTCACTACAAGTGAAAGGAATGCTGTATCAAAAGTCTTTGAGGAGACAGCCCCAGGTCACTTGTATGGGACTGGCAGCAGGAGTGCAATGAAGCAAGGTGCTCTCCAATCTTTAACTTCTCCTCTTCCACTTAATTTTTCCTCTTTTCATTTGGTTTTCTTCATAAGAAGACACTCACTCCAGACTACCATAAGTACATCCCTATGGAGATTGATTTCTCCCCTCACACATTCACCATCCCTTGAAAGACCATCTATCCTCTAACATATTCCCCTTCCCCCCATTAATGTCCTCTGCTCATTTATGCAAGGTGCTACCTTGTATTTCTTCAAAGAAGTCCATGACTTTCTAAGACTTATCTGAGCAAGCACCATTTCCATCACCAAGTGAAAATTCATGGAAATGGAAAGCAGTGGTGGGAGAACTGGGTTAAAAGAATCATCAAGCACACCCAAAGCACCAGGCCAATGCATTCATAGAAACTAAAAATAAAGAGATGATTCCATAAACTTTACCCTCTCATCCCTTGTTCTGTATATGACTTCAGACAGAGCAATTTCAATACTTTTATTTCAAAAATAATTTGATTAATCTGTGCTACAGGTTAATCAAAAGGGCTTTTTGGAATGTCCACCACAATTTGCCCAGAGATCTGACAGGTTACCTAGGTCCAACTCAATGCTCAGCTGTCCACTGTTTAAAGATAAAGGAGAAATGGCAAAAGGAAATATTTGATTCCTTAGGTATCAATTGTGGACAAATGACAAAACAGTAAGTTACTCACCCATAACCCTCTGACCCAAAGGGGACTGACAGAGCTGATGATGCTGGATACTTTTTGTTGCCTTTTACACTCAACTTCTGCAGTTTCCGCCACTTTGCCCTGCGATTCTGAAACCAGACCTTAAAAATGGGAAGAAAGGAATGCATTCAGGGCTGAAACCATCTACACATGGGACACTGGCAATGTCCCAGTCCCTGCCCATCCCTTTTCTGCACAGAACCCACAGCAGGTATTACCAGGATACGCTGTGGTGTCACACCAACCACAGCTGCAATCTCCTTCCTCTTCTCACTGTCAGGATAGCGATCTTCCTGGAACATCCTCTCCAGCTCTTCTAGCTGCTCTACAAATGATGCATTGTCCAAAGAGAGAGAGAGAGATAGGAAGTATGTGACAGGAAAATAAGAAAAAAAATTAACAAAAGAGGGAAGCATAAAAAAATAAACATTACTACTATACATGAGTAACATAAAAGATTTTTTCTAAATAAACTACAAAAATAAACAAAAATCTTATTTTGCTGTTTCAAAAGCAAAGAGCATTACTAGTGATGCTTCAAAAGGAAGACACTCAGCAACCTTTATTAGTGGAAGTCTTCACACATCTAGTGGTGTGACGTGCAGTGCAGTATCAGAGCAGATCAGCACAGGAAAGGGAACACCAAGTGCCACTGGCACTGCCAATGTCACTGTGTGCCAGTGTGTGCCCTGGGATCTACCTGCACTATAGAAGGTGCGGGGCTTCTTCTTGACAGGTAAGTATTTTTCTCTCCTGGCCACATCACGGCTGCCTCTGGACTCCAGGACTGTAGAGCTCTTGTAGGAATTCTGAGCTGCAGGACTGGCTGGAGCACCTCCGGATCGGTGAGGGGCCGGGCCGTTCTCCTCCTGCCTGCAGGGAGCTCCAGCCACTCCACTGGATGCTTGCTTGGTTTCTTCCTTCTTTGCCTCCATTTCTGTCCCAGCAGGGCAGTAACTCTCAGAGTGCTCCAGTGACCCTGACTGACCCGCAGGCTCCTGTGCTAATCCAACCTTCGCGTCCCTGCAGAAATCCGATGGTTGCCCAAACGCCGAGGCAAAGCCGTGCTGGCCATCAACGACAACGGAGCCTTGGGAAGACGACCCAGCTGCCTGCAGGGTGCTGGATCCCCCATCTTCTTCCACCTCCTTTACAGAGCTGCTCCTGTCTTCTATTCCCAAGTCATCCTCAACTTTTTCTTGTCTGGCTGTGCCTGGGAATGCAGGTAGCACACTGCTCCCTGCACCGTGGCTAACAGCATCAGCATCCACCACAAAGTGCTCTGCATGCAGCAGCGTGTTCTCCTTCTCATCCTGGCTCTCTACAAGGCAAAAATGGGAAAAAAAGTGCCATACCCTAAGCTCACCCCACATGCCCATTGCCTAGGCTGGATGTAGCTGGATTGAGAGTTTCAGTTATGGGGGAAGGAAAAGCCCCACACAACAAAACCCAACTGTGACAAGAACCAGAGAGCTCAAAATAAAGACAGGTGCTGCCAGGAAAGCAACAGCAAAGAACCCGACATGGTCAATATTCAATCGTGTGATGAGAAAAGCCTCATTTTAAAAGCAAACTGTAAACTACAGAAGAGAGTAATTCCAGACACAGAGAATAATTCCAGACACAGAGAATAAAGGGAAGCTTGCATATTACAAATACAGCAGGGGGAAAACAGCCCCAGGGATAACACAGGTCTCTGGAACAAGCAACAGAACAAAAATCAATGACGTGGCAAGATCCTGTCACCTTATTAAAATGAGCAAAAGAAAGACAGAAGCAAAATTCTGGTCTACTGTGTGTGTCAGCAGGGATTACCTGACAAACGTCATCACGTTTTTATTTTATTATAGAGTTCTATCTTACCAAAGCCGGCCAAACAATAAAACATTAATTGTACAAACTTCTAATAACTGCCTTAAATTATTTCTCTGCAGCTTCAGCCACACTTCTGAGTAACAGACTTACAAGACAGAAAGTGAAATAGAGGGATAAGGACAAAATTAGGTGCAGAAGTCCAACTAAGTTTAACAAAACCCACAAAGTGTATTACAATAAGAGAGACTGAATAGTAGAAGACAGGTCAGAAAGAACACAGTAAGAGAAATAATTAAAGTAGGCAACAGAATAATACACAGGCTTTATACTTTCCCAGCTGGCCCACAAACAAAAATGTTCCAAAAACCTCCCAAGTGGCTCAGAACATGTGAGTCAGTGTGATTTCTGCTACTTGAAATTTTTTAAAAGTGATTATTTCATAATAGGAAGTAGAATAATAAACTCAAACCCATGTATCTGCCTCTATCTAGAGAGAAGAAATTTTGAGCACTGTTGGCACCATTTCAATAGCATGTGACAACAGAGAAACTTGAGTTTTTAGCTTTTTCTTTTTTAGTTTAATTCTTTGGGGAAAAAGATTAAATAATTTCATTTCACTGTGCTCTGCTTCTAATATATATTAGTGCAATGCCAAAATAAAGGATTTGCTTCTGCCCCAATGTCTCTTATTGAAACAACTGTTAATCAAGGAGGAGCCTCACAATTCCAAGCAGACAAGAGAAACTTCATAGAAGTATGAGGGGATGGCAGGCTGCTCCAAGAGCATCTAATTTGCTTTTTTACAGGATTAAGAGAATCAAATTAGTTGCAGGGAAAAGAAACAGAAGCAGGAAAGTATGCAGCTATAATAATTTCATCATGCTAAGCAACAGCAAGTTTCCACTGCAGTTAAATAAGATGAAATATCCTGATGGGAAGGGTCAAGAACTCAATGAGGCAGAAGATGTCTCTGGTCTATACAATTCCTTTTTCCACCATCCTCCTGGTTGCATCTGAGCTTATCTAGCTCATTATGTGGGGAAAAAAAATAGTATTTTCACCTGATTTGAGCAGGGTTTTTACTTGTTTCTATGCGAACCCCAGTATGTGTTTACATCACAAAATAAATGTCCAAGTCTTATGTGAGTACCTTGTATCTGTAGCAGAAATGGGCACCTGGGAGTTTAATATTCTTTAGAGAAATAGTCCTCCAAGTGAAAGCAGACTGCTGTGCTTTATTTCTAGAACAGATAGCAAAGACCTCACAACCATTTGGGACTGACAAGGAAAAGAGCTGAAATGAAAACCAAGTTTGGACAGAAAGATGGGCCTCCCTGGTAACAGAGGTTATAAAACCACTCCTTTCTCCCATCATTCCAGACCAGACTGAACATAACTTTGCCCCACTTTCAGACAAACTGAATGTTAAGCAGAAGGGATTTTAACCAAGTAGGAACATCAGGGACAGCTAGTTTGGAACACTTGCACTTGCAGGAAGCCAAGCCCCCTTTCCATCTCACCACCACCTCCTTAGACTTTCCTCGGAACACGCCAACCACCTGAACTGCAAGGTTTTTAGGGTTGTTTGGGGCATTTGGTACAAAGCCACCTGAACACACACACAAGGCAGGGTAAAAGAAATGGCTTTAGAGGTCCCTCCACAAAAGGAGGAGGAAATCTGGACCGCGGGGGAAGGTGCAAATGAGAAAGCCCGAGGCAGCAGCAGCCCCTCGGTGTGACACAAAGGAAAGACCCCTGCCCGCTACCCTCGGCCAGGTGCTTTTACAGGCGACACGAGGGCCGAGGAACCCATCGTGGGGCCAGGACCCGGCGGGCTGAGGGAGGCTAATGAGCGCGCAGACACCATCGCCGAGTATGATTATCCTCCCCCGGGGCTGCTCATTAGGCTCATTGCCGGGTGCCTCCCCCGGTCATTAACGCGAGCCGGCATCACTCATCCCCCTGTCCTCATCCATACCCTTACCACAGCCCATTCCCGGCTCTCCGGCCGCCCGGTGCTCCTCGCCCGGCCCGTCCATGCCGCTCCTCGGCGGCCCCGCTGCGGCCCGGCCCGGTTAATGCCCCGCCCGGCGGCGCGTCCTGCCCGGCCCGGCCCGGCCCGGCCCGGCCGCCTCATCAAGGGCACCTGCGGCGGGGGAGGCCGCCCTGCCCCACACGGGCCCTGCTCCCCACACGGAGGGACGGGAGCGCTCCAGGCTCGGTGAGGAAAATGGTCCCCGCCAGGAGCTGGCCGAAATACAGCCGTGTGGACCTCGGTGTTACAAAACTCGCCCACCCCTGGGTGAGGGAACCTCGTTGTCTGCACTGCTAGACCCAGTCCTGGGCTCCTCAGTACCAGAAGGACAAGGAGCTACTGGAGAGGGTCCAGCAGAAGGAAACAAAGATGATTGAGGGGTCTGGAGTGTTACAAGGAGAGACTGCAGGGGCGGGACCTGTTCTGGCTGCGGAAGACTGAGAGGAAATCTCATAATCCATATAAATATCTCTAAAGGGGTACCATGAGGATGGTGCCAGCCTCGTTGTAGTGGTGACCAGTGACAGGACGAGGAGCAATGGCCATGAACTAAAACACAAAAAGTTTAATCTCAACATGAGGAAGAACTTTTTTTCCACAGAGCGTGGCAGAGCACTGGAACAGCTGCCCAAGGTGGGAAGGGAGTCTCCTTCTCTGGGGCCATTCCAAACTTACCTGGACATGTTCCTGTGCCACCTGCTCTGGGTGACCCTGACTAGAGCATCTCTAGAGGCACCTCCCAACCCTAAGGATTCTGTGATTCTGTTCTTTCCCTGTGGCCTGGCAGAAGACACTTGGTTTTAACATCTTCTAGCTGCAGGTGTCGAGCAGCTTCTGGTTCTTCAGCATCTGGGGGTTGCAAGGAACAAATGACACTTCCTGACTTTTGGGTGCTATAATGTGTGTCCTTTCAATGCTTAACAATTCTTAGTAAAAAGAATGCTCCTAACAGAGCAGCACCAGGCAGTACTTGCATGAAGAATGAGAAGCACTTGTGTTCTGATGCACCAAAATGGAGCATCCTTCATCCTCCTCCTGTTCATTGGCTCACCATCATATTGCTGGCACAGCACCGTTCTCCTGAGGGTTTCCTCAAACCTCCTGTCTTTGTTTCAAGGTTCACTTTTAGCTTCTAAGGCCTTGCTTCTGCACATGCCTTCACCTGAGAGTTGTTTCATCAGGCTAAATGAGTGTAAGCTGAAACATCTGAGCCAAGGTTTTGGCGCCAGTATAATTGGTGTAACAGTGCACCAAGTTCAGCCATCAGCTGCAAGATGTTGGGGCTAAAATGGCATTTGGTTAACAGCATTCAGCTGACAAGACGCAACAATCTCGGAGGGAATTTCTTTTGTCCAGATACACTTTGTATCAGTCTCCACAGGTTCCTGGGGAAGATACAGTGGTACGGCTCTCAGAGTCTTTGTGAATAGCAGGAAAGTGTTGGGATTTACATGACATTCCCTATGCTTCTGTTTAATACTAATTGTCTGGTAAACCAGGTTATCCACATTAGATAATGTGGGGAGGAATCCTGACATAATTAAGACTGTCATAGGACACAGTAGGACCCCACATGATTCCTGAATTGTGTATGTGCAGTTGGGAAGGATATTGTACTAATTTCATGAAGTTTGTACAAATCAGAGATGTCAATCAGTTTCAAAAAATACTTCAGTGTAGATTTGTTTGTGGATTTTGGTGGCAGCATGGTACTGGGGCTAAGAGTTTGACTAAATATTGAGAAGTTGCAGCCTGTCTGAAATGTAAGAAATCAAAGTAACCTGGGGTATAAGCACTTGTTCTTAGAAGCATAAGCTGACCTTTAAATGCTCCTCAACATACACAGGCCTGACATCAGGAAATAAAAGCTGTACCTGTGACAGGAACAAGTTAACCTTTGATCCAGCTAGTTAAAAAGAGTATAGAAGGGCTGTCAATCACGACAACAGTACTCTTGAAGTTTCCTATGTCAAGCGGAATTTTCATGACGTACGGAATTTAGCATAGAAACCGCTTTGGGAGGCTCTAATGAACAATCTGCCTGCTTGCTTTCAACAGCAGAAGTTGAAAGAGTAAAGAACTCTTGACTTGAGGTGTTGAAAAAGATGACTTCTAATTTAGAATGAGAGTATGTATGGCTGGCTCCTCCTAGATGAAGCTGAAGTAGATGTGGGATGCCTCAACTGCCTGTGTGAGATGACCAACTGAGACGTGCTGAATTGATCCCATGGCAGCGTTTTGTGTCCTACCTGAGACACTGACAATTCTGGGGACTTGGGAACTGCATAAATTTATGATAGCCTGAGACAATCAGGCTTTTGGGCTATCTGACCATTCTGAGTCTTGTGGAGGATTATAACCCTTCTTGTGTGAATCTGAGGTGATTCTGAGAGCTCTGCTCTGCGTTGGCTCTTAGCTCTGGCCCAGCTCCAGCCCTTCTGGGGGAAGAAAAGGTGTTAGCAGATTGTTGTCTGGGCCATAGACTGAAAGTTGAATAGCTGGGTCCTGTCTTTCTGCTCTAGTGGGCTGGACTCCCATTTTCTGTAGTTCACCCCTTCAGCTTACCTTCAGTTATAGATGACTAACACTACTGTGGAACCAGCAGCATCGGCTCTGCAGGGCTGGGGATAATACTGGAGAACCTTAAGGCTGGATAAACCCAGCTTGCCTCACTACCTCTGCTGAAGAGAGCTGTTTGTACTTAACAGTCACTTAGAAATTCAAGTTAAAGCAAAAAAACACTGCCTGGATATTCAGTAAATTGAGTTACTTACATTTGAGAGGAAAACCTAAGTAACAAGGCAAGCAGAAAGGTTTTTTAACTGGAGAAGTGCATGAGTTTATTAGGACTAAAAGCAACTCTTTTTTTTCTTTTAATCCAGCTAAAATTATTGATATAAATAGGCTGTAATAAGCTATTCTAGATACAATGTAAATGGGATTTAAAGGCAGAATGTTACAGAGACAGAAAGCTGGAGATATGAAGGTAACTAATTCTTCAAATATATTAAATGCAAGAAGGCTACAAGTGGCTTTCTTTGGTGTATTAATTTTTAAACTTGATCTTGCATTGACTGAGCTGAACACTTTAACAAAGAAACAATATTTTACAGTTGAAGGCATACTCTCAAACAGGTTCTGCCCAAATGCATGTAAACTGGACTTAAAACCAGAGAGTTCTTAAAAAGAACAAAGACCCTGGTGCATATTTTGACTTTATCTACAGTGGCTAAATATCTCAGTGTTCTCCGTAAGTGTGCAAAATGGTGCATGCAATACCACATCAGCAATCAGAGTAAGAGCAGCAGTAAAGTGCCACTTCATTGCATGTGCCTAGTCCTGGTTATTTTGTACGGGGTGTATATCAACACAAAATAGAAGTCTTTGTCAAAAGTCACTGATCTACTTCCAGGGGCAGGCAGAGTGAAAAGAAAAAAACGGTCAGTTCAGATGGCTTAGTGGGATGCTTGTTCAGAAGAGAGGTGACCTTTGTGAAGCAGATTCCTCAGCATACCTCTTACGTGGGGGAAATCATCACAGTGGCTTCTGAAAACTGCTGAATTCCAGTGGATTTTGTAATGGTGTCAAGGACTCTTAACAGCATTTGGGTACAATGAAATATTTGCCTATCTAAACCCCAGTAGACTTGCATGATCTAATACATAAATTGCCCTAAATGGAAATTACACCGTGGAGATCAACACCACGAAGGTATCCAGAGGATATTCAAACGGAACATTCTCCTCAGCTCTGTTGTGCTTTGCACTTAGCACCTTCCTTCTCAGGAACTCGAAGCTCTCAGGCTGCTAATACTAGTGAATTTAGCCTCACAACATGCAGTGAGGTAGGTGAGTTTACCCCCATTTTGCAGACGGCAAAACTAAGGCAGAAAACTCTGAAGTGACTTGCATAAGGTCCCGCAACTTGTCAGTGGCAAAACCAGGAATATGTTTTCAGAAGTCCAGACCCCAGACCTCTGTCCGATTTAAGTCCCTCCCTACTACCACAAAGCAAGCAATACATGCAACCTTTATTCCTCCTCTTGCTGCCGTAGTCCTGCTGACACAGAGGAAGCTTTTCGTGATTGAATTCCCGCTTTCTTTGGCAAAAAGCACCTGGTCCTGTCAAAGTGCTGTGTATTATGCTCTTCTCAGAGGCATTTCTTCTGAGGCACAATAGAAAAGCCACGGTTTCCCCATGGCAGGGAGACTTTACAGGTCCAAACAGTGTCTTATTTCTTGCAGAAGACCTGCTGCTTGGCAAACTTCACCCGTTGCTCCTCCTTCAGGTTCTTCTGCCGCACGTGTTTGCTGGAGATGTTTTCCACATGTTCCGAGGGGAACCAGCCTCTCTCCCGGTCTGAGAGTTTTACTCCTTCCATCCACCCTGTGGGGTAGGGAAAAGCACAACATGAGGCAAAAGTCATGTTTTTTCCATTGTTTCCCCAAAAAAAGGCCCCTCCAAAAAGACCTTAAGAGCAAAGAAAAAGATCCCCTTTCAGCTTCCAAATAAAGCGTCCTAAAGAAGATGAAGAATCCCTTTGTCCTCTCAGTGCTACAGTTTAAGACAAGCATTGGTCATTCTGCTCACCATCATTGCTGTACTGCATAACCATTATGATATCTGCCTTCTCCAGAGCCAGCTCATCATTTTCCCGAGCCTTGTAGGTCTTTATGCACTGAACCTGTGGTGCATCTGAAGGGGAGGAAAGATCATATTGATACACTGAAAAGCAACAGTAAACCTGTGGGCATCAGCTCCAGAGGAGGAGGAGGAGAATAAGGAGCTGCCCAAATAAAAAGCAGAGAACTAGAAGGGACACTACAGGTCTTCATCTAAAACGAGGAGTTAAAATAGGTAAAATAATTGACAGCATCTGGCACTGAGGGAAAGCCCATGAGTACATTCTTTATCTACAAAACCCTGAGTATTCATGCTTTGGGGTGTCCCACCTCACAGTGGTTGTGACTCCTGCGAGCCAGCCCACCCCCACTGCTGCAGCAGCAGAGCAGTCTCACCAGGGTGTTCCAGGAGATCCAGTTCTCCCCGCGGAGGAGCCAAAGCAGAGATCCACCTCAGCTTCTCACTGCTGGAGAACAGCACAGCATAGGTGTCAGCATTCAGTGTGAGGGACAGCAGGCTAGGAACTGAAATGGGCTGGGGTGGGGGGGTGTTTGCTCACACAAAGGGAAGCAGAGAAAGGAGGTGGGAAAAGGCAAAAATTTCCATTTTCAGAGGCTGACAGTATGCCGTAATGTGGTAGTGTTGTATGAGCAGCTATGACAAGAGAGGAGGAATGTGGTTCACAAGGAAATAGTTACAGCAAGAGAATGCTTTTAAGACTTCTGCTCAGCAGCTGTATTTGATATTTCAACATTTGTAGCTGAGGGACAACCATCAGGTTACTAGGAGGTGTCTGGCCATGGTAATGGGATATACCAAGGGTAAACGAGTTCTTACTGTGTCTCTGTCCCAAACAAGAACTCCACTCTTTTCCCCTTGTAATTCTGAAGCAGAAAGAGACGGAACAGATTCTTGTTTATCCCGTGGAGTTTCATCTCACACTTCTCCCCGCGCACGTACGAGAAAGCAGCGTGGTCGAACACAACAAAACGTCCGCCCCTGCAGGTGAAGAGGAGGAACAAAATAAGGGGTGAGTTTTAACGTGATGAGAGTTACAAAATTAGTCCATGTAGTCTGCAGGAAAGCAAAAAGGTTTTGAGACTTCTGAGAAGAGTCTTCATCTGCTTCTGACATCCTAAGCAGTGCTCTTGTTAGAAGTCTCAGAAGGCCAGAGAAGAGAGAGAAGGGGTTTAATGAAAAGGGTAGAAATAGTAAACTCTGTCTTGTCAGAATTTTATTTGTTAGCTTACAGCTTAAGAACAAACCCACCACCCTCAAAACCCCAACACAACTAACCAACAACTCTCTTGACAAACCAGCGATTTGCACATTCACTAGTCCTCATAATGTCCTTTAGGAAGAAATTATTTATCAAGTAAAACTAAAATAAATAGTTATTTTTCAAGTATTTCACACTGTAGAGATGCAAAGGCAAAATGTAAGTGTTGTGCTAGGGAGCACAAGGTATGTTTTTATATTATGATATGTAATTAAGAGTTGGGACTATCAATTTCCACATACTTGCATGATACTCACATCAGGTCGGGACAGGAGAGTGACTTGACAAAGGCTGCCACTTGCTGGCAGGCAGAGGGAAAGGACTCTGTCACCAAAGCACAGACCCCGAAAGAGACAGGTATTTTAGAAGGGGCAGCAAGAATTGTGTTGAAGCACTCACTCCTTGGGCCGAGACAGGAGCAGACAGTCATTGAAAAGGTGCAGGTAGATGGGCCGGCTGTTGACTTTCCCTTTTGGACTCGGGTTGTTGAAGTCCAGTGCTGTCAACTCACCACACTTCACAAGTCGCCTCGACTGTGAGATGAGTGGGAATATCTGCAAGACAAAAATAAATATTTATGCATAAGAAAATGAGTCCCTATGAGTTTTGGATTTGTATTTTTGCCTTTCTCTTTAGGAATTGTGCTTTCAATTCCCCAGATGGAGAGGTGTAAGTCATGGCAGGCACCTTCACATGAAGGCTGACATGAATGATTGGGCAAGGGAAGCGCACTGATGAAGAGCTGGCCTGTGGATGATGTTCTGGTTCAACAGCTCTGTATATATCAGAGAGGAGAACAAAAAGTGGCTTTTGGGGATAGACAGAAAATACATTAGGCTAGAGCAAGGCCCAGGGAATGGATGAGCTCACCTTACACTCAAATTCAATCTTCTGGCTGAGGTAGATCAGCTCTTCAGTGCTCTTCATGCGCTGGACATTCTCATTGCAATCCTTGATGAGCTGCAGAGGAAAACAGATGAGTTTTCAGATGAGCTGCAGTGAGGTGGGAGCAGAACTGCCTGGTGGGATCAGTACTACTCCCAGGAGCCCCTCAGGACTCAGCATAAGTGACAATTCCTTAGGCATCCTCCTGCAAAAAAGAGCTCAGGGTCTGCCCCTCCTCCTTGTGAGGAAGCTGCAGAACTGCTGTGAGCTCTGGCCTCAGTCTCCTCCAGCTGAACAGAGCAAGTGACATCAGACACTCCTTTTGTGTCTTCACCTCCAGGCCCTTCACCATCCTGGTGGCTCTCCTTTGGAAGGTCAAATCATCACTAGACAGAACAATCCACCTTATGATGCTGTACAAATTGTAGATAACTATTTGTCCCAGAAAACTTTAAACCTTGCCTCTATAATAAACAGGATAAGAGGAAGGGATGCAATGAGCAATGCTGTGGGTTTTTTTAAAGCAAGGTTTTCTTGAAGGGACAAGAATGGGAGTTGATGATTAATTAGAGACAAAGACAAGGCTGCAGAAAGGGCAGGCACCATTACCTTTTCAAGTGCATCATAGGCCTGTGTTGCTTGCACTTCCTCCTCAGACCCAGGCCGAGTTCTTTTCAGGATATTCTGTGAGAAAAGAGGATTTTCATGATGCAAACAGGGAAAGGTGGACATTGCCACCGCTGAAGAATAGGATAAATAATAAAGCAGAAGTAGCTGATGCCATATGGAGACAAGAAGGCCAAAAATCTGAGATTTAGAATGTCTCTGGTAAGTCACACTGACCAGGGTATTCCTGTAAATCTAAATTGTCTTAATATTCACATAGAAGTTACATGGCATAGGAAGCAACCACTAGCTAAAATCCAAATGGATGCATGAACAGAAGAGAATTGTCCTTTTCTCCTGTTAAAAAGAGGCTCAAATAGTCAAAAAGAAGAATATCATAGAAAGAGCTCATAATTAATTCTCTGTGGTCTGGCTGGTCTCCTGTCTGGATGGCTCCTTATTAGTCAACATTGCAGGCAAAGCATAGACACAGGCTGCCTTCCAGAGGGCAGCCAAGGAACCCTTGCTTTGTTTTCCTAGCAGGAAGCCAAAAAGTTCAACAGAATGTAAATCAGCATGTTCTGAGAAGACTCCCTAAATTCTTTATTGCAGTACAATTAAAGCAGTGTCACAACAAAGCCCTAAATGATTCACAAACAGCACTGCCTCACGCAGTGCCTCATCCATCATTTCCTAAACCTCCAGGGATGGGGACTCCATCATGTCTCCAGGCAGCCCTTTCCAATGCCTGCCAACCCCTTCTGGGAAGAAATTCTTCCTGATGTCCAACCTGAATCTCCCCTGGTGCAGCTTGAGGCTGTTTCCTCTCATTTTGTCCTTTGTTTCCCACCTCCACCCAGCTGTCCCCTCCTGTCAGGAGTTGTGCAGAGCCAAGGGTCCCCCCTGAGCCTTCTTTTCTCCAGGCTGAGCCCTCCCAGATCCCTCTGCTGTTCCAAGACAAGCTTGTTCCAAGCTTGAAGAAACTTGAAGGAGGGCGGAGAATCACCACGGTTACCTGTAGGAGGAGTTTGAGTCGAGTGATGCGCTGGAAGGGGAGGATGAGGAAGGATTTAAGCGAGAGGCGCTGGCACACTGGATCACTTTCCAGTCTCTCCAGGACTTGCTGGAACCCTGCATTTCCATTTCTGTGGGAATGGCAAAGAAAAGAAAAAGACATCCAGGCATCAGAGTAAATAAATAACCTTCCTAGTATCATATTTCAGGGAATGTTGGAGTACTCCCAACAGTCAGCTTTTATCCCTGGGGCAATAAGGTGTAAAGAAACTGCACCACTCTGCTGCTGAAGAGCAACTATGGGTTTGTAACAGCTGTAGGATGGCAGTACAGCTGTTATTATCTCTTTTGTTTTTCTACAGCCCTCTGAAGTAAAAGCCAGAAGTAACATCTACATTTCAACTCCTTTTACCAGCAGTGCTCCTTTCAAGGGGACAGTGGTGGTTTGCACTCTGGTTCTCAGTGATCAAGACTGAAAACCACTCTCCAGGATGGTAATTTTTGCTTTCTTCAGTAGAAGGCAGACAGAGAACAGCTTGCAACAAGATCAGCTATTAGGTATGCTTTTCCTCTCCAATGCTATGGCAGAGAAGCCTGCAGGAGCTCTGTCATGCTGTCCCAAATGCTATTGAACTGAGGATGGTTCTTCTGGGGGCATAGCGAGAGCACTGCTCAACAGCCCATTCCTGCAGCCTTCCCCATCATTTGAAAGAGTCAATATTCATTGAAGTAAGGGGGAAAAGGGTGCAGCAAATGAGAAAAACTTACAGTAGCCTCTGGAAGGTTTGCTCCTGATATGTCTGGTTTGTCACATACGGCAGATACACCCGGCGGAAGTCGGGGGCGTGTTTCAGAGCCACGTCACACACACGGAAGGTGAACATGTCCTCTTCAAATTTCTCCTCCAAGTCAAAGAGAAAACTGCAGCACGTGGATGTGGTGCCATAAAAGGAGAGGGAAATAACAGTGTCATTTAGTCTTCTAAAACCCTGACAGCCCACAGAAAAGCACAAGGCAGCTCTTTAGTTCTAGAGAGAGTGCAATGTCTGGACAATGACAATTTAGGACTTGGTATCAGCAAGGCAAAAGCAGAGGCAAAAGACCTCTGTTCTTGAGAGGTCATGCTTCTACAGGCATGGTCAGGAAACAGCTGGAAACTAACAACTCACCAGAATAATCCTGTAGAAATGGAAAAAGTAGCAGCAAACCTTACCAGCTTAGTGATTTATGTAGTCAAGCCTTGCAGGAGGAAAAAGCAGAACAGAATCCTACAACATACAGGATTCCTTGCATGTGGGATCATGTCCACATTTCATGAATTACGCTCTATTGATTCACATTAGCTTCTGTCAAGTGATGGTTGTAACTCACTTTTTTTTACTTTCACACCCCCTGCTTTTCGTCAGTGTGCATGCAGCTGCCCCTTTTGTCTTGTATTTGGCAGGAGCTGGTTTGGGTTGGGGTCTAGTTAGTGAAGTTTAATTGTAGTTGAAAGCAGTGGCTCAAGGCTACGTTACCATTTGCAACATTTTGATCCCCTGCAATGAGCTCTGTGCACAGCCGAGCCATAATATCTGGGATTTAACACCAGAATTTACACTGCCTGTCACCCAAAAAGGCGAATATTCAAATATTCCTTTCCAGGCAGTGTTGGTGTGTCATCCCTAGGTGCTGCATCTGCCTTGAACAGTGAACACGCAGAAGAGGAGTGAGAAATGTTCCTGAGGGAAGCACCACATGCCTGTTAGACCTGGAAGCAAAGGGCCACGTCTCACCTGGCGCTGACATCGCGCACGTCCGAGAGGCGGGAGAAGAGCCACTGGCGCTCCTGGTTGGTGAGCATGGCCTGGAGCTCTGCCGAGCGCTGGAAGTGATCCACTGCCACGTTCAAGCTGCGCAGGTAGGAAGCCTCAGATATTATCAACTCAAACTTGGCCTTGGGAGAGAAAACAAGGGAGCACAGCATCAGTACGCTGCCCAAGTCTGTGAGGAATCTCACAGAGAGGAGATGGGCAAAGAAACCTCCCAGCACATGATGCAAGGAACATGTAATTACAGAAGAGAGGCTTTAGAAATTAAGGGCAAGCACGCTATTATAGACTTTCTTTTAAAAACAGACTTGTGGTGTGACTTAAAAATAGCTACTTGCTTTCATTTTACTTTTTATTTCCCCTCAACACCACTTTCACAAGGTTCCCCCTTATACAAGCTCCCATGAAGTCCAGCATCTGTACCATACACATTTTTCTCCATCACGTTTCCTATGCTGTCATGTTCTCCTCTTTCTCTGGGTCCCCCTCTCCACTTTTCATATCCTCTCATTTTCCTTACTCAGTTTCTCTGTACCGTTGTGCTGAATCCATACATCTCCCTGTGTCCTCTCAGCCCAGCAGCTCACACAGGTCAATTTGCTAACTTATATTCTACCACAGAAAATACAATTTACTGTAGTTTTGTTAGCATCTCTCACAAGCTTATGTGTGGGAGCATGCTGCAAGTCTACTTTTATACACCCTTTTACATTGAGCATACTCAAATCTCCTTATCTTGTTCCCATTTTCTCCATGTTTGTTTTCTTGGAGTTATTGGTACAGTGTTGAGTCCATCCCTCAGTGCTGCTTTTCTCTAAAATTCAGCACTTCAGCATTGCTCTACTTCACACCCCATGCTGCTTCCAGGGGTAGAAGTGACCTCTGCCTCAACCACCTGCCTTCCTATTTCTGTGCCGTCCGAAAACCACAGCAACACCTTCCCACATCACAAGTTTTTGCTCTCTGCCTTAACTTCTCTTCCAGAGACTCTTTCTTGACTACAGACCACCCATTTACCATGTCACATCTGTCCCTTACCTCTTGCAGCCTCTGCTCCTCACGGGACATGTTGAGCAGCATTCTGCTGCCCCGTATCATGGGGATGTCCTGCCAGAGGGATGCATTAGATGAGACTGACAGACGTTGCAAATATGAGTCCTGGGGAGAGAGCACTTTCCTCCGTAGCCTCGGGGAGCTTGGGAAACTTGACTCTAGATCCTCTGGATAATCCACTCTCTTCTGGCTTTGGATGGCCTTGTTCAGAACCACATCACTGTACTCCTGATATAGCAATC
Source organism: Prinia subflava (assembly GCF_021018805.1). Lineage (NCBI taxonomy): Eukaryota > Metazoa > Chordata > Aves > Passeriformes > Cisticolidae > Prinia > Prinia subflava. Next base: position 9,208,801 of record NC_086250.1, on the reverse strand, counting down.
TTGCTGTGAAGAAAGACAGGTACATTTATCTTTTCTGTGTAGCAACTCACCCTCTGCTTCAACCTGGAGAAAACTCTGCCCTGGATTGGGACAGCCAAATCCAGGCAAAGCTCCCCAGCTGCCCAAGTGTACTGCAGGATTCCAGCTGCTTTCCCTGCTCTCTAACACTACATCCTCACAACCACCATGTGGCAGGAGTGGCTCTCCTTTGTGCTCACTGCAAGGGTGAGAGTTGCTGGTGGAGAGGGGCCTGCCTCAGCACCCTAGGCAGGAGGTACTCACAGGAGTTCATAAGTTTGGAGTGCCGGCGCTTGAAGTTCTCTGTTGTGTCTGCAGGTTTCTTCTCTCTGCCAGGGAATAAAGGTTTCAAAACACAGCGTGAACAAAGGGCACAGCACCAGAGATGGCTTATCCAAACCACAGAAACTGCTCTGTCACAACAGGGACATCTCTTTTTCCAATTAGCTCAAGCTCCACAAGCTTTAATTGACACAAAGGGTAAAGTGTGGCTTAATGGAAAGGCTGTCCTGACAGCACAGAAATACCCTACTCTGTAGTAGAGTCCTCTTCAAGAAAGCACAGACTGAAACACAGGCCTAGGGAATTTAGTTAAAGTTTTCCACTCCTTATCATCATCTTTGGTAACTCAGAAACAATGGAGGTGTCTGTGCTGCACAGGGATTGGGGCAAATTCTAAGGGATTTTTGAGAGACTCACCTCATTATAACTGTTTCTGAGCTGACTGGTGGTTCCCTCTGTGCCTTGTGAGCTTCTGCCTCTGAAGGAACAGAAGAAACCTCTGTGTAGAAAATATATGGAAAGTAAAAACATCAGTCCATTTTTAGACTTAATCTACAATCCAAATGATACCCAGATACCACTTACCTATACCCCACCTAAGTGGCAGCCTTGGAGTACAGGTGCCCTCATGACATTTATTTCTGGGTCAGAAACACTCTAGTTTTAATAATCCTTGACATTAATTACACTTTACACCTGTTAGCTACATTTAATTTTCACACAAAGAAAAAGGCTGACATTTGAGGCAGTGACAGTAACTCCAAGAGCTTCCCTCTCCAGTTATGCAAGCAAAGACTCTGCCTGTGGGCCCCGTTTGGTGCTGTCCTTACACTTTCAGCTATTAGGGCCAAGCATCAGGAGTTCAGTGGAGCCAAAGTGTAAAAATGGAGAAATCCTTTTGGTTTGTGAGGGATTTAATCAAATAAGGTGTGAAGAAATTCTAAATCTGAAATAACTGGAAGCAGAAAAAGGAAGAAATCCCAAAGACTGACCTGCAGTTATGGGTAAGGGGAAAGACAGTACTATTGCCCTGAATATTTTAAAAATTGGAATCAAGAAATTACAGGTCAAACATATGAACAAATCTTGATTCAAGTTCTGCCAAACCTTTTACATGAACTTTAAATCATTGCTTCTTTTTAGCTCTTACTTTAGTCTATTTTTTATGTCCACATATCACATATCCCTCCTTTTCCTCTCTGCCAAAAATTCAGCATGTTTCAGAGCTTCAAAAATAGACTACAGTAAGACCTAAAAAAAAGCAATGATTTAAAGTTCATGTAAGATATAGTAAAGAACAGACATACATCCTGATAGCAAGTACTGCTGAATGAGCTGCATTACAGAAAATGCATGTTTTCCACTTGTGACATCAGTGATTTGACTTCTGTGCAAGCTGGGACCTTGGGTTTAACAAATTTGCATTCTTATCTGTACTCTCAAATCCTGCGCTCACAGGAAAATCATCTTTTTTAGAAGGTCAAGTGGGAACCTAAAAGTGCCAGTTGCAAAATAAGGGGAGGCAGCAAATAAACAACTGATAGGAGATATGGGCTACTGAGGGTGTGTGCATGGCTCTTCCTAACTGCCTTGGGGATCCATTAAATAAGTTTATTGTTGCAGGTATTAATGTGGAATGGGAGGAATGTTCCCTACTCAAGGGAACAAGCAGGATACACAGGGCAGCAGAGAGGAAGGAGGGGAAGCTGGAAAGGGAAGCTTGGGGCAGGATAGGAGGGGGCTACAAGGCAGGAGCAAGGAATATCACCAGAAAAGCACAAGAGCCATGCTAAGCTCTCAGCTCTCATGCCTCTCCATCACATTGTCTATTTAATTTAATCCTACTTCTTGGTAACTGTGCTAAGTTGGTGGGGGAAGGAGGAAGGGAAATGGAAGAGAGGACTCACGCTGCAAGATGTCTGGTGGTACTGACATCCTCTTCACGCCCTGACGGTGCCAATCCTTGGTTTTTACTCGGCTTTTAATTGGGTTTTCTTGATTGGCTGCTGGCTCCTGCAGAGCTACCCCAATCTTTTTTTTGTCTGGCCAACTTGATGATTTTTCCAAGGGTGCATGTTTGGCCATTTCTTCCTTTGGCTGGCGTTCTCCTCCTTCCAGCCTTTGCCTGACTCTCCTCTCCCCTTCTGTTTTCTCTGTCACTGCCAGTGGAGCCTGGCTGTTCTTTGTGTCCACACCAAAGCTGCCTGCGGGCTGCTCCCATCGCAGCTCCTCGTCCTGGCAGGTTGTGCCGGTGGTCGGAGGCGACGGGGGGCTGAGCCGGAGGAAGTGGATTGGGTTGGTGAATGCAAGCATTGGAAGGAGCTGTGCAGAGTCTCTGCTCCTGGAGTCTGGGGATGCTATCAGGCCTTCCAACGAGGGCCAAGAATGGTGGTCAGGTGAGGATTTTCCACTCTCTATATCCACGGGGGGATCCGCTGTTTCAGGGCTGGTGTCAGAGCAGCCAACCAACACTTCGTTTCCAAGAGCCGAAGAACTTTTGGTCAGCAAACTGACCCCTGAGTCATCAGAAGTCTCTGTATCATGGGGACCTGAGTCACCGAGATCCCACTCTGCACTCGCTGGAACAAGGTCATCTCTCTCTGCAAGACTTTCTCCATCAGAAGCAGAGGCCACGGAGTTGGAGTCAGATGCAGACGTGGCAGTCCGGAGAGGATGGCTCGGAGCAGGGTGGATGGCTCCCAGCTTACCCTCATCCATCCCACAGCTGAGGGGGGCCCTGGAGGGTGCTCCAGGAGCCAGCAGCTGGTAACCTGCAGGGGCTGCAGGTGGAACAAGGTGATTTGCATGGAGTGCAGGGGCCTGAGTGTGACTGGGCCTTTGGACATGGGAAGGAGGATGAGGAAGCTGTTTGGCATCAGGCTCAGACACCAGAGGTAGGCTTGAGTGGGACACAGGGGACAGAGGTTGTCCTTGCTCGTTCACAGCAAGGACTGTATCATCTTCGGAGGGCCAAGTAAGGATGCTCAGGACACTGGAAATTCTGGATCCAGGCTCTTTTTGGTATAAACTGCAGTCAGGCTCATCAAATAAAGGCACTTGTGCTTTATGATCCACATTTTTTCCCGTTTCTTTTCCTTGGATAATGGCACTTTTTTGGGGAGAGTTTTGCTGAACTGTCTCTGGGTGGCTCAGGGGAGTGGAAGTCCTTTCTGGTATTTGGGATGCTTCCAGAGGCCCTGCACTACTAGTCACAGACCTCCTATCCCCAGGAAAGCTCCCTTGTAGAGGAACAGAGCTGGTGCACATTACAGAGAAAGAAGATGGGCCACTGAGATCCTCATGAAAGCCTTCCTCAGAAGTAAGGACTTCATGGGAAGTCTTGGCCTCCCCTGCATCTGTCCTTACACCAGCAGTTTCTGCTGGTGATGGGCCCCACCCTTGTGCAGGAGCAGCCTGGTTGGGTGGCTTCCCTGCAGAGTCTGGCAGTTCATTCAGGCTGGTGGCAGGACAGTGCTCAGGTGTCACAGGGGCTATTCTGGCACCCTCCTGCTCTGGAACAGACCCTGACGCTGCTGAGGTGAGCTCTGAAAGGGAAGCTGGAGTGAAGTCCCAATGCTCAGCTTTTCCTGTAATGGGGTGAAGATCTGTGGGATCAGCAGGTGGCTCCAAGTTACTGATACCAGAGGAAGAGTGTGCTGGAATAAGAATCTCTGGGTTCTCTGCACTAAAAGGTGCTGTCACCCCTCCACAGAGTGATGCATCTCTTTTATCAAACCTCTGGACAGCTTTTCCATGACCACCAGTGTGCTCATTCTCCCTGCCCAGTCGTGTCTTTTCATCCCAGTGAGCTTCTCCAATATCCTGACCACCTATGGAAAAGCTGCCAGAGTCCTCCAGGTCTTCTGCCTGGTCAGAGACACAGCTCATATGTGGAGTTTCCCCCTCTGGGTTTGGGTTATTTGAGGACAGAGGGCCGACAGCTGGTGGCTGACATCCAGAACCTGCTTCTGTGACATGAGCTGTCAGCAGCACGTCCTCGTCAGGATGCTGATCCACAGAGACAGGTTCCCCAGGAAGAAATGCTGATCCTGTTTGCTCAGACAAGGAAGCATACTCCAAACCACACACATCCACATTATGCCCAGGAACAGAAGGTATCTCTGACCCAAAAGCTGATGATAGAGCCTCTAGTTTGAGCTCTTTCCCCAGTCTGAGCTCTTCCTTCTGCAGTTGTTTCTGCTCATTTTGCTCCTTGTTTTTCTGATCTTTGAGCTCCAAAGGTTTGCCTTCTTCCGGCAGATTCTGCTCTTTGCACTCTACCTCCTCCTCTTGCTGAAGTTCAGACACTGCCTCCTCCCAAGCTGGCTCCTTCTGCTGTGAAGCATTCGCTTCCTCTGTCCTTTTAGCAATACTCTTTCCTTGGAAAGGACTCTCTGCTGAAGGGAGAGGTCTGCCCTCAGTTTTTCTGTGATCATCTTCTAGATGAAGGCACTTGGAAGCAGATGAGTTCTCTTCAGGAACCATTCCCTGGTCTTTGACCATGCTGGTATTCCCTGTTTCACCAGCTGAGGCATTTCCTTCTGCTCGTAGTGAACTCATTTGGCTGTTATGCGTTAAGGTGGAAGACAACTGATGGGAAGAGGAAGATTCTGTATTCTCTTCCAAACCCTGGAGTGCTCTTAAACTTTCCTGAACATCTTCAGAAGTGTAAGGTGTAGCTGTGTCTTCTACTGCTCCCTCTGAGGTAGGCTGCTCATCAGATGCTGGTGCCAACTTTTTGGTGCTTTGCTCCTGCTCTGCACAAGCATCAACTTCCTGCAAAGAATCCTTGGAGATATTATCCAGAAAGGGTTCAGCCTTATAATGCCCTTCTGAAACAGTTTTACACACCAAAAAGCACTTAGGTGTCTCTCTCTGAGAGGAAATGGCAGCAGCCAAAGGGGGTTTTGTTTGCTGGGCCTGAGGGTCTGAGCCAAGAAAAGCCAGTTCTGCTTGGCACTGTGGAAACTCAGTGCTGAGGTTCACAGCCTGCAGGATGGGGCTGCCAGGGCCTGGCTCATCCTGGACTCTGCTGTGAGAGGAAGGGTCCTGGTTGCTTTCCAGGTCAGCCAGTTCCAATTGCCTAAATTTCAGAGAACAATCCAGTCCAGCCTCCTCTAAAAGCATTTCTCCTTCCAGTTCTGAGAGTCCCTTTTGAGGCTCTGTATCCCCTCGGCCTTGTTCCAGTCCTGCTGGCACTTTTTGCATAGAGTTAGAGGGTCTGCCCAGCATCTCTGCTGCTTTCCCTGGAGCAGCAAGGCAGTCCTTGGGCGTGCTGAGCTCTGCTTCTTTTGCAGAGTTAGATGGGCTGGTGCTCATTCCCGCTGCTGTGTGAGTGGCATGATGCTCTCCTTCCACGGCTGAAGAATCCCAGGCTTCCCCAGTGATGCTGCTGGCTCCTGGGGGAGTGGTGCCTCCCTCACTGGTTTCTTCAGACTCCATCAGTGACACATCCTGCTAAAGAAAAAAGCATTTTTCTGTTACTACTTCACAATGATACGACAGATCTAATTCACTGCTTCTACTGAAGCTGATAAAAACCAAAACCAACACCACATACCTAATGGGTGATAAGAGCTGGGAAACAAACAAAGACTCAGAATAGGCAAACACCACATGTAAGCTTGCAGTATGAGAGTAACACCAAAATAACCCCACTGGTGTCTTTTTAGTTTCACATGCAAATGCAGAAAGTGACTTTGGTTGAAGAGCAGACGTGCTGAGCTCTCTGCAATGGCCAGAGGGCAACTTATGGAAAGTGGTGGCCATGGCTGGTTATCTCAGACCCAAAAGGGGTTATCAGAAGGCATCCGGACAACAAGAATATTTTCAAAAATCTCCATTGATTTTCATGGGCCTTGGTGGACAAATACTCCTGGCCTCTTCTAGCTGAGTTTAAAAGTTCTGTCTGATTTTTGCCTGTTCTTTGGAGCCGATGGCTCTCCTTACAGATCTCTGTGTAGGTCTGGACCTCACTGCAAATGATCACAGAAATTAATTAACACCACACAGGAACATAAGAATTTGATTAACAGGTAACTAGGACATGACACAAGACACAAGATATTTGAAGGCTGTAAACCACATGGGTTGAGAGGAATAGCTCTGGTGTGTGTGGACAAATCTACAGACTATAAAGAGAAACTATGTCATCATTTAGTCTACTCTTTTAGGGAGGGAGAAAGAAAAAAAATCTCAGGATTGTTGGACATTTTCCCAAAGGATATAGTGGAATTTCCCATCCACTATTGCATTTGAAGTTCAGGCATGACAAAGCACTAGGGAATGCACAGTTGGGATATGTCTGTGAAAAGGATGGAAGAATCTGATTCACCACTTTTATCTCTCTGGCTTCTACCATGACCCACAATCCCTACCTGGAAAAAACCTGAGAAAGAAACAAACCACTGTGGCTCCCTCTCTTTTTTTCTACAGTGATTTCCTTGTGTTAAAGTGGCTCTACAGTCACAAGTACCAACCTCTGATCCCACACAGAAAGTAAAAGCAATAAGGGCATAATTACATCTGAACTAATTGTCCCAGTTAGCTCCATGGCCAGGGCACGCCTGGCCTGAAAGCTGGTTTAGCTTCTATTTTCCCTTACGTCAAGTGAAACAAAACACCTGCTCTGAAGGCAAGGAACACATGCTCTGGAGATAGAACTGAAGCATTTTATGCACCTTCATTGTGGGTATTGTCATCACAGAATGGTTTGTGTTGGAACGAGCATTAAAGATCATCCAGTTCCAACCCTCTGCCATGGGCAGGGGCCACTATCCCAGGTTGCTCAGAGCCCCTGAGCAAAATGTGGCCTTGAACACTTTAGGGATGGGGCAGTCACATCTTCTCTGGACAACCTGTGCCTTGCCACCCTCATTTTTAAGGATTTCTTCCCAATATCAAATCTAAATCTCCCCTCTTTTGGTTTAAAACATATCCCCCTTGTCCTAGGACTACCTGCCCATGTAAAAAAGTAGCTCTCCCTATTTCTGTACAGCCCTTTTAAGTACTCGAAGGCTGAAATGAGGTCTCCTTGGAGCCTTCCCCTCTCCAGGCTGAACAACCCCAATTCTAAAAAAAAAAAGAGAAAAATAATTGAGCTAATTGAGTTAATTCATCCATTAACTACTTCCTGTGTATTTTTTCTCATGTAATCTTTAATTTTTGTTTATAGTGAAAAGACAGTCTTTCTTATAAAACCAGGCCAAAACCAGGGTTTTCCAGCAATTTGGATTTTCCCTCCCAAGCAGTGAGTAGTTGTAATAGCTATAATTTTAACAACCAGTTTGTTTCAAAGGGATATGTCCATTCAGGGAGCTCCCACAGGGTTTCCACCAGGCCTTGCTGCTGTCAGCTGCTACTAAACTACCTGGATGCTGCTAAACTGTCTTTTCAAAGGTTCCACATCAGATCACTCTTGTGCTGGATTGCTCTTGCTCTCCTGGCTACCCCACCTGTATCTCCTCAGCTCCAGGCCTAGAAAAGTACTACTTCTCACACCTAATACAGACAGTTTTCAGAAACAGACTCCCCAGGAACAGGGAGACTGTTTAGGGAGACACAAGCTGCTGGCTAAGGAAGGTTTATTATTACTAAAAGTAGTATGGCTCATAAAGATCTGAATAGTAAGGTGCTCAAACTCAGGCCCACACTTTGTAAGGGGAGAACTCTTGCTCACTGTGCTGTTTCACAGATGTACACAGCACTGAATCTCCTCTTATTAAGCTCAAAACCCCAGTTTGCACTTCCATGGCTCTGTTGCAAGGGATTTGGAGAAGCAAAAGGACGAGTTTAAAGCTGCATTTGGAGCAGTTCCATGACGATACTGGGAGGCAGGGTAGAGGGAGGTGCACAGCACATCAACACTGGAAGCTGCCAAGTGAGATTTGTCTCATCATATTACTGCCAGGTGTTTTGCACACCTCAGGGAGAGCAAGAGAGGAGCTTTGGGAAGTTAGGCAGGAGGAGAAGCAGGCAAACTTTCTGCAGAGACAGGAGAGGAGCACTTGTGCATCTTGCCAGGGGAGCTGTTAACCTCCTGGTCAAAGGCTGGGTGCACCACAGTAGAAGACACGTCTGCAATAAGATGGAAGAGGAAATAATAAAACAAGACTGACAGCACCTGTAGTCTTCGCATGGAGAGCAGCTGTGTACAAAAGCCCAGTAATTACCAGAAGACAGTGCCTGTGGAGCAATGCCAGGATTAACTCCCAATGCAAGTCTGCTCCATCAGAGGAGGGCCCAGGAGACCCCCAGGAGCTCAGCTACCCAAAGCAAACTTTCAATTAGCATTTTCAGCAGGGGCAGTAATGTGACAGAGCAGCACACAGGACTTATCTAGCATCTTCCACTAGGCAGGATATGCAGACAGAAAGAAAGTTCACTGGTTCCCCATTTAGGGCTTAGTGATCTTTCACATCTTGCACTGAGTCAGACGATGAGCTGGCCATCACTCCCTCATATGCTCTGTCTGTGGAGCAAGGTAAACTGTCACTGCTGAGATAAAGCCACTCAGGCTGTTCTCCCAAGAGGGCCTGGAAACACAAGACTTCAGGTCCCACGCACCCAGCTTTAGGGTGGTTCTGGGTGCACAGAACCCCTCCAAGCTGGAACAGTGAGAGGGAGCAGCTGGTGACTTGCCAGCAAGACAACAAAGGGGCGATGCTTGGTGCTGCTGCAGTCACAGGCACAAAATCTGAGAGAAGGGTGAAGGAGGTGGCCTGGTAAGCAGAAAACAACAGCAGTGAAAGCATATCAATATCAGATTGAGGGCACAATCCATCCACAGCTTTCCCAGATTACAAGTGGCAACGTGAATGTCGTACTTCCTTGCACTGTGGGTTAATTCACCTGGACGGAGATGACAAACACTTCTGGTTTTAAATAGAAAGTACCTCACCTTCCCTCCCCTCCTCCTCCAACAAACAAGAGAGGAGCAATAACAAGTGCTATCAAGCACAGACAAGCCCTTCAGCTAGCCAGGAAGCAAGGCTACACACAAGTGGAACCCTGAGATCCTCCTCCTCCAAAAGCGGGGAGAGACGGAGCTCTCTGCCTGCCACCTTGGCCCTCCCCGCGTGGTGCGGGTGCCGCCCGGCCGCCCTCGGCCCCGCTCCCCATCCTGCTCCCTGTCCTGATCCCCATCCTGCTCCCCTGCCGCGGGCCATGGGGCAGCCCACACGCCCAGGCTGCTGCAAACACGCTCCCAGCAGAGAAAGTCCTGCCCTGCGACGCGGGGATGGAGCTGCTCCAGCCCTGAGCTTTTGGCAGCGAGAGGAGAAAGCCGTTCATGACAATGCATGAGTGAGGACACCCTTTTTCTTATTGGAACAAAGGGTTTCCCAGGTAGTCCCTGGTTTGGGCTTATCCTTGCTGAAGCAGCCACAGCCTGGTGTAAAAATGCCAAAGCTGGCGTTAAGGGCTGCAGCTCAGGCAGGAAAGTTTTGTGTTTGGCTCTAACACCCACCCAAAAAACAAGGCTGCCTTGAGCCTTTTCCTGCTATCTGCTAGCTTGGTTTAATCATCTTCGTCACACGATTCAGGTACACTTTACAAGGAGCTGAAAGAGGGGAAATTTAGATTAGATATTAGGAAGGCATTCTTTCCTGTGAGGGTGGTGAGGCCCTGGCACAGTTTGTGCAGAGAGATTGTGGCGTTCCCATCCCTGGCAGTGTCCAAAGCCAGGTTGGATGGGGCTCTGAGCAACCTGGGATAGTGGAAGGTGTCCCTGCCCACAGCAGATAGGTTTGAGACTAGGTGATCTTTAAGATTCCAACCCTTAACATTCTATAATTTGAATCAGCTCAGAGCCAGCCTTTGTCCTTACAAAATCCAGAGCTCAGTGTGCAGCACCATCTCTCCCAGGAAGCCACACACTGGGCTTCAGTTTGGTGAGACACCTAGGAAACAGAACAAAAGCCTGCCCTGCCACAAGCCTCAATTTTTGTATTTCCTCAGCTAGTCCTGCCATGCTTAGGCTGGCTTCTTCAGCTGCATGTCCCTCCACGTGAGAGATTCCCCCTGCACATATTCCATCCCCTGGAAAGAAACAGTCACCTATCTTCACACACCACCTCGGGCTGCTCTATCGCTGTACAACCCATCCAGGGAGGTGAAGGAGGGGGGTCAGAACTCTTGAGTTCAGGAAGAGATAACACAGGGTGCTAGAGATAAGAAAGAAGGAGGGAAATAACATGGAGGCAGCTTTGAGGGCATGGAGAGCAGAAGGGGCTTGCTGAAGGAAAATACTTACAGAGAAAAAAAGATCATCAGAAAAAGCAAAATAATGTAGGGTCTACTGCTGTGCTACACAGTGCTGGGAATGTTCTGGGAACCAGAAGCTGCTTCAGATGTCTTAGGCAGGGGAAAACAAAGCAAAGCCACCAATAGCACCTGAGCTCCTGGAAAATGCTGCTGAGCTGCTACTGAAGCTTGAGAAATGCAGCTGAGACCTCCCAGTCAGACCAGTGCAGAGAGTTTGCTGGAGTTTTAACATACCCAGTCACAGCTTTCACTCATCGTAGGCACACTCAAGATACACTGAGCCTATTAATTATCTAATGACTCACTAACTGAGGGAAAAAAGAAGAGGATACTTTTCCATACTTTTCTGACATTGGTTTCTATTTAAGTAGATTATAATACTTAATGCTAATAAAAAGCAAGTGTCAGAGAAACGTAATTTTGGGTTGAATACAATTTCATCTTGGAAATTGGTACGGAACATTTGGCAAACAGTGAGTGAAGAACATGGCTTGGATTGTACATTGCACTTCCCCAAGATGCAATAAAAGTGATTCATTCTTAAGATAAAATGAGGTCACCTGTAAAGCAGAAAACTCAGCTCACTCTAAGCAGAGGTTAAGTTTATGTTCATAAAAGTGATAGGTAATGAACCTTGATATTCTGCAGTCTTTTAATATGAGAATAAACAACAATAGTGTGTGATTCTCACTGCTAGAGCTCAGTAGAAAGATAATTGACACTACTTGGTGAACAGCAGAATTCCCACAGTGGAAGTAATGTATTGAGTCACTGCAAATTGCTCAGTGCAGGTCTTCTGCAAACTCTGGGGATGGAGACACAACTGACAGAAACATCTTGAGCACAAAAGGAGGCAAGAGCTTCCCAAATTACTTTCCCCATGAAAAGGTGAGGTGGCTGCTAGCAGCATGCTGGACACATTCCCAGATGGCATGTCTGCCATGAACTGGAGGAGCTCCCAGCTCCTCTTTGAGCAGGATGATTCAGGACTTCCATGGGACAGATTCTCCAGTCAGTGGCAGAAATCTCAGAGCCTCTCACTACGCTACGGACGCGTGAGCCAGAATCCCACACTGCTGTTTTTGAGTCTCAGATTAAAGAACGCTCATGTTTGCACCAAACCATTCTGACAGATGCAAATGCCCTTAAGACATCAAAGGACCTGGAAGCGCACTTGAAAGCTTGGCCTTGCCCAGCCTGCATGGTGGAACCATTTGTTGCAGCTGTTGTCACATTACCTGTACCCATCCTGAGCACAGTTAAGCTACAGGAAGATAAGGATGAACAATATTCAGCAAAGTGAACTGGGACAAACTGTCCTGCCCTGTAGAGAGGGCCTCCAAAGTTATCCTGTCTGATGCAAACACATAATGTAACCTCTTTCACAGCCAGATCAAGATCCACCTGGAAAACTGTCAGATTTCTGATGAACTGTTAAAACCCCACAGAAGATAAAGCTGGAACATTTTAGCAGTGTGGGATGACTGACAAGCTAAACACTGATATATACCCAGCCATAAATATACTGGCAAAATCCTGCTTTTGTATCAATAGGTAAAACACATCCTAGGCAATGAAAAAAAAAAAAAAGATAAAATACCCATAAAACTGCACTTGTATATCATTCCATGGTAGTGACAGCACAGTGTCATCAGCCATAACAACAGCAGAAAACTCTGTCATGCTCTGGCTTCAATATTGTACCATCAATTGGAGAGAACAATAAAAAAATCACTGGATTTAGAACCCCACGAGATAGCAACCACAACAACAAAATCACACATTTATCCTCGTGTTGTGCCCTCAGAATGAAAGTTTTCAGCCTTAGCTCCCCATATCAGTTTTAATTACCTTAGGACTCCAGCAATGAGATTTATTTTAAAAAGTTATGAGACTTATATCAAAATCAAAAATACTTGGCAATACTGTAACAGTGAGGGAGCTTTGTACTGAAAACTGCAGCTAAAGAAAGAAAAAAAAAATCCATCCAAAAGGGATGTAGGGATGTGGGAAAAACAGGTTTTGGTACAACCCTCCCCTAACCCAGCTCAGGGAACAAACCATTTTTTTCTTGGAAATTTAATTGGTGTCCTTAGATCGAAGAAGCTATGATGAGACAAGTTTGGTATTGGAAGCAAAAAGTATTAGCTATAAATAAAATGTTATAAGAAATGTAAATGTGGGAAAGCACCAGCGGGGACCCCTTCCCTCTCCCTTGTGGAAAAATAGCTTCACACACCCAAAGCCACAGGAATTGTGTGGGTGCTGAATAGGAAGGTACTAATGTGAACAGATGGAAAACTTGTTGTTACTCACGGTCTAAGGCTTGTATGGCCAACTGGCACAGGTTTATTGTGCACATCACAACATTTTCTGTTTCTCATACAGTCCCACTTCCTAGAATCATGTGGGTCTGTGAGAGTTTTGGCTTACAATTAAGAAAAAATGGATGTATGGCCTTTAATGGGCGTGGAAAAGGCCTGAAAAACTAAGTATGACTCAAAAATTAGATCTTGCTGTCTGGGTTTATCTTAATTTCTTAATCCTAAACCTTGATTTGTAACTAAGGAGAGGAAGGGCAACTCCTCTTTCCCTCTCTGCCTGATCCCTGTTTTTCAAAGGCTGGGACTCATGACAGTGCAGAATATTTAGGCCTGATGAAGTGAGTTACATGAGCTACCAGAAACTAAAAGAACGGCAGTGAAATACACTGTGATACAACTGAGTTAACAAAGATGAATTACCACATTTGTCAGGCCCAATTTAGATATTTGCAGATATCCTGCAAAGTTCCTTTGTTTATATTCAAAAAAAAAAAAAAAAAAAAAAAAAAAAAAAAAAAAAAAAAAAAAAAGTTTCTTCAATTCCTTCTGCTGCTGACCGTACAAACTATCCAACACCACCTGGAATTGGATCTTAACAAATCTCGATTAAGACCTGACATAGAACCCTGAAAATCTGGAACACCTGAAATCCAGAAAAGACCAATTTACTATGCATTCAGGTTGCTGCCAACATCTCCCTTATACAAATGCAGCCAATGCACAATGACCAAGTATGAGCCATCTCAGGGAGTTGTCGAGCCAAAAAAAAACCCCAACAACCCAGCAGCTGAGTCATGCGAGCAGCCATAAAGGTATGACATAGGAGGAAAGATAAGTAAGTAAAGGTAAATCTGACAGCCTCCTGCAGTAGTTGTATTTGGAATCAGAGAATGGTTTGGGTTGGAAGGGTCTTTAAAGCTCATCTCATTCCCATCCCCTGCCATGGGCAGGGACACCTTTACAAAGGCAGTGTCAATGTTGTACTTCCACTGTGGAAGCAACCCTCCACCATCCCAGGTAGCTCAGAGCCCCATCCAACCTGGCCTCGGACACTGCCAGGGATGGGGCAGCCACAGCTTCTCTGGGAAACCTGTGCCAGGGCCTCACCACCCTCACAGGGAACAATTTCTACCTAATATCCCATCTAAATCTACTGCCAGTTTGAAGCCATTGTCCCTTGTCCTGTCACTCCAGGCTCTTGTCAAGAGTCTTTCTCCATTTTTCCTGTGGGCTCCCCTCAGGCACTGCAAGGCCACAGTGAGGTCACCCCAAAGCCTTCTCCTCTCCAGGCTGAACAATCCCAATTCCCTCAGCCTTTCCTCATAGCAGAAGTCCTCCATCCCTCCAAGCATCATGGTGGTCTCCTCTGGACTGGCCCCAGCAGATCCATGTCCTCCACGTGCTGGGACCCCAGAGCAGCTGTACAAGCTGCACAAGAGGACCAAACACAGGCCTGGGTAGCAAAGCAGGAGCAGGAAAGCAGAAACCTGGACTTAGCCCTACATTCTGGTGAAACCACACCCAGGATCCCCAGGCCAGTCCCTGACACCCGTGTAGGTGTCTCTCCATGTGTGTCTGCCAAGCACTGCACACACAGAGCCAGGTGCTCCCTTGGCAGCCCACACACACCAGCAGCAGGGCAGGGAGCTTTTACACCCTCAGACCTGCCCCTCTGCTACAAACACACTGCTGCCCTCCCAGGTGAGAAGCAGGCACCAGGGGAAGCAGGATATTCTAATTGGATTTACACCCACTTCCAGATGAGCCATTGTTTTTATGGTTTAATGTTTCCTTGTCTCCTTATTGCCAATGACTCTGGCGTTCCGGTGAACCCACAGCCCTGAAGGAAAGGGCTGGCTCTGAGGGGATGTGGCATGGAAGAGAGGTGAATTAGGAGACAGCCCCTGTGACCAACTCTGAAAATAAGTAACAACACCCAGGAGATCCTAGGAAAAGCCCTGGAAACCTCCTCAAACCACCTGCAAACACTCCAAAGGGCAGGGAAGGGAAAGACATTCTCATGACCTTGTCTTTCAGATCAAGCTGTGAAAAGTTGTATAAATCAGGGGTTTAAATACTGCAACTGATACACATCAGTCTTAGAAAATGCTTTTTATAACCAGCTTTACCAATTAGTATTACCTTATTTCAAGGTTTATAGTAGTAATTACAGCCCACAGATGTTGTAGTTAAGATTTAGCATTAGTTCCTAATACTAACACAGCATATTATAAAAAGAAAAAAGAAAAAAAAAAAAAGTAGAGCCCTACAGGTACAATCTTTAAAAAATTTATCAACAGCACACACTGTTATGAATGAATGAATGAATACTGATATTCTCTATTTCAGTATTATTTCCCCTTCTTTGTCAATGGGCAAAAATTACATCCACATAGTGTCATGTTCAGTACACCTCCAAGTGTGGATTAATTTAAAGCATTAATTTTATACCAGATCAGAAATATCACTAACATTTCTTTGATGCATTATTTTTTTCCCATTTTAATAATTAAGCAAGTTTCAATGCATAAAGAACAACTATTTTAATCCCTCCTCCCTCCATTTTCATTTTTCTGCATATGAATGAGGGGGCAGAGTCTGCTCCCCACCACCACCCTTCCAGATCTTCTAAAATAGCACTCCTTGATGGCTTCATGACTCTTCAGATATTAGCTGAGCAATCAGGATCCTAAGATTGCCCTTTGGGAGTCTTTGAAGACATCAGCTCTGACTCTTCTTGACTGGCCTACAGCTTCCTTTTCCTCAGCCCTGTGGCATGTAACACCACCTCTCTCTTTCCCTCCCAGGTCCCACCTTATCAAATGGCAATTCTGAGGAGTAAAATAAGGTCTGTGTGCCTCAAATTCACCCCCTGCTCCTGACTTCAGTGTGACAGTGAGAAATTAGAGGATGAGGCAACTTAACAGTGGCCTGTGAGTAACAGTGGAAAATGGAGCCAATAAAATTTCCTTCACCTCTTTTATGACATGGTCACAAAACGACAGCTCTGGCTGAGGAATGCAAAGTCCTCGCGTCCCCCGGCCTACGCAGGCGTGCATGGCATATCCTAATTGGACTGGTGCACACCTTCCATCCATGAGAGGCTTCCCCTGGGAAGCCATAGGCACCAGGCAAATGAAACTGGAGACTCCTTCGCCTTCCCATTACCCGTGACAGGCTTTGATCAGCGGGGCATAAACAAACACGCAAACATCCCGTCTCTGCCAAGGCCAGCCAGAGGCTGCAGAGCTCCTCCAGTCACCTCAACGAGTTCAGTGGATTTGGGATGGGGCAAAATGCTTTGCTGTGCTTAAAAAAAAAAAAATCACTGGATGTAACAGCAAAGGGTATGATGTGGTGTGACCACTGTAGTTTGGGAAAGCTGAGAGCAATAGAGAGCCTGAAGGGGGAAGGTTGGGATTATCAGTGAACCATGCCCAAGGAGATAAGAGCCAGAGCTCTCCTTCTTGGGGTCCTCTTCCCAAACACCTTCCTGTATAGAAAATTTGGTCTAACCTCTGCCAGACTGATGCACCTGAAGAATGCAGCTTTCAGCACAGATCTTTGCTGCCTATTACTGAAGCCAGCACCTCACCTCTTCCCTTTGTGCCAGCAAAAGTGCAATTACAGCTATCCCCACAGCAGGACAAGCAGCATTGCTGATGCAAACATGGGGAATTACCCCAGCACTCCAAACCTTTGGCCATTCTTGCACTTGCTCTAACAGAAGGTGGCAAAGATGCACCCTGCTGTTTTAAGTCTTGTCTCTCCTCACAGCTACAGCTTATGAGCAGTTAAACATGGGTGCAGCCACTAGAAATTTCCAGCCAGTGGGGCCCACAAAGGATAGCTGTTATCACCAGTAACATAATCCAGGCTGGAAGGGGAACACACATTAGGATACCAGGAGCTCTCCTTCCTTCAGTGCCCCACTGCAGTCATTCACTAAAAGGAGTATCTACAGAAGACCTAGATTGTAACTGGTTTTTGTGTATTTTTAGGGCAACCAAGAATGGTCCCATCCAGCAAAATTTCCAGTTCCTAATTCTAGCTGCTTGCAGCAGTTTCTGCCTGTCTGAGGGTCATCTGTGCAGCTGGGGTAATAGTAACCCCTCCTACCTCACAGCCATACTCTGAGGATTAGGCAGGGTGTGGCTGCTCAGTGTACTGAATATGCAAAGGCCTGTTATAAACCCCGTATCTGATTGCAACCATAAGCAAAGTCTTATTTAAGCAATCCCTTCCCCAACAAAAATATATCAACTGCTCACTCTGTTCTTTCCTTCCGTGTCTTTTTGCCTCCAAGTTCTTTCAGATAACAAAACATATTACTAAGATATTTTCCTTTTGTGCTGTAAAGTTGTTTACTACAAGTAACACAGATTTTTCACACAATGTAGTGTACATACAGTTGTTTTGGCTCATTCTGGTATCACACTTGTACTGGAGGAGTCTCACTGCCCAGTCAGGGAAAGCCCCACTCCCACACATCAGATATTCACAGTTATCTATTTCCCACTGTGCCCACATTCAGGGAACACCCTTTCTCCAATTCCATCAACTTTATGAACTTGGGACATACAGAATCAGTTATTTCTTGTTCCCACGAAGCACAAAACTGTATTTCTCTACCAAACCATAGTTTAAAACCAAGCTGGTGGTTTTGCACATGCTTTGCTTGATACTTCTCTATATGTCTCCCATATCAGTTAATACCTTTTCTTGCCTTTCAGTGCACTTTGTTCACTCTTTTTAGCACTCACAACAAAACCTTTTACAATGCCACCTCTTCAATTAAGCTTTCAAAGGCAACATTCTAGTAGAACACAATTATAATACATTTCAGGGCAGATTTGCTTCCATACTGCCTCACTGAAAATGAGATTTCTGATCGTGCCAGTTTTCACTGCATATTTCACAATGCAGCATATCTCACCTTTTCTTGTTCTGGTCTCTTCTAAAGTCACTTTGCTATGACCACCAGAGTCACAATCAATCCATCTTTCCCCTTTTACACTCAGATGCTTATTTTCATGTCTGATATTACTGTTACCACACACTCAGCAACTGGATAGGCAAAAATGACGCTGGTAGGGAATGAAGGAAGAAATGTCTGTGGGGCATCTGGTAACACCCACTGGGCAGTTCAGCTGTCATGATTCTTCTAGACACACAGACACAAGTTTTAGCTGCTTTTCACAGCCCTGACCCTCCCCTGTGACAGAGCACACACTACAATGACATAACTTGCATGCCTGGCCTTGCTCTTCCAGGATAAGGCACATTTCATTGCTCCAGCATACCTCCAAATCGCTCACTTTGCTCTCTCTGCCCCTCTTTTAATGAAACAGCTCAGTTTACTCATTGTGCTGGGGCAGGAAGACAAGGTCAGCTGTAGGAGTGATGTGAGAGGATGACTGCCTTCCCAGATGGCACCAGAACAAGCAGTGTTCACCCTGTGCTCATAGGACACCTTACAGCCTTCGTTTCAGCCTTTTTCAGCCTTCCCCACATGCCCTGACAGAATATTCCCTCTTCCCAGCTGTGCCCAGGGATGAGAAGAGAGTGTCAGTGCAGTCATGTATTCCCTATACACATCACCAGCTGTTATTAAGAAATTACTGGGTGACTTGAGGGGTAAACCCATCTCCCTCAATCACTTGCACATGTAAGAAAACATGCCACAACCCATAATTTGCTGTAAAAATTGTGGGATAGTCCCACTTCCCTCTGCCTGTCTCCCCACAGCATTCTCTCTCTGCTCCAGGGTTTGTCACAGCACAGAGTCTTGACAGGGTTGTGTGTTGAACTGCAGCCTTGCCAGTGCTATCCCTCCCTGCCCATCCTGAGATTCTGCTGGCCTGTGCCTGGGACGTGCCCTTCCAGGAGAAAACATCTTGCCTAGGAATTGGACTTCAGTGATCCACGTGGGTGCCTTCCAACTCAGAATATTCTACAGTCTTGTGGGGAGGGGTAGAGAAAGGAGAGGAAAGTGCATCATTCTCAAAGCACTCTAAGATCTACCAGCTCTACTGTATCCAGACTCAAGCCTAAAATATCTTCATGTGCAAAGCAAGTCACAGAAAAAGAGAACAAACAACGAGAAGAGTTACTTGAGCCGTGAGCCATACCAACCATCAGGCCTGAATCCTCTCTTTTCTAAATACTGTGCACTGTTCCTGTCCTGAAGAGCTGGCAGCATACTCAGAACACCCCTTCTCCCCTAAATCCAGCAACAGAATGGAAATAGATACACTGCACCTTCACAACTTTACTAACAGCCTGGCAGCCCTCCCCTGTAAAACCAGACAGTGATCTTGGGGCACCTCAGAAAGGAGAGTGACTCAAATGCTGCAGCTGGATTGCATTTCATGGTCTAGAGTTACCCTTGGATGCCTGCACTATAGAACACCTACAGCAAAACTTCTGCATCTAAACTCAGGCTTAATCCAAGGATTTAGCCTGGAACCCAGACCCACTAGAGATTTCTGATGCTAAGGCATCAGAGCTTTCCTAGGCACTGGTATGGCATCTTTTCCTGTGAAAGCCATACTCCTCCCATCTACTCTTCCAAGTTTCCACGAGCCCCTCATCACAGATGGCAATCTGTAGTGAAGATTGAAGGGCCCAGGTAAGATTTAAGCGGTTCAAACAATCTGTGTAGGCATTTTTGATCATTACACCTGTAAAGGTGAGTGTAAAACACACATACCATATAGCTTACACATCCTGACTTTTTGCAGCTGCCCAGCAAGATCATGGGCAAAGCATCTTCTTCTTCTAGTCCTCCCAACAGTGGCCTTTGTGTTAGTTTAGCACTGCTTTAGCACATCTATTTCTATTACTAAGTGAATATGCAAGTGTAGCCATGGCAGCTACTTTGTGGCAGATGTGAACAGGGACCACTTCCAACTAGTTACAGGTCTGCTTGTAACCCACACTCCTGTCCCCTGATCATCCCTGGGCTTCCACAACCTGAATAAATCATGTTCAGGCCCTAACATGACCAGGATCCTAATGCCCTCCCCTGCCTCCAGAGGGTGTATTTTGGATTCATAAACTCTACTGCTGGATTTGTTGATGAAGCAGGAGCTTTCCCTCACCTCCTCCAGTCACAACCTGTGCAAGGCTGGGTCTGCTCACCAGTGCACAGCCCTGCTCTGCCCATGGAGGGGATCACCCAGGGCACCACCCCAGCCTGGTCCAGGTAAGGATTTGGGAATTTCTGTGTATGATCTGCATTAGGAACCCCAGTGCTTAATGACTCTAAGTGCCAGCAAGACCACGGGCAATGAATCTCACACACTGAGTCCCTGCCTGCAGCTGGGTGTCCAATCTGAGATCACAACAAGGTGGTTTGGTGTCCAAACGTCACACATTTCTCTGTGACACTACAAATAGGATATGTTTTCAGGAAGGGAATTCATGGCCATCTCTGCTTTAATGCAGTATTCTCCCAGTAGCAGGTTCCTGTCCTTCCTCCCACCTCAGTTCCCTCCTTGTGTGTTACCCAATTACAGTTTCTTCAGCCACTCCTTCTCCACCTCTCCTAGCATCAGAACACCCTCTATTTTGTATACATTTACATATGTATGTCTGTTTATCTATGTACATTTGTACACATGTCATGGTAATCACCTTCCCTCTTGTTAATTTTTCCCACTATCAAAACCAATAACCCTCTCCCTGACCTTGCACTGAACTTGTACTAAAGTCATGGGAATTTCTTCTTCGACTTCATTTCTCTTTAAATCCAACCCTCCAAACATGAGGTCAAAACAAGTCCCCACGACAGGCTCTGTTCCTCATCCTGCAGTGTTCTGCACGGGACTTGAAGGAATGGTGTCTGAAATAATAGATGGGGAATGGATTTTGTCTCAACAAACCAAATCTACTTGAAGGGCAAGAAAGCTGGAGTCATTTGTTAATGGAAGAGACAAGATTAATGAAGCTTTCCCAAAAGGGCACCCCACCTTGCTCAGCACTGAGCACCACGGAGAACTCACATCTAGAACGCATGAATGCATTAATCTGGAACTTTTCTGCACCACTGAACCCTTCATAGGTAGCAGTGTGTCACAGCCAAGGCTCAGACCTCCTTCTTCTTACTTAAAGAGTTAAATGCTCTTTCCCACACAACAAATTTCAACACACACTTCTTAACCAAAGACATAAAAGCAGCTGACCTAAACCCAGTCCTGGCTAAACCCAGTTATCCCAAGCCATGCAACAGAGTTAACCTGCACTCCTCAGTAAATCAGGGCAGCTGCTCTCACATGTCAGCTGCAGAGGAAGGGCAAAAAGATACACTGCCTTCTATGAAGATTTAAGGTATGGTGTGCTTGTGACTACTCTTAGTTTCACCAACTCTTCACCTTGCCAAAAGGAGTTCCATCCTCTGCCCTTTCTCTTCTGGTGGCAGAGGTGCATGTGTGGTCTCACAACAAACCGCAGCAGAGAACCAGCAGAGATGACAACAGCCAGGCACGACGGCTTCTTTCAACAGCAGTGCCAGCTGAGAGGATTTGTGCAACCACACAGCCTGTTTATCCAAGCACAGAAATGTAGAAACTAAATGTGTGATTCCCTCTGGCATCTAATCCTGCTGTTGGAAGAGGTGGTCCCTCACCACATTTCTCATGCTCGGTGTCACACTACACTTCTTCAGCAATCTCTCTGGCAACAAGGCAGGCTAATCCAACTTTCATACTTTTTATCTTTAGGGAAGGGAGTTAATATCCAGTTGGACTGGACTGATCTCAGGCTATTTGGTCACCAGAGCCGAGCCTAGGGAAGCAGCAGGAGCTTGCAGTCAGGACTGGATGGGACCTGGATTGTTCCTTCAGCAGCAGCCTGTTGTGCTGCTGGGCTGCTCATCATGTGAAGCCCAGCTCCAAGCAACTCGAGTTGTTCAATCACAGTTCCTGGGAAGCCCTGCCTGCATACAGACACCATGCCAGGCACCCTCCACCACTGCTCTAAACCACACAGATCACCCAGACTCCAGCTCCACGGCTGCCTCTTCCCAGAAGGAAAGGTTCAGCACAGCTAACAGCCATGGGCTTGCAGCACCACAGGCCATTTTTTAGCTGGAACGTGTCATCCTGGCAGCAACAGGCCCTGTCACCTGGCACAAAAACTTATAGCAAGACTTTGTGGTTAGAAGCCAGGCCGGACAGATGGAGATAAGAAATTAGCGAGGGTAATCAGCCATTGGAATAATTTACCTGGGGAACCAGTGCAGCCTATCACTTGATATCTTGAAATCAAGACTAAGTACTTTTCTAGTAGAATTTTGGATTCAATGCAATGATAACCAGCTGGGAATGTAAATACCTGCCAGGGGTAAGGCAAAGGTATCTGTCCCCAATTGGCTGATGCTCTGAATATCAACTGTGTGATTACCTCAGGAAAGAGGGAAATAACCTCTCTGTAGAGTCCAAGTGCCAAAACAATAGCCCACAACAGCATCTGCACTGAAGTCACTTCTGAATACTTCATTAAAAGATTCAACAGGAGCTCAGTGAGGAGCTGCAAAGCGGAAAGGAATTGCAAAACTTCTGAGGCATGACTACTGAAATAAACTAGCTGTGGATAATTTAGCCAAACAGTAACTAAGCAAACAACATCAACTGGAAAGATACCAGATGACAGAAAGCACAGTAAACTCTTAGAATCAAACATCCTTGGAAAAAAATGTGATTCCAATTAAGAATTTGAAATCCCTTGCGGGCTGTTCCTTAAATTTTGCCTGGGATAACTGTGGAGAATGAATGTAATACGAATACAAAGTAATTAAATAAAACAGCCCACTTTAAACAAGACTCCAAAGTAGATTACACTAAAAAGGAAAAAAATCAAAAAAAATCAAAAACTAAAGAATAATTTGGCTCTTTCCTGCTACAAAGCATATGAAATAAGTGAACCATAAGAAAGGATAAGATTCAACAGAACAAGCACAAGAACATCCATCTAAAGTTAGTAGGATGAAATGAAAAAAAAAAAACCCACAACAACAAAAACCTGGCCTGTGGGACAGACTCTTACCATTAAAATCTATCAGGATGCACAAGAGGTTCCCAGAGGAAGTATTTGTGTCCCACTATTTCAGAGAGCAGGAGCATCAACCCCAAGCCCAGTCACCTGCTGTCACGAGCGACTGGACCACGTAACCCCACTGAGACTGACCCAGACCACGAGGCTGCTGTACTGACAGGACAGTAAAAATGCCATCCTCCACCACCACCTGGCAAAACGAGGTTCTACTCAGAGGCCAGCTGAGCTCTTCCTAACATTAACAAAAACAAATGAGAACTCAGATTTGTTACAACTTCAAGCCTGATTATGGATGCCTCCTCCTCGTCCAGTTCAGGTGCAGTTCTGAAATCTGGGTCACCCATACATTATTCCTCCAAACCAAGCCACCTCCCTCTGCTGCAACCCTTTAAAAGGACTCTGTCCTTATCCCAGCCATCTCTAAGTCATTTAGGTTATGAGAAACTCCAAAACACCGAGGAATCAGGTCACAAAACTTCCAACGACACATTAACACGTGTGGCTTGGTCCAGGAGGAACAGGTACCCAGCTCCAGGAGAAACCAACACGGGCATCCACATCCAGCAGCACCCTGGCAAAGTCTACAACAAGTCAACACCAATGAGCTGAGCTCACACCTCTGACCCCATAATTCCTACCAGGTTTGATGCAGTCTTAGCCAATATCTGGGAATAAACGAAGCATCAGGCAGGGACAAACATGGGTGCTGGGAGGACGATGGGCCAGGTGAGAGCCGTGGGAGCTCCGAATCCGCCCCCGGCAGGTTGGCTGGGGCGCTGGGGTTGCCATCGGAGCTGCTGCGGTGGCCGGGGCTGCGGGAAGGAGGCAGGAAGCGAGCGGCAGGCAGGGATCTCGCCTTTCGTTCCTCTGCCTTCCCTCCGTGACAGGCCATAAAAGTCACGAGGCAAGCAGGAAAACAAGGAGGTGTCCAGAGTTCAAGCACAGCACCCCCGCGACTCCCGGGCCGCAGCTCCCGGCGGGAGCCGAAAACCCGGCGAACACCGTGGGATCTCGCTGCTGCGTGGGAGGCACCATTTCTGCGGGAAGAGGCTCCTGCTGCCGCTTGGCAGCCGAGCCTGGGACCGGGCCTGCGCTCCGGGCCCTCCCTGCTGCCGGCGGCGGGCGGGGGAGCGGGGGGCGGCGGGCGCGACGGGCGCTGCCGTCGGGGCGCGGAGCCCCCGGCCGGGGATGCGGCCCCCGGGACCGCCCCGGGCCGGGCGGACCTGAGCCGCTTTCGCCGCCCCCTCGGGGGGCGCCGGGGCTCCCGCGGCGGCCGCGACCCCGCGGAGCTCCGCGCCCCGATGGCGCCCGCACCGGGCCCGCCGCGGGAGGAGCGACGCTCTCCTTCCCCGGAGATCCCTCCTCCCGTCCCCCTCGGGTCCTAAAATGGTGGGTCGGCCGCCCTCCCTCCCCTTCCTTCTCCCCCTTGTCCCGTCCCCCCCGCGCTCCCGGAGCCCGCCCGTCGCCCCCGCCCCAGCGCCGCGGGGCAGCCGCCCCTCCGTCCGGCCCTGCCCGGGCTCCGCGGGGATCCGGCGCCAGGCCCGCGCCTCTCCCGGGAACACGGCAGCGGCGGTCCCGGGAACACGGCAACGCCTCTCCCGGGAACACGGCAACGCCGCCCCCGGCGGCCGCCCTTACCTGCGCCGGGCTCACATCGCGGGGCCGGGGCCAGCGCTGCCCCCCCCGGCGCCCCTCGGCCGCCGCCTCGCCGCCGCCCTGCGCGGGGCCGCAGGTATGTCATGAGTGCCGAGCGCGGCTCCAGGTGAGCCGGGCACACCTACAGGAAGGCAGGCGGGCCGCCCTGATTGGCGTGCGGGGCCGCGGCCGCGCTCCGACGGCACCGCGGCGGGGCAGGGCAGCGCGGCCGAGGGGCCGCGGCGGACACGGGGCTCCGGCCCCGCTCCGGCCACAGCCCCCCGACACGTCCGAGCGGAAGGTATTTTCCGTAATTTTTTCTTTTTTTTTTTTTAATGTAGTGGTAATAATGTGGGTGAAGGTCCTAGAGGGGAAAGCCACACGAGGAGCGGCTGAAGTCGCTCGGTTTGCTCAGCCTGGAGAAGACTGAGGTCAGAGCTCACTGGAGTTCTGCAGCTTCCTCACAGGGGGAGGAGGAGGGGCAGGCGCTGATCTCTGCTCTGTGACCAGGGACAGGACCCAGGGAACGGCTGGAGCTGTGTCAGGGGAGGGTTAGGGTGGATATCAGGGAAAGTTCTTCCCGCAGAGGATGGTCAGGCACTGAACAGGCTCCCCCGCGCAGTGGTCACGGCACGCAGCCTGACAGAGCTCCAGGAGTGCTTGGACAACCGTCTTAGGCACAGGGTGGGATTGCCGCCGTGTCCTTTGCAGGGCCAGGAGTTGGACTGGATCCTTGTGGGTCCCTTTCAGTTCCAGACCTTCTGTGATTCTGTAATAACTGTGTTCCTCTCAGGTTTAGACACAGTGCTTGTTTGCTTTGCCTCTGGAGTGCACCTGACCCACCAGCCCAGGTGTCCAAACCAGCTTAAGAATCAGAGGTGCTTTTTATTTTTTTAAGCTTCCTTCATTACCCGAATCTCTTGTTTTCCCACTCCTTAACTTCACTTGCGTGAGCCCTTGGTGTTTCCTCCAGCAGGCAGCTGGGGGTTCAAGGAAAAGTGGTGGGTTATCCTAGGCTTTATAGGATTACAGGATCCCAGGCAGGATTACATCCAAGATTGTCAAATAAATGTAAATTAATGAAACATCTGAATACAGAAGAAATTGACCAGGACGTGGGTAGAAAAACTCTGTAGGCTGCATTAAAAAGCTGAATCGACAGCTACAATTCCTGGGCATCTGTCTCTTGTAGATACACAGGTGCTTAAAGGGATACAGGATTTATGTGAGGGTGCACTTTGCCATGGTGTATTATATAGATCTTTGCTCACCAAAATTGCAAAGTGTGCAAAGAATTATCTTAGACATCATCCTTAGGCTGAGGAAGGCATTACCTATATTATATATTCTATCTCTTCAAATTGGTATCCAGAGTTGTCTGTTTGCTAAGTCTGTTTTTTCCTCCTGATCATTTCCTGAGGTTTGCAGGTGTGTATCCTCCAGGATGTGCTCTGAAGATTTCAGCAAAAGAGAAAGAGGGAGCTTGGCTCAACCACCAGAGAAACCCTTCAGCCCACAGGCAGGCAATCCTGAACCCTTCCTTCCCTGCGAGACCCGTGTGGAGTCTCCCAGGCAGGAAAACTCCCCTCAGAAGTGGCACAGTGAGAAGTTTCCCCAGCCAGCCACAGAATCATCCTTGTGCCTGCTGTTGCCTTCTGATTCAAGTACTCCTTTCATTCATTTGTGTGGGTGCCTTTTTTCAGCAGAGTGGATCAGCTCCTGCAGCTGAGATTCCCATTCCACATCACTGCATTTACAGTCAGCAGCAAGGAAAGGGATGCTTCAAATTCCCAGAAGCTGACTCTGGATCATGTCTCTCTTAGTTTGGTGTCAGACCTCTGGGACGTTACATAAATAGCCAGTGCATCTTCCCACTGCATTTTCTGAGTTCCTAGCAGCTGGCAGCGGGTTGGAGTTGGTCATCCTGACTGGAAAACTGCTCCTCTTCTATCCAGAAAAGGGCAACTTACTGACTGAGGTGGGCTTAACCTCTCCCCCTGCCCTTGGCACCTCCAGCAGCTGCAGAGGCAGTTTTCTGTTCAGTTTTGTGAATCATATCTTGAGATACCTTGCTTTCTCTGCCTGCTGCACAGAGAGTTTGAGTGCCTGAACACATCTGGAACCCAGCACAGCGTGAGTGCCTGTCCCAAGCTGGGAGTATCCCAGGTGGATTGGGCTGTGCTGTGTCTTAGCCCACCAAACTCTGGGCTGCAGCAGCTGAGTGCCTGGTATGCCCCTTTCCCTTCAAGGACATACCTCCTTGGGGTGTATACATATATATATGTATATATGTGTATCCCTGGTGTGTCCCTTCCCTGCAAAGAGGCCCAGCAACACCAAGAGCAGAACCCTGTACCCTGAAGTGCTCCTGCTTCCTGCAGTGCCTTGTCCTCTCGGCAGGCTGAGGGGCACTTGGGACATTAACCTCCCACTCCTCCCACTCCAACATCCTCCTCGTAAACATCCCGTCCCGCTCAAGTCCTGTGCTGTCACATCCTCTCTGCTCTGCCCAGACGCTATTCTGGGTTTAGTTCTATATGCAGAGCACACAGCTGGGCATGCCAAAATCCAGGCAGGCAGCAGGACAGAACAGTAACTTGGTTCAGCTGCTGACATATCACAAGTACTGCAGAGGAGGGGAGTTGTTTAAGGGTCTTCTTGAAACTAAAATCATCTGCTTGAGCCCTCATTGGGAAGCCAGTTTGCTTCCCTAGGCATGTTCAGTAGCTGTTCCTAACTCCAAGCAGACTCAAATGTGCATATGGCATGAAAAGCCTTGGTAGTAATGGAAGGGAGCAGAACAGAGAGCTTGGAACTGCAGCAGAGTAAGTTTACACAAGCAGCAAGTTAAACACCCATCCCCGGTGAGTCAGTCCTGGCCGTTTCCTTCATTTCCTCCAAGGCTCACTGGGAACATCCAGCGGTAGCGGCCCTTCTGAAATCCAGTTGTCTCCTTTCCTTCCCCTTGTTTACAGCTTTCCTTCAGCAGGGAGCAGAGTTCCAGCCTCCAGCACTGCACTTTCGCTGCAGCAGGCTGGGAGAAGTGCTGACCCTCCCCTGGCCTCAGCTCAGCTTTGGTACCGCAGTGCTTTTGTTGTTGTTGTGGGTGCCAGCGCCTTCCTGAGCTACAACAGGTGCTGAGGTAAGAAAGGAAAAAGTGTCACAGTTGCACAATAAAGCTTTTTAAAAATCTTGAATGCAGCTGTATCATTGACAGAGGTTCTTTCAGCCTGGTAGGGCAGAAAGGATGCAGTGGGGTATTACATTGCTTTTAAGTGTGCAAACCATCCCTCAGAGATACGGGTTGGAGCTTCCCTGCTTCAGACTGAGGTGTATCTCATGTTGTGATTTCCCCACATGACAGCAGCTAGGGAGGAGGACTATTTTTAGCTTTTGTTTCTTGGTTTGTTTACAGGAAGTTCTTCATTTGTAGGAGTGAGCTGGGGTGTCTTAGTCTGAGAATCTGCTTCAGTGCCAGCTGTGGATGCAGTTACAAGGGTGAAATCCTGCTGTTGTTTGGGAGAGGCGTTATTTATCCTAGGTGCTCAAGAAACTATGGGCTTCACACAGACATATACTGATTTCTGGGATCTTTCCTGAAATTTGTTCAAGGAGATGTCCAGGTGGCTGTGACAGAAAAGTTTAGCAAAATACAGAACTGGGAAATTGCTTTGGGTGATGTGGCTAGAAATGCTTTTCTTTGTGAAACTAGTTATAAATCCACATTGCTGATGTGACCTGAGTTAAAAACAGTAGCTCTGAGACAAACCCCATATTGTAAAAGAACATGAACACCCCAAGACAAGAACAGACCAAAATGGACTTCCCCCATTTCCTTCTCAAGTGCCTTCTCCTGGGAATTCCAAACAGCCTGCAGCCAACAAGTGACCTAGATACAATGCTGTGTTTGTTCTTATGGAGTAAAACCAGGAGAAAAATAATCCACCCAAATTATATATCTTTATAATCCTTGTTCAACTTCATCCAGGGTTGGTTTTTTTCATACAAAAAGCAGTAAGAATTGTTTGTACAAGTGGATACCTGCATGTGAGCCATGGAGGGATTGTTTTTTGTCATGATGGATTTATGGACCAGTTACACTGAAGGTCTGCATTGGATGGATGAAGTGTTAATGGCCCATTTAGTGTACTGTACAAATTTTTTCCAACATAATTGCAGTGCTTGGCCTGATGTGCAAGTCGGGCCATTGTACTGCACAGCTAAATTCCCCTTTTTTAACAGGATCTGCCAGGAAAATTTAAATAAATGGACAAGGCTACAGACTGTCTTGAGACAAAGGCTGCTCTTAGGGGCATGAGAGTATGGGATAGTCTGGAGAGTCCCTGCCTGTCAGCCATGAAAGGTGGTAAAAGAATGTTTTTATTTGCACACATCCTGTAGCCTGACATTGCCCAACAGTTCACTTGGTTATAAGCTCCTGCCTGTTCTAAAAGGGATGAGGTGGTTCTTGTGGATGTCAGCCTGGGGGAGGCTGCTGGCCTTTCCCAGCTCAGTTTACAGCTGCAATCCAGACTGATATTAAGGAAAACGAATGCTCATGCCACAGCTTCAGAAAGGTGTGGGCTGCACACATGCAGATGTTGTCTTCATTGACCTTCCCTGATTTTGATGGAATTGAGGGTAGGAATGGCTGGTCTCAAGCAGCAGGCAAGATTGCCTCAGATGTTACTTTAGTTTTTCTAAGGGTGTAAAAAATGTCAACTGGGCAGAAAGCAACACAAACTGCTGCTCAAAGCATAGCTACAAACCAAAGAAAGAAGAAAGAAATCCCCACAATGCCTCTGCTGCTCAAGATCTCAGATGAACAACTGCAGCAAACATGACTCAGAACTTCACATCTATTTGCTTATGTACTGTTTTTCAAAAGACATAAGGAAATAGCTTAAAAGTTAGTCCAATTCCTTTAAAATCCTTTTATTTGGGTTTAATAAAATATGGATTCCTTTCACAAGCAAGAAGCTTCTTTGGGGGGAAAAGGAGCTGTACTAAAGGGGTTATATTCTCTGAAGCAGTTACCCAGCCTTTAATGATACATACTGTGGTTAAAGCCACCTGTTTCCTACTCACCAGTAGCATTTGGAAACTCACTGATGGAACTCTCAGTGGAACTCTAGTGGAACAGTAGTAAACTCTTACATTTTTAGGAGGATTTCTCTCAGCCAAACTTGCAAAAATTACATTTGATGTACATAATGCAGTATAATAGCACATTTTTTTTCTTCCTGTGGCATATGTGGCTTTTTAAGCCTTATTCCCACCTGATTAATTTATGGAGATTTATATTGAAGTGTCTGTGCAGGTAAATAACACAAACTTGAATTTAAAGGTGTTTTTTTTTCAAAATACATAGTTCAGTGGAAGAGTGGTTTATGGCCATGAACATTAATGAGGGTATTTTTTGGTACTTTACTCTGAATGTCAGCAGTGTCTTTTACTGAATAAAATGATTGCAATAATTTCTGGCCTGGACTCCACACATATCAGGAGGTCTCTGGGCTGCCTGAGGAGGACCCACAAGAGATACCCAGAAAACACAATACCTGTAAACAAGGATCCAAAAAATAAAAGCAACTTGAAAAACTCCAGTGCTTCATACTATTAAGATGCCTCCAAAAGGGCAGAAAGACATTACGGAGAAAAAAAAAAAAGTGTACTGGGGGAATGAGTAGTCAGACAAAGAGGAAGACGGGAAAGCTTTTAGTGGGCTTTGCCTTTTCTCCATTATCCAAAGTTTTAAGCTTTGGTAATCCAGGATCACAACATTGATATATCCAGAAATACCACAAACAAATTTTGGAAAAACTTATGGAGAACTGGTTATGCAAATATTTCCAAACAGCTGTTCTTA
Source organism: Prinia subflava (assembly GCF_021018805.1). Lineage (NCBI taxonomy): Eukaryota > Metazoa > Chordata > Aves > Passeriformes > Cisticolidae > Prinia > Prinia subflava. The sequence goes on along the minus strand of NC_086250.1, from coordinate 9,178,354 downwards.
TACAGCAGTCAATATAGGCAATTCCAAGCTCGGTTACAATTTCAAGGAAATCTTTGGGCTAATCCTTTTTCTCCCTGAGATGCTCCCTGCAAAGGATACCCCAAGCTGTTTGTTCCTGACAGGTGTCTTTCCCAGACTGAAATCTCCAGTTGCAGCTCCAGGTTTCCTGTAGCTCCAGGGAGCCTTTGGGAGGCAGCTCTTGGTTTCCTGTGGTGCTTTCCATTTCCGTGTTGTAGGATTCTAAGCTCTGCAAAAAGCTGGATTTTCCTCCAAATCCTTCTGTGATTGTTCTGCTGCAGCTAAATCCTTGTGCAAATCTGAAGCAGAGCCCTCATGCTGCAGTAAATTGTTGCCCAGCCCATGCTTTCACATCCATGTGCAGGTAATTGCTGGATTGGAGTCTCAGCCTTGCCCTTTACCTCACCTCACACACTGGTGTTTCCCTTCCTTCCTCAGCAGTGAGAAAATGCCTAAAGAGAGAGGATCCAGGATAATGAGCATTGTCTGCTTTTCCCCTTTGAGAAGTCCTGGAGAACATTACTGGGACTTTTAAAATACTTCCGCTCCATTTGGAAATGCTAAAGCAAGAACGTCATCAGTCTTCCTCTGTACTTTTATATATGGTGTTGATGGCAATAACGTCAGTTGAGCTGCAGAGGGGGCTGACATTTAAAGGCTTCTGTAGAAATGATTCTGAACAAACCAATCAATTCACTTCCAGAACATCTAGAACACTTCCTTCTGCCTTTATTTCTCTCTTTATTTCTCTCAGATTTGAGTAGGCTGCTTACCCTGTGGTCATTTCTTCAGGCTTTCTGCTCCAGCTACGAACCCTAGAAATGAATTAGTGTAAGGGAAAGGTGGAATATGGACAAAGTCACACCACTGCAGGTACTGGTACTCTAGTCCAGACTTGCTGAAATAGTTGGGACCTCTACAAAACTGAACATGGAGAGCAGAAATGAAAGCAGCATGCTGCCTTCGAGGGGCTTGCCAAACATTCCTCTGGTTCCAGCTGAAATGGAGGATGTGGCTGTGTAGGAGCTGCACGTGTGCAGGCTTTTCCCCATGCAGGCAGCTGCAGCACCTGAGTGTGTGCAGCCAGGTGGAGGATGACACTCAGCAGCTTTCCCCTGTGCTCAGAACAGAGGCAGCTGCCTCTGCCCCAGTCCCATCCTGCCCATCCCTACCCACTGCAAAACCACTGTGCCAGGAAGTCACTTCTTCCTAGGTGAGATCCTCAGATGATAATGTCCTACAAGTGTTGTTGCTTGTGGTGTAGGTCAGCAGTAATGACTCAGGCCAGCCCTTCACCTTCCTGCCTCTTGCTGGCTAGACACAAAATCCAGCCCACAAATTAAGCTGTCCCATTTACCAAAAAAGAGGATCCCCTGTTCATTAAAAAAACACACACAGAAGTCCTTAGTTTGTATTAAGGTCCTCTTCAATAGCTGTGAAGTCAAGCACTTAAAAGTTCAAAAATCCCCAATTCTCCCTGCATTCCAGATGTACTGTTTGTGATTTTTGCTTTGGTTATCTTGGTAGAGAGAATTACACATAGTGTATCTTTTAACGAGATAAACACAGTCATTTTTCATCATCTCAGTTTTTGCAGGGGAGGATAAACAAAGCTGAAATGTGCTTCCCTCTCTGTGCAGTGTCTTTGCACAAGTGCTGGAGGTGGAGATCTGCGAGCCTGGATGTGTGATAGTGCAGTGCCCCCTCACGGGGAGCTGCTCCTGGCGCTGATTCCTGGCTGCATCCAGGTGAGAGAACAGCAGCCCAAACACCCTTCTGGTCGCTGTACCTGCTCCTCTGTGTCGGTGGTTGTCCATCAGCAGGTTTAGAGAGCCACTTCCCTTTTCCTCCCTCAGGCAGCTTTTGTTAGGATTGGGCACTGGATTACTTTTAAGGCTTTCTCTCAGAGTGTTCAAGAAATATCCATCGTTTTATTGTAGTTTCACCTTTTAAAAAATCAAATCTCTGGGATTTTTTGCCACCTGTGGTGGCTTTTCTGGAGGCCCTAAACTTGTGGAACATGAGTCCTGTAATTAGATAATCAATCTCATAATAAAAAATGAGTACATATTCCTGAATCATCTCCATGATGTTGGTCTGTTGTATACTGAGAGAGGATTCCCTGTGCCCCTCAGTTCTGAAAAAAGCAACCTTTCCCTTTTCCCATAGGATGTGAGCTTGCACAGAAATACAATCATGCACACAGGGTGGGAAAGCATTGTTTGTTTGGAGTTTTGATGCTGTTGTTGAGGGGCAGACTGAAGCAGGATTGTTTCCTATGAGCAAAGGCACATTTTTCATGAATTTTCATGAGCTTTTGTTCTTAACACACAAAAAGGGCCTTTTTTGTGATTCACACTGTGTGATATTTTTATTTTTCTTTGCATTTAGTAAGGAACAGCACAAGAATAATCCTGCAAATAAAACATAAAAGCAGTGACCCTATAAAAAGAGTGGGGGTTTCTGCCTCAGCCAAAAACTTGGTTCATTACCATGGAGGCTCAGGGTGTAAAGTGGCTGTGGTGAGGGCCACATCCTTGTCCTGTGGTCAGCGTGCATTGTCACAGACTCTTCTTTCTCTTCTGACATTTTCACACCTCCTGAGACACGAGTTGAAGTGCCCAAGGAATCAGAGAATAAAAGAAACAAAGACCAAAAGGTTGTTTTAAAGTTACCTTGTCACAACTGTAAGTAGATGTTTGATGTTCCATTCCCAGGACCTCCTTCTCCCTTGTTAGTGATTCTCAAAAAAAACATATGAGGCCCATCACCATCATCTTAGTAGGGTACTCACATCCAACCCTTCTGCTACCCCTGGAGCATTGTCAGATTGTTCTCTGTAATTTTGGGGGTTGTGCCTCAATTTCCCTGCAGGATTCCCAGCAGTAGCTTGGATATCTTTGCCTTTACCTGGTGCTGGAATGCCTGGCAGGTCTCACAGTGAGCACGTTTCATTCAGGGGCTGGTTTCCTGCTGAGGTGCTTTCATTGATGCTGAGTAAGGAAAGGTGAATCCTGGCTCCAGCTCTTCTCACTAGAACCAAACAGATCAGGCTTTTCTCTGGGGTCAACCAGCTGATCCTGAGTCAGGTCAGAATTCCCACGGAAACCCTTACCACATATATGCCCTGTGGGAATCTGCCGAGATTATTTCAGCTTAGATACCCACTCAAAAACCCTGTAACTCTGTGTCCTTTAGGTACTCCATTACAATAAGATGTCCTGGTGGCCTTAATTACTCCTGCTGGACTGGGAAGGTTGGAATGCCTCTCTATCTTGGGAATATTCTCTGCAGTGGATCCCAAAAGATCCATGTAGTCTGGGTTTTCCTCCAGTGCCTGAGGTATATTACGGCCCTGTATCATCAGAGGGTGGAGAGTTGACTCTGTGATCTTGCTGTGAGGCTGGCCCAGCCCACAGACATCTCAACAGGAGTAAAAGTGCTTCACAGAATATAAAAGTGGCTGCAGCTTCTCTGCATGGGAGCAGGAGATAACAGAAGAGAAAGGTTGGTTGCAGGAAGGAGGTGCCATGTGACAGAAATAGCAGTAAAAGGTCTTGGCAGCATTTACCTGCTCAACAACTGCAGGTTTCTTTGAGAGGAAAGATCAAAGTTTTCTATCCAAATAATATTTTGAATTTAAATGCCTGCATTGAAATCAGGACTTTTAAATCTATAGTAGCTTTGTTATCCAAATGCGAAACTTTTTACTCATCACCCATATTTTTAATGATCTATATGACATGCATGGATGGCTTTTAGTTTATTTTTGAAAAGGATAGATGGATTTTTGCTTTCCAAAGGCTAGCTTGGGGGATAGCTTGGCAGTCCATCCTCTACTGCGAGAGCATGGTGATGTCTGGTTAATTTCTGGTGCAGGAGGTTTCACAACCTCACAGATAATATTTTCCAGCTCCGGCTTACGCAGAGAAAGTTTTTGCAACATCTACTCTTAATCTTTTCTCCTGTCTTCTTTTCTTTCCTGGAAATTAAGCTGGTTAGATCTTATCTCTGTCCTTCCAGCAGTGTAGTCGCTGCCTCTCGTAATAGCAACCTCTCGTGTACTGCAACTGCACTATCATGTCTTGCCCTATTTCCAGCCCTCTCCTCTAGACTCAATAAACCCAGTTCCCTGATTTCTTCCCAGAGGTTGTTTTGCAAACCACTTATCACTGCAGATGTGTTCCCACACCCAGCCCGCACCAGCCTGGCTGTTTGCTGTTCCCAGTCCCGTGCCAGTGGTGGCTCCTTGCTTCTCCCCGGCCGTGTGCTGCTGCACCCCTTCCCTGTTCCCAGTGGCTTCCCGCGGTGGGGTTGGCCAGGATTCCTGCGTGGGTGTGGGGGGCCCTGCTGGGCCAGGTGCTGGCAGCAGTGCCAGGCCCCCAGGCCCTGCCGAGCGCAGGAACCGGCATGTGCAGCTCGCTCCTCGTGCCGCCCAGCCTTGCCAGGAAACCAGAGTCCCTGTGGGACTTCAGGGCTTTGTCCTCAGTTCCCAGGTTCAGGAGAGTCGCCAGCTCTCTCCTCAGGGGCTCCCAGATTGCAGAATCAGAGAATGGTTTGGGTTGGAGGGGGCATTAAAGCCCATCTCATTCCAAGCCCCTGCCATGGGCAGGAACACCTTCCACCATCCCAGGTCAGAGCTCCATCCAACCTGGCCTTGGACACCTCCAGGGACGGGGCAGCCACAGCTTCTGTGCCAGGGCCTCAAAACCCTCACAGTAAAGAATTTCTTCCTCATACCTAATATAAATCTACCCTGTCAGTTTGAAGCCATTCCCCCTTGTCCTGTCACTCCAGGCCCTTATTGTCTCCATCTTCCTTGCAAAGACCCCTTTGCATACTGAAAGCCACAAAAGGTCTCCCTGGAGCCTTCTCTTCTCCAGGCTGAAGAGCCCCAACTCTTTAGGCCTGTCCCCATAGGAGAAGTTATGTAATTTCTGATTGATTTCTGGTAATCTCCTTTGGAGATTCTCCTAGGGGAAAAGACGTTCCCATCTTCTAAGGAGTGTGAGCATTTCAGGAATTCCTGAGGAGGAAGAGCTGCCAAAGAACAGGTGTAAGTCTCCTCCTTCATTTTAGGAGCATCAGCTTCCAGGATCAGCTGGAGTTATGTAGCCTCCTTGTATCAGCTATTCAGTGGAAATCACGGTCCCATGCAGTGCTATAACACCAAATCCTTCCTTTCTAAAGAGTGCAAACAGTATCTAGAGAGCTCATTATTACCAATATTCTAAATAATGCTTTATTATAAAACTGGCACATTCTGCTGTCATTTATTTCACTCTCTTCCCAACACCCTTCTCCCCCAAATTATCCTTACATGATTCCCATGTGCCCAACAGATTCAGTGACCCCAAACCAGGTATTTTATTCTACTGCCTGGACAAGATACTGCTTAAAATGCCAAAAAACATGGATAAGGCAGTTTCTCTGCTGATCCTCCCATGGGGATACCAGTAAGAGCTCTCTGCTGCACCTGGCCACTGATCCCTGGCTGTAGGAACCTGCTCACCTCTGACTCCTCTACATGCTTGTATTTGATTGAAATGAGACAGCTGGTTCCCAATGGGAAGCTAGCAGCGGGATTAAAAAAAGCTGTATTTCCTTCAGAAACTAGACAAAAAAGCATCCCCAAGCCTGTCAAAATTACAGCATGAAATTAATTTCCAAATCTGAAAATATGTATTAAAATCAAAGAGAGCTTCTGAACTGTCTTTGATTTTGAAACTTCTGGGAGAAATGGACAGTTAGGTGGTGATTCATCTGACCTGTTTTAGGTGTCTACCTTAGGAATAGGTGAATCATGCCCTAGAAATGCTGCTTCAATATTTGAAAAAGGGGCTTTTCTTATTTTGTTTGATGATCTAGTCTCTCTTTATTACTTATAATATGTTACCATTTTTTTAATACTAAGTTAATCTTTGCTCAGGATGAGGATGGGCTGATATTTTTTCTGAGAACTGTGGTTTCAAAAAATCAGCAGTTTCACTCCTGTGATTTTGCAGTTCGTGTTCTGGGAGGGATGTGTGGAATACAAACAGTGAAGTCGTAAGACCAGAGAAGACAGAAGCCCAGAGGGGAAAAAGGTGAGCAAGTCAGAATCTGAAACAACACAGTCAGGAAACGCAGATGATGTGGTTTCTGTAAAAAGCTTGTTGGTTCAGTTAGAAGGAAAGGGAATTTGTGTATGCATAGCTGTAGTTTTACTAACTGTATATAAAAAAGGCAGATTATTTATTGCACACACTATCCACTATCATTATATTAGATATTGTACAATATCAGGATATACTGTTAGAGATTTTACGTGTGTGTGTGTGTGTGTGTACTGTTGTAAACTCCAAATCTATGGGTAGAGCAGCTTTACAGAAAAGGACCTGTGTGTGGAAAATGGTGGAATCATTAATTTTTTTCCTATGCCCAGTGATCCAGCTTTTTAAAATTGCTGAGACAACTCTAACCCTTCAGTATAGCTAAGAAACACCTGCAGGTGGGACCTCACTTAAGGGATGGTCTCCTAATGTAAAGATTAACTCATAGGGATGTAGACTTGAGCTCTAATTCATGTTCCTGTGGTTGTCTCCCAGCCCTAGGCCAGGTTTAGAGGTTCTTTATCACAGATACTTTATTCTCTCTGTTGTATTTACTTTCCCCTCCCACTGAGCCTTTGTCAAGAGCAACTAATGAGCTGCATTCAGTGTCCTTTTTCATGTACAGGCTCTTAAGAAATCTGTATTTAAAAGTAGAAATGTGTTCATAAACGTTACGTATGAAAAGGGTGATAGACTGAGGGATAAAAGTAATTCTGTTGAGCAGAAATAACACGCTGTTATTCAAAGTAAGCAGCATCCGAGCTATTCATGGAATGGCATTTGTCTTCAATAAATATTTTACATAATACATACAAGTTATTCATGGAATGGCATTCATTTTTTATAGAAGTTTTATGTAATGCTGGCCACTTGGGACTCCCAGGAATTAAAGATTTGATAACAACATGGTCTTTCGTCTTATTTTCCATAATTTTGATCTCAGAGCTACAAAAGGGGTTGTGATGTGAGGTTTCTTTTTTTTCAGTTCCAGGCCCCCTGAACATTTCCAGTCAGCTGCTGTACGTGCAGGCCTACTAAAAAAACTTTGCTTTTGTTTGTCATCTCTCACAGATCACTCAGTATTTGTCTTAATGCCCTCCTCCAAAACATCAGCAGCTTGTAAATTGGGAATTTGTGATGTGTCTGTGATGACTTCAGTTTTGGGAGGTATGGGATGCTATTTTAAAGCATAACTGGTGGGGGGCTTGCCTTGTTGCAGGTACTGATGACAAATTCCCCTGGAGGCTCAGACATTAATCAATGAGAAAAGTGAGTGTCAGGAGCCTGGTTATGGAGCCATGGGGGCATTTATGGACAGCCTTTGCTGGAGGTGGGTGTGGGTCACAGCAAACTTCAGCCAGGAGGAGCAGGAGATACTTTGCCTACTGAGTCATGCCACCAAATGTGCTTTTTACAATTATTAACAGTGAAATTCAGTGGAAGAATGAATCAGGTCATTGGTATTTAGTTTGAACCAGAGTTGAGAAACTCCAAGTGACTGTGCAGGAGGGAGGTTACCATAATGATTTGCATCATCCAGGGAAAACATGTCCTTGTGCTTACGCCTTTCCTTGTATTTCTTCTTGCTTATGTAGGAAACCTGTAGGTATAATAACCTGAAAGGCTTTTAAAAATTTCCTAAATGAAATCGCTGCTTGTCATCCTTGGATGCAGTTCTGAGATTTTAAAAAAAGCCAGTATTTTCACAGCTTTGTAATCTCCTGGGACAACCCCAAAATAAGTGGTGGCTTTGTCCACGTTTTCAGAGTGCTGCTGCAGTCATGATCATCATAAAGAAAGGAAAACACACTAATGAACCATGCAAAGCAAGATGATTTGTGGTTGGACTTAATGACCTTAAAGGTCCTTTCCAACCTAAAAGATTCTGAGTAGTTTTGTTTGACCTCATTGTGGCCTTCCAATATCTGAATGGAGACCACAGGAAAGATGGAGAGAGACTCTTGACAAGGGCCTGGAGTGACAGGACCAAGAGGGAATGGCTTCAAACTGACAGAGAGTAGGTTTAGACTAAATATTAGGAAGAAATTGTTCGCTGTGAGGGTGATGAGGCCCTGGCACAGGTTTCCCAGAGCAGCTGAGGCTGCCCCATCCCTGGAAGTGTCCAAGGCCAGGCTGGACAGGGCTCTGAGCAAGCTGGGATAGTGGAAGCTGTCCCTGCCCATGGCAGGGAGGTTGGAACCAGATGACTTTTAAAGCTTCCTTCCAACCCAAACCATTCTATTCTGTAAATCCTTTCTGTACTTCTGCCTTTGGATAGAGCAAAGTCTTCATGGAACAATATCCCCACCATTTCCTGCCCACAGCAGCAGTTGGTCAGGCACCAAGGAGCAGGTCATACGCCTCAGTAAGTGATTTTAATTGACTAAATAGATTTTTCAGCTTCTGAATAAATCTCTAAATTTTTAATTATACTTTGCATCTTTGTGTCAGAATCACTCTCTTTTGGCAGTGGCCAGTATTTAGCATGTGTCTCAGGCATGGGTTTTGACCACTATAAAGACATTTTGCATACTTCTGGGTAGCTGCTCATGGCAAATTTTGACAAATTTTGGTCTCTGCAGGACTAGACCTTTAAATGTACAGGCTGGCCAAACAGGTAAGGAAGCTGTGAAGAACTGCTTTGCTTGCCAGCAAAGTTGTTCAGGCTCCCTGCATTCAGCTTGCCTTGATTCATGCAGAAAGGGGCAGCTGTACCAGACACAGGGCCATTTCCTTTCTGTGGCACAGACTTGAGAAGTTCCCTAGGCTTTTTTTTCTTACATAAGAAGTAAGACATGGAGCTGTAGAGAAGTTTAAATAACTGCTGCCAGCCATTTAGAGCAATCATTCATGATTGTGGTTTCCCACTTGGTACCAGTGATGATTAAACTCAGCTAAGCCTCTCCTCTGCTTCCCTCAAACATTTTCTGCCTGCCACACTGACACAGCTGTTTGTGTGTCTGTACAGTGGATTGGATCAGGAACTGACCTAGCTAAAAATAACCAAGGGTAGAGTGGGAAACTATTACTTTTCAGCTACTGAAATTTCAATCTGCATTGTGCTGCAGCTGCACACAGAGCTGCACTGGCACCACGAGCAGAGCTCAGGAGGAAATGACCACAAATACACACAGAAGAGATGGGGCTTTTGGAAGAGAAGGAGGTGGCACCAGAGCTTCGATGAGATGAGCAGAATAGTACAAACCTGGCAGCTCCACTCCTCAGAGGTACTTAGCAAGAGATGAGCACCGATTGCAGCTGTGTGCCATCTGCTTGGAAAAGATTCCCGAACTGAACCTCCCCTGCAGATATTCCTCGTGTGCAAAAAGAGCACATTTCTGTTTAATGCCTTTGCTCTGCTTTCTCTTCACTCCCTGCTGCTCCTCCCAGGCTCTTGTTTGATGGCATGGATTGCATGGTGGTGTTACCAACTTAAGGAATCCTGAGATGTTTGTTACCACCCACCCCAGACTGCAATTTTCCCTCCCTTGTGCCAGCCTTGTTGTTTGTGGAGCTGTGCTGAGCACTGGATCAGGGAGCAATCCAAATTAAAAATAACCCAGCAGCGTGGCTGGGGATGGCAAGAGCTTTAGCCATCCAGGATAATCTGCAGTCACAAATCAGTGAGAGCTGTTTGCCATTTCAGGATGTCATGAAAGTCCAGCCTGAGAAATCCTATTTAATACAAGGAATATGAATCTTTCAGCCCCCCCAGAAGGGGCCTGGGGAAAGAGGAGGCAGGAATCCTTTGCCCATGTTCATACAAGACAAAAGAGCAAACCTCACTGTGCCCAGATGGCAGCACAGAACATTTTTACACAGGCTTTGCTTTAGCAGTCCTTCACATAATGCTTTGGAACAAAAGTTAGTGGCAGTGTGTGCTGTTCCGCTGATGGATGTTCCTCATTCTGTGGATTAGGGAGAAAGCTACCCAGATTCTTAAGTGTACTGCAAATCTGGGGGCTGTGCTATCCCCAAGAAAGGAAATAAAAGAGCCTTCTTCACAGACAGCTTCATGGTACAGAGTGAAGTAAGAGTTTGTGGATGCATTCCAGAAGAGGATGTATTCCTCTTCTCTGCTCTAGAGAAACAATGCCACTGCTGTGATGCACCAGCACTAAAATTCATGATCACACCAGCAGTGACATCACTTTCACCTACTCACAGACTCAGAGGAAGCATCTGTAATTAGTCATTCTCTCTTGTATTCCAAGCTGTGTCTGGTTTTCTTCTGGCATCTCTCTTCAGTTCATGGTTCATGCCTCCTGGGTTGAGTATTTTTAAGTACCAGTCATTTCCTTTTTCTTTCCCGTCTGTTTCTGACTTGGCACTTCACTGCTTCTCTCCCTAGGAATGCTCCTGCTGGGAGGTGAGTGACTTGAGCATGGCAAAGATGTGAATCCAGAGACTAAGAGCCTGAGGAATTTCAGGATCTTCTTGGGTTACATTTCCAGAGAAAGGAACTCACTTTCTCTCCACATGCATTCCTGGCTCTGGTCACAAGGAGATGAAAGATGCAGGTGAAGCCCACACTCACATTGGCAGCTGCATCCCAAATTAGCCAAAGGCAAGAAAGTGCCTGAAGCTTAGGGCAGGAGGTGGCTGCCCTGAGGTAAACCCTGACTGCTTTCACAGCAACCCCTGTCCTCATGACAGCCCTGACAGATAACATCAAGGCTGACTATGCCAGGGAACTTGGATTCAAGGGTCCACGCCAAATACCATCATATTTTGCCATCTTCTTTCACCTAAGAATATGAGTTATGTTCATTGATCTTAATTCTTCCTTCTCTAGACACAGGGAGAATGTTGTTTCAGCCCTTTGCTCCCTGCATTCCCATTGCTGCTTCCCTTCTCCCAATAATAGTTAAAATACTTTTTTTTTTTTCATCTTGTGGTTCCTGTTTCACCCTACCTTCACATAAAGGCTTGATCATATGTCCAGAGAATTGGGAAGATGCCTGAAATCCCTCCAATGTGTACTATATGTAAACTCTGTTTTTCCTGTTTTGCTTGGTATTTCTGCCTGAAGGCATCAGGAGAAATCCAAAGGTCATCTGTTAAAGAAATCAGGCAAGAAAAGAAAGCAATTGGCCAGCAAAGAGGCACCTTCTTAAGAACAACAGCCAGGTGCAGAGCTGTGGCAAGAAACTCCCCAGTGCCTGTACTGGAAGAGATCTGCTAAGGCTGGGGAAAGGGAAGGACACACACAAAAGCTCTGCCATCTGTACAAGCAGGGGCACATTCTGCGGGCTTGGAGGTGCTCTGGGGTGAGCAAGGCGGGGCTGCCCTTTTGTGAGGGGAAACACTGACACAACAGCGACTGGCAGAGGAGTCTCCTCTGTGGTTCCATGCTTGAAGATGGGAAAGCACAAACACCTCAGGCACAGTCAGGCGGAGTTCAGCAGCGTTGTGGGCAAGGTCAGCTGGGGGGAAAGACAGAGCAGAAAATGGCCCAAGGCAACACACGAGCAGCAGGGCAACTGCAAGAGCTCTGGAAAGCAAAAAGAAGCAACTCCAGGTATGAGGGACCAGTAGGGGATCTGGGAAGTGGTGACCCTTCTCCCATGCAGCTGTTGTCACCTCTCCAAATTACATCTTCCCAGCAGCTCCAGGAAGTCCAACCCTCCCCCAGTCTTCCTTCCTAGCTGTTCATCCATCCCATTTCAATCCCTTCCACTCTCCCTTCCCCTCACGTGGTGGCCTGGTTCAGCCATTCACTACTACAATGGCAAAATGCTTTGGGACACCTTGACTTTGGCCCTGTTGCCTGTTTCCTCCTCCCTTTGCTCAGTCTCCTGAAATCTCCTGTATTTCCTTTTTTTTTTTTTTTTTTTAGAGATGGGGGCTCCTGCTGATGTGTCTCTGGCTATTCAGACCAGTGTTGCTGAGGTGCAGAAGAAACAGAACCTGAAAGAAAATTCTCCTGTGCGGGCAGGGACACTTTTGTTTGATATATCTCAAAAAAAGTTTCAGAGAATAGGCATAAAATACTTCTAAAAATCTGCTGAAAACACAAAACACACTTCTTTGTCCAAGATCAAAATAAATCTGTTTTTCCAGTCACAATGAAGCAAAGAGTGTAAAAAGCTGTATTTCAGTCATCACTATTACGTGTGGTTTTTTCCCAGCAGTGGACTGGAAAACTGGATCCTATATAACCCAGGTAGCTCTGAGAAAACAATCTCCTCTGAACCAGGTTCCTCTACCAGCAGGATGGTGTGTCACTGCAGAGAAAAAAGACAAACAACTTTCCCTCATAAAGGAAGGGTGAGCACTGAGTGCCCTCCTCTGGCTTTTCAGAGTCTTTCAGAAATGTGAAAAAATTAAGACCAGTTCTAAGAACATCCCTCAACTCCAGACTCTTAGGCTGAGAAAGTGATGAGAAACTCACTCTAGGGAGAAAGAAAGAAAAAAGGGAAGGGAGGGAAGGGAATGATAAAAAGAAGGGAAGAGAGAGAGAGAGAGAGAGAGAGAGGTAGAAAGTCGAGATAACAACACCAAGGTGACAGATTTTATTTGAGAGACGTCATTCATCCATTTGTTTCTCTCAGGTATTTCTAAACTGCCACAGTCCCACTGCAGGATCTAAGCACTATTAGCATGACAGAAATTTATAGTATTCTACATGCCACAACTGGCAGGAGCATTTTGGCACCAGCTGGTGACCACAGGTCTGGGATGGAGCATGCTGGGGATGCTCTGCTGGAATTAGAGCAGCCAATTTGCTTTTTCCAGTATCGTTCCCACTGGTCCTGAGGGAGGAGCTGGCTGGTAGAGAAGCCAGCGAGGCAGCTGCTGTCAGAGTGAACCTTCTGGTTCTTTCCTTTTTGCACATCCCCAGTACCTTCTGAATTTGTCTCGTGAGTTTATGCTGCCCACAAAGTGGTTAAATCCCAGGAAGAAGAGGAACATACCCTGTAACACCTGCAACAGCAAAGGAAGGGTTGGTATCCTCTCTAGCTACATGACCACAAAAAATAAAGGGCAAACAGGCCAGGAGAAATTAATTATTTCAGCCAAGTGACACTGAACAGGCAAAACTAACAGTGGCTGTGGAAAGGAACTCCAGTTATGTGCTTAGACTGAGAACAATCTCATCCTAGCTACTAGGGAACAGCTGTCAACCCTAAGGCCACTTTGATTTGGCATAGTTTAAAATAAATTAATAAAGATCTTAGAAATAAATCCATGTCAATCCTTTTAATTTACAGAGCATTGCTAAATATACACAGCACTTCACAAAGCATTGAGAAAGGAAAACAAATACCCTGAGGGTTGATGTGAAGGGGCAGACACCTCTCATGAGGAGGGGTGAGAAAACACCTGCACCTTGGCCATGTGGCAAATGGCATCTGATTCTAGTACCAGGGAAAGAGGATGACTGGGCTTTGGGATGCAGAATGAGCCCCTGGAACCCCCTGCACAATTCCAGTCCGTGCCTGGCGTATGTTGGAAGGAAGTGACCAAAAAGGGCAGTGTGGGCCAAAGGCATCACTATGTCCAGCTGACCTGGTGTGGCTTGTCCTTGTCCCCTCCCTTGTACCTGAGGCCTGGACCAGGAGCTGCACCTGGGATCACCCCCAGAGCACACCCAGGGATGCTGCCCACCCCCTGTGCCCTGCTGGTGTGACAGAAGGCGCTGGTGTGACCAGCCCTGCCCTCAGTGACAGCACTTGAAAGGTTTCTCCCCCGGGAAAGCCCTGGGTGAGGGCAGAGCTGTCACTCCAGCAAGTGCCACCCTTGGCTCGGCACTGCAGCACCTCTGCTCCTCCACAGCCTTGTGGGACCAGGTCCCCGGGAGAAGGGACAAGTCCCCGTCACAGCTTGGAGGAGAAGCTGCCCTCATGAGAGACTCCCCACAGAGCTCTGCTGGCCCCGGCCACCCCCACTGGGACCAGGCTCCCCTTAAACACCTCCAGTTGACTCCATCTCCTCCCTGGGCAGCCCCATCCAGTGCCCAATCACCCTTCCAGTGAGGAAATTCCTCCTGATGTCCAACCTGAGCCTCCCCTGGCACAGACTGAGGCTGTTTCCTCTCATCCTGTCCCTGTTCTCTGGGAACAGAGCCTGACCCCTCCCAGCTGTCCCCTCCTGTCAGGAGCTGTGCAGAGCCACAAGGTCCCCCCCGAGCCTTCTTTTCTCCAGGTTGAGCCCCCACAGCTCCCTCAGCCCCTCCTGGTGCTCCAGCCCCTTCCCCAGCTCCGTTCCCTTCCCTGGACACGCTCCAGCCCCTCAGTGTCCATCTTGCAGTGCAGAGCCAGAACTGGACACAGGATCTGAGGTGTGGCCCCAGCAGTGCCCAGGGCTGTCCTGTGGCCCCTCCTCTGCCATGCAGCCCTCACAAGCTCCCTTGCACTGCCACGTTTTCCTGTTGCCTCAGTTGTTCTCTTCACCAGACACTCCCCGGCATCTCTTTGTATCACAGTTGTCTCTGATTCCTCCCTCACATTTCTTCATTCCACCCCCAGAAAAAAAGAGAAAGCTCTGCAGCAGACCTCATTGTGGCCTTTCAATAGAAAGAGTTTCCTCTCATCTTTCATGTAGGCTCCCCTTCAGGCAGAGCACAGGGTAAATCTTACCTGTCTTGTCAGAATTTGCCAGTGTTTTAAGAACCCTCTGGCATCTCAGGTGGGACATTTTGGACTTATCCCATGGCTTCAGTGGGTTTTATCCTGCCAGCCAGTCCTGGCAAAACTGCGAGGGATGTCTGCCTGCATTTGAGTGCAATGCAGTTTCCTTGAGTACCCAGGTGGTGGCAGATTTGGAGAATGTTAAAGTCCTTTCTATCTGTTTTGCAATGGAACCTAGTGCTCCTACACCGGTTAAAGACGAAATTGTTACTCTTTCATACCTCTGATGCTGTTTAAGTGGTTTCCATTTAAAATGGAAAATCTCTGCTTTTGAGTATAATTAGTCCCTAAGCTCAAGTTATCTGCTATCTGCTCTTCCTATTCAATTTCTGCTAAATCAAACTCCATTGACTAGACCTGCTGGGGGAGGGCTGTTTATGATTGTGTCTATGTATGTAAACTAATTAAGTGCTATTGATTTAAAGCATCTGTGTGCAGATTTAGTTCCTGTGTCTTCTATACCATGCAAAATATCCACAGTATTTATTAATATTTCCATATAATTTGGGGGGTATCAGCACATTAAGTAACACTGAGTTTTCTGAGGGAGGGCACAGAGGATCCCTGTGATAATTTGATTTCCGCTTTCACACATGCCAAGGAACTTCTTGGTTTTAGTTCTTTCTTCAAACCAAGCAGCTAATCTGTCACTGCTGTACAAATCTTCATGAATGACAAATACAGGGTGAATATTTTGAGACACTTAGGATTTGTGCAGTGTTCCCTGTTTTTTTGTTCCTGTGGGCATCCCAGCATCACCACTGGAGCTTATGTTGTGCTGATACTCACCATGGCTTTTGAAGCCTTTTCCTGAGTCTGTGCTTCCCATCATAGCTTCTCCATTCCTGTAACCGTAGTCTACCATCAAAAATAAAATTAAATCCTCTGCTTTTGAGAAGCTCACTTCATTATTCTTCCTTGAAAAACAAGAAAATCCTCAAAACCAGGGAGCCTGCCAAAGTGCAAAATGCATCTACAATCTACTACCCAAACCAAAATGCATGCAGTAAAAATAAATGTGATAAATCAAGCTTTAATCCTAGTCTTAGACCCCTTTGATGCTTTTCCAATTGTTTGTTCAGCACAATTTTTCAAGTGTTTCCAGGAAGCATTCATTCCAACAGCCATACCGTGTGTAACCAAGCTTTGTGCAATTCCTCATTTTCCTTAGGAATGTGATGGGCCCTCTTTTGTCCTGGAGATTTTGGAAAGCTGAAATCTGGGCCATATTCAATTACAAAAAGACAAAAAACATACAATAAATCACGCTAGAGTTTGTTCTCTATGAAAGTGCTTCCCATTTGAGGGAATTGCATTAATGCTGCTCTAGACTGAAAGCTGTTTGTGATAGGAAACACCGTTTCATTTTGTACAATATCTAAGTATAGCTGCCTCTGCCCAGTTCAAGGTTTCTAAGAAGCTGGTGTTGTATAAATAAAACACAGTTGTAGATCCCCACCTGCTGGGTTTTTCAAATATTGCTGCCAAAATTAGACTGAACTTCTGATTTAGAGAGGAAAAAGTTAACTTGACCATAACTCCTGCTTGTTAAGGAAAGAAAGAACTGCATATAATACTCAAGCTGATGAATTTGTTATCCTCTGGTGACCATGCCATTGAGATCCTGGGCACCTGCACATTCCAGATAGCTCTGCTGAGATGGAAAAGCAACCACTTTGTCCTGGGTTGGAAGGGACCTCAAAGATCATCTTGATCCTGGCATAGGATCTTCATCAGGGAAAACGAGTTGTGACACAGCCTTGTCTCTGTCCTCTGTTGAAGCTCTGTGTAAGTGAAGGGCAAATGCCCAGCTCTCTCCCTTGCTGTAGTTTCAAGTTTTATGATTTGGCTCAGTTTTTCAGAGAGATTAACAAGAGAAGGGGATGATGAATGAGAAAAAAGGCTGCCTAAAGAAACAACAACAGATCCACACTAAGTTGGAATCCCTACACAGCAAATTTGACAAAGTGCTGGTTCCACAACGACCTCTTGTTAAAACTGAATGAGGGTTTGGAAGACGAAACATCTCAAATTGCCACCAAAGATACCCCATATACAGCTACTGAATTGTCTGAACTGAAAAGGGAATATATTTGGGAACGTGCTGAATTTATCTGGAACTGAGTGCCACATTACCATCCACAGTGCCTTATCCTCCACTGAGGAGGCACAAGCTAAGACAAAAGAAGTGATCAAGCTGGAGAATTATTTCAGTCTATGCAACCACGAGCCTGGTTTGATGGGTTAGAACCTGCATCATGGGTTACTACCCTGCTAAAGCCTTCAGGGCTTACAGGATGGAGAAAATGGTTAGCATGAGTTGAAATTGCAACTGTCGCTGCATTTGTATTTTTAGATGTTGCATTAGCCTAGTTAAGTGCATGGTAACACACCTATTTAGCCTTGGCATTTTCTACTTTTCTATTGTTTATCTTTCTTTCCTCCCTCATGAAAAAAATAAAGGTGAATGATCACTTTGGATCCCAACATTTAATCTCATTTGTGTTTTAACCTCACTTTTGGATGTGTTGAGAACCTAACTCCTTTCAACAGCTGTGGATCAAGACAAAACTTGCCTTTTTTTCCTGAAGAGTACCAGAAAATCCCTAAAGTTAACTGGTGCAGAGTGGAGGTGTCTTCCCCATCACCACTAATGAAGAAGTACCCCAAAGCTTTCTCTTTTTTCAGCCCTAAAAACTTTAGGCTCAAGACCTTGTAACTTTTAGAATGTAATTAATTAATGTCTTATATGCAACCACATTACAAAAAACACAATGTAACTTAGCTGAAATAATTATCCTTGTCTTCCATGATTAAGAAATCAGGATCCAGTCAAGACTAACAAGGCTAAAAACCTTTAAAGACTGCTGGGAAACCAGCCACATCAATCTTCAAATTCACAGATCCACATTAAGACTTCCTAAATGTCATACAGGATTAGTATTTCACATTGTCTGTCTCTTTTTCCACAGTTATCTTGCCATAATAAATTGTGTGATTAAGGTGTAATATGAGGTTATATGTTAGTTCTTTTTTTATTATTCTACTTGACCTCCACACAGCTACCAGCTTCAGAAACTTCCATTCACAACAGAAACACTTCAATTACCTGCCTGAGTGTATAATTTCTTCAGATGCACTTTAATCAGCAAACTTCTTCAAAATTCACTCCTGCTGTCAGCTTAGTAACAACTTTGTGAGTTATTTTATTTTTCTCTGATGAAAAGAAAATGCTTCTAAAGATTGACAGGTTAAAAGCAAAATTAGTGCCAGTTTTAAAGATCTGGAATTCCAGCTGCTTCTCAAAAAGTGCCTTCAATTTCCTATATTTTCAGATCATTATTTCTTATACTTGAACCATTCCATTGTTATTATTATCATTCAAAGAGAAGAGAATGGAGCCAGGACACCTCCAGATTTGTGATCAGTAGAGAAAGGGAAAACCCAGACAAAAGCTGCTGGGACCAACAGCTCTGGCTTGCCTTGGACAGGGTAATATTTTAGGAAGGACAAAAACTCACCAAAGATTCATTTCTAACAGGAGTGGAACGTTTTAATAATGAACACCGTAAACCCAACTGAAATACAAACTTTAATCATTGATTTCATGAGGGGATTCTGCTTTATGCAGAATGACATTAAGCACCATAAAAAGTTACGAACAGCACACCTGAGTTTCCATGGAACAGCAGCAACTCTTACTGAAGCTCTGAAGCCTGGAGGCACAGGATTCTGAAATGCTCAACTGATGGAAATTACACCTCAAAGACACCAGCACAAGATCACACTGAAGGGATGTCTTCTAAGGCCTCTTAATTTGACTTAAATTAATATCCTGATGAGTTAAGACTAATCCAAAATCCCACACAGTAGAAATGAGTATGTGATTTTCACAGTTTGTAGTCACACAGCAGAAGTGACATACCTGGTCCCACAGTTTTAGCTTTGGGACAGAATGTGATATTCTGTCAACATGAAGACTTGTTAAGAGAACCAGTGTTTCCCATTCCTAAAATCTAAACCTCATTTTATTAATTGCTGGGAGTGCACCCTTTTAACAAGGTAACATAAAAAACACAACTACAAACCACAAAACCAACCATGCACAAACACAGCATCAGTTCAAGAGAAAGACTTTTTGGCAAAGGCACAAGCCCCAAAGTTTCTTTATCCCAGTTCAAAGGTAAAGGAGCTTTTTTTTTGCACTTCTGAAGCGTAAAGGTTCTGAGACTGCCCCAAGTCTGTCACTGATGGAACAAGGTAGACCAGGCCAACATGTGTTAAAACTCTGCACTTTCCAACCCTGACAGGCCCAATGTCTAAATTCTACAGGTAAAAAAACCAAACCAAAACAAAACATTTCCTCTGCTGTGCTGTTTTCACAAGATGTAACACCTGAGCCTCTCAGTGTTCATTACTTACCCCACTCCTACCCCTAATTAATACATAACAGCCAAAACCATGTAGTATTCCAAATAGGATATGACAAAAGTATCTAAACCCAGGCTCAACTGAATTCACCTTTGAACAAAAGAAGAAGTGTCCTATAAACCCATTTGGCTTTTCCTCATGACTCTTGGTAAGGTAGACTTAAAAGGTAGCATTTTGTTCAGGGATTTTTGGTTTGTGCTTTCAGGGTTTATTTTCTTTGGGGGGTGGGGGTTGAATTGTTTGTTTTAAACAAAAAGCAGAGAGGGTTTTTTTTCTATTTTCAGCAGTGCTGCTGGCCTGAGAATCAGCTAAGTCAAGGACACCTAATTTAAAAACTTCCTAAAGGAAGGAAGCTTTTGCAAGCAGACACTGGGAACAAGGATGCAGTTAAACTGAACATCTTTACATAAGCATCTTGCTTCCCTCTATATAAATCAGACTTAACAGGAGATACTTAAATCATCCCTGAGGACTTTATCATTAGTTTCAACTCATTATGAGAGGTACAATTGCCCAAGTACATGCCCAAAGACATATCAGGTAAAAAACACACTCAAGTTTGATGCATTATCTTGTATATGAATGCTGCACTTCACTGCACTCCAGTGATAATCTCTTGAGCTGCCTCGACAAAGGTCATTCCCAGCCAAAATCCCTGCAGCTACAGGGCAGGGATTTGATCATCTGCTGCTTGCTGATGCCTCTGTGTGCACAGTCAGCACCTTCACAGGTACAACAACTGCAACACCTCAGCCTGGAGTGACAGAAGGGTCCAGAACAGTCACACACGTTTACAGTGGACACAGTCACAGCACAGCGCTGAGCAAGCAGCAGAGGGCACAGGATCTGGAGAGAGTCCAGAGCCAGATGAAAGGGATGAGGCACTGCCACCTTTACACGAGAGGAGACTGCTGGGATTAAGAAGGGGGCAAGAAATGGATGCTGCAGCAGCTGCCTGCTGTCCTAGCAGGAGTCCTAAGCTATAAACATTGGAATTCAAGAGAGCATTGCCTGGGAGCAGTGTATTCAGTTGCTTCTGAATTTCCTGAAGCACCTGCAGCTGACTTCGCTGATTCAGGAGAAGCATATCCATATTTTCCCTCATTTTCTTCACTGGACAAAGAGAAGGGAATGTTAATGCCTGCTATGTAAAAACATGAGGCAGTTTAGAAGTCTTTTTATACTTACACTCTTCAGAAACAAGATTCCAGTGATCCATCTCACTTTCCTCTGCAGCACACCTTTGCTCTTCTTTCTGACGCAGAGATGTAAATTCAGGTTGGTTTGCATCTAAAAGGAAGACACTGCAAGTCAAGAATTGCAAGGTCTGTATTCCAAATATGGCAGCTCAGCAACAATCCTTCTTCTCACCCACATCTTAAAATTCAAACTTCATTCAAGTCACACCATGGTGCAAACTAAACCAAAAAATAGGCAGATAGATACAGGGTTTTTGGTTTGTTTGAGTTGTTTTGGTGGGGGGCACAGGGAAAGGAGGAAGCAAAACTGGAGCAAGGGATCTGTTAAGGAAAAGGGCAGTTGAGATTTAGTAAAAATAGGTTTGTACTTGCATGCTTTCTTTAGAAGCAGATACAGTGTTAGACTAATCAGATACTACTCAGTGTCCAACTGACAAGGCAAAAATGAGACTTTTCTTCAGGAATTATGAACTCGTCTAGTAAAAGCCATGAAGAAAAAACAAGCTTTAGGAGTGTAAGGTTCCATTCCTAGGGTTCCTAGGCCACCTCTCTGTACCTATGGGCTGAGAGGCCTCAAACCCTACATTAGGAATTCAGATTTGCGATTCTATCACGAACATGTAACTTCATCATTACTCCCATTGTTAAGGTGAAAGGATCTTTTTTTTTTTTCCCCACAGAAGAAACAAACAAACAAAAACAAGTAAAACAACTCCAAACAAACCAACCACAAAAACCAAAGAAAAACCTCACACACAAAACACCTGCTTCTCATGCCAACACCCACAACAATTTTGTGGGTGTCCAGGCAAGGCCTAAGATGAAAACCCAAAACATTTTTGACCAAGCATAAAGGGACTGCCCATGTAAGGGTACAATAACAGGGAAAAACACCCCACAATGCCAGTTTTTATCCCTGAGTTTCAGGTCATTACTGGAACATGAAATATTACAAAATCCAGAAAACTCCCTACTTGAAACAGTCCCTTTGTCTGACAGCCCATGCTAAGATTATCCCAGAGACTTCCCACTGCAGACACAAGAAGCTAGGATCCAGTATTCACATATAAAAAATATTAGCTGCTAGAGATGACCAAGGCACTCTTTACAGCCTTCTGCAAGTCAAAATTGCTTGCATCTCCCTAAGCTGAGCATTTTGGTGGCTGAGCACTTCTAAATATCTAAGGCTAGACATCAGGCAACACTATGAAGCAGGAATTAATGAGATCTTTATTATTAGTGGGATGTGAGGGCTTTGGGGAGTCTAAGATGCCAGGCAACCTTCATGGTAACACCTAAATTTCAACTTCAGCTTTTTCAAGTAACCTCCTCAGATGGCAGAGATAAATGCATTTTATTAAAGATGGGGGAAAAAAAGTAACGGAACCAAATCAACCAACTCCCAACACTCATATCCAGAGCAAAGAGGGAGAATTGTTTAGGAAGAAACAGACACCAGAATATTTAATGTATCCCCCGAGATTCTGTATAACTTGAAATAAACACAACTTAATTCAGTTACCTGCTGTGTGCTTACTGTGTCTCTCTCTCAGATGCTGGTGTCTGATGAAGTCTGAGCTCACACTGAAGTTATTTCCATGCTCTGAACGCTTACAGGGCTTCTTATCTATATGGACTCTCTGATGCTGCAGCAGAGCTGTGCTCCCACTGAAGTTCTTTCTGCACATGGTGCAGGAAAAAGTTTTCTTTTTCAGGTGGGTTTTGTGGTGAGCAAGGAGGCCCGAGGCACAGCTGAAGGTTTTCTCACATTCCTTGCACTTGTACGGCTTCTCCCCTGTGTGGACTCTCTGGTGAACCACCAGGTTGGCCTTCCTGCTGAAGCTCTTGCCACACTCTGCACACACAAACACCTTTTCTCTCGTGTGGATTTGCAGGTGGGTCAGGAGCCTGCAGTGCCCCTTGAAGCCCTTCCCACATTCTAGACACTTGAAGGGTTTCTCTTCCCAGTGCAGTTTCTGGCCATCGGTGTCGAGGATGAGCTTCCTGGAGTCTGATTTTTTAGGAGGGGACTCATCACAGGCTGCCCCCCTCTCTGGGCTCTGGGCTTCACATACCTGGGGCAGCTCCTCTTGCTTCAGGTCTTCAGGGAAGCCCTTCTCCTCCCCATTCTCCCCCAAAACGCAGTCCCCTGATGGAGTAAGAGACCCATCTTAACACTCCTCTTTCCCTGAAGCAGACAGGCTGCTCCTTGTAAAATAACTCAATTTCTTATGCCTGCCTTCAGCTTGCACCAGATTTCCTTTTCCCAAAGGGGAACGTAAATTCTAAAGACTGAGAAAAGAAGGGGGAGAAAAGGGGCAAAGGAAAGAAGAGACAGGGAAGGAATGCTTCTCTTCTCTTCCTTCCTCTCCCCATTTCCTTGTACTTCTTCCCTTCAGAGAATGGAAAAACGAAGACAAAGGAAGGAAAGGATTATGCTGAAGCATCTCACCCATCCCAAATACCTACTTTTAGCTATTTGTTCCTGAAGACTTAGCTCAAAAGCTTTCCAGCCTGCTAAATGATCATTAACACACCGTTTCAATGCTTGGGCATTTGAGTGGGGATCTTTCAGCACATAAGAGCCCATATAACCTTCACTAGGCAAGACCAGCAGGAGATTTAGATTGTTTCTCACTTGTGCTAGTTCATATTTACAAAAAAAAAAAGTATTAAATTACGTCTTTTGTAGGTTGGCACACCAGGTTTTTTTCTCTACCACAACACCACTTGTAACTTGTATATTTATACACAAGTCAAGGGGCTCTTTACATATTTTAAAAAAATCAGCTAATTCCCAATTAATATTACAATTGCTTTTCATAGCTAGACCTAACATTTACTTTCCTTGCAATGACAAGCTAAGTAAATTGCATTCGGAAGAAACTCACCAGAAACATTCAAACATGTCCCTTTCTTTCCTAAAGAATGCAACCTGTTTATTTCACAAGTGTATATGCACCATCATACACCCCACAGTAAGATCTGGGTATCTGATCTAGATGAGTGGATCTTAAATTTACAGCTGTTCAGCATTAACATAATTATAAGGATCACCTAATAAACACTTAGCCAAGGTTGATTTTTCCAAGTGTTTTTCAGGTGTTTACTATTAATTCAAGCAGAGGATTTAGCAATTAGCGTCTCTGATCTAGCATTAAAATAATACACATTTAACACAAAAAAAGTTTGTTTAATCCACTTACAAAACCAAACTAGGCTTTCTACATTCAAGATAAAACCCTGCAGGGCAATTTCAGTCCGACCTCTTGGATACAAAGGAATAAAATTCTTAAGTAACATGTCCTTGAAGAGGCAAAATGCTCTGTTTACACGGACACGGCTACCAACATCTAAATAGCAGCAATGAAATAACCAAACTTGCTGAGAGAGGGAGTCCTCTCTCTTACATCAAGGAATTACACCCAAGGGGAGCTTTCTCCCAGAGGGATGAAGAAGGCTCTCTCTGGCAGGAGCACCCATTCCTCAGCTACAACCACAAGGCTGATTGTTCCCCGAGAGCCCTGCAGGTCTCTGACAGTGCCAGGGAACCGCAGAACCCTCCATCCCCACCCGCACCCAGAGCTGGGCACTCACACACCTTGGAGGAAGATCCACAGCTCCCCTGGAGCCTCCTCACCTGTGAGAAACCCTGGGAAAGGGCAGTGTGCTGGCTGCCCTTGGCTCCAGATGAACTGTACTGTCGTATTTTAGACGAGGGGCTGGAAAACCGCAGCAAAAAGAAACCCAGACCACCACTGCAGCCTTGCCTCGGCCTGGCACCCCGGGGATGGCATGCGGTCACCACACTGCCCTGCAGGATTTCACTAAGAAGAGCTTACACCTCACCTGGACGTCCTGCAGCATCACTGCTCCTGGGGCTCTGGAGACTGGAAAGCACAGGCTCCACTGCTGGCTCCATCTAGGAGAGGAGAGGACAAGGAGCGTGGAACCTCTTCCAGGAGCCGGGGGAGGCGGCCGCTGGTACAGCACACTTCGGCACTGCCCGGCCTAGGAGCAGCAAACCTGCCCACCGAGACCCCGGGACAGAGGGGCCACAAAGACCTGAGGCTGGCTGAGTCGTGAGCTTCTTCCAGAGACCAGCGTGACAAAGAAGCGCCTTTTCCTGCGCTCAGTCTCCCTGGGAAGCACCCAGCAGACCTCGTGCTGCAGGTCCACCCTCCTCGCCTGCCCTCGCGTTCCCTCCACGCTTTAATCCCCGGCCCGCGGGGCCGCTCCGCCCTCCCCCGAGCCTGGGCGGGCTCCGTGCCTGCTCTGTCGGGCCCTCGCTTCGCCCCGGCCCCGCTGCTGCCCAGACCCGCCGGCTCTCCCCGGCACATCCCAGCGCTCCTGCCCGGGGCCGAGACCCGGCCGGGGCGGTCAGTGCCGCTCCCCTCAGCCCGCGGGCGGCGGGAGCACCGGGCCCTCCCTCGGGTTCGCCCTCCGGCATCGACACCCCCTGCAAATGCGGCCGGAGCTCTTCGGTGAGTCACAGCCGTGGTCCTGCTCCGGCATCCAGGAGTACGGGGCACAGGAGAGCGCCCGGATGGTTCTGGAATAGCTCCAGGGACGGAGACTCCACACGCCCTCTGTGCAGCCTGATTGCGCAGGGAAGAAGTTCTGCCTCATGTTCAGGTGGAACTTCTGGGCATCAGCTCCTGCCTGTTCCTCTGGTGCCATTGCTACCATATGCAATGAAAATAAATGAAAAGATGACCAGCTCCAGAAGAAGAAGCCACAGTCCTGGGAAACTTTTTGTCTTGGCTAATGAACAAGAACCTGGCTCAAAAACAAGGGAAAATCTCAGTTCTCTATTCCCTGCTGCAGGGCTGAGAGCTGGGAGAAACCAAGAGAGCTGAGGAGAAAAACTGAGAGCCTGATACCTGTGTTTTTTGAAACACAGGCGGTGAAAAATTCCACCACTCCCCCACCTTTTCCAAGCCTAGTTCAAAGCTACAGGACCCATTTCTGGACAAAAACCCAAACAATGGGGATACAGGACCACAGAGTCACCCAAGGACTGATCCAGCCACCCCAAAGAGGAGCATAAACCTTCTCTCTTCTGTCTTGGGGATGATGCAGGGCTAGCCCAAGAGGATGAACATCATCAGAGAAATAGGGAGCGGCTTGAGTTGGGAGGGACCTTAAACATCATCTCATTCCAACCTCCTGTCATGGGCAGAGACACGTTCCACTGCCCCAGATTGCCTAGAACCCCATCCAACCCAGTCTTGGACATCTCCAGGGATGGGGCAGCCACAGCTTCTCTGGGCAACCTGTGCCAGGGCCTCACCACCCTCACTGGGAACAATTTCTTCCTAGTATCCAATCTAACCCTCCTCTCTGTCAGTGTGAAGCCCTTGCCCCTTGTCCTGTCACTCCAGGCCCTTGTCAAGAGTCTCTCTCCATCTTTCCTGTGGGCTCCCTTCAGACACTGGAGGGCCACAATGAGGTCACCCCAAAGCCTTATCTTCCCCAGGCTGGACAATCCCAATTCTCTCAGTGTTTTCTTATAGGAGAGGTGCTCTAACTTTGTTTAGAGAACATCAAATAGCTGCATATTAACAGATCCTGGGGGCTCTTAGAGATAACAGACTCCTAAGGCAACAAGACCTCTGGGCCATTCTGGTTTTCCAGCTGTGTCATTTTGGCTCATTGCAGTTGTTAATAAAGGATTGTGGAGGGACTCACAGTCTGTATTTCCCATTTCCAGACACCCTCCTTCACTGTGCCAGCCCTTTTCTGCCCTGTGGGATCATGGCTGCTCCTCTCAGACCTTCTCTCTGTTCGTACACACACCAGGGCCATGGTGCAGCTCTTGGACAGCGACATCCTGCAGCTGAGGGCACAGTTTAAGTCCCCCCTGCTTTCAGTGGTAGCCACCCCTTGGTGCTGCTCTAAACCAAGGTGATTATTTTCTTTAACTTCAGGTTTTCAGGCCATTTCCCCTTACTTGTCAGGATTAATATTGGTTTGGGAAGAGCTGGACTCCATGATCCTTGTGGGTCCCTCCCAACTCAGTACATGCTGTGATTTGATGACGTGACCTTGTTTTACGGCAGTTTCAGGTGCTGCTCATTGGTTGAGCTTTTGCCTTTCTGCAGTTGTGTGCTTTGGACAGAGGTATCCCATCCACAGCAACAGCCAGTATTTTGCAATAAACCAGGATTATTTTCCCTGGATTTCACAGTCCATGATTTAGATGAGAATGAGCTCGTTGCATTCGATGCTGTTGGTTGTCAACAGATCTTTATGCAGCATCCTAATAAATCACATTCTAGCGAAGTCTGTTCTTCCCTGCAGGGAAAAATGGAAGCCTGGTTTCAACATATTGGAAGTTGGTGAAAGGATTAATATTCCCACTATCTAAATGGCCTATAGAAGTGATGAGTGTCACAAAAGAATTAATTAAGAAAGAATTATTTTCTTGGCTCAGAGTTTGAACTGTGTGACATGATAGCCTGTAAGACCACCAAGTAATAGAGGTGCAAAAAGGACTGTGAAGAGTTTTCTCATTCATCCCTCAAGTTCACTAAAGAAAGCAGTGCCTCTTCATGCAAAAATAGTGTGTAAGTAATAAAAGTGCCTGTTATAATACATGAGTAGGTTACAACACATTGCTATGGTATTTATCATTTTAAATGCTTGAGTTTGGGAAACTAATAATACTCATTTGTATAAAATCCTTTCAAGACTGGATCTCAAATTAGACAAGCCCATATTAGATGGCCGTGCAAGTATTTTTAATTTGAAAGATAATTTTCACTAACTTTAGGAGCCTTGGGTTTCAATTTAACAGGAACATTCTGAGTTCTAACCAGCCCGGTCCCCTGCACTGCTCACAGCCTTCCCACCTTGAGGTCAAGGTTTTAAAAAGCCTGCTCTCTATCCCAGCATTCAGATCCTCAATGGCATTACACATCATGTAACTTCCCAACTTAACACTGAATTGCAAAGTAAGTATTGTGATTTTCTGTCAGGTTTTGCATTAATTTCGTAGTGTTCTTGCCTCAGCTTATTCGTGAGAATGATCATGTGAGATAAAAACCTTTTAAAGAACAGACTGTATGCCATCTCCAACTCCTCTGCTTTTAACAATGCCTCTCACTCTATTGTAAGAGAAAATTTGATGTGACATAATTTGCCTTTGGAATTCTACACTATTATTCTTTTCCTTTTTAACTGCTGTGGGACTGCTGAGTATTGTTCCTGTACTGAAGTCAGGCTCACTAAAAATAGTTCCCATGTTCCTGTCCTCCTGGATTTCCTCTGTCTTCTTCAATCTTGTCCATCTTTCCTGAGCTCTGCAGGATATCTACCAGCCTGCCTCTGCTTGCTCCAGCCTAAAGGTGGCATTAAAAAATCTAAATTAAGTCCTCTGTAACCTCTTCCCTGTCTGCTCTCAGTTCTTACCCTTTTGAGGCTGATGTTGTGCTTATTACATAATTTATGCTAATCTTTCCAGCAAAGACACAGAGCTTTTGTTGGTTTTTTGTTGTTGTTGTTTTGGGGTGTTTTTTTGGTTTGGTTTGGTTTTGTTTTCCTGTCAATAATATTATAGAATGTTTTTGGACTGTTCTGTGTTCCAGTTATTTTCTTGCTTGGCTGTACTTTCTTTTGTTTAGTTTTTTTTTATTATTATTTTTTTATGTAATCTGACCTACTTGTCATCTTCTTCGCCATTCCTGTTCATGATTTCAGACCAGTAGGAAAATTTGTGGCTTGTCAGATTTACTCAACCATTTTTTCCCTTTCTCTAGTAGGAGGCAGTGCATTTTTAGCAGTTTCTTAAAGGACATTTTCATGCACATCCCCACTAGATGTTCTCCAGGCATTTACCTGCCTTGGCATCTTACTCCTGGTTCTCTGAGACTACAGACACCTGATTTCTGGAGATAAGTGTCCTTTCTGTTTTGGTGCATATCCAGTTCTCACCATCTCTTCAGCAGAAGTGAGGAACAGGATTTTGTCTTGCTTTTTGTGCTCTGGGGCAGTGGATGTTGCCTGGGATCTTTTCTCTCGGTATTTTGTCTCACTTCTAATAAAGCAAAATCCTTGTATTTCACAGTTATCACAGGATCACTGATATTGAAAAAGACCTCCAATGAAATAAGCAAAACTTGTCAATGTTTAAAATCCTTGTTCATCACAGCAGATGAGTGTGTGGCTCTCTCCTGGCTCTGGACGGGCTCTGGGTTCATTCAGCTTCCTTTGCTGTGGTATCCATTCCATAGGTAGGACGTGAGTCCAGAAATCCAATTTATCGCTGTTCCACAGCACATTCCACAGCCAAATCATCCTGGGAGTTAAAAACTGGGACCTGTGGGCTCAGTTCTTAATGAACACAAGTTGTCCTTAACTGAGGGAGAGGGGGGAATTGAAAATTGACTGGGATGCCTTCCCTTGAGACCTGGTGCTTATTCTGTCGCGTGACCCACAGTGTATCAGCTAAGGACTTGTCCTACATCATTTTCTTCCTCCTCCTATTTTTGCTTCCCTTAAAAACTGAAGATTAATGCATTTTTCTTCATTTATTTAATTGATTATTTGCCTTGATAATAGTGGGCAATTAGAATGTCAGAAGAAAAGCTTCAAATATTGAAGTCTGCAGGTTGACCTTAAAATCTGTTCCTTGGAAAGAATTCAAACTTTCTTGCTGATGGCTTTAATTCACTGATGCATCTTAATGGAAAATTGATTTTTTTCTCCATGAAGATCACATTTACATATAAAAAATGGAAAATGATATATTAAGGAAAGATTTGCTAACAAAATGAAAGTGGTGTCTTTGATGTATGCCCTGGATTTCAGGATTGAAAATAATTTTCATTAAGCAAAGGACCATGGTAATGCTGTGTCTTTTCCTCTCATTGAAGTCTGCTGTATTGCAAGGAAGTGAGAGATAATTACTAGACATTATCTACTCCTTGCTTGACAGAAAACTAACAAAATGAGGTGAGGTCTCTATACTTAAAAATAAAAAAAATTGTGTAAAAACTAAAAAAATGGGATGTTGTTCAGGGAAGTTGTCTGGGTTACTCCCAATTTTCCTTTGCTGCAGACCTGCCCCTGTGGGTTTGAACAGGGCACTCATCACAGCAGGACCTCCCAGTCTTCTGTATCGGGGTTATAAGGCTCGCTCGCTATCGCTGCCTTTAAAATTTGAGTTTCCGTCCTGCAGGTGGGGCTGCCGTTCCACCGACAGCTGTGCTGCAGATGTGGAGAGGTCGCCTCTGCTCAACGGCGATGGCCAGCAAGTAATCACCTCAAGTAATCACCTCCTCTACCAAACCAAGCAATGCAAAGTGACCATAGCTTTAAAATATTTCATTTTATTAAATGTTTCAAATAACATAAACATCATATTAACAATTTTATGGCTGAGGTTCACGTAATTTGTGGTTTGATAATTTTATCTGCTTCGAGAGCTCAAAAGGTTACGCCTTAACATTAGAAACTCTGTAATTAAGATTTATAACAGGAAGTTGTCTCGTAGCTAACAAGAGGATAGAAATAGCAGATAGAACCATAGAAACTCTGGACAGTGGGAGAGTACATATTTTACTATAAACTGGGGTCTGCCAAGATCATGTAAGGACAAGAAACCTTTTTTAACTGGCTTCAAGTTCATCTGAAAAAAACAATTCATAGTTGGCATTTAAGCAATAGAGAAAAGTGGGATAGTACATCTTTAATTATTCCCCAAATACACTTTATTTTTTGGATTTTAATTCTCTGTAAGTAAATCTGTACCACCTTCATACCAGTATTTAGCACCATGTAATGGGATGTTCACCACTTACCTTTTGGGGAATGTTATTTGCTCCGTGCTAGAATAAGGGGTCCAATTGTACTAAAATTGTACTGAAAGTTCATCCTTGCTTTCAGCGGTAGAACGTCAACGCTGGCAGAGCAACAGCATGCTTTCAACCATGAAGCTGTAGCTTATTTACAAACAAAAGGATGCCCCCCTCCCTCTTTTCCCAGTTGCTTATTCATGATAATGACTCGATTAACAACTACAGGTTAGGTTCCCTTTACACTGGAAATGAGGGTATGTTTTAGTCGCTTCGTCGTGAGCTGAAGTGGAACAGGGCACGCTGAACAAGCACAGCCTGGCACTTCAGGATGAGCTCCACTGCTTTTACCACGTCTGTTGTCTGTGCTGGAAGATGCAGCTGTACACACAGGCAGATGTACTCATGTTTCCTTAGAAAATGTAAAAGAACACGTTTCTGCAGGAGGTGGGTAATGGGCCAACAACCTGTGATTTATCAGTGGGTCTGTTACTCCTCCCTCCCTACTGTGCAAGAATTGTTTCTTAACAAGGAACAGAGGGTGGTGGAGGGGTAAGAAATTTTATTTTTTAATAACAGACATGCTGAAGATAAACAGTTTTGGTTGTCATTCAAAAGGCAGTTAAAACACAGATTAATTGTAGGGATTTGTTGTGGTTTGTTTGTTATCTCTGTTTAATTAAAAAAATATACTCGTTAATTGCAAGCTTCTGCCCATTGCTGATGGTGAAATGATATTCAGTGTTTCTTTCAGATATTTCCCCCAAGGCTTGGGTTTCTTCAGAGCACAAACAAATCCACACAGGAACATGAAGTAAACCATGAAACAGCCACTGCTTGAGGTGAGATCAAGTTCATATGCCCAGCTCCCCATGATGACAGTCACAGATGGCACTCAAGGGCTGCTGCCCACATCAGCCCCTGCACTGAGGCTTCCTGAATTATGTCTGTGCTTCGGACAATCAGCTGGAAACATCTCAAGCCACAAGAAAATGGATTAAAGATTCAAGTTCGCCTGCATGTTACGCGTGTGTTAAGACAAGCTAACAGCTTGATCCGCCCCAGGCAAGGCCAGAGATCTGGAGCCAGCTGCTGACAGTGCTGTGTGGGCCATGAAAGGTCTGCAGAAGAGCAGACACCATCTGCAACAGCTTTCATTTCCAACCCAAACAACTCCTGCTGTTTTTTTGGGGCTGAGTAGCTTTTCTGTGGCTGTTTCTTTCAGCAAAATGCTGAAGAGTGTTAAAATGTCACACCACCACTGTTCTGAGTGCAGCACCTTTTTGTGTATTCAGAAAACCAGGTCTGGATATGCTCAGGGGAGCAAAAAATACACCTCAGACTTGTGGGGACAATGCAGCCTGTGCACACAACTGTGAATGCCTACAGGCATATTGTGAGGAATTCCTGGCATTAGCAGGGAAGGGGAAGAAAAGGTGGGACACTTTACTCTCAGGAGGGCTGACTGATGTTCATGTAGCAGCTCTGCACCTTTGACTTTTCTGAGACCCAAGCTTTTGTCTGTCATGTGTGCAGCCCAAGACTTATGATCCCTTTTACTGTTGCTTCTCTTTGTCCATAAGGCAGGCACTTAAAAAGACTTTCAGGGTAAGTGCTGAACTTATTTCCTAATGTTTGAGTGGAAGTTTGTTTCAAAGTGATCTCCAGTTTGGTTTGCTTTGTTTTTTAGCCTTTCCTATGAGCACTGCAAGCTGCCTGATGACCCGATTATGTAACTGAGGGAATGCACTCCTCCTGGAGGAATCCCTGCAGCAACCTGCCTCAGTCCCACCCAGGCGGTGAAGTACAATGCCACAACCTTCACCAAAATATTGCTGTGGCAGCACTGAACAAGGGAACGTTGGTCCCCAGCCCCTGACTGCACAGCTCCAGGTTTCCCAGGTGCTGACACCTAGCACAGCATGCCCTGAAGCTGCAAAACACACACACAACAAGCAGTTTCACCACAGGAAGCACATTTCCACAGTAAAAGCTTCAGAAATTTGCATCTTTTTAAACTGGGTGCTTGACCTATTTAAGCACAGATCAAAAGCAGTGTGTGACAAACACAGAGGTCTATGGCAGGCAATGCCAGAGCCCTGCCATCCTGGACATCACATTTCTGGTCAGGTTCTGCTGCAGGCATCCTTTGGCAACTCCTTGGAACCAGACCTCTGGGGAATACGTGGCAAGATTAATTCCTTCAACCTTTAGGAAGATTTCTGAACCAGCCTGAAGTGCTCAGATATAAATACACTGTCATCATTTGCTCTCACCTTCACTACCAAAACCAAGTATAATTTTTGAAGAATGCCAGGTTTGTAAATACTCTCCTCAGCACACAAAAGAGCAAATGTGTCACTTTGTTGTGTTTTTTGTGTAGCATTACTTTTTCAGACAACTGGCATGACACAAGACTAGAGAAACTGGGTGCTGCCTTGAAGACTGATCATCTTCAACGTGCTTATTCAGTGTTAGCCGAATAAAAAAATGTTTTGGTGTAAGATTTGACTCTGAAAATCTGGTAACAGTAAATTTGTTGCTGTTTTTGCACCAGCTATTTGAAGAAGGCTCTCTCTCTCTCTTTCTGCCTCCTGTAGGAATTTATAATTGACTACAAAAAACAAGGATCTCCAACAGCCATAAGCATTGGGAAGGTCCTTGGCTTCCTTTCTAAACTGCATTTTAATTCTAAAACTCTGAAAAAATCAAATTCTGAAAATTCTGAATTGCTGGACAAAGTACATTACCTTCACAGTTGCCTGACTGTTCTTACAGAGAAGTCAAAGAATCACAGAGCTGCTTAGGTCAGAAAAGACCTTTAAGATCATTAAATCCAACATTTAACCTATTCTCAAGAAAAACAACTTTCAGACTTTTTAATGGCTGCTGACAGGAGTGGCAGCAGAACAGGCCCAATGATGTTTCTTCCATGTGTGTCTTTACACTTTCTTTGCCACTGGAAATTATCAACTGCAAAGTGACTTAGCTGTAATGAAAGCCCAGTATCAGACAGGTTTTCAGCTACATGGTGAGAGATTTCCTGCAGGAGAAAGAAAGACCTATACTTCAAAAATAATGACAGGTTTCTGTATTCTTCTTCCAATGTTTATGAAGTCTTCTTTTCATTCTCAGGGTTAACACAGCATTTTTCAAGACCCCAAAAATGTTCCAAGCAAATGTGATAAATGCAAGACCAGGAATTTTTTTAATAGACTGAAACCTTAACCACAGGGAGAAAAGAAGACCTCTCTGTAAGAATGCAGCTTGTGAGTGAGCAGAGTTAACACAGGTGCATGAATTCTATGTGTGTCTTCAGGTGTGGCTTGAAAGCATCGGTCCCCAGCAGCAATACAAGATCTGAAAACTGTTCCATGTGTTAACTGGCCTCATGTGACTGATCTTTCCCCTTCCTAAGTTTTGAAAAGGTGCAATCTTATTTTTTCAATAAGGTACCATTTCACTGAATGAGAATGAAGGAACAGCTGCTTTAGGAAGACCTCTTACATGTTAATTTCCTTGGCTGGGTCTTCTCTGGTGGCATCTTTGTCTTCCAAGGTCGTGCTTTAAATTTGCCTCTTTTGAGGAAGAAGATGGGATTAAGAGAGCCTAGAGAGTAGTAAGTGGGAAGACAATGACTTTGGTTAATCCTTACTCTTGCACATCAGACTCTAGATGAGGGGTCCCCTCTTGAGCTGTTCCTAAAGCTTCAGTTATGGCTTTAAAAATTGGCCCGGTCCTATGGAAGAAAGACCACCATGTATTAAAGCATTAGTTAAAATTAAAAAGGTGAGCATGTAACAGTGCACAATAAATGGCAGCTGCTGTTGGAGGGAGTGGATTTTTCTGCTACTGTCAGACCCCGATGCCCACAGTTGCTGATTAGAGGAGATGGAGGTCCTTCTGGAAGAGGCTGGTTGCTGATGGATGGCTTCAGTGCCTGAGGGTGCTGGATGCCCTGAAGTAGGACAGGAACTTGTAGCAGAGGCTCACCACAAAGTACCAGATGTTTCGAGCCATCTGCGACCTGGCGATGAAGATGCGCCAGATGATCACCAGGAGGGTGGTGTTGAACGCGTATCGGATGTTCCTCAGCCTGGGAAAGAGGAATCAGGATCAGGAAACACACAGATGACAAGAAGCTCACCAGTCCCTGGATTTCCTACAGGTAATTCAGGAATAAATCCTATTTACAAGCAGTCCTGGGGCTTTTTGCCACTCCTGTTTTAGTGGAGACACTGTGCTGGAGTCCTTGGTCCTGCCAAGGACTGTGCTGAAGCTGGAGCACAGTGAATGGTTCATGGTGCAGGTGGAAGAGCTGTTCTGGAATTCTCTCTTGTTCTGTACGCTTGTTTCAAACCAGAGCAAAGTTGTATGGAGAGGTTTTTCTTTAGGACAGTCTGTGTCCAATGTTTTCTGCTTTGCTTTCATATGTTGGCTATCTCTCACTTTGCAGGATTTGGGGCAGCTAGAGAACCTTCACAAGAGTTGATAAGCAAGGTTCTCTTATTTGGGTGAAACCCTGTCTTTGGAGTTGTGAAATTACATAATGATCATAAATGGGCTTCACTGCTGCAATACTGCACCACTGTGATTTCTTATTTTTTGGGTGAAGTGAGTTAGTTTACAGCATCAGTTTCAGTGGTATTACTGAATTTTTCAGATCCTAATGATCCTGTCTTCTCTCTGTCAAGCAAAAGTTTCTGCAGTTCTCTAATTCTCATTTTCCCAGTGCTTGGCCAAGGGAAAAAAGACACCTGAAGACCTCAAGACTTGTTTCATTTTTATAAGAGCCCTTTTATTTTGAGGTAAACTTTATCACTGCACCACAGCCCATGGTCTGAGGCAGTCAGTAGCCCATTCCTGAGGTCCTTATAAACCTCCTAAAAATGATCCATGAATGATGAACTAGTTTAGGATTCCTTTCTATGCCAACTATTCCCTTATTCTATGTTTGTAAAAACTGATAAACCACTGTGATGAGAAATAAGCTAGTTATCTCCATTTTAATCAATAACAATAATAATTTTGCTACGTAGCCAGCCTTATTTCCCCCAAAGGAGCTCTTATCTTTGTCTCTGGGTGTGACTTACTTGCGTAGATGCTGCTTTGCTGCTGGAATGCCAGCCATGTCCTCATTTAGCAAGTACTTCTTAGCACCTATGCAGTAGCTCTCGATGTACTCTGACCAGTGCAGCTGGCGAACATCAAAGTTGTATAACTGCGATTTAAAGACAAAGAGTGGAAGCTGAACACCAGAGCACAAAACCAGTTCACTTGAAGCATCAATTCTTCATTGAAATCTGTTCCTGACAAGCCCCTCTCTCTGAAATTCTCAAAGCCACTGAGCTCCCAAGCACTGCCAGATTGTGTTTCACAGCTGCTGATTAATGTCCCACCCAGCTGGGAAATCTGGGCAAAGCAAGCAGAAATGTAGTGCTATCTGGCAGAAAATAAAGGTGTTTATCTTTCAGGTGGCAGCTTTTCCATAAATACATGTATTTGTACACACACACACACACACAGAATCATGGAAGAAAAACGGCATTCCACACAGGCAAATGAATTCAAATAAAAACCTACATGCAGTTTTAACGTGTCACCAGAATTATGTGTAAATAAATTAACTGGACATTGAGTCAACAGGTGCCTCTGCATCAGTGTTACTCTCAGCTGTGCTGCATTCTCTTTTGGTAGCTAGATCAACAGAAGTGTAGGAAATGGGTTAATTTGACGGCATAAACAAAATCTCGTTGTAGAGCCAACTACCCCAGTTCATTTTAGGAGCTCATACTGGACAAATTGTTAGCAAGTTCTCAGGCACCTGTCTGTCTCTTAGAGCAAAGAAAGGCTTTGTAGAGAGGAAGAAGTTTTCACAGAATAGGCTGGGTTGTAAGGGACCTGAAAACATTCTCCTGTAATAACTGGAGAACTCCTGAAATAAATTAATTCACATTAAAATCAATTACAATCATCTAGATATCATTTAAAAGCTCAACAATACACCAAAATAATTGCTGTAGATGAAGAGAATCTGAGATTAGCAACCCACGTTCAAGACATTTACCTTTTTGTCCTCTGTGTTAAGGTGACTCATTAACATATTCATATTATCTGAAGACCAGTTCCAGGACTGGGTGGAGAAATACTGCAGGAGTGTCATGGACTTGTGCAGCCGATTGATGATCTTCATCATTCTGAAACAAAGGGGGGCCATCAGAGGTGAGCAGGAAGTCTGACCTTATACAGAAGCTGGTGGTTTGTGTTTCCACCAATCCAGGTGAATAAACATTGCAATTCCTCCTGAGCACTGCCCTGCTGCTCACTAGGCTGAGAACTTGCTCAGCAAGTCTGAACTGCTCCAGCTGAGCTCCTGAGCCTAGAGCTACCCAGCTTTTATTGTTGGCTCCAACATGGGAGCAAATGTGTTTGCCACTGATGTCCAGCTCACTGGTCAGACCTAAGAGTTAGAAGCTGCATCTACCTCATGTACTGCTGTGGAAGGAAAAACCCATCTGAGCTACCGTGAAGTCTGCACACAAAGGTACAGAGCTTCTGTTCCCAAGGTGGATACTTCTCTTTCTGCCACTTTCTTCTCTTTCTGGAATTCTCTTCTGCTCCCAGGCCTGAGTTGTGTACTGGAGCAAGGCTCTGACTTTTGGCATTAGCTCTGGTATTTGGTGACCACATCTGCAGTATGGACACTGAGAAATCATTTGCTCAACTTCAGTTTTCAGACAGAACCAAAGAATCACAAAGTGGTTTGGGATGGAAAGGTCCTTAAAGATCATCTTGTTGCAACCCCTGCCATGGACAGGGACACCTTCCACTAGCCCAGGTGCTCCAAGCCCCATCCAACCTGGCCTGGAACACTTCCAGGGATGTGGCAGTCACAGCTTCTCTGGTCAACTTGTGCCAGGGCCTCATCACCCTCACAGGGAAGAATTTCCTCCTATATAATCTGAATGTACTTTCTTTCAGTTTGAAACCATTCTCCCCATCCTATGATTACATTCCATAAGAGTCCCTCCCCTTCTTTCCCACTGGTCTGCCTAAAGTACTGAAAAACTGTTACCAGGTTTTAATAGGTACCCATGTGCCTTCTCCATCCTCAGCAGTCCTGGCTGTCTCAACCTGTCCTCACAGGAGAGGTGCTCCAGCCCTCTGACCATCTTTATGGCCCTCCTCGGGACCCACTCCAACAGCTCCATATCCTGGTTGTCTTGCTTCAGAGGCATAACTGCTTAAGGACTTGGGAAATGTACGTTCAGGTCCTCTCATGTGTCTTGGCCTTTTCTTACTGTTTTTTTTTTTAATATAAAAGTGGATGACAGTAATGCTGTCCTACCCTGCAGGATTATTTTAGTTGTCCCAGTGGTCATGAGTAAAAAAGGCCTCTGGCAGTTGTTTTAAAGTGTGATGTACAGGGCTCGGTCAATTCTGAGAGGACACCACATCCTCTCAGCCTGGGTAAGGGCAAGAGAAAACATTAAAAGGCTGATTTTTGTGGAAAACAGAGCTCTTTTATGTGAAATATTGAGCTGCCCAGAGGGTCACAGAGTTGCTGTGACAAATCAAAGGCGGCAGTCTGGGGGAGAATGGTGCCAGGCTGGCCTCTCCCCACGCAGCCGTGACTGCCACGGCGATAAGCACTCAGCAAAGCACAGAGAGACACAATGAGTGCATCAGCTCAGAGCAGGACTGCAGCTCACCCACAGCAACTGCAAAGAGACTAAAACCTTAGACAGGCACTCCTTCTTAAAGTGGCTTTCATTTTAGAATCAAAGCAGACCATCAGATTAAAGGAACCTTCATTCTGAATAATTATGTGCACGTTAACTGAATGCAGTTTATCTGAACTGGTTTAAAATTATTTCAGATTAATCTTCCTGTGCTGGGCAAAGCTTTGTGAATGCTTTATATATTTTAGGAACTTGGGAAAAAGAAATTATGCAGCTAGATTGGAAAGATCTGAAGCTGCCCCTCAATCTGACTCCCCAAAATCTTTAAAGTGCTTAGATTAATGGGAACTGCCAGAAAAAGAAAGGATAAGAGAATAAATTCTTTAGTGTATGGAAAAAAATCTTCCCTGTGAGGATGGTGAGGCCCTGGCACAGGTTTCCCAGAGAAGCTGTGGCTGCCCCATCCCTGGAAATGTCCAAGGCCAGGTTGGATGGGGCTTTGAGCAACCTGGGCTAGTGGAAGGTGTCCCTGCCCATGGCAGGGTGAAACTGGATGATCTTTAAGGTCCCTTCTAACCTAAATCAGTGTGTGATTCTATGATCTGAAGAGGTGTGTGTGAAAATCGTGTTTCATGTCAACTGCCTGAGCTCAAATGTTGTGACCATATTCAAAACACTGACTAATAATTTGTATGAAGGAAAGGTCATCTGAAAAACGTCAGCTGAGTAGAAATATGGCAAAGATTTCTTACAGGAGGTCTCATCCTCCTCTGTGGAGGAACTGAGAGGAATAAATCGAGTATTGGCTCTCACTGTAGCCACACTTCAGATATGCTTTTTGTCTTCTAGAAAACTGTTTACAGAAATGATTTCTTTATTTGCTTCTCACAGAGCCCTGCATGAGCAGATCCTCAGGTGAGACAGGACTGCCCCAAGAGACTGGTAAGGGTATAAACCACATTATGCTCTAAGTCATGGATGGATGTGCAGCACTCACAGGAAACCACTGAGGGCAGTTTTGCTTGATATCTGGAAATCTATGTGAAATGAGCTTACACCTAAAAAGGCTTTTTTTTTTTTTTTTTTTGATGTGAATTACTGCTCTTAGACCATAAAGGTCTGGTATTCAGGTAGCTGGGAAAAGAAGAAACAGTGAGCTGCTACTGTGTTTTCTACCACACTGCAGCAATACCTGCATGAGCTGAAGTAGTGTGTAAAAGAAAAGGAGAATTATATGAAAAAAAAAGAAGACTTGGAAAACTCTCAACTTCATTGATGAGCCTTCTTTGCTGAGGCTGCAAATCTTAAAGTTCAGAAGATCATGCTGAGGTCAGTTTGACATTTAACTACAGCATTGCAGGCAGGGTCCACTGGTTAATTATGCCAATCAGCTTCATGGAAAGAAATGTCAATTGTAATGGCAGTGCCAAGATCTTAGTGCTGCCCATTTCAACTAAGATTGCAGAGTCCAGCCTCATTTTCAGTTTACCTCTGTTTCTAGGATAATTCTTTCCTCCTGGATAACTGGAAGTCTTTTTACAGACCAATCTGCCTCCGAAGCAGAATGTCAGGGATAAATCAGAGAAATGCCAGGGATTTCTTTGCAAACAGCTGAAGCCAGCTTTCTAGCTAGCAGAGGAGCACAAGAGCAGCTGGCATCAACACAGCACTGGCATCCTGTTCTCACACTGTGTAATAAATCCTCCTCTGTGGTGGCAGGGAGTAAAGGAGGACAATGTCTGGAGTAACGTTACTTACAAGAGGATTCCTTCCACATGAGACATGGATATTGCTGTTCCTCCAAGCCATATCACAGCCAGGGCTCAAATACCACCCGTGATGGTGAACTGCCCTCCTAAATACAATTAGAATTTAATCATACTCAGAAACAATGGCTTCCTAGATTTCAGGCCAGTGCTGGAAACAGCTACTTAGGCATCTGATTTGTGGGGGAAAAAAAACGTATTAGCTGGTATGTTCTAAACCTTGCCAGTCTCAAGTCCTTATGCAAGCTCATGCCAGAGAAGGGTGATCCCACTGGGAAGCTGAAGTGGTACAGATCTGGATACAGAGAAGACAGAAGACTACCAGTCCTCCTCTCCCTTGGGAAGCTCTGAAGTGTGTAAAACTGAGTTCAAAAGATGTGCTGTTCTCCAGGTGGTGGAAGGCTGTGAGCCCTAGGCTGTGCTTAGCTACAGCCGTGCATTTTCCTCCTTTTCCTCATGGGATGGAGATGTGAAGAAGCTCAAGGACTCTAGTTCTTATCACTGGTTTGATCTCTGCTCTCCACAGGAGTAGCAGGCATGCAGGAGGCTGAGGGCACCATTCCTTACCTGGGCTTTCTCCCCGTGAGCCTCATGTACAGGTCGTAGAGGATGGCAGGTGCCTTGTGGCTGACAGTGATCCAGTACTGGTTTATCAAGTAGCTGGAGGTCATGTGGGCGTTGGGTGTTCGGAAGGCCTGCTCCAGGGGGTTCCTTTTGAACGTGGACATGACGTACTGCCCTGCAAGGGAACAGGCATTTTTCATTTCCAGCTGGGCTGGAACCACAGTGCAGCACAGCCCAAGTTGTTGTGCTTCACACCTCCAGCCCACAGCTCCCTGAACTGTGTCACCAGAGTTTGGACCAGGTTGTCCCTCCTGCCACGAAAATTGATGACTCCATCTATCATCTGTTTGAAACCTAATCTTCTCCACGTTTAACACTGGCAGACAAAAACCTCCTTGTCAAAGCACCAAAACATAAAGGAGGAAAAGCAGGCAGCTCTAAGAGCTTCAAGGAACTGCAGTTCTGCTTTCACCTGCAGCAGATGTAAAAGATATTGTAAGTGCTAACATTTCTTTAAATCACTGAAAGCAAACTCTGATCTGCTAGCATTAAAAAAGAGACATTTCTAATTTTCAGTCAGATTTTCCAAAGGGCTGATGTCTGTGTTAGACTGCTGCTTAAAGGTGATAGCTTTAAAAGATTTCATTATATCCTTTCAAACCACATCTGACCCATACCACCAGATATCTGCCCGTTTTCAGAAGACCTCTGGATGCTCTAAGGCAGCAAACTGTCTTGCATTCTTAACTCAAAAACAAAGGATAGGGTGGGAATCTTCCCTTCCCTTTGCATGCTAAGGCACAAAATAAGCTGAGTCTGATTCTGAGCTCTGGCAATGGCACAGTGCCACGAAGTGGCATCTAGATGTGCATATCTGGGGCATTTGCATATTGCAGAGGCTTAATAAAACTGCAGTAGTTGAGTGTAAGACTATCATCCTAGGGACTGATAAACAGATGGTGCTCCTATTCCTGAGCAGCAGCAAGCTCAAGAAAGAAGAATATGTGGGCTTTTTTCACTTTCTGAAAAATTCATTTGAGAGTTAACACCACCAATCTGTGCTCATATTATAGTTTAGTCTCTAAGCTTATGTTACAAATAGAGAATCAGATGAGAATTTGCAAGCCACAAGAAACATCCAGATCATCCTCAGATAAGCAGATTCCAATCATAACATTCAGACAGGACTCTCCAGTATCTGTGGTCAGCTCATTACTGCACTTCAAGTAGTGACTTTTGCTGTGCTTCTTCTGAGAACCCCAAACCAGAAATTTGTCACTTCTAGGAGCTACTGTAATGACTTGGTGGGTGGGTGGTCTTTCCCCTCCAACCTCAACACAAAAATGCAGCAGCAAATCCTACAACTCAAAGGCAGGTTCTGCAGGGGGAAAATCAGACACAGGTCTCACCCAGGTAGACCATCAAGAATAAACTGAACTTAATTTTTGCCACGCTGAACATCATTTCCAGCCTGTTTTAAGGTTTAGTTTTCAGGGTAAACTGCAAAATGTACTTCATGAAGTCAGACTAACCAGATTCACATTGCAGCAAAGCAGAATATGCCTCTTCAAATAAAAATTTAGTTGTTTGACCTCACCTTTCTAATAACTGGGAAAGTAATGAGAAAGTAAGGGAAAATAAAACCCCATAGTATTATAAAGAAATAGATCAGTTAAGGTGCCTTTTAACACTAGGAGTTTTTATTTGTGTCTAAGGAACTCTAGAATGAACTGCCTTGCAATGGGTGTTTAAGCATAAACTCTCTTCTAGATCTCTTTCTCCTCTCTCCCCCTCTCCCTCCAAGCTCATCACTCAAAGCATACTCAAAGCATCACCATCTCAGTCACTTTTGTTCCCAACCCTCGGTATCCTCAGGCTTATCCAGCCTCAATTTCTCTGTTTGATAATGCTCCCCTTGAAAAATCCCTACTCCCTTGTGTCCACCTGTCACTCCTACAGCAGGTCCTGGTGTCACCTGGCCTAACCAGGTAGCCCAGGCCCTCCCCTCTGCAAACCCATGTTTGCTTTGCACTAAAATGCTCAGTCCCACGCCAGGTGACTCCCATTCCCCTCCCTGGTTTCTCAGCAGCTTCCAGACACTCAGGACCCTCCACCCTGATCATCAGTCATACACCCTGACTCCTTGAACAGAATTATATCTATTTCCCAAAAAGAAATTGGTAGGAGACTGAATTGCGGTTCAGACTGGATGGCTGCAGTCGTAGCATCACAATGGAGTAAATCTTTCCCAAACTCATTTCTTCAGCCATGAAACATCTTTAAAGGCAGAATTTTGCACTTTAATACTCCATCTTAATTCTCTGCAGCATGCTGCTCTCAGGAAAACTGTGGCTACAACATGTGCTAGAAAGAGCTTTCATAGTGTCTCCCAA
Organism: Prinia subflava; assembly: GCF_021018805.1. NCBI lineage: Eukaryota > Metazoa > Chordata > Aves > Passeriformes > Cisticolidae > Prinia > Prinia subflava. Next base: position 9,135,779 of record NC_086250.1, on the reverse strand, counting down.
GGAGAAAATTTTGCCTTCAGTTCCACCACACAGCTGAGCTGCTCATGGAAGCTGCTGCTGCTGCACCCAGATGATTTCACGGCTAAATCCACAGTTATAAGCAGAGGAGCAGAATAAAATCAATGACGATGCACTAATACATTGCTGATTTCATCAGTAAATTTACACTGAAAAAGGGTTAAGAAAGGCAGACCTCAGAAAGTGGTGCTATGGTGGCTTTTGCTGAAGCAGCAGCCTGTGAAGAGCTTTGCATTCACTCCTGTGAAAAAGCCACAGACCTGTGAATAACCTCAACATTTTATCTCTCATTAAAAAAACACCAAAACAGCCAGGAGCTTGGTGTGATCCTCAGCACTCAGCCAATCGTTGAAACCTCTTCCCTGCTAGGCCACAAGATCAAATATCATGGTTAAGACATTTATTCTGTTAATGCAATTATGGTCTCATTCTCTGCCGACTTAGTTTGCCATGTAAATAATGCAAGGGGAAAAGCAAAGCAAAGGCTGAGAGATGGAGTAGCCAGCCTCCTGTATTTAAAAGCACAAAGATACGAATGCAGGGGTAACAGAAAGTAAACCAGGCCCAGTGCATCTGTCCATGAATGTACTAACTGTACACAGCATTTCACAGTACACAGCTGAGACAAATTCTGCTGCTTGGCTTCAGCATGAGTTTTTCTCTCTGCAAAGGTGTCAAGATCTGTCTCCCTTTCTTTCACCCCTGCCTTGGAAGTACATCCACTTGAAGAAAAGTCAGCCATGAAAATAATGTGATTTTTTTTTCCCAGAAAACTCATGATCAAAATACAAACTGTTCTTGACGCCCATGTGTCATCTCAATGTTTTCCTCCTCAAGTGCACACCTGTTATTTCTGTTCAGAATTTTCTGATGGGCAAGAAGACCACTTCACTTCCACAATATCAAAGAATCCTAGAATAGTTTGGTTTGGAAGTACCCTTTGCCTCACAGGACCCTCCCCCACTGCAGCTAGGTCCCCAAAATGCAGTGAGAATGGCAGACACCAAATGCCACCAAAATTGTGGAAACCAATTCTTCAAAGTGTAAGGAACACTGTGGATGTCCTCCATTTAAATGAGACCTTACCCATTTCTCCCCAGAAGAAAGGGTTGATTCCCCCTGTTGTGCAGTTGTACACCAACAAGTTTTTTGGTCTGGAAAACAGAAAGAAGTATTATTTTGAGATGTGAAGAAAAACCCCATTTCTTAGGGAAGGGAGTAAGAAATCAACCGATTTCAAGACATTTCCTGGTTTAATACCAAACAAAGTTTGCATTTTTTGGTGTGGAACTAAACATAGATCACATTGGTTTTATTTCTTCATTCACCATAGGTCAAGAATTAAACAAACAGTTTTCTTGACTTAAGTTTTCCTTGCCAAGGGTGTCAAGTGATGACATCAATACAGCATTTTTCTTACTGTATACTTGAAAACTGCACAGTTTTAATTTGGTGGATTTCTTAATAATGTTTGAGGGGAAAGCTTGTGAGCTGCTCTTCAAGGTCCTTGTAAGATCCTTATTCATGTTATTGGATGTAGCTCTACCCTCAGCTCAGAGGGCTTATTTTGTCTTTCAGAGTAAAACAGTTCTGCCTTTTATTTGCCTGGGTTTGATTTCTCAGAGTTGCATAAACTTCTGGAATAATTCATGTGGTTTATTCTCTGTACTCCTTAGTACAGAGTGATGATTAAAGGCCAGGCCAGAGGTTCACATGAAAAGACCTTAAATCCTTAATATCACTTCTATATCCTCTTCTCAACAATGCAAAGAAGGGAGATGTTTTAGATCATATAACCTATAAGCCCATAGTATATTTACATTGTGCAGTGTTTCCCAAGGAAAACACGGAGAGCTTTTTTACCAAGAAAACTCCAGAAGACACTTGAAAAGCAACTCAGTGAAAAGAAGGCCCAAAAAACCACTGCTGCAAAGCACTTGGCCTCCAGAAGAGTGACTTCTGAGAGGCAAGAAACAGCTCTCACCCATAGCTGTAGAGATTTCCCAACTCTGAACCCTGCCTTTTATTGCATCTTCTACAGTCCCAGTCCTTGCCCATCCGCAGGGAGAAAACACCAACCAGAAAATCAACCAACCAGCCTCTTGCACTGGTTTTTAATCAGCTCCTGGTTCCCTTTAAAGTGCTGGTGCAGGGAGCAAATATTCCAGGTTTGTAGCCAGAGAGGAATGCTAGGAAGAGGGATCCCTCCCACCTGTGCACAGCCGTGTACCACCCGGCTGCCAGCGTCAGGTTGATGGCGACGTCGACGGGAATCATGTCTGCCACCGCTTCGTTGTTGGCAATGACGGTCCGCAGGATCCCTTTGCCCGCCTGTGGGACACAGGGACACAGGGAAACAGTCACCCACTTCAGGCTGGGCTGAGATGCACTGGCAGGGCTCCAGCAGCGTGCACTGAGCACGAGCCAGCACCGCAGCAGGTTTTTACTGCTGTAGATTGTTTGGTTTCTGTGACAACAAAGATGGATCTCCCATGGACCCCACTGTCCTGCATTTTCAGAGGACGCCTGGAAACATGATGATGTCTGTGCTGTGTACAACAAGAAAAGCTGGGACTCTTAATTTAACTCAATATGAAAGAAATACCCTAGGAAAGAAATGTATCTGAATTTGCTGCTGTAAAGTTCCTTGTGACGCCTGAAACTTATATTTTCTTAAATGACACGGGCAGGCAGAGTCTGAGTGTGCCTCAGACCTTCCAAACTAGTCACGTTGGAAATTAGGATTTTTGAAAAGCTGACTACCTTTCCTTTGGATGTATTCACACTCTCCTCTTTTCCAAAGCTGTCTGTTAAGCACAAAGATACAGAGGACAGCCCCTGCCTTGAAGAGCACATCACCCACCAAAACTCAGTAAAAGGAATCAGTGCAAATACAAAGTACTGACAATCGAAAAAAGAAATAATCAAGAACAAAATATTTTCATCTTGCTCTGGTTGGAAGTGCATTTTTCAGGGGATCAGGCTTGCAAAATATATACATTTAACCTGAATGCTTATCAAGGGGTTTCCATGATGACCAATCAGGCTTTGGAGGTTCCACAGGAGAGACATGGCACACCATGGCAGACTGGATCAGAGAGGACAAGGCCAAATACAGAAACATGGGAGTGAAATAGGGTGAAGGAATTTTACTTGGTGTGTCATGGATGCATGAGGGCTGAACAGAGCATATATGAGAAAAAACCCCACATGGCAGAGTCAAGACTGCAGTCAAGGTATTTCTCACATAGGAAACAATGCAGTGAAGCTGAGGAGCCAGGAAAAAAGCTGAGAGGATAAAAGGGCTGGTGAAGCAAGGAAGGATAAAAGCTCTTGTAATTCAGAGCCATGCAAAAGCAGAGGGAAGGACTGAGTGAAGGAGCAAAAGAACATCTGCTACAGATCCATCAATATTTAAAGGTTAGGGCAAAGGAAATGTTACAGCTTTTCTTAAATTATTTTCATACAATCTGAAACTCCAATTTCATTATAAAATAGATTAAATTTTTATGCAGCAACTAAACAGGAAGTGCCTAGTTGTGGAAAACCCCTTGCCTGAAGTCTGAGGAGAGAAAAAAGTCATTAAAAAAGCATTTAAGACTTGCTATTAACTTGTAAAGTACATGCCATTGTCTAGTGGTCATTGGTGGATTTTAAGGGACACTGTATCCCCTCTTTGGGAGGTGTTTATCTTCTGGGGCCTTTTTGGTGGCTGTTCTCCTTTTCCCTTCTGCAATTGGATGTGTATGTTGCATTTCACAGCTTGCAAGTAAGGGAATACCACTTGTGACTGATCTAATTTCCATCAGGAACTAGGACTTCTGAGCAGTCCCATCTCATCCTTGGTGCACTGGGCAGAGGAATCACAGACTCTGACATAGACAACAGTGCAAATTCCCCACATGGCTCACTCCATCCTCCTCAAACCTGTGTCATGCATCGAATTCTACTGCCCTAAGCTGAACTATGGTTAGGCTCAGACACTAAAACTTCAACTTGCAGCACCACTACGAATTTCTTTGGGTTCTTACTAGATTTTTCAAGGGGAAAAAAAAGGCAGAAAGAAACAAAGGAAGCAACCAAGCTCAGCTCTGAATTTTCCACTGCTATGAACACATACCCACTAGAGACCACTGTGTGATCAACGATCAGATTTTCACACTGAAGACCTTTCTGAGGTCTTCAAAATGAGGATGTTTGATGGATCTGCTGCAAAATGTGTTCAGAGATGCATGTGATGGTCGTACACATGAATGATTTTGAGATTTACTATGTTTTGTATTTAACAAAGGCTTAAGTTTTTAAGGTTACTTTTTACATCAAAAATGGTTCAGTGGTACTTCCATCAGGTATGGCTTGATTTCTATTTATAGATGCTGACATTTTTCTCTTTAGTGAAATAGAAGCTACTGCGAAGTGAAGCCTCCTAAATCATTTCCTAGTCAGAGTCTGATGTTTCTGGACAGCCTCTCAGCTGAGGTGCTTTGGGGCCAGTCACTGTCCAGACCACAAATTAAACCAGTTGTGCCCTACAGCTTCACTGCCTTGCAGGGAGGAAGGTCTTTGCATGTAATAGGGAACAGTGAGACAAAATGCCTTAATTACACTCCAGTGGAAATGTAATTAATTTCATTTTGTTCCTCAATCAACAAACACAGCTCCCCACAGCAGCTGGAGCAACTGTAGGCGAAAGAAACATAATTAGATTATCAAGAACAACTTGGACTCCCATATTTCATGAATATTTAAAAAGAAATGTGTCTATTTATGGAATGAAATGATCAGACTATAACACTGCAATTGAGGAAAAAAGTCTTTGCAAGATTTGGAGTCCAGATCCTGCCCAAATGACATCAAAGATCATCTGAACCAAATCTGAATCTGGGGGATGTTCACCCTATAGAATGAGCTTGGTTAGAAGTTGAAAGTGAGTATTTTGGTATGGAGGGATACTTGAAATGCATAAAACCAAACCACCAAAACTACTTCCCTTTTGCTTTTTTCAACTTAATTAAAGCAAATAAAGCAACTCATCTAATAATCACAGTTTAAAATACATTTGGCCAGGAGAGCTGCTTGTACTGACAACTTTCAGGTAATCAAACTGATGCATCACTCAGATGTTTAAGGGTTCATTTTCAAACAACTCACCACATTCAAGCACATTAATTCATGCATTTATTAATTCCCTCCCTTCAGAAGAAAAAAGTCTCTTGGGTCCCTAATAATGAACACTTTTCCCCTCCAAAAAACATTCCAAACAACTTTGTCTCTACATCCTGCATCCTTGTCATTGTTTTTTGTCTTTTTGTTAGCCAACTCTCAATGTAGTTACAGACCACATTTCATCACCCAAGAGCTCAGTGCAGATGACACAAATTTCACTGTCTCTGCTACTATACTGAAAACCCTCAGAGCTTCAAACCTGGACTAAAAAATAACACCTCTTTTTCAAATCTCAGTCTAATCTTTTATATAAAAAGAGAAGCTATTTCCCACAGTGACCCTAGAATCTCATAACCTTTGCTTTCCACGGAGCTAACTTGGAGCTAAAGACACAGGCTGCATTTGCGAACAAAACCTGGCCCAAGGTTTCTTGCAAACCAGTTCTGGACTAACAAAAACAAAACAAAACAAAAAAGCCCAAAATAAAATTTGTGTCAGTATAAAAGTTAGAACCTGACATATGAAAATGTAAGAAGTGCATCTGCAAAATTAAGGAATTGCAAAACACTCCTTGATCTTGATAACATCATGAAAGAACCCAGAAACCAGGACAAGATGCCGGGACTAGAGCAGAGAGGTAGCACAAGCTTCTTGAGTTGTCACCAAGGAATAGAAGGCTTTTTTTAAAGAAACTGTGACATGATTAGAAGTCAATAATTTGTGAACAAAAATTGGGATGCCTCTGAAATGTATAGATGGGGTTCAGATGAAAGCATTATCTGTCCTGTGCACTCCATAACTGCAATAGTTTCTATTTTTGATTTACTTCAGATATAAATGAGCATTTTTAACAAGATCATATTTGGATTTTCTTCTGCTCTCCTATGATTGCAGACCACTAATCCTTTTATACACTGCACCAGGCTGATTAGAACATAGTTTTGACAAAGTAATGAAGCTGGACAACTCATACATGAACATAAATATCTGCCCAGAGCTATAGGGCACTATGGATTGACAGAGAGACCTAAGGCAGTGATTTTAGTTCAGAAAAAAAAAAATAAGGCAGGAGAAAAGGTATGCAACTTTACTCTTTTCATGTATTAATTGTAATGATTATTTTCATATTACAGAGAATATTTAGTCAGGAAAAAATATAGTGACTTATCCATGTAACTGGCAGAGTCTGAATCAATCATACACATTATTTTGGTGTAGTCTGTACAAGGAGAAATCCTGTATAAAGCAGTGGCAAGTGGGAGCCAGAATCTCTGGTACTGTGGAGGGATAACAAGTTATAGCAGTGGATTTGGAAACAATACACAGAGAGACAAATGGAAGGTTAAATACTGCTGCCTTGCACTGACAGTGTGGTAACCTGGCCTGGAAAACAAAGTTGTGTTAAAAGATTCAAGCTGTGACACCCATGCATGACCTTCATTTCAAAGACACATCTTTTGCCATTTCTTTGAAAATTTGGCCAAATGTGTTTAAACCTTTAGTTTTTTCAGAGTTTTTAGGAATTGCAATTCACGTTTTAGTGAACTAACAACAATGAACACTCTCTCAATGTCCTTTTTTGAGCTCAACACAAACAGACCATCCTCTGGGTCCTACAAGCTGGCAAATGTGTGGCAAGCATGTGACATCTTTCTCCCAGGCTCAGAAAACTCCTGTGGCCCTTGACTCTACACAGTTTCTAAGAGGAGCTGTAGAGTAACATCAGAATTGGTATTTTAGTAATTCAAACTCTACTTTAAGGACAGCTAAATAGTAACCAGACCTACCGCAATAAATATTCCACTGGTCCCGTTGAAGTTGTCAATCCAGCCCTGTGGAGAAGAAGGATGATTAGTGTTCCCTTCAATGATATGTTGCTTACACAGGCTTCTAAATGATAACAGTGGTGTTGTGTAGACAAAGAAGGAAGGAGACACCAGTTTAGATGGATGCCAGCCCATCTGGGGCAGCTGCCAGGATGCCAACCAGTACCAGGGGACGCACTGCCTGCAATTTACTCATCAACAACAGGATCTGAGTTTATTCTTAGAAACCGCATCTTTCCTATTCCCTGGCCTCAGGAATAAAAGCTGGCTTTAAACACCACAGTGTCTTGGTGCTGGCACACTTGCTGAAAACAGCTGGAGTGGTGTTTACCCTTGACAGACAACATGCAGCTGTCACCAAGAGTGATTTGGTCACCGCAGCTAATTTCTAAAGCAAGGAAGGAAAAAACCCCAAAACCAAACCACACCACACCACTCCTTTTGAATCCTATCCTACTTCAGGTCGGGGAAGCTGCCACTTGTGGGAGCTGGAGTTCAGAGCAGTGATGAGCTGTTTGACCTGGAACAGGTTGTGACACCAAACAGAGCTCTCTGTCTTTCCAAGATGGGGAGCTTGGCCCAGAGCCTTGGCTGTATCTCAGCCATCTCTGGCACACTTCAGGCTGCATGAAAGCCAAAGGTGACTTTGTGCTGCCTTTCCAATTTGGCTGCAATGTTAGGGCACGTTATCCCTATCAGTATATTTAGCTTAATGAATTCTCTCATTCCAAAGTACAGCTGCATTTAATTACTGAGTGCCTGACATTTGCACCTCAACCAGAATGCACCAGGAGCACGACTGACCCTCAGATCCCATGTTTTGAGCACAGAAACTCCCCTGGTGTGCCTGAATAGACAATCAATTGCAAGCCCAGCATTCTGCACCACAACTACCCCAGCTCCTGTTATTATTGCTTAAATGTGGTCTTTTCACAGGAGTTCTTCCTGAAGATGCTGAAGAAGGGTTGCTGTTCTACTCCAGCACAGGATCCCCACCTCTTCCACACATTTCCCTATGTACTGGACACCTGCTGCTCAAGACACTGCTACAAAGAGGGACAGGTTCCTGACAGTACCACAGCTCCAGCTGCATCCAAAGGCCCTCAGCAGGGAATTGTGTATCCATGCTTACTGGGAAAGGCTCATGCCAGCTGGCTCCCACGATGGATGGCCTGATGATAGCAATGTTCAAGTTTCCTTTCTCTTGCTGAATCAGGTACTCTGACAAGGCTTTGGTGTAGGTGTAAGTGTTGGGCCACTCCCCAAGCAGCTTGGGTGTGATGTCTTGAATGATGGATTCATCCAACCACCTACAGGAAACAAGGAGAACATCATCATCCACACTGCAGGGAGGGAAGAAGATTCAGGCAAAACAGACCAGTGAGACAGGAATCCTCACCTGAAACAGGGGATAAGCCAGTCAAAGCTATTTAAGGTTTGGGTTTAAAACAGCTCTGTGGGAGAAGGTTACTTTTGTCTTCAAGGTGCAAAATAAACCCTGGTGAGCTTCAATGCTCAGCTGCAATTCAGGTACCTTTACAAACTCACTTCAGAGCAATCTCTTGCATGGGTAATGCTTCACTGCAATCTGTAACATAAATATTACCATGGTCTACAGCCTGATGGAGCTCTCCAGCCTCGGAATCCCACTAGGCAGTGCTCATCCTTAGCCAACACAGTCCCTGTATACTCCCAAATAGCTTTCTGGATATTCCAGGTAACCTTGAGTTAGCAAGTCATGTAAAAACACAAAGGTCTCAAAAGCTGGAACAACTCCTACAGGGATATTATTCCAACAATGGATTTCCAACATCTGCAGTGTTAGACGTTCCTTCTAGCAGGCTTTCCACAGGTTTGTCACACAGGAAACTGCTGGTGCTTAAAAAAATACCAACCAAACCATCAAAAAAACCCTGAAAGAACTCTGCCAAGTTGTTTCTTATTTTTTGGAGATATTCAAGTACCTAATCCATCAGAAGCAGTTATGCAGATAGCTTTTTAAAAGCAGCCCTTACCATCATGGACCTGCAGGAAGGGCCTAATGCCCAAAGGCTCTTCCCTGGCACAGCACCAGGACCTCACAGGTCCTGCCAGCATCTGGGTCTAAAGAACAAGAACTGGCTGTGCTTCCAGAGCCCTCGCTGCCAGTCCCTGACAGGCTCGCAGCAGCCTGGTGTTACACCACAGAATCAAAGATTAGCTCTTATAATCCAATTTGTAATTAAGTCAACGGACTTACAGTTCAGTCTGATGGGGTGACTCTTCCCAGGGGCACTGCAAGGATACTGCTTCCTGCAGATCCTCACTTCACCCCTCCTTGTCTTGAATTTCAGAAAAAAGCAGAGGTCAAGGGGAGAGAAATATGGTGCTGACTGTCACACCTGAAAAATTGGTTGATTGTGTCAACCCTTCAAAGACATGGTGGTTCAGGTGGCACAGCACTTTTCAGATGGCTCTCATTGGGAACAGATGGGACACTGTTGTGTGAGAAAGCACTGATTCACAGGGGAGGGCTGGATGAAGCAAATCCCTCAGATTTGGAATGTGTTAAAAATCTGACAATTTGTAGTATATAGGAGTGTTTTTCTTTCAATAAAAAAGCCCTATGGAGGCACAAACACCTTCCTTTGTAAGCCTGGACCCGTGCTGCAGAAACAAGGCAGAAGAAAGCACTTAAACATAAAATACGAACTACACAGAGGTTACAGGCAGCACATAATATTGACATAATTTGCAAAGCTGCTTAGGCAGCCATTGAACCTCAGGGTCTCAGCTAAACTGCTATTGTTTGAATCTGTGGAGTAGCTAATTACCAGCCTACCAAAAGGACATGGCTATTTCTGCAGAGCCTGGAGGAAGACTTAAGTTCATTTGGGAACTCGGGTTAAGCTGTGTGCAAGCCTTTTTCCCCCTTCTCTTTTTTTTAAATTTTCGCAATAGGGTGTTGCAGGTTTGCATTACCACAAAGCAAAGACAGGTGTAGAAGTACAAGCAGAGGCAATTTCCCTGCGCCCTCATCCTTCCACAGAGGCCTCTGCATTACCTGAGGACCTGTCCCAAGGGTAGTAGCTTGCCAGGTGATTTGATTGACCAACATTCCCATCAGGGATGCTGAGCTGACACTTCAGCAAGGAGAACTGCTCTGTGACCTACTTGGAAGATTCTGGAAAGCTAACTCACAATAGTTTCTGCTGCTCACTGCTGCATTTGTCCCTTCCTAGCAAAAAATGCAAATAAACCATTAATAACTTCTCCATTATATGCACCAAATTACTCTGCCACAGGAAAACACAACTTTCTGTGTTAATGGCTTAGCATTAGTAAGACTCTTTCTTGTAAGCAATGATGGATCTGTATTTTCTGCAATAACCAACCCACAGCTTCAGCTGAGACTTTGCTGTGTGCTGTGTTCCTTACCTCAGCACACCCTTCAAAGCTGATTTCCTTCAGCTTTAGATTAAGGCAAACCATGCTTGATGCAGCAGATTATATGTTTCCCCTATTGGCCTGGCAGCACTTAGAAGTGTGACTTTTGGTTTACACAGCTTAAGCCTCAGGGTTTATTTGCAGGTTAAGTATCAGAATATTGAAACAGCAAGATGTAACAGGAGGATAAGAGCAGAAAAAGAAACAGCTGGGATTCCTCCCTGAGATTTCAAGTGAATAAGTAATCATAAGCATATATCAAGTGCCTGGCCAAGAGCACTGTTAAATGGATCTGTTATTGCATCCAGTTGTTCGATTATGCCTCTTAAAGCACTTGCAGAGCAGCACCTTAAGACAAGGGCTGGCTGTGAAGGGAATCATCCGCAGCTGGCTGATGCAAAACACAATCTGTATTGCTCCCCATTTTTGAAGGTAGTTCATATTTCCTTGTCTGCTTCCCCTCCCTCCCCTTTGAAGGTAAAATTCTAACACCTGTTAAACTCCTCTCTGAAACCTTCTACACCCTGATTCCACACACTATTTCTTTCACTTACATGGCAAATATTAAAGGTACATCTCAAACATCATCCTCTCTGCTGCATTTTCAAGCTATGATACATAAATTCTTAGTGTTTTATATGAAGCAGCTGAAGTAACAACCTCTGAGGTAGCCAAGCCTTTCTCCACACTTCTGACTAGCAATCAGACCTGTGCTGCAGTCTTTTTGGTACAGTGAAATGGAGTCTTGACAGTGATGAACACCAAAAGACATAAAACTGAGTCAGTGGGCAAAAAGATGACAGAGCAGCTTCACTTTTAGGGAAAAGTAGTCTATCAGAACTGGTGTTAGAGATTGCTGAGCTCAGAACTGCCAACTGAAGCTCAGCAAAAGCTCTTGAATCACAGCTGACAGCTCTGAAACCTCCATGTTAGTGAGCAGCAGCAGACAAAAAAAAAAAAAGCAAAATCATCACTGGCTACCATCTGAGAATGAGACCAGTGGTGTAATTTTGAAGCTATTTGAGTAGAACTCTGAGTGACCTGGAGTACTGCATGAAGTTCTGTCTGACCCCCACACCTCAGGGAGGGAGCAGAGTTAAAGAATGGGTAGAGAGGAAGAACAACTAACATCAGCACAACGACAGATCCATCAGCACATGAGGAGACAGCAAAAAGGCTGAGACTCTTCAGGTTTCTGTGAGGGGAACAGAAAGGAGTATCCAGGCTGGTGTAGTTACCTAAATAGCATCTCTCAGTGACACTCTTCAGGGCAAGATACTGGGCTGGGGAGCCATTGCTCTAATGCACTAAGACATTTCTCAAGTTTTTATCATGCCCTACTTACTGAATAAATGATAAATGATTGATGACTACTAGCTGGAAGTAAACCTATCCAAGAATATGGGCTACTGGAGAAATTCAAGTAGAAAAACTAGTTTGTACTAACTTTTCTGGAGCAGTGCTTAGACAGTTATATTATTTTATAAGACAAACTTTTTTATTTAAAAAAAAAATTAAAAATCATCAGTTCTCTTAGTGGGTATTAATTAATTTAATCTTCCATTACCCTAAGTCAAGAAAAATAAAGATTTTCTACCAGCTCTTTGGGTTAATAGATCACAGATCAGTTGCTTATATCACCCACTAGAAAATTAATGAAAACACATTAACAGTTGTGGGAAAGTTCTCTTAAGGAGAATGTTCCTTGGGCCTTTATCAGCTGATTTCGTTATTCTTTCTAATTATTCTTTATTTTGGTAAATTCAGTTAACTAAGTTTTTTTTGTTGTTTCATCAAAGCCCTGTATTCCTGCTCAGGTTGAGAGGACACAGCCTTATGCTGTGCCAGGAGAGGTTCCAGTGGAAATCAGGAAGATTTTCTTCACTGAAAAGGTGGCCAGGCATTGGAAGGGTCTTCCTAAGGATGTGGTGGAATCACCAATCCTGTAAGTGTTCAAAACTCAACAGTGTGTGGCATTCTGTGCTCTGGTTTAGTTGACAAGGTGGTGACCAGTCAAAGCTTGGACTTGGTTACCTTAGAGGTCTTTTCTAACCTAAATGATTCACTGAACTGCCTAAAAAAGCCTGTTTCTTACTCATCCCCATATAACTCTAGTTAAATACCACAAGATTTCTGAAAGAAGTGGAAACAACGCTGGGAAGCAGAAAAGATAAAAGAAATGAGGTATATGAAAAAAAGTTCTTACTAAGGCAGCAGCAGAGCTGAGTGTTACACAAAGCAGCAACTTCGCTCCTGGTGGAAAATACAGTCCTGCAGAACTTAACACTGGACTCTCATTAAATCAAAAACCACCAGGAAACAGCAGTAACAGCACCTCTGAACACAAATCCGATTCTGCGAACAGCCCCCAGGTCTGCTGCAGGGTGAAGGGAGGCCAGCACTGGAGGGGGCAATGCAGTTCCTACTTACTCCACTAAATCAAAGAGCTTCTGGGGCTCGGCTGGGGGTGGGTAGATGATCTCCTCGATGCATTTCCGGACGCAGTTTGCATAGGCAGTGGAGATGTGGATGAAGGCCTCGAGGTTCCGCATCTGCCGGGCCAGCTCCAGCAGCCGCTGCGTGCCCATCACATTCAGCTGCAGGGCATGTCTAAGGAACGCAGGGGAAACAAGCAAAAGGCATTTCACTGGGAAGAACGGATAAAGGCTGAGCATTATCCAAACCTCATCATGGAAAGGGAAGTCAGGGAAGAGCAGGGGACATGGTGGAGCAGGAAGTGTCAGTGAAATGCAGTGTGAAACCAGCTTTGAAAGCAACGCTGTTGGATTCGCTGTTCTGGACACTGAATGTCTCTCAAATATTTTTACTCAATTTGAAGGGTCACAAGTAAGACTTCTCTAACTTCTCTAAATGTGACATGTTGGCCACCCCTCCCTGGAACATGTATTTCTAACCCCTGAGGCACTGTGGTTCCTACAGTACACGTTCAGTGTTCTCTGGAGGGACCACTGTTAAATCAGATGAACACATGGTTTCAGAAAGCCAGAAAGGGTCCTTGGGTCCAGAAAAAAACAGATTCATAGTGTCATAGAATGGCCTGGCTCGGAAGGGACCTTGAAGATCATCCAGTCCCACTCCCTGCTGTAGGCAGGGACACCTTCCACCACACCAGGTTGCTCAGAGCTCCATCCAACCTGGCCTTGGACACTTCCAGGGATGGGGCATCCACAGCTGCTCTGGGAAACCTGTGCCAGCCCCTCAGGACCCTTAGAGTAAGGAATTTCCTCCTAATATCTCACCTAAACCCACTCTCATTCAGTCTGAAGCTACTCATAATCAAAGAAGACACAAATAGAGATAACAGCTTAAGTTCCCAAGGAATGGAGATGAGAACTGATAAGTGTAAGAGAAAGAATGTCCTGGTTAGCAAGGCTGACCTTCAAGCACTCAGCATAGCTAGAAGTTGTCCTAGAGACAATCTGCAACAGATCTCAGCCAGAAGACTCTGCTGCATGCTATGTACTGGAATAGAGACACTTTCCTGCACAGAAGGGAGAAGGCTTAGGAATATGCAATCTGCTCAGCCCAGGAGCAGAAGCTTTCAAAGACACATACAATGTTAGGAATTATGCTATCGAGCATCGTGTACACTAAAACCACTTAATTATGTTGAAGAGAAAATGTAAATAGTCCAAATGAATGAAAACATCAGTTGAAGAGTACAATCAATATTTGGATCACTGTATCTAAAGCTAGAGATGCTTTTCCTTTTACATGCTGCTATTAAAGAAAAGCATTTTTTGTAGATTTCTATTTTCTCTCACCCTTCTAGCAGGATGAATATTTCTGCTTGAGCTACCCTTCAGACAAAACTTACTTTTCCATGCACATTTCTGTTTGACTGCATCCCTTCTGAGAAGTGGTGAACAGAACTGTGCTTATAATATGAGCCTAACATGGATTTCTGCAGAGTGTCTCAGAGTTCCTTTAGCCTTCAAAGCGAGTATCATCTAACCCTGATGGTTTGTTATCTGTCATTCTTTTTTTATTATTTCTATTAGAACAGCATCTATTAATATTTCAATATAACACAATTTCTGAGATTTCTGCCCTCAAGAGTTCCATCTGGAGAATTCCCTAAATGTACTGCATGTTGATGCCAATATTTTATTTAGCGTCTCCATTGCTGCTTCCCCTGTATCTTCACAGAAATGCTTTTGTCCCTTATCTACTGGCTTTACATATTCTGTTATAACCTGGAACTTCTGCCATGCTGAAAAAATAATTTTACATGTGTCATCATCAAGTTGCTGCTCGAAATTCTTGACTGACCAGCAATACTGTGCTTTCACATTTAACTTGCTAAAACTTTTACCCATCTGATACATTTTATTATTCAGTCAGGAATAATCCGAATTGAAGAACTTCTCATATTTTGCCTTCTAATCATAATTTTCCTTGTTCCGTTAGAGAGATTTTGACAGATCACATATAGTCTTTAAATAGTATCTACACTGCATGTAAGCTGATGACCTTTTAAACTTTTAAACTTCTTTCTAGCTATCCTTCCTATTAAAAATGTGGTTTCCCTTTGATGTTTCATGCCACTGAGACTTATTTTTGAAGTGGGTTTATTTGTGCATTGATTTAAGAATATTTGTATTTGGCTCAAGATCCCATCAAGAGCTGCTTTCTTTGTGGTATTTCTCTAATTAGTTGTTCTAAAAAGCAAATATTTATGGTGGACATAGTGGGTAGCTCTTTAGCCTATGAGCAAATAAAGATTGATATTAAGAATTGTGTTTTCTGCTTTCACAGCTTTAGTGTTTTTCAAAGGGACTATGAGGATCTGGCAATGAAGATCATCCACATCGGTATGTTGAAATGGATAATCTGCACAGAAGCATTTACACATCTAATCTTGTTTCAGTGGCTTATTTCTGCTGTTTTTTCTTAATGGAAAGGCCTGCCTGGACAGGCACTTCCAAGGGAACTCCTTCAGAAACCAAGCACTTTTGTAAATAGTTAATTACATTGAGAGCTGGGTGTTTTAAAGGTTGTGATGGGCTGTTTTCTCAAACCACAGCTCATTTCCCTCTCCAGCTACTCAGTGACAAAGAAAGGCCATTAACAACACCAGCTTTAGAGACAGACACGAAACAGTTTCATTTCAAGCTGTCTCCAGCTCTGCCAAAACATCTCCTTGATGGCCTAAACCACACATTTCCCCACCCCAGTTTTAGGCCATACTTAACTCCCTTACAGTAATACAGCCCAATCCTGCAGTTCTTCCTTCTGCTCCCATGGGACTGTGCCAAGACAGCTCCCTTTTGACGTGCACACACACACACACACACAAACACACACACACACATGCACACGGAATTTTCAGAGCACACCCCCTGTATGTTCAGCACAGAACCACGGGGAGCACGAACATGGAAGTGGGGAATCAGCACTGCAGCCGTGCCAGGGATGCTGTGGGCAGTGCCTTGGTGCACCCTGGATCACACTCAGCAAACACAGAAAAGCAGGACGTACTTGAGGGGTTCGTCAAAGCGAACTGTGGCTGCACAGTGGAAGACAACATTGACCCGGGTCAGAAGCTCCTCCTCGTCTTCAGCACTGATGGCCAGCTTGGGCTGAGTGAGTTCAGCATTAATAGGCTTAATCTTCTCGTGGAAATTAGGGCAATCTTCTCGGACCCTGTCAAAGACCTTGAAGCACAAACAGAGAGAGATCAGGTACAGAATTAGGTTGCTGAGATCGCTTTGATTAGCAGCCAGTCTGATTACATCAATCAAAGCAACTGGCAAAAATGAGAATTCCTGTCTGGGGCGACACAGGTGAGACGATAAAATAGTCCATTCATTTGTTCCCTCCCAAGGGAAACAGAACAAAAATGTAGGGGGTAATGCATTGCTCTGAAGAGATTCAGGAATCCTCTCTGCCATCACTCGTTTTCTCAGACAGCCACCAAAATTCCTGCGTCCACTTCTCCTGCAACCACTTGCCACTTGACCTCGAGGGCTGCCTGTAGGACCAAAACAGGAGCTAAAGAGCAGGAGAGCAGAGTATGGAGTGGGAAAGCCTGTGCAGCTTTAGACTCAGGCTAGGGTTCTACAAAGGACTTGCAGAGAGGAGGGGCACTGCGCACAGTCTTGCTCCTCCTCCTCTTCCTTTGCAGCTCCTTGTCTACTGTGACTCTTTGTCCATGTCGGAGGAGTCAAGTGGGGACCTGCATTTGGGATGGAAGGATGTGGCATCTCAATAATCCCCGCTGCTGAAGCTGCTGAGTGCCACCAGCAGTTTTGCATAACTGAACACATGTGTAGCTGGTTGGCCTCTCACGCCATCTTCCAGCCCTTTTTTCCTCACAAGTATGATCCACAGCTCTTTCCAAGACACATTTCTGCATTATTATATTTGAGCCATTTCAACTGAATTAATAGAAACTGTTAAGTACAAAAAGATCCTTTGGGGGAGGGGAGGGGTGGGGCAAAGTGACATCATGAAAAGTTGAAAGAATCAACAGAATAGGCTGTGCGATCTGAAGAGGTATAATCTAGATTCCAAAGGATAATCACACCTTCAAGGTAACAAGTCTACTGACAGGAACACCTAATACTGAGAGAGATTACTGAGGGATACAAAGGATGAATCACACCACCTTTGGACACCTTTAAGAGCTGTCTGTCTACACAAGCAGTGCCAGGAGAGGCAGGGAACAGCTGAACCTGCCTTGGGGCAGGAGGATGGACCAGCTGACTCTTCAGTAGCTCTGTGTTTTTGGGGTGTTTCCCTCCTCTGTAGCCTGTAACACTGAGTTTGGAAATATCTTTACTACCATGGCCTCTTGTTTTCTTAAGAGTTTCTTCTGCCTTTGATATGCCCAGTGCTTGTGAACGAGCAGAAATTGTGTGACATAAATTAAACATACTAGAAGACACTTGAAAGAATTAATTGATCCTCATAGCAGTATTTTCTTTTTGTTTGACTAAAGGATTATCATCTTTCCGCTTATCTGACAGGCAAATCTAGATAAACCTTGAGGTTCTTAGGGATAAAGAGGTGATAAAAGAATCATTAGCCTTCCCCATTATCACCACACTCTGTACTTACTTTAAATTGTCACACAGCTGCACATCCTTCATAAACATGAAACCTTAGCCTAAGTTAGGACAAGACAAAGCCATTTTCACTGTTCTCAGCTGCACCTGAGCACACACATCTTTCATCAGTGTCGCTAGGCCAGAAAAGAGATCTCTAGAGAGAGTTATTCATGGGCAAATGTGTTGGTGAGAGCTGGATGGACTGTAGGAACTGAATTCCCAGGCACTAACAGCTCTAATGTCTACAAAAAGCTTGTTTTCTAACAAAGTGCTACACTGGCTCTCCAAACATGCATCATCTCCTGAGAGATGCCAGCAAACCCTGATGAGACACAAAATGGAAAAGTTTCTCAGAGAACACACATGAGACCAAATGGATCTTGTGTGACTCTCGGGAATATTATTTTGCATTTGTTTGTTCTGTTGCAAAGAGGGTGCAAAATGCCACGAAATGAGAGTTATTTACTACTTGTTTAGCATAAATAATGCAAAGACAGAGAAAGAATGAATCAGCCCGTTCTCCATTTCAGTCACGGCATATAAAGTAAGAGTAGTATTTCTGCAGTGCCAGCCTTGGACAGCTAAATTCTTCCTACATCTCCTCCTGACATTCCCACTGCAGATAATATCCCCTTCGGCTTCTGTGCCTGCTGCTACCACGTGCCACTCAGCTGCTGCAGTTTTTCATCCCCTCCAATGATTCACTGCATTCCTCTGAAGGATGAAGGCAATTTCCAAATGCAAGCGCACAAGTCAGCACACTGCTTTGGAAACCTTCTGCACCACAGGAACATTCAGTACATTGTCACCATTAAATCAGATAACGGGAGCAGCTGTTTAATCAAAGTCTGCTGCTTCTTTTATGGAAGCTGAAGGGTTCAGACTTGTCAGTGCTTTACAGGGAAATGAGGGAAGATTTAAAGGCAAAACAAATGCAGCTTATTTTATACCGCTTCCTGCAGTTCAAGGAGTACTTAACATAAAGATGGTGCTTAGTCTGAAGGTAAACTGTAATTGCATCTCTAAATTCTGATGAACTCACCAAGAGCATAAATAATAAATCCCCAGTAACTGTGTGAGGCCTAAGGATTGTTCTGTCTTTTCTTCTTAAAAGCCATCTGCCAATATTAAACCCAGTCAGTGGACTGGCCTGATGTACTGTTGAAATTGCATGAAAAGACTGGCCAGGTCAGCAGCACTTCTGAAGGGATACAGGAGTTGCCACAAAATTACAGTGAAGAGAATTTCTCTCATTTTTAACCTCAAAATAGGATGTAAGTTCAGCATGGGCTCTGCTGCCTGCCCCTGAGCGAAGGGGAGAATTTCTTATTCCTCATTTTATAGTCAAGCAATTCCCACTTATAATACTAATCAAATCTCTGTGTTTTCACTACACATTGTCAAAAATGTGAAAACAGGACATCTGGAATTTCTCCCAATGTTCTAGTTGAGTGTGTCTGATGGACACTCTCCCTATTCCTGCCCTCCTAAGCTCTGACCTCCCTTTCCAAAGGACATCTGCAGCTCTTGGTGTTCCCTGCTCTTGCCTTAAAGCATGTAATAATTCAGAGAGGTTTCTGCCTACCAATCCTCCAATCAGAAATTTTTCCATGCCACAAAGATACAAAAACCTCAAAGAAAGGGCAGATTGCACATCTGTGGAAGAGCACAGCTGAAAAATAAAGGAACCACTGAACAGTACAAAATGCCAATGGCTTTGCATCTTCCTCAGGAGGCATTTTCAGTGAAGCAAATACAAACTAATGAAAAGTAGAGTGCCTAAGCCATGGTCCACTTTAAAAAGGAACTCGCACAAGTCTGGTTTTGTAACAACCTCTCAAAGGTCTGGGTGGTCCTTTCTTTTTTGGACACCACACCTGAATCTCCCTCTACCCCATCAGGCACTAGTGACTGACCCAGAAAGCATCACGTTTTTAAGTGTGGCCAAGATAGGCAACCTTTTTTCCTCAGGTGTGTTAAATAGGTGCCAGGAAATCAGGCTTCTCTAGGAGGATTGGTAACTTACATTACAACATGAACATTTCAAGGCATTACTGTATGACAACCTTTAAAATGGAGAAAATTCAGAGAATTTCCACAAAATGGGATTCATATACAAAGAACCAATGAGAACATTAAGCTTGAGAAAGCTCAATTAAAAAAAAAAGGAAAAGAAAAAAAGGTAAAAAGCTTCCACCTCTCAGATAAAGAAATGGAAGGGACTGCTTAGAGTGATTCAGGAGAATATAGGCAAGAATTACTCCTTGGGAAGGAAATATATAATTTACCTCAAGAGAGACAGGCCAAGGGGTAAAATATCAAGGCAAGAATTTTTTCAAAGAAAAAGCTGTTGACTGGCTGTGTTGAACATTTTAAACGCAGGGTGTTTGAAATCCCTCTTCTGAAAAGAGCACTAGTGTACAAATGCAGGGGAACAGCCTATATATAAAGACACAAAACAACACTCCCCAGGGTGTGCATCCTCGGTGATTTCAGTGACAGCACCATAAATATACAAGTGATCATCACAAATCTAAACTACTGAAGGTACCAAAGTCATGAAAACAACTCTTAAAAAACCACCTGAAGTCTGCAGTTTAGTCTTGCTGAAAGGGTTTATCACTTGTGTTTGCTTTTGATAAAATCCTCCAATACATTTAAGGAAGGAAGGTACACAACTGTTTTTGAATTGCCATTGTAACGAATTTGAGATATAACTCGGCAGCTTCAAAGTAATTAGCCAGCAATTAATCTTTAGCCTGGTAGATTTCCAGCAATAAACACCAGGATTATTCAGTCAAGAAATGTGTGAAAATGCAGATCAGGAAGCTTTAATTGGGATAGAGCCTTTTTCTTTCCCCTTTTTGCACTCTCTGCCTCATTTCCTCTTCAGAAAATTGCTTTTAAGTACAGTTCTTCTCAAGGCAAATAAAGCATAACTCATCTCATCAGTTGGAAAGCAGGCAGCAGAGCGTTCCTCATTACAGAAAAACAAATGGCTTATGCTTCAATCCAGAGCTATTACTTTCCTCTGAGCAGAGCTAATATAGTGGAAATACAGGACCCACCACCAACATCTAGTAAACAAAACAGCTGATTATTTAAAGATGAAGACTACAGAAACAAAGAGAGGGACAGAAAGTTTCAATAAAGGTCAGCTAAGACTAATATATACATCCAGCTATTTGGATGTGGTTTTGAATAGCCAGTTTCCTTGAAAATTGGCTGCTGACCAAGCCTGCTGTTTTCTAGCAAGAATACTCAAATTACACAGCAGTGAATATGGAACACTTTCCGAGTCAGACACTGCAGACAGGAGCATGAGGGATTTCAGAGACATGGAAAAGCTTTCCATGTTCTCTAGTGCCATCTTATAGGTGGGTGGACAAGTCATGGACAGAACAAGGAGTTTTCTGATGTTTATCACAGATGTTCCTGGTGCCCCTGGGTGGTACTTTGAGATCAATGTCAGTGTTTGATGGGGAAGAATGTAAGTGCAAGGTAGGAGAATGGCAACACTTGAAGCTTTTCCTACAGGAACCACTGAAAATGTTTCTTCCCACACATTTCCTAGGACTGTTTTCCTTCTCATCCTTCTCCATAACTATACCCTAATGAAGCCATGGGTCAACAGGAGTCAATTGCCAAAGGATGTCAGCAGTCACAACTGGAATCAGATCCCTATGCGCTTCCTCAGTTCCTGCCTTGCAGAATTTATTACTACTGTCTTTAAGAATCACTGTATGGAAATATCAGTAAGTATAAAGTTATCCAGACATGGGACCTGTATCTGCTTTTCCATATGCATCACATACCTTCAAAGTTTCACTGCCAAATCTGCTTGGACCCCAGGGAACTTCAGGAGTTTTCTCTGTGTTCCTGAGGATCACTAGCCAGGACTAAGGGCTGTGTCAAACACAGACTCCTACTTTTTGGAGATGTTGTTAGAAATTACCAAGAAAGACTTGGAAAGATATTTAAAGAAATTACCAAAAATTACTTTCCCATTTGAGAGGATATTGGCTGTCATACAGACAAAGGGAAGGCAGCACTGTATAAAACACAATGCTGGGATGCAATTCCAAATTTTGCTTCAAGGACAAAACATCTGAGCCATTCAGCTGCCAGGAGTACATCTGGGCAAGTCTTGAGATGCAGTCTTCTGAACCTGGGGCCCTTCAAAGAGCCCTTCCAAAGGAATGGCAGCCTAGGGTGGGTGTTCTGCACTTCTTCACCCTGTTCTCCTGAGGCAGAAAGCAGAGAACATCACCACGAAGAGGATCGGGGTAATGCAGGCACCAAGGTGCACCTTAACTCAAAGGTGAAGGGAGGTAAAAATCCTTTGATGTCACACACAGCAGAAGCTGAACAAATCAAGACAAATGCATCAAATATCTAAAGCTACTCAAATAAAAGACAGAGATTCATCAAACATTGTAGTGAGAGGGCAGTCAAGTGTAGAGAGCTCAACATCTGGGAAATTAGTACAGCAGAATTATAATTCACTCTTCTAGAATGAACTGTGCTAGAAGATTACCAGAAAAAAGAACAAATCACTGGTCACAAGTAAGGAGTTAGCCTGGAACCAGGACTTTTCCCAACAGGTATCCTACCTGTGGTCAAGATGTCTTGGAAGGTAAGAAAGCTTTCTGGCATGAGTGCGAGCCATTTCCTGCCAGCTGGTCTCAGTGACTGAAATTCCTGCCAGGAATATTGAATTTATCGATGTGCCAAACATCAGTTAAAGATGGAAGTTGCGCAGGAGGTTCCTGGAATGCGTTGATGAGAACTTTCTTCTCCAAGTGACAGAGACCTCAGTGAGGAGAGGTCCTGTGTTGGACCTTGTTCTCAGCAACCTCTTGTTCTCATCAACAGGTTCAGGTGGGATATTCTTGGAAATTCCTCCCTGTGAGGGTGGTGAGGCCCTGGCACAGGTTGTCCAGAGCAACTGTGGCTGCCCCATCCCTGGAAGTGTTCAAAGTCAGGTTGAACAAAGCTTGGAACAACCTGGCAGAGTGGAAGGTGTCCCTGACTATGGCAGGGAGTGGAACTGGATGAGTTTTATGGCCCTTTCCAACCTAAACCATTCAATGATTTTGTGATTTACCTAGGACAATTTCTCATTTCAGCATTTTTCTTTTGTGGTCACATCTGACACAAATAGTCTGACCTTATGTCATCCCACATATATTTTTGTTATCTTCATCACAACAGTGTAATTTTTTGAGTGATGCTTAAAAGAAAAGTCCTAAGTTGGGGTACCCCAGCCTGTTAAATACCTGCCTTCCTTCCTTCCTATCACTTAACTAGGACCATATTCCCACTACAGTCAGGCTACAGGCAGCACACACAGTGAGAAAACAAACAGGAAAATCCCTGAGAGATTATCAGAAGCTAATGCAATTTAGAAGACTGCTAGGAAGAGCTGGGATACTACTAGAAGTGAGGGCCCTTGTGAACAAGAGACCAACCCAGTGAAGAACAGTTGATATTCTAAGAAAACATCTAAGAAAGGATGTCTTAATCATTGTAAACCGATTTTCTGTAGTGTCACTATTCCAAGCAAGCAAGCAAGGAAGTAAGAGAGTTACAAGTAATCCTTGATTTCCATCCAAGGAGCCTTCAGCTTAGGGAAATTAAAACTTCTTTAAGAAGATAGAACCATCTGTCAAAACAGAGTCAGCTACTTACAGCACAGTCTGGCTCTGCAAGTACCCCTGCTACTGGAGACAAACTGTAACCAATGCTTCTGATTACAGCCATTTCTCAGAAGAATCCATAGAAACCTTTTGGATATAGTTGCAGAAGCGCCTCTGGAATCACAGCTCAAACCTTCTCTCTGATTCCAACCTGTTTGCAGGTTACTCAAAATATGGACTTCTTTTTAACCATGCTTGGCTCAATTAGTTCTGCCCCTAATAAGCGTTCTTAAAATTCACCAATTCCTGGCCATGGGTAAAAACAAAACAAAACAAAACAAAACAAAACAAAACAAAACAAAACAAAACAAAACAAAACAAAACAAAACAAAACAAAACAAAACAGAACAGAACTAAACAAAACAAAACTAAACAAAACAAAACAAAGTTATTAAAAAAATCAATTCCACTGAACTTTGTCAAATTATCTGGATGTAAGGAAAAGGCAGAGCTGTCCCAGGAAGCCTGTAGCAACTTTCTGGCACGCAGACTCCCTTTCCCAGTCACTTGGGTCTCATCAAGCAGGAGGTGTTGTCTTGTTTCACAACAAAGGTACCTGTTGTCAGGAGGGCCATTTCCTGTCAGCCTGCAATAGTAACACGTCTGCCAGGAGCAGATGTCGCTCACTTCCCCGTACAAAGATCAGAGCGTTGCCACAGATGGCTCAGCTACACCCTCTGAAATGTTTCTTCCTCTCCTGCCATTGCAGTTGCACCCTACTAGAATGTTCTGACAGGCCTGATGGTAAAAGACGAGTCAGATGATGTTTCACACACCTGGCAAGACTGTTCCTCTTTAAGGCAGGGAAAGATGCGCTTTGTCTGCAGTCAGGTAGGACTTTGTCTGTGTTTTGTTGTTTTGTTTTGGTTGTTTGTTCTCTTTTAAAAAACAATAGAGAAATCCAGATAGTTTAGTATAGAAAGAAACACACACGTATTTTAAACAGGATCAAGAAAACTGTATCAAGTGTCCTTAAGACAGGCTCAGGTTTTAGCTTGCTCTGGCACCTCAGAGACTACTGAAGGGTAATCAACAAGCCTAATTTATCACCTCTGGCACTCTACTAATTCTTCCAGCTAAAGCTAGGATATTAAAACCTTCTGAGCACAGGATTTGTGCCCCAATCTTTCACACTGACATGCATTTTTCAATACATTTATCAAGAGAAAAGTTACTTTTCTCTGCAAGTATATTTTCAACTCATACTGCTTCCAAGGGTGACCAACGAAGATAATCCATGTAAGATGAACTGGAATTCATGCTTGCTGCCTTTAGCTTCCAGCTCTAGATTGCACCAATTAAGCTTGTGTTACCCAGTCCACACAAGGCAGAAAAGTGAACACTGGGGCTAATTATGCTTCAGGTGTAACAAATCACTTGACCACGTGTCACCAGAATGAGCAACGTTTCCAACCAGGTTAAACTGTGCAGGGCCAGGAGTTGGATTTGACGATTCTTGTGGGTTCTTTCCAACTCGGGGTGTTCTATGATTTATGATTCTGTGAACAACAAAAAGCTGTTTGTACACAAAAGCCTCCCCATCCGTCTGAGCAGGGATTACCAGTAATGAGCCTGTGTCCTTGGCTGTGGTCCCATGAGGTTATAAATTCCTTTAATGCTTTAATCTACCGGTGAAAAAACCCTGGCAGAAGGAGTGGAGGAGAAACAAACAGAGCATACCAAAACCAACCATCCTGAGGTTTGAAACACACCTCTCACCCACACAAGTAAGAAATACACAATGGTTGCAAATACTACTGCCATGAGGCTATATGATATATCCTAACTATGTATTTAACTGAGGAAAGTACAGGTCATTTCTCCACCTGTCCTGCCACAGTGGGTAGAAGCAGCCTATTGGTTTTCCAGATTCCTGGGGGGAAAAAACCCAACCCAAAGACCTGCCTACTTACAGACGTGCCCCAAACTACATGGTTGTAAAGTTTGGATCTCTAGGGCACAGAGTACAGCTACCACAGTGTGGTAAAGTGTATGCAGGAGGTCCTGATGGAGCACCAAGAAATGCTTCTCCCGAGAATGAGGAAAGCAATTAAAACAGCTCAAGGACAACATGCTGGAGAGCACAAAACCAGAGTGTGACAAATGGGTTACTCTGGTGCTATGTTATACAGGCTGTACACAAGAGGAAAAACTGCTTGTGCTTAATTAGAACTGGGTAGAAGAGTCAAGACTAAAATAAAATTGTCTTAGTGGGTGAATATGGTAAACAATATGATGCCAGCAGGAACTGGACGCTGCCAGGGGAGTTTTGTGGTGCAAAGTCTTCAAAGTAACCTGTACCCAGGCTGTGGATGCATGGCTGGAAAAGCAGGGACATGTGCACAATCCTGCTTTTAGCCTAAGGGATGAATAGAAGCTGAAACGTCCTTGAACCATTCCTTAGATGGGATAAGGAGGAAGTAAAGTTTGGAGCAAGATTTTTAACTCATATTGAGTGCTGTCTTGACTCTGGCTGATTCCCCGGCCAACACCCAGGCAACCTTACAACTATAGATCTATAAAATAAATCTATATAAATCTGAAAACTATACAAATCAAGACTGCCTGAGTAACAAACTTGAGTGAAACAGCAGTAATGGGACAAACTAGGAGAAAAAGTAACTGGAGACAGACTGTCTATTTGAGAGGAGTTTGGACAGAGAAAGTGAAGTGCAAGTGTAGTCCAAAAAACAAATACAGGAAGATATAAAATCAAATACAAAAGAAAATTTATTTTCTGGAGTGTGGACACCTACAAATGGTGATTAATCCAAGCGCACAGTGATGTCAAAAAGACCCCTACCAGATAACATGCTGGAGCTTCCATCATGTCTTCATCTGAAAAGACCTGGTGTGAGACAGTGGAGAAAGCCTTGAAGTGGTGAGGGAGATAGAGTTATAACTCAACAGAAGTTAGATGTGATTCATAATAATTATAATGATAATTAGTAGCTTTACAGTTGTGTGTGCTTTTAGATTAGTTATCATTTAATTGCATTATTAGTCTCTTAGCAGTGTATTGCTTAATTTAATACCATCATAATCTCTTAATTCAGGTTATGTCTCAAGCCTGGACCCTGAAGGAGAGAGGCAGGCTCGTAAGGTAATGTATGGCCACCTGCTTTGGCTCACCAGCCTGAAAGACCAGCTCTATCCTTCAATCAACAGGGACAGCCTTCAATCCACCTCCAGATGGATGCTCAGCCTCACACCCAGCCAGTCTCTGTCTCCATCCTCCCACCACATCACACCTGTAATTCCAGAGCACTTGTAACAGAATGAGAAAACGCTAATCTCCATGTTCTCGGATTTTCTGTGCTCAGCTCATGACATTTCTGCTTCTCACACTTGTACAGGAAAATGACAAGCCCACTGGTGTGTTTTGATCTAAGAGATTCTGGAATTGTTTCGTGGTGTCATCCCTGTCAGCCTGAGGGAACCACAACAGCATGAACAGATCTTCACCACTGAAGTCGTAATTGTGATGCGGGACTCTCATACTCCACTGGCCCTCCACCTTCCTCTGTGCTTTCCTTTTGCAGAACCCTTTTTTGGTGTTGCCATACCACTGAATCTCCACCTCTCTGGGACCCTTTTGTACCACCCACGAGTCAGGGTCCCCTGAGCAGCTGTATGGGGTGCCCAAGCAGGAAAGGAAAAATACTGCTGTGCTGCAGCTGCAGAAAATGACCTCTGAAGTGGCACGTGCCCCAGTGGTGAATGTGTGTTTTGTGTTCTCCAGCCATATCCGAGTTACTGGCCAAGTATCTCACACTGAGATTGCTCTAACTGCAGAGATATGCTGCTTTCAGACTCATTTTCACAGCAAAAAGGTGTTAGCTCACCAGGTCAGCAGAACTATGAGGAAAACACAAGGAAAACCCTGGTCCATGTAATTTTCCTTATGTGGAACATTTTATGGCAACTCACTCCTTTCAAATGAAAGGCACTCCATTTTGGCATCTTCTCTCGGGAATAACAGCACAGCTATTATCTCCCCATCATTTGCCCAATTCACACTCAGAGCATTTCAATTTTGTCTAATTCAGAGGGAGTAAAAATGTACTAAACCAAGAATATCTTCTTCACTTTTACACTGGAAGAGATGACTCTCCAAAACACTGTGTTTCCTTCCCTCCCACATGCCTAAAAAGCATCTCCTGAAAAGGCTCAATTTATATAATAATATCTGATCATCACTCTCTGAACCAAGAGAAATAAAAACTAATATACAACACTGACAATGCAGGAGCTGTCTCTAGCCTATGGTATGAAGATCAGTGATGTGCCACCATAGAAACAGCAGCTCAGGAGATCATCTCCAAGATTAAAGCCCGATTCCAAAAGGATGCTAATCTATGTTTAGCATTGCATCCATGGAAATCTGCATTTCCTTGCATGTTGTTCAAAAAACCTTTCCCGTTAGGTATGATTTTACCAGGACAGATTCCATTTCTGAAACACTACTTCAGGATGTTTTGTACTGGATAGCCCTTAGACCTTGCAGTTTAATATCAGTTATTGTAGCTAAGAATGGTTTAGAACATCTACAGTAATTTACTTTAAAAATGGACATTTTTACTGTAATGCCAAAGGGAAGGAGAATTTAAGTCTCAGACTGCTTAGCACTACTTCTATTAAACCCAAGTGAAACTTTGCCTTGTCTGCTACATTTTTAGCAGCAGCAGCAGAGTATCCTGGACTACTGGTTAACAGAAGAGGTTGGGAATTCCCTACCACATTGCAGTCAGCCCTAAACTGAAAAGTTTGCCATAGATATAGACTTCTAAATAGTCTCCCCTGAGCCGTGCTAATAGGCCTAATAGACCTTAAACTGCATTTCAATCAATACAGCAACCAAAGAAGTCCTGAAAAAATACTACCATATAAGAAAGGGCCACTCCATCGAACCACTTTCAGACGTCATGCTGGTAAAATTGAGATGCTAACTCCCAGCTGCAGGGATTGTCAAAAACCCTGAAAATGAAACATCAGTGTGTCAAATGGTGGATAAGGAGCTCTTAAGAGATGACTCACGACTGAGCAGTAGCCCACAGTCCTGGGTACTTCTTTTGTGGAGGAAAACCTGTTTCATGGGGAGAGGCTTTAATCCACCTACTCAGAAATTGTTCAGTATTGGTCTTGAAAATCATTATCAGTGCCAACAATTAAACCATGACCTTTAAGGGATAAGTAAGTTTTTTTACATTATGATGATGAGCTTAAGGGAAGAATTTGTCCTTTCCAACTGTACATATTGGTGGGTCTTCCATCCTTAATGTTTTCCACCTTCAAGTAGGCAGACACAAATGTATGGATGCAAAGTTTCTCCTAGTACAGAATTATTTTTTTTATTCTGAGTTTTGAGTGCCTGGTTTTCTGCCCTCTTGTGCTCAACGATAAATACATTAGCATTTGAAAAAGAAACACCTCAGAGAATCCCTTCCATAAGAAAGCTATTGAAAAGCAATTTCTTTACCAGGGAGAAATACCGCTGTCAAGCATACCACAGACAGCCTTGCTTCATGGTTCATTTTTGCTTTTGTATTATAGTTATTTTTCCTATTTCTGTTCATCAGCAAATCAGCTTGATAGATTAATTCTTTTTTGAGTGTCGGTCTTAGTCACTGGAGTCTGTTCACCAAGAACCATCTGTTCCCCAAGATTTCCCTCCCACACACCACGGCAGAATTACGCCTACAACCAGTTTCTTCTATTAGGAAAGAAACGACTGTAACAAGCTGGGTGACATGAGTCCCCAGGGAGACAACACACGAACTCGTAACTTTGTTCATCATTATTATAAAACAATACCCATTGCTCAAGGACTGACTCTGAAAGATAAGTGAACCTGCCTACCCCTTTCCTCCCACTCTCTTGCTACAGTACCAAAAGGTCAAGACCTGTCCAAGAAGTGGGAATGGGGAATGAATGGATGATGCCATGGCAGCCCTTCTTCCCCTCCCACAGCTTCGGCCCCAATTTCATGGTGTGTGCTTATGTGCAAGTTAGGGGTGATGCTCCTCAAATTCCTTCCTCAGCCTCCAACCTTTTCATGATCATGCAGAAGTCTCCTAATCTTTCTGACTGCGACTCATCCCATCTACCTTACCTAAGTAGGTGGCTGGGAGAGTTTAATCAGATTAAACTGAACGAGCTAACAGATCCATTATGAAGGTATCACCTCACATCAAATCCACGACATCTGCCAAATAACAGCAATGAAGTGGGAGCCTTATCCCAAGTGCAGGACACAGATAGGCAGAAACTGGACTGTATCCTGTGCCAGGCATTCCAAGACCAGGATCAAGTACACCCTGGGTAGCTGTCACCTTCGCTTCTGTCACTCACCCAAAAAGCCAAATTGTCAAATTGCAGTGGAGGAGAGAGCGAGTAAATACATGTCTGGCCTTCCACAGGAAAGACTCTCTCCTAGGAAGAACTGAGAAAGGGAATTGCTGGTTTCAGGTTAAAGACAGCATTTCTCTTTCCTCTCACCTATACAACATTTTCCCTCAGTCTCTAAACTGACCTGCTGAATCAACACCCTGGAAGTGTGCTGCTGGCCTCAGAGAAAATCTCATCTCTTTTAACAAAATGTCACTTTTTCAGAACACAAATGGCATTTCTTGCCACTTCCTCTTTTCAGTGATGCAGCTCAGAAGTCCTGGCACCTTCCTAGTGCACAGGCTCAGCTGTGTCTTTGGAGCTGGAATCCATCTAGCCTTACTGGCAGAATAAAAACTAACAAAAAGAAGGGAAGAGGACTGGTGAGTTAATTAAATGCAGCTCCTGTCAGAGGATGGGAGCACAAAAGCAGGTGTAGGCAGAGAAATTATCCAGGGGCACAGGAGTTACCACGCAGGAGCAGAGCAAAGATGTATTTTATTTGAGCCACTGTATGACAAAAGCTGCAAGAAATGTTTCAAAGACAGAGGTAATTCAGCAAATTACATCCTCTCAGTCAGGTCTTAGCATGGTTTATAGAAGGAAGGGAGTGGTTTAAGTGTTTCATTTACAACCTTATCTTCTGTATATATTAAAATATGTATTTTTAGCCATACAAATGTTTAGTACAGCTTAAAGACTCATTTCATTGACTAAATATCATATATAATTAAGTTAAAAATCTACCCATTGTTTAGTCAAATACTCTTTCCTTCTTCAGTGCTGAATTACTTTCACAGAATGTTGCCTTTCCTGGACACTGAGCT